>NW_027117441.1:1200000-2400000 GCF_038381095.1 Phyllosticta capitalensis | reverse complement strand
CCGTAGGCCTTGACGCAAGACGTGCAGAATACATGTCCACACGGCAAGGAATGCTCCGGCATTTCGAACAAGCAGCAAAAGCAGGCAGAATGACTGATGAAGTTGGGGCCAACATCTTCTCGCGCGCATCGGCGATAGAAGACCGACAAGATTTGCTGATGTATCCGGGCAGCGGCTTCTTTCTCCTCTTTTCCAAATTTCTTTTCTAGCTCCAGGTACTCCAAAAGCTGCTGGAGAGCAAAATATACTTTGATATTGAAGCTTTGGTGGTAGCCTTGGAAGGAAAATCGCGAAGCGTAGTCACCAGCGGCCAGAACCCTACCATCTTTGGTCTGGTGCCCTTTTGAATGGCCATTGCGGACGTTGACGCAGCGCGCACCACTGTCCGTGACATACTCACACGGCCAGTGGCTGTTGCAAAAAGTTTCCAGGGCATTTTCCAACTGCTCGTTGTACTGGGGAAATATCGTGTCGATTCGACCTGCGTTCTTTGTGAGAAACAGTCGTAGCTAGAGAGGACCGCCTTACCTTTTTTCTTGGTGCGCGCCACGTCCAACATGATGGCAGACGCGACCACGTAGCTTAGAACGTCGAAAACCTGCTTGGGCTTCGTCTTGTCTTGCCATGTGTCCATCACCTTCAGGACCAGTTTGAGAATATTTCCACCAAAATCGAGTGGAATCGGGCTGTGCAACCGTGATGCGCTGACGAAGTCGAAAGGTTTGTCCACCACGCGGGCGAAATGGTCGAAGGCTTGGTCGAGATAGCACTGGAGCTCTTCGACCTCGAGAAGCATGCGCAGCTCTTCCCTTTGGAGCCGAGCTGCCAGACAGGCTTCCCGGATGGCATTGTACAAATTCCCAATCTGCTCGTGGACGAGCTTCGGCCGCCTTTGTCGTGGGATTCGGATGACCTGGACCCATTAGACTTACAGCAATTCGCCGTTGTTGGGTTTCTCACTTGGATAGAGCTGTAGTAGCAAAGCATTAGCTGCTCAACAGTCTCAATCTGCCTGTCCCTCTCGCGCCAGTATTGAGCGGCTTGTTTAAATGTCTCGTTTTGATCAACTGTCTTCTCCAATGATTTCAACATGTCAGTGGTGGCGGCTTTTATGTCCCAGAGCGATTCATTGATGTTGTAGTCCTCGGCGTTGAGAGCGAGTATGGCGTGAGGGAGAAGCGGCTGGTTGGATGATGTCTCAATGGCAGAAGCAGCCCAGCCCACCAGCTTTTCCAAAACATTCTCGACAACACTGCAAATAATGAGCGCATGCGAAATCATCTAGTGGCTCACTCACCGATGATTCTTCAAGACGAAGACCACAACGTCGGAAAAGGTGTAAAGAAGGCGAGGATAAAGGTTCGTGACGGCAACTTCTCTGCTTGCACAGTCCCAAGTGATTTCTCTGGACGAGAGGGGAATCGCATGGCTTGATGTGTTTTCATCTCGCGTACCAAAAGTCCCAAACCTCTGTTTCATCACAGCACTAACCGGCGGTCGTGAGCCTCCAGTCAAGCCCTCACAGTCGGCAAAAAGAATGGGATTATCGTCCTGAGCTGTGGATGGGTCGGAATACAGATGGACGTCTGCTGAAGTAGGGTCGAGGACCCCTGGTTCGCCAACGACGGGCGTGGGGTGCTCCACGTCATCGGATCCAACCTTTTGGAGGTCAATGAGCAGTTTCACGAGGGTGCTCTTGCCATGACCAGTTTCGCCGACAAAAGAGACCAGGCTAGGAGTCCGTGAATCATTGGAAAGCCGACAGTCGGAGGTTTGCCGATGGAAGTTTCCGGGGGTAGCGGATGGTCTCTTTGTGCTTCTCATCAAGTCTGCAAACCGTCCATAGTCTTGGAATACCGGACGGCCGAAATCTGGACGTTGGATGCCAAACCAAGCGGTCTTGGAATCGTCGAAGTGCAGCTTTTGCCTGAGCGACGGCTCTGTGGGCGGATTAAAAGTCCGCGACACCTTCCGGGCAATCGACGCATTCGACTTTTCATGAGGAACACCTCCAGGTGAGAAGCGCCCCCTTTTGTGAAGGAGCTGTCGGTTCCAACATCCGGGGCAAAAGACCAAGTTGCAGCCATTGCAGTAATCTAGGATTCTGTCGTTTGCGTTGCAGTCATCGCAAATGTCGTAAGTTGCGCCAAAATCCTCGTTCCTGGGTACTTTTTCGGTCGTGAATGCCTGACCCTGGTGACGACCTCCTCCACCGGGCAACAAGACTTCGACATCAAGCAGGCTACTCTGGCTTTGGATCGTGTTGTAATCGCTCCTTGAGTATGTCAGATACGCTAAAATTTGTACTTTCGAAAGAACCTTACGATTCAAGGTTGGATTCTGCATCTTCGGAACCATCGACGTCGATAAGATTCACTGTGATGCCACTCGTATCCAGTTTATGCAGATCTTTCCAAGGGTTCGGGTCGCCTGTCATACTGATGGATGCTTCCTGAAGGCACGGAACAAAGTTGATGAGGGGCAAACATCGTCCACTCTTTAGCCAGGAAAGAAATCTCTTGTATTTTGTAGAAAATAAGTCGAAGCCTCTGATGTCCGGTGGAGTGGGGGCTTGTCCTCGTCGTAGTCAGGTTCAGCCTTGTCCTTCAGGCAGGGTCTGGAGAAGATACTTGAGCCGCCATTGTGTATGCGCCGACGATTGGCCTCTCAGAACGTAGTGTGGCAACACTCTACCAGCCAAGATCAGCGCGTCTTCGGATTTTGATGGCTGGCGTTCGTAGTGGAATGTCACACTAGGGGGCCAACTCTCACTGCGCTGCTCGATCGCCTTTTTCCAGTCCAAGCCACCTAGGCACTAAGGCAGCCGAACTGCTGTGTCACACAGAACTGGGACAGAAGACACCGCACTGCCACATGCCGCAGTGTTTTAAAATAGAGCTGACGAGTTTGCACACAACTTCCTAACTGCGGCTTGATCAACGGCGAAAGAGAAGCCCCTGCCCTTTCGCAAGGACGATCAATGCAAGTGACGTTGTTTGGAGGAAGGCCATGGCGTCAAACTCGTGTTCGTGGGGCGCGAAATTCAGCATTAGACAGCCCCAAAGACGCGTGGACGTTAGACAAGCTTGCGCCTACCAGAAGTTGCAGCGTTTGAACCCTGGACGCGACCTGTGAGATTAGGATGATAAAATTTGTTGGATATGAGCGTCCTCAAATGCTAAAATGCGGCGAACAGGGACGGAGAGGGACGGAGAGAGTGAAAAGAGGCCCTGGGAAAAATCCTCGTTCGAAAGAGTCGAAGGACGAAGTCTGGAGTCGAGCTGTAGGGACTGCGAATGCATTGAACGATCATGATGAGGACTTTTGGTGAGAGACATCACACTTCCAAGCGCCGCTGCCAAAGGCCATCTGTCTGCTCTCCCCTGGACACCGCCGTTGAAGCTGGATGGCCGAAAAGTGCGTGACGCGCGGAGCGCGGCACTGCACTTTGAGCACGCCCACACCACCTCCAGCCCAAAACATCAAAATGTTACACTCGAGACTCTGATCCAGTGCCCCAGAAGAGCAAAAAAACTTGAAGCACTCTTTGTGGTAGCGTGAGATCCTTAGTGCAGGGACAGCAAGTTTGTGGCGTACTCAAGAGCTCCATAGCCTTTGCAAGAAGTCTGAGAACCATCGTCTAACTGCGTGACATGCTGGAAAGCCGGAGTCGAGTGGCATTGGGCAAAGAAGCGTGAAGCAATGGAATGTACCAGCGCGCATAAGGAGTGATCGAACGTTTGGCCGCAGGACATAGGCACTGCGCCGGTGCAATTCGGCCAGATTTGTCTGTCAGAATGATTCGTTCAATGAGGTCGATTGATGGTCGTCGGCATCTCCGCCGGCATTTGGCCTGGCGTCTTGGTTGTTAAGCGAGCATCGCGTACCCACATTCCAGATGGCTTCGGGTAATTTCACCCCTCATCTGGCTGGCTCTAACGAACCACACCACTTGACCATCTTTACTTTTCGAAGGCCATCCCCGCGCAATCTTCGTTGGCAGCTGGTGTGCTGCGAGCGCGAAGGGTTTCATCGGACGAACGAGCTGCTCGATGCGATCCACGGTGCGACTAGCCGGTGCGCGAACAGCGATTCCTGGATTCTACGACCGTCGTTCCATTCGCAAACTGGACGGGTAGACGACCCTGTCGGCGGCCCTGGAATGCGAAAAAGGGTTGAGAGATGGAAAAGCGATGCTCAATGCGTCGCACGCAGCATCATCGGCAAGATGGTGATGTGGTGGGTTGCTGAGAGCAGCTGGCGCAGGTGCATTTGGCACCTGCCAACCTGCTCTCAGGCCAAGAGATGGGAAAGTGGGGTGCGCCTTCCTAGTGAGTTTATATTTTGCAAAAGTACCCTTCGCTTCTGCCTTCGGGCATTTGGTCAATTTGAAACGATACAGAGAAGTAAGTTTACCGCTCAGTATAATTGGCTGAACTCGTAACTAACGCCTAAATAGGATTAGCATGGCCCCTGCACTAAGGATGACACGCTACCACAAAGAGTGCTTCAAGTTTTTTTGCTCTTCTGGGGCACTGGATCAGAGTCTCGAGTGTAACATTTTGATGTTTTGGGCTGGAGGTGGTGTGGGCGTGCTCAAGCCGAAAAAGGAGGTTGCGAGTTCGATTCCAGCAAGAGGGAAGGCGCTCTTTGCCACACCCACACAAATATTTTGACCTCAGGCAACCACGTCGACCTGCTGTCACCAACACAGTTGTCATTGAATTTGCAACTGCTTTCCTCTCCAAGCTCTAAATTCTTGAGAAAGCACACCGCAGCTCACGACATCGTTCATTCAGTCTGAGGCTTGTCTGTTGAACTGCTACCTACCAAAGTACTTTTGATGTTGATGCGCACGGACCAGATGGGGCCTTTTGGCGGGGCGGGCATGCCCGCCCGCCCGGCGGCAAGCCACTGAGGCGCTGCACGCTAGTGGCTGTAAGCCACTAGCTGATGGCCCCAGAGCTCACCACCACAACCACTCCAGCAAACAACCAAGCCTGAGAACACATCTACAGGGAGCATTCGAACACCTCGCCCTGGTGTTGATGTTTCTGATCTGTGTAGCCAAATCGCCAAACGACTGAGTGCGAGCACACAACTACAGGGAGCATCCAAGCACCGCATCTCAGACTTGGAGTTTCTTTTAGAGCGCTGAGCTCTCGCCATCCTAATCACTCTCGCCATCCTAACCATCTAGGAATGCAAGCTCTTCTACGTTATTCAGCAGTTGAGTAACTCGCACTTGTGCCACGGTGTCAAGGCGCAGGCGCTTCTGCGTCCACTGCAACACCCCACTGCCGACCACAAGCGCGAATCCAAGGCCACTCGACTGCTCTTTTTATCTATCCGTCCGTCCATGTGGAACCAACTGCCAGTGGCACGAAAGGCCGAGCTAAACGTCTTGAAATTACGCGCGCCACTCGAGCGGAGAGCAAAACCTGAGGGCCGCCACCGTCGCGGGAATGGTCCTTCGGAGGAAGTCGCCACTGTTTGACGTAATACTCTTCGACGCCCTCGCACTACCACTGGGCAACCTCGTTCACGCCCTCCCATCCTTAAGACTTTGCTCTGCTTGCCGCATGCGTGGACTCCTTGCCCCGATCATTTGCGCATTTTACTGCGTCATTTCCGGCTCTAAGCTGATTCTTGCCTTCGGATATGAAGTGCGGGAGACTACCCGGCAGGCTGCCGAAGATCACGCCCCCAACACATCCCTGGTGTCACTCCCAAATGTCTTGATTCGGGTACGTGGATAGCAGCTTCGTGCGAAGCAACTTTTGCCCCAAACTTGGAGTTGACATTTCCTTCGCTATCCTGTGAGAAACGTTCAACTTGACTATCACGGCGCCTTGCGACTTTTGGCAAAAGGTCTCACGTCGTTCACAAGCTGCAACTTGCGATTTCCAACTATTGCCACCCTCACATTCGCTTGAGAATGCCGATGCCGTCCAAAAAATCCATCCTAATCACCGCGGTTGTCTCTACCGCTCACTGCGACTGAGGGCTGCTTGCCTCTTTCGACGCTGGTGTTGTCCTCGGCTTCGCTCTCGAGGAATTCCGTTGAATTCTCTACCTGGGGACTGGATGGCAATCAATTAGCAAAAGGGCTGCAAAGTTAAGGCTGCTTAGGGACAACGTACTCTTTTCTTTTGACATAAAGTCGCAGCAGATGCGTTGAGATGATGAGCAGGATTGCTGAGCCAAGACAAAATGCATAGCCCTTGGGATATCTCGGTGCTTCGACTGTGGGCAACACCAAAAGAGGGGTCCAAGCTGTAGACGACTGGGCAATCGCGTTGATGAGGACCAACGTGAAGGACCTTTCAGCCGGTGAAGACCGCAGTTGAGTGTTTACCCAGCCGTGGAAGACGCTCGACATTGCCGGTGAAGAATAGATGGTCGAGAAAGCAAACCACTTGGCTGATTCGGGCACATTCCAGATGACCAAGATGATCAAGCCGATGATGTTCCAGGTATGTGCCATTGTGATCGCCCACGCTGGACCAAGAACCAGATCCGAGGCGAAGCAAACAAACAGGGTGTAAAAGATGCCCAGCCCAGGAGCATCGTTCCGAGTTCGTTCACCTTGGCCTCAGAGTAGCGCCTGAGACTCTTGATCCAAAGCAAGAAAGCCCCCGAACTAGTGTGGATGCCCGCGTTCCAAAAGAAAACGTCGACAAGAATGATGGCCCAGAATTGCGGCGACAAAAACACGTTTTTCAGAGCGCCGATCCTGAACTTGCCGTGCGAAGCATGTCCGGCCCGCTTCAATCTCTCGACGCTCAACTCGATATTTTCTCTCCCTAATACCAGGCGATTGGGCTGCTCCGGAGTTCCAGGGATGACGAAGTAGCCCAGGATACCGATGGGAATCGTGATCACTGCACAGATGATATACATCCAACGCCATCCTGCCAGTCCGTTGACTCCGTCGAGTCTTGCGGATGCGCCGGCTTGAATGAAGCCGGCAGTGAGCGTGCCCAAAGAGAGACCGACATAGAAGATGCCTCCACGCCGGGCAATTTCGTGGCCGCGATACCAGGATCCTGCATGAAATTAGTTTTGGATTCTTCGAAAGGTCAATTCGCTGACCAAAGAGGTAGTGCATGGCCGGGAAGAATGCCGCCTACAACAACACAGTCAGTGGTCGATCATGTTTGTGTTATGCGGCACACTGACCTCGAACCAGCCTATGAGGAACCGGTATGCTGCCAACTCCGCGTATCCTGTGACACGATACTGGAGGAGGGTGAAAACACCCCATGCGACATCGAGAAATGGAATCAACCAATGCATCGGGATGTACGTCAGCAAGAACATGATTGGAATTTGCCCCACCACCGCGCCGATGATGTAAAATGTCTGGAGCTGGACGAGCTCATTGCCATGGAATCCAAGGTCCTCTTTGAGTCCAGCGACATACGCATTGTCTATGCTTGTCAGCAACCGAAGGGCACAGCGCCCAAATCTTTCGGTCATGTGGCTTACTAAGGTTGGCTTGGTCCACGTACTTGACCCAGTATGAGAGCACCGCGTAGGGGACAATCAGGAGGTCCAACCGGACGATGAGCTTTTTCTCCTCTGGCGTATCGGTATCGGCGAACCATTGGAGCTTCCACCAACTGCGCGCTTGAGCAGCCATGACATAAGACGGCAACCACGGATAGAAGCACTACAAGCACGGCAGTTCTTCAAAAAACGTGGCGCTATAGGATTCTTCAAGCTTTTAGTACTTTTCCCTCATCCCACCTTCAAAACCCGGCGTCATCTTGTTCGCACGCAATGCTGGGCCCCAAATCACCATTGACCAACCCAGGCGGAGCGGAACTTGGCGTTGAAGCTGACCAGGTGCAAGTCGGAGATTCGCCTAGAGTGCGTAAAAATACCCGGCTTTGGGACCTGTGAGTGCTACGCAAGGTAGCACAAAAGGCCTTGGATGGAAATTGCACCATTGCAAGGCTCCTTGATGTAAGGAATTGGCTCATTCACCCCACTCATGGTCCTTTGAAGTCATTCTCCTGACCCACAGTATTGCGGATGCCACAGTTCGTGAACATGCGCGCGGGTGAAATCAACAGTAAGAAGGGGACATCGAAAAAAGCGCGAGGTGGTTCTTGACCAGTCGTTCAGAGTGACCCCTCCATCCGCGTGTAAACGCATTTGAGGACGTCTCTGACGTGATCGCTGTCCGCCCCGCTTGGCGAGACGCAGAAAAGACAGGCAGCGCAGCGCTCTGCTGGATGTATCGGATCACAGGGAGCAGTCAAGCGCCCCGTCCAGTACTTGCAGTAAGAAAACTCGGAAGGTCTCATTTTCAACCGCATATGAATGCGTCGTTGTTCACCTTCGGCGGGTGGGGGTTGGACGGCTACGACGAACTCCCATTCTCAAGTTGTGGAGGAATGCGCACGCGTTGTGAGCTATCACCATAGATCGGGTGAATCGGAGGATGAATGGGAGCTCGTCCAAGGGCTTCGAGTCCTAACCAAAACTTAGTGTCTAAAGTTGCGGCTACCCTCTCGCACCCTTGCTGGTGAACAGTGTATTCGTGCGTCCTTGGGCGAAGGCCAGGCTTTTTGCGAGCCTCAACAGACGATTAGTCAAGGTTCCGTATCGGGAATCATGGAGATAGACTGCCAAACGACTAAGCATCATCCACAAGTGAAGGGAGGCAAGTTTCATGCCGCTGGACTTACCCAACGCTGTCGTCGGTCCGTCGGTAGTGTCCAATCCGCCTTCAATCAACGCCTCCCCCTGATACACCAGGCTCGCCTTTTCCGCCGTCACGGACGTCGGGTTGCCGCGGAGGATGGTCTCCTTATCTTCCAAGTAATAGACCAGTTGCGGCACGGGATGGACGTCGTACGGCTTCTGGACAGCCGGTCTATCCATCGCGCTCTGTGCGATCATCAGTCAGTCTCACTTCCACCCAATCGGGCAACGAGACATAGCCACATGCTCTTGAAGCCATGATGATTGGGCGTCTGGGGATCCTTTGTAGGCGGGGCAGATGGTGGTGGTCGGAGTCAAGTGAGATCGGCAGGGAGCTGAGGTGTTGAATGGAGAGTGATGACGAGAAGGTTAAGGTGTCGGACATGAGGCTTCAGAGTTTCAAGCAAACGCAAGTGGGTAACTTCGCAGATAAACACTTGAAGGCTGTTGCCAGATCAGATCATGCCTGAAAAGCTTGTGCGACATCCATGAAAATCATACAATGTGTGTGGATACGCAGGCAGATTCAGAAAGGTTTATTCCAGATCATCGCCCCCAGTGAAGCTTTTAGGCCAGTCCAATTCAGGTACTCAATCCATACAAGCTCCTTCGATTTTGTCCCTGTTCCATCTCCTCAATCCGTGACCTCAGTCATGACCAAGTCATTCCATTCGGGCTTGCTAGTGTCGATTGGGTTGGTAAGTCCTTCGCGGAACGCCACGCTAGGTCGACGATTACTCTCTTGATTCAGGCATAAAGATCAGGCTTCTTACACAATCGTCCAGCACGCTTCGCTGGCTAGGACGAGCTCTCCGCCAGCTTCTTCGATGAGGAAGAACGCGTCCGAAACGCGCAGGAGTCCCAGCTTAGGGGTTTCCTGCCAGTGCTTGTACCAGATCTAATCCCAGCTGTTAGTTACTTTTAGGGCAGTTTCGAGTCTTATTCACCTTGAACACACGGCGAGGGATTTCCACAGGAGTAGATGCCATATTGGGTCTTGCTCGTTTGTTGGCTGTTGGCTGGCAGTCGGAAGGTTGGTGAGTTGGAGAGGGCTCGTCCTCGTCAAAGAAACGGCGCTTCTTGGCAGGGCGTTCGTCGAAGCTTTGCAGACTCATGTCGACAGTTGGTGGTGAAGTGGTGGTGTGGAGACGAGCGCGGCGGCGAATGCGGAGATGGTTGGATGAAGGTAGAGGAAGCTCCGTAGAGATATGAAGAGATGCACGGCGATACCGCGAATTCACAAGCGGCAAGTGAATTCTTAAGGGGTTAGACTGCGGCCCACTTCAGGTGGTCTTTCCCTACTTTACCTCTCTTAATCACAAGGCTCAACTGTAATATCTCACCACCACTCCGCCACAGTATCTTCCACCTCACCCACCTCACAACCAACAACCCATACGAGCTCAACATCATGCCGGACAGAGAGGCACCCAGCGCAGAGCCTTCTCGAGGTGATCGAGGCGGCCTGGGTGAAGGCCTCCAAGCCTCACAGACACCCCAAGGCAATGAATGGCAGGCGACTTCAGATCATGATTGGGTTACCGACTGATCTGAACCAAACAGTCAAGTCCAAACTCATAGCTCTGGCAAAAGGAAGCGTACCGTCGATGATCCGGAAGATGATGAGCATCCACCGGCCCCGGCAGGTAGTCTCGTTGGTGATCGCGTCGTTCTCCTCGGCCTAACGGATTTCCTGAACAGCTTCGATCACCATAAGAAGAGTGCCGCTGCAACCGCTGCCACAAAGCAGCTTGACGGTAGAGTACTTCTGCGGAATGGCTGGCCCTCAATGATGCTAATGATCTGCAGTCAATTCGAAGAGGGTGAAGGAGCTGCGCTCCATACTCTGCTTCCTCTACCACGGCCTTGATTCTGCAGATATGAGTGTTCTAGCTGGTAGCACGACCCCTGGCACATATGCAAGCTCGTGGCTTGTGCACAGCCACTCCCAGGCAGCCTCGAGAATTCAGGGAAAGATCCTGAAGTTCGTTGCTGAACAGGTCAAGAAAGGATACGAACTCAGCCTTGAACGCAAGAAGGACTTGACAGCGATGACTCCAAGAGAGCGCATGGAGTCAGTCTGGAAGCCCCTTTTCACCACCAATCAGCTCGATTTCGCCAAAAAGATGTGGGCGCCGGTCACCAACATCGTCGATTTTGCAGCAATCTTCAAGCGTCTGGACGGCATCGATGACACGACCAACCGACTGCTGAAGTCCTGGGCCTATTTCGTCTTCCACACTTGGCTCGTGATTGCCGACGCAGAGTTCCGATACCGTTTGGCGCCCAAGGTCGCACCCAACTTTGACACCAAAGTTGAAGATGGCGAAACGATCTATGACTTTTGGAAGGGAATCGCAGACTCGCTTGGTCCTCCAGATATCGAGGATTTGCCCATCGTGGTCAGTGCAGGCTCGGGCACCAGGCCAAAGCGAGCCAAGAAGGCTGCCGAGCAGGAGGACCGTTGATGGGGCAGGTGGCGAGACGGGAGTCGAGTTGGCAATCGGTTTATGGAGTTGCTGACCAGGGTTCAAGATTGGAGTATGGGAGAACGATTGGTGGGCAGCAGCAGCGACGGTGCGAGACACCAAGTTGGATGCCAATGGCACTGAGAAAGGAGCGGGGAGAGGGGCACGATTTCGAACCGAAAGCCCGTCGACGAAGGCTTCCTCAAAAACTTTGGATACTCCTGCATATTCAATGCAGAATTCAATGGACCAGAAGATCCGTAATCATGTCCCCTTCTCTCTCATGTGTGACTCTCAAAGTCGACGCCTATTGTATGCGTTCCTTGATTTTGAGCGGGTTGTGCTTTCAGAGACAAAAATTTGGGAATCCCAGTCGCTCCAGAGCTCCACGTGCAATTAAGTCACAGAGCAAATATTGTTCCTTACGTCTTTCTGATAAGGGCGACTGAAACCCGGACGTTGCCTCCATCCACAGTTGCCGTCTCGAACTTTTCAAAGATTCCTAAATGCCCAATCAACTGTCCGCTCATTTCTTTCCCTTCTTTTTCTTCTTTCCTTGTCCACCACCTCCACCACCACTCGTTTGGGCTTGGTTGGCCTTTGGCTCCTCCACGAATCCACCCTGCGTTAGCCCCGCGTCCCTCTTTTTGCCCTTCTTTCCCTTCGGACGGTAATAACTCCTGTCCTTCATCGGCAGCCACCTCTCCGGATCCATCTTCTTGTCCGGATCAAAGTCCTTGGGTATTTTGCTTGGCCTCAGCTTCTTCTTCTTGGCGGGCTCTTCCTTTTCTTTTGGAGGCGGACGCTTCGCAGCAGCTTGCAGCTGGAAGGGTGGTGTTGCGATGCCTGCTGATTCCAGAGCATCGACGTCCACGTCGGCAACAAGGCGAGAAATAGGAGTCAACTTATCCAGCTGGGACGGCGAAATTTTGTCCGGTTGCGTCGTGGCATAAGCAGCAACCAAACCGGCGGCCGCCGCGTGGTCGTTGGGATCCACCTCAAGGAGGCTGGAGAAAATCTCCCCCGCCTTTTCAAGATCACCGGGCTGGTGAGACTCGATCAAGTGTGTTCCTGCAGCCATCAAGAGCGAGGTTGGTGGGTTCTTGGTCTTTTGGCGCCAGTAGTCCGTGGCCTTGGCCAGCTCGCTCCGAACGGCAGCTTTTCGGCCTGCCTTCGCATAGAGAGCTACCAGCGCAGCGACGAGGCCAGGTGAGAAACGCACATCGTGATCCTGTTCGTCGGTCGAGTTCTCGAGACGCAGAAGAAAGTTCTCCAGCAGAGGTGTTGCCGCGCCGTAATTAGATTCCTGGCAGTAAAGTTGCACGACTGTCAAAGCAAGTCCTACGTCCCGTGGTCTCCTGTGAACAAGGGGAAGAAGCTTCTTGATTGCGGGCCGTCCACGAAGCCCGTTTGTGTGCGCAGCGGCATTCAATACAGACAGAGCATTTGTAGAGAAGGCAGTGGTGGATGATGGCTGCGCAGAAATCTTCGACAATGTCGAGCGCGCAACGCCTTCATGCTTGTTCGACTGGAGCTCGGTGATGTAATTGTTATGGTCCATGAGTGATTGTTGGAATGTGAACAGACGGTCGCTTCGGGGGATGTGAGAAGTAGACTCCAGTTTGCGCTTCGACAGGTAGGGGTTTTCCACCTGACGCGACGAAGCCAATTCGTTCATGAGCGCAATGTGCCTCGTCGACGAATCAGGTACTCTGCGGGATGTCAGCATTTATGACATAAAATTGGTGGTATGGCATACTCTGGAATCGACACTTCTGTTGCCAGTTTCTCCACGTCGTCGGCCTTGCCCAACTGACTCGCCAGGTAGATTTGCTGGACCAAAATGGGCATCAGCTCTGCCTTCTTGTCCTCCTCGCTGAGGTCAGAGGCCAAGCAAAGATCCCGAGCCCGTTTTAACAGCACTTCTGCCTGCGCCAGCTCTCCTCTTGAGATGCTAAAGCACGCCGCGTTGTATGCAGTCTCAAAGGCCTCCATGTCCTCCCTCCCGAGCTTGTTCTTCTTTGAAAGGCCGCCATTGGCCTGCCAGTGGAGTTGCGCATCGACAGCGAGGCTGTTAATGTTGATATCGTTGGGGCTTTCGAAAGATTCGCCGTCTTGCGGCCGCGATGCGAGCTGACGATAGACGTCGCCAGCGTGTTGGAAATTCTCTGCGCGGTATGTTGCCTGCGCAAGGACGTGATTGATTCCTCTTCCGCTGCTGCCACTGGCCACCTTTGACGCCTCGTCTAGCTTGCCAGTCTTGTAGAGCGCGTACGCGTATTCAAGCGGAGCTTTCTGCTTGAGCTTATCTCCACCTTGCTCAAATTGTCGCAAGGCATCGTCGAACCTGTCAAGCTTCAAGAGGGCGACGGCGCGAATATGCTGGAGGTCGACATTGTTCTTGGACTTTGCGAGTTGCGCGTTTACGGCTTGGAGGATTTTGTCGTGGTCGACGGTTCCGTCGTTGAGGTCCAGCCGCGCCAGCAAGGCCGAGAGGTCGCTGGAGTTTGCGGCCATGCTGGATAGCGCGAGGATGGGCAATGATTCAAAAGTCAGCAAAAGGCCATGCAAGGACGTGGCGGTGGGGTTGAATCGGCAGTCGACGTATGTATTCGGCAGAATGCGGGCGGTGAGGTCGGTCGAGGTGTGGAGCTCAGAGCCATGTTGAGTCCCGCCGAATCACGACTTTGTACAGCAGAAATAATTGGTCTTCTCGAAATGATGTATTCAGAACTTTCCATGCATGCATTCAGACTCGGCACCACCAATTACCAGAGATCAATAATTATTTGAGATTGCTAGCCACCCAAGACGGCAACCTCTTCTATGTTCCCATTTTTTCCCAGTTCCCTTTGCGCCAGCAAATGCAACAGACCGTCATTCGTGACCAAACTCCTTCCCATGCAAATCAAAGGGCGTCTTCAAACTCATCCGCATCTGACTCGTCGCCCGAGGGCTGAGCAGAAGATGCCGCGGCAGCTGAAGATACAAGAGGTGTTGGGGCAGCAGACTCCTCCGTCTTCACCCTCTTGGCCTCGGGCTGCCCATCGGTGACGGGAGCTGAAGGGGTCACAACGTCCTCGAATTCGTCTTCGTCATCTTCCTCCTCTTCATCTTCGTCGTCGTTCTTCGCAGCTGCCCTTTCCTGCTCCTGCTTCAAAGCAGCAAAATACGCGTCAAGATCGGCGTTGCTGGCCTTCTTCTCCTCTGCATCCGTGTTTCCGTTGAGCGGCTCGCTAGAGGTCGCGTTCGTTCCGTTGGTGCTGGCAGCAGCTGCTTCACCCGCAACTGTCGAGTGTGTGGCCCAGACCGGAAGTTCGTTGGAAGCCGCAAGCTTTGCCTTTTGCTCTGCAATCTTGGCCCTCTCTGCCGCCGTATTCTCCTCTTCCGTCGAGATGGTGATCTCAACCTTGTCGGGGCCGGTCTGGAGTCCTTTGACAGCAGTTGGCCGCAGCTTTTCATCTTGCACGACTTCCGTCTTTTGAGCCGGATTGACTTGCTCATCACGAGGCACAGGCTTGGCATTCGCCACTGCTTCCTCGCCGGAAATCGCGGGTACCGATGCGGAATCAATCTGCTGCAGGATGTCGAGCAAGGGCTTGAATTGCTTGTTGAACTTTGCGGGAGTGTCGTCGGCCTCGGGCTCGGCTTCTTCGTCGTGCTTCCGCGACTGAAGGGGGGAATCGCAGCGCTTGCAGAGGAAGCCGCTCGCGCGTCCAAGCGGATCAGGGTGGTCGATAGTTTCCATCATTGTCCATTGTGAACCGCATCGATTACACGAAAAGTCCTTCTTCTCCTGAGTAGGTTTGGAAATCGCCTTTATCTTCTCGTCCAGCATGTGAATCCGATATTTGATGCAGTCGACCGCGCGTCGATAGTCGATGAAGTAATACTCCCTATTGATCGGCTTCTGGGCGCCTTCGCGGGTCTCGGAGCGAACGTATCTACCAAAGTCGTCAGCTGTCGTCCTGAAGATAAGATGGAAAGTCTCATACACAGATACAAGGCCGCCTTCCCTCAGCTTGGCCGCGTATTTCTGGACCTTTTTGTGATTCTTGCCTTCGTCCATGACCAGCGATAGGTCAACCGCAGAAATCCTGCAATACGCATAAGCGTCTAGTGAGGTGAACCAGAGCATGCGAGCGCCACGTACGCGCCATGGTTGACCAGGGCATCAACGACAATGATCTGCTCAGTGTCGTAAAAGACGCGGGCGACAGTCCGGACGAGGACCTTGGCAATCTCCATGGCCAAACGTTCAGCGCTCACAAGTGACAGATGGCGCAAGCATCTGACAGGTGGCGTGCGAAGGATTGAGGCAGACGGCGGGAAGGAGGGTGAGGATGAACAAAGATCGCGTCGACGTCGGGGCGCGAATGGAAATGGATGCGGCGGACCCGCAGAGACGGTGCCGGTCCGGGGGAGTTCGTCCCGCTGGCACGTGCGCTAGCTCGATGCAGATCCCGGGGTTGTACCGGTCGTAGTTTCTGAATTTCACGACTGGTGCTGCAAGGTCCATCACTTCCCTCTCCATGTCCCTCAAATCCTCGCCATGGCCCAGGAATCTAGCGAGACTAAGCCCTCGCTCCCAATGGACGCCCAGCCCACTCAAGACGTTTCCCAGGGCCCAGCCGAGTCCTCTGCCAGCACTCCTGCGGACGAGGGCAAGCAGCAGTACCGCGACGCTGGCACACGAGGCAACAAGCGCAAATGGCAACAGAAAAAGGGCTCTGACAAGTCTGGTCCAAGAAATAAGAGAAAGGATATTGGTCGAGGAGAGTATTTGTACGTTTCACCCGTCCATGAACGTGCGCGCAACTAACTGATGTGAAGCCGCGAACAACCAGACAAGCGCCAGCGCAATGAAGAGGCCCAAGCGAAGCGCCTAAGACTAGAGGCCGAAGGCAAGGCAGACGATCCCGTATACGCGGTGAAGTTCTCCAAGGACGAAATTGAAGAGGAAGAGCGGAGACCGAAGAGGAAGGTGGCAGTCATGATGGGATACTCTGGCTCTGGTTACAAGGGCATGCAAGTGTAAGTCTGTGGGTGAAGTGAGCTTAGTGAAGTGGGCTGACAGGCGACAGTATGCCTGACCAAAAGACGATCGAAGGCGACCTCTTCGCTGCCTTTGTCAAGGCAGGGGCAATCTCGAAAGCCAACGCCAACGACCCGAAGAAATCAGGCCTTGTCCGCTGCGCAAGAACCGACAAGGGTGTACACGCCGCCGGAAACGTGATCTCCCTGAAGCTCATCATCGAAGACGAGGATGTGGTCGAAAAGATCAACAGTCACCTCTCCTCTCAAATTAGGGTCTGGGGAATCGAGCGAACCACTGGAAGCTTCAGCGCATACCAAGCCGTGGACTCGCGGTGGTACGAGTACCTTATTCCCACATATTCTTTTCTGCCGCCACACCCAAAAAGCTTCATGGGAAAGAAACTAGTCGAATTGGCCGATGAGGTCGGTGACCGGGAGGCATACGAGTCTCGGCAAGAAGAAGTTGCAAACTACTGGAGCGAGGTCGACGAAAAATACATCAAGCCTGCACTTGAAAAGATGAAGCCTTGGGTGCGAGATCTCGTTGAGAAGGCGCTCTGGGAATCTGATACGGACCCAGAAGCCCCTAATGAAAAGACCAACGAGGCTGCCGCGGAAGATGCGGCGGACATGGCACAGCCTGTGAAAGTTGCTGGTGAGAAGAGCAACGCAGCGGATCCAAACGAAAAGACGGAAGAAGCAGCCATTGTGATCAATGGAACGAAGCCGGCAAATCAGACGGAGGCACAGCAGGTGTCTGCCGATCCCATGGACGTTGACGCAACTCAGGAAAAACCTAGTGATGCGCCTGTGGATGAGATGCAGGTCACCGAGGACAAGCCCAACCCTACAGCAGAGGACGACCTGCCGCCTGTGGACCCTAACCATCTGACGCTCGCCCAGAAGCGCGCTATTGAGAGCGCGGTCAAGAAGGTCAAGGCCCTCTACATGGAAGCAAAGAAAGCATATCGCATTCCCGAGAAACGTCTTGAGCGGCTCCGTGAAGCCCTTGACGCATACACTGGCACCAGGAACTTCCACAACTACACTGTGCGCAAGTCATTCAAAGACGCTTCTGCAAAACGTCACATCAAGAGTTTCAAGGCCGCTGATAAGCCAATCATCATTGCCGATACCGAATGGATCAGTCTCAAGGTCCACGGCCAAAGTTTCATGATGCACCAGATTCGCAAAATGGTTGGAATGGCTGCCCTCGTCGTCCGCTGCGGCTGTCCTGTGGAGCGTATTCGCGAGTCGTTCGGAAACGTCGAATTAGCGATTCCCAAGGTGCCAGGTCTCGGTCTTTTGTTGGAGAGACCTGTCTTCGACTCGTACAACGCAAAGGCAGCAGACAAATTTGGCCGCGAGAAGATTGACTTTTCTCGATGGGAGAAGGAAATCCAGGAGTTCAAGCAGCGGGAAATTTATGACAGAATCTTTCGTGAGGAAGAGGAGAGCAACCAGTAAGCACTACCTCTCCCCACCATCACGTCCAATGCTAACGTACATAGATTCAATGCTTTCTTTGCCCACATCGACGGCTACAGAGATCCCTTCTTCCTGTACCTGAGCTCCAAGGGCGTAGCCGCGACCCAAGGTCCTGAAGCCGAAGCCGCCAGGGCCAAGACGATGAACAAGCCCGTCGAGTACGATGGCGGGTCGGGCGAGTCGGACGTTGAAGGAGGCGAGGGCTAGGTGGGTAGCTTACCTAGGTATTAGAGAGCTGAGAGAGACAGCTGAGAGCATGCAACAAGCATGCATCGACGGGGGCGGCGGAAGATTAGCAAGCGAGAAATCACGAGCGTCCGAGTCCAACAAGCAATGCAAACGCGAAACTCTGTTGTCAACAACCTTGCATGCGCTGGGGCGGAAGCTTTGTCCCGGTTCGTGGTAGCTTCCTGCGTCTGTATGGTTGGGATGAGGTGACTTTCGTTGGATGATGTATGCCCGTTGCAGGCCTGTCGGCCTCTGCGGTGCTCCTCGATTTGACGATGATGGATGTAACGGTGACGTCTCCCATCTTGATGGCTTTACTTGCTCACATCGGGTCCTTGTTTCCTCCCTCTCGCGTCTCGATCGATTTGGACGAGACATCGAGCACCTCTGTTGACTTCATGCGCACCTCGATCTGCGACTGTGACGATCAAACCAGCGCCCAAGACCATTCGTTCTCACCTCTGTTCTCCACCCAATCAATAATCCAATCCCCTACGGCATGCGCATCTGCCACATCACTTGCCGCTCGTCCTGATTCGTCTCTCCACCTGTCTACCGACCAAACCAAACCAAACCAAGCGCGCGCCTGTTTCCTTCCTGGGAAACCAAAAACCCAAACGTTGTCGGGCGCTAGCAAACGGTATGTAGTAGGGTCGGAAAAGTGCTCGGACGCAGGCAGTGGACCGAACCCTACCCAACCAACTCTCTTTTGTCGAGTGGGTTTTGGGTTTACTTTGTTTCCGTACGCGATGGCGTGCTAGTGGGCGCTGGCGGCGGATGTGGGGAGCTGTGGCTGTGTTTGTTTGCTGGGCATTGTGGCTGCGTAGTTCTGTCCGTATTGCTTGATAGCAAGAACGTGTGAGAGTGAAGAGACCGTCTTCAAGGAGCCGAGGCATTTTGATCGAGCGCATTGGGGAGAAGGAGCGGTCCGCCGGGTTGGCCGTCGTCAAAGCGGGCAGTCCGTCGTCAAGTTCAATCACTGAATGCGCTCCGAAGACGTCATGTCGAAAACTTACAACAGCCCCTCAAATCCCCTCCTCTTCTACGGCCAGATCGGGTGAAAGCCCAAGAAAGGGAAAGGGTCCAAACTGACAGATCCAAGGTAGTCGGTTCTGAATCATACTGTGACACGGAGGCCTGAATGCTGGGTGAGCGGGATCAGGAAGGACGGCGGATGAGGAGCACGGATATGCAGAGTGCTGGAAGGAGTTGGTTTGTGAGATCTTTTTCAAGAATAGTGAATAGGGGAGTTGGTTGTTTGTTGAGGTTGTGAATGCAAGCTCAAAGTGGTAAGTTGGTTATCCAAGAGCCGGGTATAAGGTAGGTGAATGGGCGAGAGCCAAGAGAGAGAGTTCGAGAATTCGGGGTCGATGCTCAACATTGAGGTGGAAGGATCAGTGTAGCATCGGCTCACAAGCGTTGGGTAAGGATACAGGTCTACAGACTTGAGAAGAGGGAAAGGGGGCTTGCGAGCACGTCTGGTGTGAAAGGAAGCTTTGAAGTTAAGCTATCACGTAGTCAAGCGTTGCATTTTGTGGTGTTGATTCGATGACTGCGAGTTGGTCCCAATGTCTTTGTTGATGGCGGCACCGCGCTAGCAATTTATAAAGCGGGGAATATCTCGCAGTCTGGTAGATGAAGTCCGCTTTGAGCAATACTGTCCAAGTTACTCCTCTTCTTCCCCTCCTTCCTAATGAACTGAACGGTTCACTGCAAGCATCTTCTAAAGACAAGGGCAACGTCTGCCAGGGTAGATATTGATAAACCAATCAGCGTTGATTATGGTGGTGCGGGAGCCATCATGATAGGCTGACTCAAGGGTATTTTCCTCTACGCTTGGGCCGTGGAAGGACGGGTGGATATAGTGCGAAGTGGAGCAGACTGCCTAAAGCGGTGTTCGTGTTCTGACAACTCACAAGACGTGTGACATGGCAAAGTGGTGGAGAAGAGGAGGAGTAGGTTTGGAGAAAACGAGGAGCAGATTTGGAGAAGAGGCGGAGCAGATGTAGAGCCAAGCTGTGCAGTGGGGTTGGAACATCTCGGAATCATGAAAAAGACACCGACGCGATATTCATATGGAAAAGATGTTGGAGGGGTGTGTTGGAAGGTTGAGAAACATGGTACCTGATGTTGAAAAGCTCATGATTGACCCTTTCAAGCAAGTGGTACTCGGCATCATGACATCAGGCTCTAGCAGGCATAGGAAAGATAATCGGCCGAGCCACGGGATTTGATTCGGTCTTCGAAAAGGGCATCGAATTTTTATTCAGAGTTTTGGAAGTAGAGCAACCGACCTCCGGGGATCCATTCTGGAAAAGGCAATCGATCTCTGGTGAGCGTGATTCTTACTTGCGGATCTTTGCTCCCCCGAACCTTTTTTGTCATTTGTCGTGACCTGTATGGCATCGAAGGACTGGGCGTGATTGCCAAGTCGCAACTCGTCGGACAAAGATTTCTGAAAAGGCCGACATGTCCAAACCCTTATTGCAGCGTGCGGCCGAGGATTGGAAAAGTCAGTGCCAAAAGATCTAATATATTGGATCGGCAGCATCTGTTTGGGTTGATCGAGCCCGCAACCCTGATAGAGAACCTGGGCGGAAAGACGGTACGTTGGGCCGAATTGCGTCGTCGACAACGGACGGGAACTGACAGACTTTTTGGGTTTGGCTTATGGACGTCTGTCGTTGCCCGCACTCCCGCGTCATGGTAGTTGACGTGCTGCTTCCGATCCGATTTCTGCCTTGCAAGGAACCAATTGCGTCTTTTTTGACATTTTGTTCGGCAACAAAAGTGTTGATTCGCTGATTTGTGAGGTGGGCGGGGTTGGTTCTATCATGTAGATGAAGGCACTCGAGGTCGATATTGGCGAGTGATGGAAAATTGAAAAATCAGATTTATGATGCGGCATGCAGGCCCGCTGATAATGACAATTGAAAGGTGGACATTTCTATGGCAGACCTGTCAGAATCGAGCTGAACAGCTGAATTCAAGACAATGCACGCTCAACCAGAAGATGGGTTGACAAGAACCCGGGAATCGGAGCAGGGCATGCTGATCCCACGGTCATTCCCGACAGCGCCAGCCAAACAGCGTGCTCAAACGACTGCCGCTTGTCGAGTCCTCGTGGCCGGGGAGAATGGTTAGGTTAGCTGCGCCCAGAGGCCGGCCGGAAGTGGCCGCGAAAACCAGGTGCCAGGGATCGGGAGATCTGAAGCAAAAATGATGGATTCGAGTCACGTCGACATTGTTTGGTCGAGGACAAATATATCCCAGGTATGCGCAAAATGCTTTTGCGTATGGCATTCCAGGCATTGGTCATGTCGGTCGATTGCCGACACCATGTCTGGCGGCTAAAAGTCGAGCCAGAGCCCATCGATACCGCATTGATCGATGAAGTAGGTGTTTGGCCAGCGTCCACAAGTCAAGACCAGTCGACCGTGGCATCATCCGAGGCGGCTAGAGGTCAAATTGCCCAATATATTGGAGTTGCCGTTTCGATGACTGAACCAAAGTTGAGGTGCCACTGACTACTGTTTTGATGCTGCGGCCAAGTCCAAGGACCTTAAATCCGACATGGCTGACGGGCATTGTGGAGGACGGGAATCGAGTTGCAGGCCCAAGATGGATGCTGATGCGAGGGACCAAATGTTGGCTCTACAAACAGGAGATGGACGAGTGGGTCCAACGGCGTTCCGCAGAGGCATTCCTGGAGAGCAGTCGCATTAGTGACAAAGCAAAGGCACATGGTGGACAGGATGCCAAGTGTCTCAGCATGCTGAGGTCAGCCACAGCAAGGTGGTGATGTCCCTGCAAGCGCTTAGGGGAAGCAGCGGGAGTGATTGGATATTGGGAGTTGTCGGTGTGCGGCTCTCTGGTCGGCAGTCGGAGAGAGACCTTGTCGCGGAAGATGCCATTCCATGGGGTGTGAAGCCTGGTTCCTGGTTTTGGTCAGTCTGAGGAGCGTGATTCATGACAATAAGCTCACGCTAAGGTCGACATGGCCCGAACGCCTCGCCACGTCCCGCACCTCCACCACGACACTCCACTCGGACAACCCAACTCTCCAGAGAACATCCAATGACCCTTTGCATCCTTGATTCATCACATTGACCGGATACTAGGAGACGCGCCAGCTGGCCTGGCTTCCGCAGCACCCACCTCTCGTCAACACGCAAGCGGAGAAACTTCCTAATGTTGTCGAGTCGTCCCCGGTTCACGTCGTGGGGCTTGTCCGGGGCTTGCAGGTTTTCCCGGGTCTTTCCATCAAAGTCTCGGTCCTCACATGACGGCGACGCAGGAGCAGACGGCGGTCGAGCAGTCGTCAGATGTTGCGGCAAAGGCGTTGATCGTCGCCGGGCCTTTGGACGCAAGCGAAACGAGCAAACGCATGCATCAAGAGCTCCACCGCCACACCCGCCCGCGTCGTACAAACGCTATCGAAAGCTTCATTCCAGGCCAAGTGCCCTCGCCGCATCCGGGACAGAGGGAGAGACGTCGACGATACGGTCAAGCATAAAACCAGACTACACAGCTCATTACTACAACACTCACTACAGGGCTTGACAAGGTAGAGTCTGCGCTGGTCGCACACGGCCATGGCCCCCCGGCTCGTCGACCTGGACACTCAGACATGGACAGCAAGCCGACGACAGCAGCAGCAGCAGCAGCAGCAGCAGCAGCAGCAGACCGCCAGTGCAGTTTATACGGTACAGGTGGGCCGCCTTATATAAGGCTTGGGAGCGGGTGCCGAGGGCGACACCACAGGCTCCTGGACATGGGTGTCCTGCAGGCGTTGCTCAAAGCATCTGGTGTGGCCGTTGACGCCGAGGGAATCAACCCATCAACGGCAGCTAAGGGGGCCCGTTGACAGATGCAGCGATTCCTGGTTGCCAGTCGCACACTTGTTGACCATTCCATCATCCCTCGCATGTCTCGTCTCGTCTCTCGGACCGTCGTGTGTGTGGTGTGCTGGCAGCCTCTCTGCCACCAAGACCACCACAACCACCACCTCCACTGAGACCGAGTTACATGCCAGACCAATTGGGCGTGACACATGCAGCGCCCGCCGATCCGAAACACCGCCCAGCGCCCGTCCGCCAAACGACTGAATATGTATTTGATGATGCGCGACGAAAATGCGCTTCTGCACCTGCATGACAGGTCTCTTAATGGATGAGAAACGCCGGCTCCTTGCGCCCTCTCTCCCGGCCTTTGGTATTGTGGATAGCTTGCTTGGGAGTCGACGGCTGTAAGGTGCGAGTAGTGCACCCCCAGTCCCAGCTCTGCTTGCCCCCGGACGGTGCCCCCCAAGTTGCTACCGGCCACCGACGCACCCCCGGCTCACTCCCAGTCGCTGCCTGTACCTGTGTCGATTGCTGGAGCTGCTCAGAACCCAGAGCAGCAGAAGCAGCATAAACCGAGTTAAAAATCCTGGCCTGCCGCCGGGACGCCAGGCAAGCCATCCCATCCATCCACCCATCCATCCCCCATCCATCCCCCATCCCATCCCGTCCTCCGTCCACCCACCACTCGCCCTCCTCCCTCCACCCTCTCACACACCGCACTCTACCACCTACAACATCCGCCGCCGCCGCCGCCGCCCACAACGCCTCGTCCGCCTCTCGCTTCCCCCGGCCTGCAGTGGCCCTCACGGCAACCGGTGCCACAGCCGGGTCACTCGCTCTACCAGGTTGTCGCAAATGTCTGGCGTGAGGCTTTGGCATCCCTGGAACAAAGTGAGCGTAGCGGATAGCCGAAGCTACCACTGATCCTGAACCGCTGCTCAAGGGGCGTCGACTCGCTCGCTGCCCATGTCGATCCAGATACAACCTTGACACCGCGGCCCGTTCGTGCCTTTTTAACCTCCGTTTCCGCCACGCTGGGCCTTCGACCTGCTACTAGACGGCCGCTTTGTTTCGACATCACCGACTCTGGCATTTGGTCTGCGCTCGCCGTCGTCCCAGCTGTTGCGACGCGGAGCTCCCAATGCGGCTTCGTGCATCGCCTGCTGCTGCCGACTCCTAATAACACACGTATGTCCCGACCTCCAGCGCCGCCGCCGCAACATCATCCTTCAAACTCGTCCGACGACTCTGCCATGGCCATGACCGAGACTCAAAACCTCCCGCACTTTCCGCCTCCGCCGCACTTCGGCGATCCCTATCGTCGTTTGCCCCAGCCTGTCCAGCTTCCTCCCCTCTCCATCCCCAGAGACCCTGTGCGACCAGACATTCCGCCATTCCTTTCTCCCTCTCAACGCTCGCTGCCATCCATCCATACGCTACCCACGACCACTGCCGCCAGGCCTGAGCCGCGAACCCAGACCCGCTCTGCTGCTCCGGTAGAAAAGCTGCTCCTCTCCAACCCTTATTCTCCACCTCGTTCAGACCCTCCCTACTCTCCGCCGCGTCACCAACCAGTCCACCAGCCGTACTCGCACCAGCACTATGGACGCCAACCTTCGCCGAGGACCATTCCTGACAACAAGCCGCTCCCGAGGGATCCCATCAGCCGCTACCCTCCGGAGCCGTCCAGGCACATCCACCCGGAGCCATCTTACTTACCACCGGCAAATCCTCCTCCACCCTCGAGGCAGCATCAGCCGTACCAAGCGCTGCCGTCACCTAGCTACACCTCAAGCTACTCGTCGAGCAACACTTCCTATCGGGCTTCGATAGACTCCCACCGAAGCCCAGTTCCATCATCATACGGTCCTCCGGTCTCATTCCCCGAGCCCGCTGCCCCAGTGCCAGTTCAAAGGCATCCACCGCCACCACCGCCTCCTAGTGCCATAGCAAATCCTGCCCCCGGTATCACGTCCAACGCGCCCTTCCGCGGACCATCACTGGACAAGACGTATGTTTCGCTCCGACTCCTTGCCTGGCCTTGACTAACAGAATCCTCAGTCAATATGAATACAAGCTCATCGTGCGGCAGCAGCCCGTTGCGGCACGCGCTTGCGGCTTTGGTGAACGTGATCGACGAGTCATCGACCCACCTCCAATCATTCAACTTTTGGTGACGGATCCAAAAACAGGGCAGTCGGATCCAGACGAGCTGCGGTACTCGCTCAATGTTGTTCACTGCACGCTTTGGAATGCCGATGGCACGAGCGAGGAAACGGCTCTTGTCCAGCCTGACAGACGAACAACGAGGCGACTGATGGGACAGCTGGTTGCTTCGCCCTCGGTGGCCAAGGATGAGCACGATGTTGAGGGGTGCTTCTTCTGTTTCCCCGATCTTTCCTGTCGAACCCATGGACGATACCGTCTGAGATTTGTTCTCATGCGCATTGATCCGATGAATCTCCACGTCGGCGGACTCATGCCCATTCTGACCGAGGTATTGAGTGACGTCTTCCACGTGTACACGGCAAAAGACTTCCCGGGAATGCGGCCCAGCAGTGCACTCACGCGGGCTCTGAAGCTGCAAGGATGCAACATCCAAGTGAAAAAAGGAAATGAAAAAGCGTTGGCCCGACGGCGAGTGAGCAACATCAGCGAAGAAGAGCAAGACGACGACGAGTCCAATGCGGGACGAAAGAGGCGTCGAGAGTAGATGAATTTTGGTTGAATCAGTATGCCAATGGCAAAATCACGGTCCGGATCACGAGCATTATGGGTTCATTTTAAAGCTGGCATGGCATACCCACTTCGTTTGCCTTCCTATGGGGAAGAGACTTGTCTTGGTGTTTGTGAGAGTTTCTCGGCATGTAGTCGGACAAGGTATGTAGTAGCATTTGCCGGACCTGTATGGAGGTGAGGGCATCGTTTGAACCTTCTGATGAGAAATTTTGACCACGATTTATGGAAGAGAAGAGGGACGGACTTGACGACCGGCACGTGCATGACTTTATGGCGGGACGCGGTAATAGGAACGGCTGGTTTTGTACGAAAGAGACCGCTAAGAGGATCGAATTATATTGCTGCTACATGCATCTCAACTTGTTGAAAATATTGTGATCAGTCACCACATCCAGCGTACCCATGGTTGTGTGTCGTCCAGTCTTTGACACTCAGCCAGCTCACGCAGAAAACGCGAACTGCTGCGGCCAAGGACGAGCCAAGGCGGTTAGTCACTGCAATCATGGCAATTTCGACCACGCTAGAGATGTCAACAGCGGCAGGCAATGCGCGTTGGCACTCAGCAAAGAGGCGTGTTGAGTTTAAGTTTGGACCGGCTCCCGCTTCTTAAGTTCCTCCCGCCGCGGCGCCCGCGACGTCAGCCCTAGCCGATTGGCCCCACCAATATTTTTTCTCCCAGACCTGCTTCACCTTTCTCTTTCTTCCTTCCCCCTGGCAAGAGCCAGGAAAAGGCACAATAACCTCGAGACCATCACCATGAAGTACGTTCTCGTGTCTGGAGGCAAGTTACCATCGCCCTCGTCCACCTTCAAGCAGCTCTCTAACCTCGTTGCAGGTGTCATTAGCGGCGTTGGCAAGGGCATCATCGGTGCGACCGTCCCCTCATGAACTACCCGCGAGTCGCGTGAACTTTAGCTGATCCGACGCGTTTGAAGCCTCGTCGACTGGCCTGCTGCTCAAGACCATTGGACTCAAGATATGTGGCCCGCCGTAACGCGTCTTTCTCGTCTTTGTGCGCGTTTTCTTGGGCTCAACATGCTGACCGGCTATGCACGTCTCGTCGATCAAAATCGACCCATACCTCAATGTCGATGCGGGTACCATGAACCCCAAGGAGTATGCGTTCCCCTCATCTAGGCCCCCCAAGCGCCTGCTGACTGGATTCAAGGCACGGTGAGGTCTTTGTGCTCAGCGACGGCGGCGAAGTCGACCTCGACCTCGGCAACTACGAGCGCTACCTCAACATCACCTTGACGCGCGAGAACAACATTACAACGGGCAAGATTTACCAGCATGTCATCGAGAAGGAGCGCCGCGGTGACTACCTGGGCAAGACGGTCCAGGTGGTGCCTCACATCACGGACGCAATCCAGGCCTGGATCGAGCGAGTGTCCAAGATCCCCGTCGACGACACCAACGAGGAGCCGGATGTTTGCATCGTGGAGCTTGGCGGCACGGTCGGCGACATTGAGAGCATGCCGTTTGTGGAGGCGCTGACACAGCTGCGCCACCGGGCCGGAAAGAACAACTTTCTCAACATCCACGTCTCGTACGTGCCGACCATCAATGGAGAGCAAAAGACCAAGCCAACACAGCACGCCGTCAAGAGCGTGCGCAGCGCTGGTCTGATTCCCGATTTGGTATGCAATAAGCCGCTCCGCACCCTGGCGCAGTTCTACTCACGCGCTTCTTTTTTAGATTGCCTGCCGATGCGAGCGCCCGTTGGAGCGTAGCACGATTGAGAAGATTGCGCACCACTGCCAAGTCGAGGTGGAGCAGGTCGTTGCGGTTCGCGACATGCCCACAATCTACCAAGTCCCCGTGCTCCTGGAGGAGCAAGGCCTGATTCCGCTGCTCCGCGAGGCCTTCAAGATCCAAGGCGATGCCATCCCGGCGGCCATGGTCCGAAAGGGGGCCAAGATCTGGAGGCAGTGGAAGAGCTTGACCGTCACGCAGGACCACTACTACGAGCAGGTCAACGTTGCGCTTGTGGGCAAGTACATTGAGCTCCACGACTCGTACCTGTCGGTCATCAAGTCGCTGGAACACTCGGCGATGCGGTGCCGGCGCAAGCTCAACCTGATCTGGGTCGACGCAGAGCACCTGGAGCCGGCGACGCGCCAGAGCGACCCGGCCAAGTTCCACAAGGCCTGGCACGAAGTCTGCACAGCATCCGGCGTTCTGGTACCGGGCGGCTTTGGCCAACGCGGCACCGAAGGCATGATGGCGGCGGCAAAGTGGGCCCGCGACAACCGCACCCCGTACCTAGGCGTGTGCCTGGGCATGCAAGTCGCCGTCATCGAATACGCTCGCACCATGTGCGGCATCACGGACGCCACGTCGGAAGAATTCAACGCCAAAGCAAACGACAAAGTCATCGTCTTCATGCCCGAAATCGACAAGGCGACTTTGGGCGGCACGATGCGCCTGGGACTCCGGCCCACCGTCTTCCAGGCCGGCAGCGAGTGGTCGCGCCTGCGCGCCCTCTACAACAACGCCCCCGAGGTCCTCGAGCGCCACCGCCACCGCTACGAAGTCAACCCGGAGTACATTGAGCGCCTCGAGCAGGCCGGCCTCACCTTCATCGGCAAGGACGAGGAGGGCAAGCGCATGGAAATCGTCGAGCTCAAGGACCACCCCTACTTTGTCGGTGTCCAGTACCACCCCGAATACCTCTCGCGCGTCCTTGACCCTTCGCGCCCCTACTTGGGCTTCGTCGCCGCCAGTGCTGGCTGCCTCGAGCAGGTCACGGCCGACCTCCTTTCGGACGGCATCGACTCGCCCGTCAACGGCGTCAACGGTGCCGCCGACAAGGGCAAGCACTTTTAGGGGTGTTTCCTTGAAGTTCTCTTTGGATTTACTTCGTATGTTTGGGAAGGCTACGTCATGTTTTGGGAACAGGGATGATCAAATCAAAAAAGAAGGAAACTACCAGGGATGGTTTGGAGATGACGGCAAATGGTCATGTGGATGTAAATCTCTTTGCTTTTTCGATCTGCATGGGATTGATTTCTAGGCGTTGAGGCTGGGGGCAGGCGTATCAATCACTGGCTGGCAGGCTGGGAAATTGAGGGATTCGTTTTTCTTGGATTCGAGTCTAGGTTCTCATGGAATCTTGGATCTTAGGTCTATCTATCTGCTGGGGGTAGGCAGATGCCATGACAAAATGGATCATGACCATCTACTTTTTCTTGTGTCACCAGATGTTCTCTCCGTGCTTTAGGCAACAGACCTCCACTGCTGCTTTGGACCAGCTCACCTACCTCTACGCCGAAGCCTTGCCCAGCACACCAGCCCATCTCTTCGCAACCTCGATGCCCTCGGCCAGCGTACCAACCCTCGCATCAATGGCATAGCCCTCCTTGTCCAAGCGAACGCACTCGGCGTACAAATCACCAAGCTCGACGCTGAAGCACTCGATGAACTCATTCTCCTCGAGCTGCGTCTGCAGCTTGTCGGGCTGATTCTCCGGCGCCGTCGTGTCAATCTCAACATGCACCATCTGCAGATTCGTATCGCAAAAGCCAGGGTCGTTGAACATGATGGGAGAGACGGGGGTCAGCGTCGACGACGACGAGTCGGACTTGATGACGCGCCCCACGTAGCCCGTCTCCTCCTTCAACTCGCGCAGCGCGCACGTCTCGGCGCTCTCGCCGGCGTCGATGAGCCCCGCCGGCACCTCGATGCACACCTTGCCCGTGGGCGGGCGGAACTGCTTCTGGAGGAGCAGGCGCGGCGGAGCGTTTGTTCCCGGCGTCACGAGCAGCGCGAGGATGCCCACGCCGTCGATGGCGGCGCCTGCCGGGCGCGTTGTGCGCCGTGCTGATTCCCAGTCGCGCGTCTTTTTGAGCGGGTCGGTGTAGGTTGTTCTGTGGTGGAGGGGTGCGGTTAGCGGTAGGGCGGGGCGAGGCGCGCGGATGGTTTGGGGGCGTGTTAGAGGCGCGAGAAGGAGAGGAAGGCGGGCGCGAAAGCGGTCGACTCTGTCTAAGGTAGGCTGCGTGTGTGAGGCGCAAGATACCTAGGTTGGCGGAGGTGTTGAGGACAGAGGTAGGTAGGAGGTAGGCGGGGCAGGCTGGATCACTTGGGCGGTGAGAACTGGCTTACAAGACGAGGCGCGTCCATTTGGCATCACGAGGATCCTGTGCGTGCCGAATCAGCGCTTCTGGTCTTGTGGACTACGGTTTGTTTTTTCTTCCTCGGTTCGTGGGTCGACGTCGTGGTTGTGCACGTACAAGAGGCTCCTCTTTGATAATCTTTGCGTCGGCGGCAGACATGGCGGTGGGTGGGATGGACAGGGGCGATTGCGAATCTTCTTGGGCGGCGAGCGAGGTGGTTGGATAGGTTTCTGGTGATGGAGGGTTGGGGAGTTTGGTGGTCGGAGTCGGCCTGGGCTGGTGTAGCTGCCCCGCGTGTGCATCAGGTCGGCGGATGACATCCCTCAGGGTCGGTCCGCGGCCCGTTTGAGGGTTGCTCCTTGCGCGGGCATCAACTTTGAATTTCTCTCAGAACTACAACAACAACAACATGCGGTCAAGGAGAGTTCAATACCACCGCCTTGCCTTGCTTCACGGATCATGATCGCTCTTGCTCGCCATTTCGACGTCTCGGTTGAACTTCCTGTGCACGCGTTCGTCAGTCCGTCCTCCCTCAGCCAACCCCGGTTCGCGTCGAGGTCATTTCTACCCTCGTCCGTCCTTGCTTTGGACGCTCAAGTCCCGGGTCTCAACAGTCGCACCAATTCCCGCCGGTTCCGCTTGATCGGTCACGCTTCTTGCAACAGGTCATGTACATGAGGCTTTTCTCCTTCCCGATCCTGCCCTGCAACCATCCGGCCTCGCCATTCCTCTTGGTATGAAATTCCCTCGCCGGCGTCCAATCACCCAGGGCCACGGTTGTCCGTGTTACTTGCGACAGCTCGTACGCTGCTCCGAGTCCCGATGGGCCCCCCAACCTAGACTGGACCGTGGCTGTTAATTCGCAACATGCAAACTGGCGTCACCAGATCTCGCTGACCCGGTTTCCTACCTATACGGATCACAAATACCTTGCTGCCGTGTCACTTGGTGTGCGAGACATGAAGCAGCCGCACATGCTCCGCCGATCGTGGGTGGGTGCTACACACGGTAGCGCTCGTCGTCTTGGCCTGCCTGCCTGCTGCTGCTGCTGCGAAAATTGACTGGTGGTATGTGGTCCAAATATTTCCTGGATTTTCCACCATGTCGGTTCTCCCTCTTGGCCCTCCGGATTGCCCCAAAGTGGAAGCAACAAATCCCACAGGGCCAGCCGCCGTCACGTACAAAAGCAGCCAAGTCACAACCGCCCTGCAGGGGTCCGGATATTTTCCGACAGTGTTGGCTTTTCGGCCAGTCAGAGGTCCTTGTCTCATGCCTTCACCGCCAGTCGTCTCGACGCTTTTTGGGTGGTTGCAATTTGAAGCGCGTCCGAAGCCGATGTGTCGCCGTGCACAAGGCTACTGCAACTTGTATCACAAGAAGCAAATGCGGCTCGAAACTTCCAGGTAGTTGGTCCGTTTCGCCAGCCCCCTTGACGCATCCAGACTAGTCGTCCGAATTCCGGGGGCCTCTCTTTCTACGCAGCATTCCTTTGAGGTCCAAGCCAATCCTGTGTCTCCTTTTGGCACCGTCCGTGACACCCTCTGGCACCAAGCTCTTTTCACCTCTCCCACCAATCGCTGTTTAGAACATTTGACCCTTTTGGAGAATCACCAACTCTTTTTCGTTTGGGCGGTCTTGGAACGATCGTGGGCAACTTGCCGACTAGCTCGACATGGCAACTTCTCACCGTATGACTGGTTGTCTTGGACATCCAGTAGATCCGAGATATGTTTGACATTTGTGAGCGGCTACGGCGGTGACGTGGTTGGTGCTGACTGGCGATTGTGCGAGAAACAGAAGATGATCATTTTGGGCGAGTTGCAACATGATTGCCGATGTCAGGTGGGGCAACAAAAGTTCGGCAGTTGGAAGGACGTTTGGTGTTTGCAACCTTTCCCATATTTTTCGTGTCGAGGGTACTGTACCAGGAGGCTGGATTCAGGGGAGGGGTGCGCAAGCGAGCTCGCCTCTTTTAAGAGAATCCTTTGCTTATCTGTGAGCATGGGAGGCGATGTTAGAGGCGTCAACTAGGCTTGCCAGCGACATGACGCACGTCTGGCTTCGTGCTCGCTTCGACACGGTGGAAAACGCGACATCAAACCAGGCCTTCCGCTGCGCCTGCCTACGGCTGCAACGAGCATGCGTTGATGTTTCGACATGGTATGGCGGGCAATGTGTTTGTTGGAGATGGCGACTCTGGCGTTGATAGTATGATCAAGGACCAGGACCCATGCAGCTCAGGAGAGGGGCTCAATAGATGGCGGTCGTAAAGAAGACGTGTAGCATTCTCTGTATGGAGCTGGCGCAGGTCAAAACCGTGGATGAGAGAGATCGGAGGTTGACGTGTGGAGAACGGAGGTCCAACCGAGGACTCCATTTTTGGACCCCGGTTCCTCACGCTAAACCTGTTCCTGTTTACAAGCGAGCAGATGGCATCCGTGCACCATCTCGCCAACGCCTCAAGGCATGCTGACAAGCGACAACTCCCTCTCTTCTTTCTTCACTCTATCTCGAGCTTTTGAGCATCTTCGGCAACGATTCTGGCAGACACCAGGCCACCGATCCTGACGGGCATGCTGACTCTACCGCCATAGCCGATCAACGGTCGTGGCGGCATCTGGACAGATTCTGGGGATGGAAATCCTCATCCTCCAAGCCACAACCAGAATTGCCCAATGTCCACCAACAAGACTTCTTCATCTTCGCTGGCGCTAGAGAGACGCCATGACACTCAGCTTCTCGACTGGTCCTAGCCGCAAGCCCTTCACGGCTGCTAAACGTCCAGAGCGGACCTTCATCTGCTCCTCCTTGACTTCGCGGCATGGCACGCGTCATCCTTGGCAGCCAGATCCGGCAAGAGGACTCGCTCCGATGCCCGCCAGCATCGTGGACGAACACGCGAGCCCACATACATGTTCTTTCCCATTGAGCCACTGAATACAGCTTGGCCATCTTGGCTTTCTCTCGTTGTCCTGTTCTCCTTCTCCGCGGCACTGTCCGCCTCTTCAGAAATCACAATGAGCCACCTACCAGTCTTCTGCAGCATCGTCAAACTCTTCTGTGCTTCTCTTGTGGATAATTTGTTGTTGTTGTTTCCGCCGACTGGGACCTAAAAGCCGTTTCAGCTCAGACCACGGTCATTTGAGACGTTTAGTCGCTTTACCTTCAAGCCATTACGGGGACTTGCGCAAACTACCCCTCGAGCTCCCTCTCCTACAAAGTGCCCTCGCCGGCCTTACTCCTGGGGCCGAGTTTTCGAGTCCTTCCCCCTCTTTGCGTTACTCCACCCTCCTTTCCGCGCGTGCAGAGCGTCTTGCCTCTGCCGTTGCTGCCACTCTTTTGAGCCTTGGTCTTTGGCAAATCACCTTCGTTTCGATTCTTCTTCGTCTTGATTCTGGAATCCAGCGCGCTACCTTCCATTCTTCTCGGAACACTTCTCGGCTCAATCATTCATCATGGGTTGGTGGACAGACCTTGGTTTGAACTGGAAATATTGGTACAATCTTTCCGTGTCCAAAGCTGTGTATACCTTTGCGCTAACTCCTCATGCAGCTTGGTCTTTATGGTCTTGATCGTAGCGACTCTAGTAGTCGGCGCTCTCAAATGGCTCTACACCCGGTCAAGGCACGATGACGTACCGCTCCATCCAGAAGAAATCCTGCTGACAATGTGGCCAGGCTAAACAAATTGTCGGTTGAAAAGTCTGAAAAGACTCGTATCGACAATGACCGGTTGGCTTTCGCTCAGAGAAACAAGGATGAGGGAGATCTTTTTGGTGTTCGCGCACTCGAAGCAGGTTACTTTGGTGGCGTGTCCCAGTCCCGTCCGGCCTCGCAGTGCACTTCGCGCAATACTTCCATCAGCGGCAACACCCTCATTGGCACCAGCCCCACGCCAAAGCTCATCTCTCCTGCAGCAAGTGTGTCGAAGCTGCCTCGGGTCAAGACAAATGATTCAAGCAAGAGCCTGCCTTCGATACTCCGTGGAACCGCGCCATTGCAAATGAAGTTGCAGCCATCCGAGGCGGAGCTCAACGGCTGGAAGAAACATGGCGGCCTCGATATGAGTCTCAATGTTCCCCCGTCACCGGCCGCTCCCAGAAGTGCGTTCTTTTCTTCGAAGGACCGCGACGATGCATCTCAATCGTCGGCTAGGACCTCCCCTGATCTCTTGGCTCCTGTCCGCAAAATGCATGACCCTTCGAACCAGCCCGTTGTGGAACGCGTTCCGCGCATGGCTCCTTTTCGATCCGAGTCGGACTTTAACACCAAGTCAATGGCGGTATCGGTTGACTTTACGATTGGAGGGAGCAGTATGACGGACCCTGCGTCGCCTACCAACTGGCCTCCGTCTCCGCCCAAAATCAGCTCTCACTACGTTCCTCAACGATCGGTCTCGCCGACTGATAGCACCAAGGACACTCAGAAGCACTCCACTCGTGAGTAGCGACACGGTATCTTGAGCTGCGCGAGAAGCTAAAGTCAGTCGACAGAGTCAGAAGTAAAGACACAGCCCCTAAACACCAAAGTCCCCAACTACACATTCCCCACCAACGTCTACATGTCACGACAGTCGCTCTACAGCTCCGAAAGCGACAATAGTAGCACTCATTCTCGACACTCGCGCAACCTGTCTGACAGCACCATCGACCGCGGCTTCCCCTTGACCCAGGGTCAAACTACAACGACAGACGAAAGCTCGTCCCGCAGCACCAGCGCCCAAAGCCGTCGCTTCAGTTTCAACGCCACGACTCTCGAGACTTCTCTCCCGGCTGGAAGCCCAGATGGCTCGCATCTCAGCGAATTCTTCGAGGCCTATTTCAGACAAAGTCACTCCAGCTTGGACAGGAAGCTTGATCTGTCGGGAGGAGCAGAGACGGCAGCGGGGTCAAGGTTGTCGGAGATGACGAGAGCACCTTCGCCGGGAATGATGCCGCCGAGGCTCTCGCCGAAGAACAGCAAAAGGGGTGCTCCGGTAGGAAGGGCGCTGTGAGGGACTGGCCGACGTGTTGACGGGCAATGGCTTGGCAATAATTGTTGGGGTCGAGAAGGACTTTGGGTGGAGAGTGACTCTGGTTTCTTGGTTGCGTTTGGCATGGCTTTCGGACAAGCACTAGAAGGGAAGGCTCTGACTTTGGATTCCCAACAAGCGTCTGAGCGCCATATACCCATCGACATTGATGGCTTCGGAACGGTAGAGTAGAATTTGATTTTATAATGTAATCTTTCCTCTTTCAGAGTGTTTGTTGATATGGAGACATGATGGTCTGATGAGCACGTGGTAGTGGTGATTTCATGGTCCAACGGCCTAACGGCGCATCATCAGGCAAGCAAAGAAGCTTTGCCGGCTATTGTGCGTAGCTTCGGCGAAAAACAAGGCAACCACTTACGGCAGCACCTCCGAAAAGCCGCATGTGAAAGTGCGAGTGCTAGACCGCCTTGGGGAAGCCCCTTGCACAGCCAATTGGTGCGCCACCAAATCGCAACCTTATTATTGGCAGCCTCACCTACGCCAGATTTCCCGCGCCTCGATATCGTCGAGATCACGACTCCCTTAGACTTCAGACTGCCTGCCTAGCTTTCTAGAGCACTCCGCGCGGTCCTGTGTCTGGCTCTCGCACCGCTTCAACACCTGCGTCCGCCAAACGAGTCCAATCCATCACCCAGATAGCGAACGTCACACCACCGACGCCCACCAACACCGCCAGACGCCCCGCCAGCCATGCCACTCATTCTCGACGGTTCGCCCTCGCCGTCTGAATCTTCGACACCCACCGGCAACGGCACTCGCAAATTTCGCGACTCCCAAGAGGAGCGCCGCGTCCTCCACCACGATGCCGACGTCGTCATTGTCGGCGCAGGCGTTTTCGGCAGCGCCGCTGCCGTCGCCTTTGCACGCCAGGGTCGCAGTGTAATCCTGCTCGAAAAGAGCCTCAAGATGCCGGATCGGATTGTTGGAGAGTTGCTACAACCGGGCGGTGTGCAGGCGTTGCGCGATCTGGGGCTCGAGGATTGTCTGGATGAAATCGACGCGATTCCTTGCTACGGGTATGAGGTCATATATTACAACGACCCTGCGCATATTCCGTACCCGCAAAACGTCGTGGTCGACGACAATGGAAAGGAGCTCGACGAGAAGGCGAAAAAGCCCGAAGGGCGGGGGTTCCACCACGGCCGCTTCATCCAGCGGTTACGGGAGGCGGCCATGAAGGAGCCAAACGTATTGGTCGTGGAAACAGAGGCCAAAGACGTGATTCGCAACGGGTGGACAGGGCAGGTGCTCGGTGTGGAGTGTTCGACAAAGGGTGCAAAAGACTATGTAGGTCAACACTTCCCCTGCAGCTGAAAATAGCATTTAGACGTGCTGCTAACCTTAAAGTTTCCAGTACTTCGGACACATCACCCTTGTAGCCGACGGATATGCATCCAAGTTCCGCAAGCAACACCATCCGCATACCCCGCAGGTGCGCTCCAAGTTTTTTGCGCTTGAGCTCATCGATGCGGAACTTCCCAGTCCCTATCACGGTCACGTCGTCCTATCAGACGGGCCCCCGGTACTTCTGTACCAGATTGGGACTCACGAGACTCGCGCTCTCATTGACGTGCCCGAAGGACTGCCCTCTGCATCTCCAAAGAACGGTGGTGTCAAGAATCACCTCCAGAATGTCGTCCTCCCTGCCCTGCCCCAGTGCGTGCAGCCCAGCTTTGAGCGTGCATTGCAAGCAGGCAAGCTGCGGAGCATGCCCAACTCCTTCCTGCCGCCAGCAACGAACCGCGTACCAGGCCTGGTCATCGCGGGCGACGCATTGAACATGCGGCACCCGTTGACCGGAGGCGGCATGACGGTTGCCTTCAACGACGTGGTGCTACTGGCCGAACTGCTCAGTCCAGAAAAAGTTCCGCAGCTCTCCGACACCAAGGCGGTCCTCTCGCAGATGAAGTCGTTCCACTGGCGGCGCAAGAACTGGGCCGCCGTCATCAACATCCTCGCGCTGGCCCTCTATGCCCTATTCGCCGCAGACGGTAGGCCGAATATCCCTTTTCCGAAATTCCCGAGCACTAATTGATATCTCACAGACCCTGCCCTCAAAGCCCTCCAGCTTGGCTGCTTCCGCTACTTCCTCCTCGGCGGCTCCTGCGTCTCGGGCCCCGTCGGCCTCCTTGCCGGCATCATCCGCCAGCCGCTCGTCCTCTTCTACCACTTCTTCAGCGTCGCCCTCTACGCCATATGGCTGCGCGTCGCGGCCGCGCCGCTGCTTCTCAAGCCGTGGGCCCTCATCAGCTCCGCCGGCGTCTTCTGGAAGGCCTGCGTCGTCATCTTCCCGTACATTTGGAGCGAGGTGCAGCCCTGAGGTGGCTCCGCTGCATCAAGTACGGGGAATTGGCACCTCGCAGCCAACGGGCCCCTTGCGAAAACGGGGGAATTCCCCCTTGGGCCTGCCCTGCTCTTGGGGCCTCTGGACCACCCGGTCCCCCCAACATCCCCCGAGGCTGAGCCTGGTCGGCGCGGTTGGCATGGCATGGCACGACACAGTCAACCCCACAACTAGCCCACCGCGGCCCTCTTCTCCCCTCCCTTCCTCAATTTCTCTCCTCCATTCTTCTCTTCCCCCTTTTCCGCTTCTTCAACCATTCTTTCCAAGCACAGCGTGGTTCCAGCATGTCATTGCGTCGTCTGCTTTTGGTTTTTGGTCCGTTGTCAATTTTTTGTAATCCGCATCCTTTTTTTTTTTTTTTTTTCGCACTCTTAGTTTTAGTTTTAGTACCTGCTTCCTAACGAACGACGGATGATCCGAATGAATGCAAGAGAACGGAAGAGAAGGCGCGCACGCACGCACTCGATGAGATGGATGCATTCATGGATGCATGGTGGGATGGAATTGGTATTGCATGGTTGGTTGGTCGTGGTGCATACGAGATGGCTTTTATGCCGTTCTGAAAAAGGAAAATGGTAGACGAGTATTCGATCGGTCGACTACTAGGCAATCAAGCACGCTATGAGCACGAGGTTTCATTTCGATTCTGTTGGTCACAATTGAGGTCTCGGCATAGGGACGCATTGGAAGATGGAGCATAGCGGGGAGGGCAGTGAGGACTGTGGATACGAGAGATAGTACTGGCCGGGGACGCACGCATCTTTTGCCGTGGTCATCGTCGTTGTAATGTAATCCAATTCCTGTTTTTCCGTCGTCTAGAAATGTCCTTTTCGTCCCATTGCAGCAGTGTCTACTACACCCCCTTCTATCTGTGCTATTCTAATCCTGTTTGCGCACAACCACATCCCCTAGCACCAGCCACCTCTCTGTCTTTTCATTTTTTAGCTGGAACTTGTGCATGGACTGCAAGTAGTGCGGATTGATGAAAGCGCTTCATGTTCGGGCCCTCGACCAACCAGCTCGGCGTCTGGGCCCTCTCCAACGCCGACTTGACGTGCATGACCGCACCGCTCCACTCGACGTGAGTTCCAGAAACGCCGGGGACTCCACGCTCGTGCCATTCGCGCAGCACGGCGGCGACGCGAATCACGGCCCAGACGAGCGTCGTGATTTTCGACTGCGAGCCCCAGCCGAGCACGCCGTCGCGCTTGTTGTTGGCCAGCGAGATGATGGAGTCGATGCCGGCCATGGCCCATTTGGAGAGAGCCTCTGCGAGGGAAGTGATGGCGGCGTCGGCCGGTTTGTCGTCCACGCCGTTTGGTATGGGCAGAGCGGTCAAGAACTTGGACCATTCCGTGATCTCGCGGACAGGGTCGATGTAGAGATTCTGCCTCTCCGTCGCAAATAGCGCGGTATCCTCCTTTGCGGCGAGGTCGAGTAGCTCTGAAACGGGCGTGTTGAGCATTTCGGGGAGCGGTGGGGCGTGGAAGAGTTGCGGTGGTGGGGCCGGTGTGATGTGTGGTGTCAAGGATAGGGGAGAAGAAGACGCTGATGGTGGTGTGGGCGATGCGGCCGTGAGGAGGCGCGAGACCGCAAATTTGGCGGCAACGGAAAGGGCAGACGGGGGCGCCGAACTGCCATCAGTTGCAGCCCGAGGTGAGGACGCGACCAACTTGACCGTGTGCGCTAAGAGTCTGGGTGCAGCCGCAAGTGGAACCATGATTGAGGATGTGCATTCAGGTTCTAGGTCCGAAGAATTCAAGATGCACGCGACGATAGCGGCAGCCTTGTCGCGAATCTCGTCGTCGTCGTCATTGAGCGCCGTAAAAATCGTTTGAATCAGTGAAAGGAGAGCCAGGGCACGAGCATGCGCCTGCTCTGGAGAAAGGCTCTCAGGCTTCCACCAGATGGAGCAAAGAGAGGAGAGAGCACAGACTGCAGCGTATCGGGTCGGGAAGGGCTGCTTGAGTGTCAGTATTGTCTGCTCTGGGTCCCTTCAAAACTAGAATTCTTACCATGTTCTCGTCCAAGTTGCAGGCGACTGTGTTGTTGAAGAGCACAAACTCCGTCGCACGAACCCCCCAATCCTTCCCGTCCTTGATCCTTAGGTCCAACACCTCCCCACGGAGACGGAGCATTCCTTCTTGTAGAGACGGAGACCCAAAGCCCCTACCGTGCGGTTCGCGCAAATTGAGCATGACATCTCCCTGCATTGCCGGAGCAATCCGCAGTCCGTTGCCTACCAACTCCGCAACAGCATGGCGAACAGCGGAGTGGATCTCCACGTCATCAATTCCGTGCGTCGATAAGCTCAAAGAAACACCAATCAACTTGACAAAGTTGACCTTGTTTGTGGCCTTGCGAATGGAATCCGACCACTCGCGGGTCAGCTCTTCCACACAGAAGCGAAAGGTATCCGGATCGTCTTGAGGCAATCTTGTGAGAAACTGTAAAATCTCTCCGGGCGGAAGGAAATTTTCATCCCAAGGTATGTCAAGCAGAAGGCTATAGGCGGAAGAACGTCGCCTAAGCGAGTCATCCAGGTGATGTTTGTAAAGTTCTGCGTCATTTGTCGCCAGCCCGGAGATAGCGTTTTGAGAGATGACCTCGTGTGATGGGTATTCTGCTTCCGTCAGTTTCGCCAGTGTTGCTTGATTGGACCGCGACATACCTCTCCAAACTCTTCGCCAACCCAGTTTCACTGCTATTTCAAGATCCATGAAGACAGACTTCGTGAATGGGCAGTTGTTGTAGACATCTGAAACCCCATGCAAGTGCGCGCTGTTCTGTATTAATGCAAATTCGAGGAGCTGCATCTCATCTACAAAATTAGCGTTTCTCAGGAGATGGATGCTGCCGTTCTTACCGACGAGGTCTGACACGCTATAAGTCTGTACAATGTACTTGATGTGCTCTAAGAGCAGATATTTTGCTGTGAGAAGCCTGCCGTGCAGTGCATTTTGCCCTTGCATAGGCATCTCGAGAAGCCAGAGATACCATTCGACTCTCTCCTCGACATCCAGCAGCGACACAATAGTTCGAGCAGCCATATCTCGGACATGCCAGTGAGAGCTTGCGGTCAGCTTGAAAACAAGCGCCTGGATTTCCGCCTTCCTCTCTGGAGGTGGTTCCGCTCGTTGGAGGATTTGCAACGCCGGAAAGACTCCTTCAAGAGCTGTGCTGGACAAATCGTTTCCATTACTGTTGTTCCGCAAACTGGGGTTGAGCAGCGATGTGATGATGTCAAGAAGATTCGGATACTTCTTATAAGAGAGGCGAGATAATTTGAGGTGGTCTGTTTCTTTCCAGTTCTGGGTGGTGCCGCTCCCGAGCAAGCGGTCGATAAGGGCGCGGAACAGCATCAAGCCACAATTGCGTATCGCCCAACTAGATCCGTGTTAGTTGAGTAAATGCAGAAGGTCAGAGTACCTACACGTTGGATTCAAGTCTGCTCGCAGCAAGAGATAGCGCTTCGCCCATGTGAGGCTCCGAGGCTTTCGACAGCGTGGTATTGGTGAAGACATCTTTCAGGCTGTTCAAAGCGTGGACTTGGGGAAGATGGCTGCCATCAATGTTTGCATTCTCTGTCGGTTCTTTCGCCGCTTCGGTCTTGAGGTCTCGCATCACTCGATCGAAGAGTGGGCCTTCCGGAGCAGCGCTCAAAATGCCAGTAATCAGGGATGGTAGGCCAGCAGAACGACGTGTGATCATCGATCCTTTGTCTCGAATACAGCGCAGAGTCTCTTCGTACCATTTCTCCAGCAGCCCCTGAATTTCAGGGTCTTTGGAGCGGCTGCAACGCGCACAGAAGACGGCGAACGTTTGAGCAACAGTCGAAAAAGCGCCACGATGCCTCAACTCTGCTAGTTGGGTGAAGCAGAGCTTGCCCAAACTTTCGAAGTCGCCCCGACTTAGAATGACGTCAAAATGTGCTTTGTCGACAATGGCACGTAAAAGGGTGCTGTAGGCGATTTAGCTAGAGTAGTGATTTGGGGTATGAGCAAACCTACTTAGCCTCCTTGAGGGCTCTCCAAGAATAACTCAGAATATCTTTGGTGTTCAAGTCTGGCTCTTCTTCCATGTCCTCCGGTACGTAGCCTTCGGGTGCATCGACACATAGGGTGCTTCTAACACAATCCCAAATCTCATGGAGGCTAGAAAGCACGTGGTCGTGCAGTCCTTTCCAGATTTGCAGCTCTTCGGCATCCAGAGCAACCATGGAAGGATAAAAGTTTGGTTGTTTGACAATGTACCTAGTCGCGTCAGTCTCTCATGATCAAAAAGGTCTCTTTTCCTACCTCATTGCCGAAAGTGTGCCATGCATAGGATATTCATTGACTGCGGTTGACATGTCCGTCCTTGCTGCAGCAATGGTCTGGTCCAGTCGAGATATCAAGTGTTCGATGATACCGCGCTGACTTTGCATCCACTCAGGAAGCCCATGATTATTCTCCATGGGTTCTTTTCGTCTTTCGAATAAGAGGTCATACACACGGGCAACACCATCCGCGTGGTCAGCTCTTCCACTTTGGAGCATCATCTTCTCGCCGTTGAGTAGGAATTGTGCACATCCATGGACCACTTGTGATTTGATCGATGCTCCAAGCTTGAGTATGGATGCTGAAGCATGTCTGACGTCGTCAAAGGGGTCCATGGTGAGATCGAACAGCTGCCGAATGACATTCTGATCGAGGACCTCTACGTAAAACGGCCACTTGACCTGGCCTTGAGCTGATTTCGATAACGCAGTCGCCGGTACCGAAGGCTCAAGCCCGGATTTCATGACATCTGAGAGCGAATTGAGAGCGGAGATGTGCCTTTGATAGGAGGCTGTGGGAATCAGTTCCGAGCTCAGAAATTTCAAATACCATTGAACAAAGTCAATATGCCCTCTCAGCAACTCAAAGTTGGGAATACTTTGGTCCTCCACGAGACTTTGCGCAGTCTTCCCGATTTCAAGTATCATGAGCCGGTTCAACTGGTGAGTAGACGCCCTCAATCGATTCAGGAGGGCACGGGTCAGACTTGTCGTCCTACTGCGGAAATGTGCGTCGGTATCGGCATGGAAATGAGGCAAATTGTCTTTCAGCATTTCGAATGTACCTAATTGCAGGACCCGTGTCACTTTCGGAGAAGTGACCAATAGAGCCAGTGCTGATAATCTTGTCTGCGGGCGCTCGTGGGTGAGGAGTCGTCCGATGAACTTGTCTGGTACAAGGATCCAGCGTCGTCCTTTTTCGTCGGGATCGGATATCACAACCTTGTCGTGGAATTTACCACCTACAGCAGTAAGCATCTTTTGTGTGGACAATGGGGCTTTCTACTCACTTTGTATTTCGACAATATCCAAGTCCAAGCCAACCTGCAGCGAAGTAAAAAGAGTCGACATCTCAATGTCGCTCACTGTGGGTCTGGTATTCCATGAGTGAAGATGGTCATCGATGCGCATGTCCCGCAAGAAATACAGGTAGTCATCAAGAGAAGACTTGAATAGTCCCTCAAAGACGTGGCTTCTGAAATTGTCAAGGGCACCCGGCCTTTTCGACAGGCACTCCCGAACAGGCTTTACCCACACAGGACATCCTTTGTTTGCCTTGGTCCTGAGGTATCCACTCTCTTGCTGCTTCCCATAATCAAGGAGGACACAAATCGTGTTGCCCGCAGTTTGAGCAGTATCCTGTTGCGCAACCCAAATCATGAGTCCGGAGAGGAATGACACGCCCATGTTGGGCTCGCGTATGTAGCCTGAGTAGCGCAAATCGGCAAGCGTGATCAATTCGTCAACATGGAAGACTTCTTTTTGGACAATGTAGGAAATTGCCTGGAGCGACTGCTTTGCCTTGGAATTATCGGCCCCGTGGAATAGGATTCCAAAGAGTGTTTTGGTCACGCTATGGATGACCATGTTGTCTCGATAATAACGCTCCTCGCGTCCGGGAAACAGGGAGCAGAAAGCGACCAAGACTTGTCTCATTGATTTCGGCTTTGAATAGTCGAATACATCGAGGTAAAGGTCGAACAGTTTGTTCAACATGGAGACATCGGCGAGGACTTTGATCCTCTCATCGTCGTGGGTCTTGGCTCTTTCCAGGATCGAACATAGGGGATTGCATGCCGCCGCTCTGTGCGAGGGTTGTATGTGAGGTAGACGCGCAGTTTCAAGTAGTGCTTCCACCAATGCCGAAAGTTGACTTTGCAAAGTCAGCATTTTTCTGTTGCTGCTGAGGCTGTGCCACGGACTGGGCATATCCTCTTACTTGGCATTTTCGTCGGTGACTGCGTCTGCGGCCGGAATGTGTTGATTCAGTTCACGGCTCAGCTTCCGTAGGTAGTCCAACGGCAGTGGATATTGAAGGGATTCCATTTTGGGTAATTGATTGCGAAATAAACGGCCAGAAGGCCGAATGCTCACGACGCACGCGTCGCTCAGGTCGTTTCTCGTATCTTTGGTATGAGCATGCAGTTGAAGAGGATTCTGAGAGGAAAAGGAATGGTCGAAGAGGCCTTGGTCAAAGACCGACCAAAAGTGCAAGTCCGACCTGCTCGTCGGAAATTTTGGAATCACGGGATCTGGCATCGGGGCGGGATCCCTGCAAGAGCGGCGGCGGGCTTGGCAGAAATAATTTTGGCCGGGCGCCGCTCTGTCTGCAGTCTGCTCTCGACCTCATCGCCAGCCCGCAAAGAGCCTTCGTCGATATCGTCACCTCTGCGCCCATCCAACACTACGCCTCCCTCTCCTCCTCCCGCGCCGCCATTCCTGCTCCACCATCTCTACGCACCCTCGCCGGCCTCGAGCAGTAGCCAGTGATTTCCCAGCTGATCTCTAACCCGCTGCACGCCTTTCATCACCACCACTTCTGCTACCATGGCCATCTGGGATGCTTTTACCGGCCCAAAGGCCCATTCCTCAACCTCGACCAGCGCCCCCGACTCGCAATCCTCTCAATCAGCCTACGCCGCCCCTGCAGCTCCCGAAGTGTCGTCATTCCTCTCGACGCCCGGCGCCTTCGACCCATCGGCGCTGCATCCGCTCGCAGGGCTGAACGAAGACACGCTCGACTACCTGACAATTGAAGAGGGTGCTCTGACCGATCTCCCGGGAGCGCGGCATGGAGCCCTGCCTTCGCGTGGATGGTCCGATGACTTGTGTTATGGAACTGGCACAACGTACCTGACGGCGCTGACGCTGGGAGGCGCGTGGGGTATGGCAGAGGGCCTGAGCAAGACGACTCCCCAAATGGCGCCGCGCCTCAAGCTGAACGCCGTGCTCAACGCCGTCACGCGGCGCGGACCATTTTTGGGCAACAGCGCCGGCACCGTCGCCATGGTATACAACATCTTCAACTCGACCATTGGTCACTTCCGCGGCAAGCATGATACCTCCAACAGCATTTTGGCAGGCGCTCTGAGCGGCGCTCTTTTCAAGAGCACGAGGGGATTGAAGCCCATGGCTATTTCGAGTGCAATTGTGGCCGGTGTGGCGGGTACTTGGGCTGTGAGTTGAACCCAAGGGCTACCAAGCCTTTTCGCCGGTTCGAGTATAGCTAACGCATCCCAGATGGTCCGCAAGACCTTTTTCTAAGCATCATGCCCAACGCAGAGGTCTTGATTCTTCTACATAATAGCGCTTCTCATTCCCGTCCCGCGACCAATCACATGGATTCCTGCGCCGAACTGCGCCGCCGCGCCGTCTCCGCCGTTTCCAACACAACCCCTACATAGAAGAGGTCACGACGAATCCAACTACATCCACGACTTTTCAAGACTCCATCATCTCTTGCACCCCCTCTCTCTACCTCGTTCAATCGAAATTCTGCCACCTGTTCTTATATCAAATGTTGCCTGCTGCTGGTCTCCTTTTTGGTTTTGGCGATTCCAAAGCTTTTCAGCATTGCCATCGGAGTCTTATGTGTGGGCGTGGTCTGGCGTGTTGTGATTTTGAGGGCTCAACACAATCAACTCTCCTCTCCATCTCTCTTTCTCGCCCTCTTTTCTCTCTCTCGCCGTTTCACGCGCGCAAAGACGTCGGTCGTTGATGAGGAGGATGGAGCCAATTTCTGGCAGGAGCAGACGCATTCGGATGGTGTCGCAAATGACGGATGGGCGCGATGCGATGACGTCAAGAAAGAGGGCGCGAGACCCAATTGTAAAAACTTACCTTTCAATCTTTTCTGTCCGTCACCTCTGGGATGTGTTTTTCTTCGTGTACGAAGCCACTAGGAGCCACTTGGGGAGAGGCATCAGCTCATCTTTTTGGCCTTCTCAAATACAGTCTGCTCTGGGCGGACGGACGTGGAATCTGCACCATTGTCGGACTGATCATTCTCCATTGGCGATCAATCTCAATCTAGATATAGACTCTGAATCACACGCACTTGCTTTATGTTTTCATCTTTCCTCCTGTCACGAATCTTGTCGGAGCGTAGTCATGGCAAGACGCATGCGCAATCGACGTTTCCGTTTACCTGCTTCACAGGTAGGTTGACTTTTGCAAGTTTTGAACCAGGAGTCTTATCATCTCCCTCCCCCCTAAACAAATCAACCACTCATCCATCCATTCTCGTCAATTATCGATTGAGTACCTTGTTTGTTGTGTGTGGTTCGAATTCGACTAAAACGCCAAAACCATATGCAATGCATGCAACCACGCGCGCGCGCCAACCACCAACCATCAAGAGCGTGTCTGTCGGTCGGTCCTTTGCCCAAAACAGCAAAAGAGAAAAAGGAGGAAACAAGGGGGGAACGGGAAGATGGGGAGAAAAAAAAAGGCAGCAGCGCAACGCGACGTCTCCCTCAGCACCCTTGCCCTTGCCCACGACTTCTCGGATGCCGAGGGCTGCGGGATTCCGCCCCATTGCATTGCGTTTGATCTGCTCTCTGCTTGGGCTCTCTGCTCCTACAGTGTGTCTGACTCTCCTCCTTACGCATGCTGGAGTTCGATGAGGCCTTTTATGTCCCATTTTCGGTTTTCGATGTACAATACTTACTGAGAGAGGAGGGGCCGTGCCGTGTATGCTGCGCCAGATGCATGCGAGTCCTGCCCTGCTTCGCTTGAGGCGGAAAGGGGAGCAATTCATTGGTGGATGAGGCGAAAACGGGGGGTGGAGGCGTCGGCGGAGCAGGGCGTGTCAGGCCTTGTCAAGGGGAGAGGTGGTCAAAAGCGGACTTGAGGTGGCAGAGAGGGGCGATGAGACGCTGGATGTGAAGCGCAGGCTAAAGCCTCACGAAAGCTGAGGGGAAAGAAATGTTAGCAAATGCTTCTCCACCACTTGCTTCCACTTCAAACTCGCTGCAGCAAGCAGGACAGCTCGGAGAAAGCACTTACTCGCATCAATCTGCTTGACCCTCGGCAGCGCCAACCGCACCTTGTTGCGATACAACGCCGGCTGGCGCGTCTGCAGCGGATTGCCCTCAAAGTAGACCGTCTCCAGATTCTCCTTGTCGGCAAGCTCCCTCTCGACCTCGGCAAAGTCGGAGAGCTGGCAGTACGAGGCCCAAAACTCCTCGAGGTTGGTCAGCGCCTCCAGGTCGGAGAGGTGCTCGATGGGGTTGCCCGTGATGTCGATGACGCGCAGGTTGGTGTTGGATTGCAGGCCCGAGGTCGAGGTGAGCGCGTTGTGCGAGATGTGCAGTTCTTCGAGGTTGGGGAGCGACGAAAGGCCCGTTATTGATGTGAGGCGGTTGGATTGGATGGAGAGGATTTTGAGGTTTTGCAGCGTGTCGAGGCCCTGTTTGGTGGTCAGCCAGCTCCACCAGCATGTCATCCTTGCGCAGACGAATGTACCTTGATCTCCGTGATTTTATTCTTTCCCAACCACAGCTCCTCCAGGCCCGTCAGCGTCTCAAGATTCTCGATTGTACGGATCCTATTGGCGCCCAGCTCGAGGTTGCGCAGCAGCGTCAGGCCCTCGAGATTCTCAATGGTGCCAATCTTGTTCTGCACAAAGTACAGGTCGCGCAGCTTCTTCATGTGGTTGACGCGCTTGATGTGCTTGATCTTGTTGAACGACAGGTCCAGGTTGACCAGCTCGGTGAATTGCTCCAGCCCGCGAATGTGCGCAATCAGGTTGTCGTAGAGGTCCAGCTCCGTCAGCGTCGCGCCGAGCTCTTGCGGAAAGTCGATGTCGGAGATTTGGTTTTGGCGCAGCGAGAGTTGTTCCAGCTTCTTGAAGCGTTCGAGGTGGAGCGCCGGGATCGATGTGATTTTGCAGTGGATGAGGTCGATTTGCTGGTCGGTCGTGTTAGCTACCGTCTCGATGCTCAATCAGGGCAGCGTCCTTACATCCGTATCCTCCTCGTAGTCCTCCAACAAATCTGCAAACCAATCACTGTCAGCCTCGCTCTCCAGATTCTTGGTCGTATTCTCCCGGGCAAAACGCACCTTCGTCCGCGTCAATCACGTCCACTGGAGGCGCATCTTCGTCCGAGTACTCGGGGTCGGACAACGCCTCGGGGTTGGTGATGATGGGCTTCTTCTCCAGTCTCAGCTTCCCATCCCAGCCACTCTTGCTGCTGCGCGCGGGCGACGGATTCTTTTCTTGCTGTGCGGCGGCGTCGTCCATGGAGATGGTTGTCGCGTGAAGCTGAGCGCCGAGAGAACTGCTTGCGTCGTGGGTCTGCGTGGCGGTAGCTGGATCAGCGTCGGCGGAATCTTGAGTGGTTGACGACGCGGGGGCGGGGTCCGTGTGATTGAGGGTCTGCGCGCCGGCGCTCGGATCCTGGCGGTGCTCGTTGGTCATGGTGGGTCGAAGTTGTGGTGTTGTGGACGTGCGGCAAAGGGCGTTGCAGACATGTGAAGTACCTAAGACCAAGTCGCGTGGCTAAATTCGTTCTGCCTGTCGCGTAGGGCTGGCTGGCGTGCTTGGTTGTTTGCCTGGGACGCGCTGCCGTGGTATGACGTCTCGTTCACCGGTTCAGGTCGCCGCCGCCGCATCACGAGCCCAGCGACGTCAGTCTTCATGCCTCGGGCAATTGACCGCTCATGCGTCCTTCTCGTCTCTCTTCCTTCAGGTCACTGCATGGTCATGAATCCAATCCTTCTCCCGGTAATTTGTAATTCATTCTTTTGCAGCTACCAACAACACGATGGCCACCTAGCAGCCAGTCCACCCTTCAACTTTCCATTACCTTTTTTTTTTTGCCGCAGAAGAGTTCCTGCCTACACGAAAGAAGAAGAAAAGTTGTTTTAATTCTCGCTGTATGGCTGCCCAGCTCAAGTAAGCCAACAAGCCGTGGTATCAAAACAAGAAGCGAAAAGCAGCAAGGAAATAAAAGGCTGAGCAGCAAGCGGGGTAAGAAGAAGTGAAGATAGTAAATGGTACAAAGGAGAGTGCTTCGGGTGAGTCGAGGGTCGGGCGGGGTGCAAAGCATTAAGATATGCTCAAGTCGTGCCCTCTTTCTATCAGAGGGCTCGAGGATGTGTACTGCGAGAAGGCAAAGGCTCCATCGCTTGCAAGTAGAAAAGGGGGGTGCGGTGTGGTGGGAGGCGGAAGGTGAAGGGGATCAACAAAAAGACAGACAGCGTGCCAATGCCAATGCTCCGCAATGCTAGCCAACAGGAAACGCATATGCAAAGTCCGTCTCCGGACAGCGACGAGCAAAAGCCGCGAAGCAGAAGTGGAAAAAAAGAGAGAAGAAAAAAAGAGAACGCCCATTTTGCTTTGTTTGCCGCCCCTCCAATCGCTTCTTTTTGACAAGCTCCGAGTATAGAAAGGCGCGCTGTATCTGCAAGGACAGGGGCCTGCGGGTTGACGTGGTTTCCCGGGGCGACAGCCATTTTGACCCCGGGTCGAGATGCAGTGGAAAAATTTCTCGTTCGCCAGGAACAAATACTGCCCTTTTCCTGGCATGCAGATTACAGGCATTAGAAGTACAATCTATGCCAATGCGTCCGGAAAAGGCCGCAGCAGCAGGTATATCAATGGTGGTGGTGGGACCGTGAGGCGCCAAGGCCAGATTTGGGCAATCTTGTCGGACACGTCGCGAGCATTCTCAACTTGCTTGAAGCCCACGGCCTCTTTGCAGTCTCGAAGCAAGTGTATCGTGTTGTTACTCGCTCAAAGTTTGCCCTCTGGCCCATTCGTGCAGCTCTTGTAACAGCTCATTCTCCACTCACAATGCCACGTCAAGCACCAAGCTTACGTCGCTAACCTGAGATCCGGCGAGGTCTTCCAGGACTGGAATCAAATCGAGCAATTCGTTGTCATGTGCGTCCGAAAACCAGCTGCTGATGGGTACAGCATGCTGCGGGTGGAAAATGTACGAGGTCGGGGAGTTGTCAATGATGATGGTATCCTTGAGGTCACGGCCGACTTGGGAGAGATCCTGATTTTGTCAGCGCGCTGTCGAAGAAGAGTGCAAACGAGACTCACCTTGACGTAGTTTCCTTGGTGGTTGTAGCAGCTTTCCCGAAACAGTCGGTGATGGACAACACCGTGGATATCAAGCTGGTCGAGCAAAGGATCGCCGTACTAGGACAGTTAGACATGGCAGGGTATTTGAGACATCTTGTCTTACCTTTGCAACGGATGCAGTAAAGACAACGACCTCGTAAAGTTCACCGACACGCTTCATGAAAGCGTCAACACCGGGCCTTTTGATGACATACACATTATGATATTGGCCCTCGATTTCGACCGGAATGGTGAAATCAGACTGGTGGAGAATCTGAAATAGTCAGCAAAGTGTAGAGCCATGTACAGAATGAACTTGCCTTGAAACTGCTGTGCACCAATGTCTCATCCAAATCAAGTACCAGGCATTTCTTTCCCTTGAACTCGGGTCTGGGGGGCGGCAAAAGCCATTTTTGCTGTGGCTGATCGGAAGGGCTCACGGCGACCGAAGACTCTTGACTTTGGGGAGTAGTGCCAGAAGGAGGAGAGGTTTGCGCTTGGCGATCGGCAAGTGGCGGGGGTGGTGGCAGGTCAATTCTTGTCGGCGGAGCGTCTCTCTGTTGTACTGCTTGGTCCTCCGGGACTGCCGCAACCTCGTTGGCGGCAAGCGGTAATGACGGCCCGGCGTCAGTCATTTCAATGTCCGTGTCTCGCGCCGCCTGCTCTGGTGTCCTGTCAGAAATGGCTTGTTCTTCTGAAGGCGCCACAGGAGTAGGCGCCTGGACATTGACCTGAGGACTGGACCCAGCCACCGCAGCACTCGTGTCTAGACGTTCGGGTTGAGTTCCAGACGGCTGCTGATTTTCAGAGGGCTCCGAAGCCGTTGCGGCTTCTTGATTTGGCCTGTCCACCTGAGCGTCTCCGTGCCTATCCAATCCATCTCTTGTCTGGTTCGCGGCTGTGGATGCTTGACCCTCACCGGCTTTGTCCTTTTCCTCCGTCTGTTCTTTTGACTCGGCCGTGCTCGACTCGGCAGCACTGACATCCTTATTTCCCTTTTGAGCAGCCGGCGTGGGCTGCGTCTTGCGGACAGAGCGTAGCTTGGCGGGCTTTTTTGGTGCTTCGGAAGGTTCCTCCGGCTCAGCGTTACGGCTCTTGTCCGAGGACCCGCAGCAGCTGAGGATCAACAATATCCTCCTGACGCCCTTTTTCTTTGGCTGCTCCTGGGGAGTAGCACCAGCCTCGCCAGATGCCTGCGCTTTTTCTTGTGTCTTTTCGGTTGTCGCAGCCTTGGGTTTGTTGGAGCGCTTGCTGCCGGCTGTGCTCCCAGCCCTCCTTTTTCCTAGAAAACTCCTCTTTGACCCTGCGCCTACGCTGTCGGGGCCTTCGCTAACGGTGGCACCGCTTAGACCGGTCGCGCTTGCGGAAGCTCCTTCAGCGGCCTTGGTGGCAGAAGTGGCGGGGACGTTGAGCGAGGGTTTGTTCTGGTCGGATGTTTGGGTAGCGGGTGCTTCGGAGGTCCCGTTGGCATTGCTGGTCGAAGGGGCGTCGGTCGACGGGTCGACGGCAGCGGAGGATGGGGCCAATTGAGCTGAAGAGGGGGCCATTAGTAATGAGAAAGGGTTTGGTGGTGGGTTGTTTGGGTGAGGGTCGAGCAGGGCAAGGGAAAAGGTACCAGAGTTGTTGGCTTGGGGCGCAACGGCCTGGCCGTTGTCGTTGACCGTCGGCTTCTGGCTCGCAGTCGACGGATCTCCCGACGACCGCACAGCTTCTTGGCTCATGTGGGGCGAATGAGAGCCTCTGCGAGGCGTCTTTGGTTTCGAAGCTCCGAGCTCGAGGGAATGCTGGCGGAGGTCCTCCTTGCTTTGTCGCGTGAAGAGGTGTGGGCGTCGAGTAATGACGGTTCCGTAAACAGCAAGCGACGCGGAGGCAACAGGTCGAGGACGGGGCGAAATGGGCGGCGGCTAGGCGTGTCGCGCTCGCTGCGGAAACTGTCCTGGGCTGCAGGTTCGGGCCGTGGGTGTGTGGTGGCTCGGTGCAGGAGGATGTTTGGGATTTGAGACGGGATGGCGAGTCGACCAGGTGGGTTGCGCGAGGCAATGGGTAGTTGGGAGAGGCTGGGATGCTCCGAGAGAGAGAGACGACGGCTAACTTGGCTAACCGAAATGAGTCTTGCAGCCAGTCACGGCAGCCCTCGACCACCACTGCAGCACGGCAGCCAGAGATGGGGATGACGAAACGCTGGACGACCTCTTGACGGGCAACAATGCAGCAGCAGACAATGGGTGTACTGTATGTAGGGGAGGAGGCAGGTCTCGGTGGTGGCAGGTGGGAGGAGGTGCGGTTAGCCGTCCATGGGCCAGGGCTGCGCAGGAGGTGGCCAGTGCCAGGAGTGAAAAAGGTGGTTTGTAAACAAGCGTGGAAGAAAAGAGCGTGAGAAGGGGATTGGGGAGAGTGCAGCGGTGTTGGTTGGTTTGGACAGAACAGGACTGGCGGACGGGGCGGCGCGGCGTGGGCGTGGTGGGCGTGGGCATGGACGTGAGCGTGGGCGCTCAATGCCTGGGCTCGCAGGACGACAACTAACAAGCAGGCGCGAGTGCCGACAGGGAGCAATGCTTCTGCTTCTGCTTCACCGCACCGCAGCTGCGAACAAAAACGTCAAGTTACACGTACGGTACAGCTCACAGCTGGCACTGCACTCCACTGGCTCTCGGAATCCTGGGACTCTTGGTCGAATAGCGTGCCGCAGCGGGCCGTCGGTCGCGGTCGCTGCCCTGGATGGCTGGGCATTGCACTGGCGCCATCAACACCAAGCCGGGCGGCTACAGGGCCTCGCCGCCCAATGACAGCCCCTCGCGCGTGCACCGACGTCTGCTTTCGGCCTCCCGCCCGACTCTGCACTGTCCTTGTTGTCCTCCTCCTGAAGCCCTTCCACGGTACGAGGTACGTAACCTTCCGCCGTCCAGACTCGCGTCCGCAAGGTCCAGATAAGCTTGCAAATTGCCTTTCGGCTGCTGCCATTGCCAAGAGATTTGGATCATCACCACACCGGTGATTGCTCTGTTCCAGCCTTCTTTTCCAACGTTTGATATAATAATAAACCCGTCGCGATGCCCCCCCCTTCCCGTCCGTAAACGCCTCAATCGTACAGTGCAACAAGAAACATGATTCCTCAGCTCATCCCTCCACCTTGGCCGCGCCTGCCTCGGGTGCATCCGTCACACACCCCTGGCTGGCGTCTGTCACCAGTTTCGAGTACTTGAACAGCACGCCCTTGTGGTATTTCAACGGCGGCGCAACCCACGATTTCCGTCTCTCCTCCATCTCCGCCTCGCTGATGTCGAGGTCCAGCACCCTCGTCTCGGCATCAATGGTGATCTGATCGCCGTCCTTGACGAGGCCGATCGGCCCGCCAACCTGCGCCTCTGGCACAATGTGGCCGATCAGGAACCCGTGAGAACCGCCGCTGAAACGTCCATCCGTGATGAGCGCAACGTCGTGGCCAAGCCCAGCTCCCATGATGGCCGAGCTAGGCTTCAACATTTCCGGCATACCTGGACCGCCCTTGGGCCCCTCGTACCGGATCACCACCACCGTCTTCTCGCCCTTTTTAAACTCGTTCCTCTCCAGCGCATGAATAAAGTCGTCCTCGGCGTCAAACACGCGAGCCTTGCCAACGAACCGCAGTCCCTCCTTGCCGGTGATTTTGCCGACGCAGCCCCCTGGCGCCAGGCTGCCCCGAAGGATCTGGAGATGGCCAGTCTTCTTGATGGGGTTGCTGAGAGGCCTGAAAATCTGCTGGTCCTTGGGAAATGAGGGCGCGTTTTCGACGTTTTGCTTGAGCGTCCGACCCGTGACGGTCATTTGGTTGCCGTCCAAGACACCCTCGCCGAGCAGGAATTTGATGAGGGATGGAGTTCCACCAATGTCGTAGACGTCGGCGAAGACGTACTTGCCAGACGGCTTGAGGTCGGCAATGAAGGGGGTGCTGTCGCTGACAGCTTGGAAGTCTTCGATGGTGAGGTTAATGCCAACCGAGTCGGCAATGGCGATCAAGTGCAGGACAGCATTGGTCGAGCCACCAGTGATGGTGACGAGTTTCATGGCGTTTATAAACGCTTCCCGGGTGAGAATGTCGCGGGGGCGAATATCTTCCTTGAGGAGGTTCTTGATGGCATTACCGACAGCCATGCACTCGAGCTGCTTGGCCTTGGAAACGGCAGGGTTGGTCGACGAGCCTGGCAGAGTCATGCCCATGACTTCAATGGCGCTAGCCATGGTGTTGGCCGTGTACATGCCACCGCAAGCACCACCACCGGGGCAGGCGTGCCTGATGATGTCGAAGCGCTCCTCCTCGTTGATTTCACCAGTGATGAATTGACCGTACGCCTGGAAAGCAGAGACAATGTCGAGCTTGGGGTTTCTGGGCAAGCGTCCGCAGCCGGGCTCAATGGTGCCGCCGTAGACCATCATCGAGGGCCGGTTGACACGACCCATGGCCATGAGGACACCGGGCATGTTCTTGTCACATCCGGGGATCGAGATGTTTGCATCGTACCACTGGCCATTCATGACCGTCTCAATCGAGTCGGCGATCAAGTCTCTTGACTGCAGCGAGTACCTCATTCCTTTTGTGCCCATGGAAATGCCGTCACTGACGCCAATTGTGTTGAATTGCATGCCAACCAGTCCAGCCTCGAAGACGCTCTTGTTGATGGCGTTGTTGAGCTGCATCAGGTGCATGTTGCATGGGTTTCCAGAGTACCAGACGGAAGAAATTCCAACCTGCGCCTTGTTCATGTCCTCCTCTTTCAACCCAGTGGCATACAGCATGGCCTGGGAGGCACCCTGCGACTTGGGCTGCGTGATGTTGCGGCTGACTTTGTTGAGGGCGGTATCTTTTTCGTTGCGGCGGGCAGTGGTCGAGGACAAGGCGCGACTGTGAAGCGTGAGTCAATTGGTCTCGAAACAGATGTGGTGAAGTTACATGTTCCGCCATTGCGCGCTGCCAGCTCGCGCGGACCGCGCCGGCGCCGCGGCAGCAGCAAGCCTTGGGAGCAGCATCGTCAATGTTTGTTGCTAGAACAATGCTCCCTCGGCCAATTTGTATATGCGCAATGGTATGAGTCGATTGAGGTGCACAGAAATTTCGCAGCAGCTGTCTGAGTTGCGGCAGCTCCGTCAGCGAATGACCGTCGAGGAGATTATTTTGGCAGCCCTCTGTGGACTAGCGCAGGAGCTTGTCAAGCTGCCACTCCGCTATCGGACCCCCGCGGAATGACCCACGCCGACAACAACACCCTAGCTACATACCTTCTCACTCCACTTGCTGTGTGCTTTTTCCCACGACTTTGGCGCAGGATTCGCTGAAGACGCGCTTGCTTTTGCCGCCTTGGTGATGTGCAAAAAAACAATTCGACCCTTTCCTGACGTCTGCGAAGAGTTGCGGATCCAAGGCATGCAGGGCGTATATGCAGCTTGATATTGGTCAATGGATGAGTCGACCTCTTCTCCACTTGGAACGGAACAATCGGAATCGGTGCATTAATTCTGGCCCTCCAAATCCTTGTCGGTAAGCGGTCAACGTCGATGACTCCCGCGCTTCGTTGCTCCTTGCCGACCGATTGCCTCATCACTTTTGCATGCAACACGCTTCCGCTGTCATGGTCCATTTATTGAATCCTCCAATGCCACTGGGTCCAATTGATGGAATCCTCCGAGGCTGGGGTCGGTTTGCGCTCTGCTCATTTCCCATTGGAGCCCGCATGTCTGTACGAGCTCGTCGAAGTTTGGACGACGAATTTGCCCGCAGGAAATGACCAATCTCATCTGAGTTCCGACAGGGCGCGTCGTGGTAGGATCTTGCCCCTGGTTCGGGGAACAGTGTAGCAATGTGATGGACTCCCTGTACCAATCAGATATTGTCTGAAGTCCTGAGTCACAATCAACCTCCACGGAGTCCAAGTTTGGCAAGCACTTGCGAAGACTGACTTGATTGAGATGAGTGGGCTAGTGATGGACCACTGTGTCTTTAGAAGTGCGGTGGCAGTCAGTCAGGTCAGCATGTGTAAAATTACCCTGGAAATTTGTGAACATGAAAGTCGACCGGTGGAGCTGGGTTGAGAAATGTCTGGAGCCGTGCAAAGAGTTGGGTAGCTGACGCGGAGAAGTCTGGGGATGTCGACTAGCTAGGAAATGACAGTCGACTCAATTACACCTTGCAAAGACCTGACAAGGCTATATTTTCGACCTTTCTGCAGTTTTCCTGCAGACCACAAGTTTGCAGTGTAGTTGGGAGTGCAAGCGAACATCCGTAGTCGACTGATTTCCCTTTTGGGCTAGCGTGAGAAATGGTCCGCTCGGGGTGATTCAGCCACAGTAGCCTGCCCGCAGCTCTTTCAAGTGTCCTGCCTTGGTGTCTCGCGACTGAAGACCTGATCTTCATTTCGTGCTGTGACTTCGTTGATGAGGCACTTGTAATCGAACTGCGCAATTTTTGGAGTCGTCGCTGAGAGCCGCTCCTTACTCCTTTCTCCAGGAAAGAGTATGATCACTCTGCTATCAAGTTGCCAGTACGCGGAGGAAACTACAAATATATCTCCAGTGTCTTCGAGTAGGAATCCTGGCTTGCTAGTCCAGCTCCATGTCTCGTCTGCACCTTTCGTCTCATGGGACCGTTCCATCTATGTTCAGGGGCCATGCTATGAGCTCCAATCTTGACGCAGGTTGTGTTTGTTAGATGAACACTCAATGTGACTCGCATTGCAATTAGCAACATAAAACAAGAAAAAATTTGTCGCTGAATTTTGGTGTTGGGGAAATCGTCAATAGAAGCGGGTTAGCTGGATCATCCCACCAGCCCCCGGAAACCTTGACTCCGTCGACGGTTCTGGTATGTCTTTGGTGAGTCTGATAGGGCTGATGGATAATTTGTTGGTAGCGTAAAGCTATTGGGTGTTCTTAATCTGTCAATCGATCTGTCTCTGCAAGGGAAAAAAGGGAAAGGGGATGGAAAAGAAACCTCCCCCGCTCGGAAATTCAAACTAAAATTTTTCTCTGGTGCTGGGTGATTGGGCCTAGCTTTTCCAGTCCCGAACTTTTTTTCTTGACGTTCTCCAACTCAGTGAATGTGCAAAAATGTTGGAGAATTAAATTTAGATCCCTGACACTTCTTCTTGATTAACATAGCAGTATATATTATACATTAGCAAGCCGTAATTCAACAAGTCTCGTGGTGTAGCGGTTATCACGTATCGTTCACAACATCATATAAAATGTGAGCACTGTTCCGATAAGGTCCCGAGTTCGATCCTCGGCGAGACTAGCTTTTTTGCATCACGCACATCAAGTGATGCAGCCTTCATTTTCATGTTTTTGTTTTATCCGTATATGAATTTGTCGTTTAAATTGCTTCTCTCAGCATTCTAGACACCATCAAGAAGCTCGGTGTGCCAAGGAAAGGCTCTGCAACCATAGGGGAGGTTGCAACTTTGAGGTGATCCCATTTCCCCCTTTTTGAAACACCTTCCCCTAGCATTTCGATACTTGTCTTATCCAAGCTGCAGAGCGCTCTGTGTGGAATTTCAGTAGCCGAAATCTGACTTGGTGTGTTGACACGGGCAGTGTTTGCACTTTTGCCGAGCTGACATGCAAGTGATCTTCGGGGTCAGCTCTATAAGAGACCCAAATATGCTCCCTCATAATAGAAATGCAGTAGCTGACCTCAAATGAGACTGGATTCTGCCTCTCGATCGCCTGACAGAACGGGCAAACACCGTGTGTAGAAGGGGTCGGTCGAACATGGTGTAGAGAAGACCCCCAACAGAGACCCCTTATCCAAATATGAAACGACAAGCTATATTCTTTGACAGCAAATTTGTAACTAGAAGAAGCTTCATGATTGGCTGGCTGTATGTACAAGAGAAACAGCGCTAGATTCGCTTGTTCAAGAACTACCTTACAGAACCTCGCGTATCCCTGGTCTCGCTTGCTTCCCGTCCGTACCGCCGTTCCGCTCCGCCCCGCCTCCCGCGTTTCCCCACCAACTAGCGTTCACTCGACGTTCAAATACCGGTAATGCTTGCTCCCTTCTGTCCGAGCAACACAATGGCAAAATTTGCAAAAGTCTGTGGGGAGTGGCCACATCGAGTCGACCGAGAGAGATTGAGGATTCATAGGATTGCGGCGAAAAAAATCGTTCTGCACGCTAACCCAACCAGGCAGGTCCATTGGGCGTAACTCGACCACTAGGGACGACTGAGACTCCGCCATGTAGGTTTTCATTTGGTCTTAGAAAAGGGATGACGAGAATCTTTGGAAAACTTCATGATGTTCAAGGTCGAGGAAGATGGCACTGCCGGCAAAGGGGCTTTTCTTGGAAGATTGGAATTATCCGACAAGCAGACAGGGGGCGGAGTAGCTGTGATTTGTGTGGACACAGCAGATACACATCTAAGGGAAGGGAAGGGAAGGGAAGTGAGGTCCGCGTTCAAATGGATCGCATTCGGTCATTTGCGTAAAAGATTGAAGTTGGTAAAAGGTGCTGCCATAAGAAATGCCTCGAGAATGTCTGCTGCCTCTCCGATGCAGATGGGTAGTAGCAATGTCTTAAGTTTCTAGAAAAGACTTTGAGCTGGAACCTAACACAGGTCTGGTTCCAAACGAGCTAAATTTTGATTGACAATAGGGACAAAATACGAATTCACCTGTGAGTCTTGAAAATTTCCAAGATCCAGCTTGCATTTTAGAATCTTCTTTCTCTGAAATATAAGAACCAGATTACAACTCTTTATATCACTTATCAACTACAAACCTACCTCAGATACACTAGCCATTATTAAGTAGGGCTAGTATCCATTGGAAGCTAAAGCATGTCTAAAGTATTACCTTAGTTCAATAATACTAGGTGCGAGCGAGGTGGATTCGATTTTGAGGATATTTGAAACCTAAGGATGAATTTTGCTTTTATTCTTTATATTTTCGACGATGAATACATCCTCAAATCAAGTTAATCAATACAATTCCTTGAGTTGAATTCCGAGTCTTAGCCTTTAATGTCAATTCATCCTGATATTCATCCACAATGGAGCGCTAACGCGGGTGCTCATGCCCAGCATCTCAAATCACCGCTCAAATCACTGCTCAAATCACCGGGCATCGATAAGACTCAGTCCTTGGGAGCATGAAAGTGGAAAAAGCATGATTTGCGTGAAGACTGCGATTAACCGTGATAGAGACTGCTGAAGCAACACCAGCATCCACCTCCGCAGCCACGACCACCCCACCGAATGTATCTAGAATGTTGACGAAGCAGCAGTTTGGCAATTTGAAATTCACTTTTTTCATGTAAAGCAAGCCGAGAATACATGATCAAACAATTCGATTCAATGGCAGCGCTACCCTAGATCCCAGGTCCTTCCGCGCCCTTCCCTGACCGTGTCGCCGTACTCCTCCATACCCAGTACGCTCCAATCCAGATACTCCAACCAAGAAAAATCCATTCGAAGCCCCACCCGGCCGCCCAAAGGAAAACGGGAGAAGGGTGGGTTGCCACTGCTTCGTCGCCGTCCCACTGCCCGACAACCTCGATGCGGATCCCCACCACCAAGATTCTGGGCTGCGGCGACGACCAAACACTACGACGGGAGCAGGCCAAGGCACGATGGGCTCAAAGGTGCCATGCATACAGAGTTAAAGAGGATAGAAGAAAGGGTAAGAAGAAAGCAAAAAACTACGCCAAAACACCAATCGTACGTAACGTCCGTTCATCCACTTCGGCTGAGCAGCGGATGGGAGAGGGGATGCCTCGCGCCAGAGAAGAGCAAAAGTCGAGACAAGAAGAGAACGACCCTTTTCGTTCGTGCCGGGAGTGCCGGCTCCTCTTAGAGTGGCTTCTGTACAGTATGTGCCAACATCATGATCGAGGCGGGACGGGTCGCAAGGCTAGGTACAACTGCAGAGAGGAGCTCACTCCTTGATCTTGGCCTGCCTCTTTGCAGTGCCAATGTGGGTGTTGTGTACCTAAACATGTTAGCTGGATTCACAAACATTCGAGCGTTGAGCCTCACCTTAGTGGCAAACTTGAGACTGGTCAAAGTCTCCTGCAAGTGGGCCTGCAGCGGACTAATCATGACAAACATGAGGGTCTTGCTGTTGCCGCCGAGCGAGTACTGCAGCAGATATGTGAGCTTGCTGTTGCGGTAAGGAACATGCGCGCCGTCCTTTCCGGAGCCCAGGGCGGCAATGACGTCGCCCAGACAGCTCAGACTGCGGTTGATGTTTTGCGTCTCCTTGAGACGGTCGCCAGTGACGCCCGAGTGGCTCAAACGCTCGGAACCTGCCAGATCGACGAGGTTCAGAGTGCCTTCACTGCGCTCGCCGGTGATCGAGTTTTGACCCTTGAGCTTGAGGATAAAGACGGAATGAGAGCGCGAGGAGCGGCTGTTGGCCATGGTTGCGGCAACGCTGCGGTTGCGCGAAGCGTTGGAGAGCATTTCTTGCACCTTGTCGGGGCTGTCCAGAGGCACAGACGTGACGCCAGTGATTTCCGTGCTCTTCTTTTGCGGATCATGGCGAATCTCGTGCTTCTTCTTGTCCAACTCTTCCGTCTTGCCCAGCAAGTCGTTCAAAACTTCATTGTACACCTCGACAAATTGCCCCTCCATCTTGTAGCGCCAGCCCTTCTCCTCGAGCTCCTGGGCCGTGTTATAGATTTGCTGGACCGCCAGAGGAATCATTCCATCGGGCGAGCTCATAGTGAACGTCTTGCCCGAACCAGTTTGGCCATAGCAGAAAATGCAGACGTTGTATCCATCGAGCGCCGACTGGACAAGCTGAGAAATTTCCTCAAAGACGTCGGCGTTTTGAGCCTTGGGATCAAACACCCTGTCAAAAGAAAAGGGATTGGTGGCGCGAGTGACGTTGCCCATGGCGCTCTTCTGCTCCGGACCTTGAATGACAACTTCCTTGCTGTCCTTTCCAGCGTCGGGATAGGCAATCTCAGCAGTCTCATTGGCTTCGATTTCGGCCGCTGGGCGGACACGGCAAAATACGCGAATGTTGCCCTTGAGCTCCTGGACTTGGTTGTGCAGCTTGCGCCTGAGCGTCTCTTCGGCGCGGAGTTTGGCTTTGGTTTCCTCTGCAGCGTCAACGGCCTCTTGCATGCGCTTGTGGAGCTCTGCAAATGCCGTCGATTGCGCTTGGCTGTCAGACTCGAGAAAGTTGATTTTTGCTCTCATAGCGCTGTTTGCCGACTCGAGCGTCATGTTGTTCGCAGTAGACTCCGAAAGCTTGTCACGCAGATTCCTCTCCAACGCAGTCTTGCGCTCAATGTCGGCCTTGAGCTGCTCGGTTTCGCGGCGCAGGTCGAACAACTCCCTGTCTTTCTTCTCCATGTCCACTCCGGCGTTCTGAACATGCAGTTCTGCCTGTGTTTGAAGTTCCGAGACTTCCTTGACGCGGCGCTGTCGCTCTTGATCCAGCTGAGCCTCCATCTCCCTCTTGAAACTTGCAAACTTTTCCTCATACTCGGCCCTGACGTCCTTGGTTTGATGGTCGAGGCTCCGCTGCAGTTCTTCTGCCTTTCTTTGCGACTCGTGGCGCAGGTTCGTCATCTCCTTCTCGTGTTCGAATTTTAGTTCTTTGAGATCGTGTTCGCGCTCCCTTTGCAAGTCCCTAATTTCATAAGTGTGAGAATTCTTGAGGCTCTCGAGGGCGATCTCTGTTTGCGTGAGTTTCAGCCTTGTCGACTCCAATTCGCTCCGGATCGCGTCGTTTTTGGACGAAAGTTGCGATCGAATGGCCTCGAGCTCGGTGACTGTGATGAGACAGTCCCGGGTTAACTTCAATCCTCTTGTGGTCGTCATGTATCGCGTAGTAACAAGCTCAAAGACTGCGCATCGAAGATCCATAATAGAAAGAGACATACTCTTGGCCTTGTGGCTTTCAACCTTTTCTTCGATATTCGCGCGTTCGTTCTTCGTGCTTTGTACCTGCTGCCGAAGTTCGCCGTATAGGGCCTCCATTTCGTCGAGGCGGCCTTTGGTATCCCAAGCTGGAAGTGGACCACGCAAGTTAGAGTCTTTGTTCAAGTAAGGAGTCGTGATTTCTTTGCAAGGAGACTTCTTAGGGGTCTTCAAAGGAGAAGGTGCACGAAAGGGAGTGGCCTGGATTGGCTGAACAGAAAGCGCTGAAGAAGATTCAAAAGGACCAGACTGCTGAACGGATTGACGCTGGAGACGAGGAATGTGACTTGGAGTCGCAGGGGGCTCAGGGTCTTCCGGGATAGGATCACAAGAGGCTTGCGCAAAACGCGACGGTTCCAAGGTCCTCATTGACCCATCCCAGGAAGCCTTCTTGACAAGTCGACCGGGCTGGGGCTGTTGAAAAGAGCGTGTGGGAGAGTGTGCCGAGACTGATCTTGCATAGGGGTGAAACGAATGTGCTATGCCGCTATCCTGACTGCGCACTCTGCGAAGTTTGGGCTGGAAAGTCGAAGGAATGGAACTTGAAGCATTATAAGTTGAAAGAGAAGGCGGTACTGTACCCTGACGCTTTCCTCCAGAGGAGTTGCTGTTATCCCTGGATGTCGCTGGTCGGTTCGAGGGTGTCTGAGCACGATTTCTAGACATTGAAGTGTGCGGTCGTGCGTCCTTGGTAGATCTGGCTCCGTGAGAGTAACTGCTCGCAAAGGACGGGGTCGAATTTTGGCGCGTGCGGGTCGACGGCGCAGAGACTGAAGATGCCTTGGTGCTACGGACACCTGTTGCAGTGGGAGCCTTGATTGTACTATTAGCGGGCCTGGTGCTGGGCGGCGCAGCAATGTTGGACTTGAGCTGTCCCATCTGTCCCGAAACTTGTCGTTTCGGCGCCGGCTCCGGAACTATAGTCGGTATGAGCTGCTGAACCTCTCGGTGGTGGACTGGCGAAAACGTACGGCCGGATGCCTTGTTCTTGGACGGGACGAGACTTGTGGGGTTTGGCATGGTTGCGCGCATGTTGTTGTCTGATGCTGAAATTTCCTGGAGGGTGCGTGGAATGCCTCCCGCCGGCGCAGGAAGCTTGCTTGGTGGACGAATGCCCGATGGCTTCTATCGCGACAGTCTTTAGCATAGTCTCAAATTGGAAAGAGAGCTGGTGTAGGCGCACCGGAGTGTCTTGGGAATCCATGGCTAAGGAAGCAATGCGACGGAGGGAGTAAACGACAAGTACGCGGGCATACAAAACGAGCTATGCCCTTCTCATCGCAAGGGTCGAGAGGAATTCGCGGGGCGGTGGTGGTTGGCGCAAAGTGCTAGCAGCAGGACGACGTGAAGGGCGGGGCGTGAGTAGGTTGTTGGCCGAGATGGATTGTTTACCAACAGAGGTGCTTCGGACCGGAAAGTCTTGGCGCCTTACCTAACCGACAGAACCGCGACCGCCCAGTGCATCCCGGGAGCCCTATCACATGCGTCACCACCCACACCCACCTGCACCCGGACGCCCTCTCAGGAACCAGCCGCGCGCTCGCTTCGACGCCAGCCTGTCCCAGAGGAGCGTGTTGCGGTCTCTCTAGCCTCTTTGACGACCCTCCGCCACCAACTTATCTACCGCCCATCATGGAAAAATACTCGCAGTATCGCGATCGAGGTACGCCGTCTATGTGCGCACGCGACGACAGCTCGTTGACAACACAGGCTCTGGAATCGCGCCATTCTTCCCCGTTCGTCCTGAACCGTCCGGAATCGCCCTTCCATTTCACGTCTTCCTCTTCGCATGTCGTCTACCTCTGCTGCTCGGAGCTTCCGCCATTTACTTTCTCCTACTCAGTTGGCTGCCCGTGGGTCTGCTTGTGAGAAAGGCCGCCCTATGGCTGATACTGGGGATCCCGGGTGTTTGGTGGATTGATCTCCAGATTGACGGCGTGAGACGCGGGTACGACGCCCTCTTTCATACTTCTGCGCTGCTCTGACAAGTACCGCAGATCGCTGGCGAAACACCACAAGAACCGACTGCCCGCTCCTGGAACCGTCATTGCGTCTTCGTTTACCTCGCCTCTCGATGCGCTTTACCTGGCCGCCATCTTCGACCCCGTCTTCACAATTTCGTATCCCAACACTCGTATGGTTGAGCGCGTCAATCTATTCCGCGCTTTTCTCCATGCCTTAGCACCTCCAGTTCTCCAGCCGCCTCCAAATGCCAGGCTCACTACCTTGGCGAGCTTGATTGCGAAAAATCCCGACACAAGCATCGTGGTTTTGCCCGAGTGCACTACGACCAATGGACGGGGAATTTTGCCCTTCAGCCCAAGCTTGTTGACGGTACCGGCGAGGACAAAGATCTTTCCCGTGTCGTTGCGATACTCCCCAGGAGACGTTACAACACCGATCCCTCAGACATACTTTGACTTTTTGTGGAACCTCTGCTCGAAGCCGACGCACTGTATCCGCGTCCGCATTGCCGAAGCTGTTTTTAATAACAGCATTGGCTCTTCCAAGCAATCAGCAACCGCTAGTGCTCGGGATCGGGACCTGAGCCCTCGTTCTGGTTACACCGAGACCAACGGCGACAGTGGACTTCTTGGAAACGGCGACGTGGACGGGGAGCTGTCGCCCGAAGAACAAAAAGTGCTGGACCGCGTCGCAGAGGATTTGGCGCGCCTAGGACGAGTGAAGAGAGTGGGGCTGGGGGTCAAAGAAAAGGCGGATTTCATCAAAACTTGGACGAAGAAAAGGAGGTGATCACATCAAGTGCTTCTCCTCCACACCTATATCCTACCTACGACGGCATTTGCAGCGCTTCAGCGACGGTGTGAGCATCTTTGCGTGGATTCTTTCGTTGAACTTCGTGAAAGTGGATGTGGTATGATTGATGGTCTGTATGATATACCCTCGCTAGAGAAGGAATTGATCAATCTAGGAACAGTGAACAAGGGCTTCGAAACGTCGATTATCACATTCGAGGTGACATCTGGAACCTCCACTCCCCAGACGCCATTCGAGGCTTGGTAGCAAAAGTCGTAGCACCAACGCCTACAACGACTGCTCCATGTACCTTCGAGGAGGCATTTAAATGCTCCCTACATAGGTTTCTGCACATGGGGACTGAAATATGCTCTACATGCTTGGATGCTCCCTACCCGCACTCTTTGCAAGATGGATAATTCTCAGCAGTCCTTCCGGGACCTTGCTACCAAGCCTTGGTTACTGACATCACACCTTACCTAGCCAACACAAACCAATTCCCAGCAGTCCAAAACCACAGACTCGCCTTCTCAATAGTAATGCAAAAAGGCACAATCGCCCCTGAGCCTGCAACAAAGCCCTATGAAAGAAACAAATCCACCAGATTTCCACATTAGCCTAATCCAAAAGCAACCGGACAACTCCCAAGAAGACGAACACCCCCAAACCGACCCCGAACGCCATGTCTCCATTTCCAATCGGCGGAGCCTGGAACCTCCTCGCCGCGTCGCTCGCCTGCTCCGTCGCCGTCGTAGCCGCAGCTGTGGACACAACCGCCGTGCGGCGAGTGGCCGAAGACTTGGTGTATCCAGTTTCCGTCGCAGACGCGGTGGTGGTGGAGGGCGCAGGCTTCACAATCAGCAGCGTCGTCTGCCCGTCGACCGAGTAGACGCTCGTCACGATGTCACCAGCCGCTGCTCCACCCGTTTGTCGCGCCGCTGCCGTCGTTCCCGAAGAGTCTGCATCCGTCCACGTCTGCGTCGCCATCTCAGGAGTGCCCACAACACCACCGCCCGTCGGCGTCTGCGTCTCCGTCATAGTCAACACGGCCGTAACACCGCCACTCAAAACCGGCCCCTCGCAATCCCCTCCAGCCCCTCCTCCCCCTATCGCCCCCGGCGCCAACGCCTCAATCCACCGCTCAAACCGCTGCAACCACCCCACCGCATCCGGGACGCCTGGGGCCTGGCAAAAAGCTTGAAGCGCCCTCGACTGCGTCTCGAGGTCCGTCTGCGACGCGCGCGCGTCGTTGTGCAGACACGCCAGGCAGCGCGTCCAGGCGGCGTTTTTGCCGGCGGCGCTGGTCGCGGCCGAGTACGAGTTGGGCGGCGAGGTGCAGATGCAGCCGCGCAGACGCGCCGCTTGCGCCGGGTTGCCGGGGGTGATGGCGTACGCGTTGGACGAGTCGGGGAAGAGGGATTGGTGGCAGGTTTGGACGAGCCTGAAGATGAAGCCGCAGCCGGTGGTGTTGTAGAGGCATTGAGGGATTGGCGATTGTGATGGTGACTCTGTTGGGTTCGAGTTCGAGGTGTTTTGAGGCGTGGTTGAGGTGGTTGTGGGATTGGGGTGCGCTTTGCAGGTGCTGGAAAGATCGTTGTTGCCGGGGAGGGGATTGTCGGACCAGCCGCCGCTGAGGTCGGTGCGAGGGATGAGGGTGAGTGGATGCGAAGCTGAGGGAATTGCTTTGTTGAAGGAGAGGGAGTAGAGAGGGAGCGAGAGGGCTGCGAAGAGGAGGAGGAGGAGCAGGAGGAGCGTGAGGAGACGCTCGAGTCGGAGCGGCCGAAATCTCATCTTGGTGTCGAGTGAGTAAAAAGAGAATCGAAGGTTGTGGTCAAGGTCGTTGATTCTGAGGGGAGCTGTGAGGAAGTGATGATGTTTTGAGTGCTTTGTCTTGGAGTCAATGTGGGAGAGCGAAGGTCATTACTGCTTCAATCGAATCTATTATCCCTTGTACACGTTGGTAGTCACGAGGGTTGGCAAATGATCCATCAAGTGGTCTTGTGAATGGAAGCTAAACGACATTTGGTGTTGGACTGCCGACAGCGGAGGCCAAATAGGCTGGCTTCAAGTGACGGAAAAGATCATGATGCCATTAGACATCAAGCATTGAAGGACTATGATGAATGAAGCGTTCAAGCGCTCAGCAGCTGTACGAATTGGGTATTCGAGTTTGTAGAAGAACGCACTTCTGCTTGACCTTAGATTTGACATCTCATTTAATCGGACATGGAAAGGACATGAATCCGAAAACAGAACTCGACTTCAGGTAGCAGCTATTGGGTGCATCCGCGCGTAGTCTGCCTATGAAACGCAAAAGCGGGAACTCCGCTTGAAAGCTGGCAATTGAAAAGCTGTCTAGTCGAGGACCTCTCGGCAGCAGAGTAGCAGAGTTCGGGCTTGACTTTGACTGTCTCCGCTGGTGTTCTCTCTGAATCTTTATCCTCTTGTTGAAAGGTGCCATCGGTGACAATAAATTGTGATCTCCCAGTCTGCAAGAGGGCGGCTCGAGCTGATTCATACTTGAAAACTGCTACATCAGGCCATCGAAAAGTGAAGGACAGGATAGACTGGTTTCTTATATAAGATCTTCAAATTGTAGCTGTATCTTGGTGAGGCTGGCTCAAATGGCAATCTTCAGCCCTGCTGATTATATCCTTCATGAATCGACGGCGAAATGTCAAAAGTACAGTTTTTCGAATGCCAATGGCAACCAAATTTCAGGACCGAAAAGAAGAGAAAAAGAATTTGGGAGCCAAACACCCTGTCACCAAATACAGCCCAGCAACTCCATTCCCAGGCGGAGAAACGTGGATAGCAGGCGAGAACGCTAACAAAGAACGAAAAACTTCAAGGAGCATTCAACGAGCCCTTAGAAAATCTCCAACCCTTCAAATTCGACCACCAGATTCCGCTGTGTGACTCTTGGACCACCATGTTGGCGTTCGTACAGCGACGCGCCCAGGTTTGCCGGCCGCGAGGCGTAGACGCCCACGCGCACCGCCTTGCTCTCGACGCCCCAAAAGAACCACGTCACCTCGCGCAGCTTCTTCCAGCCGTCGTGATCGTCTTCGTACCAGAGCCACAGCGCGTAGCCAATGCGTTCCATTTTGACGCGCAGGTCGGCGCGGCGCGCGCGGGTGGGCGGCAGCGCCGTCATGGCCCAGTCTGCACCGTCGCTCGTTGCGCAGACGGACGTCGCGTGGCATTCGTTGTTCCTGAACTCGAGGCCGAGCTTGACCCATTTGGGGGCTGGCTCGGGGGGCCTGTACGCAGGGGGAGGGGCGCTTCGCGGTTGCGGTTGTTGCTGTTCCTGTTGCTGCTGAGGGGGCTGCTGGGTGTTCGACGAGGGAGGCAGTGGCCTGGATCCATCAATTCGGCCTGGAGGTGCCCCTGCAAATATCACCAGTCCCGCCTGATCCCATTCGAGCTGCCAATCGGCCGACACCGTCACCTCGGCGCAAATAAAGGGGTTGCGGAGCGAGGTGTAGAGTATGGGCGCCGTGGACGTGTCATTGTGCGGCGGCTTGCGCCAAAGGTCGGTGTTTGGTTGCGCAGACAAGGTAAAATTACCCATCCATTCTGGCACGGCGGACCCAGATATATTGAGCGCCGTAAAAGACGAACTGTCCGGATGCATGCTCTTTTCTCTGGAGTTGAGAACGCTCCTGCTCTATCCTCTTGCGCTCCGGTTTGTTCCCAGTTTATGATGTCCAACCCCGCTCTTGTCTCCCAGTCGCGATGCTTGTTTTATGGGTCTTGGTGGTACGTGGAATGGGCCCTCATTCGCGCGGCGTGGGATAAGCTGACGTCTCGAATCGGCAGTGGCTGTCGCAGAAGGAAATGACTTTGAGGAGAGCAATTGGAGGATTGCGGGGGAGTATATGGGTCTTGCGCGCCTGGCAGTACTCCCGCGCAACGGATGGGCCGTCAGGAATCGCTGCGAAGGGAGTCAATGCACGCACGCATCCCTTAGTGCTGACGCCGGTAGGCCTCTCCTGATGTTCTGGGAAAGAATGTATAAGCTTACCGAACCAGATTCTGCACAGGTGTAACGTACAATTGCTCGTTCCGGAGCACACGTAGGGCGGACTAAGACAGGAGGAGCAAATATGCCTTCCGGTGGACCCAGGCGAGTAGATATAAGGTTATGAATAGATGATGGTGCATAGCCTCGAAAGGCGTGCCGTGCGGAAATCAGACGCTACCTTCCCGCCGGCCCGCGCCTCGAGACGCCTTTGCCGCGCTGCCGAAGATTCCCATAGTTGTGTTGATATAAGACGTCTTGTTGAGCCATGGAAGCGCGGCTGGGTTCAATGCGGTGGTCTACGGGGTACTCCGTCCATTGCTCTCAGTCGCCGAGACCGCGACGGGACAGCAGTGTGGCAAGGCGCAGGGACAGCGCAGCCACGGTGCGGTCAAGCTTTGGATGAATGTTGTGACGATGCGACCTTTGACTGCGGCGTTGTGCTGTCTGTGGCACGAGCAGGGATTGGGCTTCGGAAGCGCGACCCCAGGGCGACGTCCAAGGGGTTTCCTCTGCCCTGTGACGAGGGGTTTTAGCTTTTGGTCCGCTCAAACGTCGAACTCCTCCAACCGACAGATCAACTCGACGACTTGAGAAAAGATAATCTCGAAATCCAGCACGGCCTCCCCGCTGCGCACATCGGATACAGGCCTCTCACCGCATGGGTGGTCTTCGACGGGGTCCAAGTTTTTCCCAGCGCGGTTGCTTCTCCGAACCACATGGCGAAGATGACAGCCGTTTGATAGTTCCTGGCACCGAGAAGAGCCAGATCCGGACTCGAGCAGAAGCGCCATCTTGACCTCGGGACTAGTCGCATGGAGCTCTGCACGAGAAGGAGTATCCAGTGACACGACAGGAGGAGCAACGTCTCCCAGGGTTTCCTCCACCCTGGACAAGACAATAAAAGCTGCAGCGAGCCTCAGGCCATCAGCTCGAGTCGATCTCAAACGTCGAGGTGCATGGCCAAATCTCCCGATGATTGTCTTCGTCTTGCCATGTCGTGTTGGGACGACGAGAACCGGAGGATTGTCGACATTGGACCAGCCCGAAGCCCAGGGATTCCACATGGACGGAAGCAGTCATCTTGTCCTCCATCAATCTCAAGTCAAGCAGTCCGAGATGACGCGCCTGTTCCAAGGCCGAAGCTGATTTTGGCGGGCTGGCCCCGTTTCTCAAAGGCTGGGCTGACGAACAATACTCGCAACATGCAGGGCGCAGCGAGCCCCGGTGTCAGCAGCGCTGTGAGCTGGTGGCACGCAAGAGGCTCAGAAGTAGGCAAAGGTGCTGATGATGGACAGCCAAGTCTCCCAAGTGCAGAGACATAAGAAGGTAGGCAACGACTTTCGGTCAGGCACCTCAGGTCTACAGCAAGGCGGTGCTGGTCTCGAGCAAGTTTTGGACGGGGAAAGCGGGCCACTTCATCGCCTCCACCCGTGGCCCACAAGAGCCCACAGACTCTTCGTCATTTGTAGACAATCGTCGCTTGTGACCAAGGCCGACCAGCAGTCGTCTTTTCTTGAAGACAGCGCACCGCCACTCACCGCCACAGCTACACCAAAAATAGGACAGACCTCACAGGCCGCGTACCCACCTCGCCACTTTGTGCAGACTAACCACCAGCTTTCTTCTGGCCAAAAAGCCAACGACGTCACATCCAAGACGATTACCGCGTCTGTCGCGAGGCAGCCGCACAGCCCGGACGCCGAAGAGCCTCATGCTGCCGCTGATTGGCCGTGGCTCACTTGTGCTGTCGTGGACAATTGCCTGCTCCACTACTTTCTCCATACATGGCCTCTCTATGCTGAGCTCATGCGAAACCAGGCCAGAGGGGAGCAGCTGAAGAAACACTGGGGCTCTCTTCCCTCTCCGCATATGGATTGGCTGCAGCCTCAGCGCGGCCATGCCTTCGGGCTTCGGCCGATGACAGTGATTTTCAAGGCCGTCCAGTGGCACCAGTTGTAAACTGGGGAATAGCTCCAAGACATGTATGACTGCGAATCTATATAGGCTGGGTGTGATTGCACTTCTGATTCCAATCATCAACCACTCACTACTCAACTCTACCATAATCACCAACGTCTTTCGTTGCACTCCGCACTTTCATACCAAAACAACACCTCTTCAAATCACCAACACAATGCAATTCCTCACCGTCCTCTCCCTCCTCGCCGCCACCGCCGTCGCCGGCCCTCTCCACAAGGTCCGCCAGGCTGGCGACAGCTCCGGCACCTGCGGCGGCGTCCCCTACTCGAGCGGCACCTGGACTTGCTTTGAGAACAAGGTCCTCTGCCCCATCCAGAACGGCAAGCAGTTCCAGCACTGCAACAGCCAGTGCTATGACCCGTCCATCTGGAGGTACGTCGAAAAAAGCTTCAATTCCCCTCCAAACACGCACGACCCGGTGCCGATTGAGTTGAGGGCCGTGCCGGCTGGCCGAATCTGTTGGGTCAAGCCAGTCAGCTAGGACCTTGGGTGGTCTGCTCTGGTCTGGCCCGTCAGGCCACGGTCCTCACTCTGCCTGCAACACGACGGCCCCCCAAACCCCCACACCCCCTTACCCCAAACGCCAAACTACCCCCACCCACAGTCTAGAACACTGGACCACTCTCACTCCCACATGCTCTCTCACATCAAACCTCTCACTAACATGCCTCCCACAGCTGCAACGGCGGCCAGCTCGCTCCCGTGGGCACCGCCACGCCCGGCACCCCCCTCGGCACCCCCGTCGCCACTCCTTACGCCACCCCCTACGCCACGCCGCAGCTCAACTTTGGCGGCTTCGGCACCCCTGCCGCCGCCGGCACTCCTCCCGTCGGCACGCCCCCTGCTGGCACGCCCCCCGCCGGCTTCGGCACCCCTGGCGCCTTCACTCCCGGCGCTTTCCCCACCCCGACCCCCGGCGCTGCTGCTGGCCCCGGTGCCTTCTAAGCCTCTCCTCACCATCGCTACCTACTCTTGACTGAAAAGTTGGACGGCTGAGAATGACCAATTGAGCTGGAATGGCTCGTTGGCCGTGTTGGGAGGAGATGAAGGAGGAGCAAATTGGAGACAAGACGTCTTCCTCATGCGGAACGAACGAATCACTGGGCCAGGAACGGATGGACGGACGGACGGACGGATGGACACGATGATGGGGTGGCAGACTGAATCTCATAACCTTTTTTTTTTTTTTTCCTCCTTGAATACCTCTTCTTTTCTTTCCGTTTTTGTTGCCATGTAATACCTCCACTGTATAATTGTACAGACTCCTCTATTTGGGGCGTGCGCGCGCACGCATACACATGCATTTTGCAGCGTAGCATCATCTTTTTCGGCGTTGGTTTGGACCACCAGAACTAGACAAACGACCGAAGAAAAGAATCAAAGAAGACTCGAAAAAAGTCATTGCGGCCGTGGCATCAGTGTGTGTGTGTGTGTGTGTCTTGTGTGTTTGGAAACGAGGGAAGCGTGTGGTTGGGACCTGCGAGATTGGGTACATAGGCAAGCAAGCGGTTTGACATGGACCCGCACGCAGCAAGGCAAGCGAACGCGCTGGGTTTTTGCTCGCGGGGCGGAAATGAAATGGGGAGAAAATCGTAGGGGACGTGTCTAGCCAAATATTGAGAGGGCTCCAGGTGTTTTCGGTGGATGGGAGACAGAACCGCCCGCCGACTTGCCCATGTAGTCGACAACAAATGCAGGCAGATCAAAAAGATTCTGGCCCAGACGGCGGCGGTCCTAAACATGGTCGGGGAAAAATCCATGCACAAGGGCGAGAGGCGGAGAAGAGGACGGAGATGAAAAGGTTCTCCATTCTCATATAGCCCGAAAGTACAGGATGGCTACAGAACGCTACAGTAAGATCAAGAACCTCGCCGTCGTGACTTGTAGGACTCTTCGCTACCTATATATGGCCCCCGACTTCTCCTACCTTCGACATGCGGCTTGGCCCCTTTCATGTTCGTTGATGGCCTCGATCGTTGGCTTGCTAGTTGACTTCGCCATCGCCTTCAGCACACCACACCACATCTGCTTCAGCACTCTTCTCGCGCCTGCGACTACGGCCCCCCCCAAACCTGCTGCGTTGTATTGCATGTACCGGAAGAGAAGAAAGAAAAAAGAGAAGAAAGGAATGGAGGGGAATGGAAAAGAATGTACTCGACTTGCAAGATAAAAAGACCACAAACGTCCAGCGACACAAACCGTTTGCCCGGCAGTCTAGCCCTTTGGCGCGTCTCCCCCATGTCGTCTTCCATATCAGCGCCGTCACTTTCCGCTGCCAGCAGACATCTTCAACATCGCTTCTCGTCAACTCCAGGCCTCAGCATCGTTGTCATTTGAGGCAACTCCCACCCTTCCAACAAAAGGGGCACGACCAGGCATGATGCCGTCCCCCACGACTTCAAAGCCGCAGTACCGCTCAATCCGACAACGGCCCCGGCCCAACCATGCCCGCGATGTGGCCAACGCGATTCTCCGCGCCCGAGTTGACGGGCGGCAGGTGCGGCAGGTGGGGGTAGTGGAAGCCGTAGCGGTGCGGCTGGCCCCCGTGGCGCTGGTGCGAGTGCGAGCGGAACGACGAGTGCGAGCGCGACCGCGACGTCGCCCTGCTGTTGTTGGTGTTGTTGCTGGACAAGGGACGGGAGGGTGGAGACAGCGGAGGCCGCAGACCACCCCCTGGCGACAGCTGCGTCGCCGCGGCCGTGTCCAACACGAGGTTCTGTTGTTGCTGTGGGTTGTTGTTGTTGTTGTTGTTGTTGGTGCTGGTCAAGATGTTGGCGCTGGCGTCGCTGCGCCGGCGGACGGATGACATGCGCGCGTCCAATACGTCGTTGGTCGATTTGCTCAGGGGAAATGAACCCTGTAGAACGTGCGCCGTTGATCCATTGCCCCCATTGCTATGCGGAGTCTCTGGGCAAGACAGAGCCTGGCCAGGAGGACCCGCGGTGTGAGAAACGGGGGACGCAGGCTGGCTGGGTCGACCGGCGGGAGGAGGTTTGGGGAAGACAAAGGGCGGCGGCGAGCAGTCGTGCGGCGAGACGTTTTCCAACGGTTGCGCAGTAAAGTACGAGTCGGCGCGGAGGCGCTTCGACGGCGTTGCCTGGAAGAGAGACTCGTTGCACCCGGCGAATATCGAGTTGTTGCCGTTGACCGTGTTGCATGCCGTCGTCGACCCGCGCCGGCTGCTGGAGACGGACTGAGGGTAGCCGCCCAGGCTGGCCAGTGCGAATTTCTATAGTCTCGGTGGTTAGTCTGGCAACAATCGAACTGCAAATTTTAAAAGAACAACATCTGCTTCAAACGTTCGTCTTACGTCACGGATCCTATCGCCCTCCTCCAGAGACCGCAACCGAGCCTCCAACTGCCTCACGCGATAGTCTGGTTTCCCTAGCCAGACGTGAATCCAGTGAACTATGACTCCAGTCCCCACAAGGCAGTAAAACCCCATAGAGATGTACTCTTGAAGGTTGAACTCCTTGTCGGCCATCACCATCTTGGTGTGGTGTCCGCACAGAGCGCCGCGATGGTAGTAGAGATGTGTAGAGACTTTTGTTTTCAGGGGAAGACGAATTTTCTTGTATATCAGTTCGGAGAGATAGGTGGAGCTTAGTAGAAATCTTGTGCCTGTGCGCGAGCGAGCGTCAGCGGGCAGGACGTCTGATTTCTACTCTTCTCGCCAGAGGCTCTTGGCTACTTACTGACCTTTTGATGCCACACACCGCACTCCTGGTAGTGACGAATTGAACGCCTATCGTGGACCCGGTGTGTGTTGCCCTTGAAACAACCCTATCCAATCTCCCAATAAATTCCTTGCTCGCGTCCGACTTCTATACTCCATTCTCTATCAAGGAAAGGGAAGCTTTGGCCAAGCTTCGCCATTGGCCGGCGCAGCTGCTCGGGAGGCGATGAGATCTGCTTGTCGTCACGGATTCCAAGCGACCATTCCCCGATTGTACCTCATGGGGTCGTCAAGGTTGCATCTGTGCTGGCCAGGAGTCGGCGCTGGCGCTAAGAGGTCGTCGCAAGAGGGCTGCCGACCTCCCAGCCGTAGAGGCAAATGTCGTCAATCCCTTTCTTCAAGCGCGGCTATACCGTTGCCCGGATATCCGTGACCGGTCTGTGATATCGAAATGTCTCTGGATGAGCAAAAGATTGTCGACTAGTCGTAAGCTTGGTCACAGTGCAGGCGCTTGTGCGAGACACGTCCTGCAAAGTGACTCCAATGACGCTTGGATTAATGCGCTTGGGTTGACGAGGTGGTGGTCGATTTCGTACCGGGTCGGGTTTTTTTGCCTTGTAGGTAGGTGGGCAGTGCAAAACATACACAAGTCTTGACAGCCGGTGGGGGATCTCAAGCCGGGCTGGGATATTTTTGAGGCTGTGATTCGTCCAGCATGGTACCCTTTCTTATTTTTTGACACCCCTGATTGTCAATGAGCATTCCCCTGTCTTGGCGACAAGAGTCCAGATGGGATTCAGAAATGGACACTAGTCGATAAAGTCAGTAGTGGTGGCGGTGTTTAAGGAAAATCTAGTACTTGACGGAAGTACGTTGCGCATGCATCGTTGATCGACCGATCCTGACCACTCATGGCCCAGTGCCTGATAAGGTCAAGAAACAGGCCAACAGGTGCGGCATTAGTGCTCGTTGACATAGTTCAGGGGGCCACGAGTGGTGCAGTCTTGGTGTTCGAGAAGAGAACTCCTACCTGCGTGGGACGCCGACATTGCATAGTCCAGTAGACAAGAACTTCTGGGCGGACATGGATGGCGAAGTACTCCCGACGAAGCTGTAAATGAAAAATAGGCAGAGTGCGCCAGGAAAAGGTGTGTTCAAGTCAACTGAGCATCCTTTGCGCTAGGGCTTGCGACTGATGTGCCGCAGGAATGCAAAAGAGACCCGGTGCCGCAGGAATGCAAAAGAGACCCGGTGCCGCGGAAATGTGACAGGTCTGTAGGTTACATTCCCCGGGTCTAATGTGTGAATGCTCCCTGGATTCATCTTGTGTGCTCGTGGAACAATGGACGAAAATTTTCTCAATCTGCCTCGATGGCGGTCGATTCGCAGCACCGGCCTGTCCTCATGGGAAGCCCAAGTCGCATAAGTGGTCATTCTTGTTTGCAGGAAGCAGTTTGCAAACGAAGAATGGTCGCAGAAAAAACCTTGATTCCAGACGAGGAGGCGAAATCATTGACCGTGGAGACTGAAAACGAGATCCGGGCGAGAACAAAGCTGGACAAGATGACCGTAGACGACGGGGCCCCGTGCAATATAAATAAATGCACAGGAAAGTCAGTCGACGAGAGCAGGGGAGACTCCAGACCTATTATTTTCGAGTATACGTCTCGGAGGCATGGGCCCACCCGGTGAGCTCCGGATCATTCCAAAATCCACCAACACCCTGCAACTCCAGTCCATGCAGTCCGCTCAAATACGTGGAAACAATAAATACTCAGCCACTCATCACCCCAAAAAGCTTTTCACCGCTCCTCCAACATGTTCCAGATCGAGAAGAAATGTGTCGTGTCCGAATAAGCTCTTTTCCTCTCCGAGCTCGATGTGCGTGACATTGCTATTTCCAGTACGTCGCAGAGTCTCCGCAATTTCTCTTTGTTGCCACGCTGGGAAAAGAATATCGCTTGCAACACCTAGCACCAGCGTAGGGATGTTTGCCAATGGCTTCATGCCTGCAACCAGGTCCGCGGGCGGTTCCTGCGAGCCTGAATGGGGTGATGTTTGGGCTGCGGGCGAAGACTGATTGCCATTGGCTTGTTCCTGTTCTTCATAGGGTTGGTCAGGTAGGGTCAAATTGCATATGTCGGCAGTCGCCGTCGCCTGAGCCTTGTTGCCGGCAGCGAAAGCCGCCAGCTTGCCTTCGTTTTCAGCCCTAAGGCTGTTGATGCGAAGGCGATGCTCGAGGCCCAGGTCGAAAAGATCCATCGCCTTTGAGACGTAGAGCATGCTGTTGGCATCGTATTCAAGGCACCACTTTTCTCCAGCATGGTCAAGATATGTTTCAATCAAGAAGTCTGGACAGAGAGCAGGGGGCTTGGACGAATCAGCCCGTCTTCTCCCAAAGCGTTGCTCCCACTCTGGACCACTTCGATAGGTGACGGTTGCAATCTGGCGCGCAAGTTTCATGCCATTGTGCGGCGGTATTTTGTCATAGTAGAACCCGCGGTTCCAGTTCGGGTCCGTCATGAGCACTGGTTACGTCAGTCGTGCCCCTGTTGCAATTCCACATCACATACCCTGTCTCTGAGTGTGGCGCATGGCTATGCTGTATGGGTGGCTACGTGCACAGCCGCTGATGCTGATGATTCTGCCCACGCGTTCGGGATACAGCACGCCAGCCGCTAGACTTAGCATACCTCCCATGCTTGAGCCTACACTTGCGTAAAGCTTTTGAATTCCCAGGTGGTCCAGGAGCTTGAACTGTGCCCGCTCCATGTCCTCCATGGTCAAAATCGGGAACCTCGTGCCATAGCGTTCGCCATTTGCAGGGTCATACGACGATGGTCCAGTCGAGCCATAGCATCCACCAATGACATTTGTGCAAATAACAAAGTACTTGTCCGTGTCGATTGTTTTCCCAGGACCGATAAACTTCTCCCACCAACCGGCTTTGGGGTTGGCCTCTGTGCTGTGTGCGTGGCTAGAGGCGGAGAGACCAGTGTGCAGGAGGATCGCATTGCTTTTGTCGGCATTGAGGTTGCCCCAGGTCTCATACGCGACATTGAACTCGGAAAGAATTCCACCCCAGTCCAGAAGTATAGGGTCCTTGCAGACAAAAGTCTCGTGGTGTCCGCTTGTATACGTCGGTTCGGGACCTTGCAGTGAGCGTTTCTGCAGAGTGGCAGAGCGATTCTCGACAGCGTCCAAGCACGGGAAGCTCAAGGCGGGATTGGTCGACTCGATTTCGGGATCTGGCTTTTCTTTGGCGGCGGGCTGAATCTTTCGTGGGCCATGACTGTGGATGCGGCGCGAGGTTTGCCATGCGTAAGCACCGGCAGAGCGGGGCGCTTGGGTATCGACAGGTTGGGATCGGATGAAACGCAGAAGTTGGCTTGCTTGCCGCGGGGCAGCAGAGACTTGGCGTAGAGAAGCCATGTTGAAGAGAGGTGCACAATTGAGTCGTTATCTCATGACGGCTGTAGAAGTAGACAAGAACAAAAAGTCCGAGCTAGCTTCCTCTGACGCCATTCGCCGGCTATCGGACTTCTTTGTCAGCGACAAACAGAGACTCATGCCACCAGCCATTCCGAGTGCGGGCAGCCAGATGGCGACAAAGCACATGACTGGAGCTGACATATTCCAGGCTGGGCTTGCTTAAATTCGAGGCTCAGGACTGTTTGCACCGAGGCCTTCCGGTCAAATTTTGGAGGGGTGCTTCGCCGGGCAGGTCCGGAGCGCAATCTGAAAGACGTCCCAAGACGCTTGCGTTTGGACAAGAGAGACATCAAGTCGCATGATGATTCGAGACATTACAAGGTGGTTGTCAAAGCTTACGATTGTTGTTTGAATGGGCTGTTTCAAAGACTGATGCGGACAAGCTGTGAGAGAGCAGGTGAGCAAGCCCAGGTTGAGCTAAGAAAGAGCTTGCTTCCAGCTCGAGCTCGAGAAGTGGTTTTCTTTGAACATGCAAAGTTGAGGTTGAAATAAGCACATTGGTGACATTCCTCCAGGACCTAGGCGACTGTCAAGCGTGTCGGCCATTCAAGATGACTGCATTGTTTTGGTTCTGCAGCAGCACACGTGTTGCCCCTCAGCTTGGGCAATTGAAGTGTAAACATCGCAACAGCTGCCAACGTGGACCAAGAAGAACATGCCATAGTGCCGAATCCATCCAAACACTTGGCGGGAAGGAAGAGTTGGCTGGACCCTCATGACAAGCCGTTGTCTCGACGGCAAGAAGGGTGGAAATGAGAACGGGGACCAAGGCAGCGACGTCCAAGCAAAGCATGGCAGACTGAGCATCCATGCTGCGGGAGCGGGTCGTGGTGGTGGGCTGCTGCGGGCAGAGTGCATGCTGCGAGCTGCACCCGCACTGCAGCTGTCCATGGGAATTAATGGCAAGGCGAGTTGAGTGGTAAGTAATGATTTGGTGTTGATTCGACCGAGCCCATGGCGGTCAGCTGGCTGGGCGGTCAACCCGGATCGGACAGATCAGGAACGAGCCAATCAAGGCCGGCGCGGTTTGTGGCTTGCTGGTCTGACGGCGACAAGAGGCTTCGCCGTCTCCAGTCTTTGCCAACAAGGTGCTCAAATTCTTGCCCACACTCGACCTTTGCTGACCCTCCTTCTCCCTCCTCCTCATAAACTCACCCCGCTGCCTCTCTCACCTCGCCATCACCTCCCCCACGCCCTCGCCCCACCCTTCTCTCCCGTACAACCCTCGCTCCAGGGCCGCTCGTTGGTCCGCAGGGGTGCAACCATGGTGTTGGACAATGATACTAGGGGCTGGATCATGACCGCCATGAGCGGTGTAGGTATGGTCGACTTCCCCGCATTCATTCTCTGCGCCATGACTGACGTTTGCGGTTAACAGCATGCACGCTTGGAGGTTAGTCGCCCGCGTCCAACATTCTGCCGCGCGGTACTGAGTCGTACAGCTTCAATAATATGTGTCGATATCATTATCCGCATGCTACCAGGCCAAAGAAACTTTAGGATCCAAGATAGCAATGCCTTCTTGTCTTGTTCCCTGAGCTTGAGCTTTGGAGTCATGGTATGAGACTCTCTTATCCGAGTTTTCCAATGACATCACACTCACAACCCCAGCTCTTCTCGTCGCTCTACAGCATGCTGCCATCCGCCAAAAACTCTCTGCAAAAAGGCGGCCATTCTCCAAAATCATCAGCATGGATCCTCATCATTTGCTTCTTGGGGGGTGTCATTGGGATACAGATTCTCTCCCGTATCATGCACCAATTCATGCCATCCCACGTGGTCGACTGCGATCACAGCCACGACGAAGAAACCCCGAAAGAAGACGCCGACTTTGATAAACCCCACCACCACGAAGACCACGAAGACATTCATTCACGATCTCACGATGCAAGCGGAGCCGTCAGTATGGACGCCTCAATGCACAGCGAAATGTTTGGCAGCCAAGATTCTTTGCGGCCCCCCAAGTCCAATCTTTCCCGAAGACCATCTCTACCCATGCAACTCGCCCACAAGGCGTCCCAGTATCTTTTGAAAAAGTGTGACGAGGGCGGACCCTGCCATGGATACACTGACCCATGCGGCGTCGACTGCTTCAAGATTGTGCAAGCAAGAGGAGGCACAAGATCGGCGTATGGAACCATCTCATCAAGATCTGGGACGCTGCTTCGCCAGGCAACGGCATCTTTCCACAACTCGATACACGGAAAACCAGTCGACGAGACGACGCCCCTGGCACAAGTGCACTCGGAGCCGCAAACCATCGACTACAGCACGCTCTCGAGTAACCCGTCGCACTATCACACGCACGGCAGCCGCAATGGCCGGTCGAGGTCACCAAATCCCCACGCGCATCAGGGACACGACCATCACTCGCACGCGCACGATGACCCCGACGCACAAGCGCACCACCATCACCACGTGCCCACCAACGCCTTCCTCTCCATTGGCCTCCAAACCTCCATCGCCATCGCGCTTCACAAGCTGCCGGAAGGCTTCATCACCTACGCAACCAACCACGCCAACCCGCAGCTGGGCTTCGCCGTGTTCCTGGCGCTCTTCATCCACAACATCACCGAAGGCTTCGCGCTGGCCTTGCCGCTCTATCTGGCCATGAACTCGCGGTGGAAAGCCATGGTCATCTCGACGCTGCTGGGCGGCGCGAGCCAGCCGCTCGGCGCCGGCGTCGCCGCTCTGTGGTTCAAAATCGCCGGGCACGCAGGCATCGGCGAGCCCGGCGAGGCCGTCTACGGCGGCATGTTTGCCGTCACTTCCGGCATCATGGCCAGCGTCGCCCTCACCCTCTTCCAGGAGGCCATGGATCTGACACACAGCAGAAATCTGTGCATGGTGTTTGCATTTGTCGGCATGGGCGTCTTGGGCGTTAGTAGTGCGCTGACGGCTTAGCGGCGTTGAGGAACAGGTACACTAAGGTAAAGAAGGAGGTTGTTTTGGATTCGATTGTTGCATGCATGCATTCTTTTTCTGATGTTGATATGTATCACGCCCGCCATGTTGAGACGACTGTTTTGCTTCGTGTGCTGATTGCTCGCTTCGCACTTTGCGCCTCATGCCTTGGTTTTGCTTCGATTGCTTGCTTGCCTTCTTCCTTGCACTGCACCGCGTATTGTATATTCATCCCCCCACGCCGCCATGTCACCCCCCCTTTACACACTAGACTGATGCCCTCTCACGAGCCACGGTGTTTAATGACCAGTTCTTGCAATCGCATATATCCCTTATCACATTGCGCCTCGATCGCCGGACAGTCTATTCATTAAGATTCCCGTTGAACGCCCCTTTCCCGCCATCTCCATGTCCATCGACCGTCACGTCACCCAAGACGAAAAGTCTTGGTTCGAAAGACAAGACCTATAGAAAAACACCGCCCCAGAACGCCATCCGTGAATGCTCGCTCGTAGCACATGACTAGCACATCGATGCCATGTCCGATTCCATCCCATGCCATGCCATGCCTTAACTCGGCGGCCACCACCACCACACCGTCCAACAACAGAAGAGAGCAATAATCTTTCTATACACTAGTGACCCCCGTGCCCAATCTGCGCCAACAGCGGCAACAGCATGCCGACGGCTTGCACCGCAACGTCGGACCCGGTGATGCCGCCGCCGGACCGCCGCCCACCGTGGCCGGGTACGTCGAGCAGCCCTGCCTCGCCGCCGTAGCCGTTGGAGAGCGGCACGTGGTGCTGGGATGCGTGCGCGCCGCTGCTGGGGCTGCCGGCCGCTTCTTGCATGCTGTGCATGGCGACGTAGCTGCGTGGGATTGTAAGCTCGTTTGTTGTTGGTGGGACGTGGGGACAGGAGGGGGGCTCACAGAAAAGTGCCGCCGGAAAACAGCAGCACGCAGCCCGTCGCAAACTGCATGCCCTGCTCGCCGCCGAGCGTGTCGCGGCCGGCCATGTTGACCGCGACCCACGTCAGGAGCGCGCCGACGGGGGCGGCGAGGCTGAAGACGAGCAGGTGGCCGCGCGCCGACCGCTTGCTGAGCCCCTGCTTCAGCAGGACGGACGTCAGCCCGAAGGCTGCCGGCGCCTTGTGCACCATGATGGCGATGAAGACGATGATGCCGAGCTTCGCGCTCGAGACGCTCGACGATGCGCCGAGGGCAATGCCGTCTGCTGCGGCGTGGATTACTAGGCCTATGGTCGTGGCCGGGGGGTTGGAGACGGGCGACGGGGGAGCGGCGTCGTCGGCCGGGTAGAGCGAGGGCGAGTGCGAAGGCGAGTGGTGGAGGCCGCTGGAGAGGTTGGACAGCGAGATGTGGAGCGGACGAGAGGGCGTCGACGAGGCAAAGACGGACGGCAGCGCGTCGATGAGGTACATGAGGATGAAGCCCAGGACCAGCGATATCCCCACCCAGGCGTGCGGTTCGCGCTCATGCGCCTCGTCGTGATGCTCTGCTGGAGGCGGAGAATCCTTCTCTTGCTCGTCTTGGCTGGCTGGCGCAGCCTCGCGCCGCTCGACAAAAATGACGTTCTCCCTCCTCTCGAGTCTTCTTGTGTCGACGAAATTGTCCGCGCGTGTGTCAATCGATCGCGGGGTTCCTGCGCCGTGCCATTGGACCTGTCGGGTGGCCAGGGAGTGCGAATCAGAGTGCGCCGTATACAAGGTCTCGATGCCCTCGGGAATGATGACAATCAGAGCCGTGCCGATGAGCACGCCGCTGCCTAGCGCCGAGATGAAGCGCAGGTTGCGCTGGGAAAGCGAGAAGGAGAGCGGTAGAGATCCGGCCAAAAAGGACCTGGGACGAGAGGTGTCAGCCACGGCAGTACGAAGCGCTCCGAGACACGCACGAAATGGCCATGATCATGCTCAGGCCGAGCAGCATGAAGAGGCCGTTCCACATGGTGGGCGGTTGTCGTTCGAACGGCTTCAATGCGCTCTTGGAGGTCCAGGAGACTTTAGCGGGAGAGAGCTCGAGCGGGCAACGGCATGCGGCAGACTCTGGTCAAAAGATAACGGGACGCGAGGGCGGCGGGTGGGAGTTTGGCGATAGGTAGTATGGGACGAAGGGTGTTGGTAGTCGAGGCAACTAATGGTGGCCCTGCGGCACGAGAGCGTGGGTCCTCTACGTGGCCTGGTTGGAGGACTGAGTTTTCGATATTTGGAGCTCCATGAGTAGCTGGAGTATCCGCCCTTGAGATGGTCTTCTCCGAATGACGACAAGGCGTTTGTTAGTGCTGCTGAGGTCCAGAGACGCCCACGAGGCTGAGTGAGGGCGGCCACGATTTGTTGCTCGTAGGGCTGCGCCCCCCACGCGCTAGCGCCAACGCGTCTTCCTCGCGCGCGGGAGCTTCAGCTAGCACCTTGAGCTCCGCCTTAGCCTCCCAACATCACCTCAATTCCTGCCAACACTCTCGTTCTACCGACGGAGCGCAACATGGCGACGACTAAGGAAATTGAAGCCCTCCAGGAGTGTGAGTGCTCACCCATTGCGTCGCATGGCGTTTACTGACACCCGCCCAGTCGTCGCAAACTCGAACGAGGCGCTGAACATCAACCTTGTGCGCCGCGGCACTCCCGTCTTCGAAGATCCGTTCAACCCTGCCTTTACCTACCCCATATTCGGCGAGGACGAGAGCATCTTCGGCTACAGCGACCTGGAACTCAACCTAGACTTTGCCGCGCATGACCTCAAGCCTTCACTGCAGATCAAATACGACAAGAAATGGGTCCCAATCGGAAAGACCAAGGCGATGGATCTGGAGGAGATACTCAAGGAATGGGTGCACCCTGATGCCTTGCGCTCCGAAAAATCAGGCGAGAATGGTGGTGAGGCCGTCGACAGCACATGGCGCCCGCCGGGCCAGCTCCTCCACTCGTACACGCAGGGCAGCAGGCAGTTTGAGATCTGGTACGGATCTCTGGCGGATCCTGCGCTTCGAGAGATTCTCCATCGCATGCAGATCCTGATTCCGCTGTTCATCGAGGGTGGAACTCTCCAAGCCCTCGAAGACTTTGACTGGACGATTGCGCGCTGGAAGCTTTTCCTCTTGTAAGGCCCAATTAGTGCGCTTCGCCCGTACTAGCTAATAGCACCAGGTACGAAGTCACGCCTTTGGATGACGACTCGAATGCTTCGCCCTACACTTTTGCCGGCTTCTCGACAACGTACCGTCTGTGGGTCTTTCCTTCAAAGTCAATGCTGGGTGAAGATGGCAAGATAGAGGATCTGCCCAAGCCTTCCAGCCCTCTGGACTGTCCGTCGCGCGAGCGCATTTCTCAATTCGTCATAATCCCGCCATTCCAAGGCCAGGCACATGGCAGCCACCTCTACAACACCATGATGTCTCTTTTCCTCAACGACCCGAATGTCTTTGAGGTGACAGTCGAGGACCCCAACGAGGCGTTCGATGATCTCCGGGACTGGTGCGACCTTGCGCGGCTCCGCTCCAACCCCGAATTTGAGTCTCTTACCGTAGCCGACTCGGTCCCCGAAGACGCCCTGCGTCCTGACATTACGACCCCATCGCATCTCATCTTGCCCGAAGATCTGCTTTCCAAGATTCGACGCAACTCCAAGATTTCATCCCGCCAGTTCCACCGTCTGGTCGAAATGCACACGCTCAGCAAGATTCCGGCAATGAACCGTAAGCCTGCCCGCATCACCCGTAAGCACAAGGCAGCCGATGCAAACGATCGGCGTTACTATTTCTGGAGGCACTTGGTGAAGGAGAGGCTTTTCAACCACAACCGCGACCAATTGATGCAGATTGACGCCAGCGAGAGGGTGGAGAAGGTTGAGCAGGCCCTTGGTGGTGTCGAGTTTGACTATCAGAGGCTGCTCGAGGTTGCAGAGAAGAGGGCTGCAAGAGGCGAGGGCAGGAGTCCCAAGACGATCCCAGCCAAGCGCAAGGCGATTGTCGAGGACGATTCGGAAGACGACGAAGAAGTGGAAGTTAAGAAACGCAAGTAATTGCCGGTGATGGCACGGCATTGGCGATGGATATTGGGTTGGTCATATTGGGCGAGGCGTCTGGTCACTGGAAATAGCATTGCTGGATGGGTGGTTTCGTGAAAAGTACGGTTCAGATACCAATGGATTTTGATGGGATGCGACGATAAGTTGATGAGGCGGGAGTGCTTGGGCCTATTTGGCCGACGGCTAGCCAGTCACAACGCCGCCATTTGCAAAGCACCAGATCAACATGTAGCAACAGAGATGGAGAGTCGTGAATTGTGCTGAATATTCGACGGGAATGGCATGCCAAATGCTCGAGCCCGACAAGCCGCTACAAGCCGCTCCGTGTCGGAGAATCGGTCGGACAATCAAGGGCTCAGCGCGGCGGCGAGCTGTGCTTTTCCCAACTGGATCCCGCCGGAGACCCCAACAGAGAATTATCTGAGCTCCATCTCACCCACACCACCTTTCCTCTCCACCACCACCTACCATCCTCTCCCCTCCTCCCACCAGTCCTCCGCCATGTTGTCGCGTGCCCTGAGGACTTCGGCTGCGGCCCCGCTGCGCCGCGTCTACGCTGCTCCCGTTGTTGCGCGCCGCTCCGTCACCACCGATGCCGCCTCGTCGCACGTCGACCCCAGTGCTGTCCCCGCCGTTAGTTGGAACCATTGCCTCTAGGGCTATCTAATGAGATGGAATGCGATTGATGACTGACGCTGGCGACAACAGGAGGATGCAAAGCCCTTCGACGTCCGCCTGTCGGACGAGTCCTTTGAGACCTACGAGCTCGACCCTCCCTCCTACAACCTCACCACCTCCAAGAAGGAGCTCAAGCAGATGTACTACGACATGATTGCCACTCGGTACGATGATTCAGTTGCTTCAATTGCCAGCTTCCGCGTTGGGAATTGCTAGATGGACCAGCCTCGCTAACGTTGGCTCCCCCGCAGCCGCATGGAGATGGCCGCCGACCGTCTGTACAAGGAGAAGAAGATTCGTGGTTTCTGCCATCTTTCGACTGGCCAGGAAGCCGTCGCCACTGGCATGGAGCACGCCATCACCAAGGCCGACGCCATCATCACCGCCTACCGCTGCCACGGTTACGCCTACATGCGCGGAGCTTCCGTCAAGAGCATCATTGGCGAGCTTCTTGGCCGCAGAGAGGGTATTGCCTACGGCAAGGGTGGCTCTATGCACATGTTTGCTCCTGGCTTCTACGGTGGTAACGGTATCGTCGGTGCTCAGGTTCCCGTCGGTGCTGGTCTTGGCTTCGCCGAGAAGTACATGGGCACCAAGAACATTAGCATCTCGCTGTACGGTGACGGTGCCAGCAACCAGGGTCAGGTCTTTGAGGCTTTCAACATGGCCAAGCTGTGGAACCTCCCCGTCATTTTTGGCTGCGAAAGTATGGCTTCCTTGTCATAACGTGCCCAATCTGAACGCTAACCGCGACACAGATAACAAGTATGGTATGGGTACCTCCGCTGCCCGTTCCTCCGCCTTGACCGAGTACTACAAGCGTGGTCAGTACATCCCTGGTCTCAAGATCAACGGTATGGACGTTCTCGCCGTCAAGGCCGCCGTCCAGTACGGCAAGGAGTGGTGCGCCGCAGGCAACGGTCCTCTCGTCTACGAATTCGTTACCTACAGATACGGTGGTCACTCCATGTCTGACCCTGGTACCACCTACCGCGTAAGTTTTCCGCCAGTTTTGGACCGGCACGAAAGCTAAACAAGTTGGCAGACCCGTGAGGAGATTCAGCGCATGCGCAGCACCAACGACCCCATTGCCGGCCTCAAGCAGAGGCTGCTCGACTGGGGCGTCACCAGCGAGGAGGAGCTCAAGTCGATTGACAAGAAGGCGCGCGCCGACGTCGACGCCGAGGTCGCCGAGGCCGAGAAGATGGCTCCCCCTGACCCGACCCCCAGGATCCTCTTCGAGGACATCTACGTCCGCGGCTCCGAGCCCCAGTTCATGCGCGGCCGCATCCCCGAGGAGAACTTCTACTACGCCGAGTCCAACTAAGTTTGTGATGGATCTTGGTTCCTTCTTCGTACAAGGCTGGCAGCATTGGGTCATGGTGGCGTCGTAGTCGACGACGGGCTACGTCGACATTTCGACAACAGCAGCAGTAAATGAGACACATGATACCTCCTGGCGAGCGCGCGCGCGTGGCGACTGGCCGGTGGTGGAGTTTGATAGTAGGTCGTGGGGGTTGTACTACAAAGAGACACTAGACTTGGGGTTTGTTCCTGGAGTCGTACTATTTACTAAATTCCCACTTTTGCAATGTAAAGCTTTTCTAGAGAATGACTTGTTTGCCTGGGGATAACCAACAAGAACACTTCGAAGCTTGCGTTGGCCAACCGGGCCCCATGCCCTCGAAGTGCTGCAGGGCCTAATTGATTTTCAAGAAGGGGACAAGCGGCATGTGGGGCGACTTGTTATTCCCAAAGATCTATGAATTCGCCCTTCTCTCACATCACTGTCTAAAACCACTCGAGTCCGGTAAAGGGGAAGCATCAAATTTCAACAACTGAACCATTTGTACATCGCGTGTGGCCTATAAAGATCAATTTCAACGGGCATTTGCACCACACTAAGCGGCACTTCGTTTGCCAACTACATACCACCCAACAGAACCTACCCGGTCACCAAAACGCTAGCAAGCGCGTCGGCTCAGCCTTGCACGGCTTTCTCAGCCAACTACTCAGGCTTTCGCCCTACAGTAACAAAGAACTCGGAGTGGGCACCAGGCACGTCGAAGAGGCACTCCTTGGCACTCTGGTGCCATTTGCGAACAGCTTCCTCCCCACCAAACCGATCCGCCTGCGGCAAGACCATCTTCTCGAGCAGCAGATTGAACATGGCCGGCGTGGACTGGCTAAAGTAGCGCGTCATGTCGGTCTCGGGCTCGCCCGGCAGCGTGTGGATGACCCAGCGGCGGCGCTCGACGTTGACGTCGACGAAGCCGGCAGCCCGCATGCGCTCGGCGGCGTGCATGCCGGCCCGCAGGTCCAGCCCGCGCGCCTCGAGCACCCCGTTCATCGTGCCCTCGAACTCGTACTCGATGTGCTTGCCGTCCGCGTCGTAGAAGTAGGGGTCCATCTCCTGGATCTCGAGGTAGCCGCCGGGCACGAGCAGCGCCTTGGCCCGCGAAATGTAGCCCGGCCAGTCGTTCATGCCGAGGAAGAGCAGCCGCGAGAAGACGTGCGTGAAGGTTTGGGGCTGCAGCGCTGCCAGAGGGCTGGAGCTGCTGGGAGGCGCGGCGGCGTCGACCTCGAGGACGTTGCCTTCGAGGAAGTGCAGGTTTTCTGGCGCTTGCGACCGCGCTCGCTCTGGTACCGGTGTGATGTCTAGCCCGTAGACTTGGGCTGAGGGGTACTGGCGTGCAATGGCCATGGTGCCGTGGGCGGTCCCGCAGCCCACATCGAGGATTTTGGATGGGTTGGGCGGCAGAGGCGCTAGAGTGACTTGTCCGCCAAGCAAGGATTTGATGGCTGAAGATTGGATATCGAGACGGTCTTGTTCAGTTGCACTGTGGAACATGTTAGATTGTTTTCTACTCGAGGTGGAGATCTCATATGACCTACTCATTTGGAAGTATGTAGGCTGATGAGGTGTTGTGAAAGGTACGGTTTGATACTGTCGCCATTGTCGTTGATTTGGACAAACTGGATAACTTGAGATATCAGAGAGGGTCTAACGGCGGTTAGTAGTAGTAGCAGCCGCGCTCATTAACTTTTGTATATGGACCACCCGCGATAAGACGGGGCTAGTGGTTACAGAGGCGATTGCCAAGGAAGTGGTTCTACCCGGATACAGACGGGATATCCATCGTTGCTAGTAATCCCTTTTGAAGCTGACGAGCCAGAGCGTAGTCTCTCAAAAGGTTAATAGAGAGGTGGTAGTGGGATTGGACCAATCGGCAAAGCCGAACACTGCAACCTTGCAACTGAGGCTTGCACCCGGCTCTTGATGACTACCGAACGGACGGCGGACGGCGGAACGGCTCGCCCTACCGTAGAATTGGAATTGCCCCTCTTTCGAAACTATTTCTCTTTGACACGGTGTGAGGGTTTGTCATGTGCCAACTTTTACGACGTACGAGGAAGAGTGATGTTAAACAACACAGAGAATATTGACTCCATCTCGGATAGTCCAGGGAAAACACGGAACACTGAGAATTAAAGCTTCCGGTAATCTGCTGCCAAGGTGAATGTGACTTTGATGTTGCGGAACTTGGCTGCCGTTTCCCCTCCGTTAGCGAAAGCAATTACGTATCTTCGTTGAACAGGCGCAAGATTGAGGTGCAACGGATGGTGGGTGGGCTGACCGTTACTGGCGCTAGACGTGCAGCCCATGAGACGGGTCATGATGGCAAGAGAACGTCAATTTCCAGCCGGTCTAGAAAAGTCTTGCGAGCTCCGAGCGAATGGAGAGGTCGACATTTCAAAGGTCTTCATACGTTTTCCGGGTTGAGGTGGTTGGGCTGTGTTGACGTACGTCAGAGTCTAGCTGGAAATAAAATCTACCGGATTGTCACAATTGACCCTGCCGCTGTGAGTCTCCCAGATGCGGTCAATGAAAATGGCAGTCTGACAACGCGCAGAGTTCGCTGTTTGGACAAGCCATTTTTGGTGGCTCAGATGTTGCGGCAGCTTGTTTATCAAGATTGGTCGTTCGGCGATTGGGAAATGTTCGGCAGAGCCATCACCAGAGAGCAAGTTGATTTTGCTGGAAGTGTTGTTGCTGAACTTCCTGAAGTCTTCTCGTGAAGAGCATGTGTGGACATGGCGAAGGTGGAGAACAGAGTGGAGTTGACGTCGGCGTGCCTGAATATCCTGTGGGCGCCAGAGCCTCAGCACGGTCCAAGCTGCTGCACCCACCTCGTCGGCGGTGCCCCTTCGACGACCTCTCCCAGAACACATCCCCCAGCGCGCGATCACTCCCTGATCACTCGCAGCCGTGAGAGCACAGTCCTTGGGCACCGAGTTACCTGCGATTTCTGAGCCCGCCCAGTCATCACCGTCTTCCCATTCCTTCTACCAAGCTCCTTACGACTTGACCGCCGCAACACCAACCACTTCGCACCGCAACCATGAGCAAATCTTGGGAGATTGACCCGGAGACCAGGAGCAAGGTGAGCGCTTTGCCATCGACGTATCGCCGTTTACAGAGCATCTGCAACAGCTTCAGCGCACTGCTACAACGGAATACTTGGAGGAGTGACGGTCGCTAACAATACAGCCAATACTATAGCTCCTGGCGATCCAAAAGGAAAATGGCAACAACCAGTGCGTCGACTGCAACGCCCCGAGCCCACAGTGGGTATGTTTCTGCCCCAAAACTCCTCAGATCTATCATATGCGCATCAATGGCGTCGCGTGCCTGCGATCCACAACATGGTTGCATGTACTGATTGCTATCTCATAGGCTTCTCCGAAATTTGGAATCTTCATGTGCCTCCAATGCTCAGGTGTCCATCGAGGCCTTGGCGTACACATCTCCTTCGTCCGCAGCATCACCATGGATGCGTTCAAGCAAGCCGAACTCACTCGTATGAAGAACGGCGGCAATAAGCCCTGGCAAGACTTTTTCAACAATCACGCCTCGAACCAGCTCGAGGGCCGTACTTTCGAGGATTCTACAATCAGTGAGCGTTACGACAGCGAAGCGGGCGAGGAGTGGAAGGACAGGCTCACGGCCAAGGTTGAGGGTACTGAATACGTCCCTCAACCCAAAAGCGAGAAGAAGCCGGCCAAGCATGAACCACAAACGAGTGGATCAAGGCTGCCAGGCAGTGCAGTTGGGAGCAGGAGCCACACTCCAGTGAACAGGAGTGTTGATGGGATTGGCTCTGCGCGGTCTGGATCACCAGCCTTGGGCACGAACGCCATGTCTTCCAAGGCCAAAAACGAGGCATACTTTGCATCGCTCGGCGCGGAGAATGCCAACAGATCGGATGCGCTTCCGCCTAATCAAGGAGGAAAATTCACTGGCTTCGGCAGCGACCCTTTCCCTGAGAGACAATCGCAAGGTGGCGTCCCGGGTATGGATGACTTCCAAAAGGACCCAATGGGCGCATTGACCAAAGGCTTTGGCTGGTTCAGCACGACTGTTCAAAAGACTGCCATGATAGGGTACGAGGGTTGGGTGAAGCCCAATGTCGAAAAGGTGCGTTTTTCGAAAGCAGGACGAAGATGCGCTCCAGCTAACATAATCTCCCAACCACAGCTAGCAGAAGCAGACCTCGCGGCGCAAGCTCGTCAAAGAGCTCTAGAGCTTGGCCAGACTTTCCAAAACACCACGAGAAATGCTGCCGAAAACTTCAACCGCTTCGTGGAAGGCGACGACACACTTGCGCCTCGCGCTGGCGCTGGCGCAAAGAAGAGTGTTGGACCTGACGAAGAACACAAAGATTTCTGGGAGTCCTTTGGCGAAGCGCCGAAAGGACCCAGCGCAGACAAGAAGAGCTTCTGGGATGAATTCGCCGCGGCTGGCGATGTCGCAAACAAGCCCAAGCCGACCAGTGTTGGTACCGCGGCCATGAAGAAGCCAGGAGCCGGGTCTGCGGCGGCCCAGAAGAAGGATGAAGATGGCTGGGGTGATTGGTAAAGGACAACATGAGTTTTGGCGTACAAGAGCGGATGGTTAGAGCATTGCGATTCCCCCTGAGAGCATTCCTCTGAGGCCTTCTGGGATGGCTTTTTTCTCTTTTGGTCTTTGCTTCGACTGGCGGGCTCGGTTTAATTCTAGTATGATTCCAGCTTGTGCTTATTGGAGCACGGTATTCATGATGATGGGGTTTCATGGTTTTGAATGAGTTGGGTTTGTAGAATCATTAGAGAAGAAAGAGATTCAGACGAGCTCTGAGCACCTTGTTGGGTCCGAAAGTCGCAGACGAGGGGCCGAGCTCGGTCGGCCGCCTTCGGCTATCCGTCACAAGCTTCGCGGGGAATGATCCGTCTACACCTTTCTTCCAACACCTCTGCTCAGCCAACCTTGTGGGAGACGCTCTCATATCGCCTGTCCTTCACGACTCTCGGGATCTCTTCTCTGTTCCATTCGGCCTCCGTCGACCCTCTTATTCGCCATGTCCAGCCTCCGCATTCTTGTCCCGGTCAAGAGGGTTATTGACTATGCGGTTCGTCTCGCTTTCCCGCTTCGGATTCCCTGTCTCTCCAGCTTCAATCGCATACGACTGCACAATAGTCCTTGGATCTTTTGTTCCCCGAGCATCATGTGCTGATATCGATCTTATAGATCAAGCCGCGCATCAACAAGGCAGGCACGGGCATCGAGACCGCCGGCGTCAAGCACAGCATGAACCCTTTCGACGAGCTGTCAGTCGAAGAGGCAGTGCGCCTACGCGAGCGCAAGGCACAGCCGGTCGAAGAAATCATTGCGTGGAGTGCGGGACCGGCCAAGGCACAAGACGTCCTGCGCACCGCCATGGCCATGGGCGCCGACCGCGGAATCCACGTCGAGGCGGCGGACACGGCCAACCTGGAGCCCTTGGGCGTAGCCAAGATCCTGGCAAAGACGGTCGAGCAAGAAAAGGCCAACATCGTCATCCTCGGCAAGCAGAGCATTGACGACGACGCCAACCAGACGGGCCAGATGCTGGCGGGGCTGCTGGGCTGGCCGCAGGCCACGCAGGCGTCCAAGATTGAGATCAAGGATGACACTGTGACGGTTACCAAGGAGGTTGACGGCGGTGTCGACACGGTCAAGGCCAAGCTGCCCATGGTCATCACCACGGATCTGCGGTTGAACGAGCCGCGGTACGCCAGCTTGCCCAACATCATGAAGGCGAAGAAGAAGCCGCTGGTCAAGAAGGCTCTGGACGACTATGGCATCGATCTGAAGCAGCGGTTGAAGACGGTCAAGGTCTCCGAACCGCCGACCAGGCAGGGTGGCCAGAAGGTCGAGGACGTCGACGGCATGATTTCCAAGTTGAAGGAGCTGGGTGCTTTGTAAGATGGGCTTTCGTCTCGCATCATAATTGGGTATCAGCGACATAGATTCGGGTTAAAAACGGCAACTACACGGGTCAAGGCGAAAGACTGTAAATAAGCGGCATTGTGGTACGTTTTTCAATGTACAAGTATGAAGAATGTTGGGGACTGTGACGGAAGGCCGAGAAGAGGTTTCAAGATTGACAGCTGAAGCTGCCGAATGCTCCTTGGAGGCTGGTATGCCCTTGAAGTTTGACACTCATCATTCACTTGCGATTCGGACGCCCCCTAGCTGTAAGAGCTAACCCACAGGAAAAGCCAGGAGGCACTTGTCATTTTTCTCAATGAGAAGTGCTCCAATGCTCCATGAAGCTCCTTGGGGACCCAAACTACTTTACGTGGAAATGACAAGCCCTCAAGATTTCAAGTTCATCAAATACCAATTCTCGGAACTTTCTTGGACGCGTACACAACAGCACGGAGTCGCCGCTTCCCTTTCCTTTTCCCTTGGAAAAATCCTTTTGTCATATGGCTACTATTTCCTAGGTCACAATCTAAGCTTCTTGTTTGCCTTGAGCTCGCCTTGGTCGTTGCCGCCGCTGCGTCTTCTGGAGTTGAGCTCTTCCTTCACCATGAGGATAGTACTGAGTTCTGTCTTCGTGGGATTCTCACCTTCACCATCATCCTATGATGAAGTCCTCCCAATGCCCGCCATGCTGTCTAATTGCTAATAATTAGAAGACTTCTCCGCTTGGTGCTTCCGCGCCAGTGGATGACTGCAATTCTGCGCCGAAAGAGAGAAAGTGGCTCTGTTGCCCAAGTTACAGAATGGGGCGGCAAGCCTTTAAATAGTTTGAGCAAAGGCCTGAGTCAGATGTCAGAACTCACTTGATTGGTCCACAAGACAGTCCATCAGGGTGACCTAATCCATCTTTGACTGACTGGCCCTGTGGTCGTCTTTCAGGAAGGGTTGGCCTGTGACATGGCATTCCGCCACGGTATAAAACCTGCCTTTCTCGAGCTTCCCATCAACCACACACATTCTCCAGCCTCGAGAGCTGTGATCGATGCTCAAGATTCTGGACTGCTTTTCCTCGATCGTTGCTTTTGAAAATTTTTGTCTCGTTGCGCGCAATCTATTGAGTCTGAAGGCACAGAAAATGATAAAACCTTTAGGTTTGATGACATGCTGATGATGAACAACAGCGTCCAGTGAAATTTGCAAACTACAAATAAATAAAACAACAAGAAAATCCAGAAAGAAAATCATTGATAGCTCACCCAAAACAACCTGCTCACTCAATGAATGCATGCATTAATGAAGAGAGTTGAGATAGAAGTCGTTGCCGCTGCCCAAGGCGAGCCGCGCCTACCCCACCGAAACCGGCAGCCATGACGAGCTCACTTTCTACCAGCGAAGACAGCTCATGCCACCAATTCGGCCATAGTGGACAGACTAAAGCAAAAGCAAAATCTGCCCACCAAACGACATGGCGGTCGACTACTCAGTATATCTTGTCACGGACAATACGCCCGCAATTCTGCGCGGCAGAGATTTGGTTGCCATTGTGAAAGCTGCAGTCGAAGGAGGTGGGTTTGACTTTGACTGCGGGGAAACAGGAAATGTGAATGGAACTTGGGCTGATTCAATTTTGGGCAGGTGTGACCATTGTCCAGCTTCGCGACAAGACGAGCGACACGGGGGACCTCATCCGCATCGCCAAACAGCTACACGAGGTCACGAGAGCACGCAACGTCCCTCTCCTCATCAATGACCGCGTCGACGTTGCCCTGGCTGCCGGAGTAGAGGGTGTGCATATTGGCCAAGATGACATTGGTGTGTATCTAAGTCTTCTTCGAGATTCCTCACATCTTCAATTCTTCAAACTTTTTGGAACCCAATGCCCAACATGTTGAAGTTTTCAAAGCATTGTTTCTACAGTCCTGACATACTTTTCTTTCTTCAATTTCAGACCTCGCCAGTGCTCGAAAGCTGCTAGGCCCAGACGCCATCATCGGCGTCACAGCAAACTCAATCCAAGAAGCCGTCACGGCCGCAGAAGGAGGAGCAGACTACCTCGGACTGGGGACCGTCTTTGCAACATCGACGAAAGAAAACACCAAGTCGATAGTCGGCACGGCAGGCCTGCGCGAGATGCTCATCGCGCTCTCGGCCTGCTCCGCTCCCTCTGTCTCGACCGTCTGCATTGGAGGCATCAACGCTTCCAACGCCCAGCGCGTGCTGTACCAGTCTGCCGCGCCCTCAAAGCAACTCGATGGCATCGCGATTGTGAGCGCGATCATTGGCGCTGATGACCCGCTCAAGGCGGCGCAGAACTTGAAGCGCGTGGTGGAGACGCCACCTGCGTTTGCCATTGAGCAGACGACACCAGTGGGGCTCCAGGAGCGGGAGGTTTTGTTCAGGGAGATTCCTCCTGTCGTCAAGGCGCTGGCGGATTTGACGCCGCTTTGCCATAACATGACCAACATGGTTGTGCAGAACTTTGCTGCGAATGTGGCGCTGTGCATGTAAGTTTGCACCTTCTGGGTTTCTTCACAATCAGGGGGCTCAGGGGGAATGGCCCTCGCCCTTTCAATCCCTTTGCCTAAGAAAATTCCTAAACTGACCGCCTTTCTCAGCGGCGCCTCCCCAATCATGTCCAACAACGGCGCCGAGGCGCCCGACCTCGCCCGTCTCGCCGGCGCCCTCGTCATCAACATGGGTACAGTGACGAGCGAGGGCATGGCAAACTACCTCTCAGCGCTCCGCGCCTACAACAGCGTGGGCGGGCCCGTAGTCTTCGATCCAGTTGGGGCAGGCGCCACGGCACAGCGCCGCAGCGCCGTGCGCGAGCTGATGGCCGGTGGTTACTTCGACCTGATCAAGGGCAACGAGAACGAGATTCGCACCGTGGCTGGCACCGCCGGTGATGTCCAGCAGCGCGGCGTTGACAGCGGTGCTAGCACGATGGGGCTGAAGGAGCGCGCGCTGCTGGTGCGCGATTTGGCGAGGAGAGAGCGCAACTTGGTGCTTATGACTGGGGAGATCGATGTGCTGTCGGATGGCGAACTGACGCTGGCGATCAGCAACGGGCACGAGTATCTGGGCGCAATCACTGGCAGTGGCTGTACTCTGGGGACGACTGTAGCGGCATTCTTGGTTGCGGGCAAGGAGCAGAAGCTTGTTGCTGCTCTGGCTGGTGTGCTACTCTTCGAGATTGCGGCTCAGAGGGCGGCAGAAAGGGAAGATGTGAAGGGCCCGGGTACATTCGTGCCCGCGTTTTTGGATGAGCTGTATGCGATCAAAAAGGAGACGTTGGAAGGAAACACGGACTGGTTGGATGCGGCCGTCGTGGGGAAGTTTGATTTGTAGACTGCTGCCCGAGTCAAATTGAAGAACGCAATGTACAGCTCGGAGGCATGGTTTCATGTGATGTTCTAAATCACACATAGATACATTCTCCATCATCTTTCCCCGTGGTAAAATCCTCAGACCCAGCGCCCTATCTTTGCCCAAATCTTTGTTTTTGCCGCGCTCGAACGCCCGAATACGGAAGAACCATTGTCTCTACTTCCTCAAAAAGCCACCCCCGGTCTTCTTCCTCTCTGGTCCACCAAAGTTCTTCTTGCCCTTGGATGATTGGGCCCTCCTACCCGCCAGCCACTGCTCCCTCATGTTTTTGCTCTGGTTGTTGACCTTAGGGGGCAACTTCTTGTTACCCTTCTCCAGCACGTGCAGTCTCACCGGGCCCTTCTTGATGTCCTTCGCCGGCTTCTCGTCCAGGAACTTCAAGTGCTTGTTGAGCTTCTTCTTCTCAACCTCCTTGCGATCCAGAACTGTTGCCCGCTCCACGGGTTCAGGGGTAGGCGGTCTCACGGCGGGGGCGGCCGCAAGCAAATCGTCGGGAAGCAGCGCAGGGATGTTTTGCAAATCGTACTTTGACTGCTTGGACAGCTCGGCAGGGTTGGAGGCTGTGATTGTCGTGCTGGAGGCGACGTCGGCGGGAGGACTGACATCCTCAGAGGCAAGTGCCGATTCGGCTTCCTTCTGTTTCCGGCGCTTGGAGGCTGCAGCTTGCTCCCGCAGACGAGCTTCGCGTTCCTGGCGTTTCCGCTTGGCGGCAGCCTCTTGTCTATATCAATGTCAGCAATCAGCTCTTCGAACTGGTTACGCGCAACATACTCTTTGACGGCCTTGGCCGCGTCCTCCTCTGCGGCGCGAGCTTGCTCACGCGCAGAACTGGTAGTCACGGCTTCTGGGGCCTCATCATCGCTGTCCTCGTCCTCGTCCGCAGATGATGTCGGAATCTCAGCCTTCTTTGGTGGTTCCGGAACTGGTTCTGGGATAACCGGAGGGTCCTCGCTTCCAAACCTGATTATCTTGGGCTTCTCCACCACCTGTGGCTCTGCCTTTGGTGTGCTCTCCTCCTCACCCTCGTCAATCGTTTGGGAAGAAATCAACCTGGACGGCTTAGAGGGCGTCGTTCTAGCGGCTCGACCGCGAGGCTTGGGTGTGACGGATGCGGGAGTCGGTCTTGCGGACCCACGAAGGTTGGGGCGCATGGTTGTCGCAGGCGTTGCGTAAATCGAGGCATCGTCATCCTCGGCAGGTGTACCGTAGACTGATCCGTCCTCCTGGCTGCCATCTTGCTGCGCCGACTTGGCTTCCTCCCGCGGGGTCTCTACGCTAGCTTGCTTCTTATCCGCTGGGACTGGCGTCAACATTTGCTCTGGTTGAGAAATGTCGCTTTTTCTCGGACGGCCTCGTCCCTTCTTTGGTGTTTCGGAGGAGGGCTCGGAGGTTTTGGTGGTTTGCGTGGTCGGGGTCGATTGTGGATTTTCCCGAGCAAGAAGAGGAATCTTGGGAGTTCCTAGCTCATCCTCGTCTTCCGAAGACTTTCGCGGCTTCTTATTGTTGCGCGTAGGCGTGCCATTGGGGGTGTCGTCTTGGAACCTCTTCTTTGCAGACCGAGTGACGGAGTTTGTGAGAGGACTCTGAGTGTCGGCACCACTGCGCGTGGAAACCATGGCGGCTGCTTGATCGTTTGAAGCTGTGGTAGGCGTCTCGGAAGACTTTGAGGGCGAGCTAGTCAGCAAAGCGCGGGCGTTGTCCACGACGCGCGAAAACATGGAGGCCCGTTCTGTGTTTGACCCGCAAAAAAGTTCCGAGCGTTCAAAATCCGACTCGGTGTAGGACCTCACCGCCCGGCATAACGGACTATTGGATTTTCCATCTCCGTCGGTCCGGCCCGACTTTCATGGCTGCTTCCGAGTTGAGAACCCGACCCAACGCTGTCATGACTTGACAAGGCCAAAATGATCCGTAGACAGCTCCAGCTCCGACTGTTGGAAACCGCTCCAAAGCCTTTGGGCGGAGCTCAAAATGTTTGCGTCTTTTGTCGATTTTCGGGATCAGCGAGCGCCCAACATCAGCAGCGTAATTATGCCAAGGTCGCCAGAAAAGCACCAAGAAAAGTACCAGTTCAACTTCTGCGCCCATCAGCCCGGCAGGGTAGCGGAAAAGAAGTAACACCGGCAACGTTGCTGGAACATGTTGACTTTTCGGTCGTTGGTGACTCGATGAAGGAGCGCATCAAACCGCTTCTCCAAACCATGGCCGATTTGCATCAACCAAAGGCCAACACGAAGATACTCCAATTAGCCGACGGTGAGTTTTGGACTATCCTGGAGCCACTGAGAATCTCATTCTCTGTCCTCCGGGACTAGCTATACGGCTCCGCTTCTAACGCCGCAATTCGCAAACAGAATATCAAATCCAGCAGCACGAAATATACACCGTCGCTCGCTGTCTTGCGTTTCCACATCAACCGAAGCTTGCGCGTGATGTCGGCAAGAAGTTGCTATTTGCGTTGGCTATCAATGGAAACAAGCAGGCAGTGACTTTCCTCTTGCAACGAGCAAACCACCAAAGCAGTGCCCTCATTAGCTCCATGGAGCTTAGCCCCGTCGTGGCCCAATTGGAAATTCTCGCCAAGAACAAAGATCCTCACGCAATGATTCTTTCAGCACAGCTCGCCCGCAGTCGAGGCAACCTAGGCCGCGCTATCAAGCTTGCGCAAGAAGCACTGCAGCTGGACTTTCCGGAAGCGCCAAAGCCGGAACCCAAGTCAATTTTCCGCAAGAAAAAGAAGAGCATGACGGAGCAGTGGCTTGAAGCGTCTGAGACTTTCCACAAGACCACCGCCTGGATGGCTCTCGGACGCTTTCTTCAAGAAAAAGGAGACTGCCCCGGCGCAATCGAAGCCTATGAAAAGGCCACCCAGGGCGGCGAAGAGCCAGAGGCGCACGCAAACCTTGCGGCACTCGAAGCCGCGGACGGACGCAAATGGAGCGCCAAATGGCTCGAACATACATCGCATGCTGCGCGAGCAGGCGGCGTGGATGAGGTTTATAATCTGGGCGAATTCTACGGTGCCCCTCTTGACCAGATATCCGACGAAGAAGTCAGAAAGCAGATGGAAGCGCTGCAGGCGGATGGATTCAAGCCGAAATTTCGCTACTTCAACCTCGCGACCAGCCAACGAGGAGACATTCTGGCTGGTGCCGTGCCACCTCCGGATGTCCCTCTTTACGCCCTACTTGACCAGCAACGGACAGTGGGAGCTCCACCAGAGGACGAGATCGTGGAGATTCAAGTCGATGCTCGCCTAGGTGCTGCGTTGGAGTGGCTCAACGTTGCATACGGAGTTCACGAAGAGGCGCCGTTCAAGCTCACGCATCTGATCGAACGCGCCACGCTCAGCTCAGCCTCGCCGCAGACCGAAGAGTCATGAGGGTGTCGTTGAATCTGAAACCGCAAAAGGCGGAGCCACACCCGCTCATCAAAACTGAAAAGAGGGAGCAAGACGAGTATCCACAAGAGTCCTGTCATCAGTAGCCGCACATCGTCATCACGGCTGCAAGCTATGTTGCAAGGGTTGATGCCGTGGGTCAGCCCTGTCTGGAGTTGCGCGAGGGGAGCTCGCGTCATGGAACGGGACTTGAGGCTGCCGAGCTTGCGTGCTTGCTCTTGCGCACACCATCTTGACGCCTCACCCAAGATCGACTCCGATGCTGAAGACGCCATCACAGTGGCCAGCAGATTGAGATCAGAGAAGTGGCTTGTACAGCCACTGCGACTGTCAAGACGGCAGAGAAAAGGGGATGTTGTTGATTGTAGGATAGTAGCTATCAGCGCTAGCAAGGATGCGCCTGTCAATCCATGTTGATCATTTTGTCTAGGGCGACAAGAGGAGAGGGCATAATTCGACGTCAGAAAAGCCATGGTGGACAGCTAATGGGTCTCCTTCAATATGACAAGCAGTCGATGATCGGAAAAATTTCCCCATTCAATATCTACAGACGGCAGCAGTAGCGCTATATTACATTTACAGCCACACCACTGTACTGCCATCTCCCATCCACAATCAACCAACACCCGAGTAGGCTGTGAAGGGAAAAAGATGAACATGAGATGAACAAGAAAAGGATGCACATCAGAAAGCCCGGCCACCAAACCCCAAACAATCCAGGCGGGGCGAGTCCGGCAAAATTAGAAACGAGAAACAACCAAACCCCCCTTGCCCTAAACAACAAAGCCGCCTGCCAACTTCCTATCCCGCGAGCTAGCGCCAACGACGAAGCGGTATTCGCCTGGCGGAATGATCCACTGCTGGCGCGCCACGTCCCAGTAGCTGGCATCCTTTTTGCGGAGGATGAAGGTCGCTGTGCCAGCTTGGCCGGGCGCCAGCTTGACCTTGTCGAAGCCGCGGAGCTGCTGGACAGGCGAGTCGGGGGCCGAGGGCGGCAGCGAGAGGTACAGCTGCGCGGCTTCGGCGCCGGCGACGGGTCCGACGTTCGTGATGGTGCAGGTGACAACGGCGATGGTGTCGTAGAGGCCGACGGGCATCGAGGTGGCAGGTTGCACTGAGAGCGCGGAGTACTGGAAGCTGGTGTAGGCTGACGGTGGATGTTAGTTTTTCTGCGTTTGAGTCTTTGATTCAAGGGTTGCAGGTGAGCATGAGAAACTTACACAAGCCGTAGCCAAACTCGTACCGCGGCGTAATGCCCATCTTGTCAAAGTGCTTGTAATCAATGTACAGCCCCTCCTCGTAGCTGTCCACCAAGCTATTTTCAATGCCCACATCACCGTAGTCTGCGCGTGACTTGCCAATCGTAAAGGGCAGCTTGCCACTCGGACTGATGTCGCCAAACAGGACGTCCGCCAAACTGCTTCCACTCTCCTGACCGGGCAAGCCTGCCCACACTACGGCCTGGACGTTCGGGTGTGACAAGATGGATTCGAGAAGCATTGGTCCCACGCTGTGGATGACCACGATGACGGGTTTTCCTGCGGCCGCGGCTGCGACGGCGCCTACGAGCCCATTGCCATCGTGGTAGGGGTCGAGGTTGATGCGATCGCCTGCGTTGCCTTCGACTGTGATGTAGGCTTCGCCGGAGTTGGAATTGACGAAGACGATGGGTGTTGCGGCGGCGGCGGCAGCGCCTGCAGCCGCGTTTTTGTCGTCAGTTGTGGAGGTTATTACATTGGTTGCTGATCCGCTGACGCGGTTGCGGATGCCAGTCAAAGGATCGATGAGGTACTAGAGAGTGCTGATTAGCGTATGTACCTTTTTCCAGCCTTGATTACTGAAAGCCCATGGGTCATGACAAGATTGTTATCGTAATTGGCAGACGTCACCCGCAAGCAGTCCCTACATTGGGAATTTGCTTCCGATTATGTGTTTTACGAATCCCAAAGCAATGAAACCCCACAAGAAAGACAAAAAGCGCAGTAAAGGGGCTCTATACTCACAGGGAGTTCAACACTGCCCGATCCCCATCCCATGGTCAGCGTGCCGTTGTTGCATCCCTTGTCCTTACACGCGTTGAGTCCATCCGGATTAGTAACCGCGTCAGATCCAATGACAGCGATACTCCCGCCGTTCGGCTTCAACGGCAGAATCTTGTTGTCGTTCTTGAGCAGAACGATGCCGTCTCGCGCGACCTGTCTGGCAATTTGGCTGTGTGAGCCCTGCACATTCGGACCGCCAGTACCGCCAGTCCAGGAATTGAATGTCACGGTCGGGTAGTTTGTGTCCTGTTGCAGCTTGTACCATCCGCCGATGATTCGCTTGACCATGTCGTCCAATCTGGTTGAGGGGACGGTGCCGTTCTTAACAAGTTCCACGAGCGTTGGACCCCAGAAGATGCTGCCTCCGTTGTAATCAGTCCCGGGCATAGACATGTCCAGACCAGTAATAGCGGCCTGCACCGAAGAGTGTTGAGCGTTCCCTGAAATCAAATCAGTAAAGATGTAGTACTATGAATGAGGCTTTTGCTCACAATCTGACATGATGAATCCCTTGAAGTCCAGGTCGTCCTTAAGCAGCAAGTTCATAAGTTTGTCGTTCTCGCAAGCCCAGGTCCCGTTGACCTTGTTGTAAGAGCACATCATGGAAGCCACATCTGCAAGGACAGAATCTGCGAACGGCCACATGTACAGCTCATGGAGAGTGCGATCGTCCATATTCGACGAGATGGTCTCGCGATTCTTCTCTTGCTCGTTGCCAATGGGATGTTTGGCGCAGGCTTGAACGCCTGCCGACTGCATGCCTTTGATTGTTTGTTGCATCATTTGGCCGGACATATAGGGGTCATTCGTGAATCCCTCCCAGATTCGACCACCTTCGGGGATCTGTTTTCAGAGTCAGCAGCTGATCATCTGAGCTGAGCTGCAAGACGTGTTCGGCGCAGGGCTGGTCAGGATTTTTGAGTCTGCAAAACGAACCCTAGAAGCACGTTTGAGTCTTCTCTCCTATCTTTCCCCTTGCCTTGCATGTTGAAGGACTGAAATTGAAATCGTGTACTTTGTGAAAGACGTTTTGACCTACCTTGCCAAGAGCTCCTCCTACGGGACCAAGCTGGATATGAATACCCAACGCTTTCGACTCCTCACCCAATGCAACTCCTCTTTGGTAGACCAAGTCCTTGTCCCAGGTAGCGCCGGCGTGGATTCCTGCTGGGAAAGCAGTGATACCCTGAGCAAATCTTATTCCCAATGGTCCATCCTGAAGGCAGAGAGAAGGAAGACCAATCTTAGGAACAGGCGAGGTGTTGCCGACACAGGGGCCTTTCGTCCACCCTATTCCAGTGACGATGCCGACTTTTTCTTCCACTGTGAGGGACGCGAGAGCCGAACTTGCTTTGGCGTAAGCTGTGGTCCAATCCAGGACGGCGGCGTCCCCCACGACACCAAGTGCTAGTAAAGCGAGGAAGCGGGACATGATGACTAGGAAAGAGCGTATTCAGTCTCGTACCGGCCACGGAAAGGGACTTCATTGTGCGAGGCGGTTTATATTTGTATGTTATTGGAAATAGATGGTACCCTTGTGCAGATTACCCGGTTGGTAAGTCGCAAAGCACGCTGTCACACTGGCGTCGGCTCCACCGTTGTCCTTGACCTCCGCTTCCAAGGGAATGCCAGTGAAGACATGGGGCACCATATCAAACTGGGAATGTTGGCACGCTTGTGTACTAGAGGGGCAGCTTAGAGAGATCGATTGGATGGATGAAATCGCAACGGCCCGTACATGCTAGACACTTGGCGGAGGAATGTTCAAGGGCGCCTGGTGAGCGCACCCCACGACTCGCATTGCAGCCAGCCTATACGACGACTATCAGATGATGCTGCGTGGCCAAAAACAAAAAGCAGGAAGGTGTGTTTGCAAAATAGGGGACTTGTTTTTGTGTTGCAAAGCGTCCCGTCATCGAGCGGGGCTAACCCTTGTTTGGAAGCTGAGCATTTAAGGTTTGCCATCTTGACCCGAAAGAACAACGTCTTGCGGTTTCCAATGGGCTGGGCTTCGACTCGCAACCAACTTGGCGGCGCTTCGGCAATGGTGGTCGCTGTGCTAGTTGCATACAGCCAGCAGAACGATCGTTGAAGCCAGACCGCATGAGGAGAAGGCTAAGCCGTTGGAGAAGTCGCCCGCGGGAACAACCGGTGACGTCGCTTTGACAAGCTATGCCTGCATCGCTATAGAATAGCCCCTATTCCACGCGAGTGCTTGGTGAGTCGGCGCCAAGTCAAGATGGCGCAGCGTCCGCCCTCTATAGTGATGCACATGATGATGCGCAGGAAGTTCCTTGTTGCCCAGCAGGTGAGAAGATGGTGTGTCAGCCTCAAGTGGAAGGCTCTTCCGAGAGGAGGTCGGGAGAGGGAAGAGGATTCAGCTTTTTCTAACATGCACGTGGTCTTCACATCGTAAACATCGGCATCCTTTGCTTCCTGTTGACAACCACTGCTCTTTTGAACATGTTCCGCCACTCGTCGAAGGCGCGCAGATAAGGCGTGGCTGGCGTTGACGTCGTTGCAATGCGATTGTCCAAGGCGACAGACCAGCAGTCGCTCCGAGCAGCGGAGGGCGATGAGAGATGTAAGAAAGCAGCCAGTGAGTGACGAGGAAAATAATTGCGTTACAGAAAGCTGTTAGCAAATGCGCGACGGCGGAGGATCAAACGCGCAGCGAATTCGGCCTTTGTGGCCTTCGGACGTGCGTCCAGTGAAATTTTACGTAGCCGGCCCCACCTACAACCTTGTCTCCCACACTGATTCTCTCACCTCTTCTGTCCCTCATCAACCCTCAACTCCACCAACCTCTTCTGCTCTGCACACAACACAGCTGCTCAAAAGCAACGCTAGCCGTTGCGCCCTCTCGACTAAGCTGACAGATCCGCCAACTTCGCGAATGCGTTCTGCTCAGACCATCTTCACTTCTCAGGTACGTTGGCCGCCTTGCGAGCTGTTATCTACACTTCGTCCTTGCGCCCTACGCCCTGCCGCGGGAGCTTGACCGCAATTCGACTCCATCATCAAGAAAACATTTGCTAACATCAATTTTGTAGGACTACATCTCTGGTAATTCCCATCCGATGCTTCCAGCTTCTCCGCACCGCAAACTTTACTCACACACCGGTAGACCACCTGTGGAAGGCCTCCATTAACTAACGGCCTTCACTTCCAACCAATCCGCTACTCGAATTGAACAACTACAAACCACAAAAAGCATGTTTGCCAAGCTTGCAAAGCCCGCGATGCTGAGGCCCGCTGGGGTCTTTGGCCAGCTCTCCAAGGCCGGCATGCAGTCCCGCTTCATGGCCACCGTCCAGAGCAACAACGCCCAAAGCATCGCCCGCAGCAGGGCTACCAAGGACAGGGCTACTTTCACCATCAAGGTATGCGACCATTGAACAATGGGCGAATTTGTACAGTTGGTGACTCATCTCTGCAGAACGGGCCAATCCACTCCGGAAAATCATTCGGTGCCAAGAAGAACATCAGCGGTGAAGCCGTCTTCACCACCTCTCTTGTCGGCTACCCCGAGTCTATGACCGACCCCTCCTACCGTGGTCAAATTCTTGTCTTCACTCAGCCCCTGATTGGCAACTACGGTGTGCCTTCGTCGGTCAAGGACGAGTTTGGCCTCCTCAGGTACTTCGAGTCCCCCAACATCCAGGCCGCCGGCATTGTCGTTGCCGACGTTGCGGAGCAGCACAGCCATTGGACTGCTGTTGAGAGTCTGGCGGAATGGTGTCAGAGGGAGGGTGTTCCTGCCATCTCTGGTGTCGACACCCGTGCTATTGTCACCTACCTCCGTGAGCAGGGTTCCTCGCTCGCGAGGATCACCATTGGCGAAGAGTACGATGCCGACGAGGACGAGGCCTACATTGACCCTGAGGGTATCAACCTGGTCCGCCGTGTGAGCACCAAGGCTCCCTTCCACGTTAGCTCCCACCTCGGCGACATGCACGTCGCTTTGATTGACTGCGGTGTCAAGGAGAACATTCTCCGCAGTCTTGTCAGCCGTGGTGCCAGTGTCACCTGCTTCCCCTACGACTACCCCATCCACAAGGTCGCTCACCACTTCGACGGTGTCTTCATCTCCAACGGACCCGGTGACCCGACCCACTGCCAGGAGACTGTTTACCACCTCCGCAAGCTGATTGAGACCAGCCAAGTTCCCGTCATGGGTATTTGCATGGGTCACCAGCTGCTCGCCCTGGCGGCCGGTGCTCGCACGATCAAGATGAAGTACGGCAACCGTGCGCACAACATTCCCGCCCTGGACCTCACCACGGGCAAGTGCCACATCACCTCCCAGAACCACGGCTACGCCATCGATGCTGCCAGCCTTGACCCCGAGTGGAAGGAGTTCTTTGTCAACCTCAACGACTCCTCCAACGAGGGCATGATCCACAAGTCTCGCCCCATCTTCTCCGCCCAGTTCCACCCCGAGGCCAAGGGCGGTCCCCTCGACTCTGCCTACCTCTTTGACAAGTACATCGACTGCGTCAGGGCCTACAAGGACAGCGCCGTCTTCTCCGCCGGCAAGAGCACCAAGCCCAGCCAGGTCCTTGTTGACCTGCTCCCCAAGGAGCGCGTCGGCGTCCACCCGAGCCTGCCTGACATCACCAGCCAGGCTCCGAGTGTGACGGAGAGCGCGGCGGCGCCTCTGCAGGCCGCCGCTGCTTAAAAAGTGGCAAATCGGCAGCTGATAACGAGGACGTGGGGTTTTATGGATCTGGTTGGATTATGCGGGTCTCGTTTGGGCAGGGAGTTGTCTGGGGTTTCTTCAGGATCTTTTTTTCTCATTTGATATCAAATTGGTCAAAGCCCGGCGCGTAAAAGCGTACGGCATCAAAGGTTCATTTTAGTTCTTGAATGAAAAGGCTTGAAAAAACTTGACCGTTGTTGCTGTGTGCAGTGAAAATGCTGATGCCGCTCCATTATTGCCCTTTCGTACAATTTTCCTTGCGCCCTCATCACGCTCGATTGCCCCCTCTTGACCTTGTTCCTCAGCCTTGCTCATATCACTCACTCAGCCTCTTCGTATTCCTCTTCACCGACTGCTCTCAATTGCCCCACCTCATTGTTCGTATTCGCAAGCCCTCATGCGCAGGTACCATTTGATAGAACCCACCAGCCAACGTCGGTCGCCGCACGACCTCAGCCTCAATCATCAAAGCAGAAGCAGAAGTGGCTGAGTGGCAGCAGAACCAGCAGCAACTGCAATGCCCACACAAAGAAACCAAAAACCAAGATGGATGCCCATCAGTCGTCCAACTACCTACCCGTCCACCTACCTACCTACGGCTACCTCTCTCGCATCCGTCACCCATCCATCCGACCCGACTCCTTCCCTGCTCCTCCCCTCTCTCCCTCTACCCGCTGGCTGGCTGGTTGGTCCCGCTCCTCCCCTCCTCCCTTCCCGTCTCGTCCCCTCCCCCGCCGTAAAGAGGCGCCGCCATCCGAGCACCGAAGACCGCAACGCAACAGTAACAAACTCAGGGTTGCCGTTTCGTCGCGTCCCTTCCGAGCGCCACCACGGGCGGAGTTATGTTGATTGGTTGGTTGGGATAAAAAGAATTTTTGGGCCAATTGAGAGAGTTGTTGGCTTGCACGTGTGGTACGGGAGTGCGGCGGGGAATGATGGGAGAGGACGATTGTTTGATGCTGGGGAGCGTTGGATTGGTGGTGGTGGTGGTGGTGGTCATGGGCAGGTGAATATGTGAAATTGAAAAGGTAGGATTCGGGGTTTGGCAGTGCGAGCAGTTGTCGATGGTGCATGTGGCACCAAGCAAAAAGATGTGGGGAGCCATCATTAGGTGATCAATGAATATTTGCAATCCGCGACTTCATGGCCGGAATGTCTAGATTCTATTGCTTTGATCCAAGGTGACGACGGTCACGTTTGATTGCTCTGCCTTCTCTCGACACCTTTCTCTCTCCCGGCAGCGGGCTAGGAAACGTAGGTTCTCCGCAGCTAAAAGCAACACAGAGCCGAAGCAGAACACTGGCTGGTTTCGACCAGAACGACGAAATGCTTTAAAGCAGAGGGTAAACGAGCTCGCATGGGAGCATGTACATGTACTTCGACTACCCATCGAGTCTCTTCCGACACGACGAAAATACAAGTAACGACAAAAGAGACCAGACGCTGACGAGCGCAACAAGACAGATAAGCAAAGAACGCAAGGGAAAAACGCCATAGAAATGATTGTGACAAGTCAAGAAAAGACGCAAAAAAGGGAATAATTTTGTAGGAAAACGCAATCCTCGACAAGCAAGAAACACGCGCAACAGACGGAGGGATATCCAGGGGGAAAAAAAGAGGATGAAGGCATAAAAATGCAAACAAACCGGACCGGACCGGACCGGACCAAACCAGCCGAAACCACCACCACACGCCTCCGACGCCCCTTCTCGTTGAAATGCAATCACTGTGTGAATACGCCGCCCAACATGTTCATCCACTGTACATCAGCTAGACCTCCTGGGGGCTCTCTTCGCCCTTGGTGGCAGCCTCGGACTGCGTGGCAGCACCATCCCAAGTGCGATCTCGCTGCCTTTCGACCGCTTCTTTCAACGTCTCGAGCTTGTTCTGCGTAACGCGAATCGCCTCTTCCATCTGCCGCTGGCTCATGCGTTCAGTCTCTGAAAGCACCTTTTGTCCCATGGCCGCCGTGGCTTGCTTTGAGGGTCTTCCTGACGTCATGGGCGTGGCGCGATCCATCCTCACGCGCTCTTCAAGCCAGTCCCACAAGTCCGACTCTTCACGTCGCCACATCTCTTCGTAAGCTGCGATGCGAGCTGGAGTCGCGAGTCCGTATGGCGAGATATTGCGACCAGCAGTCGGGGCAGCCCCTCCGCGGAACCATGATATCATGAGTAGCAAGCTAAGGAAGAGAATGACGACTTGTGCCGACACAAAGCTCGGCATCATGTCAGTAACCGGGCGCAAAAGATCATGCAGAGGCTCCAAGAGACCCCAGTCGCCTCCCTTGTCGGCAGAGGCCAAAGGCACGGCAGCTGCGATTTCAGGGGAGGTGGCGGCGGCTTTCTTGCGGCCCTTTTTGGTCTTTATCTTGCCTCCAGCGGTAACCTTGGAGATTGGTTTGGCAGAGCAGGCGGCGCGGAGAGCTGCTACGAGTTCTTTGGCGTACTGAGCTTGTCCGTCGTTGGTGCCCTTTTCGATAGGTCCTGCGATTTTGTTAGTCGTTCCACCCATGAGACATTCAATGTTTGGGGAGCAAAAACTCACCTTTTAACCAACTCTTGCCAGACCATTCGATGAAGTGGTTCATCACCAGGCGAGTAGAGTTACCGGGACCCCACGTGAGACAGTACTTTGTCTTCACGGTGAACAAGTTTCCGTTGGGGACATCAGGATTCTGGGTGGAGCAGGTGACGGTAACTGCCCTTTCCAAGTCAAACTGATCAAGTGTCTGGCTGATGATACACTTGGTCTGCTTGGGGCCAATCGAAGCATTGAGGGGCTTGATGAAACTGTAGTTGAAGGTCTTCTTGGCTTCGCAAAGCCCCTGCTTGTCATCTTCCATTTGCAAGTCCTGTGACTTTTGGTCTTCGATAAGCCATTTGCGCATGAATGTACCCGACATTGGGCCAAACATCAAGGAATACACCTTTCCAAGGGGTGCAGGAATTGTTGTGTCCATCAGGAGGTTGCTGAAATGCTCGGCCTCGTCACCACACGCAGTCTCGGGGTGGGTTGCAGGACCTGGGAACCCCTGGCCGGTTGCAGCTCCGTTGGGGGCAGCTTCAGCGCTGGCAAAGTCTTTCGGAGCGGCGCCGTTCGGCGTGGCCCCCAGAGGCTGAGAGGAGGCTTTTCGGCTTATGGCTTTGGCTGGCTCCGCAATCTCACTGCCGGCAATGCTACCATCGCCAGGATCGGTCACGCTAGCCGCAGCTTCTTCATCCTCATCATCCTCGTCGTAGACCTCGTCGTCTGAGCCTTCTTCGGAGACATCCTCGATTGCGTCATCAAGGTCATCCTTTTCGGTCTTGTCACCTGTACCGTTGTCGAGCGCGACGCCGTTCAGAGAGCTCTTCAGGTTGGGATGGCTGATTTTCCAAATTCCGATCAAGAGGTCGTAAGTCGAGTCTCGGCTCACCAGACTGGCAAAGACGTTGCGCGCGTGAAGCGTGGTAATCACTATGGCGTTGGGGAAGATGACTGCCGTGCTCTTTTTCTCAATCGAGACAACCTCGTCGAAACTGATGATGAGGTTGGTGACCCAGCCGAGAATGTTGCTGGCGAAGCAAATGTGACCCTCAGACACGTAAAGTCTACCGTGGAGCAAAATGTCCCGCTGCAGCGCGGCGCTGTAGTCTTCAATGAGGTAATCGTCGTCGGGCACACTCTTGAATTGGGTGTGAAATTCTCGGTTCCTTTTTGCAGGGGCGACAGCGAAGCCAGTCAGTTTCGATCCACCAAGGGTGCCGGTACTAGCGGCGCCGGGCAGCGTTGTGGTGCTGCTCGTCACAGCAGGGGTCAAAGTGGCCCCAGCATTGGAGCTGTTGCGATGCCTTCTTCTGCTCTTGCGATCACTCAAGCGACTCCTAACGCTACCACTGCGCCTCGGACGGGTCTCGGCATCATCTCCAAGAGGCCTAGGTGGAGTCTGGACTCCCGAAAGAGTAGTTAGGGCTTTCGGTTTCTGCCCCACAAAGGCTGAGTCCGGAGGCTCCTGGAGATAAGATGCAGACACAGCCTTAGCAGCTGCACTGTCTTCACTCCTTGCCGCTGCGTCGTCATCGGGGATAACGGTGGGCGTGATCGGCCTGGCTTGCGCCAATTCGTCTGATGAATTCATAACGCTCTTGTCGCTGTCCATTTCCTGGATTCCCAAGTGACTGAGGCTGAGGTCTCCAGAACCAAGAGTTTCGACGGCAAGTTGTTTCTTTTCAGGCTTGGGGTTCTCCGCAATCTGTTCTGCCTCGGAGGATCCACCACTAATCACCTCTTCACCGCCAGCTGGACCGGTCTTTTCGATTGGCTCGGGGACCAGAGACGCACTTTTGCTCCGTTGGTTCTGATTGAGGTTGGCAATGTTCGTAAAGGAACTAGCAGCGTTGGAAGCAGCGGAGAAGACGGACGAGAAGAAGCCACTTGGAGGAGATGTTAGGGTGCCTCCAGGAGTCTTGGTCTCTTCTACAGTCGGAGTGAGCTGCGACAAGCCAGCGTGCACAAGTTTGCCTGGCTGGTTGCTGGTTGTAGCTGACCTAGCGCGTCGATGTATTAAGCTCCCCGATGGTGTAACGATGACGTTTGGGTTGTTCGAGGCCGGTTGACTATGGGTCGGCTCGGCTCGCGACGACGTGGCAGGACGAAGAGAAGGATTGTCAAGGCCGTCGGTGGGCGTTGGTGGGGTTAACAAGGTCGTAGGAGCCTCTGCTGCTCCGGGATCCGGCGATGTTTCGGGAACGACGGTGGAGGTGTCAATTCTTGGAGGTTCGGCTTGAGATGTCTGAGAAAGATCCGACTGCGGTGGCGATAAGTGGCCCTGCACCTGGTCCCCTTGTGCCGAGTCCTGTGTGCCTTCCTCGAGCAAGCTGACCTTGGAGCTGCTACGCGACTTCTTCCCCAGCAATGACCCCAATCCTCCACCTCCGCCGCCGCTACCGTGAGCCTGGAGTGCGTCGGGTCTGGGCGACGGCGATTTCCGGCCTCCAAAGGCACCTTTGAGCTTCCTCCCCGGCGACGAACCGCGCCTCTCCTTCGGTTGCGGCTCAAGTGTGTTGGTTTGCTTGGGAGCCACCGTGACGGCCGTTGTGTCAAGGGCGTGGTCGTCGTCTGAATAGGGAGACGGTGAGCTAATTGCTGCGTCGAGGATTTGGGACGCAATCAAAGGTGACGAGAGTGTTAAATAGCCGGCGTGGGATTGGTGTGGAGAAAGAGGGGGTCTAACGGGAGGTCTGAGGGGGAGCACAGATTAGCGGAGCCGATATTGAGGAGCAGAGGCGCCAAATTTAGACGCGTAGGCTCGAGATGGACGAAGATGGATTGAAGCGATAGAGTGAGGCTGAAAAGGTCGTGTTGGAGGCAAAGTGCCAAAGCGATGATGTGGAGCTGAAGTGTGGAGTTGAGTGTAAGGTGTTTGGTGGATGCAATTAGGGTCAGGCAAGCCGCAGAGAGAAGAGCCGCCTCTCAGGCGCAGCCAGGGTTCGCAGCAGTTGGCGGCTCCCGACGATCCCAGAACCCGACCACTGCACCTCAGCATCCACCGCCCGTGCGCTCCCCTCTTGTCTTTGTTTGATGACGGACTCGGGAACGAAAAAGAAAGGATTCTCGACTCACAATTCAGGATCGCTGTCAGATGTAATCAGACTGCTACTGGTAATGTTCTTTTGCATGTCCATCCGGAGCGACTGGCCATCCCACGGACTGAAATACGCCTCTGCCGGATCAGGAGAGACAAGGTTGCTTGCGCTGCGGCTTGCGCTTGAGCCAAGCACAGCTTCATAGACGCTTTGCTCTTCGGCTGCCACGTCCTTTTGTCGTTTTCGCCTTTTTCTAGAAAACAATCCTGGAAGCTTCCGCACTGCTCGATCCAGCCGACGACGCTGGCTTTCCCCAGAGCTTCTGCCTTTGATCGTACTCGTACTCGTCGGCCGCAGACTGCTCGAATCACCCACTGTTGATGCATCGCTGTCTTTTCGCCGGTGACGACCTGAAAAAACTTTGGACAAGGCTGAGCGCCCGCTGCTGGTGCGGCTCAGCGACTCGTAGGACGGATCCATGGCAGGTTACTCTGTCACGCCGCGGACTGGATACAGCCTCTTTATGCCGACGGTCAAAGGACTTGGGTAAATATGCCCTTTGCCTCCTCGGCGCGCAGGTGACCTAGCACTTGGATTTTCCCCGGATTGGCGGCGTTGGGAGTGGCGCTGGAATTCAAGCTGGTAGAGGCGCCTCTAGCGGCCATGTCGTGACGCCGTAGGATAAGGTAGCTCGGATAGTGGTGGTATGCAGGATGTCCAAGGACCACGAGATGTAGTCGCGAGACAGACATGTGGCAATATATCTGCTTCACTTGAGAGGTGAGAGCAGAGAGTGTTCCCAATACATTGACACCAACGTCATTGCCCGAGCCAAGGAACCACTGCAGGCCCCGGGCAGCAATCGCTACTGGGCTGGGAACCTCGTGTTTGCCAAAATAAGTCGTGGCCCTTTGATGCATTCCTGGTCTGTACCTTGCGCCGTGGCAGCAGCGTCGGGCGTCTATACTGCTGGAGTGTTTGCGAGCTGTATCCATGGGGTGCATGTAGTTTCCGAGACAAGGTTGACTTTCACCTGTGTCCACCACTTCACCAATCTATTCTAACTAATCGCCCCGGTCTCGGCATAGGTCACACGCGGGCGTGGCTCAACACCGCAACCTGGGGCTTAGCTCTCTGCTCGCAACCCTACATCTGTCGTCCTCAACTCGTGTCTGTCGTCGCAATGGAAACGGCGCCCTTGACATTGGTAAGGCCACCATGATGTCCCTTCACTGACCTCACCTCCACGCTGACACTTTCCAGGCGCACGCTCATGCGCGCAACGCATCCGCCGAAACCTGGAAGGCGAATTCCTCCCAAGCCAGCGATGAGCACCAGCAGGCCGCTGGGGAGTTTGCAAAAGCTTCGCAGGGGACGGGTGATGCTGAGGCACTCCGCATACTGAAACTCCTCGAGAGCCATCACCACCGTCTAGCGACTATCATCAAGTGCAACTCCACCACATCCCCGACACAAAGCGAGCCGCCATCAACCTCTCACCAAGCGCACGAAACAACGTCTTCTGCTCCGCCAACGCGCTCGACTTCGCCTAAGCGCACTCCAACATCACCCCCGAGAAGCGCTCCCCGACGAAAGCCGCCCCGGGATCTTTCGTCGTCAATAGCAAGCAACCTCGCCTCTGCCCGCGGTATTCCAGGTTCCCGCCGTCCTGCCGCACCCGCCATATCTGCACAACATGTGGACGGAAGGATCCTAGGCCGAGCCGATAGGGCGTTGCCGCAGGACATTAGAAAAGATGGATTACAACAATCGGCCAAGAGTTCCATGGATTCTGAAGAGGCTACCCAAGTCACGTCGGAGAAGGAAGCCCCATCGCCACCAGCAAAGCCAAGTTCTGATGAGGGATTCAAGCGCTTCTTTTCCACTTTTGAAACCTTCTACTCTGCCTTGTCGGCGCCTTTGGCCTTTACGGGATTACCTCTGATCAACGAGGAACAAAGCCAGCCGCCGCCGCCGCCGCCGCCCCAAAAGCCAGCCTCAAAGTCCTCGGCCAAGCAAGCGACTCCGAGCACAAGCGTTCGGGCAGACTCCACTCCAAACGTCAACGGCTTGTTCTCGCAAGCCACGCTACGAGCGTTGGACTCGGCTCCCAGCGGTGGGGAAAGCTTCATAGTTGTGCCAACTACAGGAGGAACCGTTTCCTATGCCGGGATCCTCAATCACAACGGGAACCAAACTCATGGAGGCGTGCCTTCGCCGATAATCGAGGAGGAGGAGCGCTCATTCGACGGCGAGGAGTTCGTAGATGCGTTTGAAGAGCCGGCACCACCCTCGCCGACCATGACCCGCTCTGGAAAACGAGCGCGACCTAGCTCTGCCGGGACGATTGCAGCAGCGGACCAAAATGGCAAAGGCGGGGGTTCAGGAGGGTCGCGGAAGACGATGGAAGAGCTCGATCTGGAAAACACCATGATGCGCCAGTTGCTTGACAAGCTAAGCAAGCGGCTTCACATGTGGGAGGCATCTTCGCAATCTCAGTCCCTAGCGCTCGCGCAAAGCTTCCGGGCGCACCGACCGGCAGCATCGTCGTCGGCAGCAAACAGCGAGCCTCAGACTCCGGGAGCCGCGGCTGCCCAAACCAACATGGAGCATCGCCTGCGGGAGCTAGAAGTCTTGGTGGAAAGCTTGGCGCGCGAAAAGGAGTTCCAGGAACGGGAGAAGGACAAGCTGGCACGGGAGAATGAAAAGCTGCTGAGTGTGCTGGGACGGTACAGGGAGAAATGGGAGGTTCTCAAGGCTGGAGCACGCGGGAGACGCGAGCGAGGAGCAACAGGCAATGGAAATGGAGGCAGGGAGGGCAGCGGTGATGGTGGAGGAAGCGGAAGCGGCGATGTGAGCCCGGCTCGGGCCAACATGAAAACAGCAGCCGCAGGACAGACGCAGGGAAGCAGCGGGGCCTAACTGCAACAGCCGACTTGGCAGTCAGTCGGCCGCACCAGGTTGGCGGTTTGAGAGCGGCAGTGTTTCGTGCAGGGTTGTCAGAGACTTTTGCGACACCTCGTCAAGAGATGGTTGCGCCAGAGTGCCATACACGTCAGTACCTATCGGTACGGTGCCCGTCCGTGGCCAATTTCTCGTAGAGCATTCACACAGTGCTGCGCCTGCTACGCGGTGGCGCGGAGGGGCTACGAAATCATCTAGGGCAGAGACATGACCCACTGTCAGACCAAGTGGGTACTCCAAGTACGGGCAGAGTACGCGTTGTGAATCCCATTGTGCATCCACCAACCAGTCAAACTGGCGCCGGCCACGGAAGAGGAAACGCTCTTCGACCGGCGACAAATGGTTCCATGTGACTATGTTTGGAATGCCGCCCACTCGGTCTGACAAACGCTGCGCGGGCATTCCTTTCGCAATGCTGCGCCCTGCCTCGGGGGCTGGCTGTTGCAAGGCTTTTCCACACCCTAAGCACCTAAAAGTTCAAGGGCCCCTATTTACCGCACCAACCAACCCTACCCACCACCTGCAGCCAATCTGGGGAAACGTCGTCAGCCATATGAGAACAAGGCCTGCCCAATCCTCCGATTCTGCGCGCCTCCGACCGACGTTCTCTCTTTACCCACGCCATGAAGAAGTGCTCCGACGACGTGGACAAGATTGAAGAAGAGGATGTCTGGAAGCTGTCTGGCACAGACTTCGGCGTGACCTTTCACACCATCATCCAGTATGTCGTCCTCCGCCACCTCTGCACCGCGTACTGAGCTGATTCCCATAGAATTATTGGCTTCGTCTTTACTGCCATAGCCGTCATCATATCCCTCATCCTCATCTTCAACCATGCCACCCACTACTCGCGACCTTGGGAGCAGAAACAGTACGTAAACGCCGGGCGCTTCCCCGCCCTCTGTATTACCCACAACACGCGACCAATGTCTCTGAACACCGAGAGAGAACATTTTGGAGGAGGAGTCTTGGCACCCACCGTCTGCCATGCTGTAGCTTGGGCCTGTGGCTGACATGACGAACACAGAATTATTCGCATATTGCTTATGATACCCATTTACGCCGCCGTATCCCTCCTCTCGATACACTACTACACCAAGCACATTTACTTCGAGGTCATCCGCGACTGCTACGAGGCATTTGCCATTTCGAGCTTCTTCACCTTGCTATGCCACTACATTGCTCCGACGCTACACGAACAAAAGGAATACTTTAGGAATGTAGAGCCAAAGAACTGGGTGTGGCCAATGACGTGGGCTCAAAAATGCAGCGGTGGACAAGACAAGGGCTGGTTGAGAAAACCAAGGAGCGGATTGACGTGGTTCAATGTGAGCTCTCCCCACGCTGTCCACCACGGTGCCGTCTTGGTTCTCCAAGTGTGCTAATTTGGTCACCAGATTATTTGGATCTCCGTATTCCAGTATTGCTTCATCCGCGTGCTTTTCACCATTCTCTCCGTCATTGGCGAAAAGGCAGATTTTCTATGCGAGGACTCACTTTCGCCGGCTTACCTTCACATATGGTCGCTTGCATTCGAGTCCATTGCAGTCACGATCGCCATGTACTGCCTCATCCAGTTCTACATTCAACTGAAGCAGGACCTGGCACAGTACTCTCCATTCCTCAAAGTTCTCAGCATCAAGCTCGTCATTTTCTTTTGTTTCTGGCAGTCGACTCTCATCGACTTTCTGACTAGCAACGGCGTCCTCAAGACTTCCAAATACCTCGCTTCTGCCGACATCTCTGTCGGTCTTCCGAACGTCCTCATTTGCTTCGAAATGGCATTTTTCGCTATTCTGCATCTCTTCGCATTTCCCTACAAGCCGTACAAGATTTCAAAGACGAAGGAAGAACCTTCGCCGTTCGACGATCCCACGGACCCACGGGACCAGAAGAAGAAAAAGAAGCGCTACCACGGAGGTTGTATGGGAACCATGGCCATTGTGGATGCGTTCAACCCTTGGGATATCATCAAAGCTACAGCACGTGGAACCCGCTGGCTGTTTGTTGGCGTCCGACACCGTCACACCGACCGCTCGTACTCTGTCAGGCTTCAAGGAGCTACGTCGCCGTCGTCCGCGTCGGTGGAAATGTCCGACCAACCGCAGACTTATGGACGCGCGCGTCAGGACGCTCACTTCGACGACGAGTTCGACCGCAGGAGCAGTCTGAATCTGGACTCGGAGCACAGCAGCCCCGTGAACGAGCATCCGGACGAGAGGCGGGGCAGAGTGAATGAAAACAACGAGTACATGGCTGCGAGGGACCGGTCTGACAGCGACACGGCGTACCATGGATACACTCAGCAACGGCCAGGACAGAGCGACAATCTGCATTTGCTCACTGGATCTTCGGCACAGCGCCCGGCGAATTTTGTCTGATTGCGGATACCATCACATTTGGCGTCTTTTGGCGTTTTTCAACGCGTCTGCTTCGAAAGGGTTCTCCCATTTTCATTGGTCTCATGGGCACAGCCGGCGTATGGAGGTTGGTTTTCACTATTTCTTTGCAGGCAAGCATCTAGGGTTTGAGGCAGCACAACTGGGTGCCTACGGAATTCACAGCGGGTCCAAAGGAGAGGTTGCAGAAGCGAGGGAATTATGGTTTGATATCCCGAAGGGAGGAGGAGCAAGAGTTTGGGATGGTCGTGGTTGTGGTGGAGAAAAACAAAGGACGCTGAGAAATCTAGAGAATTGGTGGAGAATCTAGCTACTTTATGATACCTCTTTCCTTTTTGGTCTTGGACTGTCTATTCCGCGCTCTAGAACGGAGCAAATTTTTCAAATTTTCGCATGCCTTTTTTCGCATGCCCGTCCATCTCTCCTTGCATCGCGTCTATCATTATGATCAACGGCCGCAACATATCAAGTTCCCCCCTCTCCTATTCTTGGCTCGTGAGTAGGCCGATCTCTCTAACACTACCAACTGGTAGAAAGACTAATCACCAACTACGAGATTGAGCTGGCCATTGACGAAGAGGTGACCGCTGTGGCGCCATGTTTCGTAGTAGGGAAATGAAGAGGCTCCATGCCCAGCTTCCTGCGACCATGTAGCGGTCATGATCGTGTCGGAATTTTTCAGCCCTGGCCAAGCAGATCTCCCGCCCGTCTCTTGCGTGCCGTTCGCGGCGGGCATCAAGATGCTCTCCCTGTCAAGCTACATTAGGAGGCGGACGCGCGAATTGATGCTGTGCTTGCCGTTGTTCCGGGGATTAGTGAAATGTTCAGCGGATGGATTGAATACTGAGATAGTCTCTGTTCCATGTATCCGCTGCAATGGATACCTTGTTAGCTATAGGTCATTGTGTCAGTATAGACGACAACATCCCAAAGCGGCGATTCGACTCCTCCCTGAAACGACTGAAGTGGTAGCGTTTTGGGTGTAGGGCGATCCAATGGGACGGGTATGCGACTCGGTAATGTCTCGGTCCGATTCGGGTCCAGCGCTAACAGCTCCGCTCGCTGTCCGTCTCCCTCCCGCGTCGTCACTTCAACATCCGCGTCCAGTCGCACCGGCAGCTCGGAATTTACAATTACCGCACGACATCATCGCTTTATGCCATTGCTTCCTATCAGCTTTGATTAGTCGCCGAAGTTCTTTCAGATCGCACGCGCCTGACGCGTCTTCTCCGAGTTGCGCCTCACCGATCCTCACCTCAGTTCGCGAACGACGCCGCCGTACCTTTTCACCACGTCTCGTTGCGCAAACGCGTCATGGCCGAGTACAACAAGCAGACTGTCGCGAACCTGCGCGCGCTTCTCAAGGATCGCGGAATACCGTCGACGGGCTTGACGCGCAAAGCGCAAATCATCGAGAGGCTCGAACAGCACGACGCCGAAACCGCGAACGCAGAACCCGAAGTCGATGCACAATTGGATGGCACCAATGACGACGCAGAGGCTGAAGCGCGCGAAGTGCCACCCGAATCCGAGCCCGCAACTGATGCCGCGCCCGCTAAAGATGAACCCCGAGAGGAAGACGGCGATGTAGAGCCGCAGGAGGACGATGGAGGCGCGCAGGATCAAGCAATGCCGGACGCGCCGGACGAGGCGACTGACAACAAGGCTACGGAGACGGAGAACGACGGACAAGCGGACAAGCCCGCGGGGTCCACGGAAACCGATGAGCCGAAGACTGTCGATGCGCAGCCAGCAAAGGAAGAGTCGCAACAGGCGCCGCCGTCGGCAGAGGCGTCTGCCCCACAATCGCATGAAACATCGCAACAAATGGAAGGTCGAGGGTCGCTTGCGACCAAGGAGCCGTCGCTCAGCGCGTCGTCGGAGTTGCCGAAAGAAGAGGCCAAGACGAGAAAGAGACGGAGTGTTACACCACCCGTCAATGTCGAGGACACTAGGAAGAGGTTGAAACTGGACAGCGACCACGTGCCGACTGTGCATCTGAAGGAGGATGGCCCCGCGCCTGAGGTGGAGATGCAAGATGCCGCCCTAAAGGATACCGTGAACGTGGATGAGAAGTCGGCAGAGCAGGTGTCGCCTGTTGAGACTCGCGAAGACGCCGAGGGAACTTCTAGCGCGCGGATCAACAAAGAGTTGGAAGGAAGCGCATCGGCAGGCGTTGACGAAGCTCAGAACCATGAAGAGAAGGACCATACTGCTGCCGGAAAAGTTGAGCAGGTGACTGATGACAGCTCGAAGAATCACCATGAGGAGATCAAGGATGGTGGAGAGCCGTCCCGGGTTCGCTCGACTTCCCCAAAGCCTCACAAAGACGCCCGTTACCAATCCTTGCTTCCCCCAGCTGGAGAGTCCACCTCTATGCCCAGCGCGCATCCAGACGCCGCCGAAGAAGATGACGACCGTGCCATCTCACCCGCTCTCCACCCTGCAACTCGTGGCCTTTACATTCGGAATTTTATGCGTCCTCTGCAACCCACTTCGCTCAAGAACCATTTAACTTCTATTGCCTCGCCGCCCTCATCATCAGAGCCGGATCCTAATGCGCTGGAGCTCTTTCATCTCGACCCCATCCGCACCCATGTTCTCGCCCTCTTTGACTCGATCACTGCCGCATCCCGAGTCCGCAGTTCGCTTCACGAAGCAGTATGGCCGCCCGAGCGTAGCCGCAAGCCCCTGTGGGCAGACTTCATCCCAGACGACAAGGTCAGCGAGTGGATCGAGCGCGAAGAGAAGGAGAGCGGCGGTTCCAGCCGCATGAGCAAGCGCTGGGAAGTCGTATACGAACCCGCCGACGTCGAAGGAGGCGTGCGTGCCTCGCATCGCGAAGTCGGCGCACCATCATCACAACAGCTGCCACGTGGACCAGCCGAACCGACAGCACCAGCGTCACCACCACGCGGAGCACGACCAGCACCGCCAGACTCGCCCAGGAGCACCAAAGCCGCAGCACCCGCGGGCCCGGCAACCGAAAAGTCCTTTGTCGCCCTCGACAAGCTGTTCGAATCGACCACAGCAAAGCCCAAGCTCTACTTCCTCCCCGTCTCCGCCGACCTGGCCACCCGCCGCCTCGACGAGCTGCGCCGCTGCTCCAGCCGCAACTGGCGACCCAGCGACCGCCCGGGCGCAGGTGCTGAGCGCCGCTACACGTTCGACGACGGCGACGTCTTGGTCGACGCCGGCCCTGATGCTGAGGGAGTGCGGGGACGCGGCGCGGTTAGGTACCGCGGTGGTGGCCCAGGGGGCCCGCGAGGCGGCGGTGGCTTCAGAGATCGTGGTTGGGGTGTGCAGACGGGCATGGGTGGTCCGCCGCCTGACTATGGCAGGAGGAGGTGGTGATTGCGCCTCGAAGAGATTAGGTGCGGAGGAGGAACGCCGATGGAAGCGGAGAATCAAAACGACAGAAAAGCAGGCTGTCGATGTTACCTACCAGCGGCATCCGATTCGATTCGATGCGCAAACAGACGACGAGGCTGCCGCGCTGCGTTTGTGGCTCACTCACCTATATAGTTTACGCCTACGCGGTCTGAAGCTACCAAAAGCAAGTAGCAAAGTAGTAAAGCAAAAATAGTAAAGTCATTGAAATCACGTTCTCAGATCGGGTCCGTGATGATGACTGCTGATTGGATCGTTTGGCTTGTCGATGAGTGATGTTGACCGGGCTCGAAGCACTTCCTGCGGACTCCGAGGTAATTACCTAGTAGCGCGGACAGCGGAAGTGGGTGCAAAAGTTGGCAAACTGGGTGATGTCAACTTCTTCAAAAAGCGCATGATCAAATCCCCCAAAGTCGCCAATGCAACGACGATGGCAGGGAAAGACGTATGCTGACAAGAAGGGGTCCCTGGGACGTGTATTGTTCTCGGGTGTCTAGGGGGGCGAAAACAACGCTCTGAAAGTCTACGTGTACCCTGTCACATCTCACCCTCTCCACCCAGCCACCGTCTCTAATGACAAAAACCTAAAGCAGCTCTGCTCCCAGATCTCGCATCTACGAGCTCTCCATATCCTTCCGACTCGACCTCGAGACCGGCCTCAGCACAATCGACTCGGCATCGTCGCCGTCGGCACGCGCAGCAGCGCCACTCCCCAACTCAACATCGTGCTCGGCCGCAAAAGCCGTGGCGACGGCCTCGCCGGCACGCTTCTTGGCTCGCTCCCTCCTCTCCGCGTCGTCCTCGGGCGTGCCGTCTCGGCAAGCCCACGCGTCCACGTACCGCAAGGTCTCGCGGCTCCAGATGCGGTTCATGGCGAGCAGGCGCAGCGGGACGAGCAGGATGATGATGACGGGGAAGACGGGGCCGGCTTTGGTTAGCGTGACGATGAAGATGACGACCGTGATGATGATTTGGCTGAGCGTGTACAGGTGCACCGGGATGTAGCTTTTGATGGTTTGGGGCAGGGGAGGGAGTTCCGAGGGAGGTGTCAGCATGTAGAAGGTTCGCATGAGGATGGGGCTAGGCCTTTGTTAGCTGGCGACTTGGAGAGTAGAAAGGGGGCGAGGCGTACTTGACGGAGAGACTTTGCTCGCCCATGAAGAGGAAGAGCCCGGCCAGGACGCTCGTCGGCGTCAGACCGAGAACCTTCATGAGCGGCGGGCTGACGAATGCGAGGATGCCCGCTGCGTGCAGGAAATGGCTCCAACGCTGCTCATATACGCGGCGGGAAGAGCGAACCTCGGTGACGGTGTCGTTGCCCCCTGCTGCCACGACTTGGATGTTTTCTGCCTCGTCGTGCATCAAACTTTCCGAGTGCAGTGGAGCTTGCGGTAGAAGCCCGTTGGCAGGCGGAATACCTAGGATACCGCAGAGGGCAGTGGTTGTACCGAGCAGCGCAATGTCCAAGGCGTAGCCTCCAGGCTTCCTGGTTCCATACCGTTGGATCGTGCAAATGATGCTGCTGACCTCGTGGTCAAAGAAGAAGAGCGTCGTAATGATGGCCCCTGGAATCATGGCGGCGAAGATCCACGCTACGGGCAACTCCCAGAATTTGACAAAGAAGACAGATCGGTCGGGACTGGTGGGTCGGAACGAGTGGCTGACTGGCAGAGTCTCGCGGTCCAAACTGGCTAGCTCCCCAGCGTGCGGGATGGCGATGAAGAAGATGATGCTTATGGCCGCCGCGTACTCGGCCAGGCCCATCCGGATGTACTTGTGGAAAAGTGGCTTCCAACGTTCTGCTGACGCCAGAAATATGGCAAGGAGGCAAGTCCCTATACACCCAATGACCGAGTACAGAAACGCAGCAAAGGAAAGACGAGAGTGGGCACGCTCGAGCTCCTGGATGGCCTTGTGGAAGTAGATGATGCTGTTCAGCAAGGAGAAGATCTCAGTTGAAAAGGTCGTCACGTAGCGCATCGTATAGTCGTGGGCGTTGAAAATGGCAAGGATGAAGTGCATCCAACCCGCATGGATCAAGGACCATGCCATAAATGGCAAGAATGGAATCTGCGACCATGAGAGACTGAGTTGGCGTTTGACTTTTGGGTCCCTACTTGAAAGGAAGACTCGCATAGAGAGTAGATGTTCTCTGCCAAAATACTAAAAGGTCCCGTGACGCCCAATATCGTGAGAGGCTGTATCGAAAAACTGGGGCCTACGTCAACATTTATATCGACTAGAAGTTGGTCAGACGTACAGCGAGAAAATAATGCCACATAGTCCCGTGCTGAAGACGACCTCTATCGTCCCCCAGTTGCTGCCTGTAAGCTCGTATAAATCGCTAGCAAAGGTGATTCCAGGGAGCAAATTGGTGAAAAAGACATAGACGGCGCTGGCAAAGATAAGCTGATTGAAGATGGACCAATCCGAAGCATATCTCTTTGGCAAGTTGGTTAAATCTTGACGGAGCAGTCGAAAGGGCCTCAAGATGCCGTTCGGGGCAAACCACCCCGTCTTGTGCCCCGACATTCTAGAGCGAAGAAGAAGATGACGGGTCCAGGTCCATGTTGGATTGGCTCGGGCGAGAGACACGGGTACTTATACAAGCGCGGTCAAGATCATGTTCGAGTCGCTAGCGTGTGGAGGTGTCCTGTGGGTGCCCCGCCACGATGACGGCAGTGTCCCCGGCGGGCTACTGCCGGCAGCAACAAGATTCGACGGCGAAACGTGCGTGCCCCGGTGCGCGTCTCTCTGTCGCTCAAACCACAACCACACACGGTCCTTTCTGACGCCCACCATGCCAACCATTCGTGACGACAGACCATGGCTTCACAATTCCTTCCGCGGGCCGCTTTTCCGACCCTCGATTCGCTCCCGCGATCCTACTTCCTCGGCCACCACAAGTCCGGCTTGAGCAAAATGAAGTCGATGCTCTCTGGCATCGATTTGATCGTAGAGTGTCGAGACTACCGCGTGCCGCTCTCCTCCTACAATCCGCTGATTGAAGAGACATTGGCTGGCCGCGAGCGCATGGTCATCTACACAAAAGCCGACCTTGGAAAGGCCCAGGACAAACGCGGCCGTACGGTATTTCAGACCAATCCTACCGCCAGTTTCAGGATACTGATGGGCACAGGCAAATTCCAAGGACATGCGCATTATCCGCGACTGGCTTGCACCGACGCCAGTCAAATTTACTGACAAGAATTCCAAAAGTGTCAAAGACGTCCTCAAGTTCGCCAAAGATTACGCTTTTCAGAATGGATCCCCCGTAGGCACGCGTATGATGGTCGTTGGGATGCCCAATGTCGGCAAGTCGACGCTTTTGAACAACTTGCGCTGGGAAGGTGTTAGGAAGGCCAAGGCTGCCCCGACAGGTGCGCAGCCGGGTATAACAAGAAAGGTCGCGTCGTCTGTGAAAATAGCAGAAGGCGACGATGAGAGGGGTGGTTTGTACTTGGTGGACACACCAGGTGTATTCATCCCCTACGTACCTGATCCCGAGGCTATGCTCAAGCTTGCGCTTTGTGGATGCGTCAAGGACACAATCATCCCGCCACAAGTGCTGGCAGACTATCTTCTTTACCACATCAACGTCAACGACCCAACTCTGTATGCTCAGTACAATGAGCCAACTAATGACATCAATGTTCTCCTGGAGGCTATGGCGAAGCGGTCAGGAAGGTTGAAGCCTGGCGGAATCCCGGACACAGAAGCAACGGCACTCTGGATGATCCAGAGATGGCGCAATGGTCAACTAGGGACATTTATTCTTGACCATGTATCGGACGCTGGTCTGTCGAGTCACAAGGCCGCTTTGAAGGAGCAGGGGCCGAGCATGAACCAGGCTATCAAGGCCGACAAAGAACGCCGGAGAGAGCAGAGCCGCCGAACAAGTTGGGACACGTAAACGTGGGAAGAAAATAAGCATTTCTATCTTCTGCAAAATTTCTCTACTCGTGATCCTGTCTATCAATCCATTTGACCGGAATGCGGACCCAGTCGTCTGCGATATCGAGGCCCTTCAAGTCATCCCGTCGTCTCTCTAACCTCGCATGGATGCTCTCGCCCTCCCTCCGCTTCAGCTGCAACTCCGACTCCGACTTGGTCTCTCTGACGCTGAGCTAGATCCTGAGTCTACCTGTTGGCCTTTGTTGACCACTGCCCAGCAATGTCAGTCGGTCCATGCCACTAGTGGTCTCGATTCATCTCACCATACCTTCGAGCTGCTTGTCGACTCAACACTCTTGTTCCGCGCGTGCACTTGAATATCCGTGTTTTTGTCCCGGCGTACGACCGCACCTTGCTCTTGCTCTTCTTCAGACTCGTCACTGTCTTCCTCCTGCTCCTCTTCAGACTCCTCGTCTTCAACTGTGTCCCGGCCAACATGCATTGCATCCCCGTTCGGCACCGACTGTCCCGCAATCTGCTTCATGATCTCTTGATGCTCCTTCTGAAAGTGCTTGTGCATCTCTTGCATTTTCAAGCTGGTTCTGCCAGGCGGCGGCAAGTTGGAATGCATGCGGTCCAGCAGTTCGCGGAAAGGCTTGAGCGCAGTCGGAAACGCCGTTGAGGTTGGATCGACCTCGACCAGTACGGTGAGTGCCTCCTTGGCCAGCTCCATGGGGACCCTGCTGCGATTGTCGTAGTTCAGCTCCAGGATCTCGTACATGAGGTCTCGGAATGATTTGAGCTGCTTCTGCAAACTCGGCTGCTGGGTGCGTAGTGTGTAGTGCTTCTGAGCGTCGGAGGACATCGTGCTGAGCAGAATTAGGCAGGGTGGAGGCGTGCAAAATGGCAAGCAGCTGAAAAGTGCAGGGCCGGTCTTGGCTCCTTTATCAGCATGCTTATGGCTTCAAATGACTGTATTGAGATGTTTGGTTTGAGTGGGCAAAATCTGGAAGCTTGGTCGGCATAACTGGTGGTTTCCAAGCATAGGACTGTTTGAGCAAACTGTCAAAATTGATCACTGGGCAAGGCGTTGAGCCAAAGACCACAGGACCAGGCAGATGGGAGCTGAGAGTCCATCCCCTTCCGTACATGACATAGAAGGATCCAACCCCTGAAGATCAGTGAAGTAGAGGTGTTGCTGATGAGTGTTGAAATATGTTAGGAGGCACAAATTGATGGACAGCCAGACTGGGAAAGTCAGAGTTGTGTGAGTAGAAACACCTCAGCGCTTCATCTGGACTGCCGCACCTGCTTGGGGTGGCGGGCACCGACGATGTAAGCATGATGTCGTGCGCGCGGAACCAAAAGGTCTTCACGGCGGGAAACACATCTAGAGCACCTCTTCCCAATCTCTTTCTGAGCTCAATTCGTCTCATCACAACACAGACACAAGCTCCGATTTCGAGGAACAACCGCACTCACCTCAACATCATCTCCACCTAGAACCTTTGGTGCTCCACACGAATCCTCACAATTTGCTTGGTCAGTTGAATCCCTTGGTTGCTTCTCATTGACCCTGAAGCTGATCTTGAGTGCTCGCAAGCTTCCCTGTTGATCATGGATCCATTCGGCGAGATCATGCTCATCTTGGGCATCACCTTCGGCTTGGCCTTTGGCCTTTACTATCTCGCGATCCGAGAGCTTCTCAGGGACCAGGCGAGGATCTTGACTGCCATGGAGAACGTCCGCTATGCCCAGGACGAAGAGGCGATCCACTACAAGCTCGAGAGGATGAACAAGGCGAACGAGGGTCACCCCATCTCCACCAACGTCTAGCGACGAGAAGCGACGACATGATGGCTTGGGTCTGGTCGCGGTCCCATTGACAGCCTGAAATGAAAGGTCAGTAATGTTTTTCCTGCGTAGTGAGACACATTAGCTGACGTTTTGAGAAAGTCTTTCTTGCGGAGGATGGGTTTCAGCTCATGATTCACAAATGAATTCCACTCTGCTACTTCTTCGCCTCTTCCACATCCTCTTTGACTTTTGCGTCTTTCTTGGGTGGTCTCTGTCCAAATATCGTCGTGCCCACCCTGACCTCATCGCTGCCCATCGTGATCCCGCCTTCGAAGTCCGAGCTCATGCCCATGCTCAATTCCAATTCCTCTTTGGCGATTCCAAGCTCCTGAGCAACCTTGTCTCTCGTCTCACGCAGACTCACAAAGTCTTCATTCTCGGTCTCTGGTGTTGTTGCCTGCGACCTGGCGATTGCGCCAATGGTCATTAGTCCAGCAAGCTTCAGATGCGGGCAATTGTCAATGACGTGTCTGCAAAGCGCTGCGGCGTCTTCTGGCTCCACGCCACTCTTGTTCTCTTCGCCGCTTGTGTTGACTTGTACCATGAGCCTCAGCTTCTCTTGGACGTTTTCAGCGCCTGCCTTCTCCACCAGCGCTCTGCGTCCCTTCTCTAGATTGTCTGCCTTCTTCGTGCTGTCAACGCTCGACACACACCAAAGGCTTGGTATTTGCTCAGCAAGCGGCTTGCACTTGTTTGTCTGGAGCGCTCCGATGAAGTGCCATTTGATCGAGCGGGGCAGTAGTTGCGCCTTCTCTTGCAGCTCCTGGTAGTAGTTTTCGCCAAAGTGCACGACGGGAGGTGTAGCGTTGTGGAGGGCAAGGATATCGGTCGCAGGCTTCAGCTTCGATACGGCGATCAGGCGCACCTGGGAAGTCAGTCAGCATTGTTGCTTGCGCTTTTACTGATAGACGTCGAGTGACGCAGTTCTGCGGAAAGAAAGTCTCTCACATTCTTCCCCGTCTTGTTGACGGCTCTTATGCGCTCCACGACATGAGTGATGTTCTCAAGGAGCTCCTTTGCCCGCACAGGGTTCACCTTCATCTCTTCGGACATGGTGTCGCAAGCGCTGTCGTTGACAAGAGAGAACGGATTGACGTTGGACGGTGCTAGCGGTTGCTGGGATAATGACTCGCTAGCCGATGCGGCGGTTGCCAGCCAACGACCGCAGACCTCACCTCTTCAACCACGCGACCAACTTTCTCGCGGAACGCCCGTATCTCAAGCCATGTCTTACAGATCCCGCATTCCTTGCTTCCGATCTCGAGGGATCAAACGCCACATTCATCGCCGAACCTGCGCATAAATGCGCCTCTACGTTCGACCTTGACAAAGGCATAAGCAAGCTTTCCCTCTTCCGACTCACTGCATGCGCCGCATGAATATTTGGTCTCACAAATAGTCGACTCCAGCAAATTTGACGACCGTTCGACCATGGTCAACCTGGCAAGATATGATCATGCATTTCATTGCGGCACCCAAAGGTGTGGCTGATGGACAATTGAGGCTGGCAGATTCTCCATTATGACAACTACCTTCACGAGACAAAAGCCAGCGACATTTCTGGGCAAAAGATAAGAATACAACAGGAAATATGCCTTCAGATTGACTCCGCTCCGCAAAGCACGAAAACCAGGAAACAATATTCTACAACGGAGAGCCGGCTCCCAGCGCACTCGCATCGAACTTCCAACCAGAAAGCATCAAACCAGCGCGAACGCCCATCGAGAGCTCACATCTCAGCCGCCACCTCCCACAGGTTGAAGCTTCGTCGAACTCTGTCGGTCTTTGGCTCGCGGCCCTGCTTCTTGGTTGCTGCCGTGTTGTTCGAAAGCGCAAGGCCAGTGGCGTTGAGGCCCGCTGCTGCAGTGCTGTTGACTCGACCCCTCGTTCCCTGCGCCCCTGTGCCCTGGTCATCTTGTCCTTTGGCAGCATTTCCGTTGTTTCCTGCTCGGCCTCGTTGTCCCTGGGCTGCATCCTGTCCATCCTGAGCGGCAGCACCAGCGGCTCCGTTGTCGCCGCCCTGTGCACCTCTGCCGTTTTGCTGTCCTCGATCTCCGTTCTGTTGTCCAGCAGCTCCAGCGGCACCAGCAGCATCAGGGGTCTGTCCGGGCCTTTTTGGTTGACCATTTTGTCCTTGGTTGCCGTTCTGTCGTCCAGCACGACCCGCATCTTGACCTTGACCTTGACCTTGACCTTGGCCCCGGTTTCCTGCCTGGCCTTGCTGACCATTGGGACGAGGTTCGCGGCCTGGAGTGGGTTGAGGTGGAGCCGGCCTGTCACCTGGGCGATTTCCACCCTGGCGTCCGTTTTGTCCCTGTCCGTTTCCCCTCTGTCCGTTTTCCCCCTGTCCATTCTGTCCGTTCTGTCCTTGCCTTCCCCCTTGGCGTCCATTTTGGTCCTGTCCTTGTCCATTTTGGCCTTGTCCAGTCTCTCCTTGTCCATTTGCCCCCTGGATTCCCGTTCCATCCCCAGCATTACCGTTCTGACCCTGACCCGCTTGGCCCTGTCCAGTCTCTCCGGTTTCTCCCTGTCCATTTTGTCCATCTCCCAATTGGCCATTTCCTGCTTGGCCTGCATCTCCACCTTGGATTCCGGCACCTTGATCTCCGTTGCCGTTCTGTCCAGCGCCCTTTCGACCATTGCCGCCCTTGCGGCCGTCGGCCGTGCCGTCCTGTCCTTGATTTCCAACATCTGTTCCCTGCTGGCCATTTCCGTTTTGCTGTCCTTGTCCAGTGCCCGCGATTTGGCCCGCGTCGCCGCCCTGGGTTCCTTGGGCAGCATTGCCTCCAGGAGTGGCGGCGTCCGTACCATCTTCATCGTCGCCGTCATCATCATCACCGAGTGCTCTCTTGCCCAGCAGCTTCTTGCTTTGGGCTACATGATGACCGCCGTCGACGGGTACCACATCATCGGAGACAGCAGCTGAACGAATAGCCACTGGAAAGGATTAGCTGGTATGACTTGGAAAAGAGGGACATGAAATTATACCGTTCTCCGACTTTGCGACCGGATGCGCGGCTACCAGAGCCGCAGAAGCCAAAGCAATCAAAGTGTGTGAAAATCTCATTTCGAATGCTCCGGGGACTGTCGAGGGAGAAGTTCTGGTCGATGTTGGAAATCGAGAGAGCAAGCGCGGCCTTGGATAGAGTGATGTGATGCGAAGACTGGCAGCCTGTGTTTTGACCCTCGAACGGTTTGTCCAAGACGGCTTTATATTCTTTCTGAATATCAGCCTCACTTGACACTGTTCCTTTGATTGAAACCAATGCCGACACCCAGGTGTGGAAACAACAACAACCAACGTAAGACTGACGAGGGGTGGTTTGATTAAGGTGAAAAGAGCTGATGATCCTCCGACCCGGTACTTGAGAGTGCTTCAGGAGCTGGAGCCTAGAGTCAGCCTGGGACTGCCTTCGCGAGAAGAGCTATTGCAAGAATTGGCGAAACAAACGAAAAGCAGTCTCTAACCGAACCCGTCTGAAAGAGGCGGAGATGGCTTATTTGAGCACCAGAGTCGCAGCCTTCGGTAAGAAACTAGAATATCTTTGGGGAGCTGAGCAAACATGGGGGCTGCATGACCACACATGGGTTGTGTGAGGCGACGACATCTCATGAACACTTCGTCGTGAGGCTGAGACAAGAATCGAAGCCTCCATTCAGTGAGCAGCCAAGTCGTGGGCTCAAAACTGAGAAACATAATGAGGCGACCGGTGCATAAGTTTGCCACTGCAACGTCCACTTCACTCTGTTTTGTTTCCACGATAATGCACACGAGATTGCCTGCGGAACTGCTCATCAGATGGCAAGAATAGGTATCGGTCGGGAGCCTGCAATGCAAAGAGCTACATACCTCTTATCTCGCCTCGAGCGAGCGGTTCTCCTACACTGCAGCCTTCCATGCCCGCTTGCTGTGGAAGGTGCGAGTCTCCAAAGTCGAGAAAACGCGCTGTTGTCTAACGCGCTAGGCTGCGCTGCCGCGTGTACTTGTGAAGCAGTGCCTGTCTCATTGCCTCGACGCAGACCTTGTCATGACTCTATGCTGGCAAATTGCTTCAGTCATTATTGCTACGCGTTTGGTTGGACTAATGCTGCACTAGTCGCCTTTCTCACCTAATCAACGTCACTGCAACTCGCATCGAATGAAGACGCAATTGCCTGGGAAGACGCTTCTAGACTACTGACGACATTGTTTACAAGAGGTCTTTTCTCTGCCGTTTTCGAAACTCGCTCGCGTCCGTGGTAGCGGCTATCGGAGTGACAGACTTGGCCGGGCGTAGGTGTTACTCCACTGGAACATTGGTAATGCTGATATACGGATGGGGGACAAGCGCTGAAAGAAAAGAAAGAAAGAGACAACAGAAGAAAGGCTAGTATATACTCAGCTTCTAGTTGAAGATGTCATGATGCGAACTTGCGAGGAAGGAAGGAACCTCCCTCATGGCCAGAGGCCAATTCCAAGGAGTGATCTATCGATTTCCATCCGCATTTAGAATATACTATCATGAGAAGACTAACAGCACTGATGATGTGACATGGGTACAGAAAAATTATGGGGAACCAAACCAAACCCACAGTCCCAGACGTGTGATTCCGTAATAGGACCATTACCATCGTCGACTTCCTGATCGAGACTAGCGCGCCGCTTAAGTTTTGCCGACCGATCAACTCAACGTACCCATCGTGCCGTCCCATTTCATCCTCAACGTCAAATCATTGCCATGGGCATTCAGCGCCTCCTGATTACTCTTCAGGACTACGGGTCTAGCGTTGAGCTTGGTACAGCTTATGCTCACGCAGCACCATCCGGGAGACGGCTCGAGCCGCAACAGGACACGAAACGACATGTCGTGATAGACGGCCCAGGTCTTGCTTACTTTGCGTATGAGAGAGCGTTTGCGGCACGGTCTCGTTCGAGCAACGCGTTCGAGGCGACGCCATCCTACGCGGAGGTCGGCACGGTTGCTGTAGATTTTCTGTCGGTGCTGGAGAAGCACGGATTGTCCATGTGAGTCGCGCAAATGGGGAGAATAGCTTCCGAAACTTCAATTGCCTTAACCTGATTGACTAAGTTGAAGAGCAGCAATTTTTTTCGATGGCGTGCTGCCTGAGACAAAACGGGAGACTCGCGTCGGTCGTCTACAGTCCTACACAAACCAACTCGCCACGTTCAGGGCGGCGAATCCGCAGTCCATCTTGGTAAACAGGGCCAATGCCAATAAGATTGACTTTGGTCAACACCGCTCGATTCCAGAAAAACTCAGAGGGCTACCGGCGACCCCATTTCTTGTGCCAGCAGTCATCGATTATCTCAACGATAGCTGCTTCAGCGAGCGCGTCTTTGTAGTCCCCGCCGAAGCCGACATCTTTTGCGCCGACTTAGTCCGCTCACTCTCCCAATCCTCACCGTGTTGGCTCATATCAAACGACTCTGACCTCCTGATCCACGATCTCGGCGCGTCTGGTTCTGTTTTGCGCTTTCCTGACATCAGCGTCTCAACATTGCCCGGCCGCTCGTCCCTCAAAGGCTACGCGTACTGTCCGTCTGAGGTCGCAAAAACACTCGGACTCCGTGCTTTGCCGCCGTTTGGGTTTGCACTCCAGCAAGATCCACACCGCTCCCTGCAGCAATGTGTCAAGTTTGCCAAAGAGCTGGATGAGTCTGACTCGTTGTATTGCGAGTTTCTGAACGAGTTTGAGCCGCTGTCTTCTTCCTACGAAGCACAACTGAGGGCAGCCAAACAGCTTGCAACGGCCGACCCGAGCAATGCTCTCGTCACTTTGACTTCGTATCTCCGCAAACTCGACCCCCGCATATCTGAGCTCATCCACCAAATCGGACACCCCCTGACAACCGCATCGCCCCCTTCAAATTCTAGCCAGAAGGAATACCACATGTACCTACCCTTTCTCATCGAGGACTCATCCCGTGCATCGGCCTGGCGTATCTCAGCTCCCTTGCGCCGGCTCTCCTACATGACGCTTGGGCGCTTCTTTCCCCCTCATTCTTGCATTCACGAGTTCGCGCGACGGGGAAATCGCATCCTGGGGGACGCCGTAGGATTCCACGACAGCGGCTCCGAGCTATGCCAGAGCTTTCGCGAGCTCCATTCCAACATGGTGGCCCTGAGGACCAGCATTGGAGACGAGGCTTCGCTCGCCGCATCGCCCTCGCTCTTCTGGCAGCTCTTTGCTGTGGCTTACTTCTGCAACGAGCTGGCCGAAGCTGGCGAACAGCAGCAACTGCCCACGCACTCTCAAGTGCAGCGTCTGCTGACAGGACCGCCGGATGCTGGGCAAGTCGGTGCCCCCGTGCCGTGGGATGCGGTCCACCGCGCCGCTCAGGTGCAGGGCGTGCTCTACTCGCTCCGCATGCTGCGTCAGGTGCTCGAAGTCGTGACAGCAGCGATGCAGGCCTATCCTGAGGCCCAGTCGGCTCTGGATGCGTCGACCAACGGCGCGATAGCGGAGGTTGCTGCCCTCTTAAGCGGCATGCCATCTGCGTCGTTGCTGTTTGATGAGATCAACACGGACGAAGCCACGGCCGCTGCCACGGCTGCCACGCCGATCAGCGGGTTGACGGTGATGAACGCCATCCGCTGCGTACCCAATGTGACCGAGGACGTAGACGTCAAGAAGAAGACAAAAAGAGGAAAGAGTCGGAAGAGGAAGCTCGAAAAGGGGGGCGACGCTGAGGAGGTGCCGTCGCGGCATCGTGGTCCTCGCGCGCCAGTAGATGGGAATAAGTTTGGTTTTCTGGATATGCTGGACGATGAGGACGGGAGTAGTTGAGAGCTTCGGGAGGTTTCATCCGCTTCGGTAGACAAGACTATAGACGAGGGTGTAGCAAGCCCCATGTAGACCAGATGTATTCGAAACCATTTCAGCCACTTCCCAAGCACCACACAGAAGCCCGCATGATAGGGTTGGAAGCAAGAGTTGTCCAATTCGCAATCGAATTTTGTGACGAGTAGATGATCAACACAAGACTATCCAGGTCTACCTATGCGAAGAAAGTAAATGAGATGACAACCACGAGAGGTATGAACTGAACAGTATTTTGCTAGCTGCTGCTTTCGCTGCTGCTGTACCAGGACATTGAACAGCGCGTCCCAACCATATCCGACAAACTCCATGCCATAGGCTGACTGACCGAAAAGGGAAAACTTGTGGCATCCGCGACTTTCCTTCAATTCCGCTCGCTCCAATCAGCGACTCGCTTGCTCGCTTGCTTGCTTGTGACAACGGTATAACGGCGTCCAAAGCCGACCTTAGACGTCTTCTCGGAACATGCTCCTGCGCTCACTCGGGCTGTCGTTCGAGGTCGGCTGCTGCTGGGCTCTAGCAACATTCGTGTCGATTGGTCGCGGACTCACGCCCCTCAGGCCCATGTCGCTCCGCTCCGCCGTGTCGCCAAAGGGATCACTGCCCGCCGTCGTGGTCCTCGCCAGCTCCTCCTCGTACCGGTCGTCGAGCTCCCGCGACCTGCTGCGGCCGCGCTCGACTCCTCCGCCGTACCCGCTGTCTCCCAGGTCGACCCGGCTCTGCGCCGCGTACGCGTTGCCGCCGTATCCTCCCGCCACGCTGTAGCCTGCGCCGCTGTACGCCGTTGGCTCTTGCAGCCCCAACTCTTGCTCCTCGTAGTACGCCTCGTTGCCCACGCGCGTGTCCCAGGCTTCGTCCGGGTCGAGGCCTCGAGCCCCGCCGCGCGCCGCGCCGCGTCCGTCAAATCCGCCGCCACCAGGTGCTGTTCCGCCTCCTCCAACACCTGCTTCTTCGTATGCTCCGGCGGCGTAACGGTCGCGACCGGCGCCCCCTCGGTTGTTGCGGCGGTTCTTGAGTGCCGCCATCTTGTCGTTGACCCAGCCGACGATGCCGCCCGGGGCGGGGGCTGGCAGCGCCGACGCCGCGACGCTGGAGCGCGACGACTCGCGCGCAAATGGATTCAGTGACGGGGTGGGCAGACCCAGGCGCTTGGCTCGTAGGCGCACCCACACCGTGTAGCCGAGGAAGGTGGCGCCGATGAGGAGGATGACGACGAGGAAAAAGATGCCGATTCCGGACATGGTTGGTGAATGTGTGAGTGAATGCTGGCTGGCTCGAGTGTGCTAAGCGATCGACTGGTTGGTGTGGATGTGGAGATGTGGAGAGAGCTCACGGCCGGAGGCTCTGGGTAGCCGCGGCGACGGTCGATAAGGTAGTAGGTTGGTCGAGATTGATTTGGATACGTCGGAGGTCGAGAGAGGCAACAATTTTGGACATTCGCGAGGATGAGGCAGCTGTCGGGTCGTAGGAAGGCAGGCTGCAGGTGAGATTGGCCGGGAAGGTCGGGGGACGAGGGCGCAAACGGCGGAGAGATACGGGGCTTGTAGGTCGTCAGATCAGCAGCTGAGGCGGTGCTACAGCTGTGCCGTCACGATGATGGATCGCGGTCGAAGGGACAGGTGGCGTGCGGGCGTGTGGTGGTTGGGATGAAGATGACGGTGGAGCTGGAGGAGGATCAGGTTGGGTTGAGGTGCTGTGACCTGAAACACCATCCAGCCCCGGTCGACTCGCGCTGCCCGCCTGCCTCGTCATTGGCTGCGAGTCAGGCGAAACGTCAACTGGCTTCCAACGGTCAGGCAATACGCACAGAACTACAACTTGGACTTCGACGTTTGTTCCACAACTATTCATTCCGGCGCGACCACTGGCACCAGACATGCTCCAACACCATCCGGCCAGTGACGCCATAATGTCTTGGAATCTGCCCTGTGCGCAGGCACATCTGTCAATCCCCCAGACAGAAAAATCCCTTGTCGATCACTGCGGGGCTTGAACCACGCGACTCCATCGAAAAGAAAAGAAACTCTTAAACAAACACCCAACTCGAATCATGACCGCCCCATCGCCCGCCAACAAATCCAACAGTCGAAAGAGTTTGTCCTCCTGTGGGCTGACGGTGTATGAAGCCTTCCCCGACTCTTCCTGTTGGACGGCATCTCCAAAAGAAAAAGAGAAAGATGGGAGGAAACGAGGAAACCCGTGGATTCTTAAGCACTGCTGGAGCTATTGAGAAGGCTACCGACCGTCGAACACCGTCTTCAGCCCGACGGCTGTGGTAACCTCTCGACCATCTCGGATCGTCGAGGACTTGCCGGATACTGATGGCCAGCATCTTCGTGGTTGATTTTGTTGACGGGCGTTCTTGCATGTCTCCAAGACAATTCTAATGATCCAAATGGTCTGCGTGTGTCGGCTTGTCTATTCCAATGGTACCTTTTTCAACGCGTGGGGTTGAACTTTTCGAGAGGTGTCTGTCCAAGCAGTCACAGCAGGTGACGAAACAGACAATCAACCAGGACTTGTCCTCAAGTTGCTCCGGGCAAGTATCCTTCTAAAGACGGGGATCTCTGTCCCCAAGGCGTCGAGAGCTTGAATGCTCTAGGACATAGCATTCTTCCTTTGCACCAGTAGGCCTAGGATGGGAATCTTTCCGTGATCCAACTTCGAGTTATCGTGGTCGAGGAGGCCATGTCAGGTTGCGGATAGCTGATCGCTCCTTGACTCTTCAGTTGTATCCTCATCCTCCACACACTCCCAGTCGTCTGATGAGTACTCCACGTATTGGTATCTCGAGCCTTCGGACATTTGGTCGTCTCCCTCATCTTCTTCATCTCCCTCATCCTCTTGATCTCCGTCGTCTTCTTCATCTCCCATGTCAATTTTATCTTCCTCATCCTCTTCTCCGTCTTCAGGGTCTTCATCACGTGTTTCTCTGGTTGCGTGCTCCATCTCGGCCTTTATTTCCGCTTCTCTGATTTCGTCCGCAGCTCTCTCCAGCATCTTCGAAACTTCCCACAATTGGTTCGCCGCAGCCATCTTGGACCATTTCTGCATATCGTCTGGAATCCCCAAAATTTTGCACAAGCGAAGTTTGTTAATGTCGGGCGTCTTACACAGCTCGTCTGCTGCATCAGCGAGTCTGAGGCATTCCTCCATGAAACGTACGACGCTCTTGAGGACCTCTGCGACTTTTTGGATATCAATGTCGGAGCCGGCATCGGGGACAACGGCGGTATCGTTGGAGGAGGGGATTTGTGAGGAGACGCTGTCTTCGTCCATGTATCCAGGGGCGGCGGTGTCGTATTTGTACATCATTGCAGATCTTGTCGCTTCCTTTTCTTTTCGTCTGATTGGAGGTGTTCTGCTTGAAGAAGGGGAGCGGGCAAGCAGGTGGCTCGAGGATCAAGTGAGGAGTGGGTGGGTGAGTGCTCCGCCTTTTAAATCAGGGTATTGTATCTGTTGGGGCTCTTCCAGGGAGACTGACCGGAGAAAAGATGGATGGAAGGGAGAGCAACCGAAGACAGCACCAGCGGAGGTAGGCATAGTTATATACGCTTTCCTAATCAACCCACGGTTCAGAAACTGCTATTTTAGCCGGCGCTTCCAAGTATCTTGCAATATTTCTACTGTGGTACGTGTAATGCACTGGTGAAAAATGCTGTGGTTTCACTCTTGGAGAGATTAATTCCTGCAGGCATGAAATTGAAATTTCAGCTCATCAATAATGAAATCTAAGAAATCCAATTGGTTACGACTGAACAAGTAGAGGAAGCTACAAATCAACGAACAGAATTGTTGGCAATGATGGATGTTTGGGGCAGGAAGAGTTAGTTGGGTCACCAGCCAATCAGGGCATCGATCCAGCCTGCCTGTATCTTGTTGCTCAACCGGCTTTCGCCTACTCCTGTCCAGCCAAAGATGCAGGAATCATTTACGTGATATTGCACGCGGCCCTCGTTCATTCCATCCCTTTTTACTTTGCATCCATGAAAAGGGTGGATGGAACATTGGTGACTAAGCAACTCCCGTGACTACGCGACTGCCGTTGCCGCGTCGCGACTCGGCCATCCTCATCAAAACATCAACTTCGATGACAACGCTACCTCCACATGGATGACCTTTTGGTAGGCCTGAACGATGCGCAAAAATGTGCAGTATCCAGCCCTGCCTCTGTTCTTCAAGTCCTGGCACCTCCGGGCTCCGGCAAGACCAAGACCTTGACCGCACGCGTTGCCTACCTCCTCGGTGAACGTCGCATCAAACCATGGAACATTATCGTCTGTACTTTCACGATCAAAGCCGCCCGGGAAATGAAAGAGCGCATCCGCGGTCTCGTTGGAGATGGCACTGAGCAAAAGCTGATCCTTGGAACATTTCACTCCGTTGCGCGCCGATTCCTTGTTTACTACGGCCATCACATTGGCATTGAAAAGGGCTTTGGGATAGCCGATAGCTCAGACACCTTGGCCATCTTGAAGCGCATCATCAAGCGGCGTCAATACACCACAGAGCCTAAAGTAGCCCGATCGAGGATCTCTGGACTCAAGGCCAAGAGCATCAGCTGCGACCAGAATGCCGCTGCGACCAAGGATGCGGATCAGCAGGAATTTGCTGCCATCTATACCGAGTACGAAGAGACTTTGAAAGGATCCAACCTCCTAGACTACGATGACCTACTCCTCCGTTCCCTGGACCTGTTGCGACATCGGCCTGAATGTGTCTCCAACATTGACGCCGTGCTCATTGATGAATTTCAAGACACCAATCATGTCCAGTACGAGTTCATGCGCCTCATGGCACAGTACAAGAGGAACATCACGATTGTTGGCGATCCTGACCAGAGCATCTACGGGTTCCGGTCTGCTGAAATCAAAAATCTCAAGACAATGCAGAAGGATTATCCAGGCACAACCGTCGTTATCCTCGAGGAAAACTATCGCTCAGGTGGTGCCATCTTGCAATCCGCTCAGAACGTGATTGAGCAAGATGTGAGTCGGCCGGCCAAAGCCTTGTTTGCTACCCACTGTGTGGGCGAGATTCCTGTGTTGCGACTCCTGCCAACCGCAGCCATGGAGGCACAATGGATCTTGAACGAAATCCAACGGGCTCGGCTACTTACGGGGAAACTCATCTCGTTTTCAGACGTCGCAATTCTTCTACGTTCTGCTGCACTGTCCCGGCACATCGAGTCTGCCCTTGGAAAAGCGGGCGTTCCGTACCGTATGGTTGGTGGGCTAAGGTTCTTTGACCGGATGGAAGTCAAGATTATTCTGGACTACCTCAGAGTCATAGCCAAGCCAGATCACAATGACGCACTTGTCCGCGTTATCAACGTGCCGCCCCGCAAAGTAGGAGAAGCTACAGTCAAATCCCTGTTGGAAGAAGCGGAGCAAGCAAAAGTGCCTTTATGGAGCATCATCCTTAAGGCCGCACAGGGAGGCAAACGACCAAAGACCAAGCTGGCGCCTCAAGCTGAGAAGGGTATTCAGACGTTCGTCAACATCATTCTGACCTCACAGAAGAAGCTATCTTCAGACGAGTCCCCATGTTCCCTTTTAGAGCTGATCAACCACGTCATGAAGAAAATGTCGTTTGCTGAGCACATCAAGAAAACACATCCCGAAGACTTCGAAGGACGGTGGGCCAACGTGGAAGAACTAATTGCGCAAGCCTCTGACAATTCGGCCGACTCGGACGCCTCAGAAGTTCCAGATGAGACGTTGCCTGAAGTAGAAGGCGTGGAGCAACGCAGTCTATCTTCGGCAGAAGACGCATTATCACGCTTCCTATCCAACGTTGCGCTCTCTACCGAGGTTCAGCAAGAGCCAGGCACCGTCCATGATCAAGTCACTATTTCCACGATACACGCTGCCAAAGGTCTCGAGTGGCCTGTAGTATTTGTCCCCGCTGTTTACGAAGGATCCATCCCCCATTCAAGGGCTGAAGACTTTGATGAAGAGCGCCGTCTTCTCTACGTGGCCATGACACGAGCTCAAGCGCTGTTATACCTCAGCTGTCCCTTCAAGGATTCCCATCAGCAGCAGGCCAAATTGTCTGCATTCGTGGCTGACCCGGCGCTCAGCAGTTCCTTTAGCTGCCGTGGCCCAAGTTTCAAGTACACCTCGACACAAAATCTCGCCCGAATCCTACGTCGGCCTTGTCCAAGTGTTGCCGCTTGTTCTGAAGACAAAGAGTCTCTCGAGCGTCTCGAAGACGACTATTACCCAGAGGACGGCAGCGATCCTGATCCGCAAACCACGAGGCGGGAGTATTACAATCGCAGAAGAGAACGAAGAGAAAAAAATGCCTCCAAACACCAACATGACAACGACTTTGTTCCCCTTTCCGATGTCAGCAGTGCTGGTGTTAGTGTCACCATGAACACGGCGTCCTCCTTTTCCATCTCCAACACCAGCATCCCTCAAGGCACTTCCATGGGCTTCATGAGCGCTAGCTCGCGGATGCAGCAGATGGAATCAGAGGCAACCGCAGCAGAAGAAGCAGCATCCGCCCAGCGCGCCGAACGTAATCTTCTCCGCACCGTTGCAACGGAGCGCAGCAAAGACGATGATGATAGCGGCAGCTATCTGTCAAACTTCAAGCGCAAAGCCGACATGCTCGTTGAGCCCGTCAACAAGCGACATAACGCTCGCACGCCTCCTCCGGGTCAAGGCAGCATCACGTCATTCTTTGGGCGGCCTACAGCCATCAAGCCCACGCGAACAGAAGATCAGCAGGTCGCTGAGGCGATTGCGTTTGTCAAGGAGAAGAAAATGCGCACTGCCGCCGGAGCAATCGACAAGACGGGGACGTGGCTGAATGGCGTCGCCGAGAGGACGTCCCAAGGCCAGAGCAGCTCGCGTTTTGTCCAAGACAAGGAGAATCTGCACATAGCACAGCCCAAGAAGAACACCTTTGTCAGACCCTCCTTCACCTGTTCGAGGTCCTTCTCCACCGCTGCCTCAATACATGCCCCTTTGACTACTCCACAAGCTCCACCATCGCTAGGCCTGGCGTCTCACAAGGTCCGCACTGATCCCCTTCGTCCTCGCCCGCTTCGCCGCCACGACGACACGACGGCACAGAACGTCAATGGACGACCGTACCCATTCTACTCGAGCTCGCCGCCGCGGCCGCAGGGGAAGAAGGAGGAAGAAGAGGACACACAAGCCGAGGGCATAGCGGAAGAGCTGCCAAACGACCCCGACCCCGACGAAGAGGCCGCAGCGACGGAGGCAGAGGCAGAGGCAGAGGCACGACAGCTCGACATGGCCGACGTCGCCGACCTCGAGGACGTGGACGCCGACGTTGACGACGCCGCCGCCCTCGCGCCAGCACCGCCTCCTTCATCGCCGCCTCTCCTCCTGCCTTCACCGGCGGACTCGAGAACGCAGCAGCAGCAGCAGCAGCAGCAGCAGCAGCCGCAGCCACTTCTCTCTTTCCACACGACGAGTGTTGATAGACTGAACCAACCACAAGCGCAGGGCAGCGGCTTGCGCCGTCCCGGCCGCACGCTGGGCCTCAGACGCGACGTTGGCTCTGCGTCGGGCGGGTGGGTTAATCGCCCTTTTGTCAAGCCCAAGGTGCAGCCGAGGACGGGGCCGCCTGGGAGGTAGATGTGTGGGTGGCATAGGTGGGATTCGATGATTCTTCTTCGGAGGGGAGGGGAGGGGGAGGGGGTTTGAGTGGTGGTCTTCGGAAGAACTGATGGCGGCGACGCTGCGCTTTTGTATGCAGACAGCGTGGTTGAACTTGAAAGTTGATTCACGAGAGAAGGAAGGAAAGAAGCGCGTGCATCCGCCGTTTTTTGCGGCGGTAGTCTGGACTGACTGGTTGAGCTTTTGAGCGCAGAATGTTAGAAGCAAGATAGGCATACAGCATGATAGGGTGTAATCAGGGAAGTGGTGACCTTGAAGGCACCCGCGTCAATAACACATCATCCACGAGCTTGAGATTCTTGACTTGACTTTTTCATGGTTTTTTGCTGTGTGCAACAAGGCCCGGTGGCGGACACGTGCCTCGTGTCGATTTTTTGGATTTTTTTATTCAGCTTCGCTCGTCAATTGGCTAGGTATGAACCCCTTCTGCCTGCTTGCCTGCTTGCCTGCCTGCCTGCCTGCCCGTTCAACCGATTGGCAAAACCGCCCTCTTCCAGAGACGTAAGGGCAAAGCCATTTCAACAAGGCGACTTGTTTTGGGGGCCAGTCCGTCCTGCCTAACGCAATGGCCCGTCCATCCGTCGAGAAATTGTGGGTATTGTACAGTCGAATTGCAAAAAAAAAAAAAAAGCCATCAGCCCACCAATCTTGTTGTCCAGCCCCCCGTTCCATCACCTTCTGATATGATGAGGCCTTTGGCCCCGCTGTCGAGCCCAATTGGATCCAGGCCCTTTGTCCGTCTATTTTACAAAAAGGTTGTTGAGCTGGTCAGTCGCTCACCTCGTCGTGCGGGTCAAGAGGCGGTCCTCCCTTCCCGCTTGTGTGTCGCGTCGTTTGCTTGCTCGATGCCATTCCGTGCGTTTGTTGTTCAAACAGTATTCTCATCTCATCTCGTCTCGCGTCGTCTGGGTTCGATCGATAGCAGGGGTTGTGCGCCGTTTGCTCGGTTCCCTTGATCGCTGATGCTGCTCGAAAAGACGGGACGGAAAATGTGGACCCGTTTGTAATTGTACAAATGCAGTCCGTCTGGTGTAGCTGCAAACATTGTCGACCTCGCCACACAAAGAGGGCTGTGGCTCTCATGAAGTTTGGTTGTTTGTCCGTTTCGTCGCGGCTCAGTTGCCATTGGTGCGTGAGGCCAAAAGTGCCTCGACGTCGACGCGCTGGTAGAACGAGACGTGGCCGAATGGCTCCCAGTACTGCGCCAGGCGGTCGTGCGAGATCATGATGAGCTGTGAGGTGATGAATTCGTCTGTTTGCAATGTTAGCATATTACTCTCCGCTGTCCCAATCCACGAATGGTCGAGGCTTACCATCTCTGAAGCCACGCGCAGCAATATGGCCCACGCTACGGACGACGCGAGCGCCTTGGAAGATCTTCTCGTGGGCAACACGGTAGAAGCCGTCAGGACCAATGTCTGGCGCGATGAAGGTGTACTCGCCGCGGGGGATGTTGGGGTCGCCGGTCAGCTTGACGGCTTCGATGCGGCCCGAGTAGATGGACGGGTCGTAGTCGACAAAGTCGTCTTTGGCGCCCGTTACGCTGTCCTGGCGATGGCCTTGCTGCGCGCTGTTTGAGTATGACGCAGGCGGAACATATGGCCCGACGGGTGGGTATGCGGCATCGTCCGAACCGTCGTCTGCATCAAGATTGAACACTGTGCCAGAACTCGTGGTGGATGCGGCGGCGGTATTCTGGTGGCTCTGCGCGCTGGCGAAGCTGTTAATGGAGCTGACGCTGGAGTTGCGGCGGGCGTTGGCGATGGCGCGCTGAGCGCCTGGAGGGAGCGGTGCTGGGTTCTCTGGCTGCATGACGACCAAGAATTCGCAGCCATGGCCGGCGTAGTCGCCGCACCAGATGCCGCGCCACGGCTTCTGCGGCGTCGGCGTGTACACTTCTGCGTCCAGGGTTGCAAACGTCGTCACTTCCTCTCCCACGCGCGTCGTCGTGCCGCCGGCGTGCGGGTGCTGGTTGAACTCCATCCACTTGCGCAGCCTCCACGTCGTCTCGCTGACTTCGGATAACTTGGACGGCTTGTGCATGGTGCCTCGGAAGCGGTTGATGCTCTCGTTGCGCGTGCGCTCTTGAGCGGGGATCGAGGGGGGCGGCCACACTTTGGTTCCAGGGGTGGTGATCTCTGGGGGACATGGGCGGGAGAGCATGAACATGGAGTATAATCCATGACTCGCTTGGCTGTTGTGAACATTCATCATCAATTCCTGCTGAAGATGAGAGCAGCTCGGGTCTCCGAAGGCGTTGGAATAGGCATGACGGTCAAGCTTGATGACTGGGCCGGTGCTATCGAGGCGGACGCGGGGATCAAAGGTGTGGATGATGACTTCAGGATTCCACTCCCACAGCTCAAACATGTTTTGACCACGCTCTGCCGTCACAGCGTAACCTTCAATGGCATTCTCGACGGGGTTGTAGCGAGTAAGCAGGAGCTTGCCCACGTGGTTCGAGTCGGAGAACCAGAGCTTGCGGCGGCAGACGAACCAAAAAGGGAAGTGGGTGATGTAAAGCTCTCGCCAGCTCGATGGAGGATTGTCTTGCAGCGCGGTCGATGGAGTACTTCCCTCGACAAATGGCTTCCAGAGACGGTCTTCTCTTGCGTGATCAAGCAGCTTGCGGCATGTCTGGGAAACTCGAGCCAGGTCAACCGGGGACAAGTGGCCAAGGATTTGCTGGACGAGTTCGTTTGGCATTTGGAGCAGTGGAGGCGTATCTTCATCGGGAGAAGTTGGCGGAGACGCATCAGCATCTAGGGCAGTAACGACGTCCATTGTGATTGTTGAAAGCAATTGGATCGAGCGGCAGAAGATGGAGCCAAGGACACAGATATAGCTGGCGGAATGCGGGGCCGATTTGATGCGCCTGTCGAATTTGATCCTTTTTGTGTGTGGTCAAGGCCGTGGTTGACGAGACAGACCACAACGGCACGAGATCCAACGGGGAAGGCGATGGCTGGTAAGGTAGCGACCGATGGAGTCGCACCTTCGACCTCGTGCGTGAGCACGGACCAATCCGCTTCGGGAGTAGATGTATGCCGTCAATGCTGCAGAAATTCGCCGAGAAGCAATGGAAGCAGTGCAAAATGCAGAGGCCCAAGAGTGGGCGAGCGCACGATGGGTAACAGTGCGGTCGATCTTACTGGAGCAAAGGAACAAAAGTCGAGCTGAGCAGGCAAATCAGATTGATCCAAGACAGGTCGCAGTCTGAGTAGCCGAAAGAGACGTATCCGGTCGCAAGCGGGGTGGATCAGACGAAAAGAGGGTGATGGAGAGGAAAAGGGGTAAGAAGGAGAGGTGGTTGAGGATGAGCAAGAGGAAAACGTTCTGTCGTGATGAAGACGGGACGACTAGCGGATGGAGGTTGGGATGTCAGTAGACTTGGATGATGACATGAAGCCGACTACTGGAGTGTTAAAAAGTGGCGGCTTGGCTACATGTAGAGGGTTAATGCCCAGGCGGTAAGGTTCCTAGACAGCCACACCACGGCCACAGGGCGATTGCTTGCACGTGGGTTTGAATAATTTCTGAACCAAACGGTTGGTATGCATCTTCCCAGGGCTTGAATTGTTTAGATTGACAATTGGCGAGAGGCTGGACGAAGGACTGGACGGAGCGTTGCATTAACCGTCAGCCTCTGATTCGACAGGCAGGGGGCACAAAGAGACGCCTTGCGGTTGGAGGATGATTGTACATGATATATACCCTCTTCTTCGAGACCATGTGCAACGAACCATGACGAGTGGTTGCACAAGACTATGACGTAGAGAGCGGCTAGATTAGCGTGTCCATCAAGCAGGATTTTGAGGAATCGTCCAAGGCGAGAGAAGATGATTCTCTCGTCCATCCAACTTCTCCATGGCAGTACTGTAGCATCGCCACTTTAACATCAGAGTGTGGGGAAACGTGTTTGCTGGCAGCAGGCTGTGTTGCAGCGGTGACCCTGCCTGGCGGGTATTTGATACGCGAAGGCGCGTCACTCTCGTGCCAACACCACCAGAGAAAAAAAGCAATGAGAGAAGTAAAATGACTGGCAGCCAACCACGGCCATAACACAGTCTTGTAACGCGACGTACGAGTCGGACAAGTGCGTCATGCACGATAGACTGTCTTGTAGTTCGTGTTGCTGTTGGTGACGGTGACGCGCGCGCGCACATTTCAGCCGTCCAATAATTGCATCCGGTCTGTGCGAACAAAATCCTCTCTGCGGGCGCCTGGCGGATCGCCCTCCTCTGTGCTTCTTCTCTGCCCGGCCAACCATCGACCCCACTCCACTCTTTTCCCATCCTCCATCCTCCACCACATTCCTCCATCGCCTCATCCACCGCTTTTTCCCATTATATTCCACCATGGCGAGACGCCGTTCCTCTCAGGACAGCGCCGCCTCCTCCGACCACAACCGCGGTCTTCGTCGTAAGAGACGCAGCAGCACGCCCTCCATCATGGATCCCAACCAGCCCTCAGACCTTCACAGCATCCGCGAAGAATCCAGCGATGCCGACCCTCCCCGACGCGGCCGCAAACGCGCCAAACGCGCCTCCCTCACCGACGAGGACGAACTCGCTCAGGACCACCCTCCCCAACATCGCGACAAACGCGTCCGCTTCTCGGACCCTGGTCCACCTCTGCCTCAGGCAACTCCGATCCACAACTCCACCATCTCCTCATCCGCACCTCAACACTCTACTCCCAGCCGCAACCCCGTCCAGGCTTCCCGCTCCAAGCGCCTCTCTCTCCCTGCTAGCCTCTCCGGTGCTATTTCTCCCGATGGCAGCCAAATTCAGTTTACCCCCTTGCGAGCCTTGCTCGACGACCGCAAGCGTAGGCGCCTGCGTCGGAGCGGTCTCAGCGAGGAGATGAACAGCATCGAGGAGCACAAAAAAGAGGACAAGCGTGCCAGGCTCGAACTGCAACGCTTGCGAGCCCAGATGCGTGAAAAGGACAAGCGTGTCGAAGATCTCATCTATGAGCTTGAGGTCCAGCGTCAGTTTGCCATTGACGTCCAGGAAGCCGACAGGGAAAAGGAACAGAACAAGGTCAGGGCTTTGGAGGACCAGCTGAACGACCTTCGAAACGAGATTGCAGAGCAGCGCGAGCGCCATAGGCTGGCCACCATTGCAGAGGATGACCACGAAGACTTGGGCATGGGCATGGACATGGACATGGATGGCGGCATTTCCGACGACGATGATCACGATGACAACAATCTCATGCTTGTTGAGCCCGAAGACATTAACCTCAGCCACGACGACGTGCCTCAATTCACTTCCGACGGTATCGACGAAATCTCATTCGATGAGCAAGCAACCCAGGCCGACGTGCCCGACCCAAGTCACGAGATTCAGATCCACAAGCTGGAAAATACCATTGCAGAGCTCAATGCGCGTGCTGGGGACGCCGAGGTGGCCCTTCGCATTCTTTCCATGGAGATTCAAACTCTTGGTTTCACGGAGCCCGACGCCAATGCTTACGATGCCCTGACCTCCATCAGGTCGACTCTCCAACACGTCCGCAACGAAATCGAGTCTGTCACTCCAGGCGACCCCGCTACGCAGCTTCACAACGGCGACATGCTCTACTCCGTGGTCGAGAAGCTGAGGCAGCTCAAGTCAGACATTGACGCAAGGACGGCCGAGCTTCGCGATGAGAAAGACGTCGTGGCTCTCTTGAACAGCCAGAACAAGGGACTGATCAGCAAGATGGCCGAGTACGAAGATCGACGCCAGACGCTGGAGGGCCAATGGCACGAGCTCGACACCGCCAATGAAAAGAAGACCAAGGAGGTTATTGAGCTGGAGGAGGAGTTGGATGAGTTCAAGGCCGCCATCGCCGTGCGAGACAAGGACATTGTCGAACTGGACCAAAAGATTGACGAGATGGAAGTTGAGCTGGAAGACCGCGACAGTACCATCCAGCGTTTCGACCAGACCATTTTCGAACTCAAGGAAGAGGCCTCGTCTCTTCAGTCCTTGATGCAGCAGATGAAAAAGGAACACACCGACGCATTTACGCAATTCAAAGAAGAGGCTGAGGCAGCCATCGCAAGTCTGAACGAGCAGCTGTCGACTGAAAAGTCATACCGGGAGCAGGCTGAAGCCGACATTGACGAAAAGACTACCTTCATTACTGAACTTGAAGTAAAGGTCGAACGCGCCGAGACTGAACTGGACAATCTCCGAGACGACCTCGAGAGACTGCAGGAGCTCCAAGAAAGAGAGGCTGCTCAGCGTGAGGCTGCCGAGGAAGATTTGGAGGACAAGGCTGCCAGCATTCGTGAGTTGGAGCAAAAGGTCGACGTTGCCGAGGAGGAGGTTGAGGAGCTACGCGGAGAGCTTGAGCGTTTGCGCGACCTCGCCGAGGCTGAGAAGGAGCAACGCGAGGCCGCCGAGGCAGAGGTTGAAGAAAAGGACAACCAGATTGCCGACATGGAGGACAAGATTCACGAGGCCGGCAAGCAGGCCAACGAACTCCGCCAAAAGCTGTTCGAGCTTCAAATCCAAAAGCAAGCCGCCATCGACGAGCTCCAGGAGGCTGCTGCCAAGCGCGAAGAGCAATACAACGAAGACATCGCGGCCGAAATCAAGCGCCGTGAAGATGCCGAACAGGTCTACGCTGAGCGCAATGCTGAGATGGCTGACCTTCAAGCCCAACTTCAAGCCATCGAGGAAGACAAGGAAGCCCTCATCGTTGAAAAGGACGACCTCATCGATGAGCTTGAGAAGCGCGTTGATAAGCTCGACGCCGATCTCGCCCACCTGCGCGAAGAGTACGAGACTCTGGCTGAGCAAAAGGCGGAGGAGATCAAAGCGCTCCACGACGACATTGCCATTTTGAACAATGACGTCACTGAAAAGGCCGCTCTCATTACCAGGCTCCAGGATGAGGCCGCTGAGCGCGAACAAGTCCACGCTGTCAGAGTTCAAGAATACGAATCCCGTATCAACACGCTGGCCTCTGAAAATGAATCGGCTCGGACCACAATCCAGACTTTGGAATCCACCAAGGCCTCGCTTGAGGCTCGCGTCGCCGACGAAGCTGAGGCTATGCTGAAGCTGCAGGATCGCCACGCAGACGAGATTGACCAGCTCCGCTCGCGGATTGACTCGAACGAGTCGGAGATTGACCGACTCCGGCGCGCTGTGGAGCTGCGCGAGGAAAAGTACACGTCGGACATCAACTCCAAGAACAAGGAGCTCGAGTCGCTGCAGATGCTTGCGGACGCGCGTCTCTCGACCATCAACGGCCTCGAATCGGCGTTTGACGACCTCAAGAAACGCTTCCGCGCCCAAACGCTCTCCAGCCAAAAGGCCATTGGCCGTCTCACCGAAGGCATCCGTGCCGCCGCCAACGAGGCTCAGGACCGCGGCGACTTGTTCATTGAGGAGGCTGAGCGCGCCATGGGCGATGTCGATGCCCTGCGTCCTCAGGGCGTCAATGGCGGCATTGGAAACGACCGCGTTAGAGCCCTCAAGAGCGGAGCTAATGCGGCAAAGAAGCCACGTCGCCAGTGGGATTCGGGCATTGGTGTTGCCGAGGAGGATGACGATGAGTTGGGTGAGGCCATGATGGCTTGAGCAAAGGTTGCCACGCTTTTGGAGCAACGCCCTCTTTGAGGATAAGTTGAGTTGAGTCGATGGCCTGTCACTTGGTATTGGTCACACAATTGAACACGACACGGTTGGAGCTGTCGGGAGGCATACTGGCCGACTGATCAACTCGAGGTGAGCGAGATGTTGGTTGTTGGGCATTGGCTATTGGTTTCATGTCTCATAAAGCGCTTGGCTCCATCCCACAACATACCCCTTCTCGTCCTTACGTTCGTCTCTTCCATCCAGCGTCCACTTCCTTTTGAAAAACGCCATTCACATTGGATTTGTTTAGTGTCTGTATCTTATAGCGGCCCCCTTCACTTTTCCTTTTTCCTCGGACTCGCCCCTCCAACAAACTGGATTGTTCTCGTTGGATGGGCCGAGACGGACGACTTGTCATTATTGTCTCTCCGGTCATGATAAAAAAAAAATGAACACCTCTCCCCCATTCTCCTTTCCAAGGGTAATCTTCTCCTTTACTTTTCCTCTCCTCGATTCAATGATGACGGCCATTGCACCACAGCGACTATTCGTTGGTATAGGTACATATTGGGACTTGTCGAATCCTTGATTGTGGAGATCACCACCCGCCGCCCCGCGGTCATTTGTAGATTGATACTGTATTGCAGGAGGAGACGGCAGCGGATGCTGTCACTGGTACTTAGGCTGTGTAGGCAATGAAATATAGGTAGCGTAGATAGAAATAGCAGGCGCGCACAGGCGCCCTTTCCCGTCGTACCTACCCGCCTGGTTACGTTGACAGCTCTTGCCCTTTTTCCACGTGCCGCGCTGACTGCAGAATACCTACGATCCTGTCTTCTAAATCAATCACGTACAGCCAACCTAGAAGAAATTCAAGTCGTTCGCAGCAAGGCGGTGCTGACGGACACACACAGAGAGAGAGAGAGAGAGAGAGAGAGAGCGTGCACAGGCGCCCTTCCCCATCCGGTTAGTTTGGAGTCGCTGCGTGCTCCTTTGGGAAGGGCGAGAGCAACCTCCTCTCATCATCTGGCTCTGTCCAACGACTTGGGTGTACAAAGTCCCATCCTATCTCCGTATCATGAGTATAGTCATATTTTCTCGGGTGGTAGGCAGGCTCAGTGCCGCGTGGGAAAGGGTATTGGAACGGGTTTTCGCCCGTGACTGTATTCATTTGCACTTGGTTCTAAACTGCTGGGGCTCTTGTTTGCCTTGTTTGCTGTTGATGCCCTCTTCTCAGCATCGCCAGCCCTCATTTCATCAGCCACTCTCTCGTGGCCACTGCAACTGCACCTCCCATGACTTTATCCAATATGACGTAGTAGTAGCCTCGCACCCATTTACTCAGCTGCTGTGCTCGCTCATGATGAGATCCAGCTTAATCAACTCGCCCCCGATGACAACTCGCCATGTCCCCAGAACCTCACCCACCGCCGTCACATTGACCTCGTGTCGTCGGGCAACGGGCCCAACAGGACCCGAAATTTCGCATCCGCCTACAAACTTTTTTGCGGACGGGCTCCCAAGTTGGGCTCGAGTCGGGAGCTTGAGGAATTTTAGCCAGCGGCGGGGGGGATGGCATGGCCCGGCGCGTCGGATCTTGAGCAAAAAGCTTCAACGGTAATCAGGGTTTGTTTTCCCCCAGTTTGCCTCACTTTGTCAGCCGGGGAAGAGCCTGAGAGCCCGACTGCAGAGCAAGGGTTCGGTTGAGGACACGAGCCGAAGGCTTCAATATTGACACGAGAATTCTGCCCCGCCTGCCTCTGATTTGCTGGAATGCTTCGAAGGCACACGTGGGTATGCAGACAGGTGAGGAGGTCGTATGCGGATGCCCGGTGCATAGCCTCCACAAACTGGAGATGTGGATATTTAGCCACACGGCGCGGTGGTGGATTAGTGTCGCTTGATTACTTGATTTGTCCCAGAGAAGGGGCAGAAGGAGATGGGGGTTAAGAACCTAGGTCGAGACCCATGGCACACCCGGGAGCTAATTGTTCTCGAAGTGTTCTTCGTTGCGGAGAACAGCTCCCGAAAGCCGTTGGTGCCTTGTGGTTTCAATTTGGTCAATTTTGCGGTTAATCGGTCTCGCAATCACTACTACTGTTGCTGGTTTGAGAACTTAGGTGCTCTGCTGACCGCTTCTCCTTTGGGAAGGGCAATGACCTTTGTCTGTCACCGCGTCAGTCACGTTCTACACGCGCCTTCTTCACTTCATCGGGCAATGGGGCATCATGTGTCTGTCCCGCATTCTTTGTCATTGATCCGCTGGCTGCAATTATTATAGACTTAAAATACGAGCGCCGCTTCCGCCAACTTTGACCTACCCAGTCGTCCGCATGGTTTTTGCCATGCTCGTCCGCAGGCGCTCGAAGGCGCTCAGTTGAATTTCTAGAAGCCAAAGCGAATGCGGCACCAGTCGACGCCCAAATCTTGCCAGGCGGCTTGCAGAATTTGGGTGAATGGTGAAGGCAGAAGTGAAAGGTTGGCAGGCACGGCACCAGAATAGAAACGGAAACGGCAAACAGCACGCAAAGCGCCGTGTTGCCGACGGGACATCGGGGACATTTAGCCAAAGCCAAGTAACCGCGCGCTCCGTCGACATGATCCCAGCAATTAAGCAGGTCCGGGGCCAGCCAAGTCGTCTCCCGGTCAAGGTTGGCCCATCAAGGCGCGCGTAAATTGCTGTCCCCAAACCTTGATCGCGTGTGTATCGCAGACCCTCTCGCACTTCTTCGCCTCTGCGGGTTCGAGTATTGGTCATTGCCCACTGGTCTAGGAAATTTAACCTTGTTCGTTTTTCCCTTTCCGACTCATTTGTTTACTCTTTGATGTGTTGAAATGTGATTACCCTGCTTCTGAGTGGACGCGTTGCGGCTGCGTTCCCGCGTTAAATAGTTGTGGAGGCTCATACCATTCGTCCGGTATTGTCTGTAGTTTTTGAATTGTGCTTCTACGGCGGCGGGTGGGAGTCGAGCGCAAACGCGAAGATGTATAAAAAGGTCGCATTCGCCTCTACTAGAGGGTGATAATAGGTCGCACCCGAATTTTCGCCATAAACTTCGCCATTCTTCAACCACAATGCAATTCATTTTCATAACGTTTCTCGCGCTCCTCGTCGCGCTCGTTGCCGCGCGCCCACAGGACGTGTCAACAGACTCGACCAGCAACAAGGAAATCAAGGGCGACTGCGGAGTCATTGGGTTCTTGAAGCCCGGCGAATTCAACGGGGTGCGTTGGTGACTTTGCTTCTTCCTCCACTCTCTTTTTTTTTCGCGACCCACAACATGTTTTCCACATTCTCAAGTCTTTGGCTAACATGGTCCGGCGCAGCTCACAAAGGACGTCCCGCTCGACCCCAAGAACCGCGTCTTACCATATCGAGTCGACATCCTGGGCTGCATCGCGTCGTGTAAGCAGCAGCTCGGCGAGCCCACCAGCGATGGCAAGGGCTGCCAGACCGTCCTATGGAGTCTTCAGTTTGGCAATTGCGGCTTCTCCAGCACCAAGTTTGACAGCGCCATCAACCGCGACAAGCGCGGCGACGAGGTCTTTTACAAGCTGAATTGCTACGACAAGTACAAGGATGGCAAGTCGACGTTCCCGGTCATTGCGCCTGGTCAGGATTGAGGGCTTAGCTTGTCGTGGGTTCGGTTTTGCTGCGTTTTGGAGTGGGTTGAGTGTCGTGGAAAGGGTTGGTGTTGTTCTTGCTTCGGAGATGGGTGGTCTTGTTTCGTCCGGCGCCTGGTCGGACTGCAGTTGGCTACCACGGCAGCCCTGCGCGCACCACTACCGATTCCATACTGAGAAACACCCTCGAATACAGATCATTGAGTCGATTTGAGATGCCAAGGTGTCTTGAGAAGTAAGCGCGCAACTCCCAACGCTGTGGCAAGGATCAAATCAAGTGTGAGGGCAGTATATAAGTCAATTTTCGACTTCGAAATTTTTAGTTGCGAGATTAGTGTAGTGGTTATCACGTCAGTCTTACAAATTTGTAGCTCACTGAAGGTCGGTGGTTCGATCCCGCCATCTCGTAGAACTTTTGCTCCTTGAAGAGGAGATTCCTTTTGGCCCCTAGGACTCCTTTTGGATGCGTCAGGGGAAAGCAAACAAGATCAGGGGGTGACGATAACTTCAAGGAGGTTGTGGGCCATGCCTTTTGCTTCCCCAAGCAATTGAGGTGCGCCTAAGCCGGGCAAGAAGTGAACCAAACGCTCTGCTCTCGCGTAGCATTCCCAAAGGAGCTAAGACGACCGCTCGCCCATCGCTAGTATTACAACACCAAGAGAATCGCCAGGAAAGGCAGGTGCTATACAGAGGCCACCCCTCGCAGACGGTATCTCGACTCCAGCAAGCTACCCCTGAATCTGGACCCAAGACCCGGTATGACTTCTCAATACGAGGACTTGGTCCGAAGCGGCGATGGATTCGCGTGCAAAGTCCGCCAATCATTCCAGCACGAGCGGCGGGCCATTTGGTTCCACAGATACCATGGCATGCGGCACGCGATGTAGAGGTGATAAAGGACGAGATTTCCAGGTGATTTGCTCTCTTTATTTTCTGGAAGAAGGCAACAGGTGAAAATGCAGGCCCTGGGATTTATATCGGCGAGCGTCTTGCTCCTGTCCAAGGCGCAAGCCTCGCTCTATGGCGAGAGCAGTCTGAACCACAGCTGCGTCCTGAGTACGCCTCAACCCAGTCTCCATAATTTACCACTAACAGTCTCAAGGCCCCAACATTCTGTCCTGCTCCACTGGCGCAGACCCGTCTCAAGTCGACACATGCTGCGTCGAGACGTATGGCGGACTTGTTCTTAGCACGCAATTCTGGGACACATACACCGGTCTCGAAGACGGAGGCCAATTGCTTCCAGAGAATAGCTGGACTCTGCACGGCCTATGGCCCGACTTTTGCAACGGCTCCTACACGGGCTACTGCGATCTCTCGAGGCAGTATGACCCGGACCCGTCTCCAAGCACTACAGACGATGGCACAGAAATCCCCCCATACACCGGTCCAAACATCGGCACCTTTCTCGAGCCGTTCGGCAAGTTGGACCTGCTCGAATGGATGAACACGTACTGGATCGCGCAAGGGCAGCCAAACGCCGACTTTTGGGGCCACGAGTTTTCCAAGCACGGGACCTGCTACTCGACGTTTGACACGCCGTGCTATGGCCCTCAGTACAACAGCACGCCGCACGTCGACGTGGTCGACTTTTTCGAGACGGCCGTCCTCTACTACAAGCGCTTGCCGACGTTCGACTGGCTCGCGAGCGCCGGCATCACGCCGTCGAATGCGACCAATGTGACCTACTCCATTTCCGATATTCAGGGTACGTTGGCTTCCAAGTATGGCGCGGTGCCGTACGTGGGATGCTCGGGATCGAGATACAACGAGACCGAGGCGGGCAGCGGAACGACAGATAATGGCCGGACGGTCCTGTCTGAGGTGTGGTATTATTCGCATGTATATGGCCAGCCGCAGAGTGGTCATTCGGTGCCGGTGAATGCCTCTGGGAGCAGCACCAGTTGCGCCTCCACAGTTGGTGCCATCAAGTACTACGAGCGGACGGCGGGCTCGACGCGGTCGGTGTAAAAATCGCTGGAATGATGGCGATTGGAGCACTCTCAAATGCTGTAGATAAAGACAAGATGTGAATATGTTGTACAGGATGTTGGTCCGACAAGCCAATGGCAAACGATTCAATGTTGCGGAGTAAAGGTGCACAGGTGTTTGTGGGGAGAGCTTCGACGCGGAGGCACGCCCCGCCAACTTGATCCCGACGCGCCGACGTTGCGCGACCAGGATGCAGGAACTGATGCCACTTTTGCTTCTTAATCCAAATTTCTGTCAATCTTCAAGTCTCCCGAACGCCTCCTGACCTCCAACGAGCCAGCATTTCCAAATTCGCTCCGCCCTCCATCCTGCAACCATGGGCTGGTTCTCGAGCTCCTCCGACGATCCCTCCAAGAACCTCGATCCCCAACTTAAGGAATTCCTCGACCAAGAGCTCTCACACTTCCGCGCCGGACCTCCAGCAGTCGCCAATCCGCCTCCCAAAGCTCCAGAGCCGACCCAGCAAACCACACAATCCAATGTCCCGCGCGAATCACTGTACCAAGATGGCCGCTACGCACATCTGTGGAAGACGTACCAGCCGATCAACGAAGTAGAAGCGCGCTTCTCGACCGAGCGCGAACAAATGAGCGAAATTTCGTCCACGCTCAAAGACCAGGTCGGCGCAGTCAAGAAAGCCGCCATGGAGAATTGCTCGATCGAGGATCAGGCCATCAACGAGTGCTACAAGAGCGGCACCTGGATGGACCGCATGATGATGTGCAGGAAGGAGAACAAGGCTTTCAACCGGTGTTGGACAATGCAGACGCAGTTCCTCAAGGCATTGGGATACCTCGGCGTCGCAGGGCGCGATCCTGAGATGGAGGAGAAGGTCCAGATGCATGCTGATCGCCTCTACCACCAAATGTTGGAGCAGGAGCGGCTGATCAAGGAGGCAAAGGCAAGAGGAGAGCAGCCACCCGATTTTGACAATGTTTTGAGCGGGGATAATGTTGCGGTGACCAAGGACGCCGCCAACACCAAGGCGCGCGAGCTCAATGCAGAGGCTCAAAGACAGCACGCCGCAATCCTGAAGAAGAAGTTTGAAGAGCAGCAACAGGAGAAGGAGGCCGAGCGCAAGAGGATAGAGGCGCAAAGGAGGGAAGCCGAAAAGAAGGAAATTGAGTCAATGCCGATATCAGCGACCCTCAAGTCGGAAATCGAGGGAAGGCTCAAGGACCGTCATGGCTTGGATCGGGATCTTGAGTTCAGGGCCATCAAGGCTGAAATCGCACAGCGTCAGGAGATTGCCAACAACTCTCTCGCGCTAATTGAAAAATCAAAGGCAAACATGTTGGCAAGACGAGAGGCTGGACAGCAGACCATGGGAGACAGGGTGAAGAGATGGTGGGGCGGTTGGGATTGAACTGCGGGAATCGTTGTGAAGCATCTGATGAACGAAGTCTGGTAATACCATCATGATATCCTGTGGGGATACTAAACACTTCACGTCATTTTCAAAAAGGACATTTGCCCCAGGCGCATTGGCCTAGCTATTCGCCGTCTCAATGGACTTGGACTACTCAAAACCAAAACTCCACTCTCCAGCGCAAGTCTTGGGTATCATGGCCGGTCAATGACCCCCAAACGCCAAAAATTTTGATCCAAATCCCGTAGAGAAATCCCATGCTTTGCCACTCCCGATCATGCAGGCAACGTTCCCGTGCTCACATACTTCAGGACGTTGTCCAGCTTCAGCATGGGCTTTGCTGGAGCAACCGCTTCTCCCTTATCGGCCGAGCCCGAGGTTTCTACGCCGTCCATGACGCCTTCAACTTCCTCCTCTTCCTCTTCATCATCTTCCTCGTCCTCGTCGTCATCTTCGGCCGTCAAAATTTCTCTTCCAATGTTTCCGCCGGCGGGTCCTGCCCAATCCCAGAGTTGTTCCAGTTGATCGCCTGTGAGACCACCGTCACCCGGTAGCTTCGAGTCCTCGTTGACTTCTCCGTCAGGCCCAGCAGCATGCTTGACTCCATCTGCGATCCAATCTTCGACCCATGGCTCGAGTTTCTTCCGGGTCAATTGTGTGGCCATGATCTCATGAGACGGGCCGGGAAATGTAGGAAGCGGGTAGGCATGAGCGCGGTTCAGGAGTTCCTTGTTGTCATCGAAGACGCCGAGAAGGGCTATCAGACGGCCGTTGATGATGTTGGATCGGTGGGATATGGTCTGCCATGGCGGGGGCTGGGCATCCCAAGAGTGCTGCATCTGAGCAATCTTGAGAACCTCAATGGCGCCGTTGAGGTGCTGTAGGCGCTGGGCGAGCAAGTCTAGAGCGCGGGTTTCGTCCTGTGGGGCGCGTGCAGTTGGGGCTGGCGCGGACATGGCGAGATCGGCTGAGCTGGTGTGACGGAGAGCGATGAAAAGGTCCGATGGAAGGTGGATTTTGGGTTTATAAAGAGGTCGCCGGATCCACCATGTATCGGTAGTTTTTCGGTGAGTGGTCTGAGTACAAATGCGCCTTCGTCTGGCGGGCCGTGGTAAAGGATGGAACTGTCAATGATGGTGTTGCTCTCTCGAACCCAAGGTCAGTCGCGGATGGCGCGTCAAGCAGTGCGCACCTTCTTGCGGGGACGCGAGTCAGTAGCGGCGTCGGCCCGCACAAAAGTGCCTCGCGCGCGCCCTGTGACGCATACGCAGGCGCTGCTCGACCAAAGGAATGCGTTGGGCAAAACATCCACCCAGCAACGTTTCTACTCGCCCTCGACCCTTCTGCTCGCCTCCAACTATCCGGAAGCGCTAAAAGACTCCATGGCGTCCGAGTCCAGAACCAATGGCACCAAAACGCCAACCACGCCAACGCCAAAGGTCAGCGGCTTTTCCCTGACCGAGTACACGGCAAACCCGTCGCCAGAACGCGCCCAAACTCCTAATGGAACACCGAAATTCAATGTCCCCGAGCACTTTCTCCTGCCCAATGGAACACCTGATGTATGACCTCTTTCCAAGCGCAATGACTGCGCGCAATCCAGTCAAGATGCGAGACTCTGACTGCCGAGCAGTACTTGCGACTCATCCTCACCTCTCGCGTCTACGAGGTCGTCGAAGAGACCCCCTTGACCCATGCCATCAATCTTAGCAATAGGCTCGAGTCGAGAGTCCTGTTGAAGCGCGAGGACCTCCAGCCAGTCTTTAGCTTCAAGCTGCGCGGCGCTTACAACAAAATGGCACACTTGGACAAATCGCAGAGCTTCAAGGGCGTCGTTGCTTGCTCGGCTGGTGAGAGAATCATTCTCTGGAACCAGGGCGATTGCTGACATTTGGCAGGAAACCATGCTCAAGGCGTTGCGTACTCCGCGCGCAAGCTCAAAATCCCCGCGACCATCGTCATGCCCTCGGGCACTCCCGACATCAAGCACAAGAACGTTTCGAGACTGGGTGGCCATGTCGTATTGCACGGCCCCGACTTTGATTCCGCAAAGGAGGAAGCACACAGGATAGAGAAGCAGCACGGCTTGGTTTCCATTGCACCTTTTGACGACCCGTACGTCATTGCTGGTCAGGGAACCATTGGCATGGAGATTCTCAGGCAAACGAACCTGCAGGAACTCGAAGCTATCTTCTGCTGTGTTGGCGGCGGTGGCCTCATTGCGGGCATTGGTGTCTACATCAAGCGGATAGCGCCTCACGTCAAGATCATCGGTGTCGAGACCCACGACGCCAACGCCATGGTCCAGTCGCTCAAGGAGGGCAAGCGCGTGTTCCTGAATGATGTCGGCCTGTTTGCAGATGGTGCAGCAGTCAAGACAGTTGGCGAAGAGACTTTCCGCATCTGCCAGGAGGTCGTGGACGACGTTATTCAAGTGTCGACTGACGAAACCTGCGCCGCCATCAAGGACGTCTTCGAGGACACGAGGTCCATTGTCGAACCTGCAGGCGCGCTGGCCTTGGCTGGTCTCAAAAAGTACGTGGCCAACAACCCGTCACCGAATGCCAACCGGGGTCTTGTTGCTATTTCTTCTGGCGCCAACATGAACTTTGACCGGTTGCGCTTCGTCGCCGAGCGTGCTGCTCTTGGTGAGCGCAAGGAGGCCCTCCTCTCAGTCACCATCCCCGAACGCCCTGGAGCCTTTGCCAGCCTCATCAAGGCTGTTCATCCCATGGCCTGTACCGAATTCGCCTACAGATACGCAACTCCCACCAAGGCCAACGTGCTCATTGGTGTTTCTCTTACCCCCGCCAACCGCGCCCAAGACTTGGCAGATCTTTTGAGCCGTCTCGAGAAGGATGGCATGCAGGCCCAGGATCTCTCTGGAGACGAGGTGGCCAAGAGTCACATTCGATACCTCGTTGGTGGACGTTCTGGCGTTGCCGATGAGCGCCTCTACACTTTCGAGTTCCCTGAAAGGCAAGGAGCTCTCCACAAGTTCCTCACTGTCTTGCAGCCAGACCTCAACATCTCGCTTTTCCACTACCGGAACCACGGCGGTGATGTTGCAAAGATTCTGGCGGCTATCCAATGCCCGCCAGGCAAGGAAGGAGAACTCAGGGAGTTCTTGCAGCGCACTGGCTACCCTTTCAAGGAGGAGACCGAAAACCCGGTTTACCAAATGTTCCTGAGGGAATGATTGGATGAACTTTGCTGTATTTCTTGATGTCGGAAACCTTTATGATCCTTGGGCGTGATTGCATGGCTTACTTTTGGAAGCTAGGTTTGATGAGAGGTACAGACCACGGGCGCCAAATACCACAAAGCGATAGAAGTGAAGATACCAGCTCTTTCTACTGGACGATTCGATGATCAAACTTGCCAATGGCAGAATGACACTGGGCTGTTATGATTTTGAACAGTGCGAGCAGTGGCTTATTTAATGGAATGATTCAGTTCGCGGTTCCAGCTGGAGAGGAGTCAAGGAGGGGCGAACTCTCTGGAGGTGAGATGACGTCGAGTGGCGGGGCCGAGCTCTCATCACCGGTCGACCAGCAACAATCTTTCAATTTTTTGCCTGCGTAATCATGTTGGAGCCGCATAGCCGTGGTGGGTCCAGCATCAATGCTTAACCACTCAAGCTTTCCCAAGCTTTTTTGCATCGACGGAATAGGCAACCCGAGATCTTCGCCGTTATTCCCGTGCTCGGCTCCACTCCACTCGAACACAGGGACTGCTCTCCTTCCCGATGTTAATTCACGTCATTCCCACACTAATCTGCAGAGCTAGTGTCGTGTGCCAGGTGCCGTTGCTGACGAAATGGCGGTGGTAGAAACATCTCCATGTGGAGTTGACTGCGGAGCTTGGGGTAAGCGTCTCCACCAAAACAACGGTCAGTTGGTCCCCCAGACCAGTGGTTGGCCTGGTGCAACGAGATAGGGTCTTTGGTCGGTCATGAGGACTTTTCGCCTCTTCTTTTTGCCGCGCGTCTCCCTTTCGGCGCTCGAAATCTTTCCTCAGCTCCTTCCCACGCTGCTCTGTTCCGTTCCAGTGGAGGCATCATCACCATGAGCATGGAAAAGAACGACCTAAGCGCGGACCGTCCTGACGTGGCGAAATTGGAAAAAGATGTCGATTCAAAACGCTCCAAAAAGTCATCCAGCTCTGGTGTTCTTGACCCAGATTCCCCTTCCGGCCTCAAAGGCTCAGCAACAGAAGCAAAGACTTTGCTCTCTGAGGAGCAGGCTCTCGAGCGGGCAAAGCAAGACCCAAACGACACTGAACCGATTTACATCACCTACGGAATCGACGACCATGACAATCCAAGGAATTGGCCCAAGTGGAAGAAGTGGTACATTACATGTTTTGCAAGCTTCCTAAATGTTCTCACGTCTGTTACCAATGACCAATTTTCACGGCTACTCATGCTCACATCTTGTCCAGCTGTCTCTGTGCAGGTGGCATATCCTCCGGGGCCGAAGACATTGCCGACGAGTTCAATGTGTCCAGCGAAATCACGACTCTCTGCCTCTCCTTGTACATTCTCGGCTTCGCCATTGGACCAGTATTGCTCGCTCCTCTGTCCGAATACTATGGTCGTAATCCGATCTACATCATATCATGGTTTCTCCTCGTCATATTCCAGATTCCCTTGGCTCTGGCACCAAACATTGGGACCATACTCGTCTGCCGATTCATTGCGGGATTCTTCGGTAGTGCGCCCTTGACGAACACTGGTGGAACAGTCAGTGACTTGTGGGCGAGGAATGACTGTGGTAAACCAATGGCCATTTACGGGTTGAGTTCCACGTTTGGACCGCCCCTTGCACTGGTCATAAGCGGATACGTTGCTCTCGAGAAAGGCTGGAGATGGGTCTTCTGGGTCGCCATGATCATTAGTGGAGGGTTCTGGGTTTTCTTTGTGGTAAGACACTTGCCATTGTACTTTGACAGACTCCAGAGTCCTGACTGCAACAGCTACTCGTTCCCGAAACGCGACACTCGATCATCCTCGAGCGGAAGACGGCGCGCCTGCGCAAGCGCCTTCGTAAAGAAGGTCTAGACACAGCAGCATCCAGTGTCCGCGAGGCCAACTCGGACGAAAAGAAGAGCCTGCACACGCTCTTCGCCATCACGCTGACGCGGCCGCTGCGTTTCCTCTTCTCTGAGCCCATCACCTTCTGTGCCGCTGCCTACAACGGCTTCATCTACGGGATTGTGTACCTCTTTAACGAGGCATTTCCGCTCGTCTTTGGACCGACGGGACATGGCTTCAACTCGGGACAATGGGGTCTTGCGTTTCTCGGGCTGTGCGTGGGGTCGCTACTCGGCGCGGTGCTGCACCCGCTGCAGGAGCGGTACTATTTGAGAAAAGTGAGGGAGAATGACGGCAAAGGATGCCCGGAAGCGCGCATGTGGATGGCGCGGTTTGGGACGTTTTTGCTGCCCATTTCGTTGTTTTGGTTTGCGTGGACGAGCTACAAGAGCGTGCAGTGAGTAGTGCCCTTTTTCGAATCTCCAGGGGGGAAACTCCGCGACTGACTCTTGTGCGCAGCTGGATCGTGCCAATCATCGGCTCAGTCTTTTTTGGCGCCGGCATCTACATCATCATCCTCGCGGTGCTCAACTACGTCGTCGACAGCTACCAGACGTACAGTGCGTCGGCACTCGCGGGAGTCATCTTGGTTCGCAACATTGTACGCCCAGCCCCTCGTCCCGGATGAAAAACACTTTATTCTAGCGAGATACTAACAAACCGACGACAGGTTGGCGCCGGCTTTCCGCTCTTCGCCAAGCAGATGTACCAGACGCTGGGCTTGGAATGGGCCAGCTCTCTGCTCGCGTTCTTGAGTCTGCTTATGATACCCATCCCGTTTGTTTTCTTCTACAAGGGCGAAGCGATTCGGTTGAGGTCGCCTTGGGCAAGGGAGCACTTTGCTCAGGATGAGGACAAGCCGCATTGAGGACTGTCTGTGGCGTGTCTGGAGGTGGCTCTAATAGCAGCAGCCATCAACAAATAGATATATTTGCACACAGAATGTAGATTCTTCATCACAGCATGAGAGAGTCTAGGCATTATGCAATGTGATGGTTGATTCTTCCGTTTAGTTATCTGAAGTCCTCATCGGATGTACGTGGGGCACTTATGGCGTCGCACTGACCCACAGTCCGGATCACATGGAGTTTTTTCATTTAATTTTGCATTCCTTTTCGCAACAAGATTGAGATGGATTGATAGATAAGCAGGCACTAAGACTGAGCTCATTTTGACTGTGAAAGAGTGGAAAACGAGTGGACAGCCAAAAACGCAGGCATCACGCTAATACTGCGCGAGAGAATTGGGCTGATATACTGCTCTTCCAAAGAGACCGATGGAAAGTGATTCGCACTCCTCTACTATTCATCAACACAGTCAATATGTGCCCGAGCGCTCTTACAAAGGGGACTTGAAGTATTCTACCGCTTGTTTGTAGCACATGATATCTCCTTGCAATCAACAAACAGGAGGAGCTCATGAGCTCAAAGACTTGCCAAATTTGAAACTCTAAGGCTGAGTACGAACTACGAAGTCATAGCGTCCATATTATCAACAATTCCCCTGGTGCCGGTGGGGACTTTCAGATTGCCCTTGAACAAATTCTGAACGCTCCTTGTGCCGATCAGAGTGCGCAAATTCTCTTTAAACTTTTAAGTATCAAGACTTTAAGACTCCCTGTAATTACTAGAGTGCCAGAGTACCGTTATTTTGATAACTAACAACCTTTGAGCGCTCCCCAGCGTTTATCGTTTTGGACTAGATGCTAGAGTATTACTGATCAGATCATCCTGCAGCCAAGCACGAGAATGCCTTCCTCTTTCTCTTGACTTGAGGCTCTTAACTTGCGGCTGTAGCAAAGCCTTCCGAAATGTTCCTTTTCCGCACTCTCTGCGTGTAGCCTCAAGATACAAACGATGAATTAGCTGCTCATTCGAGAGCGAGAATTTTTAAAATTCTCAAGGGCAACCAAACTTGTATCTCTTCTCCTCATGCATACCCGCAGCGGAAGTGATCCACCTCACTCGTCCGTTGATGACGCGAGTCCAGACCAATCACGATAGCAGAGGTGCGGATGCACGGACGAGATGGTTGAAGTGAGGTTGAGATAGGCTCGGGATTTTTTACCCTATTTAACCCCGCCGACCGCTGTGTTTCAAACTGTCTTTCAAAAAAAGAATGGCCAATAACGCATGCAGCTGTTCGAACCCGAAAGACACGAGAAGACCAATCCTGGCTGCTCGGCTTGTTGATATCGAAGGAAAAGTGTGAGGGACTTGGGCGCCCCCAAAAACTCTCTACATTTTGGCAGACGCTAAGGCGTCTAGGCCAGGGCCTCTCGCAAGCCTCACGTTTTGCGGTGGAACGAGTATGTCCGTATACGTGTTGATTTGTTCCAGAAGAGCTAAACGATGCGCTGAAACGGCAACTGCTGTCTGCATGAGGATTTCCTGCACAGTGTCATCGGTAGCAACCTTCTCGGCCGGTTCCAGGGCTTGGGTTCTAGTCCGTTGCGGAACGTCTCGTTCGGAATATTGCGAGTTGGGGTGCCCGTACAACATCATCAGTCGACTCGAAGGATCTTCCTGCAAGTTGGCGGCATCGACTGCCCCCTGGTGATCTTGGATCAAAAATCCGCATGTGCAACCCATCGGAAATCTCGAGATTCGGATACGATAACAAAGCGCCCTTTTCGGTATCGCTGCTTATTTCGTGTTATTTACAACTGGATCAGGGCAAGTGGTTCCAGATTTCCGAAGCACTGTTTTACCGCCGAGGCCTGCGTCACAACGCCAGATTCAACTCCTGACAGACCGAACAAGAACGCCAAACCTCCCGGAATCCAGGTATTTCAAGACAAATGTTGGACAAGTAAATGATTGGAGATTGAGAGCTCCCGCGGCTGTGATGTTGACGGGAGTTGGGTACCATCTTAGTTCCGCTTCCACATGAGGTCCTTGGCAGCTGCCAAAACACCCTTCTGTTCAGTGCTTTCAACCACACTCTTCGTCTCGGACGCTTCCGATTGCTGGCTCTCGGCCTCTTTCCCCGTCGCACCGGCTTCACCGGCCTCGGCCTCTTTCTTTTCTTTCAGCATGGCACGCCTCCTCTCCCGCCTTGCCTTGAGCATCTTCTCCTCCTCATCACGAGCTTCAAGCTCGCGCAACCAAGCATCTCTCTTAGCTTGTCTTTGCTTCTCGGACTGAAGCTTGTCAAACTCCTTCCTCTTGTCCCTGTCTTCCTTCCAGTACAGGCCACCGACGGCCATTGCAGCGATTGTAAAACCTTGGGCGTAGATGCGGCGACGGAACATGATGTTGGTTCGTGCGTGGTCGCCGGCTCTCATGCTGCGAGTGGCGCCAACCAAGGCCCAAGTGGTGAGAGCCATGCCGAGCGGAATGAGCGGATCCTCCTTGAGGCGACGGGAAAACTTCTGCCATCGACTCTCCGAAAAGAAATCCCTGTTGCACTGTCAGAAAGGCAAAGTACTTGCAACTGCATGCTTACTCATTGCCGTCAAAAGACGACGGAAGTGGTGCGCCGCTCATGATAGTCGGTAAATGACGCAATGCGCGAAGATTGGCTGAATTGTTTTAGATGGAAGCAAGCATGCAAGGGAGTGCAAGTTCGTCCGGGGTTGCTGCTGGGAAAATGCGAGTTCAATGGGGCTGTCAGAGGAGAGGTCGAATGTGAAAGTAGGATCATTCATGAAGCGCGGCTTGCGCTTGCTGTCGTCACCATTTGCTCGGATCATCGTCGGGTAAGAGGCGTCGGCGGAGGTCTTGGCCGGGCTAGCGGCCCGCAGTCGGCGCGGCGTCCCGCTGTACGCAACCACAGGTCCAACATCATTCTCCAGCCTAGCTGTTTGCTCGTCGCAAAAGCCCATGCTAACGGCCGCCAAACCCCCATCTGGACACCAGGACATGATCTCATGAGCATGTGCATTCTGAGAACCCCGTTCACGATATGAACGATGAGACGTCCCCGTCAACCGCAGACCGGGCATTAGAGCAATCCGACTCCACGGGCTCGGATCTTGAAAGGAGAGCCTCCGCTCAGGCATCAACAGATGAGATCAGTGCGGAACAAGATGAGACGGTACCTGCATCTGAGCAAAAGAAAAAGATCAAATCCGAGAGGATAGCCTACCTGGACGACCTGCTGCGATCTCTGGATATCCTGATATACGCAGAGATATCTGTCATCTACTACTTGGAGTATGTTCCTGTATCTCTAGGCTATTGCCGCATCTTGCTACAGACCCTGATGCTGACTTTCTTCGCATTAGCTGCTCGTTCCTGCGGTTCTTCCTCCGCGCCTTCATCCAATTGCTCTGGCTCACGCCCAAACCTGACATCCTGCCGGACATGCCAACCAACCGTCCCTACATTTACCCAATCTGCGGCTCCAACTTGATATGCCTCTTGGCTCACCTATGGTTCACTGCACCGTCGGCTGGCGAGGCTACAAGAGGCTATTTGCACGGCGGCTTGCTCATCGACTGGATCGGTCAACATGGACAGGCGTCCAAGCTGCGGTTAACTCTGTTGGACTTTCTCACCTTTGCTCTGCAACTTATAATGCTTTCGGCCACACTGAAGCTGCAAAGAGTCAAGAAAAAAGGAGAACCAATTAGGCGAGGGAGTACGAGCGCGAATGCGAGTGCGAGTATAGCAGATGTGGAGTCCCTGTCATCGTCCGCCGGCCAGGATGTGGACTCAGAAGAGCGTGGAGTGTTGAGGCGCTCGTCTACAGCGTCTAATCTTCAGGATGTGGTGCCCAACGAAAGGGATCAACTTTTGGGCAACGAGGAGGCTCCTGGTACCGACCCTCAAGCAGTTTTGGACACCCTGAGCTCTGGACAGGCTTTGATTGCAGAACTTTTCGTAGCCGACACTGTTCGAGAGCAATTTGAAGTTGCCTTTACTGGAGAAATACCCTCGAGGGAAACGCTTCTGGGCAGCCGAGATAGGCGCCTCCGGCTCATGGCTGCCAGGCTCAGGCAGAGGAGAGCTGCATTCAACACGAGAATTGGCGGTGGCTGAGTGCAGAAGAGTTGATGCTCTATCAATACATCGGATGCGGCTCAAATACACTGTAGCCGCTGAGCCAATCTCGTGATCTTCGTTCAATCAGCTCTCGAGATACCGGCATCGAGGGATATCCTGAGTGGGGTCAAGCCAATCGTGCAAAACCTTCCTCAGCAGGTTGCATATGCGCCTGGTGGTTCCGTTGGAGCGACTATTTTTGTGGAATTTGGCGCAGAGGCCCGTCCTATTTGGCTGGCTGAGCCAATACTTTAAACCTTGCCGCTTGAGCTTCAAGCACTTTCGCAATTCTGCCAGAGCTTTACCCAGAGGTACACACTAAACAATATGGCATACCAAGCTTTGGATAAGGGAATCGGGCGAGATTACCGAGCTTGGCGATTCCTACTCCGAATTCGGACTGCCGCAAACTCTGTGCCGGTGGAAAGAAGAGTGCTTGGGTATCAGTATTTGCGGAATTCTCAAGGAATCCTACAAACAAAAGAGCCACAATGACATTCTTTCTCAGAGACTACACTGTGTGATCTGCAATCGCTCAGAAAGGCAGGAAGTCCAGGCCAAGAGATGACGATCGGTTCCGCAAAGTATCTCCCTTAGGCATCCATCGCCAGAGCGAAGCGTCGGAAGGGTCACATCGCAGTATCTGCTTCTTCAACACGCCTCGCGTCGTGAGCATGGGCCTTTGAGCGCAGGATCCTGGCACTCCAAACAATCACGCGATGGTTTCAACTCGATTGGGGGCCAGCAGCAATCGACGCTGGACTGCTGGCTCTCCAGACCAGAGCGGAGGAAAACACCACTCACGTCACAGTTGTGAGCTGGGCCTGGGGATCCGTTGCGCCTCCGTGCACTGGCTGCTCCACTCTCGCACCCTGTCGTATTACATCATTGCCCTTTGGCACCTGCCCCCAAGTCCAACCATGTGCGCATCACGGTGGGGAAGGCCGGGGATGGCTGGCCTCAACTCGGGCATCGGACGGGAACTCCACTTCTGCACGAAAGAAGTGCTCGATCTAGGTAACACCTGTTCTCTCACCCAACGCTAGCAAGAGTTTGATACCATTGGCCCTTTGGAATTTCCACGGAGAGGAGGCTTTGGTTGGTCAGCGTGACGGCACAGATTCAAAAGCCACAGAAGCATTAGCAGGACGTTTTTGACCCACGAGCAGATTTTCCGCCGAGCCTAATTGTACCACGAGCCGCCCAACATAATCCACATTTTCCCGGGCTCGCATCCAATCATCACCTTGTCATCGTGATGACCAGTTGATTTTTTTGTTTTTGCTCTTTTGCTCTTCCCTGTCGAACACCAACACCTGCAAGACGGGCACCAATGGTGATCACAGACGGCGCAAGTCGAATCGCATATTGTACTATTTCAGCTGATGCACGCCATTCACATTAGTGCCGTAGCAGCTGCTGCACCTGTCATGGAGCTGTCTCACCTAGTAAGAGAAAGCTAGAGGAATGCGCAGTGATCCGATGACAGCCTATCAAACTTTTGCTTGTCTCCTTCGCACTACCCGCTCTGCAATTTCCCGCGTCATGATGGAGCGCGGCCATGACGAAAGATGTCTACATTGGAAAGGGCCAAGCATCGATTGTCGAAAACAGGTTCTGCCAGTTATCAAATGCCTGTGTCGCTCGTTGTGATCCCTACGATCATGTTGATTTGTTTGGCAGGATGAACTTCACGCAATTGCCTGAAAAATGCTGGCTGTTCTTTCAAGGCACGAGTCGTGCTCTCCTAATCAAGGACGTAGCTCGACAGGGATCGAGTACGTGACATGACAGACGTGACGCACGTGTGCAGTGCCCTGCATCCATCCGCTGTCAACCACTTCGTTGGCACTGCTGCTGACGGCAGCCCGCTTAGTCAAAAGAGTCCGCGACGGGACGGGACGACATGGGGTAAATACGAGGTGCCCAATTTCGAGGCTGGAATATCGGCCAAGAGCGTACATCCAATCTCTTTCCGTGATGTTTTTCTTGGACGCTTTTGGAAGCGACTTCGGGTGTCGTCTCCCACTTTCGCGCTACCAGCGGATATGAAGCAGCTGGAAAAGAGCACCCGACTTGGATTGATTGATCATATAAAGTCCTTCTCCAAGAAGCCTCGATAACCCTGCTGGACTCCCGCTGCGCACCGTCTCGAACAACTTCGAGAAGGGGAGGTTTAATCTGGAAACGACAAATCAGTTTTATTACCTGGACTTACGCGCATTGATTGGCCCAGGTTATTCGAAATTCGAATGAATCGGCTAAATCTGATTGGCATGGTAGCAGAATTCGGATGCCGCAATGAACCAAAATGATCACCAACCGGCCCGCCTGAGCAGCACCTTGAGCTTGCTGGAAGCTTCACACGAACAACAACGAGACGAGACACCACTCTACCAACCACATGTGCCAGCAGTCAGTCTTCTTGGAAGCCCTAGCACAAAAAGAACTGGCGGCAGCCCTAGACCAGGAGAGGGAGGGGTGAGGGAGGGTGTTCGCGCATGGGTAAGTGGTCATGGACACGCGCGCCATTCGGCTTGATCAGTGTCGGGGCGGCTGGGATTCCCCAGACTGCCGCGATCGCTGTCCCCAAACCCTTTTGCCAAACCACGCAACATCACCCCACAATCGGGCCCGTCAACGACAGCATGAACTGATCTTTTCGACTTGATCGGGAGCTCTCCCAGCCGACATCGTGATGGCGTGCGCCTCTAACTGGACGGGATTGCTTGCTTCTTTTGCACCAAGTAAGTCCCAAGCATTTCCATCCTAGGACAAGCAAACCATCTCCCCCCCTCCACCGCAAAGCCAGCTCATCCCGTCACGCCCTGACCCGTATTTTGCCTTTCGGCCCCTTAATAACCTTGTTGTTCCTTTCTCGCTTAGTGCCCCTGGCTGCTGGTCCAAGGCTTGGGTAACGTGTGGCTGGCTGGCCGGCCGCCGACGTGCGTTGGTCTGACATGTGCCAACCACCATCACGGGTAGTGGCAAGCATCACGCGCTCACCTTCTCTGCCGTCTCTCTCCTTTACGAGCGGGTTGCTCATGTCACAGCGTTCCGGCCTATTTCGGCAGTTCCGCACCGGTTCGCGATTGCATTGCGGAGAAGTGTTGCCTGAGGATTGGGGGTGGAGTTGTAAGGCATTCTTGCTCCGCCAAGTCAAGGAAGTGGTAGAGATGCGGCCTCTTTTGATGGCATTCAGCTGTACATCGATCAGTGGACGACATCAACAAAGTCGTGTGCGAAGGATCAAGACAGCCATCCACGGCAAGTCAACTTTCAAATGTGCCCGACGACACTCGACGCGAAAAAATGAATGCGCTGACCTCCTGACGCCCTATATCCAAGACCAACACCAAGCACTACCAATCCACGATCAACCCTTGACTCCAAACAACATCCTCTTCACTCCGCCCCCTCGATGACATGTCTTCTCCCTCCCTGCCATGCTCCTCACAACCAACCCCCCTGCGCGTAACAGCAAAGCCAACCCAAGGCCAAAACATGATAGGACGAGCCCAACAAAAACACCGCGGCGCACATCAAACGAATAAAAGTCTTGACCTGCGAGTGGAACCAAACACCTGCCCGTCGCGCCCCCTTAGTAACGCGGGCTCCTCCACCTCCGCCATAACCCCAGCTCGACCACCGCCCTTACTAACCCTGCCTGCCTGCGCTGCACTGCACTGCGGTGCCTCAGCTTCTGCTCTCTCCCCTTTCCATTCCACCTTGCAGGGCCTGGCCAGGCTAGGCTAGGCCAGGCTGCCCGTCGTTGTCGTCCTCCGTGGCTTTTTGTCCTCGGCGTCGGGTTGCTGCTGGCCCCCTCCTCCCCAAAATGGGGGGGGGGGGGGGGGGGGGCGTGCGCGTGTGCTCCTTGGCCGAAAGCGGCAGGCGAGCCCGCGTAGCTTGCATCTTCTGTTTAATAGTCTTTGTTCGAGCCGGTCGACCAATCACCCGATTTTTAGTTTCTGGTGAATAGGTAGAACAAGCCTTTTACCACTTCTTGGGGGGGCTGCTTAATGCTGCCTGGGTGGGCACTGTGGCTTCTCGCGTGGCTTTGCGAGAATGCGAGGCTCTCTCGGGTGGCTAGCCTCGGGACCTGATACACTGTTCGCCTGGTTCACGATGGGGGTTTTCCTTTTGTCAGTGCAAGAGAGAGAGAGACGATCTTTGCCCCGACTGGAACGACGAAAACGTTCGGGCATAAAGACAAGACGTCTGTTGTGGAGTAAATCAACAAATCGGGTTGGGGAGTGAGGGATAAACCGGAGGAGAGGACGGTGCGTCCTGGCATTCGGTACCGCTGTCAACGCACTTGTCGAATGCGAAACGACCCGGCTGACGTGCAGGACGGCAGAGACTTGAGGCGGGAGAACTTGGAGAGTCGGACGGAGGAAATGCCAATTGAGGATGGTCGTCTCCAATCGGGTTTGTAGTAGCATGTCCCTATCTTTTTTCCGAAGCACTGAGTACGGAGGATGTGTAGGTAGGATGCATATGGCTATAAGTCAATGGAATAGGAAGTGGGGACCAAACTGAAGACCAAAAGAAGAACAGTGAACAGTGGGCATGACTTCCATTGGCAGACGGGATGTTGAAATGCACGGAACTTACACCTTACTGCTGACGCGGCTCCTAGTTTGTGCTTGCTTGATGCATGGTGGTGATGCTTCTTGGTTCGTCTAATTTCCTGAAAGTGATATTGTGACGTATGACGCCAAGTCAGTCAAGTCTTAGCAATACTCCTGTAATAAAGGGAAGAACATTCGGCGTCTGTCAACGCACATGAGCGGATGATGCTGAGCATTTCGACAAGAGGCGAGTGTGGAGTAGACCTACTTTAAGGTTAGTGGAAGGAAAGATATTAGAGTCAGCAATCCAGCCACTTCAATGTAGAGCTTTTCTAGGTTGCCGGAAGAGAATCGCTTCAGAGCCGAGCGCAAGCGTCTGTACTGCTTGAAAGATGCCCAATTACACGCTGTGTAGGTATTACCTGCATGCGGCGAAGTGATAGACGCAAACATAGGTATAGGGTGCTGTGTGGGGGAGCACGCGTAGGGATGCATCCAGTACAGTAAACACAGCAAACATCCCGACGGACTGGCTCATCAGCAACAAGCTTCACTTCGCCCCAACGGGAGCAAGTTAGGCTGAAAGGGAAACACAAGTCCCGGCAGCTGGGCTGCTCTCTGGATCCGTCGTCGGCACCGGCAAGAGCCTCTTAACCGACCGACAAGATGGTGTTTGCCAGTGACAATCGGCATTTACTAATGCCACGGTATGTAGGCAGGTAAGCAGGAGAGGCCCAGGCCAGCAATGACCAAGTGAGCGGATATGCTTTGAGATCGCTGGCTCGGCAGGGGCGGGCAGTGGAGCCTCGAAGCTAAAAGATCGAGTACAAACCGTTGCGCCAATGACTGAAGCGGGGGCGGGATTCTGGAGCGGTTCGGTGCGTAGCGGCGCAAGGAGCCGGAGGACTTGACTGGAGAACGCAACATGGATGTGTTGATGGGATAAGAGTAGAATCAGGTATGAGACATGAGAATGTCATGCACACGCGTCGAATTCCGCTTGGTGTCGCCCCGTCCACTTGAAACACAAATGCGGTAGGGATAAGGATAGTTTTCGGATTGTATGCCTCGTTGCTCACTAGGTATTTGAATTTCGTGAGCCGCCGAATGTACTGTACCTGCGCGTAGAAATGTGCCAGCCATCAGTAAGCAGGAACATACCTGCGTTTCGCAAAGGATGCCGTAAAGATTCAACACAGATTGGAACCGAAAACTCCGTCAGCGGCATTGAAGATTTCATGACAAGCTTTTCCGCCGCCGACCTAGATAGATTGCTGTCTTTCTTTCGGCAATTGCACAAAAAGTCAAGCGCAGCGCTGATATCAGATGACTCCACGTGCATTCGTCACAAGGGGCCGAAGAGCTTGGTTGCCGTCTGCGGGGATAAGTCGTTGTCGTAGTGGTGGTGCGGAACGAAGTAGGTCGAGTTTATTCGCACTGCCGACCCGATCCGGCCTTCGATGGAGGATGAATTTCCTCGTCAGGCACAGTAAACGACGGTGCGATGGACCGTTGGCTTGTTCCCTGTTATTACTCTGAGGTGCTGGTCGCCGAGCATCCAGGCCCCGGTCCGAGCAAAAGCCAACCTTGCTACCCTGTCACCCTGCTGCATTCCCGTTGATCATGGAGCCGCACGTCCATCACTCTTCATCTCCAGAGCCGGCCAAGTGTCGAGCGCTGGTTCCAAGACACCATTGGAAGAAGTTGACAGGAAACCAGATGACCAATTCTTCAGTCAGAGAGCGCATCGTGGATAGAACAACGGCTTTGCAGGCGACCGTGGCCATTGTCCTCAACCTATGTAAATCTCAAGTGCATCGGCCGAGTCAGTGCGGGACCCTTCGGGACTTCGCTGGAGAGTCTGTTGAACGCGTAAGGCGTATTACGATTGCCCTGATGATTGCTGGCCTCAGCTCTCGACGAGCAGAACAGGGCGATGATGGCCCCTTGTTGTTGGCTGTTTTTGCTCCAATGTTGTTTTCCTCACGAGCGCTAGCTAGTCAGATAAGCTTATTGAAAGAGAGCTCAGGCATTCGCTAGGCGTCCACACTCAGAACAGGGGAGGTCGCACATGTTCAAGGGCGGGACAAAGGACCAGGGGGGTCGAAGAAGTGTGCCTGACTAGATGGTGGTGAATGCCCAGTGTGGTTGTGCGCAGGAACAGGCGACGAAGCAGCACCAGAAGCGGCGCATGGCAGGGAAGTGTCAGGTACTCTGAATGGTGTCGTTGTAGTGGAGTCTGGCTAGGTTTTGTGCCCTGTGCGCCGGACGACCGCGTGCCTGAAGCTACCGGTTCAGCAAGCTTCCCGGCACCCCTTCTTTCGTCGTGGGATGCATGCCCAAGTTTGATGAGAAAAGTGACGTAACGATTGACAATCTCTCGTGTCGAGCCGAAGGCAAGAGGCACTGAAATTCGGTGTTTGGCGGCAGTGAGCATCGCGGGCGTATTTTGCTCAACATTGCGTCAGTGCGTGGAAAGCCTCACTGGTATTTTTGGCGTGAGGTGTGCTGTGGAGTGTGGACCAGATGCTACTTTTGGAGCAGCGATTCTGTGGCGTTCAAGATCTGGCTGCCAATGTGTAGATCCTTCTTTCGCTTCCACCTAGGCCTGCCTTCTGTACTGCAGTAGGCCAAGCTGCGCCAGCCCATTGTTTTGCTTGCTCATGCCAGCTGCCTCGACAGCTGGGAAAAAGTAAATTGAAGGTTGCTTCGCTGTCGCCGCCCAGAGGCCGGGGTCGCTGTGGGGCAAACAGGGGAAGTCTGCAGCGTGATAAAGCGCTTGGTTAGACGACGATATGGAACTCCCTCGAGCGTGGAGCGAAGGACACTTTCGAGCTGGACTATCCTCCAATAGAAACCAGACCCTGCTAACAGAAGCCGCGCAATATCATCAAAAGCTGCACATCCAGACGTTTGGTAAATCTCCAAAACTGCACTTTCGCCTCAATTGGAATTGAGTGTCGAGCAACTCCACCATGACCGTTAGCGGTCGGCGGAAATGGTCGCAATAGATGTGATGATGTCAGAGGCCTGGTATCAAGAGAGCGTTTAAATATTATCTGACAACATCAGCTCAAAAGACAAATTCCACGTTGCTCTTCCGCTGGGAATTACAACTACCGTGAACCAACTACAACATTCTTCTTCAAATTGGTGTATCGCGAGATTTTGAAAGCTCTAAAACAAGGACATGGCATTAGAAAACTTTGGTGCAGAGTGCCAAGAGCGTAGAAAAGTGCAAGTAAATGGCTATTATGAGAAGAAGACTCGTTCAAAACTGACTATCCGGGGTATAGTGCTGATTCATAAAAAGTGCGGACGAAGCGAAGGTGCATACTGTGCTTGAAAACACAGTACAGATCCGCGGTAAAAGGGGTATTGTGAAAACCATGACGCTCGGCAATCAATCGAGGGTATCAAAACCGAATCAAGAGAACGTCGAAAGACTCTTTGTGTAAAGGAGAGAACAAATTAGGGTTAGAAAGGGGTTTGGAGGCATGCTTCGCTTCTTCTTTTTCTCTCCTCCTCGTGGACAGACACCAACCGCATGGCGCGGTAGGGTAATTTTGGTGCACACTGGCCGTAAATCACGATCGTGTCCTTCTAAATCATCCGAGTTGAGCGCCCCTCCCTTTTGCTCATGATTTTTCAGTCCGTTCCGGTAAAGCCTTTGGCAACATTGCTTTCCGACCTAGCAGCGATCCGCGTGTCCGCTGCCCGCGAGTATGTCTATTCGAAGTTCCAATGCGACATGTGGTTTCGTAGTAGATGTCAAATACTTTCGTATTGTCATCGGGTGTCGTGGTGATTTGAGACGATCAGAGCGGGCCCGGGGGCGGCGGAGGACCACGCGCGCCAGGATGTGGCTGGGGAGGCCAGCTCCTCTCAGCGCGTTCGGGCCCTTGAGGCGGAGGATAGAGAGCTTGAGGGGCGGCTGGCTGGAATGGTTGGGGTACCGCGACTGGCGGTATGGACCGAGTTGAAGGATGCGACTGGGGCGCAGGTTGAGCGGGGGGCAAAGGAGCATAAGACGTCGGGGGGTAGCCCATTGGAGGCTGTGGTTGGGGACCTGGCGCAGCGTGCGGCGGTGGTAGGTATGAGCTTGTTCGCCTCCGTACGTTACGCTCAGGTTCTGCGCGCTGTTCGCTACGTTGCTCAGTAGGCGGATAACTCGAGTACGCAATGCTCGGTGTGCTTCCAGCAGAGGTACTCCCGTGGCCAGACGAACCACCACCGGTGCTGCCCTGTGTCTGCATAGACATGCGTCGCAGTCGAGGAGACGGGGGTCGTGGAAAGTGGCGATCACCACCAGGAGCTTGGTACACTAGCTGCGCTAGATAATCTCGCTCACGTCTGTAAAACTCGACGTCCTCGTTTGCCTCCCGCACCTGTTGTTCCAACCGCGATATAGTTGTTGACGCTTCTTTCTCTTTCTCTTTTCGCCTCGCACGGAATCGCGCAGAAGCACCGGCGTTGCGCTTTCGTTTCTCGTCTGCGACCTTGGAGGCAGCCTGAACGTCGACGGGTATTTGAACGTGGCCTTGATTGGTCTCCAGCGTCAGTAGTTGGTAGTTGCTCTGTCCGGTGGACCCAACTGGTATGCCATAAGACCGCTCCGAGTCCTGTGTCGAGGGTGACTGGGCTTGTGCGCTCGAAGGTGCCGAAGGAAAAGGAGCTTGAGAGGGACGCCCTGGTTCCATGAATGGAGAACTTTGACCACCCTGCGAGTGTATGCCGCCTGGGCTCGCACTTGCAGAAGGCGGTTGTGGGGGCTGTGAAACCCCAGCGCTTGTCCTGCGAGAATGCGACTGAGGAATTGGAGGAGTCGGCATGGCTGAAGGAGGGGGGAAGCTGAACCCAGTTCGCTGAATTGCCGGGGGTGTCGGAAGAGGGGGATGCAACGAAGTTGGCGCGTCTGTTCTGTACTCCTGAGCTCCTGGGGAAAGAAATGGAGTCTCCTGGGCGTTAATTGTTCCAGTGGGAGGTCGAATCATTCCCAAGCTTTGGGTACGGTACAGTGGAGATCGTGGGCTCAGAACCCGTCTCTGCTGGCCAACGGCCGCTGCCATGGACGGAGCCCGGCGCACATCCATGCTGCTGTGAGTACCTTGTTGACTGAAGTAATCGGCCGAAGGAGCGGTAGCCCGTTCGACTGGCGATGGGGATTCCATTTGGGAGGCTGACCGTCTGTGGCCTCTGGGTTCTCTGCTCTCCTGGGAAGGGTTCAATATCGAATGCACCCCCAATGATCTTGGAGTTCGACCTTCCGAATGAGGTGGCGTAGGCTCATAAGGCGGCTGGATTGGCGGGAGAGCAGGACCTCGGGCGTCCGGAGGCTCAAACAAGCTGCCACCAGACGCGCTCGACGTTGCTAAGGCGGGGCGGGCTGGATTTTGGCGCGCGGGCGCCGTGGCGTACCGACTTGGAGCATCGTGAAGTCGGCTGGACGAAGGACCTGACCCGGTGCCATACTGCTGTGACATCAGGTCCTTGTCGTCGGGGCGGTTTGCGCCTCGATATCCCGACCATGAGGGGTCCCTTCCCCGGCGATCCAGCTGGCGTATGTCGACAGAGTCGTGATAGCGAGCTCGGGTGGGAGAACTGTGGAGTGGGCCAAAAGGCGAAGATGAGGAATTTGGAAACTGGTGCCGGTAGGGACTGTGGTGGTGGTGGTGATGGGTGTAGTGAACGGCGAGGTCGGGGGCAGCCAGATTGACGGTGGCGGCGAGGTCGTACGTATGGCACGGCCTCGAGGGGATAAAAAAAAAATACAGCAGAGTGTCGTGACGATCGGGCGGCGGGAGATGGGAAGCAGGCAATCAAATGCCCTTGGGGAGAAGAACAAGAGAGTAAAAGGACAAAATGGGAGGGACCCGTGACCGGCAAGGCAGATATAACGAGTTGCGGTGAGTTGGATGAAATTGAATCACACCAATCCGCAGGAGATGCTCTTGGTCATCCCTGCGGGCGGGCTACGCTCGGAGGGGAAAGGCGTATTGTCAAGTTGGAGTCGGTCGAGGGAGCAGCTGGACCAGGACCAGACCAGGACGTGGACGGGTAGCCCTGGAGGATTGGCGGGCATGGGCGGCGGGAGCCGTTCCCTGACGGGCAGAGACGACATGGTTGATGGTGCGACTCTAGGACGCACGGCAACTGGGATCGAGTCAGCGGCAGAGGCAGGGGTCTTTTCGCACGCCTCGTGGCTCGCACAGATGCAGGCGTTGCTTTTGACAGCGAAATTGGGGTGTTGGTCCATGAGCGGTGAAGAAGCAGGAAGCGCAGGAAGCGGTGGCAGGGAGAGGCCCCAGGACGCGGAGCACAGTGCTGGGAATGATGCGCAGCGACCAGTTGACGGCGGCGACGTGTTTGGCGACAACTTGTCGTGATGGGGACCCCTGCCGCATTGCGTGGGCGGTCATGTGCCGGCGGGTGACGAAGTTGAGGTCGGGGGAGAGAAATTCGAGAAGATGAGTCCAGAGGAACCGAGCGCGCGGGCCGACGCCGCTCACGTCAGGCAAGGCGCTTACCCATCAGCCCTGCCCGACTCATTGCCCGGACCTCGTCCTTAGCTCATCATCTCTTCTGTTAAACGTCCAATTTACCTCGCAGCCCTACTCCAGACACGGTCCTCCCAGCTACTGTACTCCTACGAACTCGTCCAGCTCGTGCAAGTCATCTCGTCCTGCATGCACAGACGCCGCCGCCGCCAGAGTAATGTCGTGCTCTCGGTCTGCATCCTCCACCTCCCTGCAATCTACGCTACGCCATCCATGGTCCAAGGGTCCAGGGCAAAGAGAGCATTCCCATTCCTACCGCCCCTGTGGGATTTTCAACTCTCTCGCCGAGGCTGCTGTCTACCCAGCGCTGGGTCCGTCGGCTTGTCAACGGTCCATCTAGCCGGAGCCGCCGAGCCAGCCACGACCCAAGTCAAGACTCTTGCCGCGTGGCCGCGCAAACCCGCCAAACGCCCTCTCGACGGACCTCGACATCTTTACGCCCGTTGGTGGTGCTCGCTGCAAATCATCATCCAGTCCGGCCAGCCAGCCAGCCGCACGGGAACCAATGGCTCCTTGCGCCCTGCTCCCTTGTAACAATGATTTCCTCCACCAGGAACCACAACAACAACCTCCGTCCAGGCCCTCTGCTCCAGTCGCAATACGCTTGCGCACCCACCACCCAGTGCTCGTGGTTCGGGTAGCCACTCAGACACATGTGGCTTCATTATCCTTCCTCCTCCCCGTTGCTTCTGATTGACTCAGGCTACGAACAGGCCACCAATTGACCAATTTCAATTGATGCAACTTACACAGTACCAAGCGCCACAATCTCTTGCTTTGGAGCCAATGCCAAATCCGCAACTAATGCCATCTTTCCCGACGGAGTGTCCCGCTCCGAGCACGAGATCGCTGGTCCGAAGCTGCTTAGCATTGTTTGTTTGCCATTACCTAGGCCCGTTCCCTGTTGATGATGCCATCGCCATATGAACCTGAGCCGGGTTCTGCTACTTCACGACCATCGGCTTTCTCGCGGAACACTTGGTTCGCCGGAGTCTGTCCTCCGTGCCCGCGGCTTGATCGCATCTTTGACGAAGCTTTCCCCAACGATATCCAACTAGCTTTGCGCACGCTCTCCCAACTCCTTCACCCTTGCCCAAGCGGGAAGCTCATGTCCGTGTGCGAAGCTCATGGTTCATCCCACCAAACCAAGTCATGCTAAGTCGAGCGTCTTCCATCTTTCTAGAATAACTCTGTGGATGGTTGGGGTCCATCAGGCCGTCCACGACCAAGTCATTGTCAGCACCCGCACCCGGGACGAGAGCCGGCCAACCCGTAGTATAGAGTTACCGACTCGGGTCGTCCGGTTGACTCTGCCGTCCTGTCAGCCCAGCGCATATTGCCCGTTGCACGTTTTGTCGCCGGCCTCCGCCGCCGCCGCCAGGAACCTGTCTTGTCCTTTACCCCTGAGCCCGGGCCTGAGACGCCCATACAAAGTCCGGGTCTGATCATCAACCTTGAAACCGTTGAGCCAATGCCGATGCCTATGACCCGCCTCTCTCTGGTCTTGTCTTCATCGCTACTTGTCGTCCAAAGTGTTGCCAAGTCGGCGCGCGGGCAATCAAGAGCCCCCGGATGCCTGCTTACCTACATTAGGAACCTATACAAACACGGCCTGCGAGCTCCGTCGACGTGCAGGTAACGGAGCAACCATCCAACGAGTGGTCGTGTGCGTCTGCCGAAGCGCACCACTCTGCTGGGACCGAGGTCAGCTGAGTTGAACTCGATGTGCGTCAAGCCGGACACGACGTGGCCGTCTGGCGTGGGGCATGTCGTGGGGCCATGTGCTTCAACTCGTGCAGGCGGCATGTAGGTGATGCGAGTCGCCTTTTTTTCCTTTTCTCACCAAAGCCTCTGATCCAAGCATTGCCATCCGGCTGACGCGGGAAAGATCTCTTGAGGGTGCAGTGCAGCGGTGAGCTGGCGTGCGTTGCCGAGAGCTCTTGCATGTGCGTGACATCTCAAAAACCACATCGCAACGCCGCGCTCTGGGATCCGATAGGTTGCGAAACTAAAGACGACACCACACCTTGCATGCGGAGACTCTTGCCTAGGCCGATCGTCGTATGATGGCGCAGCAAAAAAGATGCTGCCGCCTACCAGTTGTTTCAAGCGCCTGGGTCTCGTTTGCTTCTTTATGTATGTCGTCGCCTCACTCTGTCCAAGGCTACAAGGGCCCCACTTCCCTGCTCCGCGGTCTAGGTACACAAACGGCTGTCACGCATGCTTCAAATCTTTCATACAGCAACCTCGCCAGTCCACTTGAATCGGTTTGGCGTCACTCCCTTGACTCCCACACGCACCTTGAAGATGCTGCCATCGTACTTTAAGTTTTCGGGATACTTGTCGGGCTCCTCCTCTGCGGCGCTGGTGATGTACAAGTCTTCGCCTGCGAATGCCGGACACGTCGGGCATCTTGTCGGTATCCGAATCTCTGCTTCAACCTTTCCTTGCGGAGAGATGCGCAAGACCTTGCCGATTCCATGGATTGCGACCCACATGTACCCTTCCTCGTCCACTGCATGTCCATCGGGAACACCATTCTCGTCTTGGACGATGAAGAAGGGACGTTTGTTGGACATGTTGCCAGTGGCAGCGTCAAAGTCATACGCCCAGATAGTTTTGGTCGGGGAATCGGTAAAGAACATTGTGCGATTGTCCTTGGTCCAGCTGATCCCGTTTGGAATGTGTACGCCCTCGAGGACGCGGTGGAGCGTGCCATCGGGGTCGAGACGGAACAGGGTGCCAGTAGGCGTGGGCGCCTTTACCATGGGGTCGTTCATGGTACCTACCCAGAAGCGGCCTGCGGAGTCGATGGCGCCGTCATTGCCGCGATACCTATGCCGCAAGAGTGTTCCATGAGCTTGGCCAACATATGCCGCGTCGAGGGTCCTCACAGCTTCTCTTTGCCCGACTTGACCTCGTCGTCATTCCAGTACTTGTTGATGTACTTGTACGCCCCAGTTGTTCTGTGGAAGAAACCATAGCCATGTTTGCCGCCAAAAACAAAGTGGTCGTCGTTGCCTTCAATGTTTGCGGTGGTGCTAGTGAGCGTGTCAGCGCCGTGGCTCAGGAGCTAGAGATGGGCGCTCTCGGTACCCAATGGAGATGTCGAGCTCGGTCAAGACCTGGTGAGACTCGGGGCCTTGGTTCAGATCAACAACATGCACGCGCTGTTTGATGATGTCGACAAAGCGCAACGTGTTGGTCGACTGCTCCCAGTACGGGGCTTCGCCGAGGCCGCAGTCGAGCTTGATGTAGGGCTGCGGGAGGAGCCGCTGTCAGACTACTGTACTGGCACTTGCAGGGGTCGCCGACGTCGGATGGCCATGCCATGTAGGATGGATGCACGCACCTCGTCGATGGTGTAAACTTTGATTTCACTCATTTCTAGGAATGCGTATAGGTCAATTGCGAGGCGTAAGAGGGGAGGGGTGGAGAGCTCCAGTGCAATATGGAGAAGAGGGGTTGCCCAACTCGCCCTCCACTTTCGCGAATCATGCGCGAAAGCCCTCCAATCGCGACTGACTCGCAGCCAGTGACCTCATTCCGGGCCTCGACCTTCACCTCACCCCAGTTCAGGATTTTCCTACCACGCCGCCTCCGTGCATCTCCGTCTGACTTGGGCATCAATGCTGTTCACGATCTAACCTCAGTCTCTCATGCCGAGCGCAGGGTTCATTGACCGAGACCATTCTAGAGGTCGGGACGCGGTCTGGCGCTGTCGGATTTACCGCGCCGCAGCATCACCACATACACGGTTGACTGAATGGTCGGTCGTCGTCTCCTTGGCGCCCTGTGACGGGTTATGAGCTCGCAGAGCGCCAACTGCGTGTCGGACCCGGACAAGCAACTGTGCCGCAGCAAACGGACAACGGCCGGGTACCTTGCAGCTATGGGCCTTTCACTTCATCATGGGGTCCAAATGACATGCAGCGTCTCATCTTCTCATCACTCCGTCCCATGCAGCTGGGCGCTTGTGTATCACCTGTGTAACCCTACCCCATGCTGGCTGTATTGGCACTGCCACTGGTCCCGAGCATTGACTTGACCAGAAATCACTTCCGTTCGCCTTCGCTTTTCGTCGTGCTGTCGCAGCCTTCTCGTCATACCTACATGCACCGGCGACCTTTACTCTTTTCAAACATGTCGCCGGCCCACACGGCGCTATGGACGCTCGTCCGTGGCGTCCCAATGTTGCAAAAAGAACGCAATGTATTCTCCGACCACGTTGTCGCCCCCTACGTCACGCTAGGTTGGCACTGTATGGGCTGCCATATCATGCAGCCAGCACCAAGCGCAGCCTATGCCGACCCGCCAACCTGTGTGACGAAACGGTGCCTGCCGCAGCCACAGCCAGGCAATCGTCGCTGTCCACGCGCGTCCACGCACACCACCGGGCTCTTCCCTCGTTTTGGTACGCCATCGGGCGACACCAACCACCCGGTCCGCGCTTACGCGCTCCCCTTCTCCGCATGCCATAGGTCCCGGCCATGTGTCCAGCCCTACCTACCGTGCCCTCATGGTGTGCATGTGGGTATTGGGTAACCATGGGAGCCGAGGGCGTGGCTGGCCGCTGATGAGATGCTGGGTCACCGGGATTGGATTTGAAATGGTGCGTCTGCGTCGCATGCGCCTCTCAAATACATGCCTCTGCCAATATCAATGCCCGGATCAGTCTACCTCAATGAAGCACTTTGTATGACCGCATATCCACGCAATCTTTCTTCCCACCACATTCGCTTTTCTACAACCGTCAGGCCTCCCTTTTATTCCCACGACAAAGGTTCAATATAATGATCCACCCCTTGAGTCGTCGTTGCAGTATATTATGAGCACAGCCCCCTTCCTATTGCGTCGCCCCCGCCGTCACCTACCGGCGCAACCTCTATACAAAAAGGAAATGGAGAAATGAGAGAAAAAGCACTCAGTCAAGAATACCACGCTTCTGTCCCTTTTCGCGCAACGCCACAGTGGGTGACGGAAGAAATTGCTAATCTGAGAATCTCTGTCGCCAAGTCTCCACACGTAGAGACGAGGAGTCTTCAAGCGCTCAATGCCTCTAACATGGAGAGAATTTTTCTCTTAGTGAATGGGTACAAGGAGCCTCCAAACGCATGCGTCCAAGTGTGCAACGACTTGAACCAAAGCCTAGGTCGAATTTCTTTCGTCACCGACTGTGACCCAGCACCTGCGCTTACTATCTCTAGTCATCCGTTGCTCTCCTTTTAATTCTCTATAGTCGTCACACGGCATGCTGTTAATGAGTTTCTCCGGTTCACCACATGCTCGACTACGCGCCTGCCTTGTCTGGGTGGGTGGCGCTGCTTCGCAAACAAACCAACCTCTCAGGACGAGGCGTCTTTCGCCTTCCCGCCATACGCGCCGTCCGATCCAACTTGGGACATGCTCCGTCAGATCGTGATTGGCGTCTCGTCCCGGTTGCGTTTGTATCCGTCCTCCGATGAGCAGCTGAAGTGTTCAGACTGTCCGTCCTGATCGTACCGTCTTTCATTCTAATCTTTCCGTCCTTTCCTGTAGCATTACACCGATCGGGCTTGCTTGTACTCCCAAAGCTCTTCCTCGTCGAAATGAGCAAAGCATCGAAAATGCACAGGGAGTTGCCAAGGGACCAGGTGAGTGGAAGATCGGATTTTCAATGCCCTTGTCTAGGGACACCGAGTTCTCCTCCTCCCTTACCACGCCTACCTGCTGCTTTGGGCAACTTTGTCTCAAGGAGGGTCAAGTGTTATTATAGTCATGGGCCTAGAACTTTGGTATTCTTAGTTTTGCACAGAAGGGGCTTCAGTACTGCGAGACTTGAACAGGAAAGCGGATAGTTGATATTGACTTTGCGCTTGCAACTATATAGGTATATTTGGGTTTTGATAGCTGTATATTGGTCCAGTAGCTCTGGTTGACAGTTTTTCGACCACACCAAGGTCGCGCGAGCCGGAAAAGCTAATCCAGCCACGGCTCTTCCATATGTGAGTATACACAGTACAGTGAGAGAAGCTAGTATCAGACCAAAATCCGCAGTCCATCAAAAGTTATGCCATAATGATGCTGCTACATCACGTTGTCCAAACCCAAGGCGGACTGGAGGGCCTTGGACCAAAGGAGCTTGGGCCATCGATCAGCGCGACCTCGCTGCATCTGGCTTGCCCACCACCTCTCTCCACAACACCACGTCCAAGACGCGCACCGCATCTTCTTCCCATCCATCCATCGACTCATTGCTCCAATCCATTACGCACACGCGATTGTCTTCAAAACCACCCGTCTCTAAACGAAAATACGCGTCGGTGCCAGCCGCGATGCCGCCCAAGAAGCGCAAGGCTGCTGCCACCGCGCAGCCGGCTGCGACAACGTCGACACCGCGTTCGCGCCGCGGTGCTCCGGCTGATGAGAGGCCAGCCGCGTCGGCGACGCGTTCGACGCGCGGTACCGTCAATGCCGCCGAACCCGACGTCGAACTTCCTGTGAAGAAGAGGCCTGGCCGTCCCGCAAAATCTGCCTCCGCCGCTCCTGCTGCGCCAGCTCCTGCTACTTCCGGTCGACGCGGTCGCCCGCCCAAGAACAAACAAACAAACGACGCGAACAGTCCCGCGCAAGACGAAGTGCACGAGGAGCCGAAGCAAGAGGAGAAGACCACAACCGGCAGGGGACGGGGACGAGCCGCAAAGAAGGACGCTGACGAGCCAGCTGCCGCTCCTGCCCCAGAGCCTGCGCCCAAGAAGGGACGGCCAGGGCGCAAGCCGGCCGCAAAATCTGAGCCTGAAGCTGTTGAGGAGAAGACGAAGGACGCGCCGAAGAAGCGGGGTCGCAGGTCTACACTTATTCCAGAGCCGGTCGAGGAGACGCCAAAGGAAGAGGCGGCAGAGAAACGCGGACGTGGAAGACGCGCCACAGTCGGCGCGCACGTCGAAGAGAAGGCTCCTGAAGAGGCTGAGCAACCCAAAAGGCGTGGCAGGCCTCCGGTCAAGAACACCACCACTACCAAGGAAGTATCAGCTCCGCCTGCTCGTCGGGGTCGCGCGGCTGCTGCCCCAGTAGCAGAGAGTACTGCAGAGCCTGCTCCGAAGCGTCGTGGCAGAGGAGCCTCCAAGGCGGCGGAGCCAGAGCCGGTCGAACAGCCTAAGAAGCGCGGTCGTGCTGCCAAGGCGGCAGAACCAGAACCAGAAGTCGAGCAGCCCAAGCGACGCGGTCGTGCAGCAACCAAAACCAACGACGAAGAGCCTGCTGCTTCTGTGCCAAAGAAGCGCGGCAGGCCAGCTGCAGCAAAAGCGGAGCCAACTGTCACTGAAAAGCCACAAACCAAGAAGCGCGGCCGACCTGCACAAGAAAAGGCCGAAGAACCCTCTGAGCCACCAAAAAAGAGCCTCAAGACTGCGTCGGCGCCGATGAAGAAATCTACCCGTGCTGCTGATCCTACCGGCAAGAAAGGCACATCGACTGCGAAGCCAAATTCGGCGACAACGGCGGTAGAAGAGCCCAAGAAGCGTGGAAGGCCTGCAGCTCAGAAAACGGCTGCAACGGTGCCAACGACTAAGGCCAAGCCTGGACCCAAGACTACTGCTGCCGCACCTAAACGCCCTGGTCGCCCTCCAAAAGCAGTCCAAACTTCCGCTGCTGGTCCTGCCAAGGGTACCAAACGGAAGGCCGAGGCAGCAGCTGCCGACCAGCCTCAACCTAAACGTCGTGGACGTCCACCAGGAAGCACCAATAAAGTCAAAGAGGTTGCAACCAAAGACAAGAAGACGGCAGCGACGACGGCGAAATCCAACGCCGATGCAAAGGAGAAACCCTCGAAAGCCAAAGCGAACGCGAAACCGAAAGCGGAACCAAGCTCTGCCGACATTGAACGTGACCCAGACACTGGTATCGCACACTGGCTGATGAAGGCTGAGCCCGAGTCGCGCCTCGAGAATGGTGTTGATGTCAAATTTTCTATTGACGACCTTGAAGCCGCAACTGAGCCTGAGGCCTGGGACGGCGTTCGCAACCATGTTGCTAAGAAGAACATGATGTCGATGAAGAAGGGTGATTTGGCCTTCTTCTACCATTCCAACTGCAAAACGCCCGGCATTGCAGGCATCATGGAAATTGTCGAAGAGGCGGCGCCTGATGAGAGCGCCTTCGACTCCAAGCACCCGTACTATGACGCCAAGTCCAGTCGCGAGAAGCCCACCTGGCACTGCGTCAAGGTCGCCTTCCGCAGTAAATTTGAACACCCTGAGCGTCTAACTTTGACCGCTCTAAAGCCCTTGGCTGCCGACGGAGGACCCTTGGCGAACATGCAGCTTTTCAAGCAGAGCCGTCTTAGCGTCAGCAAGGTCAGCCTGAGCGAGTGGAGTTTTATCAAGTCGCATGCCGCCGGTGAAGCTGAAGATCTCGCCGCCGAGGAACCGGTCTTGATCGAGAAGGATGTCCCAGAAGCTCCAAATGGTGCTGCAGATGCTGAGGCTGGTGTTGAGCGCGCAGAGGAGGATGACGCCGAGAAAGATGATGGTGTCAGTGAGGCTAGCGAACCCACACAGCCCCAGGCGGATGATGACGAGCTTGGTTTGACCATTGGCACCCCAAAGGGTGCGGCGGCCCTGCTCGAGGCGTCCGAGGAACCAGAGGAGGATACCACCATCGCTGATGCTACGCTCGTCACGGCTCAAGAGGAGAGCTCCATTGTTCAGGAGAATGGCGTCACGACTACCACTGCTGTCACTCGGGAAACCGTGCTTGAAGCACCAGCGCCAGACGTAGTTGAAGCTGCTGAGGTTGGAAATGACCTCCCCTCCGACGACGATGCCGAGGAGCAGAAGTCGACGCCGTCTGTCGAGGATGATGGTCAAGCTCTCCCCTCAAAGCAGACGGATGGCGCCGAACAACAGACTGTCCCCTTCGAATCCTCGCCGCCGGCCGGCTCGGTTCGAAGCACCTCTCTTCAGCCCCGTGTTGAAGACGCTCCTAAAGGCGATGATGTTGACGCCCCGACCGCTGAGGAGACGCAGCCCATTGAAGAGCCCGCAGCGGCCTCCCTACCCAGCACTCAGGGCCTCGACGCAATGATCCAAAACGTGTCGTCCTCATTCGGCACCAGCAGCGGCGGCGTGCCCAACGACGAAAACGCGCCGCCCTCGTCGTTCGAAGCCCACAACAACCACGCCAACGCCGCCGCCGCCGACGACCTGGACGCCTCGGCCATGGACTTTGAAATGACGGGCGCTGCGCCCGACTTGTCGACTTCTGGCGCCGCGTACGACGAAGCCGCCCAGAAGCAAGTCTTGGGCGAGTTGGCGACGTCGTCGAACGCGGAGCAGCCGCAGCAGCAGCAGCAGGTGCCGAGGTTTACGGGGTTCGGGTTTGGCTTTGGTGGCAATGGGTTGTAGTGAGAAAATAGGAAGTCGCCCGGTAGATCAAATTGATGCAAATGGAATGAGAAAGACATGTGAGTGGATGGACGGAGACGGATGAATGGACGCGTCGGTCGAGGACAGCGACGCGCTGCGGGTCGTCAATGTACTTGGTGGCGCGTATCTAACAAAGGGCGTTGTGGTGTGCCTTATTTGTTTTATTGTTCATGATTTATGGAGTTCCGTTTTTCAATGTTTCGGCTTGGCATTGCTCTCGTGTGCTTTTTTCTGTATGCTCGCCGTTGCATGTCTCTGTCGACCAGGTCCTGTCCATTGCTGAGTTGTCACCTCAAAAGGCCGCGCCGTGCTGGACATGATGGGCAGAGTTAAATGGCATCAGGCAGAACGAGGGAGAGACAAGACGTCTTGCAAAGTCATTCAGAACGCCCCCAAAAACAACAACAAAACGGAAGCAAAATTGGCAGGAATAAGGTCAGGCCTGGGACTCGAGCGAGGGAATGGCATGGCGGGAGTTTGGGAATTCGTTTTGATGTAGGGCAAATGGCTAGGCTAATACATGTTTTGTGGATCACCTCGATGTCGAACAGTGAGCATGCGGACATCGAGACGGAGAGTAGAGAGAGGGGGTGGACATCTGACTCTTGTCCTTCTACTCCATCGAATCTCCTTTTTACGCCCTCTCGTTCCTTTTCCCCCTCCAACCACATCATAGATAATCATGCTCACCCGCCTCATCATCATCATCATCGTCCCATGTATATCCATCATCTTGCACATCCCAGCCCGCCCAGGTCGGCTCCAGCCCGCCTTGCTGCCGATACTGCATCCAATTCAACCGGCTGTATCTGTCTGCGAGAGGTTCCTCTTCGACGACTTTGTTGGTAGCCTTTTTCTTTTTGGTCTTTTTTGTAGCGCTCTTCTTGCCATTATTGCTCTGAGCACCAGTCGGTGGAGCAGCTGCGTGAGCAAAGGATGCGAAACCAAGGGGCAGGAATATTGGGCCGATGCAGACGACGACGAGGATTGATTGCTTGAGGACGTTGTAGAGGAGGGAAAGCGGCGAGTCCTCGTACACTGCGGTGAGTGCAGTTAAGATTGCGTCGTCGGGTGACATTTTTGGTGGGTGGTGGGTTTGTTTGTGTGACTGAGGGGTGGACGGTGGATAGTTTTGTGATTTCTGGACAAACGATCGGGAGGAGGTGCTGGGTGGGGGAGCTTAAAAGGAAGGAAGATTCTGCATCAGTGGAGAGGGTTGAGGTAGGAAGTAGCGCTCGGACAGTTGTCTCACAGAAGTGGAAAATGGGATTCAATGGAAAAACTCGAGACTGTCTCGCGGAGAAACTTGTTGGGAAGCATGAACGTTTTCATTGTGGATTTGTCCATCCCCAAGTCCAAATGGCAAAAATATCCCGAGTGATTGCATCCAGCACAACCACTACTCAAGGTCATTCCTCCCACCTTCACCTACCTACTTGAGCAACAAAACATCCCCTTTAGTATTTCTTCTTGCTAACACCTCCAGCAAAAGTCGGCTCCAGGCCACCCTGCTGCTGATACGCCATGATGATCAATCGATTTAAAAAGGCAGCGTAGGTGTGCGAACTGCAGTCGACGTCGTCATTGTCTCCATAGGAGGAGAATCCGCGAGAACCGGCGGGAGAAGGTGGAGACGACGACGACGCGTAACCCTTCTTTGAGGTTTGGCTCTTAGCGGGCATTATGTATGGAGAGAAGGCGGTGGATTTTGAGGGGCTGGGAAGTGTACCTGCACTCGTGTTGCTGTGGTCGTGAGACGCGCCGGAATAGTGGACTGGATGATGTGATATGGGAGGAAGAGGGGGAAGTCTGCAGTCAGTGTATTTATCGAAAGTGAGCCTTCAACGTACAAAAACAATGCCGAGTGAGCGCGCAGAGCTTGAGGTCGATTTTCAGTCCTCAGAAATAAAGACTTCAACAAAGGCTGTATAGTGTATTCACAAAGACATTGTCCTACGCACTGTCTTTGTCACTTCGCTGCTTTGTCCGCACGTGAGATACTTTGAATGGGTCCAAGTTGTGTGAATTGGGAACGAGTAGACTTGTAAGAATGATTTCTATTCAGTGCGGCGATTGACTGACGCGTATGGTAAATGTTGGCGAACCTGGGAACGCGAGTTGCTGTCTCCTGATAGGGAATCAGGTCCATGGGCACTTTCCTGACTGAATGCGCAGCACTACTTGCCAGATTTCGACCGAATACTCGACGTGAACACACATCACCGTGCCCTTCAAAATCCATCGCAATCCACCAATGTCCAAATGTTCCCTAGGAAAGGTCCAGTGCGGCCACCGACCTATTCTTCCCAACATCTTCCATCTTCACTACGACCAACATCTGCCATCTGAATAAGAGCTCTTCGCTCTTCCAGGATGTTTCAGATAATAGGCATGACGGTGGCCAGGGGCCCTGAAGCCACTATCGCGGCCGCTGCCGAGGACGGGCGAGACGGGACGCGAGATGTTGCGCGGTGTCGAGAGGATGATTTCTCTGTTTTCGTCGTAGTTGTCGCGTCCTCGGCGCTTCTTTGGTGGGAGGGACGGCGCGGTCTTGTCGTTGTTTTCTATCTTGATGCCATCGTTCTTGAGCGTGGTGGTAGCTTTGGTGGATGCAGACGGTTTGTTGAAGTTGGGGGATTTGCTGTCTCTGAGGGTGCATCTAGACTTGGGTCGTGGAATGAAGCAGTTGGAGCCAGGCTCTGGTTTGATTCTGGCCATCTTTGGGAAAGAGAGGCAGAGGCAGGAATGTTGCTTTGGCAGAGTTTGAACGGGAGGGGATTTGAAGCTGTTTGTAGGAGTTGGATAATGTATCACAGAGCTGGAGACCTGGTTATATAAGCGGGTCAAATAGCATGCTGAAGGAGAGGATAGAAAAATGAAGCCCGGAGGTGACTCTACTTCTCAGTTGTTGCTCGTCAATTCTGTTTCATATCGGAAATGACGGGTTATTGAAACTTTGGATTCTCTAGGAAATGCGAGAACGCTCTAGATATCTGCACAAATAGCCTGGGTGACTCTGGATTAGGGTACACGGGAGCAGATGGCAGGCCGGTGGACGGATGAATGCAGCTGTCTTCCCAATTCAACTTCCCCAACTTTCTACCTTTATTTACTCTACAAGCAGGCTCTGCAGTCTCGCCTCCGTCGAAAGGACCTGAACATATTAGCACTCGACATTTTCGTCGATGGGGAAGGATACTCACATCGAGCGCTTGCCTGACCTCCAAAACCCTCCTGGCGTCACTAAGCCAGTCCCTGGCCAAAACCTTGGCCCAACCGTTGAGTCCGTTCATCTCTCTTGCGGCGGCGTCAATGTTGCCCTCCTCGAGAAGCATCTCTGTCCGCGTGAGGACGCTCTCGACATCGTTGCCAACGGGTAGACCCTGTCCGTCAGGGCCCTTCTTGAACATGACCTTGCTCAGCACCAGGCTAGCAGCGTGGGAAGCCACACCAGCATCTTCAGGCAGCAGGGCGGCCTTGCGTACCTCGGCGGCAACGCGGCGGAAGCGGTCGACGAGCTGGCTAGGCGTGGGAACACCCTTCTGGTAAGCAGTAGGGTTGATGGATGCAATCACGGCGTTGACAACCGGGTCGTCGGCCGCAACCTCCTTGATGGCGGCGAGCTCCTCGACGAAGGGACGAGGGCGGTCGGTCTTCTCGACCGCAGCGCGAGCCGCCTCAACAGCCACGATCATGTGTTGCGTGCGCAGGTTGGTGTCAATGACAGAGTTCCACTCAGCGGTAAGACGCTCCAACTCGGCAACGGAGTCCGAGAGCTCGTTCAGCTTAGCCAAACGACCCTCGCGCTCCTTCTCGACGTGCTCGCGGACGGAGCTAGCGAATTGACGCTGAAGCGCAATCGATTGCTCAAGGAGCTCGTTCTTGCGCTGTTGCTCGTAAAGCTCACGGGCAGCCTGGAGTTCGGCGTTCAACCTGGTCTGGTAGCTCTGGGAGAGCTTCTCACGCTCAGCCTCGAACTCCTCCTTCCAACGAGCCTCCTGGTCGTGCATCTCGGCCTCGATGCGCTTGACGAGCTGCTTGGCGCCATCGTCAAACTCCATGTGCAAGTTGCGAATCTTGTCCTCGGCCTGCTTCTCCGAGACAGCCTTGAGCGTCTCAATCTCGCCAATGACCTTGTTGAGCTGCGCCTTGGCTTTCTCGATGGCGCTGTTGTACTTGCCGCCAGTGTTGTCGGCTCCGATCACAGTGATGATGTCGTTGACGATTTCAACAACGTCCTGAACGACAGGCTCAGCAGCTTGCTTGAGCTCCACCTTGTCGATGGGGGTAACAGCAGGCACAGCAGGGGCGCTCTCCTTCTTCTCCTTCTTCTCCTCCTTCTTCGCAGGAGCAGCCTTCTTCTCCTCTGCCTTTGCGGATTTCGAGGGCTCCTTGGCGGCGCTTTTCTTCTTCTCCTCCTCCTCGCCAGCGACCTTCCAGCTCAGACCACTCTTGCTCGGAATGGTGACCTTGTTCTCGCCCCGTACCTGCTGGTGCAGTCTGTTGGCGCCCGCGGTTCCGCCGGGGAAACGCTTGCGGAACTGGCGCTCCTCGAAGTATCCCACAGCATCCTCGCCGAACGGAACGTACTCGGTGAAGAAGTCGTGGAAGTTGTCAGACGTGAGGGCGTAGTAGACACCGCCACCGTATCCCAGAGCAGAAAGGAGGAGCAGGGTGGTGAGGAAACGGCGGAAACGGCTCTTCTTAGGCGGCGGCGGTGGAGGTGCTGTCGCCGCAGTGCCAGTACCAGTTGGTACTCCCGTTCCACTGCCGTTGGTACCAGGAGCCGGGGGAGTCAATGGTACGTCATTGGGGTTGATGGTTGGGTGTGCGGGAGTGACCGACGGAGCAGCAGATTGTTGCGCGTGGACGCTTTCGGAGCCGGGGAGAACAGTCTGGTCAGGCGTCTTCTTATCGGCGAAAGAGCGCTGTTGTCGCGTGAGAGAGGTCAGCATCATCGATGGATTTCTTTCAATGCTGGATGGAGGCGTACCTGGCCGAAGCCAGCAGCTCCAACTCGCGGCGCAGCGAGCCATTGGGATCCACTTCTCCGTGCGACAGCACCGGCAGCCAAGTGCCTTGACTTTGAGAGGGGGATGCGCAGCATGGCGGGCTGCTAAAGGAGAGGAGGAGCTTCTGATGGGGTGCTGGAGAGTGTTGCGGTGATGAGCGAAGTTGATTTTCGGCCGCGAGCTTGCGCCGCGGACGCGGACACGGCGGACTCGGGCTTGGCCGCTGTCGGCGCCACACTTGCAGACGGACGTCAAGGGTGTGCCACACCAGAAACGAAACAAACGGGGAAACATGTCACATGTGATTGATGGAGACTAGGTCCCAGTTTCAAAATTACATTCAAAAATCTGTTGGTATCCCAAAACCTCAGGACTGCTCCCATTAAACTCCTAGAGGTAGTACTCTTGAGCAACGCCAGATGAAACCAGTCAAACACTACTCTATCCTCTTTTTACCCTCTTCCAAGTAGCCCAGGCCCATGTGGCTCTTGCCTCTCTCGTGCTTCGCAACGATGGGTCCGAGGAGTGGATCTTTTTGAACCTTGGTCATCGCATCTTGATAACCATCGACAGCCCATGGAGGGGTGTTGAGCTTCGGCCAGTTGACCTTGATACTGTTAGCAGAGGCTTCAGACGTATTGCGTAATGAGTTACTCACATAGAGAGTGCCATGGGCCTGAACAAAGCGGAAGCAGAATAGGGAAACGACCAAAGCAGTAATAACCAGGATCCTCAATGGCCAGACAGCAGCATCAGGGGCGCGTCTGGTAAACGAAGCTACAAAGATGAAGAAGAGACAGCCAGCCAACACGTATGGCACAGCCTGGATAGCAGTGGGCCTCCGGTCTATGAAGAGCATGCTGTTACCAATGTTGGAGTGAGAAGGGAGATAGGTGCCAAGGAACAGATCGAAGGCATCCTGTCTAGGTCCGTCTAGGAAGTTGTTGCGAACGTAGCGCGTGCACGAATTGTTGAGGTCTTGGAGCATTCCCATCTTCGTGCGCTCGCCAGTACGGGTGAAATCTGTCTTGAGAGCGCCAGTGCCAGAGTATGATTTGGAAACAACATCGGCGTTGTCAGCCCAGATGTTGCGAAACAGATTCTCAAATTCAACGTCGTCTTGCGCATTCTCGCCCTCGCGCAGCATACCGAGGTCGATGAGCATCCGGCTCAGGATGTAGCGACCAAGCATGCTCTGAACGACGTTTGTACGGTCCAGACAATCCATGCTACAGCAGTCAGTGATGGTCAAGAGACGGTAAAGTTATTTAAAGCTCACCAATTCGTCCGGACGACGCAAGTTTGCCGGCTCCGCACTTCCATCCGGCCTAGAGGATCCCCGGGCATGTCAACACCCCTGAAGTAACCACCAGCTCGGAGTCCACCCTCAAGTTCTTGCAATAGCAAGGCGGCGCGGTGCCAGCGCAAGCCCTTGGTCTCATTGTGAAAGTCAAAGTAGATGTAGTGTAGTCGACTGAAGCGGTCTGTCTGCTTTTGCGGCTCGATGACGGTGAACTTTTCACTCGTGACGCGGTCTCTCTCCGTCATCTCGGCAGGCTGAGAAACCAGAAGCTGCACCATTTTTTCATAGGCGTCCTTGACAGCCTTTTCACGGCCCTTTTGGTTCACCAGATTCACCAGATAATTGTCACCGTACAGGCGGATCTGCTCGTCAAAATGTCTCTGGGCGGCTGGGATGGCGCTTTCCACCCCACGGATCTGGAGCTTCGGCGTGTATTTGAGTTCGTTGATTTCTGCCCAGTACACGGGTACACTTCCTCTTGTCTGGACATAGGACAGAACCTGCGTCTCCTTGCCAACTTTGCTTTCCGTCTGATAACCAGAATTCGCGGCGAACCCACCAAGTCCACTCGAGGCGTCATCGTTGAGTATGACAACTTCTTCCGTCTCATTGAAGTTGGAAACATTTCCATTTTCGTCAACTCCGCGAGAAAAGTATCGAGTTCCGGCTCTGTGCCTCGAGCGGCGCGTGATCAGGACAAATGTCAAGGGGTTGCCTTTGATTGACGTGTTTTTGATTTCGAGCATGCCAAACATGACTGGCAAGATGAAGGGATCAACATCCTTTTGTGGGCCTGTTGCGGCGCGGAAGCCAGAGGCGTTGGTGCCGCCATTGCGGAAGTCGATAAGGTCGGATTGTATGAAGCGGTTCCAGAAGAAACGGTCGTCGGCGCGCTTCCACAATGGCTGGGTGTAGTCGCTTTCGGCTTGTCTTTGAAAGCTGTTGGTGATGTCGAGCGAGTAGCAAAAGTACATGGGGCCCGTCTTCAAGAGCGTCTTGAGGTAGGACAGGTAGGTATCCTCGTCATGGTCGTGCAGCGGGCGCTCGCGCAGGGGAAGGAATTCGGTCGCGGCGACTTTGTAAACCATGTGGCCCTTGAGCCTACCGACTGGCTGGGCCTTGGTGATGACGATTATGTACTTGTCTGCGCCATTCTACGTGAGCCATGTCCTCGAACAATTTCTCGGAGCTTAGTGTGTACCTAAGCGCAACTTGATCATTCCGAGCACGCCGGCGATGCTGGAAACGCGCTGGCCTCCGAGAAGCTTGCCATCATTGAGACGCAAGTCGCCGGAAGGACGGTCAACAACCAGAGTGGGCGCGGAAGGCGAAGAGGGCGAGGAGAAGGCGTAGTATGAGGGCGAAGCGTGGACATTGATGTCCCGGAAGGGAAGGATAGCAGCCATGACGGGCTGAGGTGGTGGAGGACTATGCAATCATGCAGGTCCGGAGCAGAACGAGGGGCAGAGGGGCCGGAGGAGGAGTTGATAAAAAGGGTCCAACAGACTCAGTGCAGGCCGCTCGAGGGGGTGATTGCGTCGTCGATGCTTCGTGGCTTGAAATGCCGACTGGACGGGCTCAGACGGGCAGGCACGGGCACGGGCACCTTGCTTCGCGCTCCAGCTCCAGGCTCGCTGACTTGGGCTGACTTCGCAAGCCCACCCTGCCAAGCCAAACCTCATTGACCGCAGCTCCACGCCGTCACCCAACTCCAACTTCTGAGATACCACCCATCCTCCACCCGCCACCACCTCGATCCGCCATCCTCCGCATCTCCACTCCGCTTACCGCAAACGCCTGCCGTCCTCTGCATCTCCTCTATCCTCACTGCGACCGCCCGCACCATCATGTCCGCCAGAGTCCAGCCAGGCGGCCGTCCAGGCGGCTCGCGCTTCGCACAGTTTAAGCTAGTTCTCTTGGGTGAGCTTTCTTTCCTGTCTGCCATGTTGCGGAGAGCGTGCTAATGTTTCGCAAAGGCGAGTCTGCGGTCGGAAAGGTTTGCTGAGCCCCTCGCTACGCTATCACATGCAGATACTGACGGTCAACCAAAGAGCTCGCTCGTGCTTCGATTCGTAAAGGTGCGTCTCCTGGCGTTGCTACGAATGCCTTGGGCCCGTTGGCTGACGCTTTTATCGCAGGACCAATTTGACGACTACAGAGAGTCGACGATCGGTGCCGCTTTCCTCACACAGACCATCGCCCTCGACGAGACCACCACCGTCAAGTTCGAGATATGGGACACCGCAGGCCAGGAGCGCTACAAGTCGCTGGCACCCATGTACTACCGCAACGCCAACTGCGCCGTTGTCGTCTACGATATTACGCAAGCCGTGAGTAACACCCCGCCCTCCCCGCTCGAGAGGAATCCTCGAAAATGACCGCATATGAATAGTCGTCGCTGGACAAAGCGAAAGCTTGGGTCAAGGAACTGCAACGCCAAGCAAATGAGAACATCATCATCGCCCTCGCGGGCAACAAGCTCGACCTCGTCACCGAGAACCCAGACAAGCGCGCAATACCCGCCGCCGACGCCGAGCAGTACGCCAGGGAAGCCGGCCTCCTCTTCTTCGAGACGTCGGCCAAGAGCGCCGAGAACGTGCGCGAGCTCTTCACGGCCATTGCGAAGAAGCTCCCGCTTGACCAGGCCGGTCCCAGGAGCATCAGGTCTGGCCCGCGCCCCGGAGTGGACCTGCGGCCAGAGGCGACAAGCGGCCAGGGCGCCGCGGGCTGCAACTGCTAGAGATGTCGGATCACCGTCATCTTGTTCAACCACATCAAATCTTCCGCTATTCCCCCTTTTGCTACATGTCACGCCGGTTCCAGAGAGGTTGAAAGGTTCCGGTCCCGAGCGCAGCAGGGCCGGTTCAGGGGGGAGTCGGCTGGAAACCTTCATGCGCAACGATGTCCTCCCAGCATGTTGCAGCAGCTTCATTGGTGCCCCGGAGCGGCTCCATTCGCGACTGCTGCAACTTCACTATCAGTCACACTTGGTCGTTGGGGTTTTTAGGGCGTGGTGGTTTTCTTTTCATCTGCGAATGTCGTTTTCCTATCCGATCCAATACATTAATGATTCCGATTGTACGATCGTTATGAGAGGAGAAGTACAACACACTATGATCTTGAATATGGCACCTTGGCGGAGAAATAAATTGCTTATATGTGAATAGTTTCATCAAATGTTTCGATTAAAGTCTTGAACTAGTGGCTGTGCCAAATCTGCTTTGTGATACTGGATTGTCGCAGCTCACACTTTAGAATCTTCCTTCTAAGACCTTCTATCAGAGATATGGAAGGGCTGCCTTCGAAAGGAGCTCTCCTGTTGAAATCAATCCCTCGCCCTTGCGTCGCCTCCACCTCATCTCTCCTATTTCGCATCCAAGACTTCCAGCGCCCCTCCCACCAAATGCAAGCTCCCCGTAATAAACACCTTGACCTCCTCCCCATCCCGCTGCTCCGCGACTGCCCTCGCAAAGTTGACAGCCTCCTCAATCGACCTCACAACCTGGACGTCAGCTTGCGGATCCATGTCCTTCCACGTCTGCGCCAAGCCGTTCTGGACGGCCAGCTTCTCGACGTCGTCGGCGTTGGTGTTGATGCTGACGAGGTCGGGCTTGTAGCCCGTGTCGCGGAAGGTCAGGTTGGTGCTGAAGACGACGTGGGTGAAGGGTGTGGGCGAGTCGGAGTTCAGGCCGACGCGCAGCGCCGAGTGGAGGGCCCGCGCGAGGGCCGAGGCGTCGCGTGTTTGTTGGTTGAAGATGAGGATGCGTGGGGTCTTGTCGCTGGTGGTGGTGGTTGTGGGGGAAGCGGCAGAGATCTCTTCTGCAAACCACCGCGCTGCCACTTCGATGCTGTCGAGAGTGTGTGCGCCGTCCAGGTGCCACGCGATGCCCGGCTCGCGCCGAATCTCGCAGCGGCCGGGCCAGCGGACGCGCTCCAGGCCGCGGCGGAAGGGCTCAGGGAGAGGCTGCTCGTGGATGCGTGCCGGATGAGGCACGGAGTCGTCGCCCAATGCGCGAAGATGGGCGGCGGCTGCTGCTACAGCTACTTTGGCGTTTGTCTTTTGGAAGTGTCCGGAGAGCCCTAGGCGGATCGTGTCCAGGTCTGGATGGGAAGACGAGCAGACGTGCAGTTCAAGGCCCTTGTCGGCAGCACGCTGGCGCAGTACTGTCAATGCCTCTTCTGGTTGCGGTGCGGAGAGCGCGACGCTGCCCGGCTTGAATATACCCGCCTTGTGCCATGCGATTTCCGGCAATGTTCCTCCCAGCATGGCGACGTGGTCGATGCCGAGACTGGTGACGGCGGCAACGGTAGGAGCTTGGAGAATGTTTGTGCTGTCATACTCTCCCCCCACACCGCATTCGATGATTGCCGTGTCTACCCCTTCACGGAGATATGCGTGGAGAGCCATGATGGTCAGGAACCGAAAGTAGACCGGCTTGGTGCCTGGGGCACTCGGATCCTGGCCTTCTTTGCGCGCCGCCTCTTCCAGCCTGTCCCATATTTCAAAGAAGTATGTCGCAAACTTTTCCTCGCTCAAGGGCTCGTTGTTGATCTGAATGCGTTCTCGGACAGACTTCAAGTGCGGCGAGGTATACAATCCGATTTTCGAGGGCCGGCCCGTCTTTTGATACTCGGCGAGGATGAAGGAGACGAATGCGCTCGTGGACCCCTTGCCCTTGGTACCCGCAATGTGGATTGGCTTCAAAGAGTTGAAGTCGGAGGGCTTTTTGCAGCAGGAGCGGTGTCAGTTCATCTGAAACCTCCGGCTCGATGGAGGGAGCCGCACACCTCGTATCCTGCCTTGCGGAACCATTCAATCATTTCTGGAATGGCCTGCGCATTCATGCTGCGGCCAGATTTGCGAATCGCATCGACAATGGAGAAGTTGCTTTGCAGCGTATTGAGCGCCGTAACGGCGGCCTGGTGGAAATTCCCATCTTAGCCATGCGATTGGATTCGAGACGGCCTCGAACAACGTACATTGTAGTCGCGGGTCATTCTGGAGGATGTGTGAAAGAGGCGGAGGTTATAGGGCGCGATCCTGGCCCATAACCGACCTGAGGTTATGAGCATGAGGTTGTTGTAGAGATGGTGGACAGTCGGAGGTCCCGCCGAAAAGTACGCACTGCAGCGCGGCCGGCGGCATGCAAGCAAGGGTCAACATGGAGTCATGACTCGCATGACGATTCAACTGCAGGGCACAAGGGCTGGGACTGCGGACTCGGTTAGCTGCTGGCTGGCAGGGACAACCTAATTTTGATATCCAGAGCGGCTGATATAATTGTCGGATGCGTTTCCTATTCTTTCTCGACCCCGCAAGCAGAAAAGCTTCCAGCACCAAGATTACCAATGCTAGATGACCAATGTTGCGTCGCGATACCGCCTGTCTCGGTCGTGCTGGGCTTTCCTTGATCGGCTCCTTCGCGTAGACATTCCCTGATTCTCATCTTATCATGATCAGGGATTCGCGAAATCTGTGGTATCTTGTCCTTATCGGTTGGAAAGTGACCACGAGCTTTTGCGCAGCAATTTGTCAAAAGATGTCGGTATTTTATACGTATACCGAGCAAGCCGAATATGGATAAAGTTTGCTCAGACACAACGTTGCCCAATCATGACGTCTCCGCGAATGGTTCTACGCAAAAAAAAAAAAAAAAAAAGAAAGAAAGCCCCCGGCGAAGAAGCAGCCCTGTCGCCAAAGGCGTATAGCTAACGGTGTGTGAGGTGGAGTGTTCAACAGCGAATGGATGGGGAGCGCTCGTTCTCTCTATGTTCATTGGTGTAAGGAGGAGTCAAGTTTCCAAGGTTTCAGCTTACCTCTGCACCCTCTGATGCGAAAGCCATGAAATTTGAATGACAAATATTTGGGTATTCGCGATGCTGACGCTGATGCTGTGTGAAAGATGTCGAAAATCTACGCGGACCGAGGCTTCGGCCACAGGGCAAACATCTTGACGCCATATAAGCCTTTCGGCATGCCTCTTTGCACCTCGCTCCAGACCAGATCTAATCCGCTTTCCTCGAAGAGTTTGCGGAACTTTTCTTCAGTCCTCGTCACGCTGGAATCCTCCTCGTCGAAGAGATCCCGGCCGTGCGGATCTGAGCTCATATTTTCCTTGACCACAATTAGGCCTCCTTCGGCCAGATATTGGCAGCACCGCACAAAATATTCGACGAGCTGCGCGTCCGTCAAGTGTCCGAGACACCACTGGTTCCAGATCAAGTCGTACTTATAAGATGCTGTTGAGGTCCAACTCTCCAGTCCCGAATTGTAGATTGTGCCAACGCGGCCTTGCTCAACGAGGTCCTTGCAAGCCTCAGCCTGGAGCTCGTCCGTAAACTTCTTGACTGGCTCCACGATATCGATCACTTGCGCGACCTTCTGGAGGAAACCAGCTGTAACACGTCCGATGCCGGCACCACAATCGACGGCGTGCGGAACCAACTCGCTAGTCTGACGGCCTGTCAAACGTCGTACTTTGGCGTAAAAGTTGGACGAGCCCTGCAGCTCTATGCGCGAGACCTGGGGAAATCCACCCAGCATTCCGTTGACGGTCGGCTGGATCGTGTTCCAGTAGTCGATGGCAGCCGCGTGATTGATAGACGCGTCGGGCGCGTCTTCGTCGACATCGGACATGTTGATTGCCTGGCGCGAATGATCCGGGGAAGTGAATTGACGAACGCCGCGGAGAACTCGGGGACGCAACGGTTGTTGGTTGATTGATTGGCAGCGCAGGAGTTTTGTTCAGGGAATTTGTTGTGCGGACTGACGGACATGCGTAGCGGGCGATGGAGCCCAAGCGGAAGAGTGGCCGGAGCACGACGTCAACCTGGACCCTAGCTGCTCCGCCAACGCCAAAGCCCAAAACGGCAAGTCTACCCGCCGCGGGGGACGAGGGGAAGCTCTTATCAAAAGCTCATCCCGACGTTGACTTTTCCGCCGTTGGCGATGCTCGACAGCGTAAGGCGTGGTAGTCATTTTGGAGTGGGGAAGCAGTATAAAAGTCTCTTTCTCCGCAGCTGCAGGCCGTCCTTTGAAATGTTCAAACTTCTCTCCCGTTCTCTTGCTTCACCTGCCCTTCATTCTTCGCTGGCCAAGGGACTAAACTCGCTCCCGCTTCCAAGACTTGGACTCGCCTTCGTACATACTCAAAGAAGCTTCCACGTCATGGCTGATCTTTCTGTCGAGCTGACGGCGCCCAATGGCGTCAAGTATACCCAGCCAACGGGCCTCTTCATCAACAACGAGTTTGTCAAGTCGATATCTGGAGAGAAGATAACGAGCATAAACCCCACGTACGTCCACCAACCATGTGACCAATCACAATTGGCTGATTTTTGAAAGGGACGAGAGCGAGATTGCGTCTGTTTACGCCGCAGGTCCAGAGGATGTCGACCTTGCTGTCAAGGCAGCAAAGAAGGCATTCAAGAGCCCCGAATGGCGATCAATCAGCACGGCGGAGCGCGGCGACCTCATGTTCAAGCTGGTCGCTTTGATTGAAGAGAACAAGGAGCTACTGGCCACCATTGACACCTGGGATAATGGTAGGTACCCTTTACTTATCAACTTGTGAGTATTGACTGACGAACAACAGGAAAACCATACTCGGTTGCTCTAAACGAGGACCTAGCCGAGACGACTGGAACTTTGAAATACTATGCGGGATACGCCGACAAGATTCACGGCCAAGTCATTGAGACGAGCCGGGACAAGCTCAACTACACTATCCGTGAACCGATTGGTGTTTGCGGCCAGATTATCCCGTAAGCCATTGAAGTCTTCAATTCTCGTATCATTGTCTTAACCTTCTATAGTTGGAACTACCCCTTGTCCATGGCGGCTTGGAAGCTCGGCCCGGCATTGGCCGCTGGCAACACTGTCGTTCTCAAGGCTGCCGAGCAAACACCACTGTCGATTTTGTATCTTGCGAAACTGATTAAAGAGGCCGGTTTCCCTCCAGGTACGCACATTCACAGGTTTTTATGTTCATGGCTGACGACACCTAGGTGTGGTGAATATCCTCAACGGGTATGGACGCAAGGCCGGTGCAGCCATTGCTTCGCACCCAGAGATTGAGAAGATTGCCTTTACTGGAAGCACTGCAACGGGCCGTGAGATTATGAAGATGGCTGCTGCAAACATGAAGAACATCACCCTGGAGACGGGCGGCAAATCACCGCTGCTGATTTTCGACGACGCTGATCTGGACCAAGCGGTCAAGTGGGCCCACATTGGCATCATGTCCAACATGGGCCAGGTCTGCTCTGCCACGTCGAGAATTCTCGTTCAAGAGGGAATATACGACAAGTTCCTCGAGGCTTTCAAGGCACACGTGGTGGCGACGAGCAAAGTTGGCGATCCATTCAAGGACGACACTTTCCAGGGTCCCCAGGTCACCAAGGCGCAGTACGAGCGCGTGCTCTCCTACATGGAGTCTGGCAAGTCTGAGGGCGCGACCCTAGTCTCTGGTGGTGTGCCGTTCAAAAATGCCAACGGAAAGGGCTTCTTCGTTGAGCCAACCATATTTGCCAATGTAAAGGACAACATGAAGGTCTGGCGCGAGGAGGTGTTTGGCCCCTTTGTCGCTGTTGCCTCATTCAAGACTGAGGAGGAGGCAATTGAGCGCGCAAACGACACGACGTACGGTCTGGGAAGCGCGGTCTTCACCCAAGACATTGCAAAGGCGCATCGTGTGGCGCGAGACATTGAGGCTGGCACTGTTTGGATCAATAGCAGCAACGACAGTCACTACGCGATTCCATTTGGCGGCGTCAAGCAGAGCGGCATTGGCAGAGAGCTTGGCGAGGCGGGCCTGGACGCGTACACGAACAAGAAGTCGGTCATGGTGCATCTGGGCCCTCGACTTTAGAGGATTAGTGAAGATGGACGCGAATACGATGTCAAAGCTGGTGTAGCAAAGCCACTGAGGGGTCGTAAGAGGTACTGGTGGAGTCTCGTCTTTGCCGAGGTACAAATGCACAGGTACCAATTCAACGAAAATGAAAAGAATTGAAGTTCGTAGTGGGGTCGCGACCTGGAGACTCTCTTTTGTTTGAGATGTGACTTTTCTCGAAAACGGCTCGCACAGTTCAGGCGGGTGGTTCGCGTATGTAAGCGCGCGGGTGGGTTGCATGTGCATGTGCGTTGGGTACTCCAGACGGGGACGATCTCCACAGGGCCCCAACCTTGTCACCCGCCCGTCGACCATGTGCGGCGCCCGGACACGATAGATGATAGGAACAATGTCGGCATGGCTGCAGCAACTCTGATAGTGACAAGCTCGTGCGATTTGCCAGGACGCAGCTGACGGGCGAGGCAGAATTTTGACAAAAAGGCCAAGGCGTGAGGCAGCGCGTACCTGTAGAAAAAAGTGGACAGACGTCAGCTTGTGATGGCTTGGCTCACGTGCGACATGTGCATCATCCAAGAGCCGTTCTTACGGAGCCCTTGGCAGCATTGTGCGAACTCTGGGCGGTCTTGGTGCAGCCGGAGTGGTGGACTTGTTCTGTGAGTTCTCTAACGGAGGCGCGCGGCGGCGTCGGTCTTTGTCCGCCGCCCGTGGCCGTAGGGTAGGGTAGCTGGGTGTGGCCGTGGCCGTGGCCGCGCTGGGCCAAGCGAAGACCATCTCCTCAATCATCATCGCGGCCTGGCCTCTCCACTACCTTTACCCACACCTTGCCTCACCACCTATCCACCTGCACCGCGACGCTGCCTCGACCCATCTCCACATCGTCGCTCGCCACTCTGCTGCCTCTCCTCCACGACTTGATGTCGCCAGACTTCCTCTACTGTACCCACTTGTGCACGACCTAGCCCCGACCCTGGCTCGACGACGGCACAATCGTCCCTCCTCTTCATTCGACTCATTCCCACCTCTCTCCTTCCTCATCCTCGGTCCCTGCCTCGCCGCAACCATTTGCGCTCCCCCGGTCCAGAGCCGCTTCCTGTCGTTCCTCGCGCGCCTCTACAAGCCTCCATAATATCCCCGCTCATTACAACTTAGCCGCCTGCAACCTCGTCATAGGCTTGGCACCCAACTGGACTCAACATGGGCAATACGCCGTCCAAGAAGGCTGACGGCAACAACGGCCTGGCCCTCGACCGCGATGGATACGCTTCGTTTTCTCGCTCCGACACGAGGGAGAGCACACGTTCTTTGAGGAGCTCCATCCGCAACAAGATACCCGGCACTAGCTCCAAAACCGACAGCCCACGCGCCTCGATGCAAGGCCTCGCCGGCGACAGCTCTCCCAACGTAAACAACAGCGACAAGTCTGACCCTGCTCCAGCTAAGCTATCGCCTAATAGCGTCGCTGCATCTCACAGGAAACGAGGCTCCGAGGCCTCTGCCATCTCGCAGACACCAACAGAGCCGCCGACTCCGAATGATGCCACCACAGATGGTCCTCAACCACCTCCGTCCCCAACACAGTCAGCAACCGTAGGCCACGGTCACGACTCCGTAAACCAGGCCCAGCGAACCGGTGAGGTCGATCATGTTTCCGACACCCCGCCAGTTGGCCTGCCGCCCCCTTCAGCCCTAACAAAACCCAAAGAGTCAATTCTCCTCAAAAAGGACCAACCCATCCCAAGGGCCACGGAAGCACAGCCGGAGTCTGGTTCCCCCACCATGGAGCTTAGCACGCCCAAATCCATCGACATCGACGACATGATTACCAGGCTACTCGACGCCGGATACTCGGCCAAGGTCACAAAGACGGTATGCCTCAAGAATGCCGAAATCTTCGCAATCTGCCAGGCTGCTCGCGAACTCTTCATGACTCAACCAGCCCTGCTTGAGCTCTCACCACCGGTGAAAATTGTAGGCGACGTGCACGGCCAATACACGGACCTCATCCGAATGTTCGAGATGTGCGGCTTTCCGCCCAGCGCCAACTACTTGTTTCTGGGAGACTATGTTGATCGCGGAAAGCAGAGCTTGGAGACGATTCTGTTGCTTCTGTGCTACAAGCTCAAGTTCCCCGAAAACTTCTTCCTTCTCCGGGGCAACCACGAGTGTGCCAACGTGACGCGGGTGTACGGCTTTTACGACGAGTGCAAGCGCAGGTGTAATGTCAAGGTATGGAAGGCCTTTGTCGATACATTCAATACGTTGCCAATCGCAGCTATTGTTGCTGGCAAAATCTTTTGCGTGCATGGCGGTCTTTCGCCAAGTTTGTCGCACATGGACGACATTCGCCAGATTGCCAGACCCACCGACGTGCCCGACTACGGACTTTTGAATGACCTCCTTTGGAGTGATCCAGCCGACATGGAAAACGATTGGGAAGCAAACGAAAGAGGAGTCAGTTACTGCTTTGGCAAAAAGGTCATTATGGAATTCCTCCAACGGCATGACTTTGACCTTGTCTGCCGAGCGCACATGGTTGTCGAGGACGGATACGAATTCTTCAACGACCGCATCTTGGTTACCGTATTTTCAGCACCTAATGTAAGTTTTCGTCCGGATCAAAAGGGACTTCTGCTAATGCGTCAAAGTATTGTGGTGAGTTTGACAATTGGGGGGCCGTCATGTCCGTGTCGGCAGAGCTCCTCTGCAGCTTTGAGCTTTTGAAGCCGCTAGACTCGAGCGCTCTCAAGAGCCACATCAAGAAGGGAAGGAACAAGAGACAGAGCATGTTGAACAGCCCGGTATGTTGAACGTGGTCAAAAGCTGAGTTCATAGCGCTAATGCCCGGCACAGCCTGCCAACCAGTATCCTCAGTCATATTGAGCCAGCTAATCGACATTGCGAAATCGACCGGCTTTCATACATGCCACACAAAGGTCCGCCAACACACGCGCCAGGGGAAATCAGGACACCAGATGGACTTTGTCCATGGACACGTCCAGAGGTCGACGGGGGACCTCTGAGACGACTTTACTCGAAGCGAATGAATGGGAATATTCCCGGCCACCCTTCGACTTGGCAATCCACTAGACGAAGAGATTGAATTCAGCAACGCATGCATGGTTGGACGACGGGTGGCCGCAACAACGAAGACATGGGCGTAATGAGGTTTGACGATCGCGACGCCCAAGTGGAGTGGGCAACTATGGCGCCAAGCAATTGGGTGTCTATGCATTCTCGGGGCTTGAGAGTGATGTTGCAGGCGCATAATGGAGTAACGAAGGGATACGACCTTTTTTGACGGTTCCTCGCAGGGCAAGACGCCAAGTCTCTTTCCTCTTTGCCATGTACATCTAGGGTAATGCGGATTATTGGGAGGGGCGAGCGTCGCATAAACGAGGATGCAAGCTTCCCTCACGGCTATCACCAGTCATGGTAGGTAGTGCTTGACAGCCAGCGAGCGAGTGGGGAAAGCCTCTGGCAGTCTTTGTGGAGGATCTTGCAAAATAGAAACTCGAGTAGCGTCTCAAAGAAAATGGGTCTGCAATGTGATTTGCCATGGTTCCAAGAATGTTTGCTCGCGTGACGCCGTGACGTGCCAATTGGAGTCGGATTATCATGCTGTGAGACGGTGGCTTGCTCGATGGTGTTGGTGGAAGGGCTGTTGGCGGACGCGGCGGCGAGGCACCCAGCGGCCAATCAGCGCGCGTTGGCTTTGGCGCTAGCGAGCCGAATCGCACACCAAGCGAATTCGCGATCCGACCTCAACTTTCTGACCCGACCGACGACGCGGACGCCAGCAACAGCTCCTGTATGTCCAACCCGCACCGCAATTGACACGCTCTCATCGTCGCGCTTGTCAATCCACCTCTCGACTGCGGGCTAATTTCGAACTCACAGCAACCGGGACCCGCCCTCTGCACCACCGCTTCGAAGCGAATCGAATAAGAACAATGGCCGACGCAGCACCTGCTCCCCGTGGAGGATTCGGCGGTCGTGGCGACCGTGGCCGTGGACGTGGCCGTGGCCGTGGCCGTCGTGGCGGCAAGCAGAACGAGGAGAAGGAGTGGCAGCCCGTCACCAAGCTCGGCCGTCTCGTGAAGGCCGGCAAGATCAAGAGCATGGAGGAGATCTACCTCCACTCTCTGCCCATCAAGGAGTACCAGATCGTCGACTCCTTCCTCCCCAAGCTTAAGGACGAGGTCATGAAGGTGAGCCGCACCACACGGGACAATTTGGGTCGCTGGGTCCAGGATGGGAGGAACAATTTTCGCATGGGAACACACGAATCGCAAAAAAGGCGGCGGCTGATGCATCTCGAAACTACAGATCAAGCCCGTCCAGAAGCAGACCCGTGCCGGTCAGCGCACCCGCTTCAAGGCCATCGTCCTCATCGGTGACTCCGAGGGCCACATTGGTCTTGGTATCAAGACCTCCAAGGAAGTCGCTACGGCCATCCGCGCCGCCATCATCATTGCCAAGCTCTCCGTCGTTCCCATCAGGAGAGGTTACTGGGGTACCAACCTCGGTGAGCCCCACTCTCTTCCCGTCAAGAGCTCTGGCAAGTGCGGTTCCGTCACCGTCAGGGTAAGTACAGCGCATCCCGTCGAGGGGCTCAAAATACTTAACAAGAGCAGTTGATCCCCGCCCCCCGTGGTACCGGCCTCGTTGCCTCCCCCGCCGTCAAGCGTCTTCTCCAGCTCGCCGGTGTCAGCGACGCCTACACCGCCTCGTCCGGTAGCACCAAGACCCTTGAGAACACCCTCAAGGCCACCTTCGTCGCCGTCTCCAACACCTACGGCTTCCTCACCCCCAACCTGTGGAAGGAGACCAAGCTCATCAGGAGCCCGCTCGAGGAGTTCAGCGACGTCCTGAGGGAAGGCAAGAAGTACTAAGCGGTTTCATGAGCGGTGCCAGGGTTGACGGGTTCACTTTTCACGGGTTTCTGGCTATTTTCAAGGTTCAAGATGTACGCCCATGGTGGAGTTGCACGGGTTCTCGAGGGGCCAGACTAAGATAGTCAAGGCAGCTCGAGCAAAAATATTGACACGCCAGTCCAGTCGATCCATGAACCAGGGTGTAGTGAAACCGAGGTCCGCATTCCAGAGCTCGCCATTGGAAGAGAAGCCAGGCCCTGAGCAGCAGCATCTACCAAAATCAATAACAATTCATGACGTACACTTGAACCCCAGCAACGAACTAGTACTGCAGACCCCTTTCGGATCTCGACCTCTAATATGGGGCAGCCTCTAAGAAGCTTCCTTTACGTTGGCAACATGTCTTGTCTGCGACTTGTGTGTGTGGAATGTGAAGTCCTACATTTGGCTGTTCTAGACCAGATGGCGGACGACGTGCCAGGGGAACGAGACGTGTTGGACGCAGCAGGTCTCTGTACATGAGTGCAAGTGATGGGTGATTGGACGGAGAGGTCGGCTCAGCGCTACAGCCAGTACGAAGGCAACTAATTGCCAGACGAAGAAAAAGTGGAGACGCAGTGGATGAAACGAAGCATTCAAATTTCCTCTTGTGGCGATGAAGGCGCGAGGCTGCCAGCAGCGCTACACATGGCTTTCAGTTCATGTCTTCATCCACCTGTCTTGGGGCGCAGTTGACGCTGACGCGGCGCTACCATGGGGTGGCTGTGATTGTTTTACAGGAGGAAAGGATTCGACACGACAGGAGGCCATGTTGGGGCAGTTGATAGGAGCGATCAGAGTGATGGTCCCGAGATGAGTTTATCTTTAACCTTGATCTCAGGGTGCCAGAATGGTCGGTTGCATGGCCACAGACGAAGCGACGAGGAAAAGTGGACTTTGAAGGTGACTTTGATGTGCAGTGGAGAGAGCATAGCCGCCGCCGTCAGATGGAGAGTAATATAAGCGCTGTACTGTCCCACGTGCCAAGCGGGGGGTGCAGTTTGGGCGACACAAAAGGCCCCGACGCCGAGCTGAGCCGGAAGACAGACCGCACGGAAGAGGCTGAGCAAGGTGGTTGAGTGGGTCTCGAGGCATGGCCTTGTCACAAGGCTGGGGGTGGACTGGAGGGTGTGCCAGAGGTTTCGAGGTGTTGATGGATACTATAAACCCCTCTGTTCCCAGGACACACGGATCACATCTTCAAGGTCATCCAACCGGTCGACAATCATCAGCCACCACCACCGCATGCCCAGCGCGCGCCAAGACACCCAATTCCAATCACGGCCATCCCTGAGGCTTCCAAAGCCCCCAGGCCTCAAAGGGAGCTGCTATACATTGCCTGATGGTCCCGCTGACTTTTGCTGCTCCGACATTTCACATTTCCTGGGGTCGCCGCCAGCGGGGCCAACCTTAATTCCGTCATGCCCGCCATGGATGCCTGGAACAACCAAAGACTTCCCTTCTCCAAGAAGCGCCTGCCCAAAAAAGTCATCATCTCGTCAGCGACCATTTCTCCTGCTGCTCTCTGTGTCGCTTGCTAACCTGGCGCAAACAGCTACATCATCGACTACCTCATAATAATCGTCTTTGTTGCCGGTTTCTACGCCCTTGACTCTGTCGAACCTTACCACCAGCACTTTTCTCTCCGAAACTACACCCTTCAGTATCCCTATGCCGTCCACGAGCGCGTCCCCGTGTTCGATCTCGTCATCATCGCCGTTGTCGCGCCCGCAATCGTCATTGCCATTTACACCCTGCTCATTGATGGCCTGTTCTCGAACCAGCCCGCGGCAACAACGTCGTCCAAGAGGAGGAAGCTTTCGGGGAAATATCGTATGAAAGACAGGCTGTGGGAGCTCAACTGTGGCGTACTTGGCCTGCTATTGTCCGTGGGAGCGGCCTTTACCGTCACCGGAACTCTGAAGAATGCCGTGGGCAAGCCAAGACCAGACTTGATAGATCGCTGTCAGCCCAAGCTGGGAAGCCAGGATCCTCCCGTGTACGGGCTTTCGAATCACAGCATTTGCACACAGACCGACAATGCGATTCTCAAGGATGGCTTTAGAAGTTTTCCCTCGGGACACAGCAGCAGTACGTCCACACACATTCGATTTCTTTGTTCACTATACTAATAGCTCGTAGCTGCATTTGGTGGTCTCTTCTACCTCACCATCTACCTCGCCGGCAAGATGCATGTCATGGACTCCAAGGGCGAGGTTTGGAAGACTTTTGTGATCCTAGTTCCAGCTCTGGGTGCTGCCCTCATCGCCGCATCCCGTATCATGGACGCTCGTCACCACCCTTTCGACGTCATTACCGGCAGCATGCTTGGCGTTCTCACCGCATGGATTGCGTATCGCCAGTATTTCCCTCCCATCCACGAGACCTGGCGCAAAGGTCGCGCATATCCCATCCGCAGCTGGGGCAAAGAGCCCGTACCACCGCCTGATGCGTACCCGATCACGCACCTGCAGGAGGGCGCAGAGCCCCTGCGCGACGAGACTGCGCTCAAAACGATTGACGAGGAAGCCGATGGCGGAGAAGGAAACGTTTTCCGCCAGCAAATATCCTCATCTCAGCGCCGGCGTCAGCTCGCTGGCCAAGAAGTCCACGCCGCCTCGGGTCCCACGCCTTCATCCACCTACAGCGCCGACCCGCTCCAGCGACAACCCTCCGGTCTTTCTTACACGCCCTCCTCCAACTTCACCAGCAACAACCCTTACGCGGGAGCGTACCGCCGACGCACTCCTAACGACGGTTACGCCTCGTCTTCATCAGAGGACGAACCCAACGATTTCGAACTGCAGCATTCGACCTCGGCGGCAGGTGGCGTGGTGTCTCCTTTCCCACAGTATCCGCGTGGCGCGTACAATCCCGTCGCCGACACGTTTGACGCTTCCGACACGGCGTACCACCGGCCACCCGGCCAGCTGCACGCCACGCCAACGGGCAGCAGCAGTGGCGGCGCGTTTGGAGCCGGCGAGGAGGCCGATCTGGGAACGAGGATCCAAGCACCTGCTCCAGTGCCGCCAAGGCACATGGAAGGTATTTCGGGGATGGGCAGATAGAGCAGTTGGAGTTGTATTGGTGATTGAAAATGAAGGGCTTGGTGATTCAGTTTCTCGAGGCAGTTTGTTCGATATCGTACGGGGCGTCTGGATCGACCGTCCAGTTCCCTCCCCCCTTTTTCCTTCTCCTCGTTCATCTTCTACTCACCTCATCCGTCCCTTCTCGTTGTTGATCGACTCTTTGGCCCCTTGCTGCAAACGCGGCGATGGCTCTTGTCCGTCCATCTTCTCCTCTTTTTCTCTTGGCTGGAAATGGCATGTCGTACGTTGTTACCCCACATCTTTTCGTTCCTTTTGACTGGAGCGTTTCCTTCATCTTCTTTCTACAGCGCCAGGAGCAGGGGAGAGCTAAAGACAGGGCATGCATGGCACCAGAACGAAGCGCAGCATGGCGGGCAGATTGTAGACCCATTTGTGTTTGTTGCATCTATGGCGACGGTCAAGGTATAGCGCGGCATGGCATGGCATGGCATGGCTTGGTGTAGCGGCTATATGGATACGTGTAGCAAAAGCGTCTTTTATGTGCTGTGAATCGAGCTTGAGAATCCATGTGACTTGTACAAAATAGGAGTGAGGAAGCTTCGTTGTATTTGCATGTATCTATACATTTTCGTTCCGTAGGCAATTTTTGGTGATTTGGATTTTCCCTTTATTGCTTCTTTTTTGAAATTTCACTTTGGCTCTAGGTGGGAGAAGGTCGGCTGTGTTGGGGAAATCTTTTGCTTTCCATTTTGCTTCACCCCTCTCCTCTCTTCACCTTTTGCTCCTCTCCGGGTCAAGCATAGCCGAAACAGACATATGCATATATAGCTAGCACGAAGACCCAAGTCCAACTCACACTGCGTGACACTGGGCTTCAGTGCGCACCACACAGTCGCAGCCAAACGCTTACCAACCGGCTTCTCTCCGTTTCCACCTCATCGCCTACCAAACACGGATAATGCCGCGTGAGGAACGAACGACCGCGCGACGCGCGCGCGCGTTTGTCTCGTCGTCAGTGGAGTGGGTGGAGCTGTCCCTGGCGACTGGGCTGCCGACGGGGTGATTGGTGGGTGTGTGTGTGTGGATGGATGGATGGATAAACGGGGCAGCTGGAGCGGTGCAGGGGGGTCAAGAAATGTCTTTGATCGTGTTGTTCTGTACAGTTTTTGATTCGGGTGTTTGCTGCTTTGAGACGCAGGGGATGATGATTGGGGGCGCGCGCGCGGGAAAGTCAATCGCGAACCCGAGACAAAAGTGACGAAATTTGGGATCTCGGAGGTAGTTACGTGGGTACGAGAGTACACGGTGGGTGGGACGAACGATACTGGGGACAGACAGCCAGGCACAGCAGGCAGAGCGGGTGAGACATTGAAGCGGCTGAGAGAGAGAGAGTTTGTGAGAGCGATTGTCTTGTGTGTGCCAACCAGCCAAACGGGAAAACGGGAACGCGGCCGAGACGAGTCAGGCACAGGAAGAAGGGAGGGTCTAGAATGGAGGGGTACCTTAGGGTAGAAAAAACAAAAATGACGGGCTTGACGTCGCGCGGTGGAGGGGCGGGTGGGAAGGCGCAAGGGAGACTAAGACATTTCGGGCAGAGCATGGCAGGCAGGTCGGCTCAAGGTATTGCCGGAGTGGGTTTTTGTCTCTGCGGTAAAGAATCGTGGCGGCAAGTGAGAGGACGGGATTCAGGGGGGTCGGGGGAAGGTCCGGCGGGTGGTTGGGTCGTGGGACTGAATCAGACAGAGTGAGAAGTACTAAGGGGAAGAAGGAGCGAGGGAGAGAAGAATGCTATTGATGTAATGTCCAAGACGAGGCGAGCTCATTCTTCGCGCTTCCCTCCATTGTTCAACCGCGAAGGAGATGGACACAATGATGAAAGGAGAGCAGTAGAACCCAAGGAACAATCTCAAAAGTCTCAAAAGTCCTGTGTCCGTCCTCGTTCGCGAATGAGTCAATGCCATTCGGGCAATTGCGTGCCATTGTTTCCGCTTGCTGTCTTTGATTCAACAATCGTCGAGGGGGAACAATGATGCGGGTCGCACACTTGCACTTGGTGCAATTGGTACTTTCGCATCCATTGCAGTATCATGATCAGTTGAAATATGGTTGCAAAGATAGTGACACACGCGACTGCTTGGCTGCCCCCTGTCTGTTTTTTTTTTTTTTTTAAGGGGGGCGAATGCTCCGTGACTATACTGCAAAGGACCTGAACGCAGGCTGGTCTCCCCGAATTGTTAGACTCTTCCTCCTTCCATGTCCAACAGTCCTCGTGTGTGCATCACAGCCCCAGCACATCCTCAGAATCAGACAAATCATGAGGGATCGCAGCACAGTAGGTGACGAAAGAAATCCAACCTAGGCTCAGCTTCACGTCGTCGCACCCTTAGAGACAAGCGCTTGAAGACTCCACGTCTCTACGTGTGCTAACGTAGCGATAGAAAATAATGGATTGGCAATTTCTATCGTTACCTACCGACAGTAAAGGTCGGATCATGCAGCCTAGAATAACCGGATCCGTATGTTTACGGAAGCCCATCACTTTTCCAGTGGCGACTGAGAAGCGAACATCGATTGGCTTACTTGGTGCTCCAAGGTACCCGAATCGGGAAAAAAGTTATTACTGATAATAGCGCAGTTCGTTCGTGGGTCGAGTACCTCTTCTCGGTTGATTTGACGCAAAGGCAAACAAGACAAAAGGTAACTGACTGAATGTCGTCTTACAACACCCCAAGCTACACTCCAACAGAGTGCAACACCCTACACCGCACGCGTCCTCTGCCTCGGCCTCGGCTTCGCGCCCTCAACCAACACATCCCTCAGCTCCGTCGTCGGCGTGACCCAAGGCTTGCCCTCCGCCCTCGCCTTGGTCCTCTGCTCAAACGCATACGCATACCCCACCAGCGCCGCCTCGCTCCAGTGCCTGCCGGCAAAGCTGAGCCCAAACGGCACGCCGGGCGCCGAGTCGACGAGGCCGCGCGCGCCGTCCTTGGACACGACGGTGGCGTTGGCCGGGTAGAAGCCGAGCGGCACCGTGACGACGGGCGCGCCGATGATGGCGCTGATGCCGGGCGAGAGGCTGGTGGGGAGCACGACGGCGTCGAGGTTGTACGTGTCGAGGGCGCCGACGAGTCCGCCCGCGCCGCCCAGGAACTGGTTCGCCGTGTACGCGGCCCAGACCTCGGGGGATGTGTTGGGGGGCGTGTCGGTCGTGTTGAGCGCCATGTCCCAGATGGCCGTGTCGCGGTCTGGATAGTCCTCGCGGGGGTCGGTTTGCGTAAACGTGCGGACGTCGGCGAGCGAGCTGACTTTGGCGGGGTTGGCGGTGAGGGTTGCAAGATAGGTGGGTAGGTTGGCGACGAAGTCGGCATTGAGCACGAGAGTCTCGTTTTGCGATACCGCGTACTCGGAAAGGGCAGTGTAGTTGGTATCTGGGACGATGGTCGCACCGGCGGCAGTGAGCACGGCAAGCGACGCCTTGAACGCAGCGATTTCAGTGTCGAAAGATCCGTCCGAGTTGAAAAGTTCGATTAGATTGGTAGGCACACCAAGGCGAGCTCCTCCAAGTGCCGACTCGTAGCACGCAGAGACATAGTCTGGGAGGCTGCCGTTGTTTGGAATGGCTGAAGTGTAATTGTCGTATTGGTCGACGCCGGCAATGGCTTGGAGAATGTATGCGGCGTCTTTGACTGTGCGTGCCATGGGGCCTACTGTGTCCTGCCGCGGGCTAATGGGAACGACAAGACTTCGCGATGTCAAGCCAACACTCGGCTTTATTCCGACCAGATTGTTCTTGTTGGATGGGGACAGAATTGAGCCATCCGTCTCAGTCCCCAGTGCCCCCAGGGCGAGACCGAGGGCTGCTCCGACTCCACTGCCGCTCGAACTGCCGCTTGGATCTTGGTTTGGATAGTAGGCTCCAATCACTTGCCCGCCATATGCGGACCATCCACTTGTCGAATTACTGGATCTGTAGTTGGCCCATTGACTGAGATTCGCTTTGCCGAGAATGATGGCTCCTGCCGCACGCAGCTTTCTCACAACAGTGGCGTCACGCGGGACCTTGGCTCCTACGAGTGCGAAGGAACCGGCTAGAGGCATGTCAGAGGGGTCAACTGAACGAATGGGCTACATACCAGTATTGTCCATCTGGTCATCAGTGGCAATGTTATTTTTGACCAGAATTGGTATTCCATGTAGAGGTCTACGATGCAAAAGTCAGTCAAGCAACGGACAGCAGTTCCGAAGCCCCTTACCCGCGAACGGTGCCATTTCCTCTCTCCGAGTCAAGCCGACTCGCAATAGCGAGCGCGTCGGGATTGAGTTCAACCACAGCCTTCACCGAACCATTGACCTCTTTGATTCGCGCAACATATGCCTGCCGCAAAAAATGTCAGCCAAACAATTGCAACGCTTGGCTTGCCCCTGATCCCCCGAACAAACGCACATTTACCAAATCGACGCTTGTGAACAAGCCCGCTCCAAGACCATCCTGCAGCTCGTCGACCGTGGCTTCTGCGAGGCTTGGAAGTGTTGAATTGTCAGCACCTGAGAAGTTCGTCAGCAGGCGGCTATGAAATGCAGAGAACCGAGACAGCCAAGACCATCCAAGCCACCAAGATGACGTACGAGTGCTGAGTGCGCGACATGACGTGAAATCTAGCAGGAAGAAAAGGTGGAAAAGAGCGACGAGAAGGACGCGCAGGGACGCCATAATGATATGGAGAATTAATGCTTATTTGCAAAGACGAAGGGTAGTAGCGATGGGCAGACAGGAAGCGGCTCGATTGTTGTTTTTGACCTCGCCGCTGGAATGCGGCTGTGAGTATCAATAAAGCGAGATTGGACGTGTGAATACGCAGGTGGATTTTCAGACAGACAGAAAAGTAGACAGCGCGCGACCCAATAGATTGAGACGGCCAGCCAGAGACAGCAGTCTCTCAATTGAATGCTCCTCTTTAACTCAACGACAATGGCAAAAGGTCGTCTCAATGCAGTGTCTCGCACAGAGTCTATCTTTCAAATCGTCCAGTGTAGGAGAAGAGGAAGAATCCGATATCGAAGACGGCAAAAATCGAGATAACGTCGTCGAAAAAAAGACCCCGCTCCATTCGCTGGTTGAGCCTCCTTTTTCCACACTAGCGCACGGCATCCATACATGCTGCGCACACTATACCCAGCAAGTAAGGTGGACCGTCCAGCGGCGGCAAAGAGACAGGGTTCGTGGGACGACTGTTCCGTCTGCTGTCTCTCAAGGAGCACAGAGTCGCAGACATGCCGGTTGTGGCCTTTTGCCGAACCGTTCATGTTGGCAGTCCGAGGAGAAGAGCAAAAGAAAGGACGAGAGAGATGGGACAGGATAGGTAGGTGGGCGAGAAAAAGCGTCCTTATCAAGCCAAATTGACGTCTTCGTTTCCAGCACATGCACGCCAACTTCTCCTGCACGCATGTCTGGTGTTGAGATTACTTGGATCTCTCGTTCACTTACCTCGTCCTAGCTGTGATGGCCATTGCATTGTCGGCCAATGCTCACAGAACCATCCAATCGCCGGCACTCCGCTCATCCTGGCACACCACAATCCGCTGCCAGGGCCGCCCATCAGCGGCGCCATCAGCATTGCGCCGAGCAGCAGTAATACGGGCAAAGCATGGCGCCGCTGGATGTGGTGGCGGTTGCGCGGGGTCGCTGCTCTTGGAGTTCGTGCATGATCAGTAATTTTGTCGTCATTCGACGTGTTTGATGATGGTGGTGGCTGTGGTGGCGGTGAGGATCCCGCCATTGATGAGGATCGTTGGCGGGCTGGTCAGACGGAGAAGATGCAACAGCAGTAGGGGAGACTACTGAATCGACATTTCACAGAAGCCAGTTGTTAGAGTAGAAAATGCGCCCCGGGAACCCCGCGCATGGTGGTGGGGTTGGAAGGTGCGAAGGTGGGCGGAGCGGGATGGCGATAAGCTACATGTAGGCGGTTTGGTACTTTTGATACATCCTGTAGAAAGCGACGACTTTCGCTCGATTTGTGCGAGATATTTCCAAAGTTCGAAATTGAAAAAACTTTTTGAATCTTTCACTCGTCGCATTATTGTTGCTGGAATCAACATTGCCCTGGCGAAGATGAGTGCGCCCTGTGTGAGCTACTACCAGCGCAACAAGAGAGATCAAGACATGTCCCGCAAAAGACGCCCTGGCCTTTGCCTTGTCGTCTCCAACTTGCCAATCGAGCCAGACAGACACACCGCCCAGAAGACCAGACGCCTCATCCCATCCCTTCCACCAAACAGGTCCCTCCCACTCCCAGGGTCCAACCAAACCACGGTCGGTCGGCCAGCCAGCAAGCCGCCGCTGTCTTGGGCTCCCTCCCGCCCGCCCGCCTGGCGTGGCCTGGGGCACCAACCCAACCCTGCCTGAGCCTAACCCACGGAGGGCGGGCGGACGGACGGGAGCTTGTCTGGGCGGCTGGCCGCGAAAGCTAAACCGGGTTAACACAGAGCCTTGTTTTTTGTTTTGACGACGACGACGACGACGGCAAACGACAATGGTAGCAAGAGTCATTGCTACTTGCCGACAAGTGCAGGGAGCGAGCGTGAGGACAACGGGTTAATACACACAGGCATTGAGTGAAAAATGTTGTCATGGCTGAAGATTGATTCCGATTGTGGTGTCTATGTACGCCCGTACCCTAGTGGTATCCTCCATCCACCCCGAGGCATGGCAAGGACATTAACCAAGACCTCGAGGGTGTGCGCTGCTTCTGCTGCTGCAACACTGCCGCGCCTGCTTGCGCTGCTGATGCTGGTAGTTCCCATCCCATCCCATGCATGTCTAGACCCTAAAATCCCTCAAGTGCAACCCATGGTCGTGAATGGGTGCTGCCAGTTCCGTAAAACGCCAATGCTGAAGCCCACCAAGCCGTCGCAAATACCATCGCCAGGCCACACTGTCGTTTGGCCGGCCTGCTGTCCGCCTGTCATCATGAAGAATTTGTACAAGGAAAGAGGTAGGAGAGTTGAGGGAGAGAGGGTGTGAGCAACGGGAAATGGGGCATTAGAAAAAGCGGCTTTTCGTTACATCATCCCCTCCCCTCTCATACGTTGCGGTGGCTGTAGGGCTCGTAGCCCGTCTGCTGGTGGTTCATGTCGCGCAGCGGGACGTTGCCAGTGGCTTGCTGGTTGTGGTTGCCGGTGCCAAAGGGGCTGTTGACGCGCTCGTAGGTGTACGGCGTCTTTTCGACAACGGGGCCGCGGCCGCGCATCTTGTCGCTGTTGCTGCGGCCGGAGCAGCAGCACATGGAGCAGAACCAGAAGAGGCCGGCACCAATCGAAAAGGCGGCGGCCAGCCAGGTGACGGCCAGCATCTTGGAGCCCAGGCTGGCCTTGATGTCATAATCCTTGAGGGCCGAGTCGAAGACGCCGGCGAGGGTTGCGTATAGCGCGGTCGACGTGACCGAGGCGGCGACGGTGAAGAGGGTCGCCGCGGTCGAAATGAAGGTGGTGAAGAAACTGCCCCAGCGCGAGAAGATGGCAAAGATGCCGACGACGATCTCGAGGACGGTGCAAGCCAGAGCCACGGCGTACGCCGCGTACATCCACTTTGCGACCTTTTTGTAAATGTTGAGGCCTTTTTGGAGGCTATCGGGAATCAAATCTGTTCTTGTCAGTCATCCGTCGTGGGGGCAGGTTTCTATTCTCAGACATACCTTCAGCTGCGGTGTTGTTCAGCCCCCACACGTCTACCGGGTTGAACCAGAACGCGGCCTTTCGCTCCGAGCAGTAGGTCACCTTGTACCCGCCGGTCGAGTTCTTGTCGCCGTCGCAATAGTTCATGAGGCCGACGGTGTAAATGTCCTTGAGGTCTGAATCCACGGTGGTCTGGAGCGCTGCCAAGAGTTTGTCGTCTACGTCCGTCCCCGATACTACTGAAGAAATACTGGATGAATTTGAACGGAATTCCGAAGTGTCGGCCTGCAACCACGTCAGATTTGTTGTTGTTTTCTGTTACTTCGAGGTAGTAGGTCATACCTTGAAAAAGTATAGATCAGTGAGGGTAGAAGAACTCTTGGTCCCGCTCAAGAAGATTAGAACCAAACAGACCAGCGCGGCGACAGCCAGCGCCATGGGCGTGAAAATACACGCCGCCCGTCCGATTTTGCCCATCTTTTGGCGACCACCACAGACTCTGCAGCTGAAGATTCCCGGGAGTGGGTTGAGGGAGAATGGTTGCGGTGTTGTCGATTTGGTTGGAGAGAGGTAGTAACAGCACGATTGCTGTGGTTGGTGAGGAGGGGATTTGGTTGGAGGTGGGAGAGAGTTGTTAGGGTATGGGGGTTTCAAGGCTACGGGAGGCGTGCAGTTCCTTTATCAAGTCGGGCAGAGAGGACAAACAGGGCGTCCAAGCGGTGAGCAGGCAGTGTGTGCGTCCTTGGATTGGGGCGCAGTGCACCTCTCAGGGCTGCGTGGTGCGTGGAGCAGTGTGGCAGGGCCAGCCACACGGTGTTGCCCCCCCAGACTGAATGACGTACCGTTGTCGCGGATATGGCTGTCCACAAGGCAACGAGTGCAAAACCCCCAAGGCATCGACCTGGCACGGACAGTATAAGACTCTATCTCCTGCCAGATTCCTCACCAACACCTGTGCGTCGCGTAGATCATTCCGGGGCTTTTTTTTCAATTTCAATTTTTTCGCTGCTGCGCCTGCCTTGTGTCGACGACCCGACTCGCTGCTGCGCACCCACCCCTCGATACGCGCGTTCGCCTGCCCGACTTCTCTGCTCATTCGCACAATTGATTCGCACTCGGGTTCGCCCGCAACACGCGTCGTTTAGTAGAGCCAAGAGGGTTTGCGCACATCATGTGTGAAGGAAATGCAAAAGAGAAAAAAAAAAAAAACCAGTCGCTTCCTGTCATCAGTCGAGCATGTCAGTCATCAGTCACACTGGACGATCATGAACCAGTCAACGCCAACAAGCCATGCATGACAAACAAAAACTAGGCTCAAAAAGGGTCCTCTGCAAGAGGAAATCTAGGGCCCAAGCAGACAAGGGGAGACGAACAGCCAAGCCCGCCAAGCCTTTCATTCGTCATCAAGCGACCGTCTCTGCTGAACCTGCTGCTATTTTTGGACTGCTGCGTCGCAATGCATCTGGATGCGACGAATGGATTGACCCCAGAGAGAGACGAGCAGACAAAGTCGCTGTCCATCTCTCTCAGCACCGCCAGTCAATCCATCCGCAATACATCTAGCGACTGCGACGGCGCCCCCAGCCTTACTCCCTTGCCTCGACGGTGCGCTCTAAGCCTTCGCCCTCCGCTGCTTGGCACGCTGCCAAAAGTTTATACTACCACCACCACCGCTAGGGTCCTAGGTGAAACTAGCCTGCGCCATCTTACGACAATCTCACTCTCTGCGCACCCTCCCACCACATCACCATCCCAGAACATTACGCCTCCTCCTCCTCCACCACCAAGATGCACGTGGTTTTTTGAAGTCTTCTCAATTCTCCCTCAATCTTCTCAAGTGCAGCCGTGGGAAATGTCCAATGCTCGACATTTGCTTCAACCACCACCTTGAGCTCGTGACTCTGTACCAATCCTCTCCCCCAATGCAACACGTACAAGTACGTACACAGCCAACAGACGCGCTATCCACCACGCTCCCATGACCCTTTGTAGCCTGCAAAATGCCACTGCCCAAAGAATCCCATACAAAGAAGAGGAAAAGCAAAACAACACCACCTCTTGTGTCCACCCTAAATCATGCCCAGCTTCCCCAGTCCTAAATGTTGTCCTTGGTATTCTCCCAAAACTCCGACTCCGGATCCCGCAGCATGACCTGCCCAGGTCAAGCGCCCCAAAACAAACAGCCCAGTTCAAAACATTTCTGACAAAGGACAAAGGAAAAGTGAGTCTCCAGACGAGCCGTGTCGCCGTGCTTTGAGTGCAAACATGAACCAGACAAATAAATCCCTAGCCAACATTGGGCCCAAGGGCAGAAGAGAAGAAGTGAACAAAGCGGCCGTGGCAGCTGGTCGCTTGTGAAAGGATTTTGTGTCTCAAAGACGTCGCCACCGTCGCTGCTGTTGAATGTAATGACAAAAGAGGAAATTGTTGGAGCGAAGGTCGTTGCGACATCGCGTGCGCGTCAAAATTAGATCTGGTCGAGACGCCAGCCTAACCGAAATTGCGACCGTCACGCAATCCAATCAGGGGTAGACCAAACGTGCTTTCAAATGTCGGGTCGGCCAGAGACTATGTGTCCCAGCAAAGGACATGAGGCACATGGTCGACCATGACGGCTGCTCCATGGATGCCCAGCGGGAGGATTACGCTTGGCAAAGGTGAGGTTGGCTCCAATGCAGGATACCAGATGAAGAGAGGTTGCAACATGTCGAATCGAAAGCCAATGTGATTCATCTCCGGGGCGGTTGGTCGTGGGGACCATTTTGGTAACGTCTTCCGCTTTCTCCTCTTGACCTGAGCCACTCGGCAGAGCCTGGACAACGTCAGACCTCAGTCAAATCGACGATGCATTGACAGAGCATGAACTTACCGTTTTGCCGGCCTTCTGCCGCCTTTTGTGCCTCGGGGTCGGGACGCGCGCTTCCAGAACCCCCGCGAAGAATGTCTTCGGGGTTGAGCTTGCAAATCTCATATGCGACTTGCTGGGCAACGTAGCGCCGGAGTTCGCGGTCTTCGGCCATGTCTTCCCCTTCCAGACGGAACTTGTCGTTCTTGTTGAGCTTTGATCGCCTCAAAGCGCGGAGTTCGTTCATAATGTAAAGCAACTCGGACTCGTGTGCCCGCTTGCGCTCAGCTGCAAACCTTCCAGTGCGCACATATCTCCTGGTCACGTCCATGGCGCCATCTGCGGAAAAGGCGATGCAGTACGCAAGCTTTTTACCCCAGCCTGAAGACATGATTAGCTTGGGCTACATGGCCTTGGGCACAGACCAGACATACCTTCAGTGTACAGGCGAGGTTTATCCCAGGCCTCTTCGCAGGCATCTACATGTACCCATCTCCGCCTGTGCGACGAGTACACCTCGGTCCAAACGTGGTCCTCAGAGTTCCAGACCCATCTCACGCGGCTGCCGACGGCGCGGCAAAGCATGCTGAAGCAGTTGGCCCACTCTCCAACACGTCCTTTCCGGGTTTGGAGTAGCACAAAGGCGTCGTTGTAACGGGGAAACCTTTCGTAGGTACCGCATGGCTCCAGAGAGCAACGGTAGAGCTCGACTTGGCTGGCGCCACGCGCTTGCTCATCGGGAAGGACGGCGGCGAGACCAACGGCGATTGTGGGAGAGCCACAGGTGTGGCAGGCCGGGTTGTTGACCCATGTGAAGAAAGATCTCTTGAACCATCGCAGCAGCGCGCGAATGACGCAGTCCTGGTAGCCCCACGCAGGCTTCTTGCCAGCGCCGAGCGACTCGGCCTCTGCCTTGAATATTTGAGTCTCCTCCTCGGCTTCGCTGTAGATTTGTTCCAGGGGAATCACTCTCAGGGCCTCGTCCAGCAATCCAGGGTTCTCCCACTTGACGGGCATGTTGGACAAGGAAAGAAGCATGTTCTTGAATCGCATCGAGCGGGCGTCCGAGGGTGCTCTTGGTACCAGTGGAATGTTGCGGATGCTCGAGCTGTAGGATGGCGGCGGCGCGTTGGTTGGCGGGAGTGCAGCGTTGAAGGGAGCGGGGGATGCGGAGCGAGAGCGGTTGCTGAGTTCGTTCATGCGCTTGGTGCTCAAGACTTGACGGAAGCGGTCCGTCAACTCTCGTGCCTTTTGGTCATCGATGGGCGAGGGGCCATGCGCCCGGCGAGAGGGTGTCGCATCGGCCATTGTGGAGTTGTAGAGATGTTGTCGTCGTCGTGGATGGATGTAAGGTCGTGGTGAGGCAGGGTGCGACGGCAGTAGTGTTGCGTCTTGCACAGCCCGGTCGACGGAGCCACCAGCGGCGGGCCAGTGCACGGGGGTCTTGGGTGAAGGGACGGAACGTGGACGGGGACGACGGGGACGGTGGTGAGGTCGAATCGAGGGGGAAAAGAAGGAGAAACGGGGTCGCTGGGGTAAGTAATAGGTGTTGGAGATGGAGGAGAGAGGTGAGATGGACAGAGGATGAGGTGTCAAGGGATTCTCAGTGTCGGCGAGCTGCGCAAGCGTCGGTAGGGCAGAGCGACGAGCGTCGTCAGCGCCTGGCACGCAGCCAATGACGGCCGTCGTCAGCACCGCAAGCTCGCCTCCAACCGTCGCTGCCCAGAGGCCGACGACTCCTTCCAATTTGCGGGAGCTCTCTACAGATGCCTCGCCGTCGCTTGATCAATCGCAACAATTAATTCTCAAAGACGGTCTGGTTGTTCAACTGTCCTGAGTGCAGTGCTTCCATTGTCCCCGACTCGAGTCGTGGTGCGGTGCTTTGGCGCGGCGCTGTCTGGTAGGCGGCGCTCTCTGGGCTCTGGGGGCCGCGCGTCAGCCTCGCAATTGCGCGTCGTTCCAAGGAGCCAGCGTCTGCATTTATTCCCCCACGACGGGACACCCAAAGCACTCGCAACCCTTCTGACGCGTGCGACTCGCCATCCTATATAGAGAGACGCATCATCCGCATCCATCTGATGGCGACGACGACGACGCTGCACTCTTGAGAAAGAAACAAAAAAATCAACCGTGTGTCGCTGCGTGGCTGGTGATCTCCGTCGGTCCCCACCCTCGTCGAACAACGGAAAAGACCGTAAACTTTGGCTAGGCCAACCAGCTGTTGCTTAGCTAAGGCCGGCACGCCTTGCCGCAGTAGCTGCCCATCTTCAAACCTCCCCACTCCATCTACGCGTCCATCTCTACTTCTTCATCTTGGCTTATTGAATGCCTGATAATTGGATACCTACTCCAAGAAAAATTATAGTCCTCCACGTGTCTCCCATTTTGCTCTACTTCGTACTCCTTCTCCTCACCCATGTGCCACTGTGGCAGCAAGACAGTCTGCAGAGCCTCATCAAGTCCCTCATGTCTGGCTGACGCGTCCCTGATCATCATCTCAACCCGCCTGAACCGTTCAACACCCCCAACACCAACAACCATGGCACACTTCACGTCCACCGCCCACCGGTTCAAACTTCACTCGCAACTCGAGCCATGGATGCACCTCAATATCTGCTCGATTGCGTGCTCGCACCGGCCTTCTATCGGAGCCATGCTGCTGCCTTGTACTCAAAAGATTATGCCCATGAGAAAAATTCAAGTCCTTTCCTGCACGCCCGATATGCTCGCGCGTCTACACTCAACTTTTTTGGTCCCCAATGTCTCAAAACTCCCGCTCCGCTATGGTCGCATTCTGACAAACCCCCTTTAAGATACAAGACATTGATGAAGTCATTGACGATGACGGTGAGAGCCTGCCACTACCCCCACATTCCTCCTTTGATCGACCACGTAGAAAAGAAAATAGCCCCCTTTTACCCGTGCTTTTTTGAAACCCCAATCCAAAATGCCATGGCCCCCTTATCGCTCGTGGACACCGACAAACTTGGGCGGCAGGTCCAGATCCCACGACGGCCTCTCCACAAGCACCACCTCAAGCGGCCGAGCTGGCGCGTCCGCCTTGCCGCCCTTTTCCGCCCGTCTGTCGTCGGGGTGGCTAATGGCCACTAGCCCAAGAATCGGCCGGTACTTGAACGTATGCCAATGAGTGCGCTTTTGCGGGCCAGTCTGGGCATCGTCGGCCTCGTCGACGTTGGAATCCGAGGCGCCTCGCCGCAGCAGAGCCAAGGCTGCCGTCGTGGTAGAGTTTTCTTCTTGCTGCTGCTCCTCCTCCTCGGCGTCGTCCTCGGCCTCGCCATCCGCTGCCGTCACTGAGCTACTGCGAGCCTTGTCCACGCTCACCCACGACGACGCGTCGGCACCCGTAATCTTGCGGTACTTGCGTCCCGCACCCTCGAGCTCCCGTGCCGGCATCTTGCTGCCTGCGCCGCTGGCGCTCTGGCGAAGAGGATCCTCATCCGGGCCTCGCTTGCGTTTCTTCATCGGCGTCTCCGCAGTGCCGTCTGTGACACCATCGGCTACCTCTCCCGCCGGCCGCTTACACAAGTCGGCTGTGAGGTCGAACATGAAGACCCAGTTGCTGCCGTACAACCACAAACGTTGCCGCCTTTCATCATGGTCCCACAGGCACCCCATTGCCCTGTCTCGTATCCCCCTAAACTCGGACGGAAAGCCGGAGGATGGGTTCCGCCTCGACCAGTCCGTCAGTCGGCCCTGGAGCACGTCGAATTCGTAAATCTGGTGCTGCGCCGTGACAACCAGCAAACGACGATCGCCGCTCGGCAGCTTGTGCGAGTGGGCGTGCGGGTTGCTCCTGGTGGGATGGACGGCAGGATTTCCGTTTGCCTGGCTTTCGGCGTTGTCGGTTGGTCTGAAGGATAATACGAGGGCTGACGAATCCAGCTTCGGCAGCAAATGACCCGCAGGGTTGCGAATCCAATGCTGTCCGTAGAAAACAACTGGACGGCTTTCGTCTTCATCCTCGTCATCCTCGTCGTCAGATGAAGCGTTTCCCGTGGCTTCGGTCTCCGGCCAGTCGACCTCTGGTGCTGTGACGTCTTCGTTGCCTTCGACGACCCAGCTTTCAATGTATCCACCAATGTCGCTGGCGACGAGGACGTCGTCGGACAGGGCGATGCGGGTGATGATGCGGTCGTAGGAGCCCCAGTAACCGTTGAGCGCATTTTGGTGCTCATGTTTCTTGTGCAACCTGTGGAGCTCGACGACGCGAGGGACAAGTTTCCATCTGCCGTCTTCCTCGTCCACCAGGCGAGCAAGGCAAATTTCACTTTCATGCGTGACCATGGCCAGCCACTTGCCATTGGGGCTCAGTTGCACCAAACGTGCGCCAGTTCCTTCAGCCAACGGTGGTGTCCCGAGCTTGCGGACACGCAGACCCCTTTCGTTCTCGCTCTTGCGTGAAGACAGCTGGAAGACTTTGACTCCGCTGGCCGTCGAAACGGCAAGGAGGCTGCCATCTTCAGATATAGACGCCGAGTTGACATTGTCCTCTCCCTTTAGGGCTAGGCGAGCGACGAGCTTAGGGGTCTCATTGCTGCCGTCCCGTTTCTTCACTCGCCAGATGCGCACCTCGCGGTCCCACCAACTGACCAGGAGACGGGCGCGAGGGGCGCTCGTAACGGGCGGGGATTGCGGGAGTGCAGGCAAGGTCCGGCTGTGTTCAGTGTCGAATTCGCGGATGGGAACGATGATGGGATGAGTGTCGAGGCCTATCATAAAGTTAGCATAAACCATGAAGGCTCATCGTCGCCCTTACCTCCAGAAACCATGACACTCATCTGCTTGGTCTCGTAAGTTGCCATCGTCTTCACGTCGTGATCGTGGTACCTCCTGTGGGCGATCTTTGCCCATCTCCTGTGTCCATGGTGGCCTCTCGAAAGATTGTACGCCACTGTACGCTTGTCCATGCCTCCGCTGAAGATTGTTTCGCCGTCTTGGCTCACTGCAATATCCAGGACGTCGGCTTCGTGTGCAGAAATGCGTTGCGTTTGTGAATAATTCTTGCCGTCATAGAATCGTATTTCGCCGGTGGAGTCGCCAGCCACAATGTTGCCGTTGGGAAGGCACTTCACTGTCCAGACCAGGATCTCGCGCGGACCTCCAAGTGAGGGAGCACCGAGCGAAATGTTCCTGAGCAACGCTCCGTTTCTTGTATCAAACACTCTGATGGCACTGTCCGCAAACCCAGCAACGACCACATCCCGGTTCTGCCAGACGACACTCAGCACTCGCGACTTCCTTGCCGTCGGCCTGGTCAAAAATTTCTGAAATCGCAGATCGTCGTCGGCGGTCGAAAGCAAGGCCAGCGTTCCATCTGCGCATCCTGCCACCAGATTCTGCCCGCGAAAGTCTCCCTCCCTGCTCTTTGTGTTTGTCCTATACTTGGGCTGCGCGGCGAGGGACCAGACCTCGCTGTGGTTTCCAGACGAGTGTCGCAATGGCAGGCCGGTGACAAGGTTCCACTCGGTAACGGTGCTGGAGTAGCCGATGCTGAACAGGCGTAGGCGGCCATCGGTGTGGTAGCCGTTTTCATCCTCCTCATCTGGTTCCTGAATCCATGCGAGGCCCTCAACGCTCCGATCCTTTCCTCCGCTCAGTGTGATTTCATGCACCCAGGCTCCGTTGGCCGGGTCCCAAATTTCAATGTTTCCATTTGCACGCCCAACAGCAAGCCTGACGTATCTGGTTCCCTTGCCGGTGAATTCCCTCTTGTTCGAGTACGAAAAGGCGAGGGCGTTGATGGCGGAGGGCGGATACCGTACGAATCGCGCGCGGTGAATGTCCATGGTTTATGATGTTGCGCTAAGCGCAGCGACGAAGGTGGAGAGGTCTGATTTGAGGGAGTGGACCAGTTGGAAGGTATCTGCGTTGGTTGCGTGCCCTCAGCACATGGTGTTTTTGACGCGCTGGAGCTGCTCGCAAAGTTCGCGACTGCTTGCAGGGATTTGAGCGTCCCAAAATTTCATCGGCCGATCGGCGTCAATTATTCCGACGAGGTTGGCGCTAAGACGACTAAGTCTTAGCGAGGCGCTTAACTCAACGTCGGTCGTCCCCTCCAAACCCCTTTGCGCGTCGCGCGTCCAGGCCTGACTGCCATATCACCGTCATGGACACGTCGGGCTGCTGCATGAGTCCACTTTTGCCTTTGACGCAGCTTTGGGTTGGAGCAGAGTCGCTTAGTATGAAGTTTCGCGGCGTTGCTCACGCTAGTTGCACCTTTGTCGGAGTCTTTGCTCGCAACGTTCAAATGCAATGACTGGCGGCATGCTCACGACTCATTGGCATTCTTGAGCCCAACCAACCACACTCGGACGCGCTGCAGGACCCAAAATTCCAGTCGTGATAGCGAATGCTTAAACTTCACGGGCGCAAATGGCTTCAGTGGCTCGGAAGCAACGGGTTGGAGCTGCTCTGAAACAAGGTCATCCCGTGCCACATCCCGCTCGTCCCGCCGGAGATAGCACGCCTGGGCCGACTTGCAGCTGCTCTATACCGACGGGGTCAATGTCATCGTGCTGGGAACAGCGCTCACGCTTGCAGAGCTTGCGTCTTGGTGTTGTACCTGCTGCTGCAAGGCTTCTCTGTCTTCAAGCCCAACGTGGTAATCGAGGATAATGCTTGTTTCATCTGATAGCCGACAGCGACGGTGAACCCTGAGTTGATCGTTGGAATCCACGTCTAGACTCCGGCTCGCCGTCACCCGCTGTCAACTGCGGCTTGGGTCAGATGTCCAAGGATGGTGTATGGATGCAGGGCCCTGCTCTGCAAGACGCGTCGATATAGATTTGAAGATGAAGGCCCTTCCTGGCATGCTGCAATTGGAGACACTGATCAACGGCCGACAGGTCTGTGAGGCTGACTTGATGTGGGGCAGTGTCCAGGATGGGAAATCAAAAAGTGGTGCGACGATGCCGTTGTGCGCCCTCGAAGTTGCATAACGGCGGTTTCGTTGCCAGTTTCGTTCGAGAAGGCCGGAGCTCAAGGTTAGAAGCTCAATGTGGCAGAATTGAGAGGGCGCATGAAATTTCAGGTCATGGTGATGAGCCTCGCGGCAGGGATATTGCCAATGGCAGCCCGTTCGAAATGAAACTGGCAGGGCTGACGACATTTGCATGTTGCTCAGCAGTTGGGCAAGGGAGGCAGTGAATTGGGAGGAAAGGCCATGTCGAAGCCATCGTGTGCGGCCGGACAAGTATGCGCAGGCAGAAGACTAAAATGCACGAATTGAGCAAGGCAGGCTTGGGTATTTTGGTGGAGAATGAGTTGGGGGCTTGAAGGTGCCAAGGCAGAGTGATTGGCAGCGGAGGCTCCCCCGCGGATCCCAAAATTCTGGGGCAGTTGATGATGAGATGGATATAAAAATACATGTACTGGTAGCTGCACATGTCCTAATTTTGCAAGAAATGGCGGGCGGCGATGGCTATTTTGAAGCAAAAGCATGGAGCATAAGGAGTGCTCTGCGGCGCGCGACGACGCAGGCGGACAGAGGCGCGATGGATTCGTCATTTACGCGCCTGTGGTCAGCCACGTTCCGCAACACGCCCATCTGGTGTTTGGTTGCAACTGGCAAAAAAAATGGATCTAATGCTCGCAAGCGACGGCTCATGTGCAAGGCGGTACGCATGGTCATTCACAATTCGTGCCGCTCAGGCCCACCAAGTCGAGCGGAGAATGACATGGTGGCGGGGATGAGAAGGCTGAGTTTTGTCCACGTCGGTACCGGCTTGCCACGCTTGGCTGATCCAGCTAGACAGTTTCATGAAACAGGCGACATGCAAGTGGTGGGGTTTTACATCGAAGAAGCTGGGCTGGGCTGACGGACGAAGCAAACTTGCAAGCGGATTACGCGAGGAGAAGGGGATAGAGTAATCGAGGTAGCAAGCCTTTCATAGTCTCACGACACACAGGCGCAGTAAGGTCACGCAGTGGAGACTGAAACGTGGACTTTGCGAGGGTGTTGAGGAAAAATTCTCTGCAGGCGGACGGCGGAGCGGAGCCTCTTGGAGGCAGGTGGTCGACCGAGCGCTCTCACAAGTCACGGATCATGGTCCCACCAGCCGTCACCGCCTGCTCAACAAGACGCGACGTCAGATTAGTTAAGAGTGAGGGCGACGCGTCTGGAAAGAGGTTGCAGGTGGAGATGGATAATTGCGTGCAGCCAGCTGTGGTGCGCTGCAGTGTTCAGGAGAGAGGCGAATGGCGGATGTGACATCAGCTGGATTTGCATCTTCAAGGCCACAACCAGGCAAGGGCGGACTCTCGTGGGCGGGCTGCGCTGCCCTTCAAGTCGACTCACCGCACCGATCTGCAAGCACACGTTTCCATGACCCCAGCAGACAGAGTGATGGCAAAAAATAAAATCGAATGTGACACGAGCGGCAGTCCAGCTAGTGCAGGCACATGGCACAATTGCAAGAATGTAGTCGTAGTGTTGACGGCAATGCGGCAGACGTCGACTAGGCGCCAAGGCGGCGGTGGAGAGGGCCAGTAGCGTACCGTCTGATGGTGGTGATGACCTGGGGGGAAGGCCAACGCACAACCGGCACGTTAAGCCTGTTGCGGGCTGCCGTGTTGGAGTGCTTTGCCGCCTTCTCCCTGCGGCGGCTCGCGGCTCGCACAGGGTAGGGTCCATGAACTGAGTGGCATCGAGAAAGTGGCATGGGTGGTGGCGATACGGTGAGGAGCGTTGTTCTCTGCTTTGACCTGTAGCGGAGATTGGGCGCTATGGTCGCCAGTCCCGGTCAGTTTCTCTCTGGAGGAGTGCAACGCAAAGGGGCGCGAGATACAGGCACCGTACATAGTGCACCGTACATGCGCAGTGGCACGTCTCGACTGGCTGGCATTTTTGGATTGGATGCATGCGTTACTTGCGAGCCAGACTCAGTGTCGCGGAAAAGCAAATGGCCATCCAGAGTGGCGCTGGCGGCCGCTTGTGCGTCGCGGGGATTGGCTGTCGGGAGACGAGCAAGGAACCGTCCATGGCCAACTCTGCATCCGGTCGTTCTCTTCTTCTACCCTGAAGCATCCGCCCATCTCGACTGTAGCCTCCCTCAACACCTTCTCCCCCCCTTCCCCTTCCCCCTTCGAGCCGTCATTCACCCGTCGGCTCTTCAGCGGCCAAAGTTCTGGTCAACGGGGTACGTACGTGCACAATTCCTTCCATAAGACCCCATCACCATCCGTCTTGATTCTCACCCGACCCGACCCTGCTCTGCCTCTGCCCCTCCGGTCCGCCAACACCACACCACCAGCTTCCTTCAATCCTCCCACCGCTCTGCCGTCTGCTCCTGCGACACTCCTAACACCCTCTCCAACAGAGCCGGACCCCATCGTCGAGACCGATTCGACTGCCATACCCTCTCACTCACTTTCCCCTCTCGCTTCATCCGGATTGAGGTCAGCCCGCCTGCGTGCGTTAAACTGTCCTGCTTGTCGTGTGTGCGTGCGTTCGTGCAACGGTGAGTTGATGACGTCCCTTTTTTCACCTGATCTTTCTGCCCCCTCTCGGACCTCCCTTTCGCCGACGACACCTGGACCCGGACAACCACCACGACGTCTCTTCTCGAAACCACCCGAGCCTTCGACCGACGTGCTTCGACCGAGACATACATACCCTTTGCAAAACAATTGTTTGCCGGACGGGCGAATGCACGTGGTGCGGATTGGCTGCTGGCTCAAGAGTGGGCGGTCGGGCTTGAAGACATGGCACCTCTCAAGCTCTTCGGAATTCTTCCAAGCCTAGGCAGTCTTCGCCTTGTAATCTCTTGGTCCAAGACATGAGGACTTGAAGGGCAAGAATTTCTTGAGGGTGGCGCGTTGAGTCCCTTTATCCGTGTTCCTGGCTTGACAAGTCTTGGGTCCTGTCTCGGTCATTCCTGCATTCCGCTTGGTCCAAGAACCAGGAGTACTGGATTGCTTCTAGTCGACAAGTCTTAGTTCTCCAAGACGAGAATTCGCAATTCCTCGGCCGTCCAAATTTGTCCTTCACGCGTCCGACACGATCATCCATCCACACCGGAGAGAACAATGTCGCTGACTGTACCACCCCCCGCAGGACCTCGCTCGACCCTACCCCTCTCGACTGTCTTGCTTCGTGGCTCGCGCCCTACAAGCCAGCCCTCTGCCTCGTCAGCATCGACTGCTGGTACGAGGATTCAAGGGCCTCCGCACTGTAAGTGGCGCCTTCACGGGCTCCAAAAATTATCACGAGCTGAATGATGTACCTCGCTAGCTCAGAACTCGTGGTTCAACGGGAATTTTCCACATTCCCCAAACTCCTTGACGAGCGACCCAGATCCCCACCCTTCGGCGGACTCGTTAATTCGTGCTCTGCCTCCTGAAAACACCCCCCTGTGTCGAGCTTGGCCCTGTCAAAGACAAAGATCGATCGCCTAGTCATTCCGCCACTGAATGCTACTTGCAAGGGGCATCATCTCTCCTCGGCCTCTCGACATCGCGTCTTCATTTCTTTTAGTATTTACTCTTCACTCTTTCTAATACTTTAATCCAAGAGGTGCGGAAACCACTCTCTCTTCGTTTTACATAATTCTCGCTTAACTAACTTGTTCCTGTTGTTGCCAGGCGTCTGCTCGAAGGCGCCCCTCCTCTGTCCGACCAACGCACGGACGTCATTGGCGTCTTCAGCCTCTACACCAACTAATTTTCACTCTCTCACGCCGCTTCAACGGTAGTCACTCTCTCTGATCGTACCTTGTCTTTCACTTTCACACCCTTGTCTTCCAGGAGAACAGACATCCATTCCTTCATTCAAACCCCCGACAATCACCTCTCGACTCTTCAGCAATGGCGTATCAACCTCAGCAGCGTTACGGAAACTGCGACAGCTACTTCGTGGAGATGGAGGATGAGGGTCTTTACGCCTTGAGGCAGGAGCAAAGGGAACGAGCTCGCGCGATGGCCAGGATGCAACAGCGGGCTTTGGCCGAAGAGCTCTCAAAGATGACGGCCGAGGAGTACCAGGAGGACATTCTGGACCACATGGAGCACATGGAGGTAATGCTTCTCGCTCTCCAAATCACTGGGCCTTACTGACAGAAACTCCTCATTGCAGGCCAATACCATGCCCGACGTCAACTCAATCGACATTCAGACCGAGATTCAGTGGTTCATGAGGCCGTACCTTCTCGATTTCCTCGTCGAAGCCCACGCTGCCTTCCAACTCCTTCCCGAGACCCTGTTCCTGGCCGTGAACCTTCTCGACCGCTACTGCTCGCGTCGCGTCGTCTACAAGCGCCACTACCAACTCGTCGGCTGCGCTGCTCTTCTCATCGCTGCCAAGTACGGTGACCGCAAGGAGCGTGTCCCCACCGTGAGAGAGCTCAAGTCCATGTGCTGCTCGCTTTACGACGACGAGATGTTCACCCAAATGGAGTGGCACGTCCTCCAGACACTGAACTGGGTCATTGGCCACCCCACCGTCGACTCATTCCTCCAGATTGCCCTGGGCGAGAACACTTACGACGCCGAGGTCGAGCACATGACTTGGTACATTTGCGAGATTGCCCTGTTCCACAAAGAGTTTGTTTCCATCCGCCCCTCGGTCCTCGCTAGGTCAGCCTTGGCTCTCGCCAGATGTGTCCTCGGACGTTCGCAGGCTCGCCAGTCGGACTGGGCCAGCTCCTACGACTCTGTCGTTGTCCTCAACCTGTCAAACCACCTCTACCAGCCCTCGCAAGTGCTCTCCAGGAAGTACGCGTCTGTACATTTGTCGTGCGTCTCCACCACCGTCGAGGAGTTCCTCAAGCGCCAGGCTCAGATTGCCCGCCGCAACATCACCCCTCCGACTCCCGTTCTGGACACCCAAAAGGCCGACAGCGACAACTTCCCCTCCACGCCCCAAAAGAACCACTATGACGCCGTCATGCAAAACGGATGCCTGACCCCGCCCATCACCCCCGACAACGACTTTGGCACCGGCAAAGGCGTAGTGCTCCCGAGGCTCTACCCCGTCACACCCACGTCGGCGCCCCAACAACCGCAACAGCAGAATATGCAGCAATTCAGCTACCAGCCACAGCCGAGTACCCAGCAGTTCAGCTACCCGCAGCAACAGTACCTGCAGCCCCGCTCTGCCACCGGCACCGGAATCTAGCTACTGCTCAGCAACGTCAAGGCACAGTGGATCAAGACAATTGCCGTCCAAGGCTAGCAAATTTCTCGCAGATTCTCTTCTTGTATCAAACATGCTGTACGAGCGTCATAGCGTTGCTTTTTACCACCTGCATCGAGAGCGTCATTTGATTTTAGCGTCTAAATTTGAGCACATCCCCCCTTTCCTTTTTTCCTCTGCATTCCACTTTGCAGTCTGTAGCCGAACCGCCGACAACGAGTAGTGATGCCGGGAGGACATGGCCCGAGGAGCGCGACGACATCCAAAACGTCCACGGGGACGTCCCATCAATCGTCAATCTTTGCCGTTTTTGACTGCCTGGTAGTCTCAAACAAAGGATTGGATGAGTTGAACTTGGGGAAACAAACCACCATAGTTGACATTGGGATTAGATGAAAAGAAGCTACCGAACCGAGAGTTGCCTGAATTTGCAAAGAGACGGACCGGATCGATGTTTGTTTTCCTGTTTCTTTTGTACCAAGAGCCAAAACTGATTGATCGCAATCCTCCCCCATCCTCGGTGGGCGTAGAGATACCCTTCTTGTTAAAGTCGATTTTTCTGTTCTTCCACCTTTTTCCTATTTCCTATTCCTCGTGCTACCACAACACACAATGGTTGACCAGGATCTTATATTGTCTGGAAGAGGAAGACGTCAGTTGCAAGCAAGGTCCTTGGGAAAAGCACTTTTTTTGTTTTTGATGTTGGTCCGATGCTTTTCGTGTTTGCTCGCTTTTGAGACAGCGCACTGCCAGCACCACTACCCCCTACCATACTACACCTCGAGATTGTGACAGCACCCATCACCACATCATGGGAACCCCTTTTTTTGTCTTTTCCTTTCTACATACAGACAGTTTGATACACGTCGAATGAGGAGGGAATCTTGTCTTTTTGTCTCCCAGCAGAACACCGTCATCACATCCAGGCCTGGTGTGAAAAACACCTCGGCCGCTCATCATAGCATAGTATATGCTGCTTATCACAAAAGCACAAAAAAATCATAAGCTGTCACACACCTATCAAAGTAACCAAGACTTTGCCGTGAAACTTCTGACAATGTTACCCCTGACTGAGTATGACTGACCGGTGAAGAGAGGAAAAGTTTCTCGCGACGCGACATGACACCTCCAAAGCCAACGTGACCACGTACACGGCCACAATCAGTCGTGATTTTGTCGCACATGTTGGGCGCTCACGCATACGCATAGCTGTATCAGCAAACAAAGAGTCGTGGGTGGCAAACTTGCTTTGGGTTGACACGACGGGCAAACCCTCTACCCCTTATTTTTCCTTTTTCTGCGACATGGTTTGTCCATTTCTCGTGTCTGGATGTCAACGGGAGCTATTCTTGAAAAAAAAAAAGGTACCCGACCTAATGAATGACTCTACCGGAGAGTATCAGAACGCGCGACGTAGACGCGCCGGACGCGTTGTAAGACACCACAGTCACTGACTCTGCATACACATTCTGCAGAGAGCAAATAGTGGAGCGAGAGGCCTGCCTGCCTGCCTGCCTGCCTGTCGAGTCGACGACCGACGCAAGCCAAGGCATACCCGGCAGGTAGGGTAGGTCGGGTTGGCAGGGGCAGGGGAAAGGAAGGGAAGGGAAAAAAGCTTCGAATCGGACGCTTCACCACCGACGGCCGTTGCGTACCCAGCGCCACCACCAAGCACACTATCAACAGGCACCAAGAAAGATGTACAAGGAGACGACTTCTTCCGACGCCCTTCTAGTGGTGTATGACCAGCGATTAGGTGATTGCACTGGTGCCGGCGCATGTTTCGGCACGCCCGCCCCATGGCCGGGTGAGGCGTCTGTCACGTAGGTAGCGCGTTTTCTTAGTAGGGGGGCATGATGGATGGTGTGGTTCTGCGAAATTTCCTCGCTCGTTCTGGGCGCCCGGCCGGGCACCGCCGTTGGGCGTGCGTGTTTTTGGCTTTTTGGCCTAGTCGCGTCGCGTCTGGTCTGGCTACATTATCTAGGTACCAAGGCAGGAAGGCAGGCAAGCAGGCAGCGATGTTATTTTCCTGTCTTGGCCGCTGCCGGTGTCATTGGAGCGAGCGGTTGGTTGGGCGGTCATGGCGATATTGATGATGCCATCATTTTTCACAGTCCACACAAGAATCCGTGCAATGCTTCAAATCGAACGTGGGTCGTTGGGTCGTCTTGCGTGTGACATGTTGCCGGTAACAGTACGTCTATGAAGTCGTCGGCCAAATTTTTGTGTAGGGGTACGGGCGGACGGACGGACCGACGGATTTCCACAGGTCGCGCCGCGCATGGTTAGCTGGGGGTCGTTGTTGGATGGACATGGTCATGGACAGGGAACGAGTCCGGGTTGGAGGGGTAGATGGGTAGGGCAGGTATGCCAGGCGAAAGAGCTAGCGCAGGTGCACAAAGTATGCAACTTTGCTTCTTCGACTCCAACATGTTTCTGTCATTTCTCTTTTTCCCCTTCTGCACTATCAGTACATGGCATGACCTCACTCGACCCGCTCGTCAACGCTTCCTACATACCCTCCTGAGCTGTTGCCGTGTTTAGACATCTGTCGGCGCGGCAGCGGCATCAGCCGCATACCTTGCTCCCATCCTACCACTTGCTCTTTTTGAATCTTTTGCCCTGCCATGCTTCGCCATGCCAATGCCGTGCCCCCCTTTGCCAACCCAATTGCCATGGCGTCTGGACAGGGGGAGAGCTCGGAGCCGCAGAGCTCATCGCACCGATCCAACAACCACACGTTGCACAAAGCACGCAGGCACGCATGCAGGCGCCCGCGCGCGCGCATGTGCATGACGCCATGTCACTCTGGCGCCGCGTCTGGCTGGCCTGCTGGTAGACCGGGCCGCGTCGCCTCTTCTATAGTTGCGCTTTTTTTTTGTGGTTTGATTACTGCGCTTGTATGAGTACATTTTTTTCTCGCGACGGCGACGGTGGGACGCGGATAAGAGAGCGGAGCGGAGACCGGGGGGTCGTCGTCTTGGAATGGATGGGTGGAGGGGTGGTGGGTTGAGATGTGTGGGGGAGGGGAACCTTAGGACATGAATGTGGAGTGCAGGGGGTAAGAAGCGCTGGACAGGGGGTGATTTGCAACAAAAACCTCTTTGTGGATATTCTCGCCCATCATCGGGTTTTGGCTGCCGACTGTTTCGCTCAAGCCGGCTCGCTATCACGACTAGCTTCTTCTTGAATCCAAACGCCAATGTCCATCACGTCCGTCGAGGTCGTCACGCGTTGACGCGACATTTTAGACTCTTGGGCCTGAATTGGCTTGGCTGTGGAGATGGACGGTGGGGTTCACTGAATGGACAGGGATGTCGATGAGACTCCAGAACGGGGGGTTGGCCAAAGCGATGGGGATGGGGAATTGGCATGCCTATTTTCCACTTCCGACCTGGAAATGCCTGTCTATCCGACTGCCCTGTTGCTGACAGACGGGCACTGCAGGCTAGTTGCATCATGCCCGCTCGGCCGTCTGCCCGGCGCTGCATCCTAGAGCCCCGTCTTCCTCCCATGGCAGGGCAGCCAAGGTAGCCTCAATAGGGCGCGGCAGACAGGGCGGTGCTTTATGCTACCGCGACGGGTACTTAAACGCGGACGGGTACGTATCGCGAGCGGGAGGGCGAGGCGAAGCGACGCGAGGCGCATTGGTTGTTCACATTCGGACCATGTTTCGCAGTCGGCCACGCGGGCATTGCTGTGTCGTTTCAGCTTCAGCTACTGACTGCGGCAGGCTGGCTTGTTGGTTGCGATGCCGCAGGCGGGCTGAACCGTACCGTACCGTCATCGTGATGGTCATTGTTGTGGTGTTGTCATTTGTTTGCATCTACTTGGATGTCTGCTCGAGACCATGAGGAGGGTCCCTCGTACACTTGCGCCGGTCCGTCTGTTAAGGTTTCTTTGATCCGTCGCTCCGTCCAGTCGTCTGCTCATCAACTCACACTGCAAGCCGAAAATGTTTCAGGCTTTGAATCATTGAAAGGCCTACCGTGAGGCAGTGATCCGGCGAATGCTCGAAGCAATCAATCGCCGCTTGAGGCTCAAAGCATGGATTAGGGTTTGCGGCGCGCAAGTGGATTCAAAGGTTGACAGGTTTGAATCATCTTGGCAAGACCATAATGGCTCGAGATTTTGGCGACAGCATCCAAGCATGAGGCCAAGATTCAGAATGTTGGTTGTTCCAAGAGTTGTCGCAAAGAGCCCATTTACTGCCGTAGAAACCGGAGCCCGGCGCGAAAGATTGCAATGAAATCGGCGATGTGGTGAGAGCCGCAACAGAAAAATGAAACTCGGCAGTCTCCAGACTCTATAGACGCAAAGGAATTAGGGGCAAGCATTCGTCGATTGCCTCGTCATGACGAATGTCGCTACGTTAGCCACCACCATTTGCGCTGAGTCCGAACTGCGGCATGGAGAGGTGGAAGCGTTGGACAGGGTCCAGAGTCCCTTCAGATTCCTCGCGAGCCGACTACAGACCTTTGCGGAACATGCTCCGTTTGCGCTGCCGTGATTCCGCCGCGAGGAATTCTTCTCGGGTCTTATTCGCTTTCGGCACCCTACTGGATTGAAAAACCGCCCTTGCGCGCTTAAGAACTGCAGCAGTGACTAACCATTTGCGCAAAGCAAAGCGGATGTACCCTTCAGAAATGCTCTCATCGCTGCATGTGAAACTGAAATGCTAATCCACGTGGAAAATGCGGCATGGTGTTCTAACCAGTCACTGCGATGGAGATGTTGAAACGCTCAAGTGAAGTTCGTCTAGTGCAGAGGATCAACCAGGCAAGGGTCTCGAAGACCGGAGGGGCAAATGCCCCTAATTCTCAACGTTCGCCCCTGGTCTGATGTCACAATGGGTGATGCCTCGTAGCTATTCCTTGCAGGACAATGCCAAAGTGCTGAAGTGACGCCCTCTTAGACTTGGAGTCTTTATGCGTTCTCTCCCTGCTCTGAGATCGCCGTGTAGTCACGGCAGCACTAAGAATACTCCCTGAGTGGTAGAGGAGCCGAATCTTGAGGTCAAGAAGCAGTTCTGGTTCAGATTCCATCACCTCGGAGCCGGTGACCAAAAGTCCATGACCAAGTTTGCTGACCATTCTTCGTACTTCGTACACGCAGCGCAACATGATTTCCGACTATTCGATTGTGAGTTCGTAGAGGTCACCATCTTTTATCCAAGCTTATGCAGGACCATATCTCATTTCGTTGCTAGAAGACCCTGAGTAAGCGAGCGGATAGACCTCAAAGAGGAAAGGTATGGCGAAATAGTGATCTTCCATATAACGGTACAGGGGCTCGTATAGCTATACGTTGCGTCACTCGCACACAGATCAGGGAATTTACCAGGATATTTAGAAAATCGGGAATCTCAAGCGGCAGGAAGCGCCTGATTCCATGCGGTTAGAAGCCGCATCCATCTCTTTCTTCCAAACTCGGGACGCTCCGGACTAGGGGGTCATCTCCTGAAAGATATACGACGATGCGAGATGTGTCCCTTACTCAACCGTCAGATAAGGTTGAGGCTGTTAGACCCCTGCTGGAAGTGTGCAAACCGTAGGCCGTAAGTGTTGCAGATTGATGAGCCGTCGAGATGGGCGATGATGGTTAGACCCAAAATAGAATCGGCCGCGGGAGCGATGCGTTGCGATATCTGATGGTCGTGCCGGCGACCAAGTCAGTCCCGTCGCTTACGCCCGTCATCCCAACCTTAATACCTGAGCTAACCCCCTTCCCGGAGCCCAAGCTCCAGAAGGCGCAGCAGCTGTCCAACGACTGAGTTGTGTCGACAGCTGCTGCGTTGATTCGCCTGCGAAGAGCACAAAGAAGGTTGTGCGAATGTGTAAGAGCAAACGGGCCTGACGCCGCGGCCTGCCGATTGGACTGTCCTTCGTGACTTCATCATCCCCATCACACTACATGTGATGCGCGCTCGACAGGCGCAACACAAGGCCTGACAGGACTTTCGGACGTATCGATGCTGTTGCAGTGATGCGTAAGCTGTTTGCTTAATATGAGGAGGTAACTGTTTGAACTGCTGTCGTATGACGGGTTGGACGTGTTGCTAGCTGCTGCAAGAGTACGTCGTCGACGTGGTGTAGATGGTCTTGGCCGAATGCATCCGCAGCTGTGTCTTCCATCTGTCAGGGAAAGTCCCTGGTGCAACGGCTCAGTGGCAGCGCAAACCGTGTGAAACAAACCGTAGAATACTCTTCCTGAAACCTTACCAGGCGGATCAGCCGAGTACTTAGAACTGTATGCTGGGCACACATTTCCTGTGCCAACCGTCTCCTGCTCTTCCGCTGCCGTCTGGTTTGCTCAACAGATTGTCATTGTTGTCGACCTCTCGACCGCTCTACCACATCTCCATCATCAATCCCGTTGGCCATATCAAAATGTCGCTCCACAAGGACGTCTTCTCGCCGACCGCATCGCCAGCCATGAGCCCCGCAGGTCCGCTCTCGCCAAGGCCGTTTCGGCTGCGACTCGACACAGGCATGGGCAAGCCACTACGAGCCCAAAGTCCAGAAGTGGAACACTTTGTATACGCGGAGCCTTTGACCACGCCAAGAAGCCGACTGGCAGCACACATACGCCTTGGCCTTCAGATGCTGATTTGCTCATGCATTTTCGTCTTCATCGTTGCGGTGTTCATGTGGTGCGCTTGGGAGTTGGTGATGCCTAAACCGCGCAAGTCGTGAGGTTGGCATCGACCTTGTTGTTGTGGTGGCCTCACGGTCTCGAAGCGACCGGGCCCGAAGGTCTGTCCTCGCGAGAGGACGTCTTTGTTAGCAGTTGTCAAGACGTAGGTGGGTATATCTACATGAATGTCAAATCTTCGTAGAATATGTTTGCGCTAATGCATGCTGTAGTTCGGATTACTGCCCGCTGTCGCCACCAACTCTCGAATCGGGCTTGTCCTGGCGACGGATTTCGCTTCCGTGTCACCTTATTCCAGTGCTGTCGACCTTGGGTCAGCCCAATGTTTGGGATGCACCTGGCGCTGTTGGGGCAGTGGAACGAAGCAGTTTGTTCTACCCAGAGTGCCTCAGTTCGCCGGTCTTTTTCGCCGCCTAAGGTGGTCCACACACGGCCAGAGCAAGATGTCTTCGACGCGGGCGATGCCAGAAAATTAGTGCTGAGATTGGGAACTTCGTTCATCATTAAATCCGGACCTTCGTTAGCGGGTCGTCTTTCTACAACGTGGCCGGATCGAGGGATGTAACTTGTCATCCCACCAAAGGCCTTGAGGTAGTTCAGACGCATCTGAACGAGGGACACGGCAAAGCTGTAAACCAGACCTCTATCCCTCGCTCCAGAGCGTTCCAAAGCGTCCGCGCAAGGGGCACACCAGGGGCAAGTTTGCATGTCCATTTCAGGCCTTCCAGATGGAGGTCGGCAAAGAGACTGGAGAAATTCGCGGTCCGTTTTCCCCGCCTTTCGGTGATTCTGGATTGTCCGAGTATGGTTGCAGGTGTCTCCGCAATTAGGCCAGGATAACGGTGTTTTGATGGAGGGGGCGGAGCCGGGAGTTCGGAGGGTTGAAGCGCTTTGGTTCTGCGCGTGGTGTTTCTTGCTTGGTAGCATCGTGAAAGCATCCTGTTTGGGCGTAGCAATGTCTTCGCAAATTTCTCAATGATCCATTCTCTGATTGTAACCTTGCTTTTAGAATCAAACCATGAATTGGATAATCCTTTCGACGCACGTTGTAGTGTGGCCGAGTCGCTCGGATTGTGGCTCTGAATGGGGCTCACGGTCGTTGAGAATGTGAGCTTGATATCGTCTTTTTCGCAAACATGACAAGCTAGCGAAATCATTATGACTACAGTCGGCCCCTCAAACCTAGACAGCGTTAACATGGCACAACGGAAAACCTCACCACCACCGTCCAGACGCCTCTTGCCCAAGAACTGCACCACGATAATCCCATAACGGGCAGCCACCCAAAACCTCGCTTTGAACGCCAAAACCAAGACAGCTCCAAGTTTGTACACGAACTTCATGTCGACTTGAATTCAATGATCAAGTCAAGGATAGTTTCCATTTTCTCCGCGCAAGAACATCCAGCCAGTCGATCCTTTTTTGTCCTGGACCGGACTTCGTCCCCGAACGCAAGCGCCATAGCTCATCCAAAACGGCCAATGATACCTCCACATTGTGGAAGTGGCGATAGTGGAGCACATCTTGAAGTCTCTGGCGTATCGCGCGGATGTGTTCTGGACTCTCCGCCTCTCCACCGGCCATAAACAAGGGGAAAAGAATGGATGTTTCCGGCAGACAACGGATTGGCATCTTCTCGACGTTTTCGATGATTGCTTTTACTGGGGCTTCGATTTTCCGATCAAGCGTCGGTGTCAAATCAGGCAAGTGCTGCCTGAGAACACGATAGAGGTGGATGAGAGCGGCGTTTCGGTAAGCCTCGGCCATAGCAACGAGGTGGATATCTTGGCAATCTGGTGGTGTCCATTCTTGCAATTCCGTTTCCAGCAGATAGGCCCGCGTTGAGAAGTCAGACGTTGGTACAGAACTATTCTCACGGTCATCTCTCGGTAGAGTTTCGATGTCCATATAATCAGCCATTTGATCAGCAACTTGGTCCACTTCGTCCGGAGAATGGGAGCTGGCTGATGATTCTGGAGACGAGGACTTGGAAGTGCAACTGGTGCCACTGGTGCCGCTGATGGAGGCGGTAGATTCGTTCATGTCGGCGTTGAGAACACTAATTTCGGAAATCAGGTAAATGAGCTTGGAGCCCAGACCAAAATAAGAGTCGACGACGTCTCCAGCGTCCGGTTTCCAGTAGTAGCCGGGAATCAGGGGCCTCCCATTGAGAGCTACTGCCGCCATGACATCGTGGTAAGCAAAATTGCGCTTTAGCCAGCGGCCCTCGAATGAATTGAATGCAGCGCTCAGGTCCTGAGCGCTCAACTGGCCTTGGCCAAAGGGAGATGCCGAGCTAGATCGCATGATCTGGGAGGCACCAAGAAGATGCTGGTACCATTTCGACGTGTCGCCTAGGATTGATTCCATCGAACAGAGAACCAAACAGCATGATAGGTCCAATTCAGAATCGCGGTTAGGAGAGGCCAAAGAACTGGACAGCGAGTTGAGTGCTGTGCATCGGCTTTGCAATGCGAGGATTTCGTAAGACTTGTCTCGCATTGAAAGATGAGATGAAGAGTGGGCGATGATTGCGTTGAGCAACAGTTGGGACTCGGTTGCCATTGGAAGGAATACTGCCATTCGTTAGCATGGTACAATGCCAGCGGCTTGAATAGCTTTGTACCAGAAGCAAAGCAATTGTTTTCAAGGGTACTGGTAAGAAGAGTAGACAAGGTCTGGAGATAGTAACGCAACAAGACTCTTCGGTTGGTTGCCGGAGTGCTGTTGCCAGCTGCGCCAGGCCATGCTGCTACAGGGTCAAGCGAGAGGATCGGCGCTGCCCAATTGCCTGCGGGCAATGTCAAGATGGTAGAGGAAGAAGTAGGCAAAATGGTCTTGTCGTTATGTTTGATCAAGCTGTTTGAAGCATCAGGCACAGCCGAGCTACCTGTCTGTCGTGGCTCCTCGCGAACACATTCAAAGTTCAAACGCCGACAATGGTCACAAATGGGATAACCACCATCGCACTTTTTCTTCCTGAAAAATGAGTCAGCCAACTTGAAGAAGTGGTTGACGAAAAATTCAAAAAAGGCAATGGAGCACGCACCGACGACGACAGGTGACGCATCCGGTGCGCTCTCTGGTGGTCCCTGTTCTCTTCCTAACGCGTCTCTTTTCGGAAGAGGATTCGGCTTCTGGAACGGCGGTCATGTTCTTCCCTTTACATACTGGACGCGGCCAGCTAGCCGCGGGGTCCCGCGTGAATCAACGCCGCTCTGTGGATACACAACGTTTCGCCGGGGCTGCTGGCAGGATCCGGGGTGCCAATGGAAGCGCAAAAGGACAGCCGTCAAGGGGCAATCAGTTCGTTTGAAGAAGAGGATCTCGGTGGGCGTCAAGGGCGGAGAGCAGACGTTGCGGAGCGGTCGCCAGCCCCATCAAGCCCTTTTGCCCCGGCAGATGGACTGACTAAGCACGATAAGAAGACCCTTGTCCGGCATTTGTGTGCCCTCTGATAGGCTCCTCTCTGCATCTCCGCATCTCATCCACCATCACCACTCTCGCGGCCCATGAGTCTAAAGATGGGGTATACGGGGCAGCTGTACAATGTATTTAGCGCTTCATCCTTTTGCCGCAACGCAATGGCTATCCCTTCAAGCATCGTCTCGAGTTTTCCACTATCTGCCATCTTGTCAACATGATAACTCGCTCAATCCGTGCTCTACGTTTGCGCTCGCTGTCCCGCTTCAATGACAGACCGAGATATTCCTCTACCTTGGCAATCGATGACTACGTCGCAAACAGTCATATTCTTCACAGGGCTCTCAACCATCGTCCCGTTGAAATTGTCTCGGGTTCTGGCATATCCTTCACCCTTTCCGATGGCAGGACCATGATCGATGCTTCGAGCGGCCCTGCAGTGTCCTGTCTCGGGCACCACAGACCCGAGGTAGCAAGAGCTGTCGCGGACCAAATTAACAGTATCGGTTACGTGTATAGCGTTGGCTACACGTCAAAGCCTGCAGAGGAGCTCGCAAACATGCTTTTGCAGGACAGACCTGGCGGCCTCTCTAAGGCCATGTTTTTCGGTTCGGGAAGTGAAGCAACTGACGGTGCCGTGAAACTGGTGACGCAGTACTGGAAAGAGAAGGGGGAACCGAAGCGGAAGAACTTTATTGGAAGGATGCAAAGCTACCATGGAAACACCATTGGCGCTCTTTGCGTTTCCGGACACCAATCGAGAAGGGAGATGTATTCGGACTGGATGAGCAACAACATTTCCTTTGTTGATCCCTGCTATCCCTACCGAGCAAAGCCAGAGGGATGGACTGACGAAGAATACCTTCACCATCTCGTGGCCCAGCTTGACGCCGAGTTCCAAAGGTTGGGCCCAGATACTGTGTCTGCATTTATTGCTGAAACCATACCTGGAACCACGCTGGGATGCGTTCTTGCATTGCCGGGGTATTTCAAAGCTGTCCGAGAGCTCTGTGACAAGTACGGTGCTCTTCTAATTCTGGATGAAATAATATGTGGCATGGGCAAGACCGGCACTATGCATGCATGGGAGCAAGAAGAAGGATTCAGAGGACCGGACTTGCAGACCATTGGCAAGACATTGGGCGGTGGATTTGTTCCCTTGTCGGCGGTGTTGGTTCATGAGAAAGTCTTCGACGCATTGGCCAAAGGGAGCAAGTCCCTCTCCCATGGGCACACATTCCAGGTATGATTACTCTTGGAGTCCATCGAAAGAAGCAATGCTTACATTCTTATTCAGGCACACCCAACGGCTTGCGCCGCAGCCATTGAAGTCCAGAATATCATCAAACGGGAGAATCTCGTCGAAAATTGTCGACACATGGGAGCCGTACTCGGCAAGCTGATGCAGACCGAGATCCTTCCCCTTCCGTTGGTGGGCGATGTTCGTGGACGCGGCCTGTACTGGGCGGCAGAGTTCATCCTGGACAAGAAGACGAAGAAGCCCTTTCCCATGAAGGACAATTTTACAGGAAAGGTCCTCAGTGCGGCGCTGGAAAGAGGCCTCAATCTCCTGGGGAACCTTGGCAAGTGTGGACCCATTGATGTCGAGCATGTGATGATCGCCCCGCCATACGTCGTGACGGAGGAGGAGTTGGTGAGGTTGGTTCAACTCTTCAAGGAGGCCATCATGAAGGCCAGTGAGCCTTATTTGTGAGACGAGTCGAAGAGTGTTGTAGATAAAGGGTGTGCAGGAAACAGGCATTATAAATACTGGAACGCGTTTGGTGGCTCGAGACTGTGGCGGTGTGCTGTGGCTTGACATGTTCAATTCTTTGCAGTTGCGGCGTTTCTCCCGCGCCGTAAAATACATCCGATGCTCCCATCACCTGTCGCGAAGTTATCCCACGACGCAATGAGACCTCGCAAGACATGATACTCAGACCACCCCTGCTGCGGGCATCGCCTCTGCAGGATACCGGATCCGTTTGCCTGCGCTGCTTGCGCAAAACATCTCGCCCTGGACCGCCGCCAGGACGCCGCCTGCTGTCGACTACAACTCCTGCAAAGGACGCCGCCGTCTCCGCCCGCACCACCCGAGCTGCATTCAAGAAGGAATACTTTTGGGCCAATAGCATTCTCGAAGAAGCCATTTCGGGCGCGAGAAGGGGAGTATGGAGCAATGCTGTGGCTGCCCAAGCACGAGGCAATGAAGGCCCGGCGCCCTCGACACTACACCAACAGCCAAAGATTGTTCAATCTTTGGAGAGCACGGCGACCGCGGGCAACGACATCGCCAATGAGCTACCCCACCGAAGAAGGCAGCGCCTGAGAGAGGAAGCGAAGAATAAGGCAGCATCTGAGACTGATATTCGACCTGACGCTTCTGCCCGACTTTCAAACACTGCTCAGGCTTTGCCAACCGAGTCGCTGCGCCGGCGCTTCTTCACCTATCTCGCGCTATCCAAACCGCAACTATCCTTTCTCATCGTTCTGACCACGGCCGCTACGTACGCGATATACCCAGTGCCAACGCTCTTGGCCCCATCCGTGACCGATACGCCGTCCCTGTCCACGCTCACGCTGCTGTTTCTGTCCACCGGTACCGCGCTAGCATCAGCCTCGGCCAACGCTTTCAATATGCTCTTCGAACCTGCTCATGATGCCAAGATGAGCCGGACTCGGAACCGGCCCATTGTACGGGGTCTTATCAGCAAACGTGGCGCTCTTTTGTTCGCCATTGCAACTGGTTGCACCGGAGTAGTGGCCCTCTATTACGGCGTGAACCCTACTACGGCTTTCCTGGGTGCGCTCAACATTTTCCTATACGCTGGATGCTATACACCTATGAAGCGCGTGTCGGTCATCAACACCTGGGTCGGTGCCATTGTTGGCGGTATCCCACCGCTCATGGGATGGACAGCCGCAGCGGGCCAGTGTGCAACTGGTGGAGGAACATGGCAAGACTTGCTATTCGGCTCCAATAGTCTTGGGGGGTGGCTGATGGGCGCTCTCTTGTTTGCCTGGCAGTTCCCTCATTTCAACGCCCTCAGCTGGACCATTAGGGAAGAATACAAGAATGCTGGGTACCGAATGCTCGCATGGACCAATTCGAGGATGAACGGACGGGTTGCACTCAGATACTCGTTTTTGATGTTCCCCATCTGCTTCGGCCTTGCATACACGGGGGTAACCGACTGGGGATTTGCCGTCACCAGCTCCTTCATCAATGGCTGGATGACCTATCAAGCAACACGATTCTGGTGGTACGAGGGCCAAAAAGGAACAGCACGAGGGTTGTTCTGGGCGAGTGTGTGGCACTTGCCCATTGTCCTGGTTCTGGCCATGGCACACAAGAAGGGTTTGTGGGAGCGGGTTTGGAGGAGTGCGACAGGCAGGTCAGCCTCCGAAGAAGACGACGACACGTACTGGGAAGAAGATGAAGACGTGGAAGGTCCACCCAAGGTGCCACACAAGCCTATAGGACAAGGCGCAATGTCCGCTGGCCCCAGGTGAAGCGGAACGTCGTCGTCAGCGCGTCATCATCGACGGGCAATATCCATTGGATTCGCATTGTGTTTTTGTACGTATGGCGCAGAGTTAGGTACCATCGCCTCTCCTGCTGAAGTGGTGTATATCCCAAGCCGTGCTTACGCCCAGCTGCAACGGTCTTGGCTGGTATCTGTACAACAGCCCAATCTGACAAGCCCCCTGAGACAACGCAATACCCCACAATCTGATCGGCGGCCTCGTCGACAAGTTGTGTCGATTCTGCACGTGGACTTTATCCCGACCTCGAGAGCGGCCCGGGGGGATGGAGAGGTGATTCTGCAAGGAGGAAGGGCCGTAGACCGGTGATCACGCGCGTTTAGAACCGACCCGCGCCGAATCGTATGCGCGACGACGTCAGCAGCTCCGTAGCCTCGAGCACCCCCAGAAAGACGCCTGGTCGTGCCAACGAAATCAACATGGAAGTTTTGCTATCTGTTGCTCGCCTTCGTTCTTCGGTCCGAGATCCGTTCGCGGTGTTTGTTACTTCTGCAAAGGCCTCTGACAAAGACGGCCGCACAAAAGACGCCGAGCTTACGTCGCGTCAGCGTGCATGCAACCAACGAGGAGGCTCAAAAATTGTATTGATTCGATTTACCCGGTCTCTGGCCCAACGACTCGCCGGGGAGCAGTCTCACGATGTTGCCAAGCGCAAGGCTTTCAGCCACGACGCACTCCATCTCACTTGACCTTTGACCGCCAGCCCGCTCTTTCCGGAGAGCGAGTACGCACGTCCGGCAAACCGAGTCCAGATCAGAGTAATCCATACCCTGATCGACGCGCACTGGCTTCCTGCGACAGCCGGGCGTGGAGCACCAACGGCGTCGGTTACAGTAATTTTTTCTCCGATCTTGGCCCGCACGGCGACTATGTATACGTAGCTGTCTCCCCTCGACTCGTCGGGCGCACCTGTGCTTTCGGCGGGACCGAGACTCTCTTCTCTCTTGTTAATACTATGACCTTGTGTCAAGCGCCACAGGTTAGTGGTGTTGCAGTTGGACCATCTGACCGGCCAGCCGCTCCTCCTCCAACGGTCCCAAGGCTTAGCCATCCCGCTAACTGCTTCAGGCAGGGACTTTGACGTGACGCTGGGGTCTCTGGTGATCGGCCTCATCCGCATTAATACCTTATTTGCTGCTTGCAGGGCATTCAGCAACGTGTGCCAGGGAGTCCTAGGCGGGGACGTCGAAAACAAAGCCGGTAAGGCCTGACCAACAATTCTTGCTTGTCCCCGAGTCCATTTCTTTGTTTAAGGCCCTTGCCTGCCCTCCACAGAATAATGATATTGAGGTCGTTTGCGTCTCGCCTTCCCCCCGCTGCTATCACCACTCCCCCCACATCATGGCCGCGCACGTCTCCATCCATTGCGCGAGTTTTATCTAAAGAAGCAGTCAGGAACGATCATCTTACGACTCCACCAGCGCACGCCCAGCATCGCCACCGACATCATCACGTAAACACGCATCGATTCGAACGCAGAGAGTAATCCTCTCGGTTCGCCCAAAAGCTGTTGTCTCCTCCCTTCGGGCCCCTACCTATCCTGTACATACCTACCGACACTACTCCTCTCCACCACACCCGCTCCAACAATGAGCACCACCACCGTCACCTCGGCCGCCATTGTTGGTATTGTGGTGGTTGCTGCGATCATCGTCGGTCTGCTCTGCCTGCACTTCTGGAGAAAACGCGTCGAGCGCTTGCAAGCGGTACGTATGCTCGAACTCTAGAGAGTCGTCGAGGAGTGGGAAAACTCCGCACCGCTTCGCCCATCACAACTGACGTCACTCGCAGAAAGAGCTCCCGGCCCCAGAACCGCAGCCAATCGGGCCGCCGCTGTCACCACAAGTAGCGCAGGCACCACAAGCAGCAGCGGCAGCAGCCATACCACCCCCGCAGGCGCCGCAACATCCTCAGCATCAGCGGCATGCCTCTTCGCCCCCACAGATGGACGGCATGCCCAGAGTGCCCGTCCCCACGCCCATGTACATACAAGCCGCGCGCCGCAGCCGCTCCACGCACCTCGTCTCGATCCCACCTCTCCCTGGACAAGCTGTCTCGACCGACGCCGCGTCGCCCGTGACTCCCGTCTCGCCAGCCAGCTCCACCTCTTTCCCGGCATTCTATCCCGCAGCGCGGCCCTCATCAATCCCCCTCCCCGATAGCACGCGAACATCTCTCTACCTGTCCGAGAAGGACGCCGAGGCAGGCATCGTCCAGCAAGAACCTGGAAACGAGAGCAGACGGAGCGGCAGCACGGACGGCGGCGTGCGCGGCTTCATCCGGCGCATGGCATCAACCAAGAAAACCGAGTCGCGGGTGGATGAGGAGGCGGCAACCGAAAAGGCAAATGACATGGTGTAGAACGTATGTGCATGGAAGCGCGGCGTTTTGGGAAAGCGGATTTTTTTGCAATGAATACAACGGCGTTATGATAGGACACTACTGGCTTTTTGTGGCGCATGCATGTTGCTGATGTTGCTGGAGGACTACTGCTCGCTCTTCTGCTTTGGATGGTTCCTGTACCTGTATACCCATCAGCGAGCGTTCCTGTTTGCACCGATCACATTGTTGGCATTGGAGGGTCGTCTCTTGGGATGCATTCTTTCGTCTCCAAAGATCCTGTCGGTTGAGAGTCAGGAGTTGCTGAACATGGATTTGACAATACATGCTATCGGATCTCCTCGTACGTCTTCCTTGCGAGTTGCTTCAGTTAGTGTGACTATCCCTAGTGAGCACGAGTACCATTGATGATCGATTGGCCGACCTTCCCGCTTCACGTATTTGTAGCTTCGTGCTATCAGGCTGTCTGTCTGGCATCGTCTTAGGCAAACGGACTACATCATCTGAGTTGGCGACCTTTTTTATTTTTTGTGAAAAAAAAAAAAAAACCAGTTGAGTACAACCAGGAATGAAGCTTGCATCACCCTCGCTCGTCGCAAACTGACGCGCCATGCGGCACGAAAAGGAAAATAGCGATGAGAGGGCGGACGAATGGCCGTTTGGGCGAGGATGGCAATGGCACACACCACACGACTGCGACTGCTCATGGGTGGTGGTTTTGGGATCAAAAAAGTAGTGTTTGAATGCCACCCCCTGTCAACTTAGATCATGGACTGGCGAGGAACCTGGCAAGTTCCGCTTTGCATGAAGGGCTTGGTTGGGGATGCTCCACAGCTGCTGCGCCTTTGATCAAGTTGGGAACTGAAAAAAGGTGCCTGTGACAATCGTGACGACAATCTCTGTCATGCATACATACCACAAGTTTTGCTAGCAAATCTATTCGGGGTGAAAATTCAAACATCAAGAACTGCAAACAGAATCACCGAACTATCTACAGAAAGAGAGAGGCTTGATGTCCACTCAGTCCAATCCAATCCAATGCCAGCAAGCCAGAGTGAGTCCCTTCCAGATGGCCAACAGAGGTAGGTCACCGTGGCTCATAATCTTCCCACTTCTTCCCCTTGCTTGTGTACCAATACGCCTACACCACCAAATCCGCATCCTCCGCGCCTCCCTCCCGTCCAAAAATGACGCTCTCCAACACGCCCCTCTCGCCACTATCCTTGACCATGCCGGCAAACACGCCGTCCTGCAGACTCATCAGCTCGAGCGGGGTGCCGAATTCAACAACCCTCCCCTCGCTCAGCACCAGGATGCGGTCAAAGTCGACAATGGTGCTCAGACGGTGCGCGATGACGAGCAGCGTCGACGCGTCAAACTGCTCGCGCACGCTGCGTTGGATGAGCTCGTCCGTCGCCTTGTCCACGGCCGAGGTTGCTTCGTCCAGCATCATGATCTTTGGCCGTGCGATGATGGCGCGCGCCAGGCAGAGGAGTTGGCGTTGGCCTTGGGAGAGGTTGGAGCCGCCTTCGCTGATGGTCGTGCTGAGCGAGGCGAAGGGGTTGCTGTTGGTGGTTGTTGTGGTGGCGTTGGCGGCGGCTTCATCGTCGCTGCTGCTGCTGTTGTAGTCGGCAGCAGAGACGAGGTGCACGCGCTCCAGTGCCTCGCGCAATTCGGCGTCGTCGTGCTCGCTGAAGGGGTCGAGGTTTGAGCGCACCGTGCCCGAGAAGAGGACAGGGTCTTGCGGGATGATGGCGAGGCGCGACCGCACGTCGTGGAGGCGGAGTTTGGAAATGTCGAGCCCATCGATGTGGATGGAGCCCTCGCGCGCTTCGAGGAAGCGGAAGAGGGCCAGTGTGAGCGACGACTTGCCTGCGCCAGTGCGGCCAACGACGCCGACCCGCTCGTTAGGCCGCACGCTGAAGTTGAGACCCTTGAGTACCGGTGGCAGGTCTGGCGCGTAGCCGACGACGAGATTGTCGACTTCGAGACGGCCCTCAGATGGCCAGGCGGCTGGTGCAGGCGCGCCGCCTTGGTCCTCGATGTCGATTTGCGAGTACTCGATGATGCGCTCGACGGCATTCATGGCCAGCTCAACAATGGCGTACTGACGCAGCATCCAGACAACGGCCATGGAGTACTCGAGCGTGAAACCAAGCGCAAAACCAGCCAACGCCGCGTCGATACTCTTGAGCGAGACGATCAAGGCGGCCATGGACAGCGTGAAGACGGCGCCGACGGCGCCGAGACGGTATGTGAGCCATCTGTTAAAGGCCCACATGTAGTAGATTGTCTGGCCGTGACGGTCGATCAGGCCAAACATGTTTTCGATGTAGTCGGCTGTCTTGCCAAAGGCGCGGATGGTGCTGAGACCGGAGAGCGAGGCGCCAAACAGCTCGAAGACGGGGCTCTTGGCCAGACTCTCTAGACGCTTGGTCTCGCGGGCGCCGACGAGGTAGAAGAGGGCATATCGCATGCAAAGGCCGAGCAGGATGACGGCGAAGAGGGCCATGATTGGCGTGACCATCATGCTGGATAGTGTCAGTAACGTCCTGGTGATAGGGGAAGAGAACGGCGAGCAAGACAGGGGGAATTCAACCCCTTGAAGATAAAGGGCCGGGGAATATTTAAACCACTTACCCAGCAACAATGATGCCCACCACCAAGAGCATGTGGAACAACATGAATGAAAACCCGCTCGCCTGCTCCATATCGACAGAGTTGAAATCCGCCGTGAAACGATTGAGGATGCGACCCGTTGGCACAGTGTCAATCCATCTCATAGGTGCGCGCAGTACAGCATACGCCAAGTCGTCAAACAGCTTCCTGCTGGCGCGGATGGACCCGCAAAAGACAAAAAAGTAGCGGATGGTGCCAAATAGCGAGATGCTGACAGAGATGATCATGTAGACGCCAATATAGAAGTTGATGTCGCGCGTCATAGTCTTCGAATGGTACGGCGTCCGGAGAGGGTGCTTGAGGAGAGACGCTGCAAATCCAGTGGGGGCACTGGACTCGGAAGTCTTGTACTGGCCGGTCCAGACGGTGAGCCACCACGATCGACCGAGGATGAGCGCTTGGATGATGCAGAAGGATAGCACGATGCCTGCCCAGAACCAGTAGCCGCCACCCGATTTGACGTAGTGTCGGTATACAGACAGTAGCACCTTGCCCTGGAATTTGGTCTCTTCTTCTGTAAACTTTTTCGGGGCGTCTGCGGGTCCGGTACCCTCTATGTGCAAGTGTCCTCCGTCGTCAATGAGAGCGGACCGCTCGCTGACTCTGGATGCCCGTCTTACACGGCCGTTGCCGTTACCATTGCCGTTGCCATTGCCGTTACCGTTTTCTAGCGCTGCGGAAATGCTTCCTCGCCGGACGGCTGAGCTCCGACGTCTGCGGGGCGACATATGGCCATTACCACCATCCAGAAGAGGCGATTCGTCTGTAAATTCGTCGTCATTGCGCTCCTCTTCGAGAATTTCTTCTAGCCCACCGTTTTCGCGTAGCTCTGTCACCGAGCCAGCACGTTCGACCCTGCCTTCGCCGAGGAGAATCTCAAAGCTGGTACGTGGTAGACAGAGCGAGACGTGGTGCGTGACGACGATGCGTGTACGTCCGTAGCCCAGCTCGCCTGTCAGCGCGTGCTCGAAAATATGACGGCCGACGTGAGCATCGACGGCGCTGAAAATGTCGTCCATGACGAGGATGCCAGCACGAGAGTAGAGGGCGCGTGCAAGAGTGATACGCCATTTCTGCCCACCGCTAAGGTTAATCCCCTGAGCACCAATCTCGGTGCTGTCTCCATCCGGAAGCAACTTGAGATCCGGGTCGAGGGCACACGCATGTATGACCTTTTTATAGCGCGCCTCGTCGTACGGAAGGCCAAACAAGATGTTGTCGCGGAAGGTGTGATTCTCGATCCACGGCTGTTGGCTAACGAAAGCAATGGCCGACGGGATGATCCAATTTGACGGATTTGCCTTGTGGTCGTAGCGCTTTTCCACGGGCAGAGCTTGGGGAACGACTATGGACCCGGATAGAACATCAACTTCGCCGAGAATTGCTTTGAGCAGGAGAGTCTTGCCGCTCCCGGTGCGCCCAGAAATGACGGTGAGCTTACCAGTCGGAATGGTGAAGTCGAGATCGCGCAGTGCAAATGACTCTTCGTTCTTCTCCGAGTCCGAGGGCCACGCGATACTGGTATTCTTGAACGAGATTTCGTCTCCAGGTATGGTGTTTGACGGCTTCTCGGGAGCGGCGAGGTATTCTTCGATACGATTGACAGACACAAACGCGTCAACGCCCATGGCAATGATTTCGGGGACAAACGCCAGCGTGCCTTCAATTTGGCCGAGGATTCCAATCGTGGTAAACGCAATTGATGGGTAGAGGTGTTTGTAGACGATGGCGTGCACGGCCAGGGTCACGGCTGACAGCATGTAGGGCCCGAAAATCCAGCAAAAGATGAGAAAGGTGTCGGAGACAAAGACCCTCCACACAATCTTGAGCTCAGTCTCTCTGTACTCTTTAATCTTCTTCTGCCACTGTTGCTCCAGTGCGCTGAACTTGATTTGCCGGATGCCGGTCAACGCTTCGTTCAAGACGGCCAGCTTGCGGTCGCGAGCGCTCATTAAGTCGTTTTGAGCGCTAGCATAAATTCGTGTGACATAGGAGTTGAGTGGCATTACGCATATCTGGGCGGCTAAACCAGCGAGGAGAGCCTCCCACCTGTCAAGAGTCAGTTTCCTTCTTCAACGTCGTGAGGTTGACTTACCCCACAAGCTTGTAAACAAAGATGAAGGCCACCGTCAGCTTCAAGACCGCACTGCAGCCGACGGCCTGAAAAGTGCTAAAATCTGCAACGCGCTTGGCATCAACTCCAATCAGATTGATGGTACCCTGTTGCGTCTGCTTGAGAGCATCGTCTTCTTCGTCAACGTCATTCTGCTGCGCCTCTCCATTGACATCTTCCTTCTTCTCATCGGCGTCTTTCCTCACGCCCTTCGTCTCCTTCCTCCGCATGCTTTTTGCAAAGATCAGTGCGCTCAGTTGGACGCGGATCGGCACGTTCACGCTGCCATACGAGATCCACCATCTCCAATTGTCCATGTGGTTGTCTATCAGCACTGCAATGCCAAGTCCGACAACCCACAAGCTGGCTGGTATCGAGACGTCTACACCAGCATCGCGTGCTTCGAGCAGCTGTAGCAGCCGGTACATGGCATATTGAGGTGCCATAAAGGTGATTCCCGAAATAGCTGCGACCGTGTATTGCGTGATGAAGGCAGGCAGGTGGGCGCGGACGAGGTTCTTCCAAAGACGGCCAGTGTAATTGGACGCCACGAAAGCATCATGGAGCTCTCGTGAGCGGGCGCGGCCATCGAGGCTTGGTATATCCGACTGATTCAGGAAGCCTTGCTTGGACGCGAAGGAGAGAAGCGGCGTCAACCAGCCGTAAGTGTGGCGGGTAAAGGCGGAAGTGCTGCGCACATTGTCGACTGGGCGGCCTTTGTATTCGAGCTCCGGGCGCCGTGGGATGAGTGTGCAAAAGATGATTCCGAGGAGAGCGAAGGCAGCGCGTGCGATAGAGAGGCCAAGGAGGCTTTTGGGGAGCGCTCGAAAGTCGTCAACGTAGCAGAAAATGGCGAGAGAGATGAGGTATGTTGCAGCATTATTGAGTGCCAGCTTGTATCTGCGCGCAGGCTCTTTCTCTACGGACAATTCGATTGCTTGGATATTGAGAGGCAACTGATCAAAGTCAGAAATTGAGAATCTTTACCTTTTCGATTGATGCACAGGAGCGCTTTCCCCTGAATCCGAAGCCGAACTCTTACAGGGGGCTATCACGCAAATAACCCAACACGTCTCTCCTCAAAGACGTCCAGTCAAATCGCGTAGATTCAGGACCCAGATTCAAACTCAAACCCCGGAATGAAGAAAAATAACGCGTCAGGAGGGAGAGAAAAAATCCAAAGAAATCAAAATCAACTTACCCATAACCCCACTCCCACCCACTGCACCACGCAAAACAAGCCCGTCTCTTTTCCTCTCTCCCATCCTCCAACTCCCAGCACACCCACGACCGCCCTTGCGACCGCAATTGCGAAACCGGTCGCCGCCACGCCCACCAGGATCGCAACGCGACTCTTCACCTTGCACCCATATCTGGCCACCGCATCAGGCGTTGCAACGCCATCCGCATCAGCATACGAAGCTTTCCCCGCGGCCACGACGCGCGCATTGCACGCCAATGGCGCAGTAGAATGCTTAGAGCCGTGGTGGCGGCGCAGGCGCAATGTTTGCGTGATGCTGATGAGGGCGTTGGCGGTAAGAAGGGCGAGCGCGGCGGTGGTGATTGCGAGAGGGAGTTTGTCAGAGAGCGAGGAAGAGGTGCTGGAGATGGATCCGGATCCAGATTGCAGGGTGGATGGGGAGAATGGTGTCTGTTGGCCCTGCGGCGAGAAGTTTGGGCGGGATTCATCAGCTACGCGGCGAGGCGTTGTTGTATGGAGCAAGAGGTAGCGGGCGAATGGCGCGGAGAGCGCAGAGAGCGCCGTTGACGCCATGCTGGTGTGTGGCAGCTGGGCTTTGTGTCGGCGTGGAGCGGGCGGAACTTTTTATGTTTGCGGAGCGGCGGTGTCGAGAGGTCAAGGTTGGAATATGGTCATGGTGTGGCGCATGGATTGATGGCAGCAAGCAGCAGCAGCACAGCGCGTCGCAAACAAAGCGACGAGGTGGAGAAGGGCTGGAGAATGAGACTGACTGCAGGAAATGGTAAGAGTCAGAGGGAAGAAGGAGTCAGAGCAAGCCCAGAGGAAGAAAAGAACAAGCTTCGGGTGACGTCTCTTTGAAAGGCGAGCTTGAGCGCGGGTTGGTCCGTTGGCGGCACCTAGCACAACGATGATCTCCTGCTTGCTTATCAAATCCCCCCATCAATCACCAGCCAGCCATCACTTTTGTGCGACTCGAGCTGCGTGATTATCTCGCGTCGGGTCTCGACTCGGCTCGGCTCATGTGCCTCACGTCCTCCGTCTGCGCGTCGTCTTCGCCGTACAGGACCGTTGTTCGTGTTCTAGTCGGCTGAGTGCCCGATGCGGTGAGCAGAGCGCGCCGGGGCGTTGCGTGGGTTGGCCGTTGGATTTTTTGATGGATGCACTGTGCTGCTTCGAATACGAATCGAGTCGAGGCAGCGGACGGCGAGAGAGCCGACGGCAGAGCGGTGGATCAAGCGGATCGCAGCGGTGGACCAAAGTCGTCACCGCTCGACAACGGCGACTTTTGCATTGATGGAAAGCAAAATCAAGACGACGGAAAGCACAGTAGTGACCAACGACCAAAGCCGGACCCGCGTATAAGCAAGCTGCGCGGCCGGGTTGCCCTGGTCTGCCTCCCGCATTACATTCTCTCGGGCCTACTGCTTATCTGGACCACCTGGACCCCTCTGCTTGCCGCGACTGTCAGCTATTGCTGTCGCTTATTATTTCCTGCCACTCATTCTTCTTCATCACATTGACTCTTACTTTACCTCCGAGTCATCGCTCGGATTTAGTCATTGGGCCAAGAACAAAGTAATGCGTTATAGACTCGTCCTAAATCCTACACATGCAAAGAGAAAATCGGATACCCTAAGCCTTCGACTCCTTTTCCAACACCCCCATTATTAGACCAAAAGCGAAACCTATCCGGCCATCCGTCCGACCATCCACCCAAGGGTATATGTGACATTACCGCTCCTGCTAACCAATCACACCAAAGTTACATTCCTAAACAGCAACTCTCTGCTCCTCGCGTCCTCTCTGCTCACTCGTGATGGTGCTAGGCGCATCTTCTTCGTCTTCCTCCTCCTCGTACTCTTGCGCCGCATGCTCTGACGCAGGAACCCAAAGCCCAGACTCGCGCCCCTCGAGCGGCTGGTCCTGGCCGGAAAGATCGAGACCCTCACCGTTAGATCGGCGAGCCCGGGAGTGGCGGCGCTGAGAAAGGGTGCGGGAGCGGGTGGAAAGATTGGACTTGACAACGGCATTCTGTTCGACCCAGCTCGTGAGGGCATCCTCACAGTCCTGGATGATGCTATCCTTCTTGTCAGCAATTGCCCTACGCATCCGCTTTCGGTTTTAAACTTACGCCTTGCTGGCCTCGTAACCATCGTATGCGGGCCTAGTTTCGCCCGGAGTCACCGGAGTGTCGTCGACGAGCTCCAACAGATGCTTTCCGTAGCCTGCAATGATGGCCAGCTTTTCGCAGTGCTCGCGCAGAGCGTCGAACTGGTAGGTAAACGCGGCCTTCAACTTCTCACGAGTGATGTTCGACAGCTGCGCCTCAGCGACCAGCGATTCGGCTTCGGCGCGGACCAGCTCCTGTTCGAGGACGACGATTCGTGGCGAGTTGGGCTCTTTGTACTTCAGCTGCGCAATTTGATCCGTGATCTTTTGCTTCCCTGTTGCCATCTGTCAGCCTGTGACCATCCCAAATGCCAATGTAACAAAAGACATACTGTCCCGGCTGGGCTGAACCGAAGCCTCAATGTTGCGAATGCTCTTGATTGTAACGCGGTACTGGTCGTAACGGTCGATGTACTGGTCCTCGAGTTCGCCAATTTCGTAGATGAGGACACCCAGCTTGTCCGTAACGTCAGACACGTCGTCGTCGCAGCCTTCGCCCCAGATGGAAAGTTGTTGCTGCGCACCACACGCATTAGTCTCTCCGCATTACCAGGTCATCCACAGGTATAGACTTACAGCAACCTCCATGCGCTCGCGACTCACGAGCTCCATGCTGCGCATCACATTCTTTTCCATCTTGACCAGTTGCGACAGCTTCTTGGCCAAGTCGGGGCCGAATGCGCCGGCCGTCTTGTGGCGGAACGTGTGTCCTGGAGAAAACCATGTCAGCCGCAAACGTGTCTTTGTCTCATTCTTGTCCAGCACAATTGTTGCGCGTTCCCGGGAGTCGCGAGTGCTTCTCCATGACAGCGACGCTGATCTCCAGACACGCGCGGATCTCCCGGGAGGGCGACGGAGCGAGGCGGCAGTCACGCACCGATGTTGGCCTTGCCAAAGAAGCGGCCAGACTTTGTCGACGACGAGGGCGGCGGCGGGTTTTGGAGTTGCGACGCCGTGGGGGCGCGCGACTGGCGCAGCGAGTACGTGCGATGCATGGCGGCGGGTGTTGTTGTTGTTGTTGTAGGTATTGTAGATCGATGGGTCGAAAGCTCAAGTTGGAGCTTGTGTGGGGTAAGACAGGGAGATGGGCAGAGGCGAAAGTGTAGGGTGATCTTCGCGGGGATGGAGTTGGTTTTGTAGATTTGGGGCAACAAGGCAAAGGAGACGAGCTGGCAGCGAGTCTTGGAACCGGAAAGGGCGAGACCTGACCTGAGTAGTTGGGTGATGACGACGGCTCAGCCAGTGATGTCATGCCGTTCCTCCGGCGCGGGCCTTCCGCTCGAAGACACAGCACAGCCTTTGGGCGTTTCTACATCAACCAAATCATCGTGTATGACAACATGTAAACAAGCGCCCAATGCCCAATCCCGCCAATTCCCAGATATTTATTCTCCGACTTTGCTCGAATCCTGCCGACAAACTCCACGCGATGACGCCTTGCTACAGGATTATGCTTCTGTCAACCACACGCCATCATGTTGACAGCTGCAAGGGTCCAAGAAACGACGGCGCACCATGGCCTAGAGAAGCTAGTTTTTATGTACCGTGCATTCACCACCCATCCAGTAGTCGAGAGCCTCGCGCCGCAAAGGCGATCTTTAGCGGTTCCACCTGTGTCATCGATGAGCCGCCGCGTCCACCGCTCGCGGCCGACGGCTTCCACAAACACAGTGACACCACCGCCATTCCTGTGGTTGTAAAAGCTGCTCGAGCACATGATCAACCTACGCCATAGTGCATGGCGGTGGTTACTGCTGTCAGCGTCGCGATGCTCTCTCCCGCTGTGCGTCTCCCTTTTCGCGATTAAACACGTAGAGCGGTTCTTTGTCCACGTCCTTTCGCAGAACGTACCGCCTCCAAAGCCACGGTATGGTTTTCATGACTTGGTATCGCATATGCCGACCCGTGGGCACTTCGACTGCTTCTTGTCAGAAATCGCGACCGAATCGTTCCATAAAACCAAGTCTTACAAATAGCATCAAGCTCTTCCAGTGTCCTCTGCTTGGTCTCGGGGACCCAGAGAAAGATCATGACAAAGGCGACAACATTGAGCCCTGCAAAAAGCCCGAGCGCGCCGGTCGGAGTGAGTGCAGAGCTCAGCTTGGGGTAAAACAGTGCGAGTATCCCAGCCCAGAAGAGGTTTGTCGCAACAGCAAAACTCATCCCGACCTCTGCTTGCTTGTTAGCATGGTCGCGAGGGATGGTTTGAACCAAAATGCGGGGTGAATTTGGGGCCCTTGCAGGACAGTAGGGGGTTACGAGACATTTTCCCGTTAGAAAATAGAGCATCGCCTACCTCGATGAGACAACGGAAAAGCCTCCGCACAGTACGTGAACGGCACAGGTCCTATACATGATCAGCATGAATCCTGACTAACAAAAGAAGCCTAATGTACCTTCGCCAGGCGAGTAGAACGCCGCAAACAAGAAAATGAATAGCGTGATTGCGCCCAAATGAGCATCACTTTCCTCGGGAATTTTGAAGCAAAAAGCTGCCCCAAGAAGAGTGAGCGCCATGCCCTACATAATTGTCAGTCTTGATGCCATATCTAATAGGCTACTTGTGGTACCGGGAATGTGATTAGCAAAAGCGTGCGGCGGCCGAGTGTATCGATGCGGTGGACGGCAGGCAGAGCAAAACTAACAACTGCGTGTCAGTACAAGTACATTATGTTTTCGGGGAAATTGCAAAAAAGCAAAAGACTCACACAAAGTTTACAAAGCCAAAGCCCCAAGAGACCAGCAGCGCCGTCCGAGCGTCGTGATTCTTGTAATCAGTAGGCGTTTCGGGAGTGAAGAAGATGGATGCTCCGTAGAACGACATGATCTGGGCGTCTCATCAGCTCTCCGCACCAAAAAAAGGTGGATTGTCGCCGGCCTACGTTGATTCCACACATCTGCTGCGCAATCATGACCGTATGCGCAGCCAACGTGGCCTGTCTCACTCGATCAATGGTGAACAGCTGGATGAACCGCTGAATATACTGTCCAGCCTTGTGCAAATCTTGCCTGACTGGCGTGCGCTCTCGGTAATGCGGGCTCTCCACCGCTCCTCGCTCAGCCATGACGCGTGTTTCCATTTCGATCTGGACGTGCATGTAGTAAAAGTCGCGGGCTGCCTGGACCTCGACGTTGCGGAGTCGCTTGAGCGAGCGGTATGCGGCGGCATAGCACTTGTTTTTGATGTACCAGCGCGGCGATTCTGGGGCATACCAGATGAGCACGAGAAGTGGGACGGCCGGAATGAAGGCGCTGCCGAGCTGCAGTCGCCAGCCTATGTCTCCGATTTGGTAGACCGCGAGGTTCGCTGAGAAGCCCCTGGGAGTGTTATATAAGTAAAAGTCCTATGTCTGCAAGTCTTGTTCGAGCTCACAGGAATATGCCCAACGCAACCCAGAATTGCCATGCGCACAAGAAACTGCCGCGGAAGAAACTTGGTGCATTTTCCGCTGCGTAGACAGGTACCGTGGATGCTTTGCTTCCCATGCCGATCCCAAGTAGGAGACGACAGATGAAGAGTTGGCGCCAGTTCTGGCAGAAGGCGGCTCCGATGACGGATGCGAAGCAGAATACCGTGGCAAAGAAAATTGTGCCTCGTCGACCGACGTAGTTGTTTAGTGGATCAGAAAGCCAGCACCCACTAAATTGATAAGGATAATGCTTTGCACAATGCATCGGGTTTACTGAACTTACAGTACTGCAGCTGCAAAGTAAGGCGCTGAATTGACCAGTCCAATCAACCAGTCATTTCTAAAGCTCACGCCAAATACTCCTGGCCATGCGAGGTTGGCCCCTGATGAGCCAGTCTGATCCTGTATGACTAGTCAGGAAGCTGTCGTTTTACTGACGTTGGGTTTGATCATACCCAGCCCCTGGCAGATTCAGCAAGATGCAGCAAGTAGAAGACGAGGAATCAGAAACCACAATGAACAGTGATATCTTGGAAATCGTAAAGGAGAAAGGAAATGACTTACTGCAATGCCGCAGCGATCGAAGTGCATCCAATCGTGAGCCACAGATCGCGCGGCTGCTTCCATAACTTCGTTTGCTCATCCCGTAGCGCCTGCTTCTCCGTTTCCGTGAGACCTTCGATGGCTTCGAACAGTCTAGGATTTTGCGCGATGCGTGCTCCGTTTTGAAGAAGCTCTAGGTTGATAACTTCGTTAAGGCCATACTTGTCCCGAAAGACGATGACATCCTCCTCTAACTCTTCGGGAGTGCGGCCGTCGAGCGGGTTGTCGATACTGTAGTCCACAGAGCCTGGTCAGTAAATGAAGAGAGTAGTCAGATGCATGAAGTGATTGTTTGCATGCCGAATTGGGCGAAAGGGTAACGTTTGGGGCGTCTGAAGGCAGAAATGCCCGTGCAAGGCATATTGATCGAAACTTAGAGCCGCCCCTTGCAAAAGCCTACAGCCCAGTGACTCATCAAACAAACAGTCCTTTCAGTCTACATCAGGTAAAATTAGGGTTTGTAAATGATGACGTGTGATGCTCGATTTGGAAGGCGAAAAGCTGGAGCTTCAGTTTTCTAGTTGCGAGAGAGGGAAAGTCGCGAGAGGGCCAATCGGAACGGGTGATTTTATCGTCCAACTCCCCAGAATGCAATTCAAAAGTATAAATTCTGTAAGGAACAACGGTACAAGGGACAGGGCGTGGTTCAAACGAGTTGGCTACTCACTAGACCTGGATGTCTGCTCGGGGATCGTCGAATCGATTCTCGCGCACGGTCCCGTTTCCAGACTGCTGGTAGTCGCATAAGCAGGTACGTACTGTACCTATTGTGTGTCATGAGGACTCACCATAGGCCATCCTGAAAGCTCAACTGGTCGATTCATTGTTGGTCTGCGCGCGCAGCAGCGAGAAATCTCATGGGGGATTGAGGAGCGCCAATACCCACGGGAAGGCGGAGCAGACAAGGAGACAAGTCGGCGAATGGATGGGGTTGTGCATTGAAGAATGAGAGCGACGCTGACGTTGAGAGTTGGGCAACTGTTCCCTATGGCCCTCCACACTTTGAGCCTCGCCAAGGCCAGCTGAAGGTGGCTGCATGCTCATGTGTGGGAGCCTGCCATCCTGGTACGCCTGGGGTAGAATGCGGAGGAGCGCGCATCGGGCCAAGTCGTCGAAGGATTCCGGTAGAACATCATTGCTCCAAGCGGGCGGCGACATTGTGCAGGCGCATCTTCATGATGGGCTCTCCATTAGTAAAACCTCGGAACATGTGTCCTCTTTCCCGGCTGGAGCTAGTGCTCTGCGCGAGGTTTCTTCATGACGGAGGCCGACGGGTAGTCTGGGGGCGTGAGACCAGTTTGTGGCAAGGGGACGTCGTGCATGGCGTCTGCATTGGAGAAAGCTGCCCTAGGATTTTCCAAAAAGGCGGCAAACCAACGCTGACAATAACGGCCCCCGCTGTTCCCCGCGGTCGAAAAATGGGTCTGCGCCTCCACATTGCTGGCAGTCCAGTCTTCGTGACCAGTAGCCAAAGCTGCTTGCGCCGCTGGAAGAGCACCCACGGGGAGGCGCCCAATATTTCATTGTTTTGCTGCCGCGAATGCGTGCGACGGCCGTGACACGCGAGCTGGATATTTTGGAACCCCGGTGAGGAATGCGTTGGCGTCACAGGCCAGGAGCAGTTACTCGAGTTAGGGCATCTCGTGACACGGACTCGCTTCCAGAGCTGGAGTGATTGATGCGCGTGCAAGACGCATCATTGCTCGTCATTGGCCAGTAAAGTCGAAGCCGCATGTCAGGCAGCTGTCGCCTAATCGACAGCGGTGTATTTCGGTGACTGTAGTTCCGCTAAGCCCTGTGTATTCATTTTCGCATCAGAGGCGCAGGTCCACGTTAGCATAGCCGTTGCCGCATAGAGACGTGGAGGCTCAGCTGTTCCTGGTGCTATGACAGCCCTCCGCACCTCTCTCCGCATTCTCCAGACTACATTTCCCCAGACTTTCGAGGGGACCGAGCGTTCCGTTTGTTGCCTCACATCATCCGCGATATGGATCCACTATCAGTCCTCGCTAGCACCGCTCAGATCACATCGCTATGCGGTACTCTGATCAACACGCTGGGTCGCTTTGTGGACGAGTCCAGGCATGTTGACACGACAATCGAAAGCATGTTGATTGAAATCAGGATGCTTCGTGATGTCTCTCAACTAGTCCACACGACCATGCGTGCTCAGCCGCTAGACGAGCTCGATGAATACTGGGGACATGTCAAAATATTGCTCGGGCGTTGCGACAAGACTTTGAAGAAGCTCAACTCGGTACTCACGAATGTTTCCGCGCGACAAGGCTTTGGAAAGGCACCCATCGCGCAGCTTCGGCTTAATATGAAATCGCACACAGTAGCGATTTTGAGACGACACGTCAAATCCCACACGCGTGCTTTGCAAGTATTGTTGCAGCTGGTCAACTTGTAAGTTTGTTCTTCGACTTCGTAGAAGTGACGAAGTAGTAGTTACCGGCTTTTTGAGCTTCAGACGTTGAAGCAGGGTGCACGACAGCTTCCCCTGCATGCTGCTCCACGGCTGTATGGTACCAAAGACTGACGAGACCGTGCCAGAGCAACCGCCGCGAAAAACCATGGGACGATCCACGATGAGCTTCAAGAGCTCAAGGCTCGTATCCAGGAGGTCAAGAATTCGTTATCACCCGAGCGTTCGACTCCTCAATATGACAGCCCCGACGTCGACTTGAGCCAGACCGAGATCCAGGAAGAGGAAACGGTGATGGAGGATTTCGAAAAGTTCATGGAATCTGCGGAGGCCGCCAGCGAAATCGCAAGCATCAGCGCCAGCACCCGTGCTAGTATTCGACAGAGCTCGCCCTTAAGGAACGACAGTTTGACACAAGGGAGGAAAAATTCGACAAGAACCTTCAGGACCGAGCAGTGGGAATTGGATGGGTTGCCTTTGGAAGCAAAGCTGCGGAGTTTCCAGGCGGAGCTGAATTTGACGCCAGACAGTCCAGACTCTGATTCTGACCCGGACCCCGACTATGAGGACCATTTCCCTGCAAATATAAACAAACGACTCGTAGAGAGGTTCCGGATAGCTGCTCGAGAGGAGCTACAGGCGGGAAACTTCAACAGAGCGGAAAACTCACTAATGAAGATGATGGAGTATTTGGAAGAGGGAGAGAGGAAACACGGCATTGCTTTTGACAGAATCAGAGTCCATGAACAGCTGGCAGAAGTGTACTACAAACAGGAGAAGCTGGAAGATGCAAAAGAAATATACAAAGGGCTCATTGCGGCTCGCTCAGACGAGAGAGGAAAATCTGATCGAGAAAGAAACCGACGGAGGCTCCCTGGGTCCCCAGATGACAGCGAACAGACCCAAGAAGATATCCAACGGCGGCTTGACGAGTGCAGGTGGTACTACTGGCTTTCCAAGATTTACTCGCTCCAGAAAGATTGGAAGCATGCGGCTCGTTATGCGAAGAGGTCCTTTATTGGACAGGTTGATTTGCTGGAAAAGGAAGATCCAATCCTGTTCGAGTCCATCCGCTTGCTCGTGCAGATATTCCAGCAGCAAGGGGAGCACATCATGGCTGGAAGCTTTCGCGACATGTACCTTGGAGACAATCCTGAGGCTGGATTGGCGCGAAAACCAAGCGAAGCCACTACTTCCAGTCGACGGAGCAGCTTTAACAGCGGTATAGAGTCCCTGGTGTCGGCCGGTTTCGATCCTCAGTCACCGGAATTCTCGCCTCAAAGCGCATTGGAGCATGCCATTGCCGAGAACGACGACCGTGCTGTACCAGCCGTGCTTCAAACCGTGCTGGACAGCAAGATTCAAAAGAACCTCGCAATCGAAGCCTTTGGGAAAGCAATCACTTACAAAAGGACTGAAATTGCCTACCTGCTCGTTGAGCGTATTGGAAAGGACTCGTGCCTTCCTGACGGCGCAACTCCTCTGATCCGCGCGGTGCAAACATCGCACGAGGATCTTGTCCAGACCCTTTTACTGCGAGGGGCAGATCCGGAAGTCAGATGTTCCCAAGGGATGACGCCTCTGATGCATGCCGTGGAGTGCAGCAACGAGTCGATCGCAGCGATTCTGCTAAGCAAGAAGGCTCATGTGGACGCGCCAACATGGGGATGGACACCTCTGCAAAGAGCAGCAGATCGACGCCTTTCTGCAATGGTGAAGCTGCTTCTCGAGAATGACGCAAATACCGAAGCTCGTGGGCCGAGGACATGGTCTCCTGATGCAAGACTTGGAGACTGCAGCTACACTCCCCTCTTGATTGCCGCTCGCAGCGGTTCATCATCGGTTGTCCGGTCACTCTTGGAGAGAGAGGCGGATTTCGATGCGAGGACTTCAACAGGAGCGACGCCGCTCATGTACGCTGCCGAAGAAGGACATGCAGAGGTAGTCAACCTCTTGGTCACAGTACATGCGCCTGTCGATGCCGTGGACCGCGCCGGGAATACCGCTTTGCATCGAGCAGTAAACAAAAACTGCAATCCAGATGTGATTTCGATTCTCTCCAGTAAAGACGGCATAGTGAACATGGGAAACAAGGCCAACGAAACTGCGCTCCACATTGCGGCAGGTAAAGCAGGCGACACGGGGATCATTGACATACTATTGAATCTCCGGGGCGATTTGGAAGCAAGAGATTGTGCCGGACGAAGCCCTCTACATGTCGCCATTGAGAAGAGATTGCACACACACGTCGAGGTCCTGCTGCAAAGGGGAGCAGATTTGAGTGCAAAAGATGGCCGCGGGTGGGACGCAAAGAAATTAGCGGAGAGGAGCAGCAGCCAGGAAGTGAGGAGTGTTGTGAAGAAGCAGATAAGAGAGAGACGGCATGCTGTGTCAGCCATGTTGGGAGCTGCGAATCGTCGAGCGTCGGAGCAGTCGTCCAGCGATGGTGATCGTAGCTCTATCGGACATGGGCGAAGTTCCTTTTCCACTACCGGGTCAACCTATTCGTTTTTGTCGCGGTTGGGGTAGGGGTTTGAATTGGATTTGGTTTGGCAGGCTCAATACCCTTGTTGGAATATTTTGAGGTTTGATCTTGGTGGGCAGTGACCTGTCGATACTGGCGTTCAGATGGCGTTGGATTTGATGATTGGTGGATGAATGTCTTCGAGTGGATGTTGTACAGTGTTTAGGTAATCGCCAATCCGGATCGGAGATTTCAATTATCCAGTCCACGTCCGGACTTCACCCGCTCCTTCCTCCCGGGGCCCCTTCCTGGCGGCTGGCGCTGGCGGTGAACAGGATGGCCCATGATCCAACGCCGCTCAGATCACCAACGGTGCTGTCCCCTCGACTCAGGCAAGCGGCTGGCTGTCTTGACCTCTTTGCCCTAGCCTCACCTTACGCGCCTCTCTACCCGCCGTTTGTGCTGTCGCATGTTTAGACTGCAAGCAAGCGCATAACTACCCAGACCGCAAAGCCGGTAATTCGCTGCGACCAACTAGTTCTTCGACGGCACGACCACGACCCACAATGCCAAAGGCCTCGGACGTCGCCTACTACCTCCTCCATGTGCAGGAGCTGCGGGCCATAATCCAATGGTGCGCATAATCTCCAGGGCCCAATTGCGACCGTTTTGCAAACTGATCCAGGGTGTAGGAAGGTCTGGCACAACCCTGTTCATGAGCGCGATGAAACCAAAGAGTGCGAGTCGTTGCGCAGGTGCTTCTTCTTCCTCGACAAGACCAGCCGTAGCTTCGCAGCTGTGATCAAAGAGCTTCACCCGGAGCTCTTGGTCCCCGTCTGTCTCTTTTACCTGGTCTTGCGCGGTCTCGACACCATTGAAGATGACATGACGATCGATTTGACGACCAAGGAGCCGCTCCTTCGCGACTTTGACAAAATTCTGGAAAGGGACGGATGGACCTTTGACGGCAATGGACCTGATGAGAAAGACAGGCAGTTGCTCGTCGAATTCAACGTCGTAGTTGAGGAGTTCAAGAAGATCAAGCCTGCGTACCGCGCCATCATCAAGGACATTACCAAGAAGATGGGAGATGGCATGGCTGATTATGCAAACAATGCCGAGCACAACATCAATGGCGTCAACACCGTCAAGGACTACGAGCTGTACTGTCATTACGTGGCTGGCCTCGTCGGCGAGGGTCTTACGAAGTTGTTTGTCGAAGCTGGTTTGGCGAACCAGCAGCTCTTGGTCCGCGCAGACCTTCACGAGTCCATGGGACAGTTCCTGCAACAGGTCAACATCATCAGAGATATCAGGGAAGACCTCGACGACAAGCGGAGATTTTGGCCCAAAGAAATCTGGTCCAAGCACGTCGAAAAGTTCGAAGACCTCTTCAAGCCGGAGAACAGGGAGGCTGCCCTCAACTGCAACTCCGAAATGGTCTTGAACGCCCTCCAAAAAGCGCCCGACTGTCTCTACTACTTGGCTGGATTGAGGGATCAAAGTGTATTCAACTTTGCCGCTATTCCGCAATCCATGGCGATTGCAACACTCGACCTTGTCTTCCGCAACCACCAAGTCTTTGAGACAAATGTCAAAATCACAAAGGGCCAGGCATGTCGTTTGATGGTGGACTCGACTCAGAATCTGCGACTCGTCTGCGATGTGTTCAAGCGATTCTCGCGCTCGATCCTCAAGAAGAATGACCCCAAGGACCCCAACTTTCTCGAAATCAGCATTGCTTGCGGAAAGGTAAGTCCAGGAACTGCATCGGCGGCATCTCGGACCATCAGCTGACCACTTTGAATAGATTGAGCAGTTTATCGAGACTATCTTCCCGTCGCAGACGGCAGCGAACAAGACGATGAAGACCCTGCTTAGTCCCGAAGAGGAGGCGAAGCAGAAGGCGGAGAGGGAAGAAGCGAAATGGGACGTGATCTACATGGCAATTGCCGTATTCTGCACGTTGACCCTTGTCACAGTCATGATGGTGGGTTTCAAAAATTTTCAACCCTCTCTTAACCTCGACACCACCTAACACCACGACAGCTTCTCGTCGCTTGGTTTGCCGGCGCACGATTCGACATTGCCTACCAACAGCTGAAGCAGGGTCTCTTCAGGGCTCCCGCTCCCGGCTCCGCTGCGGCCTCGCAAGCCGTCGCTGATTACGACCACCAAGAGCTCTAATGATGCACAGTATATATCATGATGACTGGACGGCTCATGCACTTGATATCCCTAGGCCTTCGGACTACATAATGCAGCAAATCATCCAGCGCAGCAGCGGCTGACAGCAGGTTCGCTTTGATCGGCAGCGTTTCTCTTCTACTTACTGGGTTGCTCATGGCAGAGCAATGTAAAGGCAGACATTGGCAAGCCAGTTAGCTATACTAATTCAAAAGTGTACGATTTGGGCAGGGCTACCGGGCGTGATGCAGAAGCATTACCAGACAGTGACGATGTTTTGACGTGAAGAGTCCATAGCACGGATGTCAAATTACAATCATGCTGCTTCAATAGCTTTGATTGTGCCGAGAAGTGCTGAAAGCGAAATACATTACCCGGAGACGGGAACTGCTGAGGATGGACTCCGTCAAGCTTGCGGGAGTGCATATCAGCTGGTGCGGTACACATGATAGCAATAATGGAGGCATTGATCTTTGCAATTGAACGACACCAATTTGTTTGTGCCTTGTGCAACACCTCGCACCTGACTTTCCCAAAGCAGCTCAAGGCGGTGTGGGCCGACAATATGTGGCGGGCGTTGCCAAGGCCGCACGGCAGCGGATGCACCTTTGTCGCGACAGGACCGACTCAGCGGCTTTCGCGACTGCCCGTGGCCGACTTTTCGTGCACAACCAAAGCAAGCACGGCCGCGCTTCACCTTCAACCCAAGACAACCTCCGTCCTGGTCTCAGCCTCTCCCTGCCCTACACCCTGACACCCTGATCTACTCCGACCAATACTCACCTATTGCTCTCGCTCGACCGCCTCCCGCAGCCTCTTCCGTGAGCATTCTCGAATCCTGCAGCCCTGGGCCGCTAGCATTGTCGCTGGTCTAGTCTGGCTCATTCTCAAGCATCCGCTGAATCAAGCCTAGGTTCCTGCACCCACGCACTACGGTCGCGCCGCGTGAAACCTGACCCGAACCGAAAGAACAAAACCCCCACGCTACTTCCGTCATGGCTGCGACTGTTGACTCTGCCGCTGCCACTCCTGCGAACCCGCAAGAGCCTGTCCCTCTCGACACCATTCCCATCTCTCCCGAAGGCAACATGGAGAACGGAACAAACGATGGCAGCGCCAACGGCGCTTCCGCCGACGAGACCGTCACCGTCTTCCACGACCCCAACAACTTCAATGTCAAGCATCCGTTGATGAATGCCTGGACGCTGTGGTTCACCAAGCCGCCGAGCGGAAAGGTGGGCGCAATTCTCAAGACTTTGCTCAATGGAAGGAAGCCACTAACGTGCGTCACAGGGAGACAACTGGAACGAGCTGCTGAAGGAGGTTATTTCCTTTGATTCCGTGGAGGAGTTCTGGGGCATCTACGTAAGCGCATCGCTTCCAGCGCATCGTCAGGATCTCTGCTGACAGATTCTTTATTAGAACAACATCACCCCGACGTCACAGCTTGCGCTCAAGTCCGACTACCACCTCTTCAAGAAGGGCGTCCGCCCCGAGTGGGAAGACCCGCAGAACAAGCACGGTGGCAAGTGGTCTTTCTCGTTCCGCGACAAGAAGCTCATCGACATTGACGCCCTCTGGCTGCACGTCATGCTTGCTGCTATTGGCGAGACCCTGGAGGACGACGGCGACGGCGAGGTCATGGGAGTCGTCGTCAACGTCCGCAAGGGCTTCTACCGCATTGGTCTTTGGACCCGCACCGTCGGCAAGCCGTTCAACGGCGGCGGTGACGGCAACAACGCCGGTGGCAAGGGCAGGAGCTTCGATCAGGGCAAGGAGGTCTTGCTCAAGATTGGACAGCGCTTCAAGGAGGCCCTCGGCTTGAAAGACACGGATCAGGTCGAATTCTCTGGCCACACGGACAGCGCCCACTCTGGCAGCACCAGGGCCAAGGCCAAGTTCGTCGTCTGAGCGGCGAGCACTTTCTCTTTTTTCCGAGTTCTTGGACTTCTGTTTCCACACGAGCAGGCCTACATATCCTCCATTCCATGGCGATGGCCTGCACCAATGTGGGCATCAAAAGTTGGGTTTCAAGCCCGATAGACGGTTACTATGCATGACATGCGGATGAGGACATCATTCAAAGGAAGGTGAAACAGGTGGCCCTTCCTGATGTCCTGGTATATTCTGGGGAGGCATGATTTTCACGGCAGGTTTATTCAAGCATGGCGTTTGCAAGACACATCACAAGGATTTGCGGGGACAGCGCTGGGTGTGGCTACATAGCAGGAATATCCCAAAAGTTGTTTTCTATCAGTCATTGGAAACTCGAGATGATGCCCGCGAAAGAGAAAATGTAGCAAGCTTCGATGAGCCACAGTGTTGTCGTCACATGCGGGCGCCGATGCGGTGCGCCTTGGTAGGAATGTGGCTTGTCGCTGCCGGTTGTCAGTCGCAGCAGGTAAAATCGTCATCACTTGCAAGGGTCCGCAAGGCGGCAGAATTCCGGTGTCCTTCTCATCTACCGACCTGCGCTCACAACGCCCGCCGACGAGACCTCTTCCTATCACTTCTACCACCTCACTCTCCTCTGATACCCCTAAGAGACTGCCGCCATGGTCGTCGATACCGCTTACTACGATGCGCTCCAGGTCGCGCCCACAGCGACCGATATCGAAATTAAGAAGGCGTATCGCAAGCTTGCAATCAAGCTTCACCCAGGCAAGCTTCTCTCACGAACGCGCGCGCCGTATCTGAAAACCATCTAACCATCTGCTTCCAGACAAGAATCCGGGCGATGAATCTGCGCACGAAAAGTTCCAGGCCGTGAGCCTACCTCACCCAACTTTGCGGCCCCCGCTCTTTTCTAACCTGCCCGACGCAGATTGGCGAAGCTTACCAAGTTCTGTCGGACAAGGAGCTCAGAAAGCAGTATGACCAGTTTGGAAAGGAGGGTGCTGTGCCACACAGCGGATTCGGTGCGTTACATGAAAGCTACCTACAATCGCAGGCGCAGTCTAATTTAGGCGACAGAGGATCCGGCTGAATTCTTTGGCATGATATTCGGTGGTGAAGCTTTCCACGACTGGTAAGAGCAAGCAATGGCTGTGTCAGAAGTGATGTTGACACTGCGCAGGATTGGGGAGATCTCGCTGATGAAGGACCTTACGCACACTATGGATATCACGATGAAGGAGATGGAGGAGGAAGAGCAAGCGGCTGCTGCTGCTGGCACACCGAACGAATCCGAAAAGGCCGCAGAGGCTACTCCCTCAACTTCCACCGCCGAAGCCGCGCCCGCGCCAGGTGTGACGACCGAACATCCTTCCGCTGAGAAACCTACTGCTACCGAGACCCCGTCCACAACCGCCACGTCCGCCGAGGATGCCCCTTCGCCAGCGCCGTCCGGAACGAGTACGCCACGTCCGAAGGGCATCCCGATGCGCCCAGCTATCATGGACAAGTCTGAGGAAGACGCCCGTCTGGATGCCGCGGGTGTATCGCAGCAAGAGAAGGAATTGCGTGCGAAGGAAAAGAAGAAGGGCGGCCTCACCAAGGAGCAGCGCGAGCAACTCGCAGCATATGAGCAGGAGAGGAAGAAGGTGCGTGACGAGCGGGTCAACACGCTGGCCAAAAAGCTGGTAGACCGTATCAGTGTGTGGACGGAGGCCGACAAGACGCCTGAAGTCACCAATTCCTTCAAGGAGCAGATGAAGCTCGAGGTGGAGAATCTTAAGATGGAGAGCTTTGGATTGGAGATCCTTCACGCTATCGGGCAGGTTTACTTGTCCAAGGGTGGGAACTTTCTCAAGAGTCAAAAGTTTTTGGGCATCGGTGGATTCTTTGGCCGACTCAAGGACAAGGGTCAGCTGGCCAAGGAGACCTGGGGCACAATCAGCACCGCAATCGACGCACAGATGAGCATGGAAGAGATGGCCAAGGCCGAGGAGCGCGGCGGAGAGGACTGGACCGACGAGAAAAAGGCTGAGTACGAGAAGCTTGTCACCGGCAAAATCCTCGCGGCCGCTTGGCGAGGGAGCAAGTTCGAGATTCAGAGCGTGCTGCGCGACGTCTGTGACAAGGTGCTTGGCGACAAGAACATCAAGCTGGAGAAGCGCATGGAGAGGGCACAGGCTCTCATCATCATTGGCGAGCTGTTCTCCAAGGTTCGCATCCGACGCTCAATCTATCGAAATCTTGCGCTTATTGCTAACTTGATTCTACGCAGGCTGAACGTGATCCGGAAGAAGAGGGAGACTTTATGGCATTCGAGCAGCTCATGGCCGAGGCCGCCGCGAAGAAGGAGGACAAGAAGAAGAAGAAGCCCAAGCACGGACACTCTGAGGAGCAGCACAAGAGTGAGGAGACCTCGGCTTCCAAGTCTTCCTCTTGAGCAGAGTAGCGCGCGTGTGGCGCTTGCGTCCCCTTGTTACTCGACCAGTAGAGGTACCTCGACCAGTAGAGGTACCCTCGCGCCGAGGAAGGTTCGGTTGACAGCGGTGGTGGCACTTGGATGAGGAACGCGCTCGCAGCTCCTCCGTCCATCCGTCTGATTTGCGAGCCTGGAGATTCGTGGAGACAGGCAGGCTCATGGAGACATTTCTGCAGCATTTCGCCAGAGCAAGAGTCCAGGGCACGGCTTAGAAAGGGCACTGGATACTGCCTTCAATGATCATTCATGGCCAGATTTTAATTATGTGGGTTTTGCAGCAGCAAATTGGAATGCACCAGCGAGTCCTCCAACAGTAGAGTGCTTTTTTCTTCTCTCCTCTTTTCCTTCATTGATTTCCACACCCCCTGCGTCCATTATTTTCTATTCTTTCGTCGGCCGTTGGAGTCTGTATGTATTCGTCTAGGCCAAGCACCCGTATTCCGTATTATTCGTGTTCCTCATAATTCTCAGCTGCATGGTTAGGCGCGAGGTTGCGTGGAACCATGATGCCTTTTCATGGGTCCAGTCTGGTGGATGGGCGTTGTTGTTTGCAATGTTTGTGGCGCTGGCTGGTCACTACTCATGGCACTTCCCCATCCCAGTTCCAAATTCGAACCTCATCCGCACCACCGAGCTGGTCGAAAAGGACGTCTCAACGTCAGTAATCAGCGTCAACACCTCGTCTCGGGTGTTTGATCACTCCTTGCTGTCAACCGAACAGGTTGTCTCAGACCTATCCAGTCTCGATCTCCCTCTGGTTGCCCATCCAAGCAACAGGAAGAACAACACCAAGCAACACACCTTACCCGAGCACTCCGGCTCCTCGGACTGCCGTGCAGACCTTTCCTATTCCTCCTCGTCCACCCCACAAATACTTACCAGCACTGCGTCTCATTTAGCCAGCCAGCCTACCACTATCCGTTTGTTCCCTCACCTTCCATCCACCCTTCCACTCGCGAGCCTAAGTCTATCCAAAGCCCCTATTTGCAAGGCTCACACCCCATGCCCAGGGCTAAACTCTCACGCTGTGTGAGTAAGCAATCAAGCTAGCGAGCAGGCAAGTTTGTGAGCACACAGACGCGGTAGCGCTGCAGTCTCGACCCGGCGTGGACGTGCGGCCTAAGTATAGAACTGGAGATTTAGTTTGCTATGGCATCATTGCGCCGTGCGCACCGCGACCCTGACCGTTGGGTACCATCAATCGCCACGGACCTTTGCTTTGGAGGTGGCATGCTGGCTGGCTGCCCTTTGACCCTTTTCCTTGACGGAGTGTAGATGGCTAATCTCAGATTTTAGGCGGGCTACTATAGCAACAGCAGCAATGACAATGTCAACAAATGGGACAGAAGAAAGCATCACCACTCCTCCCCCAGCGTCCGGATCTGCTTGGATGTGATGCTTCAATTAAGCTTTGTAGGGCTGTGCCCACCGGTCGGCCGGTTGGTTGGTCGTGCCGCGCCGCACCGCACCGTAGCCGCTGCGTACCGCGCCGGTCCGGGAGTGGAGCGGAGCGGAGGGCATGTGGCTTGATGGATGAGTAACGGGTTGTGTTGGGTTGGGCTGAATGCATGGACGGATTTGGGTGCGTATCTTTTTCGGGAGAGCACTTGGATGCATCGGGAATGCCTGCGCTTACGATGGTACTGCAGAAAACAGCCGGGAAAGACGACTTCTTGCCTCGTCTTCTCTTTATGCCTAGGCTCCTTCATCTCATCTATCACGACCTCTTTTGCTAGCACAGGTCTGCCCTGCGTAGCCAAAAAATAGTCTAGCGGTACGTACCGGCCGAGGCACGCGGAGTAAGTGCCCCGACAGTGATGCTAAAGCTCAAATCATCAGCTCGAGACCCCTGCTAAATCACTTTGCCTCTGGGCAAAGCGTAATTTGCTTTCGCCTCAGTCGACATGCCCCAAATTTACCGCTCGTGTGCGTCCCTACCACATGCATCAATCGTTCTACCATGCTTACTTTTCGTATTTTGTGCTGTTCACTAAATGTTCGGATTGGCTGAATGGCTCCTCTGTTGGCTGTGCATCGCGTCCTTGGTGTCCGCTCTACTGCTTCTGCGTTGAGCAAAGCTTGCGAGGCATGGAAGAGGTTGAGATGTAGAGGAGAGAGGAAGATTCTAGGGATGGAAAAGGGTGGATCACGTTACTGCCTTCTTTCTCATAAGGAGTATTCGTCAGCAAAAGCGTCCAAAACATTGCTGAGCTCCCACACCGAGCACAGCAAAGGTCGCTTAATGCTCTTTTTGGTAAAGTAATGGGTAAGTGTTTGATCGACGAACAAACTTAAGACCGGAGTAGAGAGAGCCGATACAAACCTTGCCCACGGAATCCCAACACCACGGTGGGCATATTTTCTCCAAATCAAGCTCATTGCAACGCCGCGTTGAACAAAAAATAGCCAGAGCGGAAGGTCCAGGAGAGCAGAGCGCCTAAGAAAGCTAACCAGTTGCCTCCCCTGTAACCTGACGCCCACGAATCCGCCTGGAAGGCTTCAAGAACGTCTGTCTACGCAATCAGGCTCCGCCTCCTCCACCTCCACCTCCACAGCTACTGTAAGTGCTCCACCTCCGCCTCCGCCCCCGCCTTCGCTCTCGCATATTCTTGCCATCGTTTTCGTGTTCTGCCTCACTCACCACTGCTCCACTGCTTGGTCTTTCCCCTAATTTCCCCATTTTGCCGCATGGACTTCCTAGGCTGCGGCATTAAGGAGCCTAAATCGAACGAGACGTCGACGAGGGAGGGTACGCCTGGAATGGCGTCGTTTCTCCTGGGACAAGATGTACACTTGGTGCGTGCAATTTCCTGGATCCGGAAAAATTTGGTCGGCTTGGCTGGGCGTGCAGGCTAAGGACTTTGACTTTGTGTTGTTTGCATGAGGAGCTTCTGTAAACACTCAGGCTGTGTACCTTTTGGGAAGTCATGCGAACTGTGGACAAGCATTGATGAGAATGGGATCATTGCAACGAACGCGATACCGAGGAGATATCACGAGCACAGACGGAAGACTGCGGCAATAGAACGGGATGCAGAGCAGGTCAGCAGCCAGTCTGGTTCAGCAAAGCGTGTAGAGCCAAGCCGAGCAGTGCAAACAGAAAAGGCAAAAAGCGTGATGTGTGATCACGGTTACGAAAACGGCCCCCTCCCCTTCTCCATCTCTTGCGTCCGGTCAGCCTTAAGCATATCTTTTTTTACAAACTCATTTCCCAAAATTGACCCAACGCCTTGCCCCCTCAACGCCTGGCTGCGCACGTTTGTCTTTCCCGAATGGGTAAATTGGAGAAAGAGCTGAGCTTGGATAGTTCGAGACCTCCGGGACCCACTGATTGGTCGCTGTTGACTGCGAGCCTGGGTCGAGTGCAACCTGAGCAGATGGTAGGGCACGACGCTCCGTGAAAGGAGGCGCTATTGGAAGTCAGGGCCAGGGTGCGTGCGTTTGCTTGCTTCCATTTTGCTTCCATTGGTTTTCTGGGGTCCTGGCTAGGCTGGGATACGAATGGAGGCAGGGTAGCGATCAGGCGAGAACCGGGTATTGTGGATGCGCACGGTACTGCTGCGGAATGGTGGGAGGAGATGGGGAGAGATGGAGGAGTTGGGCACTTCGTGATGTCGTGGCTTGGAGAAGTATATAACGACTTTGTACAGCCCCCTTTTTGATCATCATCAAGGCGACAACAAGCTCTCCACCTCACACAACTATTCAGTTACCAGACTATCCCATCAACAATCACCATGCGGTCCTTCGCTCCTACTCTCCTCACCGCCTTCCTCTTGCTGTTCTTCAGCACCGCCACCTCGGCCTTCAAATACCGCAAGTTCCCCTACACCATCGAGTGTGAAGGCAACCGGCGTGACATCAACCGGTACGAACTGAAGCACGCCGGCCGCGACAGCATCAGGGGCGACAGGAAGCGCCACCCGTTCTACTACGAGGCGAATAAGTTCGATGGTGCTGGCAACTGCAAGGACCTTTCGCTTCCCCTGTACAAGGTATGTGGGCAGCCGCTGGTCACCCCCTGACCACCCCTTGAAAGAGTCAGAAGAGAATTGGATCTAATAGAACAATTAGCGGGACTTTGGAACCAACGGATTGTTGCTTTACTTTGCCTTCGATGAGCCCGGCAACACCATCTGGTACTGCGCCTTCGAGTTGTACGACAACTTCAAGGGCGACTACCAGTGCAAGAACAACTACGACCGTCACACCTATGGCTCGGACGTCCCGCCACCATTCGACGACGAGACCGTGGACGATGGCGAGCACTGGAGCCGCCGCTGATTTGCGACTTGTGAGAGCTTCGGAAGTGATCCGTAGAAGGGAAAGTGGTGGATGCTGGGGAGTGATCGGGGGACGTAGACAGGGCTTGGTGCATGCAGGTTTGTTTGGTGATCGGGCTTCTTTTGGAAAGTGAGATGAGCAAAATATAAAAAGACGTTTGGGCTGAATGACCGCCTTGACCGCCGTGATTGTTCAGTGGGTGATGAGAGAAAATGTCGATGAGCTAGGGCTTCATTGTAAGTCATGTATGTAGTACACAAAACATGTACTCATTCCCTCTTATAATCCTGAAAGCGCGTAAACTTCTTCCATGTTCTATGAATGCTGGGAGTTCGAATGCTCCCTAGCTCCCTACAGTTGCTTTAGTCACTCACATGCTTTCTGAAAAAGGGGAAGTAGGGGATCCTGGGGAGTGATCAGGAGGTGCAGACTAGCCTTGGTGCATTGAAGGAGTGTTTGAGTATTGGTCCATCAGTGGTAGAGGATTCAAGAGAATCTGAAACAAGTGTTGGGGCTCATTGCTTTACCCTTTGTCCTGATGACGTGATGACGTGTTTTCTGGATTGACTGTTGGCTATAAGGACTCACTGTGCCCCACATAACTGACCCCTCAAAGCTAGAGTATATCCCATGTAGTCACGATAACTCGTCGTACTCAGCAAAAGCAAACTGCCCCAGCGAACTTGGCCTCCCCGGATACTCATTCTACTTGCGCCGTCTCCTGAATCTCAGTTCATCACCACTGTCTTCCTCCTCAACCTGCAAAGTCGCAGAGCGTCCGCTGCTAGCGTTGCTCCGCTTACTCAAAGGCTCCCTCGCGCCACTAGGAGGACCCATGGCCGGCCTCTTGCCCCTCGAGCTCGCAGTCGAATTGGCTGTCGAAGGTCGCGCCGAGTCGCCGATAACAGTCTGGCTCTGAGACCCACTCTCCGGCGTGTGTCGCTGAGACGCGCCCCTAGACCTTTCGCTCGTAAACGAAGATCTGACGCGCTCTCTAGGTCGTTCTTGTGCACCCTTGGCGATTGCTGCGATGCGCTCGTTGCGAGGTTCTCCGGCAATTTCTTCAGGATCAACGTCTTGCATCTCGACATCGTCTCGAGAGCGAATAGATATCGACTTGGCCGGTCCACTGCGCTGCGACTCGCTTTTGCTTGATCGTGCGCCTCTACGACGGAAAGATACTTCTTCTTCGTCGGACTCGCCGTCTCGTGTTGATGCCAGAAGCCTGCTCCCAGTGCTGTAAACTGTCGCATGACTACCCCGTCTTCCAGCGCCAGGTTGATCGAACCAATCGTCGCCCAGGATTGTCGTATCTGTCTTCTTCACTTCCTCGAGGCCAACAATGACCTTCCGACCCCGCAGAGGTGCTTCTTCGTTGGTACTTCCGGGCCTCCGCTTTCGAAACTTTTTGAAGTTCTTGCGTCCGTCCCATTCTGCTTTCCAACGAGCGCAATCGGTGTTTTCGTTGGCTCTACTCAACTGGTTCTCTCGGGGCTTCACCTCCATCACTTCGACCTTTGCAAGGTTCTTGATGGATTCAATGTCCATCCCCTCAAGAGCCTCACGCAGAGCTTCTTCGTCTTGTTTCCTCTGCTCCTCTTCTTTCTCCATTCGCTCTTTGGCCAGCTGCTTGATGTTAATCTCTTCAATGTCCTCATTTCTCTTTTTCTTGCGGGACTCAAACGGGAGTTTGGCGCTCGGCTTTTTGGAGCTCTTTGGAGTTTCATCAGAGACCGGTGTTCCCTCTGCTGACGAAGTCTCGAGCCCTAGTTCCATTCGCCTTCTTTTCATAGCCGCCGAAGCAGGAAATAATTTGTCCACTTTGCTGGCCCGATCCTCCACTGATTCGACGATGTCGTCTTCTTGATGTGGCCTCTTGCGACCTCTTGCTGTCGGTACTTCAGAATCCTGACGCGATGGAGCCGAAAACTGCGATTCCACAGGCGACGGCTCACGGGGAATGGAGTCAGGAATGTTTGTTTCATCATTTTCTGGCGGCGGCGGAGGATAGCTCGTTTGCTCGGAGGGGTCGAAAGTGTCAAAACCCTTGAATCTTGACGTCGTCACTGCGCGGCGGTATGCACGACGCCTTGCTGGTGGCTGCTCAGTTCGAGTCTCGGGGGGCGGCTCGGTGCTTGGAGGCGGCGCTGGCGCAGACGATTCTGGTACTTCCGATTGCACCTCCCGTGGCGTAGCAAAAGGAGTGCTTCCTTCTCCGAGTGACTCTTCAAGGGGCTTCCTCAGTCCCGTAGCATCGATCATAACGATAGCGTCCAGAAAGTCGCTCTGTCTGATGCTTCGTTGTCCCAGGATAATATCAACAGTCTGACAGAATCGCGCCATTTCCATGTCGTCGTCATTAGGGCGAACCATGACAACACCCTTTCCCTCGCTTCCGTCTTCGAATTCTCCAAGACCGCTTTCACCTGCCTTGTCTTTGATGTACCTCACCATATCTTCCGGTCGCATTGAATCCACGTCCAGCTCATAGAATAATGCCTTTCCGCCTCCCCCCTCAACAACCGGGCCAAGAATTGTGTAGTGGGTTTGGTGGGTAAAAACGAACGTGTATCCTTTGAAGACGCTTTCGCGATCTGGGTTGGGTTTTAAGAGCTCAGCGGGTCGTTGAACCGGCTCTTGACTGACAGCTGGTATGAAATTGGCTTCGTCTGGCCAGTTTGCATCGAAGTCTTCGGCCAACGGACTCATTCGTTGTTCCTCTCCTTCGGCAACCTCTGGCCGCGAGAGTTGTCGCTCCAAAGCGTCAAGCCACTCGGACGTCACCACCCATTGTCCGCCGACGAGTCCTTGCAGGCCTTTAGGGGTATTTCTCTTGCTCGCAACGACATGGGTCGTATGCTGGGGTTGGTATCTTTCGGTGAACTTGATATCGCAGCTTTCGAAGAGATTTTGCATTTCTTGTGAATTCGCCATTGGTGCCTGTCTCTTCTTTGCCTTATGAGCGTTGACGGTGATGTTGACTGGATGCCATTCGAGCCTAAACGTTGTAGGTCAGCAAGGCGAACACTTGAGCGAGTGTCGTCGTTCTACTTGCCGCCATAAATCTTTGCATTGTCCCATCTTGATGATGTGCACCTCTTTACCCTGCGTCCTTGACGGTATCACCTTCTCGGTGCCTGTGAACTTTTCGCCATTGAGCTCTGTTCCGAATTTGCTACCGAGGTCTTCTAGAACGGCTTCTGACTTGCGATCGGGCCTGCCTACTGCGTCTGGCTCGACCTCTCTGATCTTGATGACCAGGTGTTTTCGTGAAAAGCTCTTCTGCTCCGGGAACATGTAGCAGTTGGGGCCAGAATGGTCTTTGCCGCGTCCGAAGAGGTGCTCTGTACCTGGCGACAGCCAGATACGCTTCCCACCAAGGAAGTCGCCCTCGTTCGAGAGGAGCCACATTGTGCGATTGATCAAGTCGTCATCGATATGCGTCGGCGCTGTTCGGGTGGAGGGGTCGGTCGAGTCCAGGAATGGTGAAAGTGGTGGAGTTGTAAAGTTGTGGAGGTAGGTTGCAGTGGGAGGACGCGAAGGTGCCGGCGATAGGCAGACGCGAAGAACGCGCCAGCGTCCAACGCGCATCACATGATCGTCGATTAATGCTCAAAGTAGATGGTGGTCTATGCAAAAGAGCTGTCAAGATGATTAAGACGTTTTCATTTTTGCTTTAATTGATCGTCTTCACGAATGGGGTGGCAACATTTTGCATATCTTGGAAACAGTCACATTGAAGCCGCCTTTCTTGGGTATCATGGACGACGAAAGCCCTTACAAACAATAATCTGCACAATCAATCCATGTCATCCAGACTTGCTTCCGTCTTTTCTTCCGCATATGGCTCTGGAACCAGGATGCCGACAACACATTCGCTCAACATGTTATCCCAGTTGACCCAAGGGTGCACCTCGTTGAACAACTTCTCTCCGTCTTTTCCAGCCGCTCTTCTCAATTCTCCCTCACCACCAGGGTGATAAGGAAGATATGGCGTAATGTTGTACACCTTTCCCTGATATGCAGACCATGCCGGCATGACTTGTCCCGATTGTTTGTTCCGCCGACCGTTGTGTGCTTTTAGCATGGATGGTGTCACGCGCTGAAGCGAGGGGACGCCAGAGAGATTCGAGTTGGATTTTACAAGAGCTGCCCAGTCGAGTGGGGAGTGCCCTGGGGTAAGTTGGACCTTTTGACGAGGGTTGGGAGTCTTTATGGGGGCGGTAGCTGGTATTCCAAGGGAATTTGAGCTGGGCGCAACAGGTCTTCCTCGATTGGGCACGGGTCCAGACGAAGGGACTCGGAGTGAAGATTGCGGGAGTCGAGGTGGCGGCATGAGTTGAGAGGCCTTTTGTTGAGGCAACGGCTTGAGCGCAGGAGGCTGCAGTGTAGGCGGCTTCAATGCGGGTGGCTTCATCCCCGAGCCAGACGCCCGCTGCGCAGAATTGACGGCTGGAAATTGTGGAGGTGGCATCTTGTCCTCGTTGTCCGAGTCACTTTCGGAGCCCAAGGAAAATGATGGTATCGTCGGCGCGGCCGTGGCCTTGGGAGTCGTGGGCGATTCGCTCCCTTTGTCGCTGGAGGCGGGCTCGATCTTGGGCAGATTCAACGGACCTGGACCAGTGTTCGCGCTAGGTGTGTCTTTGGTCTCGACGACTGCTTCTGCTTTCTGATGTTTTGGGGGGCTTTCGGGAGCTTGCGGTTTGCTGCTTTGATCATCTTGGGCTTGTTCGTCGAGAGCTCCTCGGCTTCCTGACCCTGAGGGCACGCGACGCGTCGATAGTTCTTGAAAGAAGTGCGCCAGCCATTGTGTGGGCGGGTGTCGATAGAATAGAAATGTCGCAGAGACTAGGAGTAGCGAAATGCCAAAGAGCATGGCGTGGATCGCGGAATGTCGACCGGGTTCGAGAAAATAATCATGTCTCCGGTTGGTGTAGGCTCAGACGGGGGACGAGTGGTGGGGCCTGCATGAATCATGTGTCATGACTCGTGTCGTACCCTTACCGTCGTCATCGAACACGTCCAATCCATGGAAACTGCTACCCAAACTCTGACCTTGTACTTTTCAACACCATTTCCGATCTCGATCCTACCTTTATACGGCACCTGAGGACCAGAACCGACAATGATTGCACGCAATCTGCCACGAACCTTACTGAGAACAGCGCGTTCCGCTGTCGCGCCAACGGCCCGCCGGTACCGCACAAGCTCGAAACTTCAAACACCCCGGGCACATGTAGCAGCGTTTGGTTTCCGCCCGCTGCATCAACCCATGATTGCTCGGCGTAGAGCCCAGATACAGAGCTTCAGCAGCAAGAGGACCGCTGACGAAGTGGTCGACGACATTCAAGAGCTGTGAGATCTCTGGGACTTCAAGGTGCTTGTGAGAGCTTGCGTTACTAATAAATGTGCAGGTACTCTACTGCTCGCGATGAATTCGAGATAGCCGCCGAAGAGACCGAGGGAAACACCGTTTATGCTGCTGACGATCGTGCGGCAGCCAGGGATGCTCTGGATAAGCTGAAGGAAAAGTACGAGTCGGTCGTCAAAGGCACAGACAGTTCGGTGGCGGATGAGGTCCGTCAGAGAGTGGGACAGAGGATCAGAGAACTGGACAATGCTGTCGTCGCATTGGAGGAATCTGCTACGCATGGTGATTGATTGATGCGACGTCGCATACATTATGGGTCAAAATAAGGGGACAACATTGCTCGGCAGGCGGTAGGATTGTTTCTTATGGTCAATAATTGACTGCAACAAATGGAAGCAGCTAGCTGAATTGGGACTCATTTCGTTCCCTGTGCCGTTGCTACGGCTGCAGCATGCTGACAGCTCCTCGTACATCAGAGCTCTATAACAATCCGTGGTTTTCCATGTGCTTCTGTGCTTTTGTGCTCAGAGCTCGTCCTTGGGAACGCCCTTGATGCCCACCAGTTCAGTCTCAAAGATGAGGACGCTGTTGCCCGGGATTGGACCAATGCCCTTGCTGCCATAAGCCCACTCCGGCTGGATTGTCAACTTCCTCTTCTCGCCAGGACACATGTCAAGAAGACCCTGATCCCATCCTTTGATTACACGGCCGCTGCCGACCGGGAAACTGAGGGGCTGACCGCGGTTGTAGGAGGCATCGAACTCTGCGATTCCACCGTTAGCTTGTGAAAGGAACCAATTGATGCGAGTCCATACCAGTGCCATCCTCCAATGTGCCGCGATAGTGGACGTCAACGTTGTCTCCAGCGACAGTCTTGCGCTTGCACTCGACGCCGTGGGTGACCTCGATGTGAAGAGGCTTGTCCAAGGCCAAGACAAGCGGGAGGAAAGCGGCGATCAGGGTGATGAAGCGCATGATGTAGGTTTCGATTGTCGGAGGGAGGTTTCGGAGCTTGTCGCGGTGATGCTGGGTGTTGGAGCTTGGACACGTTGGCAGACCGAGGGACCGCGTTTCTGGCGTGCCTGGCTGGAGCTCCCCTCCCTGCCACCATCAGATATGATCATCCTCAGCAACGAGTTTTCCCCACTCGCTCTTTATTGTCCTCCAAGACACGAGCCATCTCCGCTGCACATTTCGACACTCGTTCACCACTGCTACACAAGAGAGACCCGATGCCGCTGGGACGCGTCGCCTTGGATCCATAACCTCACTCCTAGCACCGCAATCACCGACAGCGGATGAAGCAAGACAAGTGGCCACGAAAGCTATCTCGAGGAGAGCAGACAATGGGGACGACTTGCAATTGGACCCGAGCCGTCAACTTCAGTCAATCGGTGTCTCCTGTCGATTGGTGTGTCCACATCAAAAGATTCTCGCCCTTATGAGGTGGAAGATCGCGATCCTCAAGACTGCTCACATGGCGTCATCTTTTCCCCAAAGCCTGGATTGTTTGGATTCATCTTGAAACTGGCCGACATGAAACGTTGAATTCAGACAGCGACTTCGTTTACCTTTGACAACTCCTAAAATCGGTCCTATCTCGCAACTTACGGCCTCCTCCCTCTCCGCTTGCGGCTGGCCGCTGAGAATTCAGACATGATGCTATCTCGGAAAGCGAACGTCGTCAAAAAGGGCTACTGATCCTCCAAGTTCCACTGCGGTATTTCCTGCAATGGATCTCGCCGAAGTCAGCACAAGTTTGATGTTTCTCAAACCCTGACGTATTCTCATGTGTTGCTGATTCTACAACACCGAGACTCAGGGTTGGTTTAACACCGAACCTGGCAGCTTCGAGTCAAGACAAGGCTATCACCGAACGCCCCTTAAACGGAGCACTTGGCCTGAGATACGAGAAGACTGCGTACGCCCAATCAGCACCCTCGACCTGCCTATTGCGTGCCTTGTTGAGAGTGTCATCCTCAATCAAATGGCTCCAGCCGAGCCTTGTCGAGACTGTCTCTTCCCTGGAAGTGCACAGCGGATATGCCCGTGCGGGCCAGGGTGTGGGTCTGGCCGAAAGGCATTGTGACAACGCTAACAGAGTCAAGCTCACTTGCCAAGTGCGGGGGTATCTCATCCCGAGATCCTAAAGTTGCCTCAAGTTGTTTTTTCTTTCCTGTTTCATCTCTCTAAATTCAGAGCAAACGCCGCTGCTCTGCGAAACCGGCTTATATATTTGTTGTCACATTGCAGGATGATATGCTGCACATCACTTGCTCCACTGCAACTAGGAGAAGAGCAGGAAATGACTTGAAGACTTCGGTGCTGTCCTGCATAAAGGCTGCGTTAGGCAATCAAGAGCTCGGGGTTCGGTCGAACTATTCGGATATCTTTCCTCCTCATCGGACTCGGGGTAGCTACGTCTAAGCGGCTACGTAGAGGCCACCGGTTACGTTTCACGGCATGTTATGTCAATAGAGCCCAGGCGGCTCCCCCGCTGCAGCCACAGCTGCGGACATGTATCTGGAAAAGGCAGTGATGTGCCAAGAGTGGGAAGTGCCAGCCATACAGACAAGACGTTTTTGTTGATGATGCGGCAAGTCGCGTACTTGGAAGAGTGAAGGCGTCTGGGGAATGCGGGGGTAAGCCACAATTATTGTGGAGAAGTGATGCACAGTCAGTCCCTCGACTACTTCTAGGTCCGAATTGCGGAATAGTTATCTTGACGCTTGAGTGCTCTTGCATACCCAGTTCCCACCTTCTCGTCACCTTGCTTGCATTTTATTCTTTCTTCATAATTTGGATTCGTTGTACAAATTTTCTTCGTCTCCTGAAAAGCAGCCATGTCTGCAACCGCAGAAGACGAGAAGGCCGTCGCCTATCGACAAGAGACAATGGAGTCCCCTAAGAACGGGTCGGAAAAAGACGTCGAAAATGCAGAGCCGCTGCATTTGCAGTCCACCTATCTTGGCGACCCGGAGGCTTCTCATCTACCAAACGAACACCGTCAATATCTTCTCCAACGACATGGCACACTGACTCTGGATCCTTTGCCCTCGTCCGATCCAGCGGATCCTTACAACTGGCCTGACTGGAAGGTATGACTGCCTCTTTTCTTTATCAGCCTTTGGAAATGTACTTTTTATTGTATCTTCAAGAATTGAGCGCTTACTTGCCCGGCAGAAAAATGCCAACCTCTTCCTCGTCGCCTTCCACGCCATGATGACGACCTTCACTGCCGCCGGTATCATTCCAGCTTTTGAATCCATAGCAGAAGATCTCGGCTGCACCTTGCAAAGAGCGTCTTATCTGACTTCGATGCAAATCGCTGTGCTTGGTTACGCGCCCCTTTTCTGGAAACCGATATCCTACAGATACGGGAGGCGGCCTGTTTGGCTCCTGTCCACATTGCTCTCTGCCGTCTGCAACATTGGGTGTGCTGTAAGCCACAGTTACGCATCTATGGCAGCCTGTCGTTGCTTGGTCGCCTTCTTCATCAGCCCCGCAATCGCCATTGGCAGTGGCGTCGTGGTAGAAACGTTCTTCAAAAAAGACCGGGGTCGGTATATGGGCATCTGGGCGTACGTCAAACCAAGCTTTTACCAAGTGCGCCACTGACATGCGAAGGCTTATGGTCACTCTTGGCCCTCCAACCGGACCCTTCATCATGGGTTTTGTGGCGTATCATGTAGGATACCGTTGGATCTATTGGATATACACGATTGTAAGTCGGATCATGTCCCAGTCCAGTAGCGTCGTCACTAATCGACCTAGGTCAACGGTGTACAGTTTGTTGGATACTTCTTCTTCGGCCCCGAGACACGTTACATCCGTCAAGGCATCGAGCACACCGGCAGTACCTTCAAGCGAGAGTACCTCAACTTCCAACGTCTTGACCCGAAGCCACTCCACTGGTATGAGTTCATTCAGCCAGCAAGCCTCGCCAAGTATACCTCTGTCATGATTCCCACCTTTGCGTACACAATCGTCTTTGGCTTCGCCAGCGTCTTCCTCACCGTTGAAATTCCTCAAATCTTTATCGAAAAGTTCGCCTTCAACCCTCAGCAGATTGGTCTTCAGTTCTTGGGTCTGATCATCGGCTCCCTCATTGGCGAGCAAATGGGTGGTCCTCTGAGCGACTTTTGGATCAACAGAAGGACTAAGAAGAGTGGCCAAATCAGACCGGCACCTGAGTATCGCCTGTGGTTGAGCTACTTTGGTTTCCTCTTGGTCATTGTCGGTCTCATTGTCTTCGGAGTTCAGACCGAGAATGCGAAGCACCTGCACTGGAATGTCACGCCCATCGTTGGCATCGCCATTTCAGCCGTTGGAAACCAGATCGTCACGACGGTTCTGGTCACCTACGCAGTCGACTGTCATCCAGAAGCTTCTTCGAGCATCGGAGTGTTTGTCAATTTGGTTCGAAGCACGGTAAGTGTTTCCAGTCCAAACCAATGGTCAAGGTGCTGACAGTGTCTAGTGGGGTTTCATTGGCCCATTCTGGTTTCCAGACATGATTGCCAGTATAGGCATGAGCGCTAGCGGAGGTGTCATGGCCGGCATCGTCTTTGCCGCAGGCCTTCTTCCCATTTTGGCGCTCCAGATCAGTGGCGCAAGGTGGCGGAAGAGTAGAGCGGCAAAGAATGAGGCCCGTGGGGTAGGAGCCGGCAGAGGTGATTGAGGTGATTAAACGAGCTTCGTACGTATCAAGCATTGAACAATTGAATTTCAAACCCGTCCACCGAATTGTTTTGCCGAGCAAAAATGTTTCTTGAGCGACCCACAAGCTTCGTGAGACAAGAAAATGGATGCGTCTTGAGCAACCATCCAAGATTTGGTATCCTCCGGGTTGACGACCAACACAGGCAGGCGTGGACTCTTCACGCAAGTGGCCTGAGTTTCTATCTAAGGCAACCGCCTTCCTCTACAAAGTCTACCGACGACTGCCTCTGCGCGCCTTCCCTCTCCACTTTGACGACACCACGCATCTATCTTCGTCACTTCTAGAAGCATTCGCCACCGACATATCAAACCCAGACTCAACACCTACGTCCCAAGCGTTTCTCACCCACTGAACCCTGCACCATGGCATCTCCACCAACAGGAAAACCAGATCCTTGTTTGATCTGCCACAATCCAGAAGGACGCCTCTGCGTCGCTTGCCACTGCGTCGCCTATTGCAGCAAGGAGTGTCAGCGTAGCGACTGGAGGAGCCATCAGAAGATCTGCCCGCAACTCAACACCCAGCCCGAGCGTCCAGAAGATGGCGAATTCAAGCGCGCCATTGTGTTCAAAGCAGATGAAGACAAGCCGCGCCTCGTCTGGCTCGAAGTGCAGCGCCTCCAGGACCCTGACAACGAAGGAAAGACTCGCACGCCTACCGCGCGCCCGATTGCCGATTTCCTCGCCTGTACCGTTGACGCCGTCACCGGTCTCGGCTTTCAGCGCAATGTCCGTCGTGAGCGTGACTTGAAGCATACCCTGGTCGTCAATTTCTGCATCAGCGACACCGATAAGGTCAACTACTGCATTCGAGAGGCGACGGATCTCCGCAACTTTCACGATTTCAGTGGCGCTATCATCGTCTCCAAGTTCACTGGCTTCACACCGCAAGAGCTGGAGTGCGCAGACGTCGAGGCGGAAGACTATCTCGACATTACTGACTTCCTGGTCACATTTGGCGACCCAGAGTACAGACTTCAGAGCCATCTTCTCGATTCGACTCGTTTCGAGTCGCACTTTGACCTCCCCGATTTCCGCACGTTGAATCTTGGCCCTGACACTCCCGACGAGCAGGACGCCCAGGTCAAGGAAGATCCGAAGGAAGCAAGCCCGCCACTCACACCCCAGGACGACAAGAAGATGGCCAAGTGCGTGCGAATCGCCTGTATGGGCGACGTGCTCGGCGGCTCCGTCAAGTTCGCACAAGCCGAGCTGCCTCTTTCCGACCTGACCATGTACGATGCTTCCAATGTTGCTTCGTCCCAAGCCTACTACAGCTCGCACATCTCGCAGCTCGTCGGCATGCCGATCTGCCTGCGCCGCGTCATGCGCGAGCACGGCGAGCGCGAGGCCGACTTCTTCAACCCCGAGGCGACGCTCCTGCTCACGGAGCTCATGAACACGTCGAGCGACAACTGGGGCTGGCCGCCGCCACACTGGCAGGCGCACTACGGCGTCGTCGGCAGCGTCGTAGCCATGCGCGAGGACGGCAAGGATCTGACCGTGCAGCAAGTCCGCAACCTGTGCGAGTTTGCTCAGATGGTGGCCAGGCCGTTGACCCAGACTGCCCTCGAGGGCGAGATGAAGATTGTTGATTGCAAGAATCTCTACTTGACCCAAGAGAAGATGGAGGACTTTGTGAGGATGAAGAGGCTGGGGATGCGCGAATGACTAGATTGTGTTGGGCCGTCCATCCTATACCCCATTTTCAACGTCCTCCGAAGATGGCAAATACCAAAGTTGTGAGTGCAGTCCCAACCCTGAAGATCGCTGAACGAACCATAAAGCTAACCTTGCTTCACAAGACCAGAGTCCTAATGAGAACAGTGCTTGCTTTCCAAAAAGCCTGCCACTTGTTCTTCGAGTGCCGCCATTCTTGCTTTCGATACCCAGCATGATTATCTGAACAACACATGACAAGATTGATATGAGACTGAGCTCTCGGGTCGAGGGCTGATGGACCAAGGGGTTGAAGCGGTTGCTTTGGATGGATGAAAAGTAGCTCAAAACAGCAATGATAGAGCCGAGATGGGGTTTCTAGGGCTTGCATGAAATGTGCCTCTGCCAACAGAACGCATGTGGTGTATTCGTGATGATTCACACGGGTGACTGGAGATTGAATGCATTCTCGAGTAAAGTCTTGCGATATACAAGATGCGCAACCGAGGCCTGATGTCAAAAGTCGTGGTGTACACAAAGACGACTGCTCCATGTATCCTCATGTCGAGACTGTTGAATGCTCCTCAGGACTCGAGCTCGAACCTACCCACCGCCTAACCACGCATCTTCATCCCTCTCGAAAACGCCAGCCCACCCTTCATCATCTCTTGCCTGGCGCTGCTGGCGCTGTTCCTGCTGTTCCCCATCATCAACCGGCCAACCGCCCATCCCCGCGCCCTCGACACCGCTCATCAGAAAATTGTCCCAGTCTACGCCATTCATCCCCGCGTCAAACGTCCCGTAGCTATCCTCCCACAACCCGACGTCGGCGGCTCCCGACGCCGTTCCGGCACCCGCGCTCGTTCCATTGGCGCTGGCGTTGAATGATGACGATGCGAAGGACGGGAAGTTGGGGAACGAGGGCGGGAAGCCGGATATTTCGTGCTGGCTTTGCTTGCGCGGTGGCGCTGCCATGGGAATGGGCGAGGCAAAGGAGTACGGTGGCGGTGCGGCGGCCGGGGGAGAGGACGTCGGCGCTTGAGCGGAGGGGCGATGAGCTGAGCCTGTAGCTCTGTTGCTGGCATTGAAGGGCGGAGACGAAGACTCCATAGCAGCAGCAGAAGTGGTGGCATCCTCCAGAACGTCATCAGAAGATGAAGGGCGGCTTGCTCCCATACTCCGCAACTTCGTCAACAGTTCATGGCGCGCGCGGATGTAGCTATTCCCCTTCTCGGCCATGCCGCGCAGCACCTCGAGCGCCGTATCCATGGCTTGCACGTCGCGCGGGTTGTGCGGAAAGGCCAGGTTGATCATGACGAGCACGATGGCTGCGCTGAAGAGGTGCTCGCTGTCCATCCAGCCAAAGTTTGCTTTGTGTGATCTGTTAGTCTAGGTGTGGACAGGACAATGGGAATGCTTCAGGGGGCCAGCACTTACCGACTTGATTTTGCCGTGCCGCTGCTTGCATGATTGCTGTGCTATCTCTAGCAGCACCGATGCAGGCCTTGATTACTTGAATCGTCATAGGGCTCAGGCCAGTCTTCCAATCCGTCTCTTTCGTCCCAGATGCCAGGCGTCGCTGGACGATTCGGAAGAGGAGTGGTCGCGCCGTCATGTTGACGCATTGGTAGAAATGTAGGAAAACGGAAACCGTCTCACGCGGGATGCCGTTGTCGAGGCGAGAGCGGTCGAATTGGAGGGTCGGCGGGAGGTCGCGCCGCCAGCTGTTAAGGTCGTTCATGATGCTGCTGACCGAGGCGACGAGGCTGTGTCCGGTTTTGACGCTTTGGCCGGTCTTGCGGTAGATGTCTGGATGTGTTAGGCGCCATTTTCTCCTGAATCCTGTGGACTGGATCATTTTACCATTCATGATTCGGCCGGTGATTCGAGAAAGCTGAGTGTAATGCGACAGTACGATAGCAGGACAGATCTCGGGCTCGTCTGGGAGTCTTGATGCGGGTAACACGCCAATGTCTTCATCCAGGATGGTGATTGGATTTCCAGACTTGGCGCATAGAATCCTTCTATTTGTTAGTCCGGCCATGTTACCATTTGAAACGAGCATACCTGTCCATCGAATAGACGGACCACCAGAGGCGTCGTCTATGCTCTCTAGTCGCTTCGTCGAGATCTGGATCAACCATTTCTTGGTGGAGTCCAAGGGATATGGCCATTCTCAAGGCCAAACCGATCTGATGCATACATTAACTTCTCTGCTTATGAAATGTGTTGCTTTTACTGACATAGAGAAATGCAGCGTCGCGCCGATGGAGATTTTGCATGAAATATCCTACAAGAGAGAGTACTTCAACGAAAAGCACTGATCCCTCTTCGTGGATGTCTGGCAGAAACTCCAAAGCCTGCATGAAGAAGTCGAAACCCGGCGGTCCATTTGGACTGTTCCATTGATTGACGCTGTCATACACCGGTCAGCTGCGATTCACGTGCACCCAAAGAACTAGTTCATACCTATAAAGCTGGCCATATGCAAGAATCAACAAGACCTGGCAGTACTCCAGACAAGATTCACGATCCGAAAGATCTAGTGCGTCATCATGGGCCCTTCTCAGCCTTTCTTCAAAGATCCGAGGGGGAACAAAAGAAAAGATCGTGCCTATGTACTACAGGTCAGTTAGGAGATATTCCGAATCGGCAAGGCGGTGATAGAAACCTGATATTGGGCATGGTATAGATGACGACAAAAGTCATATGGCGGTAGCCTCATTTGGTCCGTCAGTGAAGGTCGCCGCTTTGGCCATGCAGCTGGATTATATGTGGGATATTGGACCTCGATCTTCAGATCTTGGTCCAGATGTGTATCATTTTCCACAAAATTGCGGAGTCGAAGGGCCCAGCTCGTTGCTGACGAATGACCCAAGTAGTCTTTTGATGTCAGATTACAGGATGACGAGAGCAAACTGAAAGACTTACGTCGTTGGCCAGATGGAGTGATTGTCAAGTGCGTGAGTCCTTCGGTCAGGGGGTTGTCTTCGAAGGCGTCGGATTCTCCATGTTCGGGGACATCAATGGCTGTCGGCGATGGCTCCGCCAGCGGGGTACCTGATGGAACAGCACCAGCTGTCTCACTGTCAGTCTACAACATCATATATTGGTTTGTCAAACTCGCATTCATATGCCGCTAGCCGAGCCTTGAGCTGCAGAAAGTAGCTGTGTCGTTCTCTCAGTATCTGGAAATATGGGATTTGGCCGACGGGGACTTACGATTTTGAGACAGCAATCTTTTGCTCTTGCTCAAGATAATGACATTTACTCTCCAGGTTATGCAGCTTGCAATACCTGCAGCAAGGCTGTTCGCCCGTGCATTTGGTTTTTCGTTTTCGACAGACTTCGCAACTTTTAGATTTTGTCAGGCATGCTCACCGTGAGCCAGACACGCGGGAGAATAGCCTTACGCCAGGGAAGTCCGCCTGTACGGATCATGGACTTTTGAGGGCCTGCGAGTGCGCGAAGAAGGTTGCTTCGCCGAAGACATGATCGACGAGGTTACTCTGGGGTGCAGGTGGGTCCGCTGGCGGGGGGCAACGTGGACTCTGGCTACATGGAAGAGCAGAGTCGAGTTGCACCACGGCAGCTGCTGGATGTGGCATCCGATCTGGGTGATTCAGCAGCAAGGCTGAGACTTTGATGTTGGGAGTACCAATTGAGGTGGAGTCACAGTCAGCGCTGAGCGTTGTTCGGGTCCTCGCTTGCTGCATCCATGCGGCACGGACGCGCCCCATCGTCGCCGGCCGGCCACCATCTTTCACCTCCCCGACCCCTCACGACGCCTCTCGACGTCAGACTTGTCAAACACTGCTCTTTGCCATCCCTTGCGCCAGGTTTCCATCTGCTGATCTTGGAATCGGCATCATGTCCGTCTCTGCCATGTATCTGAAGACTTCCCGAGCGTCTGTCGGTGGAATGATGCGAAAGAACAACGGCGGCTTATCTCTCGCTTCTCCACGGGTTTGCAATCCGATCAGCAATCTGAACCCAGGCCAAGCCCCGCGATAGGCCAGCGACCTATCCTGGTATAGTATGGGATCATGCAGATAAAATCACCTGCAAAACACCATACCATTGATGCTTCCAACGTACCTACGACAACATGGACACGTCCGAAAACCATACCATGTCGGAATCAGTCAAGATGGACGCCAAACAACCTCATCACGATGGAACCAGTGATGCAGAGTCAGGAGAAGCGGTGCTCCACTTGGATCCAGTCAAGGAGACTAAGCTTTTGGCGAAGCTCGACCTGGCATTTACACCAATCATAATGTTGGTGTACCTGGTAAGGCAGCTGCTCAGAATGCCCGACACAAGGCTGACCAGCGCATAGAGTTGCTTTCTGGACCGCTCAAACATTGGCAACGTCAAGACGGCAGGCATGCCAGAGGACATTGGCGCCTCCTCAGAAGAGTTTTCCACGGCTGTTTCGATATTCTACGCTACCTACGTTGCGTTTGAAACCCCATGGGCCGTACTCCTGAAGAAGCTCACTCCTCGGATTCTCATGACCAGTCTTTGTGTTGTGTGGTCGCTCGTGACCATATTCTCTGGTTTCATCTCGAACATCGGAGGACTCTACGCTACTCGACTTGTCCTGGGAGCTTGCGAGGGTGGCCTCTTTCCAGGTCTCAATCTTTACCTGACCATGGTTTATCGACGAGAGGAACAAGCCAAGCGCGTGGCTTACCTGTTTGTTTGCACTGCCATTGCTGGTGCTTTCGGAAGCCTGCTCGCGTATGGAATTCTCCACATGGATGGAGTTTCTGGGCTTGCTGGTTGGAAATGGGTCTACATCATCGAGGGTCTTTTCAGCATCGTCATCGCTGTTCTGATCTGGTTCGGACTGCCCAACGATCCTTCCAACGCCTACTTTCTGAATGCCGAAGAGAAGGAAATGATGCAAATCAGGGCCATTCAGCGCCAGGCATACATGGGCAGCGAGGAATTTTCGTGGGAGGAAGTCAAGATCGCATTGGTGGACCCCAAAGTCTACGTGAGGTGCGTTTTTAATGCTCTCTGAACCAACCCCTTTTTCTATTTCATGCTGACATGATGCAGCGGTGCCATTCAATTTTGCCAGGACATCCTCCTCTACGGCTTCAGCACTTTCCTCCCTTCGATTATCAAGGGAATGGGATACAACACCCTTCAATCGCAATATCTTTGCATCCCGGTCTACGCTGTTGGAGGTATTGCCTTTGTTACACTGGCGTTCATTTCTGATCGGCTCAAAATCCGTGGTCCGGTACGTGACACCCTGATACCCGTGCCTGAATTGATTCCTGACGTACCTTTTAGTTTGTGGCTTTCGCCAACATGTTCGGTATCATTGGATACGTCCTCCTCCTTACGAATGTCTCAAACGGTGTCAAGTTCTTTGGTTGCTTCCTCACGGCAATCGCTGTGTACAACGGACCCGGCCTGAACTTAACCTGGCTCAATGTCAATGTAAGTGGAGCGAGAATAGCGAAAGAAAAGCAAGCGACTGACAGTTTCAGGTTGCTCCGCATTATAGGCGTGCTACCGCCATTGGATTCCAGCAGACTATAGGAAACACAGCAGGCGTAGTTGCTGGTCAGATTTACCGGACCGCCCCTTACAAGTTGGGCAACGCGTAAGACTCTCACTGGCTACGTTTCTCTTTTCGGATTACTGACATGATGACAGCTTCTCTCTTGGCGCCATTTGTGTCAGCCAGTGCCTTATCCTTGCGAAGTGGCTCTACATCAAGAAATGCAACGACGAGAAGCAAGCCATTGCTCGCGGCGAAAAGGAGGACACGCGCAAGGTCAAGACTGGTGATCGGGCTATCGACTTTGAGTACCACATGTAAATGGCCACAGGCGCCACATCGGGCCGGGGATCGGAAGGATGGCTCTTTGTGCAACAATCGGTCGCCCCAGACGCGAGGTAAGACGGATAGGAGGCCAGAAGTTGGCAGGCTTTGCTAATTCTTCACAGTCCAACTGCCGATCTCATACGACGGGAGATTGGCTTGCCCCGACTGGTCGTCCGTTTTCTTCTACACGACTTAGACTTTATTACCGCGGCGTCAAGGATTCGAGCGATTGGAACTTGTTCATGACTTATATACCCTCAATCATCACGACTTTTGGATCACATCATCGTCTTTGATATCCAGCACAATCATGTGGCCAGGAGCGTGTCCCATAATGGTGCCAGACAGGTCCGCCCTCATGACAGCCTCCTGAGGAGTGACTCCACAACCAAAGAAGACAGGCACATTTTCCTCGTCTCCCTCCGTCAGTGGCTCACCATCCGCCGTTACAGGCGGCTCGCCCCAGTCCACATTGTTGATAGTCTCAATCCCCAACGCCTTGACGGCATCCCAGCCCCAGGCAACCGGCTCGCCATGCGTCGTAACGTACGGCCTCGTCACATCCCTCACCGTCTCGATATCCGCCTTCTTGTACGGCCGCATCGACACCACGTATGTCCCGCCCGTAAACGCGCCCGCCGGGCACAGTCGAATATTCGTTCGGTACATGGGGACGACGCGGCCAAGGACCATGTGGCGCGGCGGCAGTCCAGCTTGCTCGAGTGCCGTCTCGAAACTGTAGGAGCAGCCGATGAGGAAAGCGACGTGGTCGTCGCTCCATTCTTCGACAATGTCCTCGCACTTGCTCTTGACGAGCTTGCTGTCCCTGCATTCGCCGTCAACTGTCAGCCATTCGCTTCCCTCTCACGGTACCACTCCACCTACCTGTACACCATGAACCGCGGCGCATCCTTCCGAATATCAATCCCCTTTGCCACATTCTCCCCCGCCACTCCGCTTACCCAACTCTTCAACTTGTCGAAACTGCCCACATCCGCCGACTCGGCGAGGAGAGGACATGGGACGGGGTTGCGCTTGCACAGGAGGCGGAAATCGGAGGCGTAGCGCGAAGGCAGCACGATCAGGTTGGCTTGCAGGTAGCCAGGCGCGACGCCGGAGGTGCTAAGGATCGTGTTGTCGCGAGCGGCATGGCGGGCGGCGAGGCCGTCTGGGAGCGCGGGGGGAACAATCGAGCCCATAGGCGTAGTCGATTGGCTCGCTGTCGTTGCGTACGTAGCGTTTGAGTACCTCGTTGGTAGGATATCACGAATCGAGGAGCAACACGGGCAGATGGTCGCGCGGTGGGATCACCGTTGAGATATTTATTCAATCCTATCCTTTTTGCTTTTTATCTTTTGACTCTTGGAGCATGCAGGTCTGCCATGGCTGAGATGTGGGGTTGATGCTCGCCATGGATAGTCCCGTGTCGGCTGTCAGATACGATCTGATAGCGCTGTCGGATAGCTGAGCCGAGACGAGGCAACGCGGGTTCGGCTCGAGGACTACATGTACACACCTGCTGCTGCTGATGCTGATGCATCTACCTACAAAGCCTAGAAACTGACAGTGGTGATCTTTCCAGCTGCGTTTCGGTGTGGTGCGGATGCTTCAATTGCCAGACAACTCTTGCAATCTTCATCATGATCGGTTCTTCCGGAAGAGGAAACCGCGACTGCAAACAATGAGCGCTGTGGAAGTCTCGAGATGCCCCACGCTGAGAAGATTGCCCATTCAACTGTACGTGACCAATTCGAACTCACCAGAATTCCAAAGAGGTTAGTCCCCTGGCAGCTGCAGAGAAGCTTGTCGGAATGGTAGGAACGCGCTGTGCGCGTCGTCAAATCAGGCGAATCTTAAAAGCGGTCCTCTGATTTGCTTCGTTAAACGAAGACTGCGAGAATCGAATCAGTCCCTGTTGAAGCTAAGGGAACATTGTAAATAGCGTGACCATTCCTTTCGTGCATTGGATGAAGAGGAAGGCGTTGAAGATGCAGCAGTGTTGTTGTTCTCCGCGCCGCGCTCTGACCAAATTGGGTTAGCTTGGATCCACAGGGGAGATCCTTGACGTCTACACCCCCCAGGCCGTCCTCTTTCTCCATCTTAGCTTTGTTCAACATACGCACTTCAATGCTCTGACATTCTTGTCTGTGACTCAACTTTAACTGCTCAGGGGCTCAAGCAGGGGGGTTGTGAATTTGCGTAGAATGGCGTGGATGACAGCCTCGACTTGTTATTTGCACACCATATGACGATGATATCAATTTTCGCGCCCGGCTTAATGCCATGGCAAATGACGCGATTTCACAGAAGTTTACGAGAAACACCGGGGGTGCTTTGATGGCCTCCTGCACAGTAGGTGACGAAAGAAATTCAACCAAGGCTTTGCTTCAAGTCGTCGCACACTTACACACAAGCGCTTGGATGCTCCTTGTGGCTATTTACTAAGAGAAAAATTCTCTCTATGTTGGAGGCATCAAGCGCTTGGAGCCTCCTCGTCTCTACGCGTGCTGACTTGGTGAGTGGTGACAGAGATTCTTGGATTGGCAATTTCTTTTGTCACCCACTGTGCCTGCACCAACATTGACAAGTCACATTAACTGGGTCTTGCCCCACAATAAGTGGATGCTGTATTTTCGCTTCCTCTGTCTTATGCCTACCTCGCCTGCTGAATCTGATGTGAGTTCAGATAACCCCAAGCTTTTCGCTCGCCGGAAAGCCTCGACGACCCTCCCTCTTCTCCAACGACGCAGGCCACGCCATCATGGGTGCTGATCGCGATGCCACTTCTAAAGCTCTGCTTGAAAGACTTTCCGCAAGAGCCGACATCCCAGAGTTGGATACTTTCGAACTTCCAGACGACTGGCGGGCAGATCAGGCTAGAGATCCGAAGCAGTGCTGTTCCACTTGCCATTGGAATGGTCTTTGGGACCAGATCCTCCACTTCGACGGTTCACGAATTCCAGGACTTCAACCCGGGGTCTTCCACGTTCCTTTCCGAAGTCTTCCCTTCAGAAGTCCGCATCTGATGGAAATCTCTGTTGCGCCATTTTTCTCGCTTTGTCACGCAAGTTCGACGTTGAAGGACACGAGAGCATGTGGTGTAAATGGACTGCAATCGACATTGGTCGACCTTGGCGCCGGAGTCCTGCAGTCGGCATCTACATCTCCTGTCACTCTCCAACTAATCAAGTTCCCCCAGGGGCACTTGTATATCCCAATGGAGGCCACAAGTCGACCGATACCAAGTCAGAGGAGACTCTGGCTTGGGCCAAGCGCCACATTGAGGAGTGTGTCAACACTCACGACTGCCATGTCTTTCAATCGAAGGAGACAGAGCTTCCCACCAGGCTGATATATATTCCAAAGGATGCACAGACAACCGGCGTGCGGCTTATTCGAGATACTGCAAGCCTCCCCAAAGATACTCGGTATGCTGCTTTGAGCCATTGCTGGGGAAACTTGACACCTCCCTGTCTCACGACGACTAAAAACATCGACAAATACGCGATAGAGGGGATTCCCTGGGCACGAATTCCTCCAACCTTCCGGGACGCCATGCTGTATGCAAGAAGACTGGACCTTGACTTCATATGGATAGACTCCATGTGTATCATTCAGGGAGCCGACGGAGACTGGGGACGCGAATCCACCAAAATGTTCCAGTACTACTCCAATGCGTACGTCACGCTAGCTTCAACCTTTTCATCCGACTGCAATGGAGGACTATTCAGTGAGCGACATATCAAAGCCAGCAAACTTCATCTTCTGGATATGAAATTCCGAGGCCAAAGGTACCCTGTCTATGCCTGTTACGACTTTTGTTCTCAAGGAACCCTCGTCGATCTCTTCGAAAAGAAAAATATCGTTCAGGAGCTTGGCGACTCCTTCCAACTACTACGCCGGGCCTGGATCTACCAAGAGCGACTTGTATCACCGCGACTGCTATTATTCAGTGAGAAGCAGCTGATCTTCGAATGCTTTGGCGGGAGGTGGTTTCAAGAAAAAGACAAGACAACCTTGGATACGTACAAACGGAGCTACGGAGACTCCTTGAGCAACACGGCTGGCGAAACAGCTGAATCTTCGTGGCTAAACCTTCTGGCGGGGTATGTTGCTCTCCAGATCACTTACGCCGAGGACAAATTGCCAGCAATAGCGGCTGTCGCAAAGCAATTTTTGTCGCACCAGAAACTCCCACACACACCGGAGCATGAGTACATCTGCGGTCTGCGAAGGAGTCATCTTCACATTGATCTAATGTGGACCGCAAAGGATTATTACGACGAGAAAGTCGAACCCAAGCTCTTCTGGCGTGGGGATTCCTATCTTGCGCCAAGTTGGTCGTGGGCCTCGGTGCCGAGAGAGACGACTCTCAGTTGTCTCAAAACCTTTCCCAATATCAAAAAGAGATCTGCAATCGCCGTGACAAAAGAACATCTGAGCTTTGCAGAAGGGGACCGTTTTGGTCGAGTTCTTGGCGGACACATCACCGTCGAAGGCCGCGTGTGGGACGGTTGGTCAGATTTTCCTTCACACAACTCTGTGGATCAATGGGATTTCCAGGAGACCAAATTTTTGCGCGTGTCTGGTATCCGATGCACCTTCGAATTCAGCCAGGATGTCACAAATATTCAACCTCGTGTCGAAGAACAGGTCTTAGGCGGGAAGATTGTCAAAAAAGTCTTTTTGTTGCAAACATGGGTCTCAGTGGATGGAGAGCACATGGGATGCCTCGTACTATGCAGAAATAGTGCGAATGGCCGTTATTTTCGAGTGGGCGCGTGCGAAGATATTCTAATCGAAATGCTCCCAGAGGTAGAGCGTCAAGAGTTGGAGATTGAATGATGCAAAGTCTCTCGCAGGAGCCTAGAGTCTTTGAGTTCGCAATCAAGAGTGCGCGCACAGGATATCAGGAAGCGTTCGAGCATGCGTGTTTTGGATCCAAGGGAGCATTCAAGCACACATGCGCTGGATTACAGGGAGCATTGGAGCCTACGAGCGCTGAATCTGGGGAGTATTCTACACTGTGGGGAGAGTTGTGCTTTCCACGATCGGAAGGCAATGTCCAAATACCGTTAGCGGGGTCGGTGGCGGGGTGATCTTCGCGTACCCACGACTTCTTGCCCCTGTGACTCCCCACGTCAGCATCTTCTCGACACACCTCTAATCACCGTGAGGCATTCTTCCTTCCGCGCGACACGACCGTTTCCTGCATTAACCCCGGGGAAGTCGCAGTTGAATGCAGCATGACAGCTTGTACGACATTTTTGATTCGTTTCTTTGCACATCGCACCACGGCGGCGCGATTTTGCGCGTCCCAATTCGAGATGGACAACGGACGTAGAAGACATTCTTACGGATATGGCGACCTAATTACTTACATCTCAAGACAGAGACCACAATGGCTGCACAGTTCTTGGCCGCAACAACGAATTTGCTCTAACTATCGTCCAAAAGAGCTTTCGGCTGATCACGTTGCCATGTTCTCTTCACCCGTTTGCCAACCTTCAGGATGACACTGCTTGCAAGCATTCGTCATCGCTCTCGACACAGTGCTATTGTCGACGATTCCCCAGGCAACGCGCAACGCGTTTCCCACGGTGCTGCAGACTATAAAAGCACAATTCGCGCCAGGCCTGCATTTGCTTACGACGAGTCCCAAAGTGATACCATTTCTTCAACCATTACCCGGGAGCTGGCAGATTCTTCCAGTACTTTGCGTCTTCACTCCCCCCAAATGCCCCGTCAAGATGTTCCCAACAGGACTCCACTCCGGAAGAAACGCCATGCACTGCCCGAGTGCAACTATGAAAGAAGTTTGCCTTTCCATCAGACGGATTCGAACGAAAGATTCAACTACAAGGAATGCCGGATCAACACACAGCTCAAGCAGATACGAGTTTTGCACGTGCACAAGGCGGACTCATATGACGACCCGATCGAGGCAACGATCAAGGTCCGTGACCTTCACCACAAACCGCTCTACAATGCTATGAGCTACACTTGGGGTTCCGAAGGCTCCCTGTCGGAAATTCGACTGGCCTTACATGGCAGTCGACACTTCAGACGTTTCAAGATCAGGAGAAATTTGGAAGACATGCTCAAGTGGATCCGAACAAAAGACGGTGACGCCAAAGTGTGGATAGACGCAATCTGCATCAACCAGCAAGATGATTTCGAAAAGAGAGAGCAAATTGGCGTCATGAGAGAGATATTTTCCGAAGCCTGGGAAGTATGGATCTACTTGGGTGAACTGGAGCCAGGGTTCGACATGTCGAAGCAGGAAATGCAACATTTGCTGAATGGCATGATGGCCGAAGGACGCCAAACATCTTCACAAAATCTGTCACGGCTCATCCACCATATCCTTCAGAACCCGTGGTTCACACGTGTGTGGATCATCCAAGAGGCTACGGCCAAGCTCACGTCAAGAGTGATCGTAGACGGTCTCGAGTTTCCTCTTCTCTCATTTCTGGAAGTGACCACCGTGAGAGGCAAACCGAAAGATCTGCAAAGGGAGTGGTTTTACTTCTTGCATCAGCTGGCTAATCCACCGTGGATTGGAGCTTGCACCATCTACAAGCTTCTCCTTTATACAGGCTCATTTCCAGCCGAGAAGCGGAGAAAACCTCGCAACAAGTTCTTCGAGACCACCATGACACGGCGCCAATTTCGTGAGCTCGCAAATAAATGCATCTACGACGACACGGAACTCCAACATGAGATCGACGAGACTGGCAGAGCGGTCGTGCAATATGGAGCAGTCAAGCTCATCGACCTACTTTGCGAATTGCGCATGTTCGCAGCCTCTGTTCCAGTAGACAAGATCTACGCAATCCGCAATCTTGCCACCGATCGTGAACAGGCGCCCGAAATCTCGTATGGTGTGGATCATCTGCCAGTCTTCATCGACTTTGCGAAATATTTCGTCAGGAGCGGCCAAGGGAACAGCCTCTTACATGCAGCATCAAGCTTTGTCCAGCACAAAGACCTCCCTTCTTGGGTGCCCGACTGGAGCTCGCCCAAAGCAAGAGCCCTTTCGATCGATCGCGTGCTTGAAGCGTACGTACGCGCAGGAGCCCAGCAGGATATGCTGATGTCCATCGGCAGAGGCGGACGCCACTTGCTCATCGAGGACGGTGTCGTCGCGGACACGGTCAAGTACACTGTAAAGTCTCCGGACTCGAAGCAAGGTCGAGGGGTAGAGGAAACCAAGAGGGAGCTTGATCACCTCTGCACACTTCATCGAATCGGTCGCTTTTCCAATCTCATCGGTTTGTTACAACAAGACCGACTGTCAGACATCCATTGGTCGGTCCCCGAAAGCGCCAAAGCCGACATCTTCCCCTTGCTCTTGGACCTCCTGGCCGCCATAATAGCGGAGCAAGACGAGGCTGGCAAACAATCAAACGCATCCTCTTCGCACCGCCTCTCTTCAAACTGCAACGACAAGACCTTTCGCGGCGACGAAGACCCTGTCCAGCGGCTCTTCGCCAACGTGCTGCGCGAAGATGCGCGCTGGCCCTGCATCGAGAGTTGCGACAGTCACGTCGAATTCCACCTGCTCCAGCACCGCCAACTGTGTATAACAGAGGAATACCGCTTGGGCCTGGTACCGAGGGACGCGCGGCCAGGCGACAGGATAATGGTGTTTCCTGGTGCTGTTACGCCGCACATTATCCGCCAAAGAGACTCGGGCAATTATGAGTTGGTTGGAGACTGTTACGTGCGAGGGTTGATGCACGGCAGAGGACTGCTGTTGGGATACGGACAAACGATTGTTCTGGAGTAGAAGGTCGTGTCTGATTTCACCTCGCAAGAGCATATGTCTCTCAAAGCCTGGGTAAAAGAATAGAGCATACTGTTATAAGATCAGGAGACTATGGACTACTGGTATTTTGAAACCCAAGCCCCCACCCCGCCGCCCATCACCCCGAGGAAGAGTCGTACACGCACCCACGCAAGAAAGATGATGCTATCCCAAAAACGCCGCCAACGCCTTGCCCTGCCCCAAAGTGCCAACAAACACCACACCACACCGCACCACTTGCTTTTTCTTCAGTCACTCGCCTCCTCTGCATGCCCACAACTGCGAATTGCACAAGTCTTCATGCGCGCGGCATACGACGGCTCCCTGTACCGCTGCGCTTGGACTTGTACTCAAGAAGCATTAGGCGTGCCCGCCGACGACGAGCGCAAGCCATGCCACCAAGATAGTCAGGCGTCCGGGTCCTCTTCGCCAATAGCATCGACGTCCAGCTCGCCCTCTGCGTCCTCCTCCACAACCTCAATCATCTTCCCCTTTCCCTTGCCAATGCCTTTCCCCTTGCCAATGCCCTTGCCCCTGCCGCTCCCGCGGCGCGAGCGCAGTACCGTCGATGGCGGCTCCTCCTCAGAGCCCTCGGCATCCTCGTCCTCGTCCTCGTCGTCTTCGTCGTCATCGGCGTGGTTGTGGTTTGGCGTGTCAACTTCGCCCAGCCCATTCAGCAGCTCCATCTCGCCGAGCTTGCTGCGCGTGCGGCGGACCGTTGTCGGCGGCGCCACTGACCGCGCAGCGCTGCTTCGCGTGCCGTGGTGGCCTGCAAGCGGCGTTTCGGGCTGGGCGGCTGCGGAGCGCGTCGAGGTACGGTTGGGGGTGCCGGTTCGACGGGCGGTGGCTGAAGAGGAGGAGAAGGGTCGCCCGCGTTTGCGGGCCGCGGCGCCGGGGATGGGTGGGAAGACTTCGAAGCGGGTTGGAGGGATGACGGAGGCGGGTTGGTTGGGGGCGGGAGTCGCGGCCGTGAGGGAGGGGGCGGGTTGAGATTGGGATTGGTGGTGATGGAAGCCGTTGGTCTTTGGCGTTGTAGGATTAGACTTGTTGGATGTCGCTGTGTGTTCAGCAGCGGTGCTGGTGGCGGCAGTGGCGGCAGAGCTGCGCCGACGGAGTGGTGTTGTGGGTCGATGCTGTGCTTGTGGGCTACGTGGTTCGGCTGGTTCAGCGGGTGCGGCTGGTTCAGCGGGTGCAGCCGCTTCTGCAGCAGGCTCGCCCCCGTCTTCTTCTTTGGTGGGAGCTTCATCGCCATCTTCATTTTCCGGTGGCGGATGCCCGTTAGTTTGCGGCTGGACTGGTGATTCCTTGGCCATCTCCTGTTGGACGCCTTCTTCAGGTGCAACCTTTTCTTCACCTTCGCCCTCGCGCTGGGCGACAGTATGGAGAGGCGGACCTTCATCGTAATGGGCGAGATTGTTGCGCCCCATGACGTAAGGTGTCCAAACAAGGCAATCCGGCTTGATTTGCGGGTATTTTTTGGCCTCAAACTTATCAATGTACTGCTTGAAGTAGTCACAGTCCAACCTGAGGGCATATGTCTTTGTGACCGGGTCTCTGACAAGGGCGCGCAGACCCTCGAGCGCGGAAACAATGTCGTCTGGCGTCATGCCTGTGCGCTCGGAAAGCTGCGTTATACTTATCGGCGTTTTCTGGCTGATAAGATTGTAACACAGTATTAGCCGCCAGTAGCTGCGGTACGAAACCAGACCCATATCGGACAGGGGCTTTTCTGGCGAGCCCGTCTTCTTCTCGACCCGTGTCAAGAGGTAGGAGAACTCGATCAGCATGTGCCCAAAGCCTTTTCGCTGGTGGATAGGTAGGACCAGGATGCAGGAAACGTTGTTGAGACTGCTTGGGCGCTTCTCTTTGGAAAAATATCCGACAAAATGGCAGCCATATTCGTCCGTTTCAGTCATTACGTAGAACAAGAAAGGCTCGACGTCGTAGTAAAGCGTCTTGGAGCCGAGGAAAAGTTTGGCCAACAGGCAGAGATTCTGGCAGTAGACGGGATTCTTCCGTCCGTCGACCTCGAAAAATGAAAATCGTCCATCGCGGTATATCTCGTCGCCAGGTGGATGCTTTGCCGGGCATTTGAGCTGTAAAATGTCAGAAACTGAGTGCTTTAAGAGGCGCGCAGATGACTCACCTTGTGCCGCCATGCGACATAGTCGGAGTTCATGTACTTGAGGCAGAATTCGCAAATATAGAGAACCTTGTTACGACTGTACTCTTCGGGATAAGGAGCCGCATGCCAGGTATCAATCTCGTAGCCTCCAAAGTTGATACACTTGATCTTGCTGGGTGGTCCAGACACTTTTGGAGTTCGTGAATGATCATGACCGTGTGATGCTGCAGTCTTTTTCTTCCAGTCATCCTCGGCCTTGAGTCGGGCATCCTCAAACCGTTTGCGGTCTGCTGCTTGAGGAAAGGTTTTGGTGGTGTCAGCTTCAGCTTCTGAAAGGATACCACCATAAGGTTTCGACTTGGAGTCATCAGTATCGCGATCGGGAAAGCCAAAGAATTGATGAAAGTTGTTGTGCAGGGCAGGGTAGTGTGAGACTTCGGGCTCCTCGACCGCGGCCGCGGCAGCCCTCTCGGCTCGTCTGGCACGGTCGCGCGCTCGCCGCTTCTTTTGCTTGAGCGTAGAGCTCAGCACGTCTCGAAGCTTGGTGGTGTCGAGGTTAGTAAACGCTACCACGAGCGAATGCTTTGTAGTTTTGATGATGAGAGCACCAGGACGGTCTACCTTCTGCGACGTGGAGCGTCTTGGTCTCGTACGCCGAGAGGTCCTGACGGCCTGGGAACCGTCCTCGTCAGAGTCGTCTCGCATCTCTCCATCCGTAGTCATTGCTGGCTGAGAGTTTACAGCAGCGGCAGCCACGGATGAGCCCTCATCATCATCTCCAACATCAGACGCAGTCTGGGTTTGAGAGGAGCGTCGCCGTTTCCTGGTGGCACGCACGGGCAATGCCTGCTCTTCAGAATCTGCCTTGCGCTTGCGTAGGGCGCGGGAGCCGTCCAACGGATCATCTGGATGGATGAGTGTGTTGAACACGGAGTGAGAGTCTGGCTTGCTGGCCCCACGGGAAGTGGGCAACAAGTCTCTGGTGAGTTTTTGTGCAGATGAGCGTCTCCTAGGAGCTGCCTTTGGCGTCTGTTCCTCGTCTGCCTGCAGGCCATTTTCCAAACAGGAGGGGCATCGCCATTTCAGTGCATCTGTAAGCGTGAGTGAGTGCTCGGTAGAATAAAGCGGCCGAGTTGAGAGTGAGCACAGGGCTTGGCTTACCATCATCTGTCTTAAGACAGTTAGCGTCCCGGGCACACTGCCGGTGAGCTGCGAACAAAACATCAGCACCCAACTCTTTCACACTCTTATTCGTACTCACAATTATCCCCGCACACTGCGCAAGAGAGGACCTCTTCATACTCCTCACTCGGGTCATGCTCCTCGTCTTCTCCGCAAAACCTGTTTTCCGCAGATCAGCATCAGGCCCACCCAGTTACAGACATGCATATTAGACTTACACACAGCGGTTCGCGTCGACGACTTCACCATCAGCCTCCTCTGCAGTGTCGGTCTGATTGTCCCAGTCGTTCCCAGCTTCTGATTCGGACTCGCTCTCCGCTTCGCTTGCACTGCTCTTGGCATCCTCTGATAGTGAGTCGAGGTCGGCGTCCTCGTCTTGCTCATCGACATCCAATTCTTCCCCAGCTTGTATCTTGACAGCCCCAACCGGTTCCCCGGCGTCTTCCTCGTCGTCGACTTCTTCGCCTTCGGCATCCTCATCCTCGCCCTCTGCATCAATATCCATGCCTTCTTGTTCCTCTTCATTGTTCGGCTCCTGCCCTTCCAGCGGCGCCGGTTGTATCATATCCACGTCCTCTTCGTGCTCGGCATCCACATCGCTGTCATCGTCCCCAATGTTGTTGCCTGGTCCCTGGCCTAACAGCCTGCTCGGCTCGGCGGCCATGGCGTATGACAAGACCGAGGCCAGTTTGGAGGATATGAAATCCAGATTTAGATACTGAGATGTCCCAAAGTCGCGCGTGAAATGAGGCTTTGACACGCTTTACGGCCTGCGCATGCAGAGTTGGCGTCGCGCAGAGGCCAAGTCGCGTGTTCGCACGGGTGGAAAGCTCGAGAAGCGCCCCAACGCACGAGATACGGGTGTGGTTTAGGCATATACTGGCGTGGACGAGGGCATTGGCGGACGTTGGGGGACGTAGGTGAGGTTGTCGGCGCTGGTGCGTGGCTGGATCGACTGCGGAGAAGCCGCGGGCGCGACGCGTTGATCTCTGGGCGTCGTCGCGGTCTTGTAGCGATTTATGCGACTGTGCAAGTAGCTGGTGAGCTGGCGACACCGGATCCGTCGTCTGCCGGCGGCGAGAGTGTTGTTGGCGATTTTAACTGCCCCTTGGTTTGCTGCTGTCACGGAGTCTCGCTCACTTCCCTCCCAAGCGGCTGTGCGCACAGACCACTCACCACCACTGGACCGCAGCCCGTAGCCGTTAGCTATTGACCTACTCGATCAACCACTACCCGTTCCATCGCGACCAGTGCATCTCTCAAATTCTCGTACACCATGGGCGTCCCCTTCGAGGCCCTCCTGCCATATGGCATCATCGTCGGCGTACGTAGCCCGCCATTGGTCGCAGCGCCCAATGAAGCTCACTCCATTACAGATGTTCGGCATTACCAGCTTCGGCTTGAGCCAGGTGAGGAGGATCCAGAACGGCGGTAAGAACTGGAGATATGGCGTCGACAAATGGGACAAGGTCAGTTTCCGACGGAAGCTAGCAGCAATTGAGGATGCAAGCTAATTCCATCCAGCAAAGTACGTTGTCCCTACGAACCCCCTCGGCGATTGTCGGCGTACTAAGTGACGACAGTGATGCGCCGCGACAAGCGTTTGACCGGCTACCACAGAGGCCAGGCGGACAAGCCGCACGCTCCCAAGGGCTTCGAGCTCAACAACCCGTGGCATGTAGGTTTGCAGCTCGTCTGCTGGCAAGACACGCAGAGGTTAACCATCGGCACAGCTCGAGCCCGGCTACACTGGATGTTGAACAGTGCGGGGAACTCGACCAGCTCCACATCAGTCATGGCGTACGCCCTCCATAATGCTATCAGCGGCCGTTCATCTAGATACAATTCAAGACCGTCACTTGATTTCCGTCACCAAGCCTTTGATGCCGTCTTGCTCGCTCCTAGTCAACCCGATGCCAAATACATTATCCAGAGCTCTCAGCCTGTCTTCTTCGCACTTGAACGTCTGTTGCGACTCGACTCGGCCGTGAATGCACATTGTCAGGGAGTTTTGAAGGATCATGGAGCCAATGAGTTCGGGGTTCTCTGGGGAATCTATGACCATCTTGCTGCAAATTACCGTCTGCGTGAACCAGCTCTTTGGGTTCGTACTTGTGTAGTAGTTGACGAGCTGGAAGTCTTGCGGCAGCCACTCCATCTCGCTGAAGCAGTACAGATCTTGCCAAGCGCTGTCCTGATTCCTGCGATATTGGTAAACCCAAAGACGCTGGTTTGGATCCGTGTTTCCTTCGATATTTTTCCACACCAGCCGCATGTGAGCTGGCGCGATTTGGGCACACGTGGTTTCGCTCGTATTCTTGTCAACACGCAGCGGACGTGTTGGGCCATTGGGACCGAATCCAACGTCGACAATGTGGTCGTACGGACCAATTGTGACGATGCAAATGGCGTGACTCCTGCACCAGCATCAGACGAGTCCGCAGGGTTGAGAAAAGCCAATACAAACCATGCGCTGAAGGGCCTGTCTTCAGCCTCCTTGACTCGCGCTCCGCTGAGATAGACGTTGTAGCCAAGCGATCTCAGCACGATGCTCAGGACGAGATTATTTTCGAGTCCATAACCTCCGCGACCGGGACTGAGAACCTGTTTGATGAAGAGGTCTTCAGGATCCAACGATATATGCCGGTTGGCATAGTGGAGGCTGAGATTTTCAAAGGGAATGGTTGACAGGCTGTGCCTTTGCAAAACGCCCAGGAACTCGAGCTTATCTGCCGTGCTCAGGTCGCGAATGTCATACAGCCTGAGATTTTCATTGAGGCAAATGCGGTCGTAATACTGGCGGATCTGGTGGTACGAGTATCGCGGAGCTTCCATGGCGGCGACAAAGGCGGATTCGCGGTGCCAGATATTTTGGTTGGCGGAGTCATGGCGTTTAAGAGCAGACTTTCTCATCGTGAAGGTAGACACGGGTACTTGTCAAATGATAGGTCCCCTCTGGCTGGGACGAGATCTCTCAAGTAGTGGACGAGTCATGGGGAGTGGAGAAGGAAAATGGACGACAAAGTGCGGAGAAACGCGCAGCAGAAGGAAAAGGCCATGAAGAAGAGTTCCCGTGCGGATGACGTGGGGGAATGCACATTGGTTGCATCATTACACTTGAACAAACTGCGGTGAGGGCCGTCAATTGACCGTGACGGCTGATGGCTGAGAGCATGTGCGGAAGAGAGGAAGGGGATCCTGGACGGAGAGGGTGATGACGGCGAGGGCCGACGACTGGGCGCAGGTGAGATGCATGGGCGACGGCTGGAGGAAAAGCAAAAGAAACGACGATGTTTCTGCTGGCAATTATTAGCGGGCGAGTAGTTTGGTGTTGAGGGGCAGACCAAGAAAAGGAGCTGGGGATGACGAGTTGAGCCAAGCCGTAACAGGACGAGATCGACCCTGTCAGGGCAATCTGGCTCTGGCTGCCCGTCAACCCCAAGCCCCTATGAACCCAAATGCTAACAACGCCTTCCGTTATACGCTTTTCGCTTCTTCCCCCCGCCATGTGCTGAGCCCTGCCGCCGCCCAACTGATGCCTTTCGTTTGCTTCACCCTTTGACATCTCCCTTTCCTTCCCGTCGCTCTCTAATATCGCTTGCTCTTGCTCTACGCGCTTCGCAATGCAGCGCATGTCGGAATCCCAGGAATTCGCCCTCAGTCCGCCTCCTCCTTTGAGTTATGGCTTCCCCCTCCCCGGTTCACATACGGCAGCTTCGCTGGACTCGCCCACTCTCGGAGGAGGCTCTTCGGTTTACAGCAACGGACGCAGTCTACCACCTCCCCCCATCGACGTCCTCAACCAGAACTACAGGAGCGCTGTCGCCGATGCCCAACCGCATAATATGACCCCTCAATCAACGAAACCGCGCACCTCACCTGCACTCAATCTCAACGATGTTGTTCACGTTCACCTCTTGGTCGAGACCGCCGTGGGCGATAGTATGGCATACGACGTCTTGTCCTTTGACGAATTGGAAGCTTTGAAAAGGGAGCGCGCGTCCCTGGCCTCGCGCATGGAAGCTGTTGGGCAAAAGTTGGCATTGGAATCAAAGGTCCGCGAAGCCGCGCAGTCTCTCAATCGATTATACTCGTCCAAGAGGCGTCGCGGGTCTAGCGGAAGCTTTGAAAAACTCCATTCGCGGAGCATGAGCAAGGCGAGCCAGACAAGCAACGGCCAAGTCAATCCGGACTCCTTGACGAAAAGCGAGTCGGAGCTCGCTGCAAGCGCAAAGAAATGCGAAGACTTCACGCGCGACCTCTGGACTATGGAGAGACGCGCAAGGGAGATTGACACGCAGCTGCTTAGGCACACTGCGGGAATCCTACAATTGACTTACAAAGGACCAACGAAAATGGGAAACAATCGCCAGTCGCTGCTTCAAAATATTTCGCAGGCCGCTCGTCCGGATAGTCCGGCTAGCTCGTATACCTATGAGAATGCTAGCGCAAGAAGCCCGGCAAGGATTGAAGACAAGAATGGCTTTGACGAGCGAAGCCTCTATCGATCGCCAGAGAACCTGGACCGGTTGGTCGACGCCCTAAAGCATGGCAAAGCTCTGACGAAGAACGATGCGTTTGGAGGAGGATCCTCGGAGGTTGACAACGAGACTCTTCAATCCGTGGAAAACCGGCTAGAGGACCTCAGCGACCGCCTTCGGCAGCTGATTATTCGGGCGAATCCTGAATCAAACAATTCGTACGATGCTGCTCCCAAGCATTCTTCGGACGCGACTCCCGCAGAACGCGCAGCCAATATCGCGGAAAAGCTCGATTATCTTGACCAAGGGCTGCGCGACGTCGAGGCGGAGCAGAGCAACATGCGACAAAACCTTGTGGAGAACAAGACCGTCGAAGCGCCCCCGGAGCAGCTTGAGCTCATTAACAAACTTTTGTATCAAATTGTATGCGCCTCGCGGCAAGAGTACGACGAGGAATACCCCGCCCCTCCGATTGGCGATGGCGTACAACACCAATTTTCCTACATGGAAGGAGTAATATCGGCCATCGACCAAGGGCAAAAGGCGCTTCGGGCCGAATTGTCTTTGGCATCAAGAGGTGGTGGCGGTGACATGGACGATGTCGCGCGGTATGAGAATATTTTGCAAGAGTGTTGGACTACGATCGTGAATGGAGAGGAAGACTACCGGCAGCGCAAGGCTCAACGACGCCGGATGCTCGAAGCAGAGCCGGAGCACAATGCTGCGGAGCTTGATGAGCTTTCGCCTGACGAAGACGCTCTTCCCGAAAAGTTCTCTATTCATATGTTCACATCTGAAGTTTCGCACATCTACCGCAGGTCTCAGAGCCTCAAGGAAAAGAACTCGATTCTACGCCGCCAAATCAGACAACAGCGCGAACTCAACGAAAAGTCGGACGCAGAAAAGGAAGAAGAGTTTATGCGTTTGCGCGGCGAAATCGAGCGCCTCCGCGATGCACTGCACAACAGTACCACGGACAAAGACGCCATGCTGGAGCAGGAAGAGGCGCAGCGTGCGTCCCAGGAGCAAATTGCGGAGTTGGAAGTGCGCCTCGAACAGGCGCTCGAGCAGGCACGCGCTTCTGTCACCGAGGCCCAAGCGCAAGTCGCAGAAGCCGAAGCACATGTCGCCGAGCTCTCCGCCTCCCTCGAAGAGTCTCAAGCCGCGCGCGAGCAAGCGGAGCGGACGGCCAAGGAGAAGAGTGACGAGCTCCAGCAGAGGGAGAGGGAGCTGAGAGAGCTGGAAGGCGACGTCGTGCGGCTTCAAACCGAGGTCACTGTCGCGCGCGCTGAGCTGGACGAGGCCTACGGCACTCGATCCCAGCGCGCCGCCAACAACCCTGAAGTCGAAGCGCAGCTGGAAGCTCTGAGCGTTAAGAACGTCGAAATGGCCGAGGAGGTCGCCCGCTTGCAGCAAGAGGCGGCCGCCGCCCAACTGCAGGTACGCGATGTGTCCGAGCGCGAAAAGAGACTCCGCGAAGAACTGCGCGACACCATTACCGAATTCGAAGAGCTCACCAGGGCCAATGTGGAGACGGAGAAGGAGCGCGAGGGCCTGGAAGGCGTGATTGACGGGCTCAGAGAAAAGGCGGAGCAGCTCGAGTCGCAGTTGAACGAGGAGAAGATGCGGTGGATGGGCATGAGGAGTCCAGCTTCTGGTCCTGGCGGGCCGGTGCAAGACACAACGAGCACCCGCGTCATGAGGGACGAGTTCAAGAGGATGATGAGAGAGGAGAGAGCCGAGGCGTTCAAGGCTCTCAGGGTATGTTTCCTTTTCCCTATGCCTTTCGGCTTTAGCTAACTGGTATCTACAGGGCGAGCAGGAAGAACGCAAGCGCTTGGAGCAGATTATCCGCGTTTTGAAAAAGGAACAGATTCCTGTAGCCACCCGCAAGCCGAGCCTCCAGACACAAAACCTGAGTGTCGCCTAATCGCCTTGTTCCAACACCAACCAAGCATTGCAACGAGGAAAGAAAAAGTCTCTCTTAACTGCACAAAAGTGCTTCCCGCATCCTTCCAAACACGCGCCATTTGATCCTTCTTATATCTACTTTAACTCTTGGGTTTGGATACTTGGGGTTTCGGGCGTTTCAGCGTTGCTCATGTGTATACCTTTTGCTTTGTCTCGCCTCTCCTACAATGCGTAATACCACGAAGCGCTCTGCTTTGGGATCAACTTACGGAAAAATCGTTCAATACCTCTTGTCTTCGGTCCCTTCCGTCTTCGTATCCTCTCTGGATTTCTTCGTGGCGTTACGATGGCTTGATGTTTGGGAGCACAAGGAGTCTTTATTTACATCCACCTGATTTGACCTGCTCCTGGCCGGTTGGCTGGTGGTATCAAGATTTTGTACTGTTACTGTACTTTTACCAGTGCCTTTGCTCGCGCCAGGGTCTGGGTCAATGCTCATTCAATTGTTTTGCACATGCATTCCTTTCTCATTTTTGTGTTTCTACTTTGGTATCGGATCTCCCCTCTTCGCCCATTCCTTTTCCACCCTACTTCGTACTGGCCTTTTGCTCCGCTGCACCAATGGCCTTCATGATGGCCAAAAGCGCTGCGGACATGTCTGCTCCTATCACTGGGGAAGTGCTCAGCGTGCTGCTGGGGACTGCGGTGATTGTCGGGGACATTGTTGTGGGTGCAAACGTAAACATGGGTCGGCTTGAAGTGGTTGTCAATCGTGGACTGCTCAAGCTCGTGGTGGACGAGGATGAGGAGGACGTTGACGAACTAGAGGAGGAAGAGGAGGTCGATGACGAGGACGAAGAGGGAATCGATAAAAAAGACGATGATGACGTCGACGTGCTCCGCGATGAGCTGGATGACGTGCTGGAGGACGACGTCGTCGAGCTGGTGCTGGAGGTTGAGGTCGATGTGGTTGGCCGCGACGGCGGAGCCACTCCACCCGCTATGGTCAACGCCTGCCGGTTCACCAAAAGCAGCGCGTCAAACACCTCCAAAGCTGCTAGCTGCTGTCCCAGCCCCGCCATGCCGTCAAATCCTCCCGTGTTCCAGCGGAACCCGCAGTTTAGCGCATCAGGACCCGTGCATGCGTCCGCCGCACCTTTGGCGGACGCCACAATCAACGGCTTGATAGTGTCCAATGTTTCCGGCACAAGGACTGTCGTCTTGGCCAGCCAGCGCGAGAGGTATGCCTTGAACGACAGCTGGTCGGTGTTGCACATGCCATTGGGCTCGCATGCCGGCTCATACATGGCATCTCCATGCTGCGCGAGGGGGATTCCAGGACGATTGAAAAATGATCGAGCAGCAAGCGACACCAGCGCGTCGACGCGGGCCTTCCACATTGGCGCAGACGCGGGGTCGACAGTGGCCGTCAAGTTGTACATTGCCGCCGCTCCGTACAGGTATAGCGCATTGTTGTACGTCCACTGGATCAGGCTGATGTCGGTGCAGTTGGTGGCGATGTTAGCGCCGTCGTACACCGCGTACCCGTTGCTCTGATCCACGAACCCCACACCCACGCTCCAATCCCAAATCTTGCCCGCCCACGTCGCGTACTGGCCGGTGGCGTCGTTGTTGAACAGCGCCAGGCGCGCAGCGACTTGGAACAGCCCTCCATTCGACACGCTGTTTTTATAGGTGTACCCCTTGTTTTCGGGATAGACCTGCCAGCGCAGCCCACCGCCGCAGGACGTCGTGTCCCAGCGCGCAAGCTGGGCCGTGAAGACGTTGGCGGCGAGGGTCGCGTAGCCTTGAGCGGGCGAGGAGAGCGCGGGGAAGGACTGCTCCGCAGCCGACATGGCGGAGAGTGCCCAGAATGCTTGGTCGTCATTACCCTAGAACCGCGGCGGCGGGATGTCGTTAGTCAAGGTCTTGTCTCTCGAGAGCGGGACGGGAAGGCGGAAGGCGGAAGTTTGCAGACGCCTAAATGAAGGAATTCCCGAATGCTTCGAGCACAAACGCCGAAAGTGTCAAAACACTCGAGGATTGTCGACCAGTCAAACCATCCAAACAACGCACGCAAAAACGGAAACAAGAAAAGGAAATAGGTCAAAAAACTTACAAACTCCTTCCTCCATTCGTCCCTGGTAAAGCTGTTCGTCGGGCCCGCCTGCGCCTCAAGTGCCTTCTTGATGGCATCGTTGTATTGCGCGTCGCCGGTATAGGCCCAGTAGTCGACCATGCCGCCCCACACAGCACCGGCTTCCCACCAGTAAATGGGTTTGGGCCATGTGCCTATGAGGTAGTCGGGCGTGCCTGGCGCTCCGAACGTGTAGCTGGAGATGATGCCTTTTGCGGCCGTCAGGGCGGCGGCTTTAATTGAAGAGACAGAGGTGACGTCGAGAGATATGGCGCTGGTGAGAGGGACGAGGAGGAAGAGCAGGAGTGTGGCCATGCTGTGGCGTCGTGGTGGTGATGGCGGTGCCATGGTGGCGGGTGAGAGTGGCGCGGTTGGATGTTTTGTTTCGAATTGTTTTGTTTGGTGGTTGGATGTGTTGTGTGTGTAGGTGGTCGTCGTTGATGTTTACGAAAAGGAAAGGCACAATGAAAACGTAGGAGTAGTCGCTTTTCCTACGCTCTCAAAACCGCTGCCAGGTCGTCGAGTTGTGTGGACGGCCAAAAAGAGAATGATGTAAAGGAAAAAGAAGAAGTCCAGGGACGCATGAATGGCATAATGAAAGGAAGCAGCCAGCAGCGACGTCAACAGCGGGGGTCTGCCCAGAGCGCAAGGCCAAAAAGCAGCAAAAAACAGTAATTCTTCCGGCAGCGCCAACCCGTCCGTCCCTTATAGCCAAGGAGTCGAGATGCTAATCAAAGAAGAATCCAACCGGGCGCGTGGGACTGTTACCAGGTGATGTCAGGGGAATGGGGATTTTGCGATTCATGGTGGTGGCACAAGAAGCCTAGCATACGTGTGCATTCTTGCTAGCTACACATGTAACCAGCCCTAAACGACATGATAATCACTGGGAGGGCAGGTCGCCGTCCAACAACAGTCTACTAGTAGCACGGCACGTATTCGGGAACTAGAGAGAATCAAACAGCTGGCCAGTCAGAAGCCTTGTCACAAGTCTCAAACATTGGATTTAACCGCCCGCCTTCTACCAAGAACCAAGCACCTGGAGGGTGTGTGTGCGCTGGTGGCGCTGCGCTTCCCTTGTCCTCTCGCAACATCGTCCTTCCCCACGGGGTATAGCTGCTTTTTGCTCTGTCGCTCGGCCCGCGCGCTTGACGCGAACCTTATCTCAAAAACTTCCAACACCTGACGGCCGCGCCATCCAATCACGCCCGACATTCCCACTCCATCCATCAGCTCATCCGCTCTTTTCACTTGTGGTTTGGATGTGCTCCGTCGCGCGCGCCGCACCCTTCTCCCCGGCAACGCCTTCTGCCGACGCAGACGACGACGCTCCCGCCTCGAGCGTCCGCAGTCCCATGGCCTTTTCCCGTCGGATCCGCTTGCTGATTTTGATGGGGCTCTCGCCCCGCGTTGTGTAGAGCAGGTCCATCTCTTCGAGAGTGAGGTTGGCCGTCTCGGGGTAGCAAAAGTAGACGAGCGGTACGAAGGCGAGGTTGGTGCACATGAAAATCAAGTAAGCCTTCCACTGCAGTCGGTTGATGATGACCTGTCGTCCGTAAGCCAAGGTCCATTGTCATTGGGAAGAGGAGGGACTTACTGGAGTGATCATCACAATGACAAAGTTCCACAGCCAGTTGGACGAAATGCCAATGGCCGTTCCACGCGCGCGTGCTCTGAGCGGCAAAATCTCCGGCACATACACCCACGGGATGCAGTTCACAGAGGCTCCAAAAATGAACATGTACAGGAAGAAGAACGCGACGCTGGCCGACGACGTCGGCTGCCCAATGCTGCTCTCCCTGAAGCTCAGCAGCACCGCCACAAGCATCATGCAAATGCCGAGTCCAAAGCTGCCAATCATCATGGGCCGGCGTCGACCGAGCTTGTCTGCTCCAAGCGCCGGGACGATGGAACCAAGCGGAAACATGATTTGCGTGACGCCCGCAATGAGGAGTGACATGTTGCGGGTCATGCCGACGTTGGACTCCAACACGGTGGGGAGGTAGTATCTGGAATAAAACGTCAGCGGTGATATTTCCAAACAAGGTTAGCGCGTTGTGGTGAGCGGGCGAGGTAATGTTCACTGCACGCTGCACTTAAACAACACCATTTCCAGCACTTACACAACGAGGTTGATTCCTCCAACTTGGTTCATGAACTGCATGCCATAGGCCAGCAGCACACGCTTCCCGGTCTGGACCTCATCTTGCTGGAAGATGTGCAACCAGCTCTTCTGGCCCTCTCCCTCGAGGGCAATGGCCTGCAGGATTTCTCCCTTCTCGCGCTCAATCGACTCGTCGCCGGGCTGCTTGTCGAACACATCGCAAAGGACCTTGGTGGCCTCCTCATTCCTGCCCTTGTTGAACAAGTCACGCGGTGAGTCGGGCAATCCAAAGACCAGGACGATGACGACAATGGCAAAGATGACTTGACAGGCGATTGGCAGTCTCCAAGCAATGGGACCGCCGACAAAGTTCATGCCGTAGTCGAACCAGTACGCTGGAGAATGTCAGCTTCAATATCGCGACTCTAAGACATCACCTACCAGTCACAATTCCGATTCCGACGAAAAGGGGCTCGCTGCAGACCAGACGGCCTCTGTTGTGGGCGTGCGAAAGCTCGGCTTGGTACATGGGCACAGTCGATGTCTCGATTCCAGTGCCGATTCCCGTGACGAAACGGGCAACAATCATTTGCGCCTGGCTGTAAGCACTAGCCTGGAGGGCAGCGCCGATCTGTGGACATCATGAGCTACAAAGGCGGATGCATGAAGCGAGGAAGCTCCTTACAATGACCCATGCCATGGCAAACCACATGGCCCTGCGCCGTCCCATCATTTCGCCAAAAGCAAAGGCAACGAGACATCCTGAGAAGCAGCCCAAGTTGTATACTGCGACGACGATGCCGAGAATCGTGTCGTCGGGGTGTCCAACAATGTCGAGAAAGTCTTCGTTGCCGACAATTCCACTGAAGACTCCTTGGTCGTAACCTGCACCAGATTAGCCAGCGCCAAACCACCAGGACGACAATCCCTTACCAAAAAGGATAAAGGCCATCGAGCATGCAGCGGTAATGGCCAGCTGCAGCGAGAAGCCGCGCCCAAACATGTCAATATGCATCGTGGAAGCTGGTAGGTCCTACCAAAACACAAGATCTACGAAAAACTGTAGAAGGAAGAGACCCGAGATGGCGCATCAAACAACATCAACAACGGCCCGGGGGACACGACCATATATCACAAAAGAAGAGCAACCAGCTCCGCGCGGTCCAATGCCGCCCGGACGCAGGAGCAGCCATTCGTCCCAACGTCATCGGGTCCGCTCCGCTCGCTGCTCAATGATCCGATCCCACCACCATTACCAGGCATGCTATCCACTGGACCGTTGCGGGGACGGCTGTAAGGACGCCAGCAGCTTGCCGCCGTCCGTGATTTCCCCGGCTCGTGTGCGACCTACGGTGCGCTCGACCGGAGCTTTCGTCCCCAGAACAGACGCGCCGTTCGCAGTCGCGATGGCGCGCCGGCCAATCAGCGCGCGAATCCCGCATTTTGCCTGAATTGCGGCAAGGTCGTCGTCGTGTGTCTTGCCTTGGCGGCTCACTGGCTGCTTTTGCCCAGCTGCCCCCACCGGCGTACAGAAAATACGCGTGATGAAGGTGACATCCGACAAAGACCCGCGAGCGGACGATGCCCGATCCTGCGTGCTTGCCATGACCGGCTCGGCCAAGATGACATGGTGTTGAGACGGTGAACGGACGAGGTTTGGGGGTTGTGTGGAGTCTGTGGGGTAAGGGCCGAAGAGGTGGACCCTGGCCGCTCTTCCCTGTTTCTGGGGTAGAGCAATATGTCTGGGGATCCGCGACGGGGAACCACAAGCGCGCCGCGTCGCTTCTGGCAAGCCCGCGCGCCGGCTACTCTCCGCGGCAGTCTGGTGTTTTCTTTGTGTCGCACGTTTCTCTTTTCTCTTTTCTTCATCCTTTACTCCCCTTTCACCAGGAGAGTGCTAATTCGTTTTGCAGAGTTGACTGTTCAGGACTCGGATTGCGCATGCATTTCATCGTCTTGCCTCTCTGTCTTTGAGGTGGTGAATCCATCCTTGGAACAATCCCAAAATCTTTCTACTTCTCCGATCCAAAAAGAAACTGATCTTCACAGCATGTCAGTCGTGGACTTGACCTACCACCGCCAAACCACCAAAGCTGCAAATTGCAATACCCCGGGCCCCGGGCCTCACTGACAGGTTGGAAAAGACTGCCGCTATGAAGTCGACTGTCCTCGAAAGGAAGATTGACTGCATTCATTGCGACAAAGCCTTTTTGGACAGCACGCTGGACAACTGCGTCAACTCAAAGACTGCCATTTCCACAACCAGAAGTCTTACTCGCAGAATATTATCTGTTGCCATGCAAGACACTGCTGACATCTCAGAAAACGACTATGGAGAGATGGAGAGTTTCATTTTCAAAAGAGCGCGGGTCAGGAGCATCCAAGCTCCTCGGGCTGAATGCTGATCGAGCAAGAATTCACTCAGATTCTCCACATCTCAGCCGGTTTGGGCATACAGGTTCCATAAACAACGAAAATGGGATCAGTCAAAGTTGAGCATACCGCGACTTTTGCTAGTAGGACTTGTACCTGGAGACCCTCGAGTGCCGTGATTGGTAGATGACCGGCCCGACCAACGACACACGGCTGCTCCGAAAGAGAATCGGAATCGTAAGGCAAAAGCCGGATTTTACCAATGCCGTCGCCAAGGGGACAGCTGCCAGACTAGACTTGCCGTCAGTTGGGCTGAAAAAGCCGTCGGTAGCTTCGCGCTAACCCCTCCTGCCGAGTGACCTCACAGGAGGATTTTTTACTGCTTTATAACCACCGTCTCACGTTACCCCTTCCTCAGACATGATCCAGAATTGCTTTTTCTCTCCTCAAACTCACCGCCTATATGGTCATGTTTCTCACAACCTGTTTGACCTCTTTCTAAACGCTTCCAGTGTTTTCTATTGATTCTGCACGCCTGCCCATCTCTTCGGCCGTGAACATGAGGTTGAAGCTAATCGACACATCCACTGCTGCCTCCATGCCGAGCGTGGCTCCGACTTCTTGATTTGTCTTGGGGAGTGGGTTTGCCGTCTCCCACATGCAAACAAGCATAAGGCGGAGAAAGATTCGCACGCAATCTCAACATTGATCAGGCAGACTTGAACAGCAGAGCCGCACGCCACCATTCACGACTAAAGAAAATCGACTGCCTGGCCTCCGACACTGTTGCCTGGAAAGAGAAAGAAGTTCTACGGCCGTACTTCGACGCTCACTGGTGGCGGTGCGGGTGGCTGATACCGACCGAGGTTTGGAGCAACAAGCTTCGCCTGCCGCGCCATCCCCGCGCCAGACCCTGGACTCTGACATCAAAGTCCCCTAATAAGTCTTTGTACGGCCGTAGGGCTCATCTGTCTGCCTATTTGGGCTCATTTGGTCCCCTTGCTGTCAAGTCTGGGGATGCCTCGCCATGAGCCGCCAACTCTTCACCTGAGTGCTGTTCGAAGTTGCTGATCCATGACGACCGAGGCAGCCCAAGGACGGCCTGCGTCACATGTGCCGCAACACAAAAGATACTTCATGTCGACAATTCGCAAACAGCCGTTGATGTGCCAGCGCGAACGCCGAACACCTCGTCCAAGCCGCTGAACACCATGGCTCTCGACTTACCGCTCCCCATCCTGCTCATCTTGCTCTCCGCGCCCCAAGCGCTGCTTTTGAAAGCTCTCATCCCAGAGCAGAATTTACGGATTCCAATTACACCAATTGTGTTAGGTCTGATAGCTATCAACTTTGGAGTATGGGCGTTTTATAGGGTCGCCATATATCCCTTCTTCTTCAGCCCTCTCCGCCATTTGCCCCAGCCCAAAGAGGTACGTTTGGATCTGTCGTCGCATATCTTTTCATGCTGATTTTGAAAGGGTGCATATCCCATTGTAAATCATGGCCTGGTGGTGATGAAGAAGCCTCCAGGGGCCGAGTTTCTCAAATGGATGAAGAAGATACCCAACGATGGCCTCATCATGTTCCGTGGACTCGCGAATATTGAAAGACTGCTGCCCACGGATCCAAAATACCTCTCAGAGATTCTGGTGCACAAGTCGTACGACTTTGAGAAGCCAGGACGGGCGCGCCGCTTCCTGCGCATCATTCTCGGCGACGGGCTCATCATCGTCGAGGGCGACGAACATCGCTTTCAGCGCAAGAGCTTGATGCCCTTCTTCAGCTACCGCAACATCAAGGACCTCTACGGGCTGTACTGGTCCAAGTCGAGCCACTTTTTGGACTGTCTGTCCAAGGAGATTGATGAAAACAAGAAGGGTGACAGTACAGTTGTCGAAATCAACCACTGGTCCACCAAAGTGACGCTCGACATCATCGGCGTGGCAGCGCTGGGCCGCGACTTCAACTCGCTAGAGAACACAGACGACCCCGTGGTGCCGCTGTATGAGGAGATTCTCGAGCCTACGGCTGAGAAGGCCCTGTTCTTCACGCTCCACCTTATCGGCTTTGAGAAGATTGTGAGGCTGCTGCCCTGGAAGATCAATGAGCGTTTGGATTACACGACCAGCAGCTTGCGCAAGCTGTACAGGAAGTTCCTCGCGGACAAGAAGGAAAAGGTCAAATTGGATACGGAGAACACTCAGAAGGATATCCTGTCCATCATGATGCGGAGTAATCAGTTTGGAGATGACTTGCTCATCGATGAGCTCTTGACATTCCTTGCTGCCGGGTACGTCAATTTCTCGGTCATCAACCTACGCTTGTATGCTAACACTCTACAGTCACGAAACCACATCCTCGGCCTTCACCTGGGCATGCTACCTGCTGGCAACCAACCCCTCGATGCAAACCAAGCTCCGCCAAGAAGTGCAAACGCACCTCGCCGACGAGCTCGCGAACCCCAGTGACCAAGAATCCATGGCGCTGGCCGACAAGCTCGAGTCGCTCCCCTACCTCAACGCCGTCTGCAACGAAGTGCTCCGCATGTACCCCACGGTGCCGGTGACGATCCGCGACGCCGTGCGCAACACGACCATCGCCGACCAATACATCCCGAAAGGCACGCAACTCATCCTGTCCCCGTGGGCCATCAACCGCTCGCCGCGGCTCTGGGGCCCCGACAGCGAAGTCTTCAAGCCCGAGCGCTGGATCGACGCCAACGGCAAGGCAAACAACCACGGCGGCGCCGGCTCCAACTACTGCCAGCTCACCTTCCTCCACGGCCCCCGCTCGTGCATCGGCCAGCGCTTTGCCCAGAGCGAGTTGCGCGCGCTGTTGGCCAGCTTTGTTGCCCGCTTTGAGTGGGACATGGCCATGCCAGATAGCGAGGTCATTCCGGCGGGCGTCATCACGACGAAGCCGAAGAACGGTATGAAGTTGAACATCAAGAAGGTTGTCCCGGTGGTTTGAGCGGTTGGCTATTTGGATGGTGGATAACTCACTTTCGCTATTTCTCATGGGACGGATGGAAGGGCTAGATTACCCCCACGGTGCTGTTCAGTTCTTTTCGTGTGTTTAAAGATTGTGTAAAACTTTCGTGTCAATGTCAAGAGATCTTCGTTGTAGTGGCTGACTTATGGATTGATGATGTGAGTTTCGTTGACCACCTAAGGAAGAGGAAGAGCGCGTTGCTCGACGGACGCTCATGTCTGCCTGGCACCAGTAGCTGCCTAAAGTGACAGGTCCTGATTCCTTGGTGGTTGGTCGTACGGCATACAAAGGCGAAGGGAAGGAGCGCCAGAATCCATGTATACTGTTTGTTCTACGACCAATTATGGTCCCCGACTCTGTGCCGTGTTCTGGATCTTTGAAAGTGACGCGGGATGCCCTCAGGAGAAGTAACCGACGGGTCTCTGGCGATTCAAGACCTTGTTGTATCGCACAAAGAAGGCGTCGAATGGAAAAGGTGACATTTTAGCAGCAAGGCAAGGCGAACGTGGTTGACTTTGAACAATTGAGTCTGCCTACCTCCTTCCCAAAGCTTCTTCCCATATGCTATTTGAGCCCTACCTCCGCCTCACCAACCAACAAGGCAGCATCCTCAAACCAAATCCAAAGCAAAGAAAGACTCGCCAACCGGCAACCATGCATGCACGCATCAACACCCCTTGTTCTCTCTCAGATCATTCAAGGGCGGTACTCCGTAGGAATAAATTGTGAAATTGCATCTAGAAATATCCACCCAGAGAAGATGTGACTCGGCGTCTTTATGCCCGCGCATCCTTCTCACGTCCCTCCACTGTTGGGTAGCCAATGCCTTGTTCTTCAACCGCTTTTCGCCAATATTCGTACAAGAGGAAGGCCCCACCATTTCAACTGCCTCTCGGCCGCTCTGGATTGGAGGCATCCCAAAGCCCTGGCGTGCGCCTGAACGCTCCACATGCTGCGCACGGAAAGAGGCTCAATCAATGTGGACGAAAAGTCGTTCTCATCAGAAGCCAAAATTACAATCCCGCGGCCTCTTCAATCATATCTATCGTCATCGCCACCTGCCGCGGGCGTCTCAGGGTAGCCGGCAGCCGGAGTCTCTGGAAACTGCGCGGGTGTCGGCGCCGCTGCGGGCGTGGGACCGCCGTAACCATAACTGCCGTAGTTGTTGTAACCACCGGGGGTAGGCTGGTCAGCTGCAGGGGTTGGGGCGCTGAATCCAGGCGTTGGAGCGTCGAAAGCGCCAGGTGTGGGATGTTGCCAAGAGCCCGGAGTAGCTTGTGCGTTGCTGGTAGAGCCAGAGCCAGCGTTGGCATTCCAGGCAGGCGTCCTGGAGCCAGAGTCAAACGCCGTCGATCCGGCTCCAGCGTATGGAGTTCGTGACGAGGCGTCCCAGGCAGAGGTGCGCTAGATCATGGTTAGAGCGATCCCGAGGGTGGTACGTGGTAAACTCACATTTTCACTGCCCCACGTCGAACCACCGTAAGCAGTCGCACCTCCATATGCTGTGCGGCCTCCGTCGCCGTAGGCGGTGCGGCTACCATCCCCATACGCGGTTCTGTTTCCATCATTACGGCTACCAGCCCAGGCAGGAGTGCGTGAGCTGTTCCAAGAAGCTCCTGGAGTCCGACCGCCGGCTCCGCCATAGGAGGTCCCAGAGCCATTTGACTGAGACCAAGCAGGCGTGCGGCCCCACGCAGGTGTCCTGCCACCAGAAGAAGCGCCCATAGGAGTACGACTGCCTTGCCAGCCGCCTGGGACACGGGATCCAGGGGTAGCACCGCCGTAGCCACCTGGTGCCGGCGCACCTCGCCCACGTCCACCTCCAATGGGGATTGAAGCGCCAGTGATTGGGTCTTTGACTGACAGAGTGTCCTTCCCGACAGTAATCGTCTTGTTTTTGGTGTGAAGTTCAACGCGGGCCTCGGCGTCCGTGGTATCCTTGACAATGCCGAGCAAGCCCTTGTATGGACCTTTGCGGACGATGACAGTCTTACCGATCAATCTGTCACGGCCAATGGTCTTGGGTGGGGGCATGGCCTGGGCTGGGCCATTCTGTCCCATCTGTCTTTGAAGAGCAGGGTTCATCTTCATCAGGTCAGGAGCCGCGTTGTTGACTCTGCCACCCTTGGCAGCAACTGTGGTCACATTGCTGGCTCTCACAACAAAGACACCGCCGTTTTCTGCCCGAGAGTTGTTCAGGATGAAGAGGAAGTTGCGGTGAATGTGCAAGACGCGGCCTTGTCGGTTTTCGCCAGAATACTCCTTGACCGTATCGTCAACACGAATCTCGGAGCCATCCCGATCAGTACCGACTGCATTCTTGCGCCGGTCGATCTTGTTGGAGATGTTTGACGGCAGGATCGTGCGGATCTGGCCATTTTGGTCCAAAACGCGCAAGGACTCTCGGTCGACCTTGATGACGCACCCGACTGTTGCAACGTCGAGCTGCACGAGGTCGAAAAGGTCGTACTTTGTGATACCCGAAATGCCGCTGGTGTCGCTGGCGACTCGAAGGTCTTTACTAAAGACCGTAATCTCTTTGTTGTTGGAGTCTGTCACAAGCGAGACGCGGTCGTCCTTGACCTTGATGACCATGCCGACTTCGTCATGGTATTTACTGGCGCCGATGACCTTGACGTGGTCGCCTTCCTTGAATCTCTTCCTAAGAGTTTTCACAGGAGCTTCCACAGTCTGGCCTCGAAGATCTCCTTCCGTCACCTTAATAGTGACAATGTCGTTGTGGACAGTGATGGCTTTGCCGACCACACCCTTTTGCTCGCCTTGATAAATCTCGACCATATCACCAGGCATGTAACTGGATTTGCCCGTCGACTGCTTGATCGTAGCGGCGAGAGCGTTGAGGTCAAGATTCTCGGCGCCGTCTTCGACCACAGCAAACTTGGTCACTTCGTCAAGCCGAGGGTGGACATTGTCCGTTTGGAGTTGGGAAAGCTTGACGGTCTTTTCCAAGAAACCATCCACGTACCGATCCTTCTTGTAGATCCAGATGCGATGCCCGTGCAAAGAAGTTTCTTGCGCAAGGAACTTCATGTGCTTCTTGCGGGCCTCAACTTCGCTGAAAAGCCTTTGAGCGGGCCGTGGTAGGAAACCAGGACGCTTGCGCTTAGCATCTAGGGGTGCGTTGGGATCGTCGTGAAGTCCGTAGTCCAGGCGGGGAACAACACGGACAGTGACGTCGTTGCCATTCGGTTCCTGCTCAATGATTTGGGCCAAGTCGCCTGCATATAACTGTGGACCCTTCATGCGGACGTACATGCCTTCCGTAAGTTCCTCGCTCTTTTTCACGCGGAGCAGGTCTGGCATTTCCTTGAGGGGGACCAAAATCATTCCCTTGTCCTTGCGAGGGTAGCAGAATGAGACGTTGTCGCATGCCATCATGACGGCAGCCTGTTTACGCGCTTCCACGTAAATGTAACCAGACATGATGGCGCCGCGCTCAAAGACAGAGGTAACCTCAATTGGCTCGCGAGTGCGCTGCCGGTCCTCAATCTTTTTGCAAATGGAAAACACAATCTCCTTCTCTTTGCCTGGCTTGCACTTAACTCCCCAGATAGAGGGGTCCTCAACGCTGGGCAGAAGCAGTCTTTGAGGCAGGACGGCCGAGTTGACGGCGGAGTTGCGGTTGCGACCGTAGCGTTCCTTGAGAGCAGCGGCTTGCTTTTCAGCATCCATGCTCGCTTCCAGCTCACGTTGTCTGTCAAGCTCCCTGTGTCGACGGTCATCATTCTCCGCGCCGGCCGGCATGTCCAGGAGATCGTCGGGGTGGGTCTCGTCGGGCAACTCGTCTTCTTCGTCAAGCTCCTCCTCGTCTTCCTCGTCGACTTCGGCTTCGACATCAATGAACTGAAGACGAGCATCGCGCTTGCGACGTTTGCGCTGGTGACCCTGGAATATGGTTAGAAAAGGTCTTCATGGGCAAAAACGCTTCGTTTTGCGAATTTGCTTGGGGCATTACTCACAACAACCTCTTCCTCCTCCTCGTCTTCCTCCTCCTCCTCATCCTCTTCATCATCTTCGCCGCCGTCCTCGTTGTGCTCTTCACCCTCTCCGTCTTCATCCTCCGCAGCCTCCTCGTTGTCCTCGTCGTCGCTCTGGTGTCGGCTCCGCTTCGCTGATCTGCCGGTCTTTACGTCGTCATCGTCTTCATCATGCTTGGTATCGTCTTCATTGTCAGAAGCAACAGCTGGCTCGAAGTTGAAAGGCTCGTCATCCGACTCGGAGCCGGCGAGGTCGTCCCGGTTGTCTGCCATGTTGACGGAGCGTCTCAGCTCAAACGAGGAGAAAGGGTCGACGAGACGCGCGCTGGCCCGATGGTGAAGCTGCTGTGAGGTGAGATGAGAGCCAACGTGGTGTCGGAGGCGTAAGGATTGAGCGGTTCTTTGTAAAGTCGCGAGGTGAAGTTGTAGGAAGTTGAGCGAGGTTGGCCGCGGAGCAGCGCGAGGCGGCGCCCGGGGGCACCGTGCACGGACTTTTGGAACTCCTCACCGCCTAAAATACCTCACCGCCTAGAATACCTCACCGCCAAAGTACTGCCGGTCCTATTTTTCCGTGGCTTAGTCATTGCTCTTGACTCCGAATCCTCAACACCGTGACTACTCTACAAATCAACCTGGGCCTCATGTCCCGCTTTCTGCAAGTGAGCGCTCCACTCAGACCAAAAATGATACGTTAAGCTCATGCTTCTTCCAGCATGGCTGCGCCCGTGTGCCGGTGACAGCGCTTGCCTTCTGCGACAAACACGTCCTGTCCGCGGAAGGTCCCTTCTTACATGTTTTCCAGCGGGATGAACCGAGCCCGGTCCTTTCTGACAAAATCTTCAAGAGCCAGGCGGTCCATGGTATTCTGAAAGTGCATTCGTCTGAAAATGATCAATCTACAACCATCCTGGCGTACGGAGGTCTCTACGTGCGTTTGATCAAGATTCTCTTGGACCGATCAAATGGATATTCATTGTTCAAAGGACCTATCGCCAAGGCCTCGGACTGGATCCTAGACATTGCATCTTGTCAATCCGCTCCCGAAACTCTGGATGCTCTGGCAGACTTCAGTACTGTGGCGGTGACTGCCCACAATGCGCTTGTGCGCTTGTCTTGGTCGATGAACGACCCAAGTCTCTCACTTTCATTACATTCCCTGACGACGGAATCTCGCTGCATGCTATATTCTGCGCACTGCCTGTGGCTCTCGCGCGACAAGATTTTGGTTGCGTCCGGGACAGCGTTTGGAGAAATTCTCATCTGGTCGTTCGACTTTTCCGATATCCAGAACGCGAAGTCTTCTATACACCATTTCTTCACTGGTCACGAGGGTTCCATTTTCGGCGTCCGAATCTCGTCCTCATTCACGACTGGAGATGAGAGCGGCTCACCCTGCCGCTTGCTCGCGAGCTGTAGCGACGACCGCACAATCCGGCTCTGGGATGTATCGACATTGCCCAACAAAGCAGTAATGTCATCCTCCAAGGACGTGCTTGGATTGGTTCAAGATCGCGAAACCGGCTTTGGCGCGAACATTTCCCCAGACAACAGCGAGAGCCTGGCAATCGCCTGGGGACATACGTCGAGGGTCTGGGCTGTCCGTTTCGTCGAAAAGCCATCGTCGTCCCAGATCAATCAGCTGGTTTCTTTCGGTGAAGATGCCACAAGTCGACTCTGGGGCCTCAACTTTAAAGCCACTGACGCGGAGCCTTTGGCCGTTGACGTCAAACTAATGGACACATCTTCCTTTCATGCGGGCAAAAACATCTGGTCGATGGCCATGGACCCAAATGATGAGAACGGAAAGATCGGAATCGTCACTGGAGCTGCCGATAGTGCGATTGTCAGCCACGTTTGGCCTTTCGAGAAGCTAGAATCTGCAGCAGAGCAATCCAAAGCAGACGTCCAGCGATCTTTTACATTTCTTTCTCCCCGATCAGTCATTACCACAGCAAACAGTGGGCAGGTCTGGAGAGCTGACGTGGGAAAAGGTGGTGTTGCATGGCGTCGTCTGAAACATGTCGACGAGCTGCAGGGCTATTCCATTTCCGCAGGTCTACCTGAACTCGGCCTCGCATTCATTGCCAGCAAGAATGGACACGTTTACTGTGTGAGCGAGCGCGACGATCAGCTCCATACTATTGCCAAAGTCAAGAGAAAGATTGCAGGAATCTACGCCTCGTCTATCAGCGGACCAGATGAGAGGACTCTTGTGAGCTTATTCGTCACCCAAGTCGGAGAAAGTCTCGCCTCACACTTTCTCATCTCCAATGACACGCAAGAAACGGTGAGAAGAGTCACCTTTATACTTCCTTCTCCCTTCATCCCCACCTCCGCGACCTACGTCATTTCAGAGGACAGCGGCATAGCATTTATTGGCTCTCGGAGTGGAGGCCTCGCGATCTACACCAAAGTTCCATTTGTGGCTTCAGGCGAGATTGAAGAGTTTCAATACGTTGCTCGGCACAAGTTACACACTCCTGAAGCTACCACCTGTCTCCTATGGGCACCGTCGGCGGGCGCCGACTCTTCCACCTCTCTTGGTCATCTCGTGTCAGTTGGCCGCGACGGACGCTGTGCTGCAATCAACATTTCGCCAAATTTAACCACGACGCTCGTTCACCAATCCTCGCTGCCATTTGGGCCAAATGCCGAAGGCTGCTACATCGACCCGCAGAACAATCACCTGATGGTGTATGGCTTCCGAAGCAAGCACTTTGTTCTTTTCAACACTGCGATTGAACAGGAGGTGCTCTCAGTCGAGTGCGGCGGCGCCCACCGTATTTGGAGCTTTTGTCCCATGCCATCCGGCGAGGGTACCGGCGGCACATTCATCTGGAATCACGCAAATACGTTCAAGCTTTATCACATGGCCCAGGCATCGCACCGAGCGTTGAGGGCCGGCGGCCATGGCCGCGAGATCAAAGCCATGGCAGCTTGCCCGACGCGGCCCGGGCTGCTCGCTACTGGAGCAGAAGACACCACGATTCGCCTGTTCCAGTACGGAGAGGTTGGATTGGAGTGTAGACGTCCAGACTTCACCTCTGTCAAGACTATTCGCAAACATGTCACCGGAATACAGCACCTTGCCTGGTCAGACGATGGACGGTTCCTATTCAGTAGTGGTGGAGGCGAAGAGTTCTTCGTGTGGCGAATCCGCAACGTGCCTGTGATAGGCCTCGGCGTTGTTTGCGAGGCAGTCTGTCCGACAGAGAGTGAAGACTTTGACCTCCGAATCATGAGTTTTGAAGTCGAACAAAGACGGTCAGGGCAGGTTCAACGCCAAGGCTTGGATGAGGATGAGAACGGCGAGTTTATCATTACTCTCGTTTTCTCGGACTCGACATTGAGGGTAAGACCTGCCTCTCATGTAAGTCACCGAGCAGAGAGATCATGCTAACTTGGATCGAAACAGAGGTACACATACACTTCCACCTCTTCTTCAAAATCTTTCCACCTCTTACAGGTCGGCACGTATGCTACGTCCTGTCTCACACAAGTTATCCACCTTAGCCATCGACAACTACTCACTGCAGGAACCGATGGGCACGTCGCATTTTGGCATACCCCTCAGCCTCCCTCCGTATCTGATGGAGGAGCCTTCGCCGAGCGCATCGAAGTCTCCTTTGCTATGCGCAAGGCGATCCACCAGAGCACCGTCAAGGCGCTTAGTTACCAACGCGTCACGAAAGACGCAACACTGCTTCTGACCGGCGGCGACGACAACGCCCTCGCGATCCATCTCATCAAGACCAAAGACAACGCCGAGCCAGAGCTGCCACAAGTCAGCATGGGCACACTGCTGATGCCAGACGCGCACGCCGCGACAGTGACGGCCAGCGTGCTGCTCCGCTACGGCGAGAACGCAAACAAATTCCTCGCGGTGACGAGCGGCAACGACCAGCGCGTCAAGGTGTGGGAGATCACTGTCGATTTGGCCAGAGAGGGCGTCGAGGGTGTGGACGTGAGGTGCGTTGCTAACGAGCCCACCGCTGTTGCAGACGTATCGGACATGGATGTCCTCGGGCATGAGGAAGGAGAGGGGATGCGGACGGTAGTGTTGGTTGGTGTGGGTATGGACGCATGGACGCTGAACTTGGGCGGGAAGTAGACAGTAGGTAGGCTGCGCTGAGGGACGGGAGGTTGAGCGCAGGCGAGAGGGCGGCGGCAGCAGTGGTGTTGGTGATTGGTGGGTGAAGGCGACGACGACGGCGACGACATCAACATCAACACCACGCCGGCATCACCACCATCACCAGCACCTCATTTGCCGCCCTCTCCAGCACCAAAATGAAAATACCACGCACATGCCGCATATAATTCGCAAACGCTCGTTCCCTTTCACCGGCCCAGCCCCGCAAAATCCGGGTTGGCAGAGTTGGAACTGATCACTCCAGCAGCTTCTGGCCAAAAACGATCAAAAGGGCTGGGCACGGTCACGAGTTCGAGCCTGGTCAGCGTCGAACAGAGCGTAGACCAAGTGGGATCTGGGGACCGCCTCCACGCTCTGGGCGGGCAGACGTAGGTCACGGGACGCCGTTGTCCGAACTGTTTTGTAGTTTCTGGCCCTTCTCTTTTCCCTCCATCTTCTTTTTTGCTGCGCAGTCAACCAGCTGCTCGTCATTTCTTTCGCCGGCGAGCTTCGTGGTGTTGATGTTGATGTGCGGGCAAGGCGCGCCCTGTCCTTGGGCGACCATCTACTTTACCCACGCATCCATCTACCGAGTAGTGGATGGAGGTGACTGGCCAGCAGCCCTCAAGCTAGGTGTCAAAACCTTTGCTGCCAGTCTTCCCTCTTTTGCTCTGCCCTGGACCATCAAATTGCGTCCTGTGTGGGTTTTGGCATTGACATCAGACACGCCAACCTTGGCCCTCCGTTAACCAATCCATCCAACAGCAGAGGTGACTGCGCCCAGCTACACTGAGGCTACCTTCTTCCCTTTGCCGGCACAACAGGCGACGAAAAAAAAAATTCAACCTACTCAGGGTCCTAAGTCTTCGCACACTGTGCGCAAGCGCTTGAATGCTGCTTTCTATCATCCTCCAAAAGAGAAAACACTCTGTCTTCAAGATATCAGCTCCCCGTCTCTGAGCATTCCGACTTGGCACCAGAGCTTCCAAGATGGCAATTTCTGTCTTCACTCACTGTGCCGATACAATCAGCCAGTCACCTTTTCTTTGGCTCCCAAAACTCTTTTGCAACTCACAAATGGTATCAGGGATGTTGTGCTTTCAAGGTACGCATCAACCTGGAATGTCATTCACTATTGCCAGCGGCACTCATTCTCCGTCTACTTGCCATTTTGCCACTACAGTCACGCATCCACTTTTACGTTTTTCTCTACGGTGTGATCTGCAAGCCATGTGCCGTTGATGCTGCATTGCTTGGTCGACACGCCCTAGCCTTGGACGAGCATCCTTCCCCATCTTTTCACCTACCATACCAGAGACCACGACCATCGTCGGTCAGTGCACACTTTGACATAGTATCACATTCGCTGATATCTCGTCTTTTCTGTCCCATGCCAATGAAGTCCAGAAGACAATCTGCCTTGCCCTAGAGTCTACATTTCTGTGACGGTGTACTGGGCCACCGATCTTGTGAGCCCTCAAAGCGCCCCATATCTGCCCCTTTGCGGACTATGTGCTTCGAATTGCAATGTTTCGGTTCTCCTTGCTTCCTTGTGTTGCACCGCGACGTTTTGGACCCCATGCTAGGTTTTCTTCCGACTTCGAAAAACGGCTGCCGCAAAACACTTCCTAAATGAGCTCCCGGCGAAAGATTAAGATTGGTGATTTTCCTAGTCGAGACATTGCTTGCGCAGCCGATAGATTCGAGCAACCTAATTCTGCTTCAGGAAAATGACGTACGTGGACAACACCCTGCATATCGGGCTGAAATATAAGCGCATGCTCAGTAGCAGCCCGCACTTTGTACGACCCACAGTTTACCACACCACAGGCAGGATGACGTGCGCCTGATCTGAGGTCTAATAATATCACTCGAAGACAGCCACTGCAGAGCCACTGTGACTTTTGGGGGCGACGCCTCACTCATCTTTCATGTCAATAACTGCAGCTTGCTGAACGCTCTGGAAGTGTGGAGACATTACTTCACTACTTGGTCCGCTTGTCGCTTGTCTCTTCCCGATAACCAGTAGAGACAATGTGGACCGCAACATTGGGCGTAGTTGCGCTCGCCTTCCTCACAAGACTCAGCGTCGCCGCGACGAACGAGTTCAGAAACCCGCCTCCATCTGGAACGAGCGCCACGTTCAACGTCGGTGATAGCCAGACGATCAAATGGAACACTTCCTACTCCTCTTACAACATTTCGCTATGGCAGACGGTCAGCGACACCCAAATTCGCAAAGTCTACACCAGTATGTTTCCACATTCTTTCTGCTTCAAGACGCTGACAGGGCTACCAGACACAAACGGCGATGGAGTAGGGACCCATGACTTTCCCTGGGTCGTGCAAACATACGACGCAAACATGTCCATCTCCGAGCAGTTCTACTTCCGGCTCCGTCCAAAACGAGGGGCGTCGTCTGCTTTCAACTCCAGCATCTTTACCATTCCGAATACCACCACATCAGGCAATCAGGATTCCAATTCAGGTTCGAGCGACACTGCGCTCAAGGTCGGGCTTGGAGTCGGCCTCGGTGTGGGAATCCCTCTTGTTCTCATCGCGGGAGTGTGGATCGGGATGAAGGTGGTCAGACAACGAAGGCCCCCACGGAACAGCGTTGAATCCAGTACGCCTTTGGCGCAGCTTCCGGAACAGAAGATCGAAGCTGGCCTTGTTCCTCCGCCCTTCGTTGGAGAGCTGCCTCATCATTCAAACGAAGTTCACGAAGCGCCGCCGGACAAACCACCTGTGGAGTTGCCGGGAGATGTGGTAAATAGATGAGTAGGAGCGGTGGGCATTTGGTTGGACAAAAGTCTGGAGGAGGAAATTGTTAGCGAGTTTGCGCGATACCCGTACATACTCAAGCATATTCGAGAACTTATGTCGTCGGTCGTGGAAACCTTTGCCAGTTGTCGAAGTGAAATGAGCGAGGCGGACACATCGGGGAGTGGAGGTGCGTTTCGGAGAGAACGAGTAGGAGGTACGTGGTGGCGCTATGTGAAAGACTGATGGAAAGAGTCGTCGGCGATGACAGATTTTGGTGTGCTGGCTCGTCCGTGGATATGATGGAGGCGTTGTCACGAATTAACACAGTGGTGGACACGAGTAAGGCGGCAAAGCTAAAGCACCACACTCTCCATTGCGCAGACAACCGCCCAGATTTATACTGCGTAGCCGGCGCCAGCAATGTGCCATGAGAGGGAAGGTACATTGGCTGGCGGAGGAAATCTACTCGTCAACACTCCGGGCCCGTCGAATTCCCAATTCTCGCTCGGTCCCACATCTTCTTCCTCCATCCTCCATCGACACCACAACTCGCTCAACACTCGACCGACCTCGTCTGCCACAGCGAACATGTGGCTCGCCTACCTTTGCCTGATCCTGATAGGATTAGCACGCTCTGCCGTTGCTGACGCCCCAAAGAACAGCGTCATCCCCAACGATCAGAATTACTTCCTCTACCCTGGCCCGGAAGTTGCCAATGGCAATTACTCTGACAACAAGGTGGTCTCTGTCGGAGAAACAATGCCACTTGCGTGGGTGACTGTCTTCTACGAGTATGAGATCTCGCTGTGGCAGGTTCTGCCTGACCTTTACACTGTTGAGCGCCGTCTCTCTTTATACAGTGAGTTTTCTCAACACCCACAGTCTTTCAAATGTTCATTCTTCTCCAGATTTCACCGGCAGTACTGGTCATGGTCAAGTATCAGGGCGATGGAGGAATTGGACCCTTGAAAGTTCCATCATTGACATGTCTCCGGTCTTCTTTTTCTGGGGTATACCAGACAATGAAACGGAGTCTTCCTCTGCCTTTATATCCCACTTCTTCAACATCACGGATTCCGGTGCCCCAAGCGATCCGACCTCTACAACCACTGACGCGTCAAACCTCTCAAACTCCTCGCCAAGCACAGTTACCATCACATTGAGGCCTACTGGGTCTCTCGACACGCACACGAGCATTGTGGATCCAACAGCTGCTGCTTCGTCTGGGCTTTCCGGTAGCACGTCTACAGCAGTAGCCAATGGAACGCACAATCCGGACGCGGAATCGGACCCAACTGAGTCGAGACTTGGGCTTGGTCTGGGAATCGGCTTGGGCGTACCTATCCTTCTCATTCTGGGTATCGTCATTGGCGTTGCGGTATACAAACGGAGGACTTCTTCGCAGGCTGATGTGGAATCGGACACTTCGCCATCCGATCAGAATACTCCGTCGACGGATTCGAGTACCTCGCCGGCCGCGATGCCTGAACCGAAAAGCCGTCCTGCGTCATCTTTTGTCTCGACGCTTGCTCGCCGGCCAGCATCTTCGCTTGTCTCCGCCTTCCTCCGCAAACCAGAGCCTTCTCCTGTTTCTCCCTACGTCGTCTCGCCCTGCGACGTTCGATCTACCGGCCCGGCTTCTGCCCATCCCATTTCCGAGCTTCGTGGCAGCGAAATCTACGAGCTGCCTGCGAATGAATCGAAGGCCGAGCTTCCGTAGGACCGTTTCTGCCACCTCTCGAACCGCATGGCATGGTAGCCTTTCTGTGGAACAGCCTGAGGGAGGTTATGATTGAGTGGTACCGGTGGGCCCTCCAGTTCAAAAGGTCTTGCCCCCGCTAAAACCCAGGTAGGTTTTTCATCGCCCATCGCCCATTGATTACTGCAGTCAATTTAAAGACCGCAAATTCCCAGAGACCTCGCATGGTCAGCAACAGAAGAAGAAAATGGACGCAGATGCGGGGATAGATGAGAAAACGCAGCCGAAGTGCCAGCAGGCGCGATGCTACGGAATGGATCGGATCGGAGGGGCCAGCGTAATTGGACGCCTGAAAGGTAATGAAATGCAATGACTTGAGATGGATTTCACCAAAATGAAGGTTGGGCTTCAGATGGCTTGATTGGAAACCGATGTAGGTTTGGAAGTCGGAGAGGGTGTTGTTTGTTGCACTATAGCGAAAATAGACTAGTTCAGTCACGTGTTACACGCGTTTTGGTCTACGCGTCGCCGCTTAACAAATTTGGCCCGTTCGCGCTTACCCAACACGACATCCTCTCAACATTCCATTTCCGACTGCGACCAGCGCCATGGAGGAGGATCTGGATGCCCTCTCACCGCGCTCAGATGGGACTCTTCGCCTTGTCTCGGAAGATCCCGAAGATTCCCGCAATTTGCGTGAGAAGCTTCGCGAGGAACTCGACAGCATTAATTCCGCTGGCACCTTCGCGTCCTTTACCTCTCTTGACGTCGACCCAGACTTTGTGGACCCCAAAATTGAAATCGAAAATGTGGGAGTCATCAACACTCCCCTAGTCCCTGAGGATGTTCCAAAATTGACGGGCGCTGCCCATCCTTCGCCATTTGGCCAAGGTGACCAAACCATTGTCGATCCCTCCGTCCGAAGCTCCTGGGAGTTGGACGCGAATCAATTTCGTATCACCAACCCGCTATGGCCAATTTTCATGGACAAATTATTGGGAATGGTCCAATTGGTTCTGGGTGTTGATCCGATCTACAAGATCAAAGCCGAGTTGTACAAAATGCTGCTCTACGGAAAAGGCGCCCACTTCAAACCTCACCAAGAGTAAGGACATGGCCACGCAAAGGAAATCGACCGTTTGCTGATAGGTGGAAGTTCTGAGAAAGGACGAAACATGTTTGGAACTCTGGTCATATGTTTGCCGGCGCCGCACCGAGGCGGTGACGTCATCGCTGAGCTAGGTGAGCAAAAGAGGATTTTCAGAACCTCTGAATGCTCCAAGTCTTGTTTGTTTTGGTAAGAATTCGACGGAAGACCGCTCTTGGATTGTTGCTGATTCATTCGCAGGTACTCAGATGTCCAACATGAAGTTACGGAAGTGACGGCCGGTCATCGATGGGTTTTGACCTACAACCTAATTCGTCCAGAATTTGCTCGATTGAACAGCTTTCGCCATGAATACCCCTTGCTCAAAAGAACGTTGGGTAGTTGGCGCAAGGCGTGTGATAGGGAAGACTTTTGGAAGAAAGAGCACTTCGTCTATGTTCTGCAGCACAAGTACTCCCAAGCGAACTTGGCGTTTGATAAACTGAAAGGAAAAGATCTAGCGCAAGCTCGGGCTCTTCAAGATCATTGCGAAGCTCCTGGCTTTTGCGTCTTCATCGCCAACATCTCCGAAATGAAATACGGAGGCGCCTCTGAACATCCCGTGAGGGGCGACCCGCGAAGAACAAGTTTCCATCGAATCATCGACATCGTCGACACCGAAGTAAGATTGACGAGAGTTGTCGATTTTGCGGGCAGAGCTGTTGCGGGCAACATTACTGTAGCGACCGACGAGTCGGATCGATTGCTCAAACGCGGCAAGCTAGGCAGAGGCGATCCGGACGCAGCGGAATTCACACCCTATACGGGCAACGAAGGCCGTGATGCAACTCATTGGTACCGACAGGCTGTGAGTGCTTCCCTCAATCCATCATGTCTGAAACACTGCTAATTACAGAAGGCCATCGTTTTAATGCCATGGGAACATGTTCCCAGGTTTTTGTCCGAAAATTTGTTTTCTGTCCCATGGGGAGGCTGGAACTCTGATGGGAACGAGCCCTTCCGATTCAAGCTTGAAGATACCATCGAATTTCTACTGAGCGAACTGCACAAACAACCGGATAGAGCTCTTATTAGGGAGGCAGTGGAAAATTTTTGCTCGCAATACGTGGAAAAGCGAATTTCAAGGAAGCCTTCGACTTGGGGAGAAGCGCCGTACGCTGATACCATGCTTCAAGCAGCCATCAAATGCGACAATCCAAGAATCTTTGAAATCGCATCCAAAGGCTTGAAAAATGGCGAATTATCCGACTTCGCGTTTAAAGCCTTGTCCAGCTGGCTATTTGAGAAGGGGTTTCCGTACTTGGAGCCATCGTAAGCTCCACTTGATGCCTCAGGGGTTCTAACTGCTAATAGTCGACAGATTGTCGCGACATGTGGCTTTACATCCATCCATTCATCAGGTCTATCACCTGTGCAGCGGTATTATGCGACCGACGGAAGCGTTCTATGAAGAACGAAAGAGAAAAAGCGAAGAGTCGGGATTCAGTGCATGGATTTCAGCAAAACTCAGCGAAGCGATGAGCCGATCGTCTGACGTTAATGCCGAGGATGGTGAAGCGCTGGCCAATATTCTGACTTTCGCAGATGACCGCGACAGTGTCATGCCAAGGTGAGTGAACTCATCTGTCTCGAATCCTGGGGTCTTTCGAAGCTGATCTAATTTAGCGTGATGGATGCCGTTCAACGGAACATCTCAAATTCTTCGTTTGCTCTAGGCTTCCTCCAGCGGATGGAGAGAGCCATGCACTTTGAATCAAGTCGACTTCCGGAGCAAATGGCTCGTAGAATCTACGAGGAGGTTGCTGCTCAGTGCATTCAGCACCTTGATTTGCGTAGCGCAGAACAAAAATCTGGAAACGATGTGCCTGCAACCGCTGGAAAAAGATCGATGCACTTTCCATCAAGATGGCCAACACCAGAGATCGAGTGCAGGAAACCTGCTGTGGATGGACTTGAACTCAAAAACATGTTCGAAGTGCTGCACAGGATAATTCACGCCGACAGCCTCGTTGACAAACTCTTTGAGAAGATTCAGGACGAAGCCAAGCGGGTTGATGTCGATCTCTTCCCCGAGCAGATGATGAGTTTCCTCTTCTACGTAGGAAATGATTTGGAGTCTCTTGGGATCGAGCGAGTAAGACCGTTGTATCGCAATGTCCTCGAATCCTACTTGATGCAGGGCATTGGAAAAGCATACAAAGAGCCGAACTGGAGTCGACCAGGCATCGATTGCTCCTGCGGAACTTGCTATTGCCGAGCCGTCAACCAATTCCTCTATGACCCCAAAAGAACCCATGTGGACCTCAAGTTGAAACTTTCAGCCCATAGGCATCTCAAACAAAAGTTGGAGAGCCGCCCAGCAATGGAATTGGAAACTGGTAGGGGGCCACCTCCCGCGACTCTGCACATTGCCAAGCTCCCGGATGAGCAATATCACGAGGCGCAAAGACTGAAAAGACGGCATAAAGAGTATGATGAGCAGGTGGCCATGTTGGAAGATGTGATGGATCTTCGAAAAGTCTTGGGGGACAAGTATAATTACCTGGTGAAGAAGAGGGCGCTTTGGTGGGCGGAGCCAAAGCCCAGTGGAACATAGGCCGGTATATGAGCACCCATCCCCGAGTCGTCACGCTTGGCTTGCTCAGCACTCTTTCAATAGTCATTCTCCCGGTCCAAGGATTCTTTGGTCGATTCATCTTGCGCGCCTCCCCACTTCGAAGGGTCGTTAGTCAACGCCCTGTACAGAGAAGAAACGACTCGGCTCGCCACAGCTACAAGACTCTGAAGGTCTTGTCGCTCCACATGGAACGCAACTCAAGCTCGCATCGCAGCTTCCTCAGGAGCTCTGCAGCCCAAGCGGCTTTGTATATTCTCCGGAGACTTGTCTATGACTCACAGAGTCCCCAGCGTCCATAATGCATAACGTCCTTTATACCTCGTTGGTCGGTTAGATAAATAAGCCCCCGTATTCAAACCAACAGCGTTTAAAGTCTGATATCACGCAGTGAATCGAATGCAAGTGCCATGAACATCGACATTATGGCTTTGGTGGACAGTCTGGATTGGCCAATACTCTCGTGGCTTTTCAAAATTGACATTGTTGGACGACTTTCGCCCGCTCGATCCAGCGCAAAACAGCAAATGTGCTGAAAAAGCTGCTCGGCTTTCTTCCTGGCTTTCCTCTGTACTTGCGAGCACATCATTGTATGTTTCCGCGCGTATGTCTGCCTAGAAGTAGGTCCTGAGCGAATGACAATAACCAGTGTTTCTCTTAAGATGCGGAGAATCAGCCTGCAAGTCCTCATGCCCACCTTGCAAGTCGGAACAGACGGCTTGGGACCGAAATATCAAACAACCAAAAAATTCCTTTCAAGGGCGGATTTATGCAGCCGCTTCGTGCCAATGCTGAGATCCGATAGCTGCCCGCGACGCTTCATTCAGTATATGCGCCGAACCAGCCGTTGCCATCCAACGAGCAGAATTTCGATCATCGCTCGAGAATCCTAAACGGCCGCTTTTGAACAGCCCCATCGAGCTGTCTATGCATGCGTGCATTCATCGTGGCATCGAACCAAGATCACACCACCCAATTGGACGTCAATTCTCTCAAACACGCATGTTTCGTCAGCTTTACGATCCCACTTACTCGCTGCAGGTGGGTTGCAGGTCCTGGAACGGCAATAAGCGCATCTGCTAAAGCCCATCGAGGAATGTCCAACCACGTGTCTTCGATCAGATGGCCCCATTGTCTGTTCAGGTAACTCAGCTTACCTTGCAGCAATTACGTGAGGCTGATCGTCTGCCCTACGGTTCCTCTTCTCCAGGCACCTGCATGGTTCGTACAGGGTCCCCACATTCGACCAGCTATCTGACATCTGCCCCACATGTCTCGTCTGTGGACTCCACAATATGATTTCTCGTGCTATTGATATTGAAATCCCCACGTACACACATAGCTTCTCTGTGCAAGAGAAAGACCCAATCTTCGTCTGACAGTGCTACTGAATCAATTCTCAGCCCTTTCATTTCTGCAGTCTGCAAATCGAGCTCGAGAGAAAAGCCTCCACAATGCCTTCGACCAAATTCGAGATAGAAGATCCGTACCAGTACGCCACAGGACTCAATTCCTACCATGAGTAAGTGGCTCAAAGAATGGACCCAAACCCCTCAAAGTCGTCTCTAAGATGAGAAGATCCGAGTCCATCGCCGGTGCTCTTCCCAAAGCACAAAACCTGCCCCAAAAGCACCACCTCGGCCTCTACCCAGAACGTATCAGCGGAACCTCATTCACAGCCAAGCGGGCCGTCAACAAGCAAACCTTCATGTGGCGCATCTTGCCATCAGCAGCGCAATCCGCCTGGAACCTGATTGAGGGACACCCGTTGAACGTTAACTTTCACATCGACTTGACTTTCTTACCTGACCAATTGTCGTGGAAGCCGTTCGCAGTTGAGTCGGACTGCAACTTCATCAATGGGCTGCGATTGATCGGCGGAGCGGGTGATCCGAACGTCAAGAATGGCGTGGCATACTACTCCTTTAGTTGTGGTGTCGATATGGAAGAAAAGACTGCGTTTTATAGCGCTGACGGCGACTGGCTGATTGGTAAGTGCGTTTTGACTGCGTCGAGCCCTTACTAACACCGAGACCAGTGCCACAAACCGGCGTCCTCGACATCCAAACGGAGCTGGGTATGATGCGCGTGCGACCACGCGAGATCTGCGTCGTGCCACGAGGAATCCGCTTTCGTGTCGCCCTCCCCAGCGGCCAGACCAAGGGCTACGTGTGCGAGACGTTCTCCGGCCACTTTGACGTGCCCGAACTGGGGCCCATCGGCTCCCTCGGCCTCGCCAACATCCGCGACTTCGAGATTCCCTCGGCAGCGTACACAGACGCGGACGGCGTGACGGAGCTGATGGTAAAGATGGCAGGCAAAGTGAGTCGCGCGTCGCTCAAAGGTAGCGCATTCAACGCCGTCGCCTGGCACGGGACCTACTACCCCTTCAAATACGACCTGAGCAAGTTCATGCCCATGGGCTCGACGCTGTATGACCACCAGGACCCGTCCATCTACACGGTCCTCACATGTCCGTCTGACAAGCCCGACCACCCGGCCGTCGACTTCATCTACGTCGGCCCGCGCTGGGTCATCATGGAGGACACGCTGCACGTGCCGTACTTTCACCGCAACACCATGTCCGAGTTTGCGGCCGTCATCTCGGGCGGTTTTGACACGACGCCCATGCCCGAAGAGATGATTGGATCGTGCATGTTGCATAATGGCATGAGCACGCACGGCATGTCGGCGCCCGTTATCGAGGATTCGATGAATAGGGAGACGAAGCCGGAGAGGATCCCGAGTGATCATGTCGCTGTGTTGTTTGAGAGCTGGTGAGTGGCAAGAGAGCAGTATTCACTGCCAATGTTTCGAAGCAGCAAGCTAACTAGATGGTAGTTATCCGATTGGCTTGACGGAGTGGGCTCGAAAGCAGGGGGAGCCGGATATTGGTGGTGACGAAACAAATGACTTTGGCGGGTACAAGCGCTTCTTTGATGCCTCAAAGGTCTGAGCAATGCGTAGTGTCGATTCTGCAGGTAGTTAGTTATGCTGTGGCTTCGGCTTTTATGAGGGGACAAAATTTAAATTCATCTTTGGAAGATTTCGATTTCCAAAAGTCCACTCCGTGCCTCAGAATCCACTTGCTCTAAAGTGCGAACACCTATGGATCTTGAAGCGTGAGGATGTATTTTGAAAATTCGAAGGATATGAAGGTGGATTTTGATTCTATCCCATCGATGTATGAAACATACAAACACACACGCCGCGTCCTACTCGGATTCTCAAACTGACAGAGTAGAAAGCATGAGCCGTAGAAGACAATACTATCATGGATGTAGAGCAGCAGCAGCACGGTGGATGAAGAAACATCAACTTCAAGGTTCAGTTGATTGATACCAAAGTCCCGCGCAGCATGTGCGGACAATTTTGCAGCCAGGAGACTTGATTGAGTGGGCTCGCAAAAGGATTAGATTAGTACAAAGAGCTTTCGAGCACCCCTGCCCTACCTTGGAGTTGATATCTTTTGCTGCTTACTTTGGCAGGCCCTATCTACTTGCCAGGGGTGGAGTTCCCCCAGTCATCCCAAAGCAGAGGACGGCATATAATGCCTAGTGCCTAAAAATGCGATCGGACGAACCAATGACGGATGCATCGACAGAAAATACCTTGATTGTAGTTTGGCCAATTGCGGCGGCTCGTCCCGCATCTAGACCAGTTCCCCCAACGTCAGTGGCGGGATGGACGGACGACGGCACGCCGGCAACGACCAAAGGGCCATCTGGTGACGTCTGACGAGCGAGTGGAGAATGGTCTCCACTGCTCATTGTGGTCCGCTTTGTCCAACGACGTTCATCTTTTTGTAAGATACTTTTGCTGTCATATCACATACGCCTTGAGACGGCGTGCACCTACAATGACGTTCCAACAAGAATTCCGCTCGTGGCTGTCGCCCGAGCAAAAAAAGACGAATCCAGTTCCAGAAATTGGCTCGAGAGCTCCGTCGGCAGACAAGCTTTCGTTCCCGGGAGCCGAGGCTAAACCGGCCGTCATCACCTTTTTGCGGCATTGCGGTTGTCCATGTACGCATCCTCCCTCGTTCATGTTGTTGGCCGCAGCAGACGGCTAGCATGGCAGCATTCTCACATCCGCGCTCCAGTTGCAGAAAAGACGTTTACAGCGCTCCGGGCCGCAGCGGCGGCAAACCCTGACGTCTGCTTCATCGCCGTCTCACAGAGCGAAGACGCCGCGACACAGCGCTGGATCGAAGCCGTCGGCGGCGCAGGCGCAGTCCAAGTCGTCGTCGACGCCGAGCGCAACCTCTACGCGGCGTGGGGCCTGGGCGTGTCCTCGTACTGGCACGTCCTGAGTCCAGGGAGCATGTATTCCGTATTCAAGCTGGGCAGGCAAGAGGGCATCTGGAACAAGCCGACTGAGAGCGGCAACCGGTGGCAGACGGCGGGCACCTTTGCGGTCGATGCTGAGGGCATCGTCAGATGGGGAAGGCCGGCTGCGAGGGCAGACGATTTTCCAGACTTTGAAGAGGCTGTGCGAGCTGCACGAGGGTCGTTGCAAGAAAAGGCCAAGCTCTGATCGGCCTGGTGGGCAGCGGGTTCGCGGTTGCTAAGCAGAGAGGCCAGAGGTTGAGGGTAAACAGAAGCTTGTCGTTGTTGGGCGCAAAGCTCGTCATCAGTATTGGTCTTGGGAGGCGTTGGTCTCAATTGAATTGCTGACTCGCCGGCTCGCCTATTTGCCTGCTTCTTTGGTTTGTGCGACTCATGGAACCCCAAGCATCATCCATCTCTTTCAACCAACGTCAACTTGTCCAATGCTCCGTCCAACCGCCACTACGAGGCAATTCGCGTCTTTCCTGCGCTTTCCGCTGTTCAAACACACTTGCTCCACGTTTGCGGAGACCCGCTGCCCACAGTATCGCCAAAACTGCCAATCATGCGAACGCGAGCCCGAGGAGGATCTGCGCAGGGGCGATCGGCGAATAACTGACAAAAGGTTACGGATATTAGGATATTAGGAACGCCTCGAGAGTCGAGAGTCCGCAAAACGCCACAAGTGCGGAGGAGCGACGTAGCGCGGCAGACCCGCGCGTCGCCGCCGTTGGATCTCAGGCTTCGGCAGCAACCGTTCCCGATCATCTATACTGCGGTTGCGCGGGCGAACGCGTCCACCGGCGCGTAAAAGTGACAGTTCAAGAGCTTGGCCGAGTATATTTACGGTGGGCTAAGGAGCCCGGATCTGAGCGGAGAGTGCACTGGCCAACGTTTATTATTGGATTCCTCCTCTGTATGTTGATGGCCTGAGAGGTTCTGCGACTGACTAGGTTCTGCTATGGCTGTGCTACGGCGGATAAAGAGTTGGTATAAGAAGAGCTTGGGGCTACGCGGAGTGGACCAAGCTGTGCACCACCACACTGACCATCTCTCCTCCAACATGTGGAATCTCCTCTACTTCCTGCTTGGCCTGACCACCTTGGTACAGTCCTCGCCAGCTGTACTTCAAAAGCGCCAGGCGAAATGGGAGTTTCTGCCTAAAACGCCCACGCTGCCAGACCCTTTTCTTGACACGCGTTTCGAGGTCGACGGCGTCAGTCTGTGGCTAAACGAGTACAACAAGAAACCCGAAGTCCCACTGGTCTTCCTGCACGGAGGGCTGGGATCCAGCGAGTACTGGGCCGACGTGGTCAAACTTGCCATCGACGCGGGCTACTATTGCATCCTCGTGGACCTGCGCGGTCACGGACGCTCCAGCTATCTTAAGGACGACAAATTCACGTACGAGCTGTACGCAAAAAACGTCTTTGACTTGCTCAACTCCCGCAACATTGGTCCCGATTACGTCTGGATTGGCTGGTCTGATGGCGCCGCTGCGACGCTTGCTGCTCTCCTCGATCCCACGATCGGACGTAGGCTTTACAAGGCCTTTGTTTTTGCTGGCTTCCAGAACCCTAGCGACACGAATCCCAACTTTCCCAACACGGCCATTTACAAAGTAAACACCGCTCTCCCTCAGAACACTCTGCTGCTCCCACGCTGACCTCTCGCAACAGGATTTCGTCCAACGCTGTCAGAACGAGTACCCCTCATTCAACAAGCCTGGCAACACCTTCGAGGAATTCGCCGGCAAAGTGGCAGAGCTAGAAAAGAACTACCCGCAATTCACCGACGAGCAGCTCGGCAGCATCCCCGGCGGCAAGGTTGGCATTGCTGGTGCTGACAAAGACGAGGCCGTCAACCTGGACGTGGCACCCAGATTGAACCGGCTCATCAAGGGAAGTTCGTTGTCGATTTTGAAGGACTGCAGCCACTTCTGTCCCGTGCAAGATCCGCCGCAGATGTGGGATGCAATTAAGAAGTTTTTGGATATCCCGACGCCTATTGAGTCGTCGTCGGGTAATATGTAGGTTGATGAGTGAGTGGGAGGGATGAGAAGAAGAATTTGAAAACATGACTTTTCTTTTCAAAATGGAAATCAATGGTCCAAGTCCAGTAAACATGAGCTGCTTCTTGTTGAGCCTCAACGTCTTCCCATGAATGAAGTCGTCCTCGGGGGTCTGCTTCCTACATCTCCCACGCCGACCACTTGGGTGACTCGGTCTCTTCGTACGAGCCCGCCCTCGCCGAGCACCGGAAAACCGCTCCTTCTTATTCCTAGTCAAATCTTGCCAAGGGAGCAGCAGCAAGTCAAGAATCCACCACAGCGCTCCGCTCCGCACCCGCACCCTCACTAGCCACACTAACTCTCCGCCGTCCTCGACCGGAATCCCTTAGCTTTAGCACGCCAAAGCCCCTTTTTTGTTTTCTCTTTCTCTCCTAAACCTTCCAAGGCATTAACTCTGCACGTCTAGAGTGCTCCTAGCCCCTCGGTTATGAACTTGAATCACGCTTGAACTGACAACGCGGTCATCATCGCCTCCACGTGGTTCTAGAACGTCGTCTAAACCGCACTACCGCGGCCGCCGTCACATCTCCCCCTCGAGTTTAACCTCACCCCACACCAAGACGTCAAGTGCTTCTATCCATCTTATCCATTTGTTGACCCCCTTCCCTGCAAATGGCAAAACCTCCGCAGCTTTCTACGCTCGCCTTGAAACTCTAGCCACGAGGGGTCAGCGAGCCCGGAGCGGCCCGCGTCCGTTGGTTGTTGGCGTGGGATGGCCGACGGCTGCTTGGCAAGGGGTTTTGTTTGTTTGTCCTTGACTCCTGGGCCTGGCGACGGTTGGCGATGCGACACGGCTGCGATTTTTTTCTATTTTTGTTTTACCTTTCCGCGAGGACATGTCGGACGCGCTTTCATCTATGCTCCTTTGTCTCTGCCCCTATGTCTCTGCCCCTATGTCTTGTCTCTGCTCTTATGTCTTGTCTCTGCCCCTACGTCTCTGCCCCTTAGGCGAAGTATCTCAAGCCCTTTGCAAGTTTTTTCCACTCATAGGCAGACTCGACTCGGCCTAGCACCAGCGTTTTCGCGCCGCGCTCTCGAGCAACAACGCGAAAAGACGTGCGTGCTGCGCGCAAAGCCCATGTTGAATTGTAAACACTGGCCCCCGAAGCACTTGCAACCGCCGCTGGTACGTACCTAGCTCTTCCCCTGATATTGCTGCCCAGTGACGCCTTCAACGAAACTCTCTGCTATGGGATGTCCATTTACCCTGAAACCTTCATACAACCATGGACTTCCAGGTCGTGGTAACGATGCGAAAAGATGTGGGAACAAAGTTGCAAGCCATCCCGCGGTATGTCCGTACCGGTGCCCGCCTGCCCCCCCCCCCCCCCCCCCCCCCCCCCCCCCCGACTCAACACCACCGAAAGACTTACGGTACTATCGTAGCCAGTCGTTTCCTGCAGTCAGGAGGAAAAAGGGTGGGAGCAGACAAGAATTTTGAATCACTACAAATACCTCGATTTGGGTCCCCCACCCTGTCGTTCCATGTTGCCGTCGTGTCCCACAAACCCCTCCAACCACACTGGTATTTTACATCTATGCAGGACTTTCCCGAACTTCCATTCCCAGTCTCAGTCACACATAAATCCTCATGAATCATCATGAGTCGTGTAGCAAGAATTTCCTTTCCAATTGATTAATTCCATTGATGCACATCTCCCTCCTCCACCACCACCACCACCACGACGCTCGCTCGCTCTCTTGCTCGCCTGTCTGCTTCCAGTCCATCCAACAACAACCATCATCGAATCGCACCACACGCCTCGCTCGCCAAGTCTTATTCACGTCCGGCTTTTTGATGTTGAAAAGAAAAAAAAAAAACTCCCAACCAACCAAAAAACAACCCTAACCCTGCAAACCCCTCCCATCCATCCATCCATCTGTCCATAATTCCTGCGTCTGTGTCTGCCCACTCACCTTAGGCGACGCCGAAAAGCCAGACTCAAGAAGAAGAAGAAGAAGAAGAAGAAAAAAGTGATACAGAGAGTCCTTTAAGTCGAAAAAACAAAAAGTTCGACCAAAAGGAGAAGAAGAAAAGGTAAAACGCAGAACTGAAGGAGAAGGAAGCCAAGTCCCTGAGCGCCGCCTAAGCCCATACAACACAGAACTCCGTCCAATTCTACGCCGCACGCATCCTGCCCAGCCCGCAAAGGATAGAGGCGTGGTAGCAGATAATGACAAGCGCAATCAATCAGAAAAAGTGTCGAGGAGTCACCCCCATAGAGAGGTGAGGAAACCAAAAAAGGGCTCGAATGAAATCCGTTTTTTTCTCTATTCTCTCCTACCGCCACCCATCCCGCCAGCACCACCCCCACCAGCACCGTTGTTGTTCAGTTCATGTTGGCCAAAGTTGAACATCATTTGTGGGTGAGCGTCATTGTGCTGATGAGGATGGCCAAAGTTGAAGTCTGTGGGCCGCGGCAGTGACGAGATGGGCTGTTCGGGGGACTGTCCTTGGATCGCGCCCTGGACGGGCAGACGGCCGCCGCTCGCGAAGCCTCCCACGCCCGAGCTGCCCATGGCGGCGGCCGCCATCTGGGCTGCTGACGTTGCTTGCGATGACATGTTGCTGCGCATGCCGTGGTGGTTCGGTGTAGCCGTGGGCGTCGATGACGTGAATGCGTAGTTGAAGTCAGGGCCCGGCCATGGCGCCCCCTGGCCGGGCGGGTTCACTGGCTGCACGGCCAAATTGCTGCTGATGCTGCCCGAATACCGCGAGCGCTTGGCACGCGGTTCTTCTTCGTAAGGGTTCGGGCTATGGAAATTGCCGTACTGTGATGCGTGGCTCACGGGTGTCGGCGGTGGGTATGGCGATGGGTCGTACGCGGATTGGGGCGGCGAGCGCGCGTTTGCGTTCGTGTTCTGGTACGGGTAGTTTTGGGGGGTGTGGGCGGCGGTTGCGCTCGGTGGCGCGCTTGGAGTCTGGTAGGCGTTTGACTGGTCGAAGTTTTGTTGTGGCGGCGAGCGCTTCCGGCTCCTGTGGTACTCTGTCAGTGGCTTTGCTGGATAGCGCTGCGAGTGCTTACCCCATGACGTGCCTAGGCTCTTTACGAAGTCGGAGACGGACCCCTTGGTCCGAAAATGCGCGCGACAGATAGGTCGACTCGTCCAACCCGCGGAACTCCTTTTGTGAAACGACTGCAAATGGTCAGCATGGGAATACCGTGGAGGCGGGTCGCACAAACCTCGAAACTTGTCAGAAATCACAGAAGCGATGTACTCGTATTGAGCGCCGGGTCTGTCAAGGTCAGAAGTGTTCTCATCTTGGCCGAATTGAGGGTTTCCATACGTAGGCAGTATGCATTTGAGAATATCGAACAAACTGAAGCGCAGACGATACTCGCCCGTCTTCTTGATCGATATGTCTCCAAATACGAAGAACGCGCCATCTACAAGTTGTCAGCGGGCAAAAGTGCAAAGCGAAGGTTGAACATACCTTTGTTGTCGATGTCCTTGAGTCGATGTAATGAAGAACAGATGGTACCGGCCAAGGCCTTGTCATCCGCAGGCGTCTCATCTGTGGGATCCCACAGGTCGCATATCATGATAAGGTACGGGCTCTGCATGTAGTGCCTAGGTTGTATGAGCCGCTGTCCCCAACATTGTTGAGGAATACTTACCCATGAGGATCCGACATCTGCTTGACGTTCAACTGCACTATCGGGGGCGGGTCGACGGGCTTTCGATCTATAGGCAATCAGTCCTTGTTCTCTCTCGTCCTTCAAAGTTGCCTACTCTTTTCTTTTCCATCAACCGTGACTAGAGCCTCTTTTGGTTGCTGCCGTATCCTCAATTCCACGTCATTACTAGGTTGAGAATCATGATCAGTTGGAGGCCGAATTTCATGAGCTGGCGAATGTTGTATTGCACTCTCGTCGTACCTCGAAAAGGGCCGGTGTTCCGTAGGCCCTGGAGGTCGTTGCGGCTGGGGGATTTGTATGCCGCAGATGCGGTCTTGTGGTATCGGTGCGTACATGCCGTTCGGATACTGAGTATACACGGCATCAATGTACTGTGGGTGCAACATCTGGCCGGTGACGCCTGTCACAGCGTCGTCCCGCTTATTACAGATGGAGTTGGGTCAGGTTGGTGGCTGCCGGTGGAGGAGCTGTAGAGCCTCGAGATCCGTGGTTGTTGAAATACAGCCGTCGGTGAGAGGGCGTTTTTGGTTGCAATGGAAAGTGGGACCGACTTTGGAAGCACGGAAGAGGAGGGATATATAGAGAAGAGGGTAGCGAGGACGTTGAGCCAGCCCTGTTTAATGATATTTTGGGACGCCAAGACAGGTCAGGCGCAAGCAGAATATCGAAATGTGGCTCGATGGAAGAATTAATGACCGTTGCCCCAAGATTTCGCTCGATAGTCGAACTTGTTGGGGTGAGGAGGCCGCCCTAGCTCTGCCGAGATAGGACGGTTCGTTGGGTGGACGCAACGGGCGGTGGGTGTAGATGGCGCTAAAACTGGGGAGAACGGCGACAAGAGGCGATTGTGCGAGCGGTCTTGAGCTCAGCATGGAGAAAGCAATTGAGAAGATAGTAGCGAACGATTGCAGCGCCAGCACAGCGGGAGCAGGACAGAGAGGCGAAGAGCGAAGGTGTTCTTGACCCAATCGGGATAGTACGAAGCTGGGACCGGCGGCGGGAGGAAGGTCGATGGATGACTATTGGGGTATTCGGGAAGGAGCGCGCCTGTTTGCAATGTGCGGTTCCTGCGTAAGCCGCCGCGTAGGGAGCTAGGCGGACCGGGCCCCGGCTAATGGATCGCAAGAGGGGGATCTAGGTGGTGGGTGATGACGGTTGCGGGCATAACAGTCAGAGCGGCAGACACGTGCGAAATTTTTGGCGATGGGATCCCGACGGACGACGGAGCGGAAAGAAGGGGCGGGGCGGAGTGGTCTTGATCTGCGGGTGACAGAGTTGGTGAGGTTGCAAATCCGTGGATCAAGTGTCGTGGACTCGTGGTGATTCCAATGGTTGAAGTCGGTAGCTACTGTACGGTACTTGAGAGCGTGGAAAAGACAAGCGACGCGACTTGGTCGGCTCGTGACTGGCGGCTGCGGCACGGTACCAGAGTTGAGATGTGGATGATGGCCGAATTGGGCAAGGCGAGAAAAGACGGTCGGTGGTGGAGAGGTGGATGATTTGTGGTTCTGGCGTGATGATGGAAGAAGCGTGGCTCGTTGGACCTAAGCAAGAGACCAGAGGAGAATGCAGGTCGAATATTGATGCAAAGTAAGGGACGTCAGCATCCCTAGGCACGGCGACGAGAGCCGGCCTGGTCAATGGGCGGTGATGTCGGCCATGACCATGTGGGAGGGGACAGAGGTTAGATCATGTCGAGGCAAGGAAGGCAGGTCAAGGTAGAGCGGTGCAAGGTTCAATGGCCACAATCCCTGGCTCAATCTGAGGACAACGGCTGGCGACAGCGGGGAAGAGCGGGAGATGTGCGCGATGGGGAGTTGAAAGAATGCGATGGACGTGTCGAGGGGTTGGTTGGTGAGGAATAGTCATTGGCGATGCGGGCAGTCTTTGACGCCGAGTAGGAAGAGAAGCAGGCTGCCGCCCATGTCGACGTGATGCATGATGTGAGGTGCAAGACGACAGCGAACGAGTAGTTGGGAAGAAGGTTCAGCTAGCAACGCTCCACCATCCCTGCTTTTGCGTGGGTGGCCCGGTTTGGACAAACGTCGAGTGCCACGGCAGATCACCTCCAGCGGAAAAGCAAACTGAAACATTAAAAAACATCAACTCCAAAAATCTACGACGAGTTCCTGGTCCTCGTATTTTCTGCACAATCATCCCGATCCGGCGGCTTCTGTGCGACCTCATCCGTCTCGTCTCGTCTAATTTGCAGAGTGGACCCTTTCTTTGCTTGTTCCCAGGGCTATGCCCTCCCAGGTCTAGGACAAACTCCCAAGCAACCATCTACACCGGCTCCCAGGCACGCCGCACCCTCTCACGCCCCATCCCACGTTGCAGGCGAACCATGGATTCATATGACAATTCTTCTGCAGGAACTACTCCTCTCCGCTCCACCCCTCAACTACCTTAGGTACTCACCAGTACTGACCCCAACGCTCCACTGTACCACGCTAACTAGAAACCATGCAATCTGCCTCAAGACCTCCCTCTGCCAGCTCGACAAGCCTCTGCAACGTCCTCACGTCGCACCGCGAGAATCCCACTCCTGGTTGGCTCGCCCAATCTCCGCTGCGCCAAGCGGAGAGAAGAGACGCCCGCATACGTACCGGCAGCCAGGCAGGCACATCCCGCTGGCGGGGCGCCAATGAGTAGGGCCTGTGACTGCAGTCTCCACCGTCAACCGTGGACGCAGAAGAAAAAATCAAACCAAACGCCACGCCCGCCCCTCCCGTCCACCTCACCCGCCGCCTCTCGCAGCCGTTGGGTCACTCTAAAAGACCTATCCTCAACGTAAAACACCTCACTCGACGCTCTCGAACGTGACCATAAGCGGCCGCTCGCCCTTTGGCGGTGCTGTGTACGTGTCCTCCTGCGCCATGCCTGCATCATCCATGATGCGCGTCTCGTAGTTGGAGTAAATGGCCGCGACGATGTATTTCATTTCTGTTGCGCAAAGGCGGGCGATTAGTCGCAGAGCAAGCCAGAGGGGGAAAAAGCAAATCGAGGCAGGGAAGCATCAAAAGCAAAGAACCGTGTGAGAGATCTGGCCCAAACTTTTCCGTCACCTTCATGCCGCATCGCATCACACGCATGAGGGACGTGACGCAGCCAATCCGGGCCACGTCGAGCTTTCTGGCGTCTTTGAAACGGCAGGACCGACGTGGGAGGACGCATCAGGCAAACGGCGTCAAAATCGAGATCATCGCGGGCGAGACCTCGTCGTCGTAGCCGCCCGCCCACGGTGCCACAGATCTGGCAAGCCCGCGGCCAAAGCAAGCACGCCAGACAACACGCAAATTCCCGTCCACACAAGTGCTTGACCTCTTTGCAAGGGAAGGAAAATCCACAGAGAAACCACGCAAAAAGAAATCTCACTTACGATAAACGGCCAAATGGCTGCCGATACACATGCGGCCGCCGCTCCCAAACGCCCAAAACCACCTCATCATCTCCCTGAAGCGCTCGCCGCCACCCTCGGCGTCGGTGCTGTCGGCCGTCAACAGGTCGCCATTGGCGTCCAGCCAGCGCTCCGGGCGCCACTGGTCCGGCTCGGGGAAGACGTCTGGATTGCGGTGCAGACTCCACGCCTGGCTGGCGACGCGCACGCCCGCAGGCAGATTCGCGTACGGCCCGAGAGACGCGCCTCCGGCGGGCGTCACGCGCGGCTGTGGTCCGGGGATGGCGGCGTGCAGGCGCAGCGTCTCCATCATGACGGCGTGGAGCAGTGGCACCGCGTCGACGGCCTTGGGAGAGGGGATTGAAGGCGCCGACCCGGGCACCATGGGAGGCGACAACTGCCGCAGCTGCGTGCGGAGCCGCGCTTGGATTGAAGGGTGCAGGGACAGCTCGTGCGCAAGGTAAGTCAATGTGATGCTGCTGGTGTCGAAACCAGCAGCAAGGTGGTCGAGGAGCTCAGAGGCAACTTCACGCTTGATGGCGTCGTCGTCTTGCGGCATCTTTGGTGCTTCCCCCTTCTCCAACACGACGTCCATCTCCTTTCCCCCCTTGTTCTCCGTCTTCTCTTGCTCCTTCTCCAGCGCTCTGATTAACCCATCATACACAACCGGCCACTCTCCCTCCGTCCGCCTCCTCTCGACGTCCGCTGGTTCTTCGGTAGTCTTTACGCTCTCGATCCATGTCCTCGCTCCTTCACAAAGATTCCACGTCATGGCCTCAATCTGACCATTGGCGTCATCCACATAGCGCGGCACGAGCCTCAGGCCCAACCACTCCAACCACTCGGTCAAGCGCGGCATCTCCTGCGGATACACATTGAAGCTCCTGCGGCAATTGTACCAGTGCAGAAACGCGTCGCGGGCGCCATGGTCCTCGGTAAAGTTGGTTGCCAGCGGCGCCGAAAAGATATAGGTCGTCACAACGTCCATGGTCAGCGCCGAGAGGAGCTTGTACATGTCGACGTGTGCCGCGGGGCTGGCGGAGGCGGCCGAGGCGAGTTGAGGTAGAAGGCGCTTGTACAGAATGTGCGAGACGCCCAATTGTAGGCTTGCGGAGGACTGCACGCTCGATTTGGAGTAGATGCTGCTGAGCATGCGCTTGCGCGCGCTGTGCGGCTTGGAGTCGACCGTCGCGAACATGGGCGGTACGTCGCTATAGACATCGGTCAGCAAACAAAGTCAATGACTGCGCATCCATTGCCAATTCTTCTTTGTTCACATCTTCTCCCCGCTTTCTCTTTTGGAGCACATACCTATAGTTTGAGAAAAAGCTATACCACTCACTCTTCCCATACCTCCCTCCCGCGTACACCTCCTTCAACCCTCCCTCGACGCAATTGACACTGACCTCCATGGGCGCCAATCGCACGACTGGCCCCAATCGCGCGTGCGCCGCATGGATTGTCGCGATCTCGCGCCCCCGCCACCGGATGTACGTTATCCAGAGTGGCGTGTAGGGCGCAAGTGGATGCGCGGCGGGGATGGCGTCGAGCGAGGTGCGTCGCAGGAGGCGCGAGAGGAGGAGGATGAGCGCGGGGACGAGGAGGAGCGGGATGGCGAGCATGGTTGGGTAGTTGGGAGAGTGAGGACGTGGAGTTGATCGAAGTGAGTACGTAGATGCGTCAATTGAAGGTGTGAAAAAGAGGTAGAGACGACAAGAAAAAAAAAAACAGAGCCTCCCGCAGGCGGTCCCTAGGTAGGTCGTCCCTGGTCCAGTACCTATCAGTCACTCAAATCAGAAAGAGTCGTCGCAGTTGCCCGTCCGCGAGTAGCCGCATAGGTAGAACCCTCAATCAGTCAACCAATGGTGGGGCCTCGGATGACGGTCATGTCAAAGAATGGGCGCCGTCCAGTGTCCCATCAACCAATAAGTCGCGATAAGCTCGCATGTAGTCCGGACGTCCCTTATCACAGAGCAGCTGCCAGCTAAGGTACGACGTAGTTTACCCCGCGGCCGATTTCACACCAAAAGACCCGGAGCCGCCAGCCGCACACCCGACGTCATGGGCAGGCTGCCCGGCGGATGCGGACCGTGCGCGCACATGTTCACTTAGGCTCGGGTGGACGTGCGTAGCGGAGCATGGTATGCTGGTGCTTGGAACATAGGGAAAAAAGGAGGAAGCTTTCGATTTGGATTGGTCCGACTGGACGGGTTGGGAGTAGCTTAACTGGGTGCAAGGTTGGCGTTTGAGCGCTGGTGATCGACCGGCTACCATGTGGGCAGACATGAGCCGCGGGCGGGTGCCGGGCATGGGATGACCTTGTTGACAGGTGAGAGGAAAGCGGGAGGAGCATTTGGCTTTTCTGTCATGGTGGAACGATTGTGAGTTGCGGCCATGAGAGATGTAGTGTGCAAGTGTTTCAGGTTTTGGCAATTTTTCTTGATATATGCCTATAGTTGCCGGCTATGTTCGTGTAGGGATAGGTAATGTACTTGTACATGCGCCCATCAGCCAAGCTGCTATCGTAGCAGTCAAGCAGAGAGGTGAGCGCTTGCTATCCACGTTGCTTTGGGACCCTCAGTGTACTGCGCTGGAAACAGAGCGATATTCCTGCTCAGCTGAATATGGTCCAATATAATACTCAGAAGACAATTGGTTCTCGCCCGAGCAATCAATTCGCTTCTGGTACGTAGTCGCCTCACTTCACATGCGGCGGAGCGGGAAGGAGGCTCAGAGAGATCGCCAAAGTGTGTCAGTCCTGAGTCGTCCTCAACCAGGATTGCCGTGCTTGTGGAAGATCTGCTCTCTCTGTGAGCAGCACCAAGCCCACCATCGCAGATTTCAAAGTATCCCAGACGCAAAACCTACCCGGCGATGTCTCACCGACTGACTCGTCCATCACGCTTGTGTGTTTCATGGTCGAAAGATGACGTCTCGAGGGCGTTGGAGTGATCAGTGAGCGAGTTTCATGATCGCGATGCGTTGTCGATGGAAGTCAATGGTTCTCCAGTGCGCAGCTACAGCAGCCACGACGCGGAGAAGCTTTCTGATGGAGTCGCATAGATCTGGGGAGGTTCGAGGCTTGTTGGTGTTGGTCGCGATCAAAAGGACCGATTGTCCTTCCGATTCTGTACATATCGCTTGGAGCACCGACGGAGAGGAGCATTGAACGAAGATTCGGAAAAGCCATGTCATTCAGCGGAATTGGAGTCACAACAGGAGGTCCCAGTGTAGCCGGTGGAGTATGCAGGAGCCATGGAGAGAACAAATTGCTGTTGGGGTGGTTGGAGAGTGGAGAGCGCTGATGGTGCCTGATTGCTGCCTGCTGACTCAAACACGCACTGACCCCACGCCATTGGTGACTCGCTGAGCTCGCGGGATGACGTTCGCCGATTCTCTGTCGCGTCTCCTCTCCACGAACAATACAATCCTCATCTCTGCTGCTCTTTTCACGCCTTGTACAGAAACCTCCCACCTCTTACCGTCAGCATTTACCTCGTCGCACCTTTCTTCTGCCTTCGAAGAGCCTTTCGCCGCTTTCGCGTCCCTCGAAACTCGATTTCTGCCATTGCATTCACGCGCCTTGCCAGAAGCCTCCATTTTTGCCGCTCAAGGCCCTACTAGCCTAATATCAACTCTTGCACCTCCTCTTCACGCTCGCGACCTTGAATCATCACAGGCAATCCAGCGCGTTCGTGGTCTCGGCCCAACCCTCAGTCTTTCCAAAATCACCATGCTGGCCGACCTGCCAGCAGAACTTCTTGCGAACATAACGACCCATGTCGAGCGAGCACAAGATCTGCGCAATTTCTCCCGGACATGTCGCCAGCTCAACTCATTTGTCCGAGAAGAAGGCTGGAAGATCTTCGCAAGGTCCCGCTTCCCGTCTTTCCCTCGAGTCGACCAGTCCGCCCACCACATTGTTCACTCCTTGACGACTCTTTCCCGAAACTTTGATCGCAAAGCCATCGTGGCGCGCAACCTCGAGCCCTCGGGCTCCATAATGTCCCTAAACACAAGAGAGCAGCTCGCGACTTGGAAAAAGCCCCGTGGGCAAACAATCGGCTATTTGCCTTGCTTAGATTCATACGAGAAATTCAACGGCGGAGACATCCATGGAAGGAGAGAGATTCTCGCATGGAGTGCAGGATCAGATCTAGTAGTACGCGCAAAAGAGACGGGTCCGGCTGTGGAAGCCTTGTACGATAGCTGTTCACCAGCAGACAGGCATACATACTTTGATCAGTACCATCACAAGACTGATTGGCATGTTTTCAAAATACCCGGTTCGATCGAAGGCAGAGACGACATCACATGCATTCAAATTCTGCGGCCCTGGCAACGGAAGTTCAGCCCAAATTTTGGCCGCTATGTTGAGCCCATAGTGGTCGGAACGGCAGATGGAGAGCTAAATTTGCTTCATCTCAATCTCGATGTAGTTCCAAGTTGGCGAAGGTACATCTACAATACGAGTAACCGTATAGTGAGAGCTATATCCACTTCTCCGTCCCCAAGGCCCTTGCTCGCCGCCGCCTTGGGACGCTCGGATTTGGCTCTTTACCCTGTTTATCCTGGGAACAATCACGACACCTCAGGGGTAGAGCCGGTTAGCGAGTTCGACCTGCTGCCGGATGATGGCACGGAACAGTTGCCTCGCATATGGTCAGCTCGCTTTTTGTCCCACGAAAGTCTCCTTGTAGGAGTAGGTCCTTCCAAAGAACCCATCCAGCTATGTGCGATAACTCCGACTGGGTTTGCGTCGGAGCCGATTCGAAAATTCAGCATAGGGGCCTCTATTTCCGATCTCATTTCGAGTAATCCTGATTCCAAAATGTCGTCAGCGTACTCCCTGTCCGGCCTTCCATCAGCCTCGGATCCAGAGAGAGATGACCCCAATCTTTTTCTTAGTGGATGGTACGATGGCGTCGTGCGACTTCACGACGTCCGCTCGCCGTCTACGCACGTCTCAAGCTATTGGGACACTTCTGAAGACGGTGCAGTGTACTCGATCCTTCCAAAAGCACGGGAACGGCTGGTAGTCGGCGGCTCAAAGCACTGCATGCTGAAGTTTTACGATCTTCGAGTTTCAGGAGGCCGAGCGTACCGCTTTTCAGACAACGGCGGTGGAACAACCGCAGAAACGGGCGAAAGCCTAGATGCGTCCTATGAGGATAGTGGGTGGAATGTGTTTTTGAATTCGAGGAATGATTCTTGCAGTCGCCGGGATCGGATCCTGGACTCTCCTGTATACTCTTTGACGAGCCCTTCTGCACATTCTCCTTCAATTTTTGCAGGTCTCGAAGATCACGCTGTGCAGGTGGATCTGACGTCCATCCACGACCCTCACCCTGATCCCATGTTTCAGCATTGCCTAGTTCGCACGGGCAAGAAGCGGATGGTCAATATCAAAAAGAGCTGGAATCCGCGAGGCGATGTGTCTTCTGTGGCCGGATACGAGCAAAGCGATCTGCTACTGAACGTCCAGTCAGGCGTCGGCTTGCACCAAGGCACGTTGCCCGGATGGGATGAGCGTTGGATGAGCAGTAAAGACCCGAAGGCATCGAATTCTCAACAGAACGCCCCTGCGCGTAGACATGCGCACCGTCACAGGCGGCCGAATGGAGGCGCCGAGCGATAGGCGTTAAATCCAGGCTTTTGGTGTTGGCGAGCAGGATTCGCATGGCACCTTTGTGAATCATCCTCCATCAGCTGGTACTGCGCATACGGCGCTGTTCGGTTTGGGTTCCCATTTGGGCCATCAGAGCCTCTATCTCCAAACCACCCTCCAATCATATGGATGCCAACATCAGCCAAGCCGCGTAAGCGACGCCGCAAGACCGCTTTGGTAGCCGCGCTCCAGCCTTGTGGACTGATATCGTCAGGAATGATTGCGACGAATGTTCCGGATCAAAGATAGATAAGATTAGACTCGACAACACGAAGATGTGACGACCGACGGAGAAAGATCGTGTTGGTTCGGAGCGAAACTTCCGACGTGGATTGCGATTTCTTACTTGCATCGTCGCTTGCAATGGCGCGCTCTAGGCATTGGCCTGAGTTACGGCTAGAACTGCGTTTACAACAGCGAGGCGCATGGGGCGTGGAATGTCAGCATTTTTACGAATCTTTCCGCTACCGTCAGACCAGATCGTCTCGTGTGAAATCCTCAAGTGGTCTCTGTGGAGATGGACGAAAAGATCGCCTGTCTTCTGGGCTAATTTTGTTATAGAACTCGCCGCTATCTGAGTTTTAAAAGATGCACCAAGACTACTTGATCGCAAAATGTTCGTCTGCAGGTTCAACTTTTGCTTTGCGTTTCATTACCGCAACCCCGGAGAATATCGTCCCAGAATGGAAATGCATGCAGAGCTATGCTCAACTTCGTCGACCAAGATGAAAAGCCCGGGTCGACTCGACGTGCCACTAAAATTTCAACACCTGAAACGGAGGTATCGCGCTGTCCAGCTTTTGTCTTGCATCATCTAGCAAACTCAATTCTATCAGCGTTGCATCCGCTTCAAACACAGGATGGAAAAAGTATTTACGGCACTACAACAGCTGCCGTAGTCCTAAAGTCAATTGCCGTGGCTACGACTGGCACCTGCTATTTCAGGAAAGGTCGGCTCTTCGGCGGCCAGTGTCGGTGAGTTTTGACGTCCAGTGCCTTCACAACGCTAATACACGGGTAGGCAACGGGTGTACAGGGATGACTTTACAGTTTCACATGTCCACTTTGAAGAGGGCTAGACATTTCGGCAACACAATGGCTCGAGAGACGGCACAAAGACTTGAAAAACAAACACTTCCTCCCCCCTTTAGCAAAGAAGTCGCTTGAAAATAGAGAACTAGAGGCACGCGATCAGCCAGTGAATTCCTTGCTTTTCTCAGTCCTCCGCTCGTTTGCTGACAACCAGAAATTTCCATCTGGGTGTCTGGCTCTACAAAAAAAATTGCTTTGCGAATGACTACGCTGGGGAGGCAAACACGGTAAACCTCGATCAGGAAAAGATCCTTCGTCTTGCTAACGCACCTAGTTGGTGGCCAAGATGCAAGCAAGGACAATTCGGCGCAAATTGCCGGTGGGGGGTAGTCTTCAAGTCCGTCGTTGCTCTCAGCGTTTAAGCTTAAACGCGGACGTAACCATCAACATGTGCCAAGTCGCTCCTTGTGTAGGGCATTTTGACCATCATCGAACCACTTTACGTCTCGGAGAAAAATACAACGCAATACACATCCTCCTCTTGGTCTGGACTTCTGAGTGGTCACGCTGTCAGAGAATACGGGAAAAGCAAGAACACCTTATCCGCGCTGTATGCACTTTGGGGGGCAAGTGACGTTGGTGATTCGCTTCGACGATGCACCCCTGCACTCCGCAAACTGCACATTGCAACCCCGGAGAGGGAGCTCGATCCGGCGCCTTGTTCTTGGGATATACTAATTGGACTCCAGTCTCTCTGGCGTAGAACCAATGACACCGATCGCTCTGGCCGAATCCAAAGTAAGCCGTGGTGTGCTATCGTCGAGGTCGAATCCCCGCACCCCTGTTGCTGCGCTCTTAGCTCACCCACTATTTGCATGCAAGTTTATCAGCGATACCCAGGTATACGCGACCAATCCAACAACAAGGCATCCTACCGTCGACTGTGCTCCGCAACCAAAACGGCAATATTGACAGCCGCCTCATCTTCGATGCTGACCAGGCACAGGTGATAGTTGAACAGAGGGAACATGGATACTGTTGCTTGGTGGCACGGCAGAAAGACATAAACTCAAGCCTCTCCCGCAAGCTTGTCTAAGCCAGTCAGCCCTTTGGCGTGTCAGCGCGGCTCCGACAACATGAAGATGCTCAACCGTCTCTGGAGCTCGAGGCACTCGGCGCCGACACTTTCCACTCCGAACAGCAACAGCGCTGATGCTGTCTCACTCAACAATGCAAAGGTCGAGGCAAACATCAGAATCGATCCAGCAGAGCACGAGCAGAATGGTGCAAGCCGACCAATCGGTGTTGCCAAAGTTGAAGCTGTCCAGGCACTTTACGGCAAATATGGCAAATATTTCCTGTGGTTCGGCTTGGGCATGATCATGATTGGCTTGTAATGCTCTCTTCAAGTCAAAGTATTGTGACATGCTTACTCTTTCATAGCGAATTGGACAACAGTTTGGTCTACACCTACCAGAACTACAGCACCTCGTCCTTCAACAGTCTCTCGATTCTGGGCACTCTCTCCACTGCCGGGACCATCGTGACTGCCATCATCAAGCCACCCATCGCCAAGATCAGCGACGTAATTGGGCGTGGCGAGACGTACTTGATCACCATCTCCTTCTACCTCCTCTCGTATATCCTGTGTGCCTCGGCCAAGGACATCAACACGTACGCCGCAGGCTACGTCTTTTACCAGGTTGGCCAGTCTGGAACTAGCATCTTGGACTCGATCGTCTTTTCCGATGTCTCGTCGCCTCGCTGGCGTGGCTTCGTCATTGGAATCTCGTTCACCCCCTTTCTCATCATGCCGTGGATCTCGGCGTTTATTGTCGATGATGTTACGAAGCCAACTGGCATTGGTTGGAGATGGGGAATTGGCATGTTTGCCATCATCATGGTAAGTTATATCATTTCTTGTCAGACTTGGAAAGCCCCTTTCCCGTAGTTCACGATTCATTTCTCAGGGGATCAGAGTTTCTCATCAAAAAACTGCAAGTACCACGAAGCTGCGAAACTGACAAGTACTAGCCAATCGCCGCTGGCCCACTTATTGCCACAATACTCTACTTTTCACGCAAAGCCAAGAAAGCCGGCTTCGTTCCTGAAGTCAAGATCAGCCTGTGGGAATTCTGCTCGCTCATCGACCTTGGCGGCATGATTCTGCTATGCGGCGGCTTCGCGATGCTGCTCCTCCCTTTCACGCTGGCAGCATCGACGCCAGGCAAATGGAGCACGCCATGGGTTGATGTGCTCATCGCGCTCGGCGTCGTGTTCCTAATCTTGCTGGTACCCTATGAGAAGTTTGTTGCGAAACACCCGGTGGTGCCAACGCACTATGGAAAAAGCCTGACGATTGTGCTTGCCTGTACGCTTGCGGGCATCGATCAAATCGGTTTCGCGGCGCAACACACCTACCTGTATGCTTGGGCGACGGTGGCACACAACTACTCCGCTCGGGATGCGACGTTTCTTGTAAGTCCTCCTACACCCGCACGGTCAAAAAAGGGCGAGCAAGCGACACGTGGCGTATCGAGACTAAAGAAAGGATGCTGATTTCCTGGCAAACAGAACTACACCAACGGCGTGACGGAATGCCTCGCGGGCATCGTCGCCGGCATCATCATGTACAAGACGCGGCGCTACAAATGGCTCATCATGTTCGGCGTCATCGTGCGGTGCATCGGCTACGGCGTCATGATCCGGCTGCGCGGCGCGCACAACAGCACGGCCGAGCTCTTCGTCGTCCAGCTCATCCAGGGCGTGGGGTCCGGCTTCATCCAGCAAATCGCCCTCGTCGCCGCCCAGGTCGAGGTGCCGCACTCGGAACTGGCCCAGATCTCGGCCCTCGTCCTGCTCATTACCTTTTTGGGCTCTGCCGTCGGCAGTTGCGTCGCCGGCGGCATTTACACGAACGAGTTCAAGGTCTTTTTGAGGAAGTATCTGGGCGCCGATACTCCGCAGAGCACCATTGATTCGGTGTATGATTCGATTACGGGGACTTTGCCGGCGTGGGGCTCGTCTGAGCGCGAGGCCATTAATTTGGCGGTATGGCGCCGCTCCTCCTTTCCCTGTCTTCTGTGTGGCAGTGGCTAATCTTCTCGCTTGCAGTACTCCGAAGTCATGAAGAAGATTACTATCGTCGGCTTCGCTGTTGCCGTACCGCTCCTTCTGTGCGCGTGGTTCCTACCCAACGTCGAGTTGCAGTAAGTATCCGTGTATCAAGCCCGCCAAACGGGAGGAGACACTGACCGTGTTGTAGGGACATGACCGTGCTGTCAATGTTTGAGGGCAGTGGTGCGGAGACGACGACCACCACCACCGACAAAGAGGGCGCCGGCAGCGTCGAGATGGTGGGCACGGACTCCAAGTCTGAGTCAAAGGACAGGAGTTGAAAGATGTCGATTGCACGATCTAGATCATCTGTGGCAAGGGGCGTACGAAGAGTTTTAATTTGCTTGTTGAACCAGGAGGCTTCCAACACAACAGAATGCATGAATATTGGCTGCTCGAGCACTAGGCTAGGACATATAAGCCGATTAGACCGCATGTCTTGGCAGGAGCAAGCCGGGTGTAGCTTCCAAAATCACGACAAATTTTTTTCCAAGAAGAACATCGATACAAATGGACACTGGACAGTGATTGTCAAAGACGGCAATTCTATTACAGCATATACCACACAATGCATCAAGAAGGAGCATATATAACAAAAAGCTACCACTCCTACACATGCCCTTCTGACGAGGGCACTACTCACGCCAGATGAACAAAGAACAAAGTAGCTGCAACTCCAGGCCGTTCCTTCCATCTTTACCGCCACTGCAATACCACCAATATAATCTGCCGTCATCATCGTTGCGCAAGGAATATGTGGACAAGACAAGAAATTCGATTCCAATCAAAACGTTCCAAAAAAACGGAAACGACAAAACGAGGCCCACCCGTTCGCTCCAGCACCTGTAGCTCGATGATATTTTTGCAAACAGCTTTGCGGCGCGACGTGAAGCCAACAAGAAAGATCGGCAATCAAAAAAGGAGAGAAGAGCAAAGCGCCTCCCCTCGCTCCCTCCACCATGCTTCCATCCGCCGTCCACCCTCCGTCTTTACAATACGGTTCTCAACTCACAGTACTACTTCCCACAACCCACACCTCATATTAAATTACTTGCCACCCCTAAACGAGCCACCAATCTCATCGCCCCAGGTACCAACATCGACGTCGCCGCCGTAAATGGTGTTGTTGACCTCGATGACGTTCTGCCAGACGTCCTGGTACTTGCGCTCGCACTCGGCCAGCACCTTGACCACGAGCCCGCGGCTGATGCCCAGGTCGTCGCCTTCGCCAAAGTGCTTCTCGACGCGCTTGCGCAGCGCCTCGATGCCCTTGCGGATTTCCTTCGAGTCGTGCGATGCAACCATCTTCTTCCACACCGAGCGGCTGTGCGACGGCCGCCCGGCAAGTGCGCTTTGCGGTGTCCCCGAGGGCATGGCGCGGAGGAGACCGGGGATGGGCGCAAGGAAATCCTGGGATATTTGTCAGCCGCATGCTTCTTTTTTGGTCGCGTGTTTGGCTTGCTTACCAGGAGTTTGCCAAGAGGGCGCCGGATGACAGCGTCGACGTAGAGCGACATGTGCTCATTCATCTCCGATTGCGCCCTCTCCTTCCATTCGCCAAGGACTATGTCGCCGCGCGCATCGACCTCCTCAATGTAATGATTCATGTTTTCAATGTGCAGAATGTGGTAGTTCAGAGCCTCCTTGTCTTCGGGGTCTGCGCCAACACCGGAGACTCCTGGCGCTTGTGCAGCCATGGCAGTTGGGCTTTCTTTGGCAATGACCTTCAACGACTCGAACATGGCCTTGTTGATCTTTGAGTAAGCCTCGTCGACGAGACTCCTGACTTCCGAACGCTCCGGGTCGTCGACCGCCGGCAACATATTCTCGATCGCAGCGCTAAAGTGCGGGAATGTCTTGATGAACGCAATGACGCCCTTTCTTTTCTTGATCTTGACCTTGGTGTCTTCAATGGCCGCAATTTGAGTCTCGACGAAACGCTGGAATTGCGTCGAAATGCGACCTTGGAGACCCTGCATGACCTTGGTGAGGAAGTCCTGATTCGTTTCCTCCAGCTCGATGAGCTTGCGGTCCAGAGAGGCCAAAATACCGACACCTTGCCTGAAAATGTGTAAGCGGAGACGTACAAAACAGACACACGATAGACTTACAAAGGATCATTGCTAGCGACTCCGTCAGCAGTGTTCTGGAGCTCGCCCTGCCACCATCCGAAGATGGCTTCCATGCTCTCGATAACACGCTTGGCCATGGCGCGGTCAGGTTCAAACATGCGCCTTGCGAGCAGGTTGGAGCCTTTTCTTTGGTACGGAGCGGCAGCGTTGACAGCGTCGGCAAAGTCGAGGTTCTCCGATGAGGTAGCGTGGAAAAACTCGACGACGAAATTTTGTTCTGTAAACACGAGCGGACACATCTCGTCGAGCGCGCCACTGAAAGCCTCAAAGGGAAACAAGGTGCCTGACATATTTTTGGCCTTCTCACCTGAACTGGACCGAAGGCCTCGGGCAAGCGTTCCACTGCGCTTCACGGTAAGCTTCCGCGTAGTGCTCTTCAAAGTTTCCGTATCCTTTTCTTGGGAAGTGAACAAAAGATCTTGCTCGTCGCCGGTAATCTTGCGAGCCATCTTGGTCCAGGCCATCATGTTGCCTCTAAATTCGTCCTTGTAGATAGGCTTCGATCGCTCTTGGTATGAGCGCAAGAGCGCATCCCAAGTCTGGCCGTCAATTTCCTTGGCGAAGAGCATCAGCGGGCTATATTGCCAAAGTGCGTTGCGCGCAAAATCATGAGTAGCGGGATCCAGCTTGGTCGAATGGCCGGCGCTTTGCCTTTGAATGGCGTCTTTCGTGTTCAATAGAGCTGCGCCAAAGGTCATATCCATGTGTTGTCGCAATCGTTGGAGGAAAAAGGCGCTCTCCTGGATGTAGTTTTGCTTCTTTTCTTGCAGCGCTCTCATGTTGGACAGCTCGCTGTCGCCCATTCCACCCATCTTCTCGCCAATCTCCACTCCGCGTCGGATTGCAGGGTCAATCGTAATCATTGCCTTGTATAGAAGCAACAATGCACGCTCAATGGCCTCCAAGCCCTCAGGTTTGCCGATTCCAGCCCCGCGAAGAGGCTCAAGCTGGCGCTTGTCGATCGAGATAGTTGAGACAAGCTTTTGAAGCTCTGCCTGAAGAATCTTTTGGTTGGCGGTCTGAACTTGGAGACCCTGACTCTGTGCTTCGATGAACGCGATGTCGTCGTTCAGGCTGCTCAGCTCTACATTATAAAGCGTAAGCAGACCCTCGAGCTCGTCACACTCGGCAATGACTCTGTCCATCATGGTGGCAACCACTTCGACCTTGTCATAGTCGGTGTCTTGGTTGCTGAGCCAAGCGCCTGCCTCGACGCGAGCGATTTCGCGCTTCAGTTCGGCTTCAAAAGCCTCCAGCTTCTTGGGCTGAAGACCCGTGCTCCCCCATCCAAAGTCTGACAGAATCGATTCGACTTCGAGGCCTCGAGTGTCCAGGACACCCACATCAACGCCGAGAGAAGTAAGGTACTTGGCTTGTTGGTTGGATCGGCGTCTCGCCCGACGAAGATCTTCTGGTGACTTGCCGCGCTTACTGTCAGGGCTTGACGCACGACGCGAGTCCGATTCCTGATATGCTTTGGCAGCCGCATTGGGAGCAGAAATTTGGAGCTCTGGAATCTGCGCAGGCGAAGGCGACGACAGTTCCGCGTCGGGACTCTTGACGTCAATCTTGCTGTCGGGTTCACCCGACTTTGGTGTTTCAGCCCTGATGCTGTCATCTGTCCCAGTTCTGTTAAGCGAAGGCGCATTGAAAACTCCAGTTATGCCGTCTGGTTTTTGTTCCGACGGTGCGTCAGCGAGTGCGGCCTTGAACTTTTCGGCAGCACCGCCCGCACGTGGTTTAAACGCTCCATATGCATTAGCAGCGCGCCGCAGGACATCGGCCATTTTCGGCTTCCCGTCTGAACCAGATGATGCGAGTTTTTTCTTCATCAGCATGTTTCCAGCGGCCGGTTTTGTCTCCTCGGAATCATCGCTCCTCCGCGATAATGGCTGCGGAGATTCTGCGCTCTGCTCAGCTGGAGGAGTTGGTTCGGGAGTTGCTTCTTGTTGAATCGGAGGCGACGTCTCTTCGACCTTGGGCTCTTCTGGCTCCACCTTGGGCGGCGGCATCTCAGGAATTGATTTCTTGGCCTTGAGTTCCGGAGTCTTTTCCACATCTGACGGCATGAAGCCTCCCGGCATGGCAGTTGGCGCCAGGACAGGGCTTGGCTTGACGATAGGGGAGGGTGGAGCTCGAGGTGACTTTGGAGGGGGCGGGACGTTGGCAAAACGTGGGGACTTTGGAGGTGCATCTGCTGTACTACCAGTCGATACAGAAGGTAATATGGGAGGCCTCTTCCGCTCCGGCGGTGCTGCCTTGGGAGGCTCGTCCACCGGTTCATCTTTTCTGGAAAGATTGCTTTGTGACGTGCCAGGCCGCAAGCCTTGCGGAGTCGGGTCTCGTCGATTACCATTGAGGCCGAGTTTCGCGGGACTAGGAACTGCAGATTCTGCTGGGCTACTGCCATACCCACCAAGACCATTTTCAAATGACTTTTTGGCAGCAGGGGATTTTGGAGGAGGGTCGCTGGGTGTCGACGTCTTGGGATAAGCAGAATCAAGAGGAGACTTGGGAGCAAAGCCGCGCCTCGCTGGACTTTGCACAGGAATGGATATTTGTGGCCTCGTTGGCGGAGGGTCAGGTGATGAAGGCATTTGGGAGAATTCAGACTGGGAAGATTGTGGTGTGAGGCGGGCGGAAGAAGAGAGAGACGGAGGAGGACCTGGAGATGGTCTGAATTGCTCTTGGCTTGGCCTGGGGCGCATTTGGTCCCCGCTTGGTGCCCGCATCGCGACTCTTTCTCCCGATTGCTGGGATCTCAATTGGCGAGCTTCCCAACTTGGTGGAACTCCTGGCGCCGTCTCCCCGCCGCGAGAAGGCGGCGGTCGTGGTTGTGAAGACGATCTCTCATCAGAAGTGCCGGGGCGGCTCCGCGGTTGCAACGGCGGCGGTAGTCCTGGTTCGGCAGAATCTTGCGAAGGGTCTCGTCGGCGCGCTTCTGAGCTATCCCGACCAGCACCAACCGGCCGCCGGCGCGGAGAATCCCTGGAACGATCGCGTGGTGGGGCAGCCACCACTCGTCCAGGAGATTCTGCAGATCTCGACGGGGGTGGACGAGAGCTCGGGCTGGATGGAGGTTTCGTGACAGGAGCAGGAGGTACGCTCTGGCTTGACGGCGCTGAAGGTTTAGTCGGCGGGCGAGCCATCAAGTCCAACTCTCTTTGGCTAAAACCGAGCATTCGCGGCACCTTTCCAGACGTATACTTGCCGTAAATCTTGACCAAACTGTTGATGAAGAAGTCCTTTTCCTTTGGCGAGTTTGCCTGCCAGTAATATGGCTTTGCCAGAGTGACGATGAAGCCCGTCGGCCCAGCCCATTCCTTGCGCTGAGCCTCCTCTGGAGTCTTTGGCGTGGCATTGGCAAACGACTCTATGGCAGTCAAATCCTCCATATTCCAGGTTTTGCCAATCGAAAAGGTGCCGTTGGCATTTTCGCGTGCCTTGTGCATCCTCACCCTTCCCGAGCTGCGGACGGCGACGATGATGACACGGGGCTTCTTATTTCCCGGATTCGACGTCGGCGGCGGAGGAGACTGGGGATAGGCGGCATCTTCGGAGACGCGCAGATGGGTAATGTACGATTCGGATACTTTGGCAGCAGTCAGCGCATTCGAGTCTGGCGGACAAGGGTCGGCCTCTGGCCGCATACAGGCTCCGTTGGTGTCCATTTTTGAGAAGCAGCTTTCTATTATCCTCCTCTTTTCATCCTCGTACTTTTCGGCTCGCCCGCTGCCACTTGTGGGCGCAGCCGAGGCGGAGCGCGGCGCCCTTCCATCCTGGCTTTGCCCTCGGTCGTAGGAACCGTTCATAGCGGAACGATATCAGGGAGCGGATTCAAGGGAGAAGCGAGACACGATCCAAGGAGCGCGGGGTGGACGAGGAGCAGGGCGCAACGGTCATCATCCGCAATGCAGGCGGCGACGTTGGAGGAGGTCAAGGGCGAGGATGAAACGGCTTCGGTGGCTTCGCTGGCAATTGCGGTGGGCGCGGGGGACGGGGGGCTCAGACGGGGCCAGAAAGTGTCGTGGTGAGAGGTGTAAGAGGGAGGTTGAGGAGGTCGGGAGGTTGTGGGAAGGGCGAGTGTGACAAGTTCTGTCAAAGCAAGCGGCTCTGGATGCAGCTTGTCTCAGTCGTCGAGAGACAGCTCCGCCGGACTCTGCCAGGTGAGGAGCCAGTGGTGCCCTGCTGTACTAGCGGGCTCGCGCTGATGGCGAGGGCGGGCGAGGGTCGGGTTGCTCCCGGTCGGCGCCGCTTCCCCGTGTGAATCTTGGCACGCCGATCCTGGGCGAAATTTTGGACGCTCAACACCGCAACAACACTTTTATTTCTTCCCTTTCCACACTTTTCGCAAACCTCACACCTACCATCTCCATCGCCATGGCCAAGAACAAGGTCACCAAGTCCACGGCCGCCCCCAAGGCCCCGCCTGCCGTCCTCGACCTCGTCGACAAATTTCTGCGCACTCACGGTTTCGACAAGGCGGCCGAGAAGCTCGAGAAGGAGGCCAATGCCGACAACGAGGGCTGGAAGGATACCGCCAAGGACAAGCCCAGCCTCGTTGAGCTCTACCAAGAATGGGAGGAGGATCGCGAGATAGACGGCGAAGTCAAGGACGAATTGGCCAAGAAGACCAAGAGCGAGAGCACAAGCGACAGCAGCGACAGCGACAGTGAGGATGAGAGCAGCTCAAGTGAGAGCTCGAGCGATAGCGATAGCGAGGAGAAGAAGGCATCCGAGAGCGATAGCGACAGCAATTCCAGCGATTCCTCAGACTCGTCCGACAGCGACAGCGATTCTTCGGATTCCGACTCTGAATCCGATTCCTCTAGCAGCAAAGAAAGCCAGCTCCCCACTCCTCAGAGCTCCTCCTCCTCGTCTTCATCTAGCTCGTCCAGCTCGTCCGACAGTGACAGCAGTGACAGCGATTCCGAGTCGGACGACAAAGCATCTTCAAAGGACGACTCGTCAGACAGTTCCAGCGACAGTTCTAGCGACAGCTCCAGCGACAGCGATAGCAGTGACAGCGACTCGGATTCGGACAAGAAGGTGAAGAAGGAGGAATCATCAGACAGCGACAGCGATTCCGATTCCAGCTCTAGCTCTAGCTCCAGCTCGTCCTCATCATCTTCGGCCTCCTCCACCAAGAACAAGAAAACCAAGAAGGAAAAGAAGGAAAAGAAGAAGAAGACGGTCGTCAAGAAGGAAGAACCATCATCCTCCTCGGGCAACAGCAGCGCGACCCTCTCGGCCTCTCCCAAGCCCACCACCAACAAGAAGCGCAAAGCCTCTCCCTCGCCCGCCGACGACTCGACTCCCGCCACGGACGGCCCCAACTCGGCCAAGCGCGCACGCAAGCAAAACGAGCCCTTCAGCCGCATCCCCAAGGACCAGTACGTCGACCCCCGCTTCGCCAGCAACGCCTACGTGCCGTACGACTACGCCAACTCGGCCCACGAGCGCCTGATCGTCACGCGCGGCAAGGGCTTCACCAAGGAGAAGAACAAGGGCAAGCGCGGCAGCTACCGTGGCGGCCAGATTGACACCAACGCGTTCAACGGCATCAGATTTGACGACTAAACGAGGGACGTGATGTTGTTTTTGTTGGGGGGGTTGAGGCTTTTGAGTTGGTGTGATGTTGGACGGATGGATAGAAGCATTTCGGCAGATAATCAGACGCGAAGGCCAAAGACCGGATGACTACTCTCAATCTGTACGCCAATTGAATATTCCGAGTGGAGGCAAAAAAAAAAGACAGCATGTATTACACTAGACAAGGCGTCGTAGACGGACCTGGGGGGGGGTGTTGCGATTGATTCCAATTTTGAATTTTTGAAAGGTTTGAAAGTTTTTTTGATTCCCTCTTCACTTCTCCTTTCCTCCCCCCCCCCCCCCCCCCCCCCAAAAAAAAAAAAAAAAAAAAAAAAAAAGCTCTAGAACAGACAGACAGGCGGAGACCGAGACGTGTAGACAGAGAAAGACCTTGTCCCTTTCCCAAAAAGTTCCACGGCAGACAGACGGAGAGAGAGACTTAGTCTTACCCTTCTCCGCACGTCTGAATCATGTCCATAGAAGATAGATATTATCACATCTCATCTTGTCCACCACCAAAAAAAAAGTGAATTGACTCTGCGCCGTCACTCAATTGGCATGCCGTAGGTGACGACCAAATCCAGTTCATACGCATCCCCCCCCCCCTTGCATAGATGTAATACAAAACACAACGTACGCGTCGCTCGCCCGCCGCAACTGCCGGCTAGAACACTGCGCAGGGCGCCAGCAGACCCAGAGGGAAATGATGTGTGGTTAGGCAGACGGACGGCGGGCAAGCATGATGGCATACTGAAGACAGACGACGGACGGGAGAGGGGCTCTCGTGGGACAGGTTCATGTTGAATAATAGATAGACGCTCAGTGTCGGACAGCCAACAACGGAAGCAAAACAAGTCGCGGTGGGAGTATTGCCAGGTGAGCACAAACAGATATTGCACAGGAATGCTTCCATTCCGCACCAACGTTGCCACATCTGCGCTTCAATGCCTTCTTCCATTTCATGACCACACTTCGGGGCCTGATCTGTTCTCGACCTGGTCAAGTCCAGTCCAGACCTATCCATCCATCCAATCAACACAAGCCCTCCAACTCACGGCCAACACACATTTTGTCTTCTCAACGAACAGAACCATATCCGTCCATCCATCAATTCGGCTCATCTACGGATGCGCTACGCACCAGTGGGCCAAGAAATCCCTCAACCCACACAACTCAAGACGACAACAAGTATTCATGCTTTTTTGTTCGGCGCGCAAAAATAAAAACGACGCAAAAGACGGAAAGAAAACAAAAAGGTAATCTCATGCGTGTCAGATTCGGGCTCAGTCATCAAACCACGTACAAAGCTTGAAGAAAAAAAAAAAGAGAAAGAAATGGGGTAGCAGCAGACAACAGCGGACGCAACAATGATGCTGGAAAGTTGCGGCAAGGGTGAGGAGGATGAGAGAGAAGGAGATGCTGAGCTGCATGAGACAAGAAGGACAAAATGTGTGAATACCTCCCTACGAAAACCCAAAAGTGGAGATGTCTGATGCGAAGGTATTAAAGGTGCTAGTAAAGGGGAAGACGACCGGCGCACACGAGACCGCGGAAGGGGGAATAATCAAAACCGGGCGGTGTCGTGACCAGCGTCTATGACAAGACATTTTGTGGCATCAACTTTTTTACATGATGATTGCAGGGACTGTGAATAAATTAGCATGTGAGTGCCATTGAGGCGAGCATCGCAGCTTACCGTCCACATTTTGCTTGATCGACTTGTGCGGCAGAATGGAGCCGCCATTGACGTAGATTTCATCGCCAATCGACACGTCGTCGCCCAGAACCGTGACGTTCTCCAACCGCGCCCACTTGCCAACAGAGCTGTTCCAGCCGACAATGGTCGACTTGATCCACGCGTGGTCCTTGACCTTGCTACTTGCCAGCAGCACGCAGCGCTGGAGCCGCACGCCGTCGCCGACCACGACGTTGGGACCGATGGTCACGTTGGGGCCTATGCGGCAGTTCTTGCCAATCTTGGCCGTTGGGTCGATGAGCACGTTGCCGCCGTATACGAAAGGCTCCGACGAGGGCGTGAGCTCCTTGGATGCCCTCTTGGCGAGGGAGGAGAGGTAGAGGCAGGTACCGGACAAAAAGTCCTTGGGCTGACCGACGTCCATCCAGAAGCCCTCGAGGTCGTACGAGTGCAATTGGCCGTCCTTGCAAATAGCGGGAAAGATTTCCTGCTCAATTGAAGTCGGGCGCAGCTCAATGCGGTTCAGCACCGAGGGGTTGAGGATGTAGAGACCGGCGTTGATGCGGTTGCCGACGAACTCGACGGGCTTCTCGACGAAGCGGTCGATGCGCGAGGGGTGGCCGGGCTTGTGTACCACGACACCGTACTTGGACGGCTCCTCGACCTTTGTGACCACAATGGTACCCTCCTCGCCGTGGCCCTTGTGGAACTCGGCAAGCTGCTTGAAGGGGTATTCGCAAATGACGTCGGAGTTGAGGACGAAGAAGGGAGAATCATCCTTGCCGAGGATGCTTTCGGCGAGCTTCAAGGGACCGGCGGTGCCCAGAGGCTCGTTTTCGACGGAGAATTCTATGCGGACGTTGTACTGCTCCTCATACTGGTGGGGGTCAGGACATGGGTTGGCGAGTGGGGCGCGGGGCTGTAGGGCTGACCTTTTTCAATGCGGCCGTCATGATCTCCGGGCGATAGTTGACGGCGAGGACAATGTCGGTAACACCTGCGGCAGCCAGGGCCTCGACCTGGTGCAGGATCATGGGCTTGTTGGCGAACTCGACCAGCGGTTTCGGCAACGTGAGGGTCTGCGCAGAAAAAGGGTCAATTGGCGCATTGCGGCCGAGGGTCCAGGAGACGTACGAGAGGGCGCAGACGGGTGCCAAAGCCACCGACGAGAATGAGGGCTGCAAGCAAACAAAAATGTTAGCACAGGCCGTGGATTGAACAAGAGCGCAAGGCTTGGATGCGACCCACCCTTCATGATGGTGCGCGGTGTTCAGGAGACGGAAAAGAGATGGGAGCGGGGTGTGGTGAGCGAGCGACGGAGCCGTAGAAAAAAAAGTACGGGCTTTGGTGGTGAGTTGAAACGGTGAAGGATGTCGAGAGAGCGGTGGAAGGGTATTTGGGTGTTGTTGTTGAGAGATTGAGAGAAGGGGGGCAGGCGCAAGGAGATGGAGACAGGCAAGGTACGAGTCGCAAATAAGGACACCTGGAGAGCAGAGGGCGACATGGAGTGGAGCCACCGACGACGGACGGCGCCCTGGACATCCCTGCCGGCCTCGACCGACAGCGACGCGCACCTGCGCCGACACGATGGCAACAGCCCGCGCCACGAACGCTGACGACCTCGACGATAATATTATTGTTCCCTGCCAATTCCACCGTTTTGCGTGCCTTAGTCCATCCTTTTGGCTTTGATCCTAACCACGGCTGACAGAGATGACAATGGCCGGCGGCGCGCTGCCCAACCCAACCCACGGATGGCATCAATCCCTCCTGGGCTGCCATGACTGGAACGGCCACATATCGCAATATGGACTAGGGAGGAGTAGGACTCGGCGCAGGCTCGCGCATCATGTGCCATTCATCTCCAATCTGTGATACACGAGCGAGCAAGGGCGGTATGCGGAAGACGAGCCGCGACTCTCCCGATTCGCTGGGGTTTGTCGACCCCTGGACTCAGCTGCTTGAACAACAAGTCGAAGACTGGCGAAGGGTGACACGGCATGGTCTGGAGATGTGGTGTCAGGCTTCGTGCGGGGAAGACGACACCATCAGCCTTGCCGTCTTTTTTGGTTTGGGCGTGGGGTGGTGGGGTGCGGTGGGAGATGGGCGCAATGGCGGTAAACGCATGAACTGTTTGGATGGGGAAGAGTTCGGCGGTGTCATGTCATGGTCAGCCATATATAAGTAGAGTGCATATAACACCAAGGGTCCGCTTCTAGATTGCTCAGTCCTCTGACTGGAGACATCGAATGATATGTAGATAGACGAGTGCGGTGATCTCCCGCCCGGCCGTTCCGCCGTCCCAGACTACCCTTACTTACACGTGGGTTGCCAAGGCTTCTCCAGCTCCAGGGAAGCCTGATGAGTGCTCTTCATGGTGTTTTCCTCCAGCAAACCTTCCTTCCGCATAATTATCCGCCTGCTCCCAGCTCCGGCCGTCACGTCATGCGTCTACCGCCCACTCCGGCATCCTCCATCGAAAACAACTCGGGAAACCTGAAATTTTCCCTGGTGCCCGTCCGCCTTGACGTTACGCGGTGGAGCTGAGCGATAAAAGCACCCACTGGCCGCTTCCGACTCGTCACCTTTTCCGCTGCCACCCCACGCTTCGCGCCGCTCAACCTCTAAAGGGCCGTATCGACCCCAGAGATGACTCCGGATTTTCTCTCGTTGAGCTGCCACTAGGCCCTAACTGTCAGGCCTGAGTCGATGGCCCGCCGAATTGCCCCCGTCAACCCTCAGTGCCCTGAACCTTTGGCTCAGCCTCTCTCTCGCATGAAACAATTCTCTGCGCTGGCCAGCGATCTTCAGGAGCGTGCATCCGAAGCTGAAGACTGCTCCGGCCAAGCTCCACCAAGCTCTGTCAAGCTTTTGTCGTTCTGTGTGCCGGTGGCTGATGCCGCGTGCCCTGATTGAAGAAGTCCCGCGGCCGTGTGCCTCATCCCGTTTGCTTTAAAAACTGCGCCTCTGCGCAAAGCTGCTCTTCTCCACTCCTTCCTCCCTCAACATCTTTGCAAAAATGGCTCCCGCACACCGCAGACTGAGCTCCACGGCGTTTGGCCGTGACCGTCGCTTTTCCACCAGCAAGACCGAGTCTGGTGTGTACCAACCAACCAAACTCCACATTTACAAGGGCTGACCTCTCTGCAGAGGCAAACTCGATTGCCCACCGTCAATTCCGTGCTTCCCACGTCGGCCACAAGGTTCACGCCGGACTCGACGCCACTCGTGCCTCTACCGGTGTTGTTTGGACCTCGGAGCGCGCCTACGAGCATGGCTATCTCGAAGACCCCACTTCCTGGGCCAACCTGGGTCAAGGTGCCCCCGAAGTAGACGATGAAATCGAGGGCTGCTTCGAGCGCCCCCAAACCGTCGACATTTCTCTGACTGGACGCGAGTACGGTCCCACGGCTGGTATCAGGCCTCTACGTGAGGCCGTGGCCAACCTCTACAACGAACACCACCGCAAGGACAGGGGCAGCAAGTACACTTGGGAGAATGTCTGCATCGTTCCCGGTGGTCGTGCAGGTCTTATCCGTATCGCTGCGGTCCTCGGAAACAGCTACCTTTCCTTCTTCATTCCCGACTACACTGCCTACAACGAGATGTTGTCTCTCTTCAAGAACTTCTCCTCTATTCCCATTCCCCTCAGCCACGACGACGGCTACCACATCCACCCGGAAAAGATTGCAGAGGAAATCGCCCGTGGAACTTCGGTCATTCTTACCTCAAATCCTCGCAACCCTACTGGTCAGGTCATTACCAACCCGGAGCTCGCGCAGATCCAGGACATCTGCCGCAACCGTGCGACGCTGATCATGGACGAGTTCTATTGTAAGTTCACCGCCCTCCGAACACGCCCGAAACGGCACCTGTGTGCCGAATAGTCCTGCCTGGAGCAGCCCCTTCTCCTGAAAAGAGTCTAATTAATCGCGCAGGTGGTTACAACTACACGACCGGCTGCGATGGCACTGTCGTCTCTGCGGCCGACAACGTCGTCGACGTTGACGAGGACGACGTCCTGATCATCGACGGCTTGACCAAGCGCTTCCGTCTTCCCGGCTGGCGTGTGGCGTGGATTGTTGGTCCCAAGGAGTTCATCAAGGCCATTGGCTCCTGCGGCTCCTACCTTGACGGCGGCACCAACGTGCCCTTCCAGGAGGCGGCAATTCAGATGCTCGAGCCCACCAAGGTGCAGCATGAGATGCGTTCCCTGCAGACTCACTTCAAAATGAAGCGCGACTACGTCGTTGGCCGCCTGCGCGCCATGGGCTTCCGCATCCCCGACGAGGACGTCCCCAACTCGACCTTTTACCTCTGGCTGGACCTTTCGGCGCTGCCCGAGACCATCAACGACGGTCTCAACTTCTTCAACGAGTGTCTGAAGGAGAAGGTCATCGTTGTGCCCGGCATCTTCTTTGACCTCAACCCGGCCAAGCGTCGTGACCTGTTTGACTCGCCTTGCCACCACTTTGTCCGTCTGTCGTACGGTCCTCGCATGGAGACGCTCAAGCTCGGCATGGACTCAATTGAGCGCATCGTCAAGAAGCACCGTGGCGAGAGGGTTGTTCCCGTGCAGCAGCAGCCCATCGAGCGTCCCATTGGCGACGGCCAGCACGTTCAGGCTTAGATACCACTAGAGTTGGAGAGATTCGATTGGCGGCGGTACAAGAACTTTGGGTAGACCTAGACTATACACAACAAGTTGATTGGATTGCGCCATCTTCTCTGAGACGTGTGGATGCCGGCTGACGTCTAGCAGTCCCCTGGCAATTGCGAACTGTCCAGGACATGCGAAACAAGTCAATGCTCGTCTCATCTCTGGGTCCCGCACCTGGAGCTCTGATGTCGACAAAAAGTGGACTCTCCGGGCTAACCTCTTCAGGAAAGTTTGGGTTGCTTGGCAAGAAATGGGCAGCAGGGGTGAGGAACTGACCCACATGCTGAGCATGCGAAGAATATCACTAATGATCCAACAGGTCAACCATTGTCCTCGTTGCTACCAACATGAACGTCTCTCATTCTCCCATCCTCCATTCCCCTCCTACACCTTGTGCTGCAACTCAACCCTCTCCGCTCCCACAGCTTTACCCTCCCCCTCTCCAACCACCCCCTTCACATCCCCCAAATCCTCCGGCAATCTCCCCAAAGCGCGCTCACCAAACAGCAAATCAATCTCCTCCAACGACAGCTTCTTAGTCTCCTTGAAGACAAACAAAATTGTTGGAAACGTCACGCACACGTTCCAGCAGATAAACACAAAGTAAAACTTCCACCCAATATGCCCCAGTCCTTGCGGCGAGACTTGGTTCCAGACGGTCGCCACCAGCCAGTTACCTATGCCCGTCGCGAAAGCGCTGCCGCGCGCGCGGATTTGCATGGGCATGATTTCGGACGCGTAGACCCAGGAGATGCTGCCGAAGGAGAGGGAGAAGAGCTTAGGGAGAAGCGTGGTGAGTCAGGGGCTGGGAGGTGGATCGATGACAGACTTACGACGGTGACGAGGAAGTAGAAGAAGACGCCCGCGATTGAGAGGCCCCGGCTGTGCGCGTCGGTGTTTTGCGAGTTGACAATTGCTTCGCAAACGAGGGCGAGCGTGATGCCCACCGTGCCGAAGAGTAGAGGCTGTTCTTCTCGTCAGTCCAGTTCCTAGAGTCTGGCCTTTCGGATTTAGAGAAGACGAGCTCGCCTTTTTCCGCCCAACGCGATCGAGGATCAGCGTGATGAAGATGAAGTCTGCGCTGCGTGGTCAGCCTTCATTTCTTTGCTTCTCTTGCGTGAGGACAAAGCTAACTCGTTATGGGCCCGACGCAGTTGTAGATGCCGGTCACTAGCAGGCCCGTGTCACCAGTGAAGCCTAGGCTGTCGTACATGATGGTTTGGTAGTAGTTGATTACGTTTATTGTGGGGTGGAAGTTAGCTTGGGATTTCAAAAGGGTGAGTGGGGTACTTATCCTGTGAATTGTGTGAAGACTTGGACGCTAATCGATGTCAGCCCTTCCTCTTTGCCGGTCCTATGCCCATTGAACGAGTCGATTTACTTACAGAGTGGCATGCATGAGCCGAGTCCTCCATTGGGGAACGGTGAACATGATTCGCCAGCCCCTAAGCCAACGGTCAGTCTTCAAAAGTTTCAGAGGAGCGTCACTTCAACTTACGGAGCAGTAATGGCCTTTTCAGCAGACACGGTCATTCTAATCTCACGAAACTCCTGTTGGATCCACTCATCATTCCGTCCATTGTAGTGCAACTTGCGTAACACCTGCATCGCCTCCTCCTCGCGGTCATGCTCAATCAGATGTCTGGGCGACTCAGGGAAAAACAGGATACCGCAGATCAGCATGACGCAAGGCAGCGCCTGGAACGCCAGCGGAAACCTCCACGAAAACGAGCTCGTCTTGGGCACCTTGGACGAGCCGTACCCGACCCAAGTCGACACGATGTAGCCCACGCCAATCATCTGCTGCGACAGGCCGACAATGAAGCCGCGGTTCTTGGGGTGCGCACACTCAGCTTGGTACACGGGGACGCTCATGGAGAGCAGGCCGACGGCCCAGCCGGCCAGGATGCGCCCGACAAGCACCATGGCGAGATTCTGGGCTGCGCTTTGCAGGATAGCACCCAGCAGTGCGATGGCGGCTCCGATCATGATAGTGATGCGCCGGCCGAGTCGGTCCATCGTGAATCCGCCCATCAGACTGCCGAAGACGGCGCCGCCGGAGAATGTCGAATTTATGGCGCCGATGGTTGGCGACGTGGGTTTGGTGTTGAAGTACTGCAGGAAGTGCGGCGATTGGATCACATCGGTCATGACACTGGACGGCAGTGAGATTTGATGGTGAGCTGGAGGCTTCGTGCCTTACCCGCTGTCATATCCGAAAAGGAACGACCTGCGAAATCTCAGTCTGCTGCTCCTTCTGTCGACATTGCGAGTCTGCAGCACTTACCCAGTGGCCGCAAAGCACGCCAAGGTGATGTTGAACCACAACCCCATACTTGCAGACACTGATGGACAAGTACAGCTCGGTCTCCTGTGCAATCCGCGAAGTGAGTTGAATTACTCCAGATCAGAGGAAAGACTACAATAAATCAGTCAACAAGAGGTCTGGCCGTGTCCTCTACGCGTACTTTAGCCGGTCGTCGCCACGTCCTGCGATTCCAACATTTCCCCATTTGGCCGCATGGTAGCAGTGATCCTAGGGAAAATCGACTGCATGGCGAACCTGTCATGCCACCACGCCCGCCCACTCAGTCTTTCCGAGGCTTACGTCCAAAAGCTGTAGCGTGGAGGAGCATTTCACTGGTCGTGATCTATTATTCGTGGGGGATGAATACTCCAAATCCCAACACAGGCCTCCATTCCCGCTTGATCTCGGGACCTCGAATGCTCCCTGCCTGTGATCCTTCAACGTCGAGAATTTCCACCTTCACTCTCCCATTGTCTTGCATGTTCCCGGACTTCTCACAACCAGCCCTTCTCCGCTAGGGTCTCGGCGCAGCCCATCAACTTCTTCCCCGCATCCGCCTTAGCCTCTACCCCAGACGCACGTGCGCCTAAATATCCACCAATGGCGAAAATTACGCCGCTTCCCTCCCCCGTCCTCAGTGTCGCACGAACATGCTGGTCATTCGACGGATCGAAAGCGAAGATGCACCTGGAATTTACGCGAGGAGCGGTACACGGGCCAGTTTTGGCTAAAGGGTTTGCGCGCGGATGGTTGCCCCATTGGGAAGTGTGCATCACGGCAGAAAACAAATTCGCAACGACGTCACTTTGCTCGTCACTTAAAAGGTAGCGAGCTCTGTGAATCTTAAGAATGTGGATTCGATTCACGGTGTCGCCCCGGCAGCAGCCAAAATCTCCAGAATGGTCCAATTCGTCATGCTAGTTGCTCTGGCTCTGGCGCCGCTCGGTGTCTGCGGCCATGTGCTGCGCAGCACGTCCAACACAACAGCACCGCTCTACAAAAATCCATCGGCGAGCATTGATGACCGCGTATCCGATCTTCTATCGCGAATGACGCTGCAGGACAAAGTGGCGCAGCTGATGCAGGGAGACATCACCAACTACATCAACTCGACCACCAACGCCTTCAACTTCAGCGGCCTGGTCGAAAACATGGAGTGGAAAGCCGGCCAGCTATGGACGGGATACCCTGTCCCGCAGCAATGGATCACAGACGCGGTCAAACGGGCTCAAGACTATTTAGCGGAGAACACGACGTTGGGGATCCCGACGATAGCGCAGAACGAAGCCATACACGGGGTCGCCTACTTCAACGCGACAATCTTCAACTCGCCAATTGGCTATGCCAGCTCCTTCGACACGGACCTGGTTGCGCAAATAGCCGACACCATCGCGACCGAGGCGCTGGCGCTGGGCATCACGCAGGTGTTTGCGCCCGTCGTTGATCTGGCGCGTGAGCTGCGCTTCGGCCGCGTCGAAGAGACGTTTGGCGAGGACCCGTATCTGGCGGGCGAGATGGGATACAGCTACGTCAAGGCACTGCAGGCACGCAACGTAAGTGCCACGGTCAAGCATTTTGCGGGCTTCAGCGCGCCGGAACAAGGCTTGAATTTGGGCCCTGTGCATGGCGGCGAGAGGGAGCTCCGCACGACGTGGTTGCCGCCCTTTCATCGCACCGTCATTGAGGGAGATGCTTGGTCCATCATGTCGGCGTACCATTCGTATGATGGCGTGCCTGCTGTTGCCGACTACCACACTTTGACCGAGGTGAGCAGTCGACCCCTGAAAAAGATCGATTTGCCCCCGAAATCGAGGTTACCCCTGAACCCCAATTCTCACCTGTAGGTCAGATCTTGCGAGACGAATGGGGCTATGAATACTACGTGACCTCCGATGCGGGCGGGACAGACCGCCTCTGCACTGCCTTCAAAATGTGTCGGGCTAGTCCAATCGACTCGGACGCCGTCACCACGCTGGCTCTCACGGCTGGCAACGACGTCGAAATGGGGTGCGTCACATCTACCTCCATCTCTCAAACCCGGAAATTTTTAGAAAAGGCTAACACCATGCACTAATAGCGGAGGTTCCTTCAACTTCAAAAAGATCCCCGACCTCGTGGCCGCCGGCAAGCTCGACTTGTCCGTCGTCGACACGGCCGTGGCCAGGACGCTGCGGACGAAATTCAAGATGGGTCTTTTTGAGAATCCGAATCCTGCGGCGCCAGCGAATGAGACCAAGTCGTTGATTCACACGAAAGAGGCGGTTGATCTGGCGAGGAAGTTGGATGCCGAGTCGATTGTTCTGCTGGAGAACCGGGACGCGGTGCTGCCGTTGAAGAAGGAGGCCAATGTTGCGTTGATTGGGCCGTTTGCGGATGTTATGAACGTGAGTCGAGTCTTTTTTCACCAAGTTCCCTTCGTCTTTTTCTTGCAGTTCCACCTTTCCAGGTTTTCTCAACGTTGCCCTTGAAGGTTTACGAAGCTTGAATGCTCTGCCTGCGGTTCCTTCAAGACTTTTACTTCTCGATTCGTCCCCAAATTTTGCGAGACCACCTTTCGCTGACGCCTTCTGGGCAATCAGTACGGCGATTACGTCGTCGAGGACTCCAAATACCGTGGCATCACGCCCCTCGCCGGCCTGCGCTCAGCCTCAACCGGCACCATTACCTACACCCGCGGCTGCGACCCATGGTCGAACGACGAATCCAGCATCCCCGCCGCCGTGTCCGCCGCCTCATCTGCCGACGCAGCTGTCGTAGTCGTCGGTACCTGGTCGCGCGACCAAACCGAACTCTGGGAAGGGCTCAACGCAACGACAGGCGAGCACGTCGACGTCTCGTCGCTCGCGCTTGTCGGGGCCCAAGGCGCCCTCGTCCGCGCCATCATCGCCTCGGGCAAACCCACCGTCGTCGTCTTCTCGTCCGGCAAGCCCGTCGCCGAGCCCTGGATCTCGGCGCACGCAGGCGCGCTGGTGCAGCAATTCTACCCCGGCGAGCAGGGCGGCAACGCGCTCGCCGACGTGCTGTACGGGGCCGTCAACCCCAGCGGGCGGCTGCCCGTCGGCATACCGCGCGACGTGGGCACGCTGCCCGTGTTCTACGACTACCTCAACTCCGGGCGCGGTGACAACCCAGACGCAGGCGCCGTCGACGACAACGGCACCCTGACGTTCGGCCACCAGTACGTCCTCGACTCGCCGACGCCGCTGTACCCCTTTGGCCACGGCCTGTCGTACTCCGCCTTTGAGTACTCCAACCTGTCGCTCTCCTCGCCCACCGCCGGCCCGGACGACGTCGTCACGGCGGCCTTCACCGTCACCAACGCCGCGTCCGTCGACGGCGCCGCCGTGCCGCAGCTGTACGTCGCGGACCAGGTCGCGTCCGTCGTCGTGCCCAACTTGGCGCTGCGGGCGTTCAAGAAGGTGTGGGTGCCCGCCGGCGAGACGGTGAGCGTGGAGTTGGAGTTGGACGTTGCGAAGCTGGGGGTTTGGGATCAGAGGATGCGGTACGTGGTCGAGCCGGGCGACTTCACAGTCTGGTTGGGTGCGTCGAGCGCAAATCTACTTGGCAATGCGACGTTTACTGTTGTCGGGTGATGTTTTTCGGCGAGTATAGAACAGTCTTCGTAGCATGTAATGTGAAAAAAGAAGAAAGGATATGTCGCACTTTGATCATGGCCCCGTGGGAATGCATTTGGGGGGGAGGGGGGGGGGGGGGGGGGGGGGAGGGGCTTCAAGTGATGATGCAGTGTTAACAGAGCAAGAGTCAAAAAGATAAAGAATCTTTCAAAGCCTAACATTGCCCTCCTTATTGACATTGGACAAACAAAATTTTGGCGAGTGGAACAATTCACTGAGAGAGAACTAAAGCTGGAGAATATTTTACGAGTGAAGACTACTAGCAAATAGTCCAATTGAAAGTTTGGCCACAAAGTCACAGGTCATTTTGAATGCCAAACGGTACTAAGAGGGAACAAGTCTCGTCAAGTCATTTCAAAACTGGGTGTTCCAGTCACGCTCAAGTACGATTTGCCTATGAGATACCGAGTAGCAGCCACATGAACCCGCCCGCCCAAAACGCCCCCAAGATCCACGGTAGGGACTGTCAACTCCAATCCAACCGAGACAATCTAGAAAAAAGAAGTAAAAGCCCAAAGCCAACCAATCACTTCCGACCCTTGGCGATCAATCTAGCCTTGAGGTCATTCACGCCGTCATTCCATTTCGCGTCTCCGCCCACCTGTACCTCGCCGCCGACAAAAGAAGTAAGGAACTCCCCCATCTTACCTTCCTTGTACTGCTCGCCATAGACGACCTTGGTACTCGCAACGACGCTCGTCTTGAGCTCGTCGCCCTCGGCGGTGACGCCGACCTCAAAGACGCACTTGACTTTGGTCTGCAGCGTCGGCAACAGCATGTGAGCCGTCGCGGCCATGCGCTCGTCCGACAAGATTGACTCGTCCGTGATGTGGCAAAGATTGAGCTTGCGCACGTTTTCTGCCACGGCCAGGGCGACGTCCCAGCCATTGCGGACGTGGACCAACATTTGGCCGATGGAAGTCGTAGACTGCGGGAGACAATGCAAGTTTGCTCGCAGAAGCTGGAGGAAGAAGCGCTTCGTGGTGGTAAGGGGAGATGAGTTGGCAGGCTTGTTGTCTCCGACATAAGTCAGGCTGATGGTGGAGTTGGGAGTGCTCGCCGATGCATGGGGTGCGAATGAGCCAGGGTAGAAGAAAAGCCGCAGGTCGTTGCGATAGGTCATGGTCAAGGTGGCTGGGTCCACGCTCGCCGATGCGATTGCCCATCCAGTCTGTGCCTCGAGATCAGAGACGCGCACTCTGAGTGCGTCGACCTCGTCGACCGACCATCCCCGGCACTCTTCCCTGACACGCTCAGCGGTCTTGATTTCCTCGGCGAATTCAACTTTGCGTGTCTTGACTACATCGATAGAAGACTCCTTCTCGGCGAGCTCCTTTTGCAAAGCCTCAATCAGGCGCTTCTTTTCCTCAATCGATTCTTCAGTGGCCACGAGCCGAGTGCGCGCAGAGTCGAGCTCTTCACGATCCGGACCGTTGAGCTCGTCAACCCGGCGCTGCAAGTGGTTGCATTCTGTTTCCATCTGGGTGTGTTTCTGCTGAAGTTCGGGCAAGGCAGAGTCGATGATTTCTTCTTGCGCCCTCAAGGCCTTGTCGTCGAGGTCAAACCTTTCCTGCGTCTTTGAGAGACCTTCCCCTAGCTCGCGAAGCAAATTGCTCCTCCATCCGTACCAGACCTCCTTTGTCCTCAAACGTGCATTCGTCTTCATGTTTTTGAATTGACTCTCCATGACGTAACGCTGGTCAGATGGCGCTGACAAGTATTCGCGGAAAAGGGCCGGTGTTTCCTTGCTTGTGTTTTCCTCGATCTGACGCACGAGATTTTTGCCTTCGGAGATGTAGTTTTTGAGAGCGTGGCAGGCGTAGTGGTACATCCCGTACTCGGGCTCAATTGACGCGGCAGCCACAACGCTCATCTCGAGCTCGCTCTTGCCGTCCATATCGGCCACGGTTGCCGCAAGACTTTTGCCCATGCCGTTCAAAGCCCCAGGAAAGCCCGTGTGCCGCCTCTTGGTGGTCGTAAGGTCCATGAAGCGAATGTTCGTCAATTCCAAAAATTCTTGAAGAGAGATACGCTCCTCTGATTCCTCTTCATCTGACTTCAAAACTTCTTCCATTTCTTCTTCCTGCGGGCGCGCGGAATTGAATTGAACTTGCTTCAGAGGGCTCTGACGTTTTTGTGGGGAGGCCTTTTTCGGGGAGCTCTTCTTCGGCGAGGCTTCCTTCGGGGTTATCATCTTTGGCGTACTCTGCTTTGGTGTTGGCTGCTTGGTTATGGAAGGTGCCGCGCGTTTGACAGGCGATGCGAAAATCTGCATGCGGGGTGTAGACAGGAGCTTGATCGAGTCCGACAGAGCCATCTGCTTTTTCGGAGAGGCGTCGGCGACTTTGCTTGGAGTTTCATCACGGTTTTCCGGCGGTGTGACTTGCAGTGACTGTTCTTCCAGTGGGGTCTGAACAGAAGTTTGGTCTTTGCCTTGGTCAGCAGGGGTTTTTGCGCCTTCTTCGTCCATTGGAACATCCAAAGGAGGCGGTTGGCTGCTAATGGTGTCTGGCTTAGGCATCTCAGGAGCGATGCTCTTGCGTGGCGATCTTCGGGGAGACTTTCTTGGAGATGCCTGCTTTTTGATGTTGAGTTTGGACACGGGAGCCTCCTCCACGTTGGCCACCACAGAGTTGCTGACTTTCATAGGAGATGGACTTGGCACTTCGGGATGGTTGTTGGTAAATCTCGCAGCACTGCCTCTCTTGCTTGGTGGGGTTGCGGCGGCAGTCTGTTTGAACTCGGGTGTGGCCGGTACAACCTCATCTTCTGGGAGCTTGATTTCTGGGTACTTGATGCCGCCCAAGATGTTGGTGAACTCCATGGACAAATCTTCGTTCCCATCCTTGCTCATAATGGTGTCATCCAACGAAGTTCCCTTCTCAGGGGTGTTCAAGATCTTTCCTTGTGCCACGGTCATGTCCATAGCCTCATCTCCGAAAGAGTTTTCGAGACTTTCACGCCTTGACGTCTGCTGCACCGACGGATTGGCCTGGATGCCTCCGACGGCGACGGTAAAGTCCATCGTTTGATCCTCCAGAGAGTTGTCCTCGGCAATCGATTTCCTTCGTCGGATACTCATCCTGCGAGAGCTCTGCCGTTTTGCCGGGCTCTCCTGGTTGTCGGTCGACAAATCCAGAGTTCTGCGTCTCTTGGTTCCCGAGCGTAAACCAGACTCTGCCTTGGGACTAGGTTGCTTGATCCCTCCGATTGCAGTTGTAAACTCCATGGTAGCGTCATTGGACTCCGGACTGTCGTCTGCACGAGATTGAAGAATACCTCCAAACGGACGTGTCATTTCCATTGTCATGTCATCTTCGTCCTGTGACTCTTCAGTCTCTGGGCCAGCCAGGGCGGATGAAAACGGATCCTCTTGCCCCTCTCCCGAATGATCGGCCTTCTTTTGTATCCATGGTTTAAAAGCCGCAGTTATCTCGTCGCCGGCCATCTCCATCGATGCGTCCTCTTCCTCAAACCCAAAATTCCGCGTCCCAGCGTGTGTAGCGGCTTCTCTCAATGCGGCGTCCAATCGAGCGCTCGATCCTGTGGAGTCATTCGATGCAACCGATGCAGTGGTGGGCTCGTTGTCATCGGCAACGTCGAGGCTCATCATGGTGCTGCCATCATCGTCGTCCGAGGCGACTTCAACTTCATCGCTATCAGGGGCTGAACTCCCGCTGTACGGGCTGGATGATAATTCTGCGTTGGGGTCATTGAAGTTCATCGGCGGGATTCCAGAGCTTCGCCGGTGCTTTTTCTGGTGCAGATCGCGTTGTTTTTCAGGCGAGGATTCTGGGAGGTCTTCCGCTTGCTCCGGTGGTGTCGATGGGGGTTCGGCGGCTTCAGCGCTGGCGCGCTCGGGCGAAGAGGATTCGTGAGTGACATTGGAGTCCCGCCGCGTGAAATTCGACGAAGCTGATGAGGAGGTGGCATCGCGCATGTATTCCACAACATCCCAGGTGTGAAGTGTTGCCTCGGGGGCGAAGGATACGCGTCGCTTTGCTACGAAACGTCATCAGCAGACATGAAAAGAAGAATCGCCAGCCACATGCATACCCAGAGACTTCCGGCGCTCTTCTCTTCTCTTGACCTCGTCCTCGCGCGAAAGAATAGACTTCACAGGCACCGCTGGCATTGCTGACTACAGACAATTAGAAGGCTGCACAGAATGAAAAGGGCATTTCAAGTTTGCAGACCTTCCTGCGATTACCGCCGCTTTCTTTGAGAGGCTCCTCGAGCCCTCCAGGTCCTATGCTCTTGCTTCGCGACTTGCGCCCCGACTTCTTTGGCGACAGCGCAGACGTCTTGGCGGTATTCGCGCCAACGGACAGGCCGTCGGCGATGTTCTCCTTGTCGAGATCCGCAGACATGATCGAAGGGGAGGGTGTTCGGTGAATGTGTGGTGCGTGCGTGTGCGTCTGGACGACGTCGCGATGTTTGTTTACACTTCGGCGGTCGGCCCTTGTCGTTGCTTCCAGATCGGGGGCAGCGGCGTTTGCTGAGTCACGTTACAGTCTAAGCGAGGAAGGCACGGGCCACACCACCCACAGGCGAGTTGGACGGAATTCCTGCGGCAGAACACCCGACCTTTTTCGACCACCGACGACAACGCTCAGCCGCCCGATCCCATCAACTGAAAAACCCGCCCAAGCAACCATGGCGACCGAGCTTACCGTCCAGAGCGAGCGCGCTTTCCAGAAGCAGCCTCACATCAACATCAACTCCAAGGCCCAGGGCAAGCGCGTCGGAAAGGGTGGCAGGAGATGGCACAAGGACGTCGGTCTGGGCTTCAGGACCCCCAAGACCGCCATTGAGGGTTCCTACATCGGTACGTGGGATTTGCCGCTGGAAACGGCGCGAGGAAGATTTTTGGACGAAAGAGCTGGAATAGCAGCGCGTTTGCCTGCTTGGGAGTAACATTTCGAGATTGTGGAAGACGTGGTTTCAGAGGCCCAGGATCGCAAGCTGACGGTGTTTTTCACGCAGACAAGAAGTGCCCCTTCACTGGTCTCGTCTCCATCCGTGGCCGTATCCTCACCGGCACCGTCGTCTCCACCAAGATGCACCGCACTCTCGTCATCCGCCGCGAGTACCTGCACTACATCCCCAAGTACAACCGTTACGAGAAGCGCCACAAGAACTTGGCCGCCCACGTCTCCCCCGCTTTCCGTGTCGAGGAGGGTGACCAGGTCACGGTCGGCCAGTGCAGGCCTCTGAGCAAGACTGTACGTCAAACCCCACGAATTTTCCGATTGCGATTCCCACGAATGGAAATGGACGCGCCGAAAGCATCTTACTGACTGAATTTCAAGGTCCGCTTCAACGTCCTCCGCGTGCTTCCCCGCACCGGCAAGGCCGTCAAGAAGTTCAGCAAGTTCTAAGCGGGTTTACGGGTTGCATTTTTTCATGGGACAAAACGCATATGCTACGGGAACCGGGCTTGTAGCGTACGCTGGGTAGATCAAAACTACACGACGCCATGGTGTCACTTTTCGAGCTCAATCGCGTATTGGGAAAGGAATACCTCAGGACGATGATACAGGAAATGGTGCGATGGAAAAATCCACCTTAGATATCGACCTGAATCAAGTCTCCAAGATCTTGAAATACGCGGGTAATGAAGCGGGTTGAGCCATGTGTGCCCAAGGCCGCAATTGGTGAAGTCCAGCGGCGTATCGCCTGTTGTGTACGTGCGTAGTTTTGTGCTCCTCTAAGGTAGTAGTACATTCCTTGATTTGCTTACTCTCTGCTCGCCAGCAGCTACTAGGTGAAGTTGCGACGGGACTTCCGTTCCTAGGTACCTTACCCTAATGAACCCGTAGCTCTGGGTCTGTGCACTTTCCCGAGTTGCTTTGTCCGCCCGAGCATCTTCCATAGGTACCATAAGAAGCTCCCGGTCGTGCTGGAATATGTCAATGTACTGTACCTTGAGCGCTTTGGTATCTGCTGCATCTCGCTCGATCATTGTGCCTTACCATTTGCAGCAATCACGGGGCACCGCAATCGCCAAAACCCTCCAAACTGTCTTGGCGCCTGATTGCGCACCTTGGGCGCGGTCAAACGCATCGCGCGGCGCGTCCTCAACTTGACTCCAACGCTCATCATGTTGGAAGCCACCTTCAATCCGCCACCAACCAATCGTGGCAACATGCAGCCAATGTCTGAGCTGTTCAACTTGACACGAATGACGCCTCTGGTTGAAGAAGTTCGAAAAAAATCTAGAGACGATGCACGTTTCTTCGGTGCAGTCAGTGTTTTCTTGCGAGAGAAGCTTCCGTCAAATAGCAGTATAGTTAATCCGGCTTAGGATCGTTTGAGTCGAGCTCGTCACAGTCACCTCGCACATGACACAAAAAGGCCAAAAATATCCTCTACAACTCCCACAGCTGGACCCAGCAAAGTTCCAGAGCGTTTCTTTCAGGAGAAGTCCCCGTGCGTCTCTCGAGGCTCGACCGATGCATCTAAGCAAAAGCTTTCGGGAAGAGTATTATTCCCCACTGTCGGCAGCAGCGTTCGCGTGGACAAAACCACGGACAGAACCCTCACCTCCAACTCTGACCAAGTGCCGAGTTTTGAAGGCTTTGTCTACTTGAGCAAAAACATTCTGGCCCGAAACAACAAAAATGTTCTTGTCCTGCCCGTCTTCGACAACGATCAAAGCGATGCAAAAATGAACAAAGAAATGGAGGATCAGGGCTTCAACATGAACAATAATGAACGTGCGCGAGAAATTGCCTATGTCGAAAAATGTTGGCAACAGTTCTCATACGCTCCGGAAGCCCTTGCCAAGGCTGGAGTAACTGCTACTGATATTATTCACTACTACGCCATGTCTGCAGAGGACTTCGAACACACCCTCGAGAAGAACGCACAAAGCCTCGGGCTCGGCCCTCGACAAGCATCGGCCATGATGAAGTGGAAAGCTGAGGCACGTCACGCATCGACCCCGGAATGGGACAAACTGGTTTCTGCATTGCCCCGGTCGGAACCAGCAGCATTAGCACGAGCCTCATCCTTGCGGCAAGCCTGGTCGAATATTTTCGAGACGGGCATGTCATTAGTTGCGGCAAAACACATCATTATAAGTCAGAAGTTCGAGGAAGACACTGGATTCGAATATCGCAGCCTGGCTTGTCGAGTCTGCCACATGCACGAGTGCCATTTACACGGGGCCTTAATAGAGGATGACGACACTGATTCAACGACGAACATGCGAACGTACATCACAACGGGCCGCCGAGGAAAACGAGACGGTGATGCTCTGGGCCACAAAACCATACATTACTGGGACCGGATCGCACCAAAAGCTGGAAGCAGCTATATGCGCCCAAGTTTTGTACCTTGCAATCACGCCGGTAGCTGCGAAGACGCTCAGTGTTCATGCTACAGAAACGAAGTCACTTGCGAGAAGTCCTGTGGCTGTTCAAAGTCTTGTCAGCGGCGCTTTTCGGGCTGTTCTTGCTCCCAGCAAAGAAAAACTTGCTGGAACAATCCAAAGTGTCCATGCTTTCATCTGGCAAGGGAATGCGATCCAGATGTTTGCTTGCGCTGTGGCGCCATCGAGCTTCTGGATCCCGTCAATCGAGGCTGTGGCCTAGATGATAAGGAACTTTGCCAAAACGTCAAAATACAGCGCGGTAGTAAAAAACTCACACTCATGGGGACTTCGACTATCGAAGATGCTGGCTTCGGACTCTATGCGGCGGAGGACATTCGAGCTGGTGATTACATCGGAGAGTACACAGGTGAACTCATCTCAGCAGAGGAGATGGTGAGGAGAGAGTTCTACTACGAAAGGCAAGGATTGAAATACGTCTTCAACCTGACTGGCGAGAACCCGGCGCACGACGAAGGAACCGTTGACCAGGCAATCGACGCTTCAAAGATGGGCAACGAGCTTCGATTAATCAACAACGCGTCGGAAAAGTTCGCCAACTGCTTCGTCAGAATCATGATGTGCAATACGGTGTACCGGATCGGAGTCTTTGCCGGGGAAGATATCCCGTCGGGGTCCGAACTTTTCTTCAACTATGGCTTCGACAAAACTCTTGAGAAGGATTTTCGTGATCCTACAGGTGCTATTGCGAAGACCGCTGCAGTGGTCCGCCGCAATTCCGTCAGCTCTGTTTACGAGGACGGTGTTGACGACATGCCGCTGGTGATGCGGACGGATCGAGGTCAAAAGCGCAAGTGGAGTTCCTGGTTACAACACGAGGAGAGGATCTCGGATGACGAATACGTAGACAATGATGAGGATTGAGAAGCGTAGATCCGGACGGGATTTTTGAGAGTGGGAGCATGGGGTCGTCGAGCTGCTGTTGCTAGTCTAGTTGCATCCCTAGAGTTGAGGATACAGGTCGGCGCGGTAGGATTGGAAACGGCACTTTGCAGCATTTGATTTCAGCATGACATCATAGAGTACTGTAGCGTTTAAACATCATAACTCATTGCAGACAATTCTGGAGCCTTTGTTGACCTCTCAGATGGAAAGCGAGCAACATGACTCGTGCGGCAAGTGCCACAGTGCCTTCGGATCCATGTCGTCATTATTGGCGCGAGCCCAAAGCAGCAGGCAGACGCGCCCTCGTAAGCATGCCACGCGCAAACGACCACTCATCCACGATGTTCCAGCTTCCAGAATCTCGGACGAAGGGTTGAGAACCGACAAATTCCTTGTTGATTCGCCGCCATGGGTGTCACCGGTCTCTGGACCGTAGTCCAGCCATGCGCGCGACCCATCAAGATAGAAACGCTGAACAAGAAGCGCCTCGCCGTCGATGCCTCCATCTGGATATACCAATTCCTGAAGGCTGTCCGTGACAAGGAAGGAAACGCACTCCGGAACTCTCACGTCGTCGGCTTCTTTCGCCGCATCTGCAAGCTGCTGTTCATCGGCATCAAGCCCGTCTTCGTCTTCGATGGCGGCGCCCCGGCACTCAAGCGACAGACAATCAACGCTCGCAGGAGCAGGCGTGAGGGAAGGAGAGATGACGCGGTCAGGACAGCTGGGAAGCTTTTGGCGGTACAGATGCAGCGCCGGGCGGAAGAGGAAGAGGCAAAGCGCAAATCGGCGGCCGAAGACAACAGAGAGCAGGTGGCACCGGAGAACTATGTATACGCAGAAGAGGTCTTTGCGACTCCCAAGGAACGCCAGCAAAACCGTACATTCAGGAAGAAGGATCAGTACCATCTCCCGGACTTGGACGTGTCCATGTCGGAAATGGGAGGGCCCAACGACCCGCGCATCATGTCGCTGGAAGAGCTCGAGGAATACGCCCGAACCTTCGAACAAGGCGAAGACATCAATGTCTACGATTTCTCCAAAATCGATTTCGACAGCCCCTTCTTCATAAGCCTACCTGCGACGGACCGGTACAATATACTGAATGCGGCGAGGTTGCGGAGCAGGCTGAGGATGGGATACTCGAAGGATCAACTGGACGCCATGTTCAAGGACAGAATGGAGTTCTCCAAATTCCAGATTGAGAGAGTGAGAGAGCGAAACGAGCTCACTCAGCGGTTGATGAACATAAACAATGGCGACACACTGTATGGCATGGACGCTGGCGGTCGAGTTGCAGGCGAGAAGAATCGTGAATATGTTTTGGTCAAGAATGAAGGAGTAGAGGGCGGTTGGGCTTTGGGAGTCGTGGACAAGGATGAAGGGAGATACGACAAGCCTATTGAGGTGGACAGGAGCAGCCCACCAAAGGAAGAAGACGACGAGTGGGAGGAAGACGAAGATTTTGAAGATGTTCCCGTTCAAGGCCTCAATCGTTTGCCTGCCCAGAAGCGCAATGGAAGCCCGTCTGCATTGGCCCAGCGGAACCAAACACAAAAGAAGTCTCGCAGGAGCCACCCTTTTCGCCGCCCTCGCCAAACCCCTATAGAGGATCCTGACTCCCTGTTCGTCGCAGATGTCAGGAGTGATGAAGAGGACGAGGAATGGGAAGATGTTGGAATTAATGGAGCCGAAGAACATGCGGGAGATGACGATGAGGAGCTCCAAAGAGCAATTGCAATGTCACTCCAACAGGATGAAGGCGACAAGGAGACCCAGAGAACTGATGCGGACGAGGAAGATGATTTTCAAGAAGTTTTCCAGAAAAAACCAGAAGAGCCAAAACCGTTCACTTCTGGAAGCGGCTTGGCGATTGCTCGGATGGCGAACAATCGCAGCGCTAGGGTGGCTCAACCCTTTGCAGAGAGCGACAGCGAGGACGACGGCATTGATTTGCGAGCAGCGTTGGCAGAATCGAGGAAGTCAAAGCACCAAGCCTCTCGGCGACCTGAGCCACAACCGAAGCCAGCGTCTCCTAAACAGTCTTCAAAGTCAAAGAAGCCTGAAGACCCATCTTCTCGGCCAGCTCCATTGCCGTTTGAAAAGCTTGACCTCGGTAGTTCTCTGTTGGGGAAGAAGAAGATGGAAAAGCTCCAAGAGCAGCAAGCTGGAGGATTTGAAAGGAAGATTGAGAGTGCCGAGGCGAAAAAGGCTGCTCCCTTGCCCCCTTGGTTTGCTGAAAATCACGACATAAGGGAAGATTACGCCGCTGCTAAGGCCATGGAAGCGGAACAGAGGGAAAAAGATCGAAAGGCTTTGGAAAACGACTTTGTGTTTCAGAAACGGGAAAGATTGATGAAGGACCAAGACGAAGTGATTGACCTGGACGCCGAAAGTCCTGAAAAGCAAGAAGTCATCGATCTTGAGGCTGAAACGCCCAAGGAGGATGTCGTTCTCGTCATTGAGTCTGAACAAGGAGAAGAGTCGGAGGAGGCAGACGAAGACATCCACATGGAAGATGTGATGTCGACTGAGCTTGAAACGAGCAAGGAAATGGCGGATAGCCCCCGAGCTGAACCCCAGGACACGGTGAAGGACCTTCCGGATGTTGTAGGATCTCCACATGATGCAGAGCCCTCTCCCTTGCCGCCTGTGGCTGAAAACGCCGCCTCGCCAGAAGAGTTCATTGAATGGTCGGAAAGTGAGCCGGAGGATGAGAGGCGCGCAAAAATGCAGAATTCAAGCGCCAATCACGCGGGACCGGCCACCGCATCCGAACAGGCTCAAAGCTCTCCACCCTCTTCCCCCGAACCTGAATTTGAAGACGTTATTTCGACCGACCCCGTTACCAATAGCACAGTACGACCATCGCCTCCTTTAGTGGATGTTGAGTCTGCGGCTGTTGATACCGTCCGGCCTTCCCCACCTCCTGTCGATATGGAGGATTCAACCATCGTTCCAGGTCCGGAAGGGCTTGATGATGTTGAAGATGATGAACACCTGTACTCAGACCCTGAAGACGAGGAACTGTTTCGACAACTCGCCCAGGAAGCCGAGGAGCATGCCCGATTTGCTTCCACTTTCAACAGCAAAACACAAGAGGCCAACGTCATGGATTACGAGCGTGAATTGAAAGCTCTCAGAACGCAGCAGAAAAAGGACCGGAGAGACGCGGACGAAGTCACACAGACCATGGTTGCCGAATGTCAACAGCTTCTGTCCCTGTTCGGTCTTCCTTACATTACTGCTCCCATGGAAGCAGAAGCCCAATGTGCTGAGCTTGTGGACTTGGGCCTCGTCGATGGCATCGTTACAGATGACAGCGATATTTTTCTCTTTGGTGGCACTCGTGTTTACAAGAACATGTTCAACCAGGCCAAACTCGTCGAATGCTACCTCATCTCTGATTTGGAATCCGAATTCGGTCTTACACGCCGAAAGCTGATCTCCATCGCCCAGCTTCTTGGTAGTGATTATACTGAAGGCCTTCCCCGCGTTGGACCAGTCACCGCTCTCGAAGTCCTGTCCGATTTCAATGACCTTAAAGAATTCCGCGACTGGTGGGCTTCGGTACAGAGCGGCACCCGAAAACCAGAAGAGGACAAAGGCAACAACTTCCGCCGCAAGTTTCGCAAAGCCAATGCCACCAAGCTTTTCCTCCCGCCCACATTTCCGGATCCTCGGGTCGAGGAAGCCTACTTGAAACCTGAGGTTGACTCGGACCCATCGGACTTTGCATGGGGTGTGCCAGATTTGGATGCCCTTCGGCGATTCCTCATGGCGACCATTGGTTGGGGCCAGGAACGTACCGATGAAGTTCTCGTGCCTGTGATCAGAGATATGAATCGCCGCGAGGTGGAAGGAACACAGTCAAACATCACTGGTTTCTTCGGGGGTAGCGTTGGTGCGGGTGCTTTTGCACCGAGAAAGCGGGTTGAGATGGCGAGCAAGAGGTTGGGCAACGCATTGAACAAGATGGGCGCCAGAGCAAGAGCTGGAGAAGGGGTCGATGAAGAAGCAGACAATGTTGAGGCTACAAACGCAGAGGAGGAGGAAGTGTCGAACTCGAAACCCCGAAACAGAAAGGGAAAGAGCAAGAAGAGAAAGGCTGTGGAGAGTGATGAGGAACCTGAGCCGGATGAGGAATACGGAGAGCCTAGAAAGAAGGCTCGAAAAACAGGTGCCACTCGAGGACGAGGCAGAAAACGTGGCAAGGGCAAGACATGAGATCACGCTGACATCACTTGCATAGTTTCATCAAAGTCAATGTCATTGTCGACCTCGCATGCAGTTTCGGCGCTTGTGTGACAATCCCACTCCCAAGCCGTACGTCTGGATACTGTAGAGTTGAATGGTTAGGCAGGACATATCCCTGCCTCGCCGCTCTTGGTTAAGGTTGTCGTGGTTTACGCCTAGCTCCCCACCAACGCCACAATGTCACCTTGCTTTGGCTTTTGTAGGCGCGCCAAAGGCCAGTTCCGCCGCGGTCGAATCCACTTCCGCCGCCTTTTGCACGGATGTGGCTGGAGCTATGGACGAAAACATCCCTTGTGGCGCTTTGCATGTTGTTGATGGGGAAATGGCCACGGAAAAAGGTGTTCCGAGCATCCATCTTTCGGATGTGACAGACAGACCTTACCAGATCCGCACTTGAAAGCGTGTCCATTTGGCAATCCAGCACTTGGTCGTCCCCGACCCAGTCGCCGCCACGGTGACCTCAACAAAAAGATCTCGACATGAATTGAAAATGCGAACCCGCAACGATTGGATCTGAAGGAGACGAGGCCTCGGTTCTCTTCTATTTGGTGTCGTTGTATGTACTGTGCATTCTCTGGTGCCGGTTTGCTCTTCAGCGCATATCGTTCACTTGACTGGGCTGTGGGGTGGTAAAACTGCTTTTATGGGACGCTAAAGTACTACTGGACTGACAACTCTCCTCCTAGCTTGATGGGGGCGCTTGACAACCTATGGCCAGACCACAAGTGCCGGGCTGCGAATACACACCACTTTTCCAAGCTTCCTGATTGATATTCCCGTCGACACTTTCAACATTGCTGAACACGACTTTCCACCCCTTCGACAGCACACGAGCCTATGCTCTGGTTTGTTTTCTCTTCTTACTTCCGTTCTTCATCTTTCTGTCGCTCTCATGGCTAGCCTTTACCCGCTGGACGAGATTGCCAAATGGCCGAAACCGAACTACGTAAACCCCGTAACAAGAGGCAATGGGATTGTCGTTCTGAACGTCGTCCTCGCATCCATATCCCTCGCCATGCTCGCCCTCCGCATTTACAGTCGAGTATATCTCAAGAGGTGGTTTGGCTCCGACGACATATACATGATCATAGCGTTTGTGAGTGCTCGAAGTTGCACATGGCACATTCTCTACAGCAAGACTAATGTCGAACAGGTCTTTGCAATCGGCTTGAGCACCGCCATCATACTCGCGTTTCAGCAGTTTTACTGGAACCGGCACATCTGGGACGTACCACTGTCGACCATCAAGCCGACCATCAAGGTCGGTATGGCCGCGCGCATGATTTTTCCGACCGTCATCTTCTTCACCCGCCAGTCGCTGCTGGCCTTTTATTCGCGACTCTTCCAGGCGCCTGATATACGGTGGGCGAAGTGGACCCTGCGTGGAGCCTTTGCCATCAACATTGCGAATTGGGTCTTCATCACCGTGGCCACATGTCTGATTTGCATGTAAGTCGCCAGGCACGAGCCTTTGTTGAGATATTTGTGCTGATAATGGTAGCCCAATGCGGACATTTTGGAGCCTGATTCCTCCGAAAGGCGCTCATTGCATCAATCAAAATGTGCTCAATCTTGTTGCCAGCATCATCAATGTCTTGATAGATGCACTGGTTGCCGTCTTACCAATACCGACGGTTTTGAGCATGAGGCTCCCACTGCAACAGCGCGTCACGACTTGTGCGCTGTTCAGCCTAGGCTTCATCGTCATCGTCGCGGCGTGCGTGCGCACGTGGCTCACGTGGAAATCCTTGCTGGCCGTGGACACAACTTGGGCGTCCTACGACCTGTTTATGGTTGCGACTGTGGAGGCGTATCTTGGTCTGGTGAGTGGAAGCCATCCATTTCCGACGATATAAACTTACTTGAGTGCGCAGATTTGCGCCAGTGCTCCCGCCCTCCGTCCATACACAGCGCGTTATATCGAGCCAAAGATATCGAGCGTGTCGCGAGACATTTACCGCTTCATCAGAGGAGGCTTCAACAGCTATGGAGCCGGGATGGGCATCCTTCCAATGGAAGAGGCTCACAGACAGGGAACATACATCAGTGTCGACCTTCCTCACATCTCAGTCACACCTTCAAAGTCCGATCATACCTATGACCGCAAGGACAGCAGGACCGGGTTCATCAGAGTGGCAGCCGATTTCGAGGGCAAAATGTCTCCTACCTCTCCTAGTGCGTACTCGTGGCACTCGAGGACAATGTCCAAAGACAGCGGGCATGACGACCATCAAGACGGCGGCTTCATAGGCTATGCCGAAAGAGTCTCCGCATGCCCCATGCCGCCACCGCGTGCAATCTTCATTGAGCGCCCGAGCAGCAGCAGTCGTCCCGCGTCTTTGGACATTGTGGCTGCGAATGCTGGCACGCCCCGTCCGCTTCTTGAGTCTCGCAACAGCATCCGAAGCACTACCAGCACTAGGAGCTCTCACAGCAAGCGCGATAGCGCCGGAAGCGACAGTATCGCCATGTCATCGCCACCCATGTCGCCTCGCACATGTACGCTCGAAATAACATGCACGCAGCGGATCGAGCAGACGAGCATGGATGTCGAGAGGGCAGCGCAAGAAGACGAGCAGCAGCAGCAGCAGCAGCAACAGCAACAGCAGTCTCCCCCTCCGCGAGACGAAGAGTCAGGGAGAAGAGGCATCGTCATTCGCAAAAGCAACAAGCGTCTCCGGTCTTCCAAGGAGAGCTTCGATCTCGCAACCTTGCCTGGTGTACCAGCGGCAGAACCGGCCCTAGGAAGCCCGACCAGGGTAACGGCGAACGCGATGGCTGAACCCATGTTGCCGGATTCACTGTTTAGGAGGGAGCCCAGGAAAAAGCGTCTTCATAGGGCGGCTTGGGAGTCGTTCTCGTCGTTTCGAAGGCAGTCTGCGGAGTAAGCTTGCGCCAGGTCTTGGGTTGAAATGATCGACCGAGTTTTTGTCCTTTTCGTTCTTTCCTGGATAATGGCAGCGGGCTTGGTACACATGACCAGATGGTGGTAGGCGTTGCAGCGTCTTCTGATGTACTCATTTTCAATCATCTCCAGTAAAAGTGACTCTTTGAAATCCATAAAAGTTGCTATTCCGAGAACCCTGAAATCCGGCTTGAAGACCCGGCAGAAGAATCGGAGGAAAGTAATACTGTATAGGTTGATCACTGTGAAAGGTGAAGTCAGAACGAACAGGAGTATTTAAATTGGATGTTCTGGAGACATTGGTGAGGATCTCCAGAGCTAGAGGCGACTGCATCGACGAAGTGCTTTCCCCAAAGAGTAGGTAACACGCCCATGTTTCCTAACTTTCTTTTGTTGAGCTTGAAGTAGATGAGGAAAGAACAAACCGGCCAAGTTTCAGGACATCCAGATGACGAACTGTTCAGGAAACGTCGCTGTGCCACTACAGATCTCGGGAAACGACAAACTCGGCCCTTCGCGACACCACAACGACGATCATGCAGTCCAAGAACATGGTCCTCTTGTTGAAAGCGATGTAGTTGAACGGTCCGAGTAAAAGTCCGGTCGTTGAAGATAAATAAAGCAACAATGGGGCGACTTGGCAAGGTACCTAACCTTCCTCTAGCTTTCGGCCGTAAGGATATTATTGATCCTGACCTCAGCACACCACATCAAGGTCGAACTCGCAGAGCATCGTTGCGTGCTCTGAATACGAAAATTGGAACACCTCGCGCAGCAGACCTTGGTTCTCTGATCGCAGCACAACGACAGGCAATCGTCGTGTAGCAGCGGAATTGCCTGGCGCGCGACGGAAGGGGCAGGAAGCCCGCCGGCCGCCCTTGCATGCAGTGAAGCTACTGATGAACTGTACAGACGTACTCGCAGGCTCGCCATTCGACGTCGCCGGCTTTTGGCCATCTGCGGAGATTAACGTATCGACAGGGCGCACTCGATGGACAGAGATGGTAGGGCTTAGCGAACAAAAAGCGAAAACCACGCGTCATTCGCGTGCCGCTCTCCACAGCTCTGCTCCGCCTCCATCGCTACTTTTGCCATCAACGGTCTCTTTCGCCTCCCCGCTGCGCATCATGAACGGATAGAGCGTCTGCCGTCCTGCGCTTGTGCTTCTTCGCTTGCTCGTCTCGGTTGCTGCGTGCGTTTTGCAACGCTGCCGCCCCTCCTTTTACTTTCTAATTCTTCGAACATGGTGTTTGGTCGTTGGCCGCCAGCCTCTCGGGTCCGTCGTATTTGATCCGCGGCTTGTTATACATGTACCCCACCACAGTAGGTGAGGAAAGAAATTCAACCCAGGCCCAGCTTCAAGTCGTCACACCACCTTCAGACGCAAGCGCTTGAATGCTCCCTGTGACTATCCATTAAGAGAAATATTCTCTCTATATTAAACGCATTAAGCGCTTGAGGACTCCACGTCTCTACATGTTTTAACTTGGCGACAGAGATTCCCGGATTAGCAATTTCTTTCGTCACCCACTGTGCCACGGGCATGGCAACACAATAGAGCTAGTTCAAACGCTGTCGCTTCAAGTAAAACTATCGTACTTGATAGGAAAGAGCCGGGGAACTTCAAAATTGCATCTCTTCATCGCCCCAAAAATCATCAAGTTTCGCAACAATGCCAGGTTTGCTTCACGCCCACGCCCACCACAGGAAAAACACATCTTGATCTCCTCTGACACGACATGGCAGTCCCCGTCGCGGCGCTGGCAGCCATGGCCGGTGCCGCCGCCGCCCTTACAGGCTCCATGTACCTCGACGCGCGCCTGGGCCTCTCCTACGACGCCTGGCTCATGCAGTCCATCACCCGCGCCGTAGTTTCGACAAACTGCACCGAACGACGCGGGCGGGCCAACTTCTTCTACGACCTGGAAGCCGCAGCGCGTGACTCGCGCACGCGGGACCAGGTCTTCGTGCAAATTCCCCACCATCCATCATCGTCCAAGGAGGACGGGTGTGACAGCGCCGGGATCCGCGTTGAGGCGCACTCGTACGGCGCCGTGTACACGGCGGTGCTGTCATTTGCACGGTTCCTCCACCGCGTGCATGGCGTGCACCACAGCGACGTGGTGGCGATTGACATGCCCAACGGCGTGCGCTTCGTCGTCGCGTGGTTTGCCGTCTGGTCGCTGGGCGCGACGCCCGCCTTCATCAACTACCACCTGAAAGGGGCGGGGCTGCTGCACTGCGTGCGGGCGTCGACGGCGCGGCTGGTGCTCGTGGGCGGCGAGAGCAACGTCCGAGAAAAGTATGGCGAAGGCGGGGAAGTGTGGAGGGGCCTGGTTGATGGGGTAGGGAGTGAGAACAAGACGGATGTGCAACGCGTGACGGTCGTCAGGTTTGGACTGGATGTGCGGGATGAGGATGTAGTGACGGAGCAGGGGTTTCGAGAAGAAGATTCACAGCGCAAAGTGGAAGAGAGCCAAGACATGGCCATTTTGATTTATACGAGTGGGACCACGGGCTTGCCTAAGCCGGCGGTAGTCAGCTGGGGGAAGGCGAGAGTCGCAGCAAAGTTCAATGGTTATTGGTTGCCATTGAAGAAGGGGGACGTGGTGTTCACGGTGAGTTACCCCTGTCGCAATCGAATTTCCCCCCTGAAAGCCCACAAAACCTTGACACACGAATTACCACTTTCAGGCCATGCCCCTCTACCACACGTCAGCCTCTCTCCTCGCGCTCCTCGCCGTCCTAACAACCCGCACGACCCTCGCCCTCGCCCCGTCCTTCTCAACAACGCACCTCGTCCCCTCACTACACGCCACCGGCGCCACACACCTTCAATACGTCGGCGAGACGCTCCGCTACCTCCTCGCCTCGCCCCCCAACGCCAACCTCGACACGACGCACCGCGTGCGCACCATCTTCGGCAACGGCCTGCGGCCCGACGTGTGGACGCGCTTCTGCACGCGCTTCAACATCGCCACCGTCTGCGAGTTCTACGCCGCCACCGAGGGCCCCGCCGCGCTGTGGAACCGCTGCACGGGGCCCTTCACGGCAGGGGCGGTGGGATACGCCGGCACGCTCGTCGAGAAGCTTGCGATTGGGAATCGTCGCGGCAGGGGGCTGTCGCTGGTTGCGCGGGTGGACAGCGAGACGGGCGAATTGCTAAGAGCAAGAAGTACCGATGGCGACGACGACAACTTCGTCGTCCCCTGCGCGCCCAACGAGCCCGGCGAGCTGCTCTTCCGGCTGCCGGCCAACGACACGCGGCAGACGTTCCAGGGGTACTTTGGCAACGAGCGGGCGTCGGCCGACAAGATCGCGCGCGACGTCGTCGACAAGGGCGACGCGTGGTTCCGGACGGGCGACGTGCTGCGCGCCGACGAGCGGCGGCGCTGGTGGTTCGTCGACCGCCTGGGCGACACGTTTCGCTGGAAGAGCGAGAACGTGGCGACGATGGAGGTGGCGGGGCTGCTGGCTGCGGGCGACGGTGGCGATGTTGTTGATGATGTCGCCGTTTATGGTGTCAAGGTGCCGGGGACTGAGGGTCGTGCCGGGTGTGCGGCTGTGTGTTTGAAAGGGGCCGAGGGCAAGGATGAGAGGTGGGAGAGGGAGAGGTTGAGTTTGTTGGCGGAGCATGCGAGGGATTGTTTGCCCAAGTATGCTGTCCCCATCTTCGTCCGGGTTACAAAGGCTTTGTCTGTGACCGGGACCAATAAGCTGCAGAAGCACGTATTGCAGAAGGAGGGAATTGATCCAGATGCAGTTGCCCAGACTGGAGACAGGCTATACTGGTTGAGTGAAGGCAGATACGAAGGGTTTGGAAAGCGGGAGTACGACAGGTTGATTGGTGGAGGAGTGAAGCTTTGATAGACTGAAGGGCTTGGACAATGTCACGAGGAGCATAGAAAGGAGATGGTCTAGACATCACGTCTTTGTATGTCGACACCAAGGCATTGGGTATTTCAGCAATGAAGTGAAGCATTTTCATGAATTCAATCGAAATCGTTAAAACATCCCGTGACTCCTGTCCCTTCAGATCCTTCTAATGCGGGCTCCATTTCCTCGTCAAACAATCCCTGGACCCTTCAGCATTCATTGGTCCCTGCTTTCTGTCGACATTGTGTTTTCCCCACCGAACGCTCTTGCAACTCAAAGCTCCTCAATGTAGCGACTAAGAATGTAGTAAACGGGTTCTTTCATCTGGGGTCGATTAGTAACTTAAGCCTCCTGGTCGAGGCCGAGGTCCTCCTGAGCGGGGACGATGCGGAGAGTGTTGGTGTGGCCCATGCCGCCGCGCCAGCCCTGGACACAGACGACGGCGTCGCCGCGGTTGAGAACGCCGAGCTTGATGGCGTTCATAATACCCCACTTGAGGCGGCGGTCGACATCCTCCTGCCAAGGAGCGCTCTTGAAGTCGGGCTTCTCCTCGGGGAAATAGAAGGGATAGACGCCACGATACAAGTGAGAATACTAGTATTCATTAGCAGTGAGCTTTGCGTGGAATGAGGAACAAACTTACCCTGGCAGCAGCAGCGTTGCGGGTGACCATGATGATGGGGCAGACGGGGCGGTACTTGGCGACCAGGCGAGCAGTGTTGCCGCTGGTGGTCAGGACAAGGATAGCACCGGCGTTCTGCTCGAGAGAGGCAGAGACGGCAGCCATGGCGCAAGTCTCGGTGGTAGGAACGGGGACGGGAGCGAGCTTCCTGAGCTCGTCAAAGGCGTTGAGGTAGGGGATGGCGACCTCAGCGAGCAAGCAGGTGTCGTGCATCATGGCGACAGCCTCCTGGGGGTAGTTGCCCTTGGCAGTCTCGCCAGAAAGCATGACGCAGTCGGCACCGTCAAGGACAGCGTTACCAACGTCGGAAACCTCAGCACGGGTGGGGCGGGGGTTGTAGGTCATCGACTCGAGCATCTGGGTGGCGCAAATGGCGGGCTTGCCGGCAATGTTGCACTTGGTGATCATCATCTTCTGGGCGATGAAGACCTGGGCGGGAGGGATCTCGATACCAAGGTCACCACGGGCGACCATGACACCGTCGGTCTCCTTGAGAATCTCGTCAAAGTTGTTGACACCCTGCTGGTTCTCAATCTTGGCAATGATCTGGATCTCCTTGCCGTCCTCGCCAAGGACCTCACGGATGGCCTTGATGTCGCTGCCGCGGCGGATGAACGAGGCAAAGACCATGTCGACCTTGTTCTTGACACCGAACCTCAGGTCGGCCTTGTCCTTCTCGGAGAGAGCGGGAAGGTCAATGTCGGTCTTGGGCAGGTTGACACCCTTCTTGGAGGAAATCTTGCCGTTGTTGACGCACTTGCAGCGCAGGGTCTGCTCGTCGACAATCTCCTCGACAGTGAAGGACAAGACACCGTCGTCGACGAAGATGACGCGGCCAACCTCAATAACCTTGGTGATGTTCTTGTAGTCGACGTACATGATCTTGTTGTCGCAGGCCGTGGCATACTTGTCGTCGGTGGTGATGATCAGCTCGTCACCAGCGCTGATGGGGTGGTCCTGGTCGCCGACGGTGTTACCCGTGCGGATTTCGGGGCCTTTCTGTGCGACTGTTAGGCAAATCATTGGAGGAAGAGCGAGGTACGTACAGTGTCAAGGGCAATGGCGAGAGGGCGGCCATTCTGGGTGCGCTCGGCCTCGCGGGCGTTATCAATGACGGACTGGTGGTACTGCGGAGACGTCAGCCATTTCTGATTTTTCAACTCGCCAGCATGTTGAACATGCTGCGGCCCAGATATTCCTTACCTCGTACGAGCCGTGCGAAAAGTTCATGCGAACAATGTTGAGACCAGCTGGATTGTGTCAGCATTGTAGTTCAAGGATGTGAGAGCTTCTGCGGAAACTAACACTTGCGGAGGAGGTTGATCTTCTCAGCAGAGTTGGTCTTGGGGCCTGTTTGAGAGTTTGTTAGCTTGCGACAAGCAGGAATCAAGCAGGAATCAAGAAGACTTACCAATGGTGCCAATAATGGCGGTGCGGCGGTAATTCTTAGCGGGGCGGTACTCAGTGTTGAGCTGCGACAGCCACTCGACGCGAGTGCGGCCGGCATTGAGGTGGTCGAGAGCGTTGGCCATTTTTCTAAGAGGGGGAATCCAGAGAAAGGTTGAAGTGCGTCTTGCAAGAGAGGGTGGGAGTGTCGTGGTAAAAGAGGACGAGGCAGAGGCGGAGGGGAAAGGTGGGTTGCGGCGTCGGAGAAGAAATGTGGTGGGATGGGCAGCTCCGACGGGGAGCGGGCGGGTTTTTTTTCTTGGAGGGTCCGAGACACGCTCGACCTGGACGACCTGGACTCACCAGTTGGGCCCGCCTGCCCAAAAGACTGTATCCCACACGAGGATTGAGGGCCTGCGCAATGTTACGCGCCATGTTTATTTGTTTATCACTTGTTTCTAACCTGAGGTCAGCTTCTCTCTCACTGTGCATTCAATTATTGTTGACCTCAACTGCCCAGGGCGAGCTCAATGGAACCCCACCGTCGCTCAGACCTGCCCAGTGCCCAGCCAGCCAGCCAACGCCGTGGATTTGATTAGAGGCACCGTGACTAGACGACGATCAACGATTGGCTTCACACCAAACATCAGCAGTCGCAGCCAAACTGACGGCGGAACGGCCCTGGGCCCGTCACAACGGCGGAACCATTGAATGCACTTTTCCGACTCACCTTTTCCCTTTCCGGTTTACTGCAGAGACGGTGGTGCAGGGATCGGTAAGGGTAAGCTATCCTGGATTAAGCTAAGGGCCAGAGCTCTCGCTTGGCGCTTATCTCAGCTCCGCCCCCTCATCCTCTTGGCTCGAGCTCCGCCCCGGCCCTGCCAGGCACGCTTCCCCGACGCCCGAGCGCCGTCCCCGACCGCCCGATTGCCCGCCCGCCGCCCGCTTCGGATCGCTCCAGCCGGCCAACCATCTGCTACATGTACCTCTTACTGCCGCCGCGCCTCTCTCTTCCCTCGTACTCTCTCGTCGCCCACTTTCGACACCTTGCATCACTCTGCTCGCCACTCTCGCCGTGTCGCTGAACAGCCCGCTCTAATCTACCCCTTTGCCATCTCCGAAACAAAGCAGCCATCATGGTCGTAAGTCATCACTCCACCCGCCTCCACCCGCCGGCGGCATCCAAAACACCACGCGCTCACCACCTCACCTGCAGCTCGGACGACTGACCCACTACGCCTTCGACGCTGTCCTCTGTGCGCGCCCATTAATCAAAAACCTCTCCCGACCTCGCTCGCTCTAACATGATCCAGTCTCCGCTTTCCTCGCTGGCGTCAAGCGCTCGACCGGCCTTACGTATGCCCTCCTGCTTGCTGCCTGACCTCTCCTCACGTCGCCATCTCTCTCTCCACCCCATAATCAACAGCGCGCTGACATCCTCCCGCTCTTCTGGGACTCGTAGGCCTAGTGTCAAGTCGGAGAGCTTGACCCAATCTGACAATGTTAAGAAGTGGCTCGACAACTATCTCTGGGTCGGCGAAGTCCTCATGGACCAGAGCGTCGCCATTATGAGCACGAGCGGATACTTCGAGCGCAAGCGCTAAAGACCACCCGATCCCCCGCGATACACGCGACACCCGCCATATTACAATGCGCATAACAATTGATTTGGGAGCGGCCTTTCATTCGAATTCTGTATAGGGCGAGGGATGGTGCTTGGAGGCTGGCGAACATGGCACCAGTGTCGCTGACAAACGCTGCTCAACTGGGCCAACTTGGGTTTGACTTGTGAAAGGGTGGCGTTTTGGGGTTCAAGATACCTTGTTACAGCTCTGAACTTTGCAAGAATCCAATCATGGACTCATTCTCACCTACGGCAGCAGCATCTCAACTGACGCGACTTCCATGGCTGTGGCCTGATATTTTCTGAATACTGATGATGTTGAGGTAATGCTGATTTCGCTCCCAGTTGGCCGACAGTCCTCGAAATCAGAAAATCAAAAAGCTCGACAAAGTTGAAAATCGACTTATCTGGAACAACTTTCTGGGACTGAGTGGCATGAAAAGAGATGGAAGTAGGTCGATCGATGTTCCAAAATCCAACACCTCCGATTCCGGCCTGAGTGGAGTTAACACGACGCTTCTGATAAGATGTGGTCACAGCCTCTTCCTTTGTCGGACACTATCTTCTACCACAGCGAACAACGAAAGAAATGTTCCTCCAAGGCTGTTGTATCAGGAAGACCGTTAGGACAAAAGGAGCATTTGAGCCATGTGGCCAGAAAGCTGGGGAATCCATCCTCTCTCGGTCTACCGCTGGGAGCTGTCGAATGCATGGATTGTTTGGAACCCTGCTTGCGCGTCCCCCTGCCGTCGGCCCAAGGACTTTGCGTGTCCGCTTGTTTGTGTTTTGGAAAACAATTGTTTGCAGTTTTGCTTTCCATTTTGTGCTTAGTAACGCCAGTCCGATCGTCTTTCGGGAATCAGATGCGATTGGTCGAGGCCCCTCAGAACCCCACGAGTCAACGCAACGTCAACCGCGCGCGAGTAGTTGCGCGGGGTCAAATCAGCTTTCCGGAACCTGTCAGCATCCCAGCTTTCTTTGAAGGAATTCCCGAGACTTGGGCCTACCGATTGTCTCTGCCGAAAAGTTGGTATGCAAATCCGTATATTTCCGTGTTTTATTTAGACCTTAAAGCAATCTGTCAAGGAGCAAGCGCTCTTGCCTCAGCGAATTCATTTGAGCAAGGACTGAATGCAACTTTCAGTTGAAGCTTTGGTCTGATTCGAACGTCGTTCTTCGAAAATAGCCAAGCAACGTCCCTTTATCATGTCTGGATCTCCCAAACATCCAGTCGCAATTGTCGGCGGTGGACCCATAGGACTTTCTTGTTCGATTCTCCTGTCACTAAGAAAAATACCGCACATTTTGTTTGAAAGACATGCTGGAACAGCAATACATCCGAAAGCATGCGGGATAAACCAAAGGACGACCGAGATTTTTCGTGTGATGGGGATCGAAGAGGAGGTCTATGCCGTCTCTGCGCCGCAAGAGATAGCAGGACGGACAGCATGGTACACAGATATTGGCCCTGAGGCCAAAGAGATAGCATCCCGCGATGCCTGGGGAGGCGGTCCCTATGCTGAAGAGTATGCCAAACATGGACCAACGCGCTACGCCATTCTTCCACAGATCAGACTGGAGCCAATCCTCAAACGCAGAGCCGAGCAGCTGAATCCTACGGGCATCAAGTACTCTGCAGAGGTGACCTCCCTGTCTGACTCTGCGCAACAGGGCACGGCCACGCTTCAAGTACGACACCTCAGCAATCCATCATCCCCCGAGGAGACCATTCGCGCACGCTTCGTCATCTGCGCCGATGGCGGCCGCTCTTTCACGTCCGCCCTTTCCATCCCCTGGCTCGGCGAGCGCGATATCTTCAACATGGTGACGGCACACATGCGCGCCCCTCTCCGCGCAATCCATCCGGATCCCAACAATTTCATCACCTGGCTAACGCATCCGGACCGCGGCGGCAGTACCAACACCGGATTTCTCTATCAGATCGGGCCATGGCCTCTGAAAGACAATGGCCACAACGAAGAATGGGTCTTTGTGTGCTCGCCAAATGCTGATGACCCTGCGCGCTTCGACAAGGCAGCACTGGAGCGCCGTATCCGCGACACCTTGGGTATTGATGAGGACGTTCCTGTTGACGTGCTCAGCCTGTCGCACTGGAACGTCAATGCCATTCATGCCGCGACCTACCGCGCCGGTCAGCGCGGCCGTGTGTTCTTAGTTGGAGACGCGGCACACAAGATACCTCCCTGGGGCGCGCTGGGCATGAACACTGGCATACAAGATGCGTTCAACTTGATTTGGAAGCTCGCAATGGTGCTTGATCCACCGCCGGCACTGCTCGGCATGACGGAAGGATTGGAGTCGCCCAAGGGATTTATAGGCTCAGCATCAAGTGGGCTCGCCCTGTATGAAGACGACATGGCGTGCCTCTCGCCTCTCCTCGATTCTTACAGCACCGAACGCCTCCCTCTCGGGCGCGCCGTTGGTCTCTCCTCCCTCCACAACCTGCGTGCTCATTCTCTCGTCCTTGACGCCGCGCTAGGCCTCGAGCCCGGCACCGACCCTGCGACTGTCAGCCGCAACCGCGCCGCCATCTCCGCCTACTTCGATCCCGCCCATCCCGCCTACGATGAAAAGCGCACTGCTGTCCGCAAAGCTTTGAGTGTCCTAGATCGCGAGTTCAAAGCCCCTGGAACAGAGGTTGGATGGTTCTACCCAGGCGTGGGCGCGAGGATGGCCCCGGCGGGCGATATGAATGCAGGCAGCGAGCCATCGCAACAACTCCCAACGCCTCTGCCCTCGTCCGTCGCCGTTCCACGCGACCCGCTCGAAGGCGGCCAGCTCGATCCCGACGGCGCCTTTCGCAGCGATGTGTACGCTCCGTCAACGCTGCCTGGCCACCATTTGCCGCATGTGTGGGTTACGCGACGGCGACCAGGAGGAGAGAAAGCCGGAAAGGAAAAGCAGAAGGAAGAGAAGTCAACGGCCCTCCGCGATCTCATTCCCCTCGACAGGCTCCTGCTCATCGCGCGACGGCGCGGCATCGGCTGGGAAAGCGTAGCCTGGGGACTCATTCAAGGCGTCGTCGTCCAAGAGCGCGATATAGTAGAAGACACCCCGCCCTTCGCAAAGAAAGAGCAGTTGGGCGATGTCATGTGGCGCGAGATGGCCGTCTGGGACGACGATGCCGTCGGCACGTGGGCCGCTGTGTGTGGAGTTAGTGAACGCGGTGCTGTGCTTGTGAGGCCAGATGGAATCGTGGCGTGGCGTGGTGAATGGAGCGATGATCTGGCTACGAAGGGGTTGTGGGGACGCGTGGTGAGGAGGGCGTTGTATCTGGAGTCGACGGACTCGGGAGAGCCAGTGGAATATATCAGGGGGCGCTTGAGTTGAAGCCCCCCTGCAATGCTCCTGGTGAGCTTCTGGCAGCGCACACAACTACGATTGCCTTCGCTTAGGGTAGAGCAAGTTTTCAGGCGCTTCGATGGTAATTGGTATGTTTTCATCCAGGTCTTATTGGTCTTGAAATAATACATCAAGCAAACACGATTGAATCCCATGTTCGCACTCCTTGAGAATCAGCTCCTGGTGGTTGACGTGACTTTTTGCTTCTCAGTCTTGAAAATGGCATGGACGTTGTAGCTCCGGAAGTCCGGAGCCTAGTTCTAGCCGCGAGGATCGCCTTTATTTCCGGTTCTGGTAGGCGTGATAGTAGATAGCGATAGACCCGGACCCTGGGAGTTGCGGGACCCACTTCCTTATCAGCCGGATGGCATGCATGCTTCGTGACTTTTTTATTCTTTGGTCTTTGTTGAAGCATCTCCAGTACCATCTTCGAATTGAATTCCTCAATTGACGAGCTAATGAACATAAAAGCAGCCTTCCGCTTCTAGATTTCCCTTCGCTGCTGATGCTCTTTCCCACTCCCCCGCAGCCCAACATGGAGTAAACAACACTTCGTCCCTTGGGCGGCGGGCCTGAAGATCGCTGGTACGCTAGGCCGGATATCTGGGCGGGTTGACCTGAAAGTCACAGTCACGACTCACACAACGCTCGCCGCAGTCCGCACATCACCACCCTGCTGGCTGCGATGTCGGTCGGCAACGCAAAAGGGAAGCCGAACACTCGTCGTATGACGCATTTCGGCCGCCTGTAGCCGACATGAAGCGGCTCCCAAAAGTAAACGTGTAAAAGGGAATAGAGCTGCCAATTGTTGTTGTGGTTGTTGACAACTAGTCCTACAACTTCAATTCCATCGACTATCATACAACCCGCCCTTGCCGCCAGCGACGACAACGAAGACTCCCGCCGCCGCCACCATGAAGCTTGACAAGTTTGAAAAGTACGACCTTACCTTCTCGGGGCCGACGCCCATCCAGCATCTCAAGCGTCTGTCGAAGGAATTGGGCGACAAGGTGCAAATCTACGCCAAGCGCGAGGACTGCAACTCCGGTCTGGCTTTCGGCGGCAACAAGACGCGCAAGCTCGAGTACATTGTGCCGGACGCGATTGCAGGAGGCTATGACACCCTGGTGTCGATTGGCGGCATCCAGTCCAACCAGACGCGGCAGGTGGCTGCTGTTGCGGCACACTTGGGCATGGTAAGCTACTCATTCCCACGCAGATCGAATTGAACAGGATTGACAATGGTCAGAAATGTGTCTTGGTACAGGAGAACTGGGTCAACTACAGCGACGCCGTCTACGACCGCGTAGGAAACATTGAGCTCTCGCGCATCCTCGGCGCCGACGTGCGTCTCGACGCGGCGGGCTTCGACATCGGCATCCGGCCCAGCTGGGAGGCAGCCATGGAGGAAGTCAAGAGCAAGGGCGGCAAGCCGTTTCCCGTGCCGGCAGGCTGCTCGGAGCACCCCAAGGGCGGCCTGGGCTTTGTGGGCTTCGCCGAGGAGGTCAGGAAGCAGGAGGCCGAGCTGGGCTTCAAGTTCGACTACATTGTCGTGTGCGCCGTGACGGGATCGACGCAGGCCGGCATGGTTGTGGGGTTTGCGGCGGACGGCCGCGCCGACAAGGTCATTGGTATCGACGCCAGCGCGAAGCCGGAGCAGACGAAAGCGCAGGTTCTCCGCATTGCAAAGAACACGGCCGACTTGGTGGAGCTGGGCCGTGAGATCACAGAGGAAGACGTTGTGCTGGACACGCGGTTTGGCGGGCCCGAGTACGGCCTGCCCAACGAGGGCACCATGGAGGCCATCAGACTGTGTGCTCGCACCGAAGGCATGCTGACCGACCCCGTCTACGAAGGCAAATCGATGGACGGCATGATTTCGATGATTAAGAACGGCGAATTTCCTGAGGGGAGCCGTGTGCTGTACGCTCATCTTGGCGGCGCGCCGGCATTAAATGCCTACAGCTTCCTCTTCCGCAATGGTTGATACACATCCGTGGCAGAGATGGTGGCACAGTAGGTACGAAAGAAATTCAACCAAGGCTCAGCTTCAAGTCATCACACGCTTAGAGGCAAGCGCTAATGCTCCTTGTGACTATGAGCAAAATTCTCCCTATGTGAGGCGCTTGGCTCCTTGTGACTATCCATAAAGAGAAGAATTTTTGGAGACTACACGTCTTTACATGTTCTGACTTGGTAAAAGAAATTCTCGAAATTAACAATTTCTTCCATCACCCTCTGTGGTGGGATGGTGTTGTCGAGTCTGCCGAACATGCCGTTGTGTATAGAAATTGGAAGTTATTTCCCGCGGCCTTCTTGCCCGCCCCACTTTCGTCATTGCATCAGTCAAAGCTCCTGGCGGGGTACATGGGGTACTTCTCATCCACCATGATAAACTCGCTCCATCCTCTCACTTGATCCTCATTCTGATCCTCACTCCCACTTCTCCACCTCCAATTCCTCGCTCCTACCATGTCTGCACCCAAAGAGATTCGCTGGGGCATCCTGGCCACCGGTGGCATTGCCCTGACCTTCACCAAAGACCTTCTCGTCGACCCTACCACTCGCGGCGTCACCAACGTCAAGCACACCGTCGTTGCCGCTGCCAGCTCTTCGAGCGTCTCTCGTGCCTCTGATTTCCTCAAGGAGGTCGGCGCTCCCTCGTCAGCCAAACCATACGGCTCGTACGAGGAGTTTGTCACCGACCCCAACATTGACATTGTATACATTGCTACTCCCCACTCGCATCACTACCAGAATGCCAGGCTGTGTCTGGAAGCTGGTAAGAATGTGTTGTGCGAAAAGGCATTTACCGTCAACGCGCCGCAGCTCAAGGAGCTGGTGAGGATAGCCAAGGAAAAGGTCCGCTCCGCACCCTGCGTTTGGAGGCATTAGCTGATGATAGCAGAACCTCTTCCTCATGGAAGCTGTCTGGACCCGATACTTCCCCTTATCCATCTACGTCCGCGAGCTCATCCAGTCTGGCAAGCTCGGCGCGATCCAGCGCGTCTCCGCCGACAACAGCCACGCCCTCGACCCGGAAAACACCATGGCCGACGGCAAGAACCGCATGGTCAACCCCGATCTGGCCGGCGGTGCGCTCCTCGACCTGGGCATCTACTCGCTGACTTGGGTCTTCCAAACCCTATACACGACGCTGCCACCTGCAGACCGCAAGCCGCCGTCGGTCCTCTCGTCGCTCAAGCGCTACGCCCCCACCGGCGCCGCCGACGAGCTCACAACCATACTGCTCACCTTCCCTCGTCCCAAGACTGGCGATGTCCACGCTGTTGCCACGACCGGCATCAAGTATGCGTCGGACCCTGTCGGCGACAAGACAACTGCTGGACCCGCGTGTCGCGTGCACGGCGAAAAGGGCGAGATCCAAATCTTCCCGCCGCTGTACCGCCCAACCAAGACGCGTCTCATACTCAACGACGGCACGGTGGACGAGCGCGACTGGCCGCAGCCGGGTCCCGGCAAGGGAAGCGGATGGGTCAACGGGTTCGGCGACTCGATGCAGGCGGAGGGCGAGGGCCAAGGCATGTTCTGGGAGGCGGACGAGGCGGCGACGGCGCTGGTCGAGGGCAGGAAGGAAGGCCGGTTCGAGGACCTGGCCGAGAGCATCACCATCATGGAGGTCATGGACGAGGTGCGCAAGCAGGCGGGGCTGCGATACCCGGAGAAGATTGAGACGCTCAACTTCCCGCAGCCTTTGTGAGAGTTCGACGGAATGCAGTCGTGAGACGATGAGGTCGTGGACTGAGGGGTAGAAAAGTAGAACACTCGGTCGGGTAGCGATGTAGCTAGAGAAATAGCCATTGGTTCGTGTCGCTGACGTCTGTCTCGCGTCTGTGGTGGTTGCGTCAAGCCCGTCGGTACCAAACTTCCAGTTTCTCCTCCGTTTCGACCGGACCCTTCTCCCTGGCTTTCCTGAATCACCACCAAATATTTCGCTCCCACGGCATTCCGGTGCTTGAAAAGCGAGACACTCGGCTTCGCCTGCGCAGACATGTCCTTGGCGCGCGCAGGAACCGGGACCCGCGCACCCTGGTTCGACCACCTCAACCCGAGTCAAACCATGCAACCATCTCGTCAACCACACATCTTGATTCGACTACACCCAGAGGCACATACATTCCTCCCGTCCTGCCTGTCTCGTCTATTCTCCGAAGACCCGAATTTCTGGCATGCAAGTGATTGCAGGCCGACGTCGTGATTCTTTCAGCCAGGCTCGCTCTCCTTGGTTGCTTCCCTTCCGTTAGGTGTTTTTGGTCGATCCAGGCATTTGGATTCAGATTCGGATTCAGATGCTGTTGTGCATGTATTGGCGCACCATCTGCGAGCACGACCTAGGAATGCACTCTGCGGATGGAAAGGCACCGTGTTGTCCGACTTTTTGCGTCTGAGCGACTATCTACTCTGCTCCATCCATCCCACTTTCAGGCTGGCATCGCCGCCGACGACGACGACGACGACGACGACGATGAACCAACCCCCCACTCAAGAGCTCTGAGTGGATATGTGAGTGGGATATGCGTTGCCAGCTAGCTCTGTAATCGGTGCTGTGTAGGGGGATGCTATTCAAGCTCAACCATCGAGTAGTATCATATCTCCCTTGATCATTTCTTCTCTTCTTCTTCTGAAATTTTCCACTTTTTTCCCGGGCCAACAAAAAAAAATATTGAAAAAGAAAAAACAAAAAAGAAAGAAATGGAAATTTAAAAAAAAATGGAAATTTGTCTCTCTCTCATCCATCTCATATATCTCCATGCCCGCGCGCGCACGCGCATGCCCGTCGACACCACCACAGCCAACACATGCTCACACATGCTCCCTGCTGACCAGAACGGCAAAAATGCGCAATCATCATCCTCTTCCCGCCGGCCGGTCGCGGTCGCCTCACTTGCACCGTCTTAAAAAGCATCTTCGTCAAAAGCAGCAGACATAAGAAAAACAAGAAAAACAATGGGCGAATCAGACGCCCCAAAGCGCCCCACGTTCGCGTAGGCTGCTTACCATACGTTGGTTTGGCGTGCTGACGGATTGAGGCGGTAGGAGGCATGATGCCGTGGCAGACATGTCGGCAGCGTAGTCGGCGTCGTGGTGGCGCTCACGCGACTTCTTGCTCTTCTGCTGCTGCTGGCTGTCCGTTGGCTGGCTTGCGGCGGGCTGACGGGCTGGTACAGTATCACGACTGGCTGCCCGGGGCGGCGGCGGCGGCGCTGGCGCTGCTGCTGTCTGTAGTAAGGTACCTTATATCGTTGTAGCCGCGATCAACAGACACCAGAAAGCAACACCCAACATCGTGTCGAGGGCGTGCGTGTGCGTAGGGCCAGGCCACTCGATACACACGCCCGACAGCTCACAATCCGCGTCTTGCCCACCCAACCTAGGCCATCTACGCAGCAGCCAGCCGCGCAAAGAGCACACCAACAAAGTGCCGATGCAGGGCGCTCGCTGTGGGGCGCAGCCATGTGACGTGCGTTTGCTGCGTTGCGTTGGCTGGCGGCATCGTGCATATACGTATCTACATGTATGCCGAGTCTAGAAGGTACATGTAGGTGAGTGGGCGGGCAGGTGGATTGCGTGCAGCGCGGCGGCGGCGCGGCGGTAGCGGCGGCGGCGGAAAACCAAGGTAGGGAGGGAGGGAGGTAGGGAGCGGCGGCGGGCCGCGTGGGAGGATTATCGAAGGGATGCCCGGGATGCTGGGTGCTGGGTGGGTGACTTGCAGGTAGGTGGAGCCGAGTCCTTGTGTCAGAGGAGCTGACTATTGAGCGCGAACGTTTGTAATTTGTAGGTGCTATCAAGTAGAAGTATCCCAGTAAGAGAGCAACGGGGATGCTCTGGCGTTGGGAGAGAAGTGCTCCAGCCTCAAAATTTGAGATTCGAGACGAGGAGCTCCGCCGCCGCCGCCGCCGCATGGGTACATGTGGGTAGCAGGACTGAGGCTGCCAGAGTGGTGATGCAGGCTTGCGATGTAGCGGCGCCTCGAATCGAGACAGGGAAGTCCCAGTTAAACTGGGTGCCAGCGAAGTACCTATCTACCTCACCTGAGGTGCCAGCTGAGCGTCGTGACATGGTGGTTTGGGATTTTGAAAAGTGGAGACGTTGAGAGATGGCGCGTGGAGTAGCAAGTGATCCAAAAAGAATCAAGTATCTCGAACTGGTGACAATTATCGAGATTGATATGTACAAGTAGAGATGCTCTTCCCCAATCGACCAGAAGCATGCGTAGCAGACGAAGCGAAAATAGATCAATGGCGCACATGGATGGTATCATCGTCGTGTGTCAGACGTGTCGCAGCAACGTCGTCCCTCGTCGGTGCTCGTCGGCCGTGTCAGTCGTAGCCTCGTGGTCTCGTCCCGCCGTTACCCCTCTCCGTGGCAGAGGTAAATCGTGGTCCAAGTCTATGTAAATGCCAAAAGCGCGATAAAGGCAGAAACGGAAGTCGATGATATCCGCAAACGAGCTCGCTCTCAAATGCGTGCACAGCGCTGCAAAATAGCATGGGCCCAAAGATGCAAAAGGCCGCTCATCAACAATTACCCCTTCAAAAGCTCATTCGCAAACTTGCTCCTGGCGCGGATCTGGGGGCCGTAGAAAGCAAGGACCCACGGCACGAGGGTCAGCACGATGCCGATGCCGCCGAGCAGGCTGGACGCGCCGCCAAACGACAGCTGGCGGTACATGGGGACGGTGGCAAGCGGGAAGCAGCCGCCAATGACGTTGCGGCAGAAGGATTGCGCGGCGAGCGCTGAGCTGGCGTAGCGGTGGTAGACGTCGGCGAGGTAGTTGAAGGTGGCGAGGTCTGTTGGCGTCGGGGTTAGTATCTTCTTGTTTTTGCGTGGTGAGGGGCTTTGGGAAAGGGAAAGGACGCGACGTACAGATGGAGAAGATGCCAATGGTTGCAATGCCAATGGCTAAGCCTGGGACTACCCAGTGGATGGAACTGAACGATGTCCAGCCAAACATGAACATGCCGATTGGCATAAAGATGCTCTGGAAACAGGCAAAGTACAAACGCTCTTCCGGTCCGTCTGGAAGTTTGCCGCTACGTCGTGCAAGCTTCTCCTGGTAAATGCAGACCGGAGTGAATAGGGCGCCTGCCGCGCACATGAATGCAAAGATGGAATTGGCTTGGCCGATAGAAAAGCCGTGATTTGTTTCGAAGATGAGGGGAATGGCGCCGAGAGTGAGGTAGAGAATAGCCCACGAAAAGGATACCCAAAGCGAGAAGAAAAATACAACAGGCTCCGTGAACAGCAGATGGAATGGTCGGAAGAGGGATATCGCAATCATGGTCCGCAGAGTGGCTCGCTCCTCGTCTGCTTTGACCCTCCATCTGATGCGCTGCGGCGTCCTAGGTTTTGATGGGTCCGAAGTGCAAGGCATATCGAAATTGTAGTATCCGGCCGCTTCGCGCGCTTCGTACCAGGCGTTGAGAGCTTTGGCTTTGCGGCTGAGCAATACGTTGCCGCGAGTCTCCTTGAAGCATATCCAGACGACCACCATCAAGACTGCGTCCACAATTGTTTGTAGCCAGAAGATCCATCTCCATGTGAGATGCTCCACCATCCATCCACCTGCGATTGGCCCGAGACCGGTGCCGAATAGTACAGCTCCTGAGAACATGGCCATTGGGGTGTTTCGGTCCTGAGCGTGGTAAATATCGCTGACGACTCCGCCGACCATGGTGGAGAAAACGCTGCCCCCTACATCATATCAACAATCTGCCCAAGCATTCTGGAGCTATTACGTACCAACTCCAGTGAAGAAGCGGGAGACCAGCATGCCAGCAAATATCTGCGTTTCTGCACAGCAAAGCTGGCACAAACAGAACAAGATTCCGCATAACAAAAAGACCGGTCTACGGCCGTTGATCTCTGAGAAAGGGGCAAGGGCCATTGGCGCAATTGCGAATCCAAAGGTAAAAATAGTGATTCCGGTAAGACATTGGGTGTCGGTAACGTTGAATTCTTCAGTCATTTGGCCCACGGCAGGCGCGTAGGAGCCTCCTGTAAAGGCGGTCATGGCTGTTGCAATGCATGATATCCACACAATGATGGTCTTTCGTTGTGCCGACCAGTCAAAGGGATTGTGGTACTGCTTCAGGCTCGGGCATTCTGGTGGAGGAGACGCTCCTGGATGCGGTGGCTCGATGCTCGAAGGAGCAGGAAGTTCGGTGTCGAATGTCAGATAGTGCCAGATGATTGCCTGGTGGTCGGTCGAAGTGGTTTCTCTTAATGTCCTGTCGAGATCCAACTCTTTCTCGGCATCTTTAGGAGTGGGGTTTCTTATATCCGCGGCATTTCCGCTTGGCGCAGCAGTGGTAAAGGACGACGAAGGAGGCAGCTCCAACTCGGGGGTCGCCATGGTTTCGACAAGATTGGTGCCATGCAAGAGGCATGGACAGCCAGCACGGGAAGAAGCACAGAGAGAGGAAACAAGAGAGGAATAGTCAAGGTTCAAGTACGAAGGAGAAGAGGAGACTACATTAGCTAGCGCTGGATGGGTATGACGGCATGTCAAAGACCCACGAGAGCGCCACCAGAAGGCAAGAGTCGCATCCAAAGTACATAGAGTGCCGGTAGCGGTCTGGGAATGACCCTTATTCCCGTCCAGTGAGAAGGGCGAGTGGCTTACTTTTCCGGCCCTGTGGGCAACAAGCGCCCTTGATTGGGAAGTCGCCAGCGCCGCATCGGCGCAGTTGACGACCTCGTGCCTTGGCTCACATTAGCGACGCACGATGATGGCCAGGTTCATCGAGGTCCGTCGGGGCACTCGACTGCGAGCTGGCCTGCTCTTCAACGTCAGCGTCCATGGGCGTAGGGACACGCAACAGAGTGCGGGCCGCGGCCATGTCACGAGCGAGATGCGATGCTAGCGGCGCATGCCTTTCGCAAGGCTGTGCCAGATTGCCGTGAGACGCTGGCCGCATTCAAAGAGAGAGCCAAAGAAACAACGTGCATTGATAATGGCCGAACAAAGAAAATGCGCCGACGGCAAACAATGTAGAGAGAAGACGCGGATTGGTCAATTGGGGCAACAGCGAGAAGTTCTTTTTTGACGATGGAGACAATAGCAAGCGCGCTGACGAGGTGTCGGCGTCCACGGTTGATGGCTGGGCCGTTGAGCAGCCCTGTGCGAGGTGGCTGAAGAAGAGGGCATGTGCCCAACGGCTAGCTGATTACCAAGGTGTCGCAATGGCTGGTCGTCATCTTGGGCCGTGATGAAGAAATGTCCAGAGAAAGGGTCGAGGCATTTCTTCTGAGAAGCCGGCAGACGGACAGGTGCAGAGGTGAAATGTGAGGCGGTACGGTAACGGTAACGTTGATCTTCTTGTGGTCCCAAGGTCCAAGGAAGCTGGGGGTGCTGAGCACGGAGCAGATTTCTCCAAGTGGCCGATATCGCATCAGACGACGATGATGGTGATGGCGGGGAAGACACGATGTATTAGTCAAGCGCGTCAAGAGACAATTTTCAATACTACTGTCGTGCTTGTTCGCCCGCTGACATAGCTGAGCTTGCCTTGGTGTTTAGCCATGGCCAAATCCCCACTGTACAGCGCCCAGATCCAATCAGCGCCCGACCTGATCACGCCATAGCTACCTCAGTCTACGGATCCGGACAGCGAAGCAGCGAAATAATCTTCTCTCTCACATCATATCCGCCGCACAAACCGCCGTACAAATACTCTACCCCACCTCGATTCTTCACTCCACCACCAATTCTTCAAACTCACCTACCAAACACCCATCATCTCCAGGTACGCCGCCAGAGGTACCCCGCCACCGCTGCCCCGCTCACAGAAACTTTGTCCACAGAACCTTTACAATGTCTTCTCAAGCTCTCCGTCTGGGCAGCATCGCCCCCAACTTCAAGGCCGAGACCACCACCGGCCCCATTGACTTCCACGACTTCATTGGCGACAACTGGGTCGTTCTCTTCTCCCACCCTGAGGACTACACTCCCGTTTGCACCACCGAGCTGGGTGCTTTCGCCAAGCTTGAGCCCGAGTTCGCCAAGCGCGGCGTCAAGTTGATTGGTCTCTCTGCCAACACCATTGACAGCCACGATGGCTGGATCAAGGACATCAACGAGGTTTCCGGAAGCAACCTCGCCTTCCCCATCATTGGCGACAAGGAGCGCAAGGTCGCCCTGGCCTACGACATGTGAGAGCTTTGGGATCTTTGAAAACAGACGGGTACTGACTGGACGCAGGATCGACCACCAGGACGCCACCAACGTCGACGAGAAGGGCGTTGCCTTCACCATCCGCTCCGTCTTCATCATCGACCCCAAGAAGACCATCCGCACCATCTTCGCCTACCCCGCGTCGACTGGCCGCAACGCCGCCGAGGTTCTCCGCGTCATCGACTCTCTCCAGACTGGCGACAAGCACAAGATCACGACCCCCATCAACTGGGTGCCCGGTGACGACGTCATTGTCCACCCCACGGTCAAGACGGAGGATGCGCAGAAGATCTACCCCAACCTGAGGATCGTCAAGCCCTACTTGCGCTTCACGCCTCTGCCCAAGGAGCAGACGAGCGCGAACGTGTAAGTGGACAAGGCAGCGCGGATGACCGAGTAGTAGAGTAGGGCTGAGACAAAGACGGACTTGCTAGGACAAAAAATGGACTGGTCAAGTCTGCTCTTTGAGATGGGCGCCATGGCAGCCGGCTTCGGGCGTGCAGGAAGCCTTTGTCGAGACGAGCGCGTCCAGATACCCCACGAATGTATGAGTGACAAACAGAAAATAAAAGATTTGCCAATAGCCAACAATAGACGTCGTGTCATGCAAGCTGTGCAGATGAAGAAGGTACATATGGCGGAAGCGGGACGGCCCTGGCGTTTGCAGAGGCGGTGGAGGGCGTTAGGTAATGGAGCTGCAGTGGTCGAGTGGTGCAAGGCACTGGCCTGGCAGTTGGCAACGGCGGTGCATGTTGTGAGCGACGAGTGCTGTAGCGCACGCGATCGAGGCCGTGGAAAAGTAAGGAGGGGCCGTCTTTGTTCTGGGGGGCTTCCTTGCGTCGCTAGCGGGCTTGGCTTGGCTCCCCTCGGGGTGCTTAGGCATCACCAACCGAGACCAAACTCAACCCTAACACCTCATCCCCACGCCCGTTCGTCGTCGTCGTTCGCCCATTACACAGCACCGCGCTGGATACACACGCCAAACACTCCCCACACACACAGCTCCAGCCCGCTCTAATACCACCCCCACTCCCTAGCCGCAAAAAAATAAAAATTAAAAAAAAGGTACGCCCGCTTTCAAGGGAGACGCGCTCCCTGTCCTGTCCAACCTCCTGCGAATCACCTCCCCCTCCCCCCGTGTCATGCAAAGGGAAACCCTCGACACACACCCCAAATCCACCCTCGCGGGACTCGCACATCGTCCAGAACCATGCGTCTTCCGAATTGGCCCAAGACACCCCATTCGTCCAGTGACACAGCCGTCTGCCCCCCGGCCCGCGTCAAATACACGGCGTTGGTCGTCTGGTTCCGCCGTCCCAAGATCATGCTGCCGCTGGCCAGCTCGATTCCACCGCACCGCAGCTGTCTGTCCATGACCTGACGCCTTGTTCCTTTTGCAAATCAAGATCAGCATGCTTCACCATGCTCATCAAATCAAGACCGAGTGCGAGCGCCGCCTTTCCCTGGATTCCCCCTTCCTATCCATCCCTATATTCCTAAATTTGCGCTCCACCCTACCTCCTCGACGTCGATCGTCCCGCTGACAATCATGGCTCCGCTAGGCGTCTTCATTACTCCAAGGACGACTCAGCCCAGTCTTCTCCGACTTCTTCATCTCAGCCCTTTTTGCCCTGGAGGCGGCCGAGATCGCCCAAGTCGCCTAAAAAGGGTCTCTCCGCCGAGCTCCGCGCACGGAAGCAACCGTCCAGCGCTCGCTCCTCCGGAGAGCGCAGAGTCTCTCTGCCTCCTCAGCCTCAGACTCCGGTTCAGCTCGTTGGCTCCTCTTCTGCGTGCTCGTCGCCCAATTCAGCCGGCTCGCTTGCCCCCTCCCGCCCAAAGCACATTCCCATTGTGATTCCCCGTTATGTGCCCATAGTGCTCCCAGACAGTCCTCGAAAATCCGTCGACAGTACTTCTTCAAAGCTTGTCTCGGGCACGTGCACCGCCGCGCCTTCAGACTTTCGGCAAGGCCGCCAAGCGTCCGTTGATTCAGGAGCACCGAAGCCCAGACATGTTGCTATAGTCATTCCGGAGTGGGCGCATCCAGTTCAGACTTTACCAGACTCTCCCGCTCAGACTCCGCGCGACAGTCTTCCGCCGGTGCTTCCTCCCATCCCGCCGCAGTCGAGCATCCCAGAAATCATCCCCCCAGTCCGCGCAGATTCTTTCCGACAAGACGACTGCGACAGGAGAGTCCAGAGAATGGATTCAAATACGTCGCAGCCGTCTCCCTCTCAGGGATATCCCGATAGGGATTTCCGAAACAACTCGAATGCATCCTTCATGTCTCGAAGCGTCAACAGCAGCAGCACCAGCCTCAACCAAATGGCCAGGGAAGAGACTTCGGAACCTAGACGCTCGGGACCAACATCCGGGCCGTCGCCGGGGATTGGCCAAACTGCCGGACTTGGAACACCCTCTCAGTCGACATCCGGTTTGTCAGGGCTAGTATGCAACGTGCACCGAACGACAGGAAAAGAGCCGCATCCATTGGTCGGAGCAACCACAACCATTCTTGGAGACAAGCTCTATGTTTTTGGTGGAAGACGTTTATCCCGGACGCGACCAACGTTGATCAATGATCTTTACGAACTGGACCTTATCCGTCGAAATTGGACCAAATTAGAAACAAGAGGAGATGTCCCACCACCGCGCTACTTTCACAGTGTATGTACACTGGGCGACTCGAAGCTCGTGTGTTACGGAGGCATGTCACCAGCGGCATTAGCAAACGGCCAGCCGACTTCTGCCCAAAACCCGCAGGATGCGCAGCCCGAGGTCGTTGTCATGTCTGATATTCATATCTTTGATGTACACTCTCGGAGTTGGACTAAAATCGAGGCTACTGATTCGCCGCAAGGCCGTTATGCTCACTGCGCTGCCATTCTCCCCTCGAGCGCCGTCTTCTCCTCGACGAGCGCTACCCTCTCCGCTATTCAACACAACCCTGCGTCGACAAACCAGCCGAACCAAGGATCCATTGGTGTGGACTTTGACGGAACAGGAGGCGCTGAGATGGTGGTCGTTGGTGGGCAAGACAGTGCCAATCACTACATTGAGCAGATTAGCGTGTTCAATTTCAGAAGTCTAAAGTGGACCGCAACGACTACTCTGGGGCGCAGCTGCGGAGCGTATAGGAGCGTCGTAGCACCTCTGACCACACTTCCTGCTCATTCCATCGGGGCGGGAGCCAAGAAAGAAGACATTACCGGGCAAGAGGTGGAATCTGAAAACACTCAAACGGGCTCATCGATGCTCGTGTATTCGAACTACAACTTTTTGGACGTCAAGCTTGAGCTTCAAGTAAGATTACCGGACGGCACGCTCACAGAAAAGGTCATGCACGGAACGTTTTCGCCCCCTGGATTGCGATTCCCCAACGGCGGAGTAATTGCAAACCACTTTGTTGTCAGCGGCACCTTTTTGACGTCATCCAAACAAGAATATGCGCTCTGGGCGCTTGACCTGAGAACATTGACTTGGAGCCGCATCGATGCAGGTGGAAGCATTTTCAGTCAGGGAAGTTGGAATCGAGGAGTGCTTTGGAACAGGCGCAATGCCTTTGTCATTCTTGGAAACCGCAAAAGGAGCCTCGTGGAAGACTACAACCATCGACGCATAAATTTCTCCAACATTTGCCTTGTCGAGCTGGAAGCTTTTGGACTCTACGACAACCCCCGCAGGACCACCCCCACATCCGACTATCATTCCGTGAGCGCCGCATTCCGGCAAAGACAATCCGATCTGGTGACGGGAGGAAGGCCACTTTTGACCGGAGCAGAGGAGCTTGGTGCCATGGCTTTGGGATTGCGAGAGCTGGCAGACATGGAGTTTTTGGCAATAGGAGGAGAAAAGATTCCCGTCAACTCGCACTTGGTGGCTAAAAGATGGGGACCGTACTTCAACCAGCTGCTCCGCGAGGGTGCAGTGGCATCCGATCCAGGTTCCTCGGACGCCGCGACCCTTCGACCATCAACGGGCGGCCACCCTTGGCGGAATTCGAGCATTACGATCACACCATCGATTCGAACTGCAAGCACGGCACTGACAGCCACTCCATCCACTGCTGGCAGCAGCAGTGGCAACACCCAAACACCCTACGATCCTCCAAACGCAGAGAACCCTAACCCGACGTCGCGTCCCCGTACTCTCTACCTTCCTCATACGCATTTGACCCTCCAGGCCCTCGCCCATTATCTTTACACATCGTCGCTACCCCCGCCAAACTCGTCACTGTGCACTCCCCAGATCCTTTGCTCTCTCCTCCAGCTTGCACGACCATACCGCGTCGATGGACTTCTCGAGGCAGTGATAGAACGCCTCCATTTGCGTCTCGATGGTCGTAATACGGCCGCCATCTTCAATGCAGCTGCAATGGCCGCAGGAGGCGGCGACTCGGTCACCTTTTTCAACGGCGTCACGGCCGGCCTGCCCAGCGCCGAAGCCCTCGCAAAGCTCCGCCAGTCCTCTGTATCCTCAGACGCCGACGACAACACGCTCGTCAGCGGGCCGGGAACATCGAGACGCCCGTCTTTGCACCCGTCCGCCTCTTCGGCCAGCCTTACGTCAAGCGCCGCTGGCGCCAATGCCGCCATGCAGTCGCGCAAGGGCAGTCTCGCATCCAACACGCTCGGCACTTCGGGTGACGTGGACGACTCGATGCGCGCTCTGCGCATCAACACGGACATGACATCCAACGGACCGCTCACCGACGACGAAGGCAGCAACCACAGCGCGTCAACCGAGACGTCGGCGACGAGCGATTGGGCCAGCAACACGGGCAGGGACCCGGCAGTCGGCAACGAGCACGAAGTCTGGGCAGGCGAGGTCAGTGCCGTCGTCGGGCTGCAGAAGCGCGGCCTCAGGGGTCTCATGGAGGGCCGTCGTATTCGCGAAATGGGCCGCGGTAGCGCCATGTCGAGCCTGGGAGGCAGCGCGGGCGCCGGGCCGGGCAGTGCGGGCGGTCCGCGCAGCGCCGGCATGGCGTCGACGCCTGGCAGTGGAGGAGCTCCTCGCGGCCATCAGGGGTCCATCTCGGCGGAGGCGTCTGGCAGCGGTAGTGGTGAGGCGGGCAAGGTTGGCCTCGGCATTGATGGCGGCGCGAGTGGGTGAGGTGGCGCGAGTCGAGTTGTTGTAGAAGAACGATGCAAGAGGAGGATGCCGGTCATGAAGGACGGGAAAGGAGGATTGTCTGATAGAGGCCCGCCTCGTACGCGTTGGTCGGTGCCAGATATTTCGGATTTAGTTGGTTGGTTGGTCGGTCGGTCGGTCGTCAGATATGATTAGATGGATGGAAGGTTTGGGCGGTGGGATTTTCTCTTTTCTCTCTCTTTCTCTCATCTCTCTTAACCCCATTTCATTCTTCTTCTTGTTGGGACAAAGTCAGTCGTCTCGTTCCTAACTCCTCGCCAAAGCATGTGTGGACGGAAAGAATGGTTTGGTTGGCTGGCTGGGTTAGGTCGCATGGAGGCGCACCCGCGGTGGTCGTTGGTGGTCGTCCCCCCGGTTTTGATAGAGTGGTGGTTTGCTAAAAACTAGGTATGCAATGGAGTGGATATGCTGTGGAACATGTGGTGATCATGGGATGGGCTGCTGGATTTGTGTACAACATTTATGAATATGAGTGGCTGCGAATGAGCCAAGTGCATTCAGGATAAATCCCGCCCTGGACGAATTGATGTGATGGAGGGTTTGACTTGGGGGAGACAGAAGAGGAATGGAACTTCAAGTCATGTCAAAATCTTACCACAAAGTCAAGACAAAGTGGAACGTACGTATGGGCAAGGATGGCAAGCCGCAACCCGCATACCAAAAGCCGCAGAGCAGGGAGAGGCAGCATCGCCAGAGGGGAATCAAAACAATTGACGAAAAGAAACACCTCTTGAGGCACTGGAGCCGCGTTTGCTGCCAGGTCTGGAAGCGCCTGTGACCTCTGCTTAGGATGGTCTTGGACGACGACAGCGCAGAAGGTGGATCGATCGGCCATGCTGAGAAAACTGGAGAACGAGGGTAGAGAAAGAGGATGGAGGTGAGGTTGGCGATTGGAGGTCTGAGGGAGAGACGAGGATTGAAGAATGGGAGAGGGTGAAGAAGGGGTTGAAGGTGCAGCAATACAAGGAAAAAAAAAAAAAAGAAAAAGAAGAAGAAGAAGAAGAAGAAGAAGAAGAGGAGAAGAGGAGAAGGCAAAAGGCCAACAAAAAGACAAAAGAGTTCGGGGGCCAGGGCCCCCTACATCTCTGCCGAAAGTCGAATTGAATGATGAATCCGACTCCCCCGTAGGGGAATCGAACTCGTGACCCCCGGGAGCCGAACTGGCTCAGTGATCACCTGCAAGGCGTAGGCGGGGTAGCATCACACTGAGCCATCCCGGGGGTTCGTGATGGGGAAGTGGGGTTTGTAATATATAAAGATGATGGGCGGTGGAAGAGGAGGGAGGTATGGTGGTGCGGAATGGCTGGCTGGATGGATGTGGAGTTGCTACTGCGAAGCTGTCGTGTGCTCGTCGTCGTGGTGTTGATGCCGCCCGCCTTGTCACCTCTCACTTCAACCTTGACGTCCACAAATCGACATTGTCTTCTCATTTTCCCTCGCGTGTCACTTTGGGACTATAGCCATATCTGCTTCTCTCTGCGTCTCTTTCAAGCCATCTTCCTGTGCTCAACTTGTCTCGGTGGTACATTGAGCTCTATGCTTCTTTGAGGATGCGCCTGGGAAGTGACCAATTCTTCTGCCCAAATTTCCAATATTTGGGCAAATGACGAAATAATTGAGCAGATAGGACTGCGCAGATTTTCTTTCGACTGACCCTTCTTGAAGACATGCGTCAATTTCCGTGGCAATGGACGCACAATGGACAGGCGTGAAAGAATGGCGTAGAATCATCTCTGCTCGGTCAATCCTTGACTTTAAGCAGCAGTGTTTGATCGCAAACGACTGTCAACTCCAAGAAAGCCCAACACATTGTAATGGATGCTTGGCAATCGAATAGCGAAAAGTTCCACGTATTTGCAGAAAATTACAAGCTTCCTCAACAAATCGCGTCTCCTCTATCCCACTTGTGTCAAAAGAACCCTGCCCTGCCATTTTCCGCACTTGCGCTCCTGCTACCAGCACCCTTTTTCCTATTCCAAACACTCAGAGTCCGCACAATATTGGAGAAACCTCCACGCTTATTCTTTGCTTCTGGAAACGTCACGGCGGAGAAGGGTTGCCCGAGTTGCGTCACTGCCTTCTGGCGGGCAAGAGGGGCGCCGATTGAAGGCGTGCCGAATGGAGTTGGTGGCGACGGGGAAGGAAACGACGCAGCACCAACACTGACAGGAGGGAAATAAGAATTCGTGGCGAGGCCATCAGGAACAGAGGCATGAGCAAAGGGCAGCGATGGCTGCCTGCCCCTCGGCCAAACGTCTTCGACATCGCTGTCGTGGTTCTCTGAGTACAGCGACGCCGATGATGGCGAGTTTGCCAACCCGGCGAAGAAGTCATCTGTTTCATTGAAGCCGCCTCCTCGCTCCCACGCAGGAACATTGTGTTCTGCGCTGTCGACGAACCTAGACCCAGACGGCAACGGCAATGACGAGGACAGCGCAGTCTGCGGCCGCGACTCAGGCAAAGCCGGCGACGGCGCCAGCGATGGGATGCGCGACATCTGCGTATGAGTACGGGTATGCATCGTTTGCGGCTCAGCGAGGTTGACTTTTGACGACGACCCCTGCGGCGGCATGGGTAGCGTCTCGAGGGAAATCATGCTGGGCGGCGCCGAAAACATCTCGACGTCGCGCGCAACATCAACGCCGTACACGATTGGCGACAGCAGGTCTATCGACGCAGCCACCGAGGGCTTGTCGGACGTGGTAGTGGGGCTCGATGATGCAGGCGAGGCAGGACCGTTGTTGCTACTGCCGCTGATGCTTCCGTCGCTAGAGCCGGGGCTGAAGCGGCTCGTGAGCTCGGGTGCGAGAGGTTCATTGTAGGCGTGGGCGCGATGGCGAAGGTGACGGTGTTTGGGGCTATCAAAGGCAGCCGAGAGCTGTGCGTAGAGCGAGTGGATTTCGTGAGGTGGACCAAGGCCGGAGGGTGGGCTGTAGTTGCGGCGGCTGTGGTTGCAATTGCTAGGGCAGAACTGACTGCAGAATTGACTGCTGGAGAGCGGAGAGACGTCATCGCGAGCTGATATGGCGAGCCATGAGCGCTCGTGAAGGAGGAGCGGTGGCACAGGTTTGATGCTGTGGCGGTACAGAGCGTCCGAGCATGCCTCGTCAGAACCGGCGGGGCTGGCAGGAGGAGGAGCCATGTGCCCAGTATCGTCGTCTTCGAGGTCGACAATAGCTGGTCCGAAGTAGCATTGCGAACCTCTATTTTCAGGGCATGCCGGGGATCTGTAGCCATGCCTCAAAGTGTGCGAGTCGGTACGGAGAGGCGGCAGTCTCACGGGATTTGGTCGCTTGGGTGTCGCGAAGGACCCCGATGGCGAGGGTGGTAGCTCTCCAGAGGGTGACGATAAAGCTGATCGAATGTATTGGAGCTCGTAGCCTTCCCCAGCAAGACTACTCTCACTATTCATCGTGCGAGCTGGCGAGACGCTACAACGTGTAGTGGGATCGTATCGCGAACATGGTGGAGTCCTAGGGGTTGGAGGTTGGTCCGGTCGAGTATGGTTCGTCTCCGACATGGGCGTGTTCCTGGCAACCTTGACTTGAGAAAGGGAATTTTTGGAAGCAAGACGGTGGAAGAATGTCCTTTTGCGGCCGATCGGTGGGGGAATGGCTGCATCTTGAGGATATATGTCCCCCTGCTTCCCGAGTCCCAGAAGACTGGGTTTGCGCGGCACCCAACCTCTCTTTCTGCGTTGGTCCCACATGATTCCAACGGTGAGAGCTAGCGCGACTGTGATGATGCTTGATGCTGTGAACCAAGCAATCAATGAAGAGTTGGGGCGGTGCGTGTTTTGTTCGTTTATGACCAGCAGGACAAGCGCGACAGTCGATGAAATGAGTGATAGTTGGGCTAGTGCAATGACCCAGTAAAGTCTTTTAGATGCCTTTTGGTAGAGCCGGTGTGAAGGATTCTTTTCAAGAGAGTGGACTCTGCCTTGAGGACGAGCGAGATAGACCTCGGGTGCCGGAGCCGAGAAGCTCGAGTTCGATTGCAGAAGAAAGCTGTTGAGAAGTCTTGGGACGTATTGACTCTTTGTACTAGAGCGGTCTGATCCAATGAGGGAAGGTTGGCCACAGCCCGCCATAGCAATCTTGCAGAGAGCCTGTCAGCTGTTTTGCAAGGTTCTTGGAGTGCCTTGGTGACAGTGCGAAAACGTGGGATGCCACCTGGGCTCGAAGACGGGGGAGCGGAAGACTGGTGGAGTGAGACGACAATGGTGACACACTGTGTGGACGAGGTCAGGCTGAAGGAATGACATGCAGGGACGAGCAAACAGAGAGCGACAGTAAGCTACACAAAATGAGTGGGGAGGAAGAATTGGGTTGTTGTGGGTAGGATGTAGACAAACATGATATCAGGTAGTTTTGTCCCATCTGCAACTCACTCATGCCCAACTACCAACAACACCATTGTAAAAACACCTTGAATCAAAGGCCTCGGACGATGGCCGTTTCGGCAAATAAGCCGTCGCCCTGGTGAGATGGGCCCCCAAATTCAGGTTCATGTTCCTCGAAGAAGCAATAACAACACCAAAAAGAAAGCATACGAATCTACACACCTCTCCTCCGAACCTAATCGTGACCTCTACCTCTTTCTTCAGAAATTTGTCAGTGGATTGAGCTAAGTGACTAAACAACGATGGTCGAGTGAAGCTTACATGGCGGTTTTGGTCCATGGGTCGGATACGTGCCCACGAATTCAGCAGATGGCCCGGCAGTCGTACAGGTCGTCATGGCGTCCAGGTCGGTGACACTCGCGCTTGCGGCCCGAACAAGAGTCGCTGTCAATCAAATGTCGGCCTGGGGATACCAACCATTTGCTGCTGCATGATGCATCTGCTTAGATTTAATATGGCGATCAGCCCTGTCTTTTCAAGACCAATGATAAAAAACGTTCGGCCGTAATAGAGTTGGGCAAAAACCTGCAAAGATGGTGGCGCCGAGTGCCCAAGTTCGAGAACTTTTTTAGAATGGAAGAAAAGCAACAAGACGCAATCAGCCACCGTCGGGGCGATGGAGGCGAGCATGTGCCATCAAACTGAGACTTGGTGTTTGCAAAATAGGAGAAATCTGCCAAGAAACCGCAGCGGCGTGTGGGGAAAAGCAATCAGGACGGAAATCTCGGGGGCTCGATGCCTGAACATGCTCCAATTGCTCGGATCGTGCGACGCTTCTGCACTTGTGGAGACCAAAAATAGGCTTGCATTTGCACAACTCCAAACCACGCGACTTTGATGTGGCCTACGTAGTCTGTGGCAATGGTGGGCTTACAGCAACCCACCACAACCCTCTCGTGACTTTTAAACCACCTTTCTACCAAGCCTCTTGTTTTCCCTCTGTCGCTGGGCTTTCATTGACTCGCGTCTCCTTTTCTTCCAAGCCCGGTTGTACTCGCCGCGATGCTCCCAAAAGTGCTTGGCAAACTCGCTCTGTTCCTCCTCCCCAACACCTTCCTCTTGAGGAGCTGCAGGTTTCGGCCTCACCGGGACAGAATTGACATCATGATGCATGATGAGGCTGTCTTCAACTTCCTCATCGTCCTCCACCTCGTCCCGCCAGAACTTCTTACCCGCAGCAGCGGTATCCGGCGTTGGCGCTGCACTTCGAACGCCGCGTACCTGCATGTCTTGCCGCGTGTATGGAGTGAGTGGCGCGGCCGTATTTACTTGTTCCTCATTGGCTTCTTCGTCAGCATCTCCGCCAAAGAAGCTAAATGAAGTGTTGATTGGGGCAAGCTTCGACGGTGTATCTGCTCCCGGCAGCTTGGGTCGTTTGAAGAGCGCCTCCAGGGGGTGGACTTCAGTTGGCGCATCCGCGGCGTCATCGGTCGCCTCAACCTTTGCATCAGCCATTTCAGTATCGAGATCGTCTTGCAGCGCAGCCTCGCCATCTCCGCTCTGCTGGCTGATGTCATCAGACTCGGCTTCGGACGACTCCTCGGAAGCAGATTCTTCAGAGGCTTCAACTCCACTGGTGCTGCTAACGTCGGAAGAACTCGAAGAAACAACTGAAGACGCATCATCTGATTCATCCTCAGAGATATCCTGACGCCCAGTCTCAGCCGCCGAGGCGTTTGCTCGGGCCTCTAATTCCTCCGCGCGTTCGAGAGCAGTCTTCCTCTTGTTCGTCCCTGAATCGCTAATCTTCTTCTGAGCAGCAAACTCAGCGCGTTTGCGTGCGGCCTCAGCCTCGGCCTCCCTGCGCTTGCGACGCTTGTCTGACTCAGGTTCCACAAGGTTGCCCTCCTCATCGACCCAGCCTTGGCCCTCGACATATCCAGCCGCCTTTTTGGCATCCTTTGGGATCTGGTTGCTCTTTAAGAAAGCGGCATGCTTCGTGGTCTTGGCGAATTCGTGCACGACAACCTCGCGAGTCGACTTTTTCGACTTTTTAGGTTTCTCCAAAGCTTTATCAGCCTTTGCGAGTGGGGCAGCGTTTGGTGGAACCTTGGTCTTGAACAGAACTTCTGGCTCCGTTGTGTATTTGGACGGCTGGGATTTGTGCTTCTTGCTGTCCTTCTCCTTCTTGTCCTTGCTTTTGCGCTTGGTCGTAGATTCTGGCTCGGTCCAACCGCGCTTGACATTGCGGCCTTCCAACTCAACCCCAGCGAGAACTCCGTCCTTGTGCTTGATCTTCTTTGCTTTCTTTCTGGCCTTCTTGTCTGGTTCTTCCGTCGCGGCGTCTGCTTGAATATCCTCGAGCACTCTCTTCCTCTTTTCCGGAAGGGCATCCTCAATGCGCACCTTCTGTCCCCTCAGAATCGATCCATTGAACTTCTTCTTGACCTTTTGCGCTTCCATGGTTGGTATCTCGACGTAGCCGAAGCCCTTTTCTGGAAAAGTCTGGACGGTATGGTACGATATGCCAGTGGCGTGGGGCAGGACGGATGCGGGAATGAACGTCTTCAACAAGTCAGAGTTGAAGGGGGTAATGTGGAGGCGAGTGCGCTCTTGGGGGCTGGGATTCGAGGCGCTCTCTTTGTGAGCGGAGGATGAGTCGGTAAGCGCTTGTGTGACGCTCATGGCAGGCTCAGCAGGCAGACGAGTCGTGGAGACAGCCACTAGAATAGAGCTGAGTATAGCAATGCTATTGCCTCATGGCAGGAGAGGTTGTATTGGCGATTGAGCTGGTGTAGAGACAAAGTTGAGTCGCGAGCAAAATGTCTCGGGCCGCACCGACAGCTTCCTCCCGGTCCCCACGCCAAGATTCGCAGGGTAGGTTGCGGCTTGGGTCAGTCTTCCGCGTCTGCCCTCAGCGCGACCATGCGCAGGCGCAACTAACCCCCACAAATCTTCCGCTCTGCTTCAGTCACCATGTCGCGACATAGCTACGGCTTGCTGACGCTTTTGGCTATATTGTCGCTCTTCTCCGCGGTATTTGCAGCTTGTATGCTTCCCCCTTCCCGAAAGCAGCGACGCCAACTAACACCTACACCAGCACCTGCGTCATTCTGCAAATGCACTTGCTTCACGAATAGCAGCATCATTCAGTTAAACGGTCTACCTTCATCTACATACTCCAAGACGGGCAGCAACAGCGTCAAGGAGATTTCGGATTTCCTTTTTGAACGCGAGGACCACGAACGAAGAGCCACCAAGACCAAGCACAGGGAGAGGACGTGCAATGATTGCAACAGACAGTTTTGTCTAAACTACAATCTGCCCATATGCAAGGGTGCTAAAGAGGAGGACGTCTTTACTGAATGCTTCCGTAAGGTCGCCTTGGACGTTTGCAGGACCGCGGGCTAATGCGATACTCAGAGAGGGATTCTGCCAAGGATCAGGCAGTGGTTTTGATATTCATAATCGCAACAGTAGGATTGTTGGTGTATGCCGCCTTGAGGCCATATATTGAGCAATGGCGAGAGGTACTGATCGCCAGACCCTACAGCAGTAAATCGCTAACACTTTCTGCAGAAAGCCAATGAGCGAAGAACGTATATTCCGGTCTCGACAACAGGAGACCAATGAGGCGTTGTACTAGGCGTTTGAGTAGAATACCCACAATTCAGTTTCAAACCGAAACTCCGAACGCTGGACTCCGATTATGCATCTCTGATATCCCGGCCGCAAGATGGGAGGTATACTATGATACAAGAAAGCCTGTGCAATGTCGCTCTATGGACAGGGCCAGAAATCAATTATACGCGGGTCTTAGGTTGGCCCTCACCGGCCAGTTATCCAGCTTGTCCAGCTCTTGGATTTCTGGGTGGCTGCCTGAGCGGCATCGTCAGCCATGCGGTCAAGTGGCCCAGGTGCCAGCGACTGAGCCTTTTCGCCTTCTCGTCTCTTCTCGTCCATAGTTTTTACAATGCTCGTGTCGCCAATGGCCTCCTTTCCATGTGTTGCGGCATCCTGGACGGCAGCCAAAACACCTTCGCCCTCCGCGCCGTCCCGAGTTGTGGCCGCAAGATTTCCTCCAGTCTTCTCCTCTTTTGACAATCCACCAAACATGGACTCCTTGGCACGCGCAAAAATGCCCTTCTTATTCCTCTTGATCTCCTCGGCTTCGGCGGCGGCACGCTCACGGTTGAGCAGAAGCATTTGGTCGTGGTTTATGGTACCGTCTGTCAAGGCTTTTCTGGCTTCTGCGAGGGAAATGGCGTGCTTCTGCTTTTGCTCGTGGAACCACTCCCTCTTCTTCTTGCGGTTGTAGATGATCATGTCGGTCACGGCCAGAGCGGAAACAATGCCAGCAACTCCTAAGCTTCTCGTCAGCTTTTCTGGGGCAGACGAGACCCAAGTGGAGATCCATACCAGTAAATGCAATCAAGCTCAATGTTGTGAAGCGATGGGCCTTGTCCGCGAACGCACGCCCCTTAGACACATATCTGTCGTACTGCGATTCTTGCCCGACCTTTGCTTGTTGTGCAGCTGCACGCAGTCTGGCAATCTTTTCCTGCGGCGATTCCTTTCGTTGGCCGGCGGGAGGTTGGTTCAGAGTGACGTTCGTGGCTTTCGAGTGCGCGTAGGGCCCGGTGGCCGTAAACATGGTCGCATCTTTGACGGCTCGTGGCATTGTCGCAATGTTGATGGGGAATTGGTGAGAATGCGTCGTAGAGCGTGGGGAGGGAGTGGCGGAGATGTTGACGACGTCGAAATGGTGGTCTCATCCGCGGCCGAACTTTCTTCGATGGAGCATGGGTTGCACTGGCTTGGCGCGGCCACCAAATGCTGCCCGTGCCATTGGTCCCTACGTCACGTCAACCACCTCGCCTCTTGCCCCTCCACCATGCCAATGTGAATCTCGACGCTCGCTGCGAGAAGAGCTGCTTCGAACTTGGGCCATGTGGTCACCTTAACGCTTTGAGCCCGACGAGTCTCTCAGTTGGCTTTGGCAGTTCGCAAAGAGTTCAGAACTACGGTCCTACAGCCTACCGACTTTCCTTTCTTCATCATGGACCAGTCCAATGGCGACCAACCGCCAGATTTGGCTACGATACTGAACAATCTCGCAGCTTTAGCGCAACAGCAACAGCAACAGCAGTTGAGTCAAGGTTTCGCCCCTCAGCAACAATATCAGCCTCCAACAGGTCTGCCCTCAACAAGCTCTGGCGCCTCTACCAGCACGGCCTCGCCATATGGAAATGCTGCACTACCGAGCGCTCCTTTGTTTGAACAGTCTCCGCAAAATCCGCTTTACGCCAATGACTCTGCGATACATGCGCATGCCGAAACATCTCATGTCAAGACATCAACTCCAATCCCTCAAGGTTCCCAAGCTTCCGCATATTCGTTTCATGGCACAAGAAACATTCCCGAACCTCATGTTTCGCGTTCAACTACGCCACAACAAATTTCAACACCCAAGCCTCAGGCGGCGTCAGCGGGAAAGCCCCCGATGATAGATCCAGCGACTATTCTTGACTGGGCGCAGGGGTTGCGGTGTATAACCAAAATTGCGGCTCAAAATCCTGGCATCAAAGGTGCAGTCCAAAAGGTATGCACCAAGCTCTCAGTTCCGCCAAGCTTAAACTTAGGCTATATTGCAGATGATTGCAGATCAGCATGAGAACGAACTCATGTGGTAAGTTTTCGGGTGTGGCGCGCTTGTCCAAATGTTTGTTGCATCTAACACAGAATAGGTGGGGTGGTAGACGGGCCCGAACAAGCCAACAAGTCTCTCCAGAAGAACTCCAAGCCTACGACGCAAAAATTCATAGAGCAATGCGCGAAATGTTCACAGCCATGTCAGGTCACCTGAAGAGTCTTGGCGTGCCCTTCTTTGGCGTCAAATCCGACTTGATAGTAAAGGATGAGGATTCTGAGAAAGAAAAACAGGCTTTAATGGCGAAGAAAAAAATCACCGAGTCCGAACTACTCAAGTTGCAGCGCAAGATGCTGGAATACTTGGAGGCTATGTACAAGGATTAAAACTGTCCAGGGCCCGCTGCCGTCGACCCTGACGGGCTTGGATGTGCCTTGTTCCATCTCGCGCACAGAGCAAGGGATCGGGATTCATGAGTTGTTCCAACAGTGGGCTCTTGTCATTGAGCACTAGTGCACACGGGCGGAAGAATGCCAGGAACAATGTCATCCGTAAGACCTTTTCGTCGATTAGATTCTCTAGTCTGGAATGAGGAGAGGCTGACAGTGACCAGATTTTGGGTGGCCAAGTGAGCTATCCATCGGAAGCCAGCATCCCAAACGAACTGCTTGATGCGGCGCAAATCCCTCTCAGCTACCGCATACTGAATGTGGGATTACTTCTTGCACAGCCATTGCGCGAGAATGGGGTTGCGGCGAGCACCAATATCTTATAAGACGTATTATAGGTACGTCCTTAATCGGAAGCCGCTGTGTAGCGCGGGAGGTGACAGCGTGGACGGAGCTGATTGTCTACGTGGTACACAGGCGGCTTGGACAGACAGCGAGAAGTCGGGAGGAATACCTAGCAGCTGTGGCTACCTGTCTCCCGTCGCCCAGAGAGTGCGGGTTTGGCCCTGAGCAAGGGTCCCGCGATCTGACTTTGCCACGTGATTTGGCCGTTTCATAGAAATATACCCTACCACTACTTCTCCTTTCTACCTCCACCCAAGAGTTTTCAGCTTCACCGTCACTCCTTTTCCGATAGGTATACTGCGCCGGCACGAACCACGTTCACTGTTCATTCACTACTTCATCTGACGCTCACTCACTGCGCTCGCTCTGCTTGCGCGCAACTTACTGCGCAAAGATGCCTCGCCCAGCGCGCCCTGCTGGCGTCGCCATGCTTTCACTCATTCAAATCGCAATCGTCGGTCTCCTCTTTGGGAGTTCGCCAGCCAATTCCGCGGAACTCAACCGTCGCGATTCCGTTCCCGTCAATGTCCTTGGACAAAACGCAGTGCGCGTGGATGTGAATGGCGAAAAGGGATCTTTCCCCGTCATTCTGATTACGGCGCCCATCTCTGGACTACCTCAGTCGTGTCAGGTCACGGCGACGGCGAATGAGGCTGGCACTCCAACTCCGTTTACGTATATTGCGAAGAACTGCACTGGCTCTTTGACGGCCACACCAATTGGTCCGCCCATTCAGGTGAGTTCTCCGCCCACTATTAACACTCATCCTCTGGGTCAACACCAACGTGAGAGCTTTAATAGACTCCGTCTGGATTGGTTCCTCCCAAAGTTGGCGGAACTGCACCACCACCACCACCACCACCATCACCTAATACGACACCCGAACCAACCACAACAACCAAAATCACTTCGACACTAACGGCTCGGATTACTATAAAGACCAGTAAGCCTGGCGCAGTTCAACCTCCGCCGCCGCCCGTTACGTCGTCTATCTCGACTCCGGTTCCTACGTCCACGAGTCCCATCATTCCAATTATCCCAGCGCCGCCCGTCATCTCGCCAGTCTCGACTGAGATTTGCCTTCCCACCACCGTATTTGTAACGGTGCCTGGAACTCCGGTCACGGTCACAGCGCCAGTTTCCACGCCTCAAGTTCCGGTGGTTACGACCCCAGCTATTCCTCCTGTGGTCAATGTGCCCCCACCAGCTCCGCCGGTCTCGACACCAGTCTCGACCCCAGTGGTTCCTGTGGCCGCTCCTCCGCCTCAGCCTCCGCCGAGCACCCCGGAAGCGCCGCCCCCAGTCGCTCCGCCAGAGGCTCCAGCTCCACCAATCCCAGAGTCTCCACCCTCAGAAAGTCCACCTACCGAGGAATCTCCTCCCCAAGTGCAACCGCCGTCCCCGCCGCAACCACCTCCTGTCGAGGAATCTCCGCCACAATCTACGCCTGTGGTTCCCGTTGCCGTTCCGCCTCCGTCTGGGGGCAAGCAAGGCTCGCCTCCTGGGGGCAATGCCCGACCTCCGCCCATTCCCCAGCAACCGCCAAGTCAAGGTCCTCCTTCCGTTCCGGAAACACCTCCTGAACAACCTCCAAGTCGTGGACCTCCAGCTGTGGAACGACCACCTCCCGTCGCGCAACCTCCGCCTCAATCTACGCCAGTAGTTCCAGTTGCTGTACCACCTCCGTCTGGGGGCAAGCAAGGCTCTCCCCCCGTTCCGGAATCACCCCCTGAACAACCTCCAAGCCGAGGACCTCCCGCTGTCGAACAACCACCCCCGGTCGAACAACCGCCGTCACAAACAACTCCTGTTGTTCCCGTACGTCCACCTGGTGGTAAGCAAGGATCACCTCCAGGAGGTAATGCGGGTCCGCCGCCCGTCCCCGAGCAACCAAACCGCGGACCCCCTCCCGAGCAGCCAAATCGCGGCCCGCCAAACGTGCCTGTCGTTGCTCCGCCCCCTCCCCCTCCCCCTCAGACGACAACGACGCCAATCGTTCCGGAGCAGCCGCCCAATCGTGGACCACCGCCCGTTTTTGTCCCGCCTCCGCAGACTCCATCATCAATTTCAACCTCTATCGTTGTCGTGACTCCGCCAGTTGCTCCGCCGGCCACCCCGCAGACCCCGCAGGTGTTCAGTCCCCCGCAGCCCGCAACGACGCCAATTTTCACGCCTCCAGTTGGTGGTGGAAGGCAAGGTTCTCCTCCGGGCACGCCATTCACGCCAATGACTCCAATGACCCCCAAGACGCCTGCTACGCCTGTAACTCCTGTAACTCCTGTTACTCCTGTGACGCCTGTGACGCCTGTCACACCCGTTACTCCCGTGACTCCCCAGCGTCCCACTACGCCGGTGGTGTTTGGTCCGTTTTCGACGCCCAAAACACCCAGCGGCCCAAGGACGCCCGTTACACCAATCACCCCTATTCGCGGAACGCCCAAGACCCCAGAAACCACACCCCCGCGGACGCCGTTGTCTCCCGCCACGAACACTCCTTACAGACCAGGTGTTTTCCCGCCAACGACCCCGGTGTTCACCACAACTCCCAGGCCGGGCGTTTTCCCTCCCTTCCCTACGGGCACGGGTTTCCGTCCTACGGGAATGTTTGGAAACAATACGGGCAACAACACGTCGCCAGTGATGCTGACCGCGACCATCGTGCCATCGCCGTCGGGCACGACTCCTCCGGGAGGACCTGGACAGACACCGCCTTTGAACAACCACCAGGGCAGGCAGTTTTCTCCGCCCTCGACTGGTTTCGTGGCGACGATCTTGTTCGGCATTCAATTCCTCTTCTACTTCGCGTACATGTGAAGTCATTCATGTGTACGTCTTCGCTGCTGACTGGCTCGGCCCTTGTACTCACCCCTTTTCCCTTTTCGTCGGCATTGTTCAAAGTGCGCTTGCTTGCGGGAAACATGAGATTCCCGCCTGTATAGGCAAGCAGGCGCTATTGCGGAGTTCCCTTTTCGGGATTGAAAGCCATGGGCTACAATCAATTCAAGTACATTGTTTCCCTCACTGTCAAAAAGCTTTCTTTGTTAGGGAGCTCCAGGCCTCACGACAATCATGAGCCTTTCCCTTTGTACATTAGATTTCTTTTGCCCCCCTTTCTTGCATGATGAACATCTGGCTCAAGCACATGTAATGTACGAGGATGGGATGTGGATAGGCGCGAATGGGCGGGAGAGGATGCCGCAAAATCGTTGGCTTGCTTTATCTCTTGTGTACGTGGGATTTGGGTTGATACCCGTTTCATTTACTTTCGTTTCCGACACTCCTTTGTGGATGAGTATGTGTGACGTGGATTGTGGATTAGTGGGATATGTGTTTACGAATTTTCTTACGGCAGGGCCGTATGTACGCTCCTTCCTCACGCTCACTCCTGCTCTCACTTGCTTGGCTCAAGCCCTGACAGTTTAACGCTCGTACTCAGTAGCTGACTAGGCAGTTCAATGGAGTTCAATCAACTCAGTCCAAGAAAGAAGTAAAAAAAAAATAAAATAAAACGACTAGCAACCGACAACTAACACTACTCGATCACACTTCCCCACCAACTCTCCACACGCTCTCAACGGTCGCCAAATTGGCTTCGAGAGAAAGGCCCCAAGAGTGTGAAAAATTTGAATTTCCAAGAAACACGTTTCACCCTGCACCATTCGCGCCGTTTCGTTTGTCATTTCGATTGTGCTCATCGGCTTTTTTGTTCGGGGTCGCCTCCTCAAACACCCGCAGCCTGCCTATTTGAGAAGAATCGACCGGCCGCAACGTCATCACTCAACAGCCACGTATGGCGCAACGCTTGGCCGCACCTGTCACAGCCACATTGGCAGGACGGACCCTGAACGACTTGGCCCTATCTGCCTACATGGTGGAAATTTCCGGACAAGCGAGATATTTGCCTGCAGGCATTGATCCTAACGTCTGGCAGCGAGCGAATGGGGAAGACGCATGAGGATGGGGGTGCGAGAAATGCATCCGTGAGCTGGCATTGTCTGCCTAGCCTGCTCGCTTGCTCACACGCTCGACATCAAGGCACTCTCAACTTTCCGTTGGACCTTCGTCATGATGGGAAACGACGTCACTCGATCAATTGATCGACCAGCCAGCGTGCACAAAGTACACGAACGCCCGTGTGAGATACTCCTAGTCAAAAGACGCGCAACCAGAAATATCCAAATCGCGAGAGCAAAAGACAGGCTACAAAAGCCTCCTTCCAAAGCCCACCCTCCCTGCCTTCTCGTCTTGCTTCATCCACTAAGCACACGGCCACCTTCCGTCATCCAATTAATCTCCCTGTTCGTCCTTCCATCCGCGTTCCGTATCTCGTACCCTGCCTGCCATGCCATGCCGTGCCTTCATTAGCAAAAGGCACGTCTTTCGGCAGCTAATCCGAGAACAAGTAGCAGGCCGTGACATCACGACTGTCACCACATTCTCTCGCTGTTTCTGTTGCCTTCTTGCCGATGGATGAATGAATACCTGAATGGGGTATAGACTTTAATTGGTGTAGAACTGATCTGACGGGGGTGAGGTTCAAGGCGGAAGAGCAACTAGAGCAGCAGAAACATCTGTATAGGCCCCGCTTAGTCACTTCCCGATCCAGTAGCACGTTCTTGCCCCGACACCGAGATACGATACAAGAAGTTGTGGCACGCACTCTACACTTTACAGGAAGTAGTCTGCAGATCGTACGTGGTCTGCTTGGCCGTCCAATGAGGCTGAGCTCAATCACTTGCTTCTACCTGCCCGCATTAGGTGATGAAAGAAATTCAACTTGAGCTCAGCTTCAAGTCGTCGCACACACAGACGCAAGTGCTTGAATGCTCCTTGTGACTGCCCATTGAGAGAGAAAATTCTCTCTATGTTCAATGCCATGGGAGCAAAATATTGGAGATGATTCAGGAAAGCCGGTCTCGAGTGAAGGCACATGGAAGAGACTCTGAGATAGATGTCGTCAGGCGCTAGGTAAGGACTCGTCAACAAACTGCGGTGCAGTGTCGCTTCCTTTGCCGATGCCTCATTCCTCGTTTGGAGCGCTTTCTACTGGCGCTTCTCATGTCCGTTAGAAGGCAGTGACCCTTCTTGGGACTCCTTTATCTACTGTGACGTCTTCGCTCCCCATAGCAAAGGATCAGCCGGGCGGCTTTCAAGAACTGCTAAGAGTGCTAGTCTTTGAAATGAAAGAAAGTGTGCTGGCGGTAGAACTTTGAGTGGCGACAAGGGGTAGGTAGCGCTTCTTTGACACATGTGATTGAAGACAGGAAAACTGACACACAACGCCGTTCCATGAAGCTTGCATTCGCTGAGCATAAAGGGGAAAGTGTCGCTATCCAACCATTCGTTGCAGAAGCAAGAAAAAAGAGGAGCCGCCCAATGCTTTTACCTTTTCTTCTCTACCATTCCTGTGTGTATTCCAAGTCTTGACTTCGTATCATTGCGTTTCATTTCCGCCTTTTCTATCGCATCATCGTCTGCCCAAGTCAATGTCCAAGCACTTGACGCTCTTGTCACTCCCATCAGGTTTTGCGCCGTCCTCGATGCCAAAGAAGGGCTTGAACGCCACATCAACGACCTCCTCCATCAGGCCCTTGACCAAGCCTTGCAGCTCGTCTCCGGTCTGCCTGAAATCCGGGAATGCGTTGATCTCAAGCAGAAAGGCGTCGCCCTTTTCGTCCACCATGAAGTCGACGCCGAACAGCTCGAACGCCGACGGCAGCGGCTGAAAGTGGATCATCATTCCGCGGGCTGCCGCTTCGAAGACGGCTCCCGTGACGGAGCAGATTTGCGAGAAGACGTTGTCTTTCCAGCCTGGTAGCGAGGGGACGTCTGGGAGGTCCCAGAATGCGCGCACTGAGCCCTCGCGTGCGTCACTGCCCTGGATGCACGTGTTGGTGAGGTGTGCGTGCAGGTCTGGCTCGTCATCTGCCCACGGCGGGCTGTACGGAGCGGCGGCAAAGAGGGCCAGCATGGGCTTGTACACAAAGACCTTGAGCGCACCGACTGCGAGGACGTAGGTGCGGATGTGGAATTTACGGCCGTCAAAGGTGAGCGGCGGGTCGATGTAGGGCTGCGCGATGAAGTGGCGCAGCTGCGACGTAATGATGTAGTCTTTTTGCTCCGTCTTCACTTCGATCTGGGAGAAGTCTGGGAAGCTGCCGTTTGGGGGCGCTGGTGAGAAAGGCGTTTTGGGAGTTGCGGTTGCGTCGCTGCGGACATCTGAGGTGTCGAGGCCGTTTGCTTCGGCGCGAATGGTCACGTTGAGCTCGCCCTCTGATGGTCTCTTTTCGCGCGTTCCTTCCGCCTCCTCGGAATCCGAGTCCTCGTCAGCTTCAGAGTCTGGCCGCTCCGCCTCCCACTCTTCGAAAATAGATTGCAATTCTTCTTCTGTGCTAAAGAGACGAATTCCCTGGCCGCGATCGCTCATGCCCGGCTTTAGGATCCACCACTCGCGGTCTTGGGGCTCATTGCCCTCGTTTCGCATGAAGCTTTCCCGCAGGTCAAATGCTTCCACGAGCGCATCATCAAGGAACTCGGCATAGTCGAGTTCAAAGTCGACACTGGGCTTGACGTGGGATTTGAGAACCGAGCTTGGGTGCTTCACGATCCAGTTGCCCACGGTCGTGGAGAGATAATGCTTTCTGATCAATGCCTTTCTGATTACGTAGGCATTGATCATGGAGTTGGGCGAATCAACCGCCTTGTCGAAATCGATGGATTCGTAGTCCCGGAATTGGAGCAGAGGCTTATGCTCGCCGGAATGTTCGTCGAGGGATTTTATGAGGGAGTATGAATCGGGCGGTAAGCGCGAGGCCAGGGCATCGAGAATTAACGGTTGAACATAAGGGTCCTCGTAGTCCACCAGCGCCGAGATGGTCTGGTCTGAAGCAGACATGTCGGTGACTGCGTAGGTGGCTCGGTTGCCGGAAAGAGCTGGCATGATTGTTGATCAGAGTCAAGAAGAGGAACGGATTGGGAGTGTGAAGTAAGTAGCAGAAGGGTCGGGAGAAAGACGAGGAAATTTTCAAGACAACAAAGTGGCTAAATTGAAGAAGCTTGGAAAGGTCGGCGCATGAGGCAAAGAGAAAAATCGGGGCATTAAAAGGTGGACAGGTTGGAGAGGGAGACAGAATGGGGAAAAGCTACCGTGGACTGCCTTGTTTCAAACGGGGCTCGGGATGATGGAGTGGACGAGTTGTTGTGCGTTGATGGATGGAGAAGTTGTTCAGCAGGTGGATCTTCCAGATTCCGGGTCTGAGGTCCCGCCAAAGGGCCGAGCGACGGCCCTCCCGCTGATCCACTGCTGCACAAGCCCTGCAAGGGACACACGCCACGTCCAACTGCACCACCATTGGCCCAATTTGGTCAAGCTGTTACCCTGCGCATAAAGCGCGCGACTCTAAACAGACAGTCCGTTTCCACACTCCTTCTCCAAGCTTTCTGCATCCCATTTCTGTCCGTTGCCACACCAAGCCGACGATGCTTGGCACGCTGCCAGTATGGAGTTGAGTATCAGCCATGGGCACCCTGCGGTCTCCAGCCATGGAGATCAAACGGTCCAGCGCCATGTCTTTCGATGAACCCGCGCGATGCGTTGTTGCCGTAAAACCTCCAGCGTTACCATCTTGAACGCCTTATCCGAGCCCTGAGATAAGCCTTTAAGCTTGTTTGATTTTTCCGGCTTACAACATCTCCATCTCTCCAAATCAGTGACCTCGAAAAATACACCGCGGCCAACAGTACCCTACACTCAGATCGTGCGTCGCCCGGATTTTAAAAGTCACTTAACAGACCGCGAACTGTGCCTGCCTGTCATATTTGCTCGGGCGTAAATCGGGCGTTGGGCTAATCAACTAGGGAAACGAGCGAAGAATGGTGAATTCCATCTTCTTTTTGTTCTCTAGAAGTTGGTGATGGGAATTCATCACGGGCCTGAAATCTCGGGGTAACATCCTTTGGTGGTACCTTGAATTCTCCAACTCCGACGGCACCAAGTCCTAACGGCAACTCCGTGTTTCTGTTGTTGTGTTCCTTTCCTTCGAAGATTCAAGTCCTGGCTGCTCATCAGGCACGGATATTGTCAACCTCAAAGACTGTGGATCCCGACACGTGGGCTTTTCAATCTGTTTCCAAAAGCTCAAGTCCTAACCCAACGCTCCTAGGTGCCGGAGCTTTTACCAAATCCTTCAACAGAGATCCACTTGATTATCCAATGTTGATCGACCAGTTGCTCCCAGGCACAGCTCCAATCGCGTCAAAAAGATACCAAGTGACCCAAAGAAAGTGTCAAGAAAGCTATGTCGACGGCTTCTTGGTGAAGAACGAGCTAAGCTTCTTCATGCCCGAGGTGTTTGTCTTGGCCAGAGCCTTGACTCCGCGGCTTTGGTTTTTCTTCTTTGTTTCTTCTTCATCCTTCTTCCGCTTCTTCTCTGCCCGAGCTTCGGCCTCTTCTTCGTCCAGCCCGTGTTTTCGGCTAATGTTGTCCGAAAGGGAACGAAGCGCCAATGCTTCTGACCGCAATGATTCCAGGTGCTTAAGATGCTGGTCCAAGGGACCAAAGTCGACGAGCTTTGAGGATGCGATGGTTTCCTTGACATGGCTCCGAAGGGTGGCAGGAACGTATGATGTTAACATGAATTCGAGAGCAGTGCGCAGTCGCAGAAGTTGAGGCACTCCCTCGGGAGCAGAAATGGGTGGTTTTGCCTCTGCGGCAGGCTTTGCTTCCGGAGATGGAGGAATCGATGTTGCCGCAGTGTGAGCACTCCCGTCGGAAGCCATCGAGGTTTGGGTATCTAGAGTAGGCGTTTGACTGTCATCTTTATCCGTTGATTGGGAATCGATGTTTTCCGTGGCGACGGTCGTGCTTTCTTCCCTTTTCACACTCATGATAGGCACTTCGAGCGCTTGCCTGACAAACTTGTCCTCCATCGAGGCCGGCAATCCACTAGCGACGACGCGCTCCGCTTTTGACATTATTTCTTTGGCAAGCTTTTCGCTCGAGAGCCGGTACATCTTCTCCTTTCCAGCATCCACAGTATCACATGCTGCCCCCAATCTGTCCTCCAAATGTGCCTTAACTTTCTCGTCGCGGAGAAGAGTGCGCAGATGCAGAGACGGACCGCCAATGGTATCCAGGTGATCATCCACAGAGAGGAAAAGTTTCTTCTTTGATTCTTTGCCAGATGACCAGAGTGCCGGGAGCACGAGAAAAAGCGCATCGAGGGGAGTAGCAACGAAGGCGTCCGGCGCCTTTAACGTATAGCCTTTTGCGAGTGGGTCTTTTGAGAGGCTCTCTTTTCCATTCTCGGCAGTTGTGTCCTCTTCTGAACTCTCTGGTGTAGGTTCAGCCTTTTCCTTTTCCGGTGATTGCGGGGCCAGCAGCCAACTCCGGGGACTTGTTTTGGGAGCGGCTAGTTTGGTGAACTCGAAGAAGCCAGTCTCCGGGCAGCAGAAGTATCGATTCTCGTGGCCAGTTGCTGGATTTGCCAGTGTGACTATTCGCGAACCGGCTGAGGAATTCTCTGGTAAAACAAAAAGTTTCGGAGGGTTGGACACGCTGGTCGGCAGCGTCGCGGCCGGCGAGGTTGATTGCTCGACCGCTTGTTTGGGGGCCGATTGCTTTTTCGAGCGAGTCTTCATTGTCAGACGGTCCAATCCAGGAGCTCCAATGCCTGGGGAGTGGAAACGGTAGATATGTGGGCGGAAGGTTGATGGTGGAGTTGAGTGTAGCCGCGAGAGACGCGTCGTAAATTAAGACGCGAGCGCGGCACAAGACCCACCCAGCAATATCCCTGCCGTCCATGGGCGCACCAGCGACACCCTTCCCTTAGCTACTGTGCACAAACAAAACACCGTCCTGACAACCACCTTCGCCCGAATCTGCGAGACTTTGCGCCCCGCCATCACCGGACATGGTTTGCGACTCGCGCAGCCTTACAGATTCGTCGGTGTTGCCAGTGTTTCTCGACAATCCGAGCGTCGAGAGATGATCGTTCGCGAATCCGCAATGTCGCATGGTAACGCCAACACTACTCCACGCTTTTTCAACCCGCTGATGTGTGCCAGCTCCCTCTAGAAATCAGCCTGAATGGCCACCAAAATCACCCCATCAAGCTCTCATGAGTTCCCCGAGCGGTCGCAAGAAATGGGAACAACGTCAGCTCGAATCAGCTTCCGCTTCGCACTCCCCGGCCAAGCGCGGCTCGCGAGCCTCGCAGCTACTATCGGACGGCGTAGACATGGGCGATGACGAAGAAGAAGACGAGGAAACGCTTCAGCTGAAGCTCCAGGCAATAGAGGCGCGATTAAAGTTGAAGAAGCTACAAGCGTCAAAATCCAAACAGTCGGCCTCCCCACAAACAGAAGACCAGAGGTATGGCATGTTCAGCCCGAGTTCGAGGGCAAGACGAGGAAATGCCACCGTGCCAGCTCCATCTACCCGGACAGAGTCAACGGTCCAGGTGCCGCTCTCGCCCACTCCCGATCGCAGGGCTGCACCGAACGCGGTTTCGCCAGCAAAGGCGCTCGGAATCGACAAGGGACTGCGAGCGCAAGACGTCTCCTTGAAGCGTCCGGCAGTCCCTAAATTCAATGCTAGCGCACCAAGGGCCAACTCTGCGACGGGTCACTCTAGGTCGAGTTCGATGGCAAGTCAAGCCTCAGCCCTCAGCTTTCAAAAGCCCAAGACATTCAGCGAGCGTTTGGCAGAAAGTCGCTCGAAATCGAATGAGAAACAGGCCAAGGACCAGAGGATTGAGAAGGCAAGGACTCGTGGCTTTGGACTCACAGCTGCTGAGCTTGGAGGAGAATCGCGTCCGTCCTCGCAGCATTCGAACGAGAGTGCGTCTCGTTCATTTGAGAGTCGACCGAAATCTATCCTCAAGGATTCTACCCGGAAACCCCAATCTACTGAGGCCACGAACAATTCTTTTGCTCCAACTAACCCCAACAGTAGACCTCAGTCGCGCCAAATGCCCCCTTCGTCTACGTCGAAAACAACGGAACGCCCAAAATCATTTTCTGGCTTTGGCGAGAAGAGCTCTGTGTCCGAGGCAAAGGACCCAGCAAAAGAAAAGGAATGTTTTGAGACTTTCTCTGGCTTCCATCTTTCCCGGCGTCAATTGTCCCACAACATCCTTGCTCGTGCATTCGACAAAAAGGAACTCTTTCATTTACCCCGCCTACTTGCCACTGTAAAATCTCCCGACTACATGCCCCCGGACGTCGAGGCAGACTACGTCGTTCTTGGCATCATTTCTTCAAAAACCACACCACGCGACACACGCAATGTCCAGAGGACACAATCTGGAGCGGAGCCTGAGGACGGAGGGCCTAATCGGTCAAAATTCATGATTTTGCGCCTCACTGACTTCAAATGGGAAATTGATCTGTTTCTCTTCGAGGAGGCCTTTTCCAGCTTTTGGAAGCTCACACCTGGCACCGTCATTGCGATTTTAAACCCCGGTATCATGCCTCCTCGCGACAAGGCAAACGGCCAATTCTCGCTCAAGCTCAACTCTGCCACTGACACCATCCTGGAGCTTGGCGCGGCTCGCGATCTTGGATTCTGTAAAAGCATCAAAGCAGATGGGAAACAATGCACCCAATGGGTCGACTCACGAAAGACCGAGTTCTGCGAATTCCACGTTTACTTGCAGGTGGAGAAGACGAAGCGCGGTCGTATGGAAGTCAACGGCGGGGGAGGATTTGGCAAAGGTCCATGGAACCAGCGATTCGACGCTGGTCGAGATAACGATTCTGGTCAGGGTAAAAGATACGACAAGTACCTCAAGGAGACCATGTACATTGTGGATGGTCGCAGTGCAGCTGACAGACTCGACTACGATGACGCCCTCACTCGAGGCCCGAGCCGTGAGGAGCTTCACCGTAAGCGACTCGCAGAAAAGGAGCGCGAGCGCGAGCTGGTCGAGAAACTGGGTAAAATTGGCAACAAGGTCGGCAGCGAATACATGCGTGCCAGAACCACGGGGTCTGCGGCAAGCAACGACAACAACAGCAGCAGCCAAAACAGGACCCGGTCTAGCTCAGCCACAACAACAACCTCCACGACGCAGCAAAACGCCGCAGCAGCGCCATCTCGACCTCGCAGTCGCACCAACACGCCCTTTGATGACCCGTTCGTCACAGCTGGCGCCGAGCGCCGCGACCTGCCTCCGCCTCCCGACGCAGCTGCTCTCGGGCTGCTTGGCAAACGCGCTGCAGATGTCTCTCTTGCTCCCGTGAAGCGCAAACGCCCTGCTGGCACCACCTCATCTGCTTCTTCCGCGCCTGCGCAAAGGGCAGAAAGGGCAGAGCCAATGGGCTGGGGCGGAGCAAACAAACGCGGGCTCCTCCTCAGCCCATCCAAAACGCGTCCGATCAGCGACATCAGCGGCGGCAGCAGAAGGATCGACGAAATGCTCGCGCTGCGACAGGGCAGCAGCAAGGAAAACGCCGGCGCCGGCACCGCAGCTTCTTCGACAAAGCCTGCGCTCAGAATCACAACCGACGACCAGGCGTCTGTGTCGAGCTTCGACAGTCAGAGCCACAGCCCGGTAAAGAAGAAGGCGCGCCTCGTCATCGAGGGCAAGGGCATCAGGGAGCCGGGCCGCGACAGCCTGGGCGTCGCTGCGGGCAAGAGGCTCTTGTCGTCGGCTGCGGCAGCAGGAGGGGACACGGACGACGATGACGATTTGGAGATTATTTGAGGTGGTGTCGTGTGTTCCATTGGTCTCGAAAGACCGTGTTTGGATGCCCTGTCAGTTGATGAGTAAGTGTGAGCAAGCTGGGGAAATGAGGTCCAATGTCCTCCAGCTTTGACTGCGGACAAGACGGATGATGATGCTCAACCGTTTGCCGCTGGCCGGGTGGGCGCGTTGGCGTTGGCCGGTCTGACACAACCGACTCGTCCCTTCCCGACCTCAGGCGGCGGCAGGTGGTGAGGTATGTATTTGTACAGGCGTTATTCGTCACTCAAGCTCCATCAAACTTTTTCCCTTCTTGCGCTTCAGATTCGGCTCTTTTGCTCCTTTTCCAACCCCTCGTCTTGCTTTTCCGTCTGATCTGATCTTCACGTTTTGCTTGCCGCAACGCAACGCAGCGCATGCATTTTTAAGGCTTCCTGCCAGTTGATCTCTTGTATAATATGATATCCCGCGTTCTTCTGCTTCGAGGACCACGCCACGCCACGCAACGCAATAGTAGTATTTTAGCTGTCTAGTTTTACATCTCTGTTTGGCAAGTTTTGGTTGTTTCTTTTGTTTTCATGTTGGTTGGTTTGGTACACGTTGTTGAATAGGCGACAAAGATGGAGAGTAAAGGTTAAAAAAGAAAGGGCGAGAGGGTAGAGAGGTTAGAGAGTTGGGGTGTTTATTTTCGAGTCCGAGTATCAGCTCTGATAGCACATTGAGACGGAAAAGGTCAAACATCTAGCAAAAATACATCACTTATGAAGCCATGGTTTAGAGTTGGTGCACAATCGCTTTTTGGTATTTTGCTCTCGCAGCCTGCGGACGTCGTGTCAAAAGCGCTGGCCAGTCTACTACCAGCCAGCCATCTGAGAGAACCGCAAACCCGCCGCCTTCAAACGACAGCGCCATCTTGCAATTTTGCGACGCATGCATGCATCGAAACCGACCTTCCAGCAGCAATATGCCCAGCTTCCTTGCCCAATTTCTATAAAAGTGCACGCACAGTGCAACCCAAAAAGAAGAAAGCCGTAGACCAGTCTGAGTCCCATGCCGTCGAACGCCGTGCCGAATTCCTCTCCAGATGCAAGCAAGAGTGGAACGAAGTAAGGGAGAGGGAAGAAGAGAAAAGAATGATGCTCGAGGCGGTCTTCCTTGTGAGACCGTGGTGGGGTGTGGTGTGCTGTACAAGAAGGTGGACGGGCAAATCGTGAACCGCTTCTAGACCGACTCTAGTACAGGTGCTTCAAGAGCTCAGCCATCATGAGCCTGGAAACTTCGTCCTCTTTTGTCTGGTTTTAGAGGAGCGATAGTGCCCCTCGCCTTGCCTTTGTGTTTAGGACATGTGTCGGACCGCGCCTAGGAGCCGACTTTGGGGGTAATGATCTTCTTGTCCTTGTCATAGATGCCAGCCTTCTTCACGTTGCTGATAAACTCCTTGTGAGCTTGAGCTTGTGCAGCCGAAGGACCGCGTAGCCTGCCCTTGAATGCCGCTATGAGCTGTTGCATACTGGCGCCCTTCTCTGGAATGACGGCACGAATCTCTTCAACGGTGGGTGGCGTCAGGTTGGCTGCAGCGGCAGCTGCCGGACGAGGCTTTGCTGCGTCCTGGCGAAGTGGTACGCCCGGCGAAGCAGCACGGCTGGCCGGAGCTCCGGCAACCGAGCCGGCCACGGGACTACCTGGACGACTGGGGCTGACGGGAGTGCCACTGCGGGATCTGTTGGCCATGTTGGAGATTGGGTGGATGCGCTTCATCTTCTTCGTGCCAGAGTCCGTGGCCTCGCTGTCGGTGCCAGAGCCTGGGTTCCTCTTGTGTTTCTTGCGTGCCGACTCGTTTCCAGATGCTTCGGATAGGTTTGGTGAACCAGCGCGCTTGAGGTTTTGCTGTGAGGCAGTCGAGAGCTTGGAGCTGCCCAGCTTGGACTGGCTGGACGGCGTGTTGCTGCCCTTGCTGGAGCTACCGGAAGCAGGCTGCGTGGCACTGCTCTCACCAGGTTTCTTGCCCTTTTCAGCAGCAAGGCGCTCCTCCTCACGCTTGCGCTCCTCCTCCTTTTGACGCTCAGCCTCACTGTCCTCGGAATCCGAGCTGCTTGAATAGGGATTCTCGTCGCTGTCTTCAAGGTCGTAGTTGTAGTTTTTCTCACGCTTGATGATTTTCTTGCGAAGACTCTTCTCGAGCTTCTTCTCAAGTTCCTTTTCGAGTTTCTCTTCCTCTTCTTGCTCCCAGACGTCTTTCTCGTCCTTGTTGGCAAAGAAGTTTGCAGAAAGCTGCTCGCGTTTGATCCTCTCCTGGGCGACCTTTGTATCTTCGTCTTCACCTTCGAAGAGACCGTTCACACCCTCTTCGTCGTCAGCAAAGTGCTCTTGTTCGTCGAAATCAATAACATCGGCATCAGCAGCAGCATCTGAGCGGAAGTAGTCGTCATCGTTGAGTCGTTTTCTGGGTGCCTCCTCGTCTCCCCGTCCAGCACTACGGAGGTAAAGCTTGGACTTCATGCCCATCTCCTCGAGCTTCCTCTTTTGTTCCTTCTCGAGTTCCTTCTCCTTGAGCCATTTTGGCTTCTTTGGTCCGTCGGCGGCCTGAGAATGCAATGCCCAACGGGTCAAGGTAGATCCTGACTTTTCTTGTTGTTCAATCTCCTCGAGCGAAAGAGCAGTAGCCTTGTCCTTGGCATTGAATCTGTACCACTTTTCAATGGGCACCATGCGCAGTCTGTCTCCCACCATGCCCGTATGAGAATCAACGTGCCCGCCTTCTCTAAAGAACATTATGTGAGTGTCGGACAAAGCAGCCTCATATGCACCAACCCAGGTGTTTTTGTTGTCAAAGTCTTCGAGGTGCCAAGGAAGAGTCTCCTCGTAGCGTAGTCGCGACGCCTTGATCGCCTCGGGCGTGTCGTTCCTCTCATAAACTTGCATGATTTTCTTTCGGTTGTCCGTAATCGTCTTCGTCTTGGACTTTGGCGCAATCTGAGCCTGAGCATTTTCGCGCTCACGTCGCCGCTGCTCCTTTTGCGCTTCGATCCGGGCTCTCTCCTTGGTCTCCTCTTCATTCTCTTCCTCCTCGACTTCACCGGCACCTGCACCCGATTTTCCAGCACCAGCGTCACGCCTATGGAGGCGTATGGGCCGTGTGAATTCAGCCTGGTCGGTAGGATCGACTTCGTTCTTGGACTGGAATTTCATGACGTGAAAACGGAGTCCTTCAAGCATGGCCCGCTTGGTTGTGAAGACTGGCATGTTCAGGCACTTGACGTCGCCTGGCTGAGGCTTAAAGTCTTCGTACTTGGGTTGCAGGCCGGCCCCATTGGGAGGTTTAGGCTGATTTGGTGCTCCAGCTGGAGTACCAGCCCTTTGCGCGGCGCGTCTTTGTCTCTGTCGCCTAGGGTCGACCAAGGGATTCGGCTTGGGTTTGGCGCGACGGACAACGGTAGGTGCGCTGCCGTTTGGGGTGTTGGTCGCAGGAGCGCTGTTGGGTGTAGCCCCAGGAGGACCAGCAGGAGATGCGCTCATGGTGTGCCGTAGACGCTAGGAGGTAGTATGAGGATGCGGAATGATGTGATGGTCCCCGGCGCCGAGAGAAGAGAGATGTGAGCAAGCAAGCTCGGATGAGAGGCGATTGGGACCGTGAGCGAGCGAAGAGGCGCCAAGCGGTATCGATGGTTGCGAATGGAAAGTGTCGATGATTCGTGCTTGGTAGCAGAAGGTGTAGTCGGACGCGTTGAAAGGGATTTGTCCTGGGTGCGGTGGATGCCCGGATTGTAGAGAGGATCAAAGGCAACAGGCGCGCGGAGATGCTTAGGTCGAGCTGGCCGGGGGCTTGGCGGCGAGGGCGGCGAAACATAACGCCGACTTCAATTCGGCGGGCCGCACGGCCCATGAAGCCGATTGGCCAGAAGGCGTTGGCTGGTGTCCAGTGCAGCAGCTGGCTCAGCCCTATCGTCAATCGCGTTTCGACACTCCTCGATGCATCCATCTCTCCCTCTCAACATCCACCTCCCCCAACAACCTGAGCTCCATCTTCAAAAGTTTGGTCCGCTTACGGAGGCTTTGGGATCCCGACCAAGATGCGCATTGATCCCTCCCAGCTTGGACAGACTTCTCACGCCTTCTACACATGACCGCGCCTGTCTGAGAATCGGGTTTCTGGCTGCGGCTGCAAGCGTCTACTGCCGCTGTTATCAATCTTCCGGACGGCAATTTCGCTGGACTTCTCCCTCAGCCCCGTCGTTCAAGCCATCGTCATTCTCGATTGACCATTTCAAACTCTGTCTTGTTCAGTTCTTCAGCTCCCCACTTCGCCATGAACGCTGTACCGTTGGAGGACCAGCTCCGGTCCATGATCTTGAAGAACAGTGGCGGCCGAGATGCACCTCAAGCACATCCTGGAGAGCAATATGCCGTGAAGCCATCATCCACACAGACCAGTAACCCACATTCCCCCGCCGGCTCCGCTCCGCTGTCCCAGCGCCCCGCTCTTCCGCCTCAGACTCACTTTCAGGGTCCCTTGCCCCACGACTCTCCGCATCATGTGCCTGGCAACGGCTTTGGTTTCCATGATGCCTTGCCCCCTCAAGCGCCCCCTCCAGGCTTCACTCAGCAGCGCTACGGCAATGGACATGTCCCTCCCCATATGCGCAATCGGAGCTTTCCGCCTAGCCTTGCGCATCAGGAACCAGAATCAAGGAATGGACCACCGCCTCACAATTCCCAACGTTTCCAGATGGGTCCTCAAGGTCGCGGACCCCCAGGCAGTCCAAATCATCCTCGAGGACCGATGAATCCGGGCCTCCAAGTTCCCTCGCAATATTACCCTCGTGGTCCCATGCGTGGCCCAGGTCAACAGACTCCACAGCTCTATGATCCCTATGCGAATCAAAAGAAGCAGTTCCTGGACCATCAGCAAAAGCAAGCTTCAACTCAATCCAACTATCTTGGTCAACTGGCTGCCGCAGCCGTCTCCGGGTCGGCAATGACAGACAGTGAGTTGAACGAGAAACTAGATTTTGTGAATCGGCTCCAGAAGATCTGCCAGACCGAAATCAGCAACGTGCCCAACGTCCCTCAACTCGAATTCAAATGCTTTGGCAGCATAGGCACAGGATTCGTCACCAAAGGCTCAGATATTGACCTGGCTGTCATTGCTCACAACGACGAGGACACTGAAGCAGCGAGGAAGTATGGACCCCGTGCTCTCGAAAAGATCTTCCTCGACAACGGGTTTGGGGCGCGACTTCTGACCAACACACGGGTGCCTATCATCAAATTTTGCGAAAAGCCGTCTCCAGAGCTTCTGGAGAACTTGAGGGCTGAGCGTCAAAAGTGGGATGATCTGCCTGAAGAAGAGAAGATGGCAATTCTGGAGGGAAACGACAAAAGTAGCGATGAAGACGCTGCGGAAGGGCAGGATGATGCGGATACCACTTCGGAGGCCAGCCCTGTTCCGACAAAAAGTCCCAACGGCAAGGGTAAAGGGAGTATGAGCAAGAAGGATTCTACGCAAAACGATTCGCAGTCTAACCACAAACCCCCGCCAAACTCGCAGGCCACGGAAGCTGCGTCGACGGATCAGACCGTGCCTCAAACAGATGGAAGCCATCCAAGCCCTGCGAACCAAGAAAAGCGCGACTCTCGTCAAGAGAAACCGTGGTTGCGCGAGAAGCCCCTCGGGCCTCTTGACTTTCCCAAAGATGGCGTCGGAATCCTGTGTGATCTCAACTTTGCTGGCCACCTTGGCATCTACAACACCAGGCTGCTGCATTGCTACGCGACAAGTGACCAACGGGTCCGTGACATGGTCATATTCATCAAGGCTTGGGCCAAAAAGCGCAAGATCAACAGCTCCTACAACGGCACTCTTTCGTCCTACGGTTATGCCTTGATGGTGCTCCACTATCTCATGCGGGTACCAAACGACCCTGTCATTCAAGATTTGCAAACCTCTCGAACTTTCCCTAGTGGCACAAATGTGCCAAACTTGATTGACGTCATGGTCGAAGGACACAAGGTCAAGTTTTTTGGCGATGAAGACTACATCCATGACTTGAAACAAAAAGGACACTGGACCAAGAACAGAGACAGCCTCGGCGCCTTGTTGAGGGGGTTCTTCAGCTACTACGGCCGCCCAGGCATACCCGACCGCGTTGGAGGCTTTCACTGGACGCGCGACGTTATCACGTTTGGTCAGCGCAAGCCATGGGAGAGAATGGTCACGAAAGGGGAGCTTGGCTGGACAAAAGCGCGGGTTGAGATCAACAGCGTGAGACCGCAACTTGTTGAAATCAATGCACATGCTGACTAGTTCCGTAGAAGAAAGAAGTACGACACCGCTACCTTGTCTGCATTCAAGACCCCTTTGAGCTTGACCATAATGTCGGCCGCACCGTCAGCCATCAAGGCATATGCGCCATTCGTGAAGAATTTCGCCGTGCATGGCGTATCCTCGAAGATGTCGCCGCTGGCAAGCCCCACAAGGATTTCTTCGCCTCCATCGAAGATGATCCCCCACAGCCACAATTCTTTGGAGGCAACAACAACAATCAGCAGTCTGGCCGCAGGGACGAAACCCACCCGCGTCAGGGAGAGCCTGCTTCGAAAAACAATCCTAACAACCGCCCTCCTCATGCTGCCCATGGTGGTGCTGACAACAGGCGCGCCGCCCCTGATCCCACCCCTGCTGAGGCCATGGCCATGAAAAACAACAAACAGAGGGGCAATGCTTCCAAATTGAATCGTGCGAGCAAGGATGCGACCTCTGGAGCAGAAGACACATCTTCGTTGCAAACGACAACCACCTAACTAGCCGCGGCGACGTCTCTCCCGGCCCCATAATTCTGAGACTGCGCGATTGTAGAGCAACTTCTGCAAGACTCCGAGTCACTACCACGGACCTCTTTTGTTCAGGATCAAAATCCTTTCTTCCAAATGGTCTTCTTCGCAAAGTTCGTTTAGACAACCTGCTAGCCTTTTCGCTGCGAGGCGACGATCGAGCCCACCAGCAACAGCCTAGGCTACCAGGCCAACGAGCGACACACTGTATTACTAAATCAACAACATGTACGAGTAACGCGGACGTCCATCATGGACACTTTCAGGAATCGAAAAACAGACAGATAGAGCGGATGACAAGCCAGGCGACTGGTACAATTCTGGGACAAGGGTGGATGGTGGGGAATAGTCCCGGAGTTAGATAATCAAAGTTTTCTCAATGATTACCGTAGTTGGCGTGGGCTGAGCGCGATCAAAGGTGATAGGTGCTCCCGGTAGTACTACACATGGCATGCACTGAGACAGCTAATGAAGGCTACTCTCCTACCCTGGTTGCGGGAGCATAATGCGTCTATAAACAAAAAGACCAAGGAAAACTTTTTCATTTACTCGAGGGGTATTTTTTGAGCCGACCCATAGGAGAATAAGCACTTTTGGTATCTCTCATGCCGAAGTCTGAATCCCGTGAACAAGCGCAGTTGCGCAAAGGGCAATCGGAAGGTAGGACGAGAAGACGTCCATCGACGACTTGGTAGCCAATGGCTAATCCAAGCCCTTGAACTTCATGACGTGCTGTCCACCGCTGCGATCCTTGCCCTTGCCCCTCTTCCTCTTCTTTCTGCGCTTGCGGCCACCCTCGTCGTCGCTGCTGTCGCTTGCGTCACTATCATCGTCCTCGTCGCTGTCGAGACCGTGCTTTTCGGCGCCAGCCTCAGCATCTTCATCCTCATCCTCGTCGCCAATCTTCTCGTGCCACACCTTGATTACTTGACCACCACCCGTGATCAAGCGGCCACCAACATCGACGCCAATGGCAACAACACCCTCGCCTTGCTCGTCATGACTGATTTCGCCAATGATCTTGTTGGGTCCGACGTCGATGAATCGGACCAAGCCGTTGCCCATGCCAACAGCAACGATTTTGCCCGGCGCACCCACGCCCTCTGGAAGACGCGTCATGACGTCGAGGCTCTCGCCGCCGCCGCCGCTTGCTGCAGCCGAGTCGCGGTCCACGATGATGCGCTCGTCCTGGTCATCCCACACGCCTCGCTCCCAGAGCGTGACGACACCGCTGGCACTACCGACAACCAGCTTCTCGCCCTGGCTGGTGCCCTTCTTCGGCAGACCTCCCACGTATGTCGAGCTCAGCAATTCCTCTTCCTGGTCCTCGCTACGAACCAGCACGCCGCGTCGCAGATCCGTCACTGCCAGAGTTGAGCCACCAGTTGTCACCCATTGCTTACTGAAACCGCTAGTCGAAGCGGCGGTAGGCGCAAGCGGCGTAAGAGAGGAAATGTAGTCGTCGTGCGGTCGGTGAGTTGCTTGCGCGCGTAGCGAGGGAAAGGTGTGGTCTTCGCGCATATCGTAAAGATGGAGGGCAGATGAATCGGCGGCGAGGAGGAGAGTCTGAGGCGAGAGAGCGTGCAAGTGGCAAGGCGCATCGATGTCGGTGCCGCGCATTCTACATTGGACCATGTTAGCTTCTCCAGATTGCTGATTTTCGCCAGGTCCGCGACTTTTTTTCCGCCGAGGCTTCTCAGACTTACCCAGTTCTTGGAACATTGATCTTCGACAAGACTTGGCCCGTCTCGCTGTCCGCCGCTTTCACCAAACCATCGGTGCCCGCCGAGTAGAGCGCACCGCCGTCGATGCTATATGCCAGCGTGCGGCAACTGCCCTTGTGGCGGCGCGTCCTCCACATAGTCTCAATTTGTCCAAAGCCATTCTCCGCAGCGAGCGTGCTCACGTCCTCGTCGTCACCCTCATCGTTCGAATTGTCGTCATGGGAGACGGCCGGGAGTCGAAACGTCTGAACATGGCCGCTCGACAGGCCGACGGCGACCAGAGGCTCTTGAGAGTGGACGGCCTGCGCGAAGACGTCGCCGCTCAGCGGCAGATTGCACACCGTGTCGAACATTGACGGTGCCGGACGAGATGGCGGACTTTTTTTTTGGTTTGCGGCGCCCGTCTTTTGCTTAAACCCGTCCAGGAACGGAATCCGACCGGATGGCTGGGAGGTAAGGCAGGGCTGGTCCCACCACCACCGGCTGAGTTTTGGGATCTGATTCGTCAATGCGCGAGCAAGGAGCAGCTCACGTGGAGATGTCTTGGCCTTGACGTCAACTTTATTTTGACATCGTCGAGTCGATAGTGAAGAAGGTCGTGAGTTGTCGCAAGAGAGCCACCGCTCAAAAATGTTGAGGCCTTCCTGCGGCGACGACTAATCGCAAACCCTCGCCGAGACCAGGCTTATGCGGCCGCGCGAATCATCAATCAGTGTCAACATCATTCCGATTGATATCAGGAAGACTTGTTTATCTTCAGTGCGACTCGATGCTCTTGTTCCTATTCGTCTCTCCGTATTTTCTCAAACCTCAACGCGCTTGATTTTTGAGTCACAGTAGGCGAGGAAAGAAATTCAACCTAGGTCCAGCTTCACGTCGTCATCGCACCTTCAGACGCAACTGTCTGTTGCGTCGGTAGATCGAGAGGGCCAGTAATAACGACCAAGGAGCTTCTTGTAAGTGGGATCGCTCGCAAAGTGTCCATGGGTGTCGTGAACTTCGAGCAGCACTTGTGGGACATCCAGCTTCCGCACACATCGAGCCAGCTTCCCATTTCGTTTCCTGAATGCTAAGTATGGCGACAGACCTTCGGGTTCGACGAGGACATAGGATCTCGCCCGGTGGCGTATCTTGCGGGCGTACGCGTTCTGGAAGCGCTTGAATGCTCCCTATGACTACCGATGAAGAGAAAAATTCTCTCTAGATTGAAGGTATCAAGCGCTTGAGAACTCCACGTCTCTACCTATGTGTTTTAACTGAGTGATAGAGGTTCCTGGATTAGCAATTTCTTTCGTCACCCACTGTGGAGTCGCACAATCATTTGACAACAGCAATCGCCGAGCTGCATTATCGATGAGATGATTTCGGGACCCTCGAGCGGGGAAAAGGATTGTGCAAATCCATATATGCCTTACAATTACTCTGACCTAGCACAAACTACAAAAGCTACTACATAACCAAATCGCAGGATCGTCACACGACCACATTCAACTCTCAGCGACCGGATTCCGAGCGACAGCAGCGAGGAGCAGGCAAAAGACTTCGGAGAACAGATAGGAAATATCGGCAGTAACACCTGCCCGACAGCTCAAAGTCAAGTCAGTGACTCGGATCCTCTACAATGAGTCGGGGTGGTGACAGGGGGCCAAAGCGAGCGACACAGTCACGACACCAAGTCACGCCTTTCAACTTCTGGCAAAAGTCGACCCTTCCCCGCACCAATCCCTCAAGCCACGCTGATGACCCACGGGGTCCGGAAGCGAGCGCGCCCCGACGCCCCTGGCGAGGCGAGGCCCATGGCTCATCCATCAGCCTCCACAGTTCGATGGGAGTGGGGAGAATACCCGGACGATTTAGCCGCAGCGAGCGCGACTGGTTGGACGCGCACCCATCAGCTCACCTCGTCGTTGCGCCTGGACAAAAAAGTTCGAGAGTGCGACTGATATATATTTACTGCTGTGTCGGCGCTGGGGGATGGGTTGGAGGGAGCTAGATTCGTTTTACTGTGTTGCTGTGCCGGCACTCCATTTTGATCAGGGGTCTTACCTGACTGTGCTTCCTCAAGCACGCACTTACCATCATCTTTTGTTTGACTGGCCGAGTCGCTTCACGACCTCGCCATGGCACCAGCAGGTGGAGCGTCCCAATTCGACTCGGCGGCGCTTTCCCGCCGCCAGGAGCTTTCGGGCGCGTCCGGACCGCTTGCACTGCTCAAAAACCTCAAGGTCTTCGGCATAGCATGCTTCGCATGTCTAGGAGGGCTTTTGTACGGATACAACCAGGGAGTCTTCAGCGGCGTCTTGACCATGAACTCGTTTGATCGAAGTAGGCATATACTCTCCAACCCCCTCGAGCTTTTGAAGTGCTTGTCAGTCCAAACTGACGCGTTGTAGCCATGCCCGACTGGACCGGCGACGACAACTCGACCAAGATGGGATGGTTGACTAGTATCCTTGAACTGGGTGCGTGGTTTGGAACGCTCTACAGCGGTTTCCTGGCAGAGGTGCTTTCGAGAAAGTATACAGTGTTGATCAACGTCACCATCTTCATCATTGGCGTGATTATTCAGACGACGGCTGCTGCTGGGGGTATTCAGCATTCCATTCTAGGAGGGAGATTCATTACCGGTAAGAGCTCCAATCCCTGCGGTGGTCTGGGTGCCGTTTACTGATGCTGCTGTAGGTATGGGCGTCGGATCGCTCTCGATGGTCGTGCCTATGTACAACGCAGAAATTGCACCTCCTGAAGTTCGTGGAGCCCTCGTGGGCCTGCAGCAGCTCTCTATCACCCTGGGAATCATGGTTTCCTTCTGGATCGACTACGGCTGCAATTACATTGGAGGAACAGGCGACGGGCAACACCAAGCAGCTTGGCTTCTCCCGCTCTCGCTCCAGGTGGTGCCGGCCGTTCTTTTGGGCGTTGGAATGATCTTCATGCCGTTCAGTCCACGATGGCTTGTCCATCACGGTCGAGAGTCTGAGGCGAGGAAGATTTTGGCCTGGCTGCGGAACCTGTCCCAAGACCACGAGCTTATCGAATTGGAGTTTGCCGAAGTCCGAGCGCAGAGTCTGTTTGAAAAGAAGACATTGGCAGAAAAGTTCCCCAATCTGTCGCAGCCGACGGCCTGGAATACGTTCAAACTGTAAAATCGCCCCAACGCGTCTCTTTTACGCCAGTGCTGACTGTTCCAGGCAATGGGTTGCCATTGGATCCCTCTTCCAATCAAAGCCCATGTTCTACCGCGTAATTTGCGCTACGGTGACTATGTTCTTCCAGCAGTGGACCGGTGAGTACTGATCACTCCCAGAGCATCCCAAATGAGTGCTAAGCCGACCAGGCATCAATGCGATTTTGTACTATGCCCCACAAATCTTCAACAAATTGGGGATGTCGTCCAATTCAGTTTCGCTTCTCGCAACGGGCGTGGTAGGAATAGTCATGTTCCTGGCCACCATACCCGCCGTTATGTACGTCGACAAGCTTGGTCGGAAGCCCGTCCTCATTGCCGGAGCCATCGGCATGGCAACTTGTCACATAATCATTGCGGTTATTGTGGCAAAGAATCAGGACCAGTGGCCCACGCACAGATCGGCTGGCTGGGCTGCTGTAGTCATGGTCTGGCTGTTCGTAGTGCACTTTGGATACAGCTGGGGCCCGTGTGCGTGGATTGTGATAGCTGAGATCTGGCCGCTCTCGAACCGTCCGTATGGTATCGCATTGGGTGCAAGCAGCAACTGGATGAATAATTTCATCATCGGTAGGTCAACTTTGATTCGAGGAGAAGCATTAGCTGACGGAGGATTCAAGGACAAATTACACCCGACATGCTGACAGGCATTACTTACGGCACTTACATCTTCTTCGGACTCATTACATTTATTGGTGCTGCCTTGTAAGTTGATCGACTCGGCTTGGAACGTCCACTGACTTTTGTAGCATCCACTTTGTCGTTCCGGAGACTAAAGGCTTGACGCTGGAGGAGATGGACATCCTCTTTGGCAGCGAAGGTACGGCAGAGGCTGACAAGGAGCGGATGAAGGAGGTGAATCGTCAAGTAGGACTGGATGACTTGGTCCACGGTCATCCAGTTGATGCCGCGGCAACGGAGAATGAGGAAGTTTTGGACGAGAAACGAGAAGTCAGTGCTGGTTGATTTCTTCTCTGATAGCAGAGGTGGCCGTGTCACAGCGGGTGACGAAAGAAATTGCTAATCCGAGAATCTCTGTTACCAAGTTAGACCACGTAGAGACGTGGAGTGCTCAAGCGCTTGATGCTTTGAACATAGAGAGAATTTTTACTCTTAATAGGTAGTTACAAGGAGCAGTCAAGCGCTTACGTCTGCGTGTGCGCCGACTTGAAGCTGAGCTCAAGTTGAATCTCTCTCGTCACCTACTGTGGTGTGACGATCCTGCGATTTGATGATGTAGCAGCTTTTGTAGTGTGTGCTAGGTCAGGATAACAAAACATTTAGAGCCACCGTCTGATTCCATACGGCGCATTGCACTATTTCGACTTCTGCACTGGCATCCATACATTTTAGCTGGCAAAGAGACGAAGAAGATGATTATGAAGGCTTTTATTCTATAGGAATGTGCTATGGACATCCCCGTACTCACGTCCTGTAGAGCCTGGATACTCCTGAACCGTATCCATACCGGGGTGACCAAGTTGAGCTCTGAGCCCCCAGAAAGATGTGAGAGATGCGCTCAAGGAGTGGCTGAGGACCTGTTCTTAGACCTCTTCTTCCCCTTGAGCTTTTCAATCTCCTATTAGCTATTAGAAGTTGTCAGGATCTGCTCTGTACTGCCCATGCGCTTCTGAACTTACCGCTCTCAATCTCTGGACCTCACTTCTCGCCGTATCACACTGATTGTTCGCCGTGTCAAGCGCATCACTCAATGTGTCAGCAGCACGGCGCGCAGTGTCGCGTTGGGCCTGAAGCCTTTGGTTCTCATTCACCAAGTTCTGAACCCCCTGCATGCTGGGGACGTGTCCGTAAAGCTCGATGTCAGGCCCCGCGGTTGCTATTAGACGCATGCGCTTCTCGAAATTCGTCATTTCGCCGCGCGCCAAAGTTTTCGGTCCTCTGCCAAGTTTTTTTCTGATCCGGTCTCGCTGGTCCTTGAGCTCGGCCAAGGTCTTGGGGGGTATCTCGAATTTCTTGACTCTGCTGGGTTTGGGACTGGGACCTGTAGAATGGGGGAGTTAGATGGTATAAAGATGCAAAGAGATGGGTGGAGTGCTACCTTTTGGTGTGGGGCTCTTTTGTTTCCTGGGACTCTTTTGTTTCCTGGGACTCTTTTGGTTCCTGGGACTCTTTTGGTTCTCGGGGCTCTTTTGGCTCTCAGGGCTCCTTTGGTTCTCGGGGCTCCTTTGGTTCTCGGGACTCTTTTGGTTCTCCGGGCTCTTTTGGTTCTCGGTCCCTGTCTGTCCTGCTTGGAGTCAGTCGACATGCTTTTGTTTTTCGAACATGTGGGAATCTTTTTAGCATGCGCAAGCGAGGCAATGAGCAAACGAACCTGATGGTGGCGGTGGAGGTGTTGGTGGCGGTGATGATAAGGGTTCCAAAGATGACGATGAAATTTCGACAATCTCAGCTGCTCCTGCTGCTGCTGCTGCTGCTGCGGCGGCAGCGGCTTCAGTAGCGCCTTCTGCGGCTATCGCTCTTTTCTCTTCCTCGTCGTCTTCTCTCTTCCAATCTGCAGCTGTTGATTTGGTCAGACTTTTCTTCAAAGCAATCTAAGTGAGCCAACGGTGGCAGTCATACCTGTGCGTCGGTTGGGCGGATCCTTGAGGGCTCCTCCTCCTCTGAAAGCCTCAGATTTCTGCGTAGGGCGCGGCATCAGTGTCAATGTCATTTTCAAGCCGCGGATAACACTCACCACGTCCATGTCCCCATTCCAATCGGCACCGTCCCATTCTACAGGAAACAAAAATACACAGAGCCTGTCCCATTTTGGGTCTCGACTTTTGAAAAGTTTGTCGAGGTCATTCGCGAAAGCTTGGTTGGTCTCTGGGATGATCAAGGAGTCTTCGTGGTCATGAAACTTGATCTGAACCTGTTCGCCCATGGAGACCCAATCATCACCGAATATCTCCGCTGCGAAGTTTTGGAACCTTGTTCTGTCGCTGGGCTTACCTTTGGGCTCCATCACCCATAGTCTAGTCTCGGTCTTATCCGGCACGGATGCCTTTTGGGTGTACTTTCTGCCATCGTAGAGCTTGACGATCCGAACTGGAATGGCCGGTTTAGCCCTGTCCATGTCTTCCGGAGTTTCTTGTTCCGAGTCTTCCTTTTGAGGCTGTTTATTCCTTGCCGCCCTGTCCTTCCTTGAACCCTTTGAATCCCTTCAAACAGTCATGATTAGCTCAATGCATTTCCAGAAATCAGAGGCGGCTTACACATTGCTGTAATCAATGTCATCTTTAATAGGAGTGAATTTGAAGGGCGTCCAGTTGGCAATGTCCGTCAGGAAACTTGAAGGCTGCTGTCGTGGTGGTTCATAGCTGCCAAACTGTTTCCAATTAGGGGGTCCTGGCTTTGCTGATGGCTTAGAGCCAGCGAGCGCCTGGGCCGTCAATCTGGTGTCGTCTCCCGTCCACGGCTCCATTCCATCCCACAGCACAGCTTCCCCACAAGCCAGGCACGCTAGCTTTTCAGCAACGGTCAAGCCAGGTCCAGAGCAGATTGTGGGCGGGCTTTTTGGATAATCGCCGCCTGACATGTCCAGCCCCCCTCCTTGCACGAATGCGTCGAACAAATCCGGGTTGTAGCGCTCCAGCGTCAACATGGTCGCGGCGAGACCATTGTTCCAGATCTCGTTGTTGTAGTGGTCCACGAGACGGGTTCTTCTTTCGTCGAGCGATTCTTCGTCTTCGTCAACGCTGCTGGGACCCTCGGCCCTGTGGAGAAATTCGATGCCGATGTCTCTAACGTCGGCCATGTCCACATCTCTGTAGGTCGGCTTGTAGCTTGAAGACTCCCTGTAGCTTGAGTGGGCAAATGGAGCAAGAAACGCTTGGTCATAGTCATTGAAATCGGAACCGGAATCGATATCCATCGCTTTGGCGCTTGTTAGTCAATCCAGAGGAGTCGCGCAATTCTACTCACCTCCATAATCTGCCCGGTGGAGAGTGCCTTCCTCAGCCATCGTCGTTGCCCTTATCGGACGCCGCGTTCTGGGCATCCGCCTGCCCATCTGACGCCAACAAAAGTAATCCGGGAGAGCGTTTCCGCCAGAAAATAGAAAACAAGGCGAAGAATTGGGGTCCAGGTCTTCCATGACCCCTATCTCGTCCGTGCGGAGGAAATACTCCTCAACCTCATCATCGGGATTGGGCAAGTTTTCAGGAAACGCTTCGTACAAGCGCAGGCCGGTCCAATGCTCGCGTCCGGAGCGAATGAAATCGTACTCGTAGATGCGAGCCTCAGCGGTCTCGTAGCCCGAGGGCCTCTCGGGATCAAAGCGGTACTCGGGAAGTGATGGAACGTGTTGCGATTCTGGCAGCGCGACGACTTCGCTGCCCCAGCGCCAGTCAGCCAGTTCTCGAGCGGTGACTGGTCTGTTCCTTGGGCGTTCTTTTTCATAGTTGGGAGAAGGACAACGCATTCGGGCCACGCGCACACTGCCCCAAGGAAGAAGTGTGTAGACCGTGGAGTGAGCCGTTGGATAGGTGACTCGATAGAGCCGCCGCCTGTGAGGTTCCATGATGGAGTTCAGTGTCTCCAGGGCGGAGATGGCGAGAAGAATGTGCGATGAGGAGGGTGGATAAGATGGCTACACATATTCGACATCCTAGCACCAAGCTTAGAAAGGGGTGAAAGAATCTCGAAACCTCGATGAATGCATGGAATAATCATCTTGATGGAAAGGACAAAGAGGAGGCGCGTGAGAAAGTACCGCTTGCGGAAAGCCGTCGTAGAATCCATTGTTCCAAAGCCTGCGGAGTGCCAAGCACAAAGAAAGACCTTCCGCCAAACACCCAACTCCTAATGCCGAATGCATGGTAATACACCTTTCGTACACCATTCATAACGCCCGCAATGATCTTGTCGCAGCAAAAGCGTCTATGGCCAATGTCGGAAACTGTTGGGGACACCATTAAAACTGCTCCTCAGGCAAAGACGCACGAAAAAAGCAGGACGAGATTGAAACTCACAGTTCATCCCTGCCTACCCGTTCCCTATTTATTCTACTTTCATCCCGCGATCTGGCGTGTTCCTTTTTGGACGGTGTCGTGTCAAAGAAGCCTTCCAGATCCATCCATTCGGCCGTGAAAGCGGTCACCAGTCTCGCCCAGTCTTCGACTACATTTATATCCAAATGGTCTCCATCATCTTGCAACGTGTGCCATTGCTGCGGAAAAGGCGATGGGATCATGTGCAAAACTTCAATACCCCTGGCCATGAAAGGGATGTGATCGTCCTGGACCATCATCGCCATCATGCTACCTACGTCATTCCCTGTGTCTGGCAAGAACATTGGTTCGGACAGAGATAGCACCCCGCCCAGTCTGTCATTGCCATCCGCGGCCTTGCCGTAGTTTGGGGAGGATTTGAATTGGCCGAGCCCGCGCAATCGCTTTTCGACATTGGCCATGTTAAGGTATGCCCAATGCGTCGTCTGGAAATATGAAGGAATGGTGGGATTTGCGGATCCTAACAGGTCCAAGAGCAAGAATAATTGTATCGAGGAAAGAGCGGTCTGGAATGTCGAGGTTGCAGGGTGGTATTTGTTATCCCAGTCTTCAGCAAGGGCCCTGTGTCGGTCAGTTGACCCGGTCTTTCATGTAGGATTAGCCTACTCACCGAGCGCCGTAGAGTGAATCTTCATCTGTCCAGCTGTAGAATGCTTCCTCGCCATCCAACAACAAGATCTGGACACCTCTTTGCTCATCGATATCCATAAAGCCTTCGGCCGCGCCCTCGGCCGCCATTTTCTCCCACTTGCGCGTCAGCGCATCATCAATGCTGCGCGCAGCGTGCATGATCATTGCGCACGGCGCAGCGCTATCTGTAGCGCCAATGAAGCCCTCTGGTGTCAACTTGCTGTCGTAGTGGGCTACGAGAGCCAGCCTGCCGACCTCTCCTTCTTTCGACCATGGTGGGTCACGCGTGGCTATTATATTCACGAATGGAATCTCCTGGCCATTTGAGGTCGGCGTAGTGCTGGAGGAGTTGTGCAGTTCTACACGCCATTTCGGGAGGAGCTGGGCAAAAAAGTCGACGAAGTGCTGGCGGACCTTTTCGGAACCCGAGGTGCCAGGAACACGAGGAATGAGAATAGGGGCGAGGAGACGGCCGTGGTTAATGTCGAAATCGTCGCCCGGCGACGGAAGTCGTCTTAAAGTGGCGTCGGAGAGGGTGGTGTAGGCGGCGGAAAAGGGAAGTGAGGGAAGGACCACCGTCGTCGCGCGGACGAGTTGGGAGAAGAGGCGCATGGTCGGAGGAGGACAAAAGCGAATGGCGGCGATTGAAATGGTCGACGTTCAGATCATGACTGGCGGAGTAGGAGATTTTGAAAGGAGCAAATTACGAGAGGCTGGCGGCAGTATTGGGCGAGTTGACATGGATTGGAAGTACCGACGGTAGCAGCTTGGCGTAAGGTAGGTGAGGGCCGTCCGGGTGAGATGGCATGCTGCAAGGTCCACCATCTGACGGCAGCTCAGATCCCTGTCAACCGATGCCGTTGCGCCATCACGTGTGTCAAAGCTCCCTCCCATCCAACATCTCTCGACCAGACCTTTTTCAATCCCTCGCTTCTGCCCTTCAATGTCATGAGAACAGCGCTCTTTGCAGGGCTACGTGCCCACAATCACCTCCAGCGCTTCCCAACTACCTCGCGCTTCCTAATTGGCTGCCGGAGTGGTATCCCAAAAACTCAACACCATGGCCGTTGCGCTTTGAGCTCCACGGCCTTAAAAGCTAAAGCATCAAACGCAAAGGCAATCCCAGAAGCCAAACCTTTTCAAGAGACCCCGAAAGTCAAGTACCGTAAGTTGCTGCACTTGGTTGTGGTATATACTGGAACTAACAGATGGGCGCAGTATACCCCGAGCGCCTGCTGATCTACAATGCTGGCACTGGAAAGACTGCCTTCATTGGGACATACAAAGTCCTTTGCCTGACACTCTTCGCCCTCGGCTGCTATAAACTAGCACCAATCGCATACGGCGGTACTGATTCGAATGGACTGTTCTTAGCAGGAAGTCAGTGACTCTTCTCGAGATGTTTCCTTTCATTTTGGTCCACGTTTTGGATCTCTATTCATCTCGGGAACTCAACTAATCGGGAGCAGTTCTAATTGTGCCGAACCTTGTGCTCTTGGTAACAACGCTCTTAACGGCTCCTTTCACAAACTCCATTTTCCTCTGGATCCCAAGAGAGGCCCGCCGCTCCCACGAGAATCTTTTGCGCTATGTGAAGGCTCTCCCCCGGAATGCTCGCCTGGACCTCATCACCATTCGCCTCATTGGAATGCATAAGACCACACCGACCACTCTCGGTGAATTGCGTGAGTTCCGTGGTGGCTTCGGTGCCGCGAATTGGGTGCGTGTCCCTCCCAAGGAATCGACCAAGGAGATGGATGCGAAGAGGGCGACTTTTGGGCAGCGGATGATGGCGCTGTTGAGAGAGCCGCGGAACAGGTTCGCAATCGACTTGAGAAACGGAAAAGCCGGTTCAAGGTCGCGCGTCCCGGGAATTGTGGAGATGGTGGCCGCAAAAGTCAAGAGAAATGGTTTTGTTGATGCAGGATCGTGGCGGGATGATATGAGAAAGGTGTTCAGGGGGTGATGGCGTACATACAATGAAGCATCAGGGGTTTGTGCTCTAAGCCTGACCTAGTGCCAAATGAAGCCATTCCCACTCTAGATCAATTGTGGGCTCATGAGTGGATCTGTTATACTGTGAAGTTGATGATGCTGTGTGCCATCCAGGTGCTTGTTTTCAACCCGGTATCGGCTCAAATTGGTCAATGCGCGAGCTTCCCCAGAAAATATTCGGCACGCGCGTCGTTCCGCACCACCACATCCGCATCACAACAATGGCTGCTACCAGAGCTCTTCGGATTGGTATGTTGCTCCTCCAATTATACATGTTCGCCCGACTAACTATCTGCCAGGTCTCATTCCCGGTGACGGAATTGGCCGCGAGGTAGCTCTCTCCCACATCTTCCTCCACAACCCCGCGAGCTGCGAGACGATCTAACACAATGCTCGTTCGATAGGTCATTCCGGCCGGCCGCCGCATCCTTGAGGCCCTTCCCGCTTCTTTGGGTCTCAAGTTCTCGTTTGTCGACCTTCCGGCCGGCTTCCAGACGTTCAAGGACACCGGCGCCGCGCTGCCGGACAAGACGGTTGAGACCCTGCAGAAGGAGTGTGACGGAGCCCTGTTTGGCGCTGTCAGGTACGAAACGTTTTCTGTCCCCCCAGACACTATGGTTTCCTGTCAATACTTCTCCCGAATGCAAGCTAACGCGGGATCTACAGCTCCCCCACAGTCAAGACCCCCGGCTACTCGTCGCCCATCGTGGCGCTGCGCAAGAAGCTCGCGCTGTATGCCAACGTCCGTCCCGTCAAGAGCGTCGCAAGCGGCCCGCGTCCTGTCGACATGGTGATTGTGCGCGAAAACACCGAGGACCTGTACGTCAAGGAAGAAAAGACGTACACGGACGCCAACGGCAAGCGTGTGGCCGAGGCCATCAAGCGCATCTCCGAGACTGCGACTCACGACATTGCGAGCATCGCTGGCGAGATTGCGCAGAAGCGCCAAAAGATTCGCGCCAACGGCGTTCCCAGCATCCACAAGGGCCCCCGCGTCACCATCACCCACAAGAGCAACGTCCTGTCGCAGACTGACGGCCTCTTCCGCGAAGTCTCGCGCGCCGCGCTGGCTGCCTACGCTTCGTCGAGCCCGGCCGTTGCCATTGACGAGCAAATCGTCGACTCCATGGTCTACAAGCTGTTCCGCCAGCCCGAGGACTACGACGTCATTGTCGCGCCCAACCTGTACGGCGACATTCTGTCTGACGGCGCCGCCGCCCTCGTCGGTTCGCTCGGTCTGGTTCCCAGTGCCAACGTTGGAAAGAACTTTGTCATTGGTGAGCCTTGCCACGGCTCTGCCCCCGACATTGAGGGCAAGAACATTGCCAACCCCATCGCCACCCTTCGCAGCACTGCGCTCATGCTTGAGTTCTTGGGCGCCGATGAGGCCGCTGCCCGCATCTACAAGGCTGTTGATGCCAACTTGGAGGAGGGCAAGCTGTTGAGCCCTGACCTTGGCGGCAAGGCCAGCACTGACGAGGTTGTGAACGACATTCTCAAGAAGTTGTAAATCATGAGGGAAACACTTTGTTAAGAGTATTTGACGATCGATATGATGGGTGGATGGTGGATCCCTGCCTATTTCTGCAATCCCAATGCAAAAAGTTGAATCTCCATAGAGCGTTGAATCATCTAGGAAGTCAAAAAGTAGAGGCGCAAGCAATCGATTCCAAGCAGTATGCACGGCGACCAAAAGTTGGATTAAATCATTAATTCTTCGACCCGTAATCATGATCTGTCTAATCGACCCCACATTCAACTGATCAACCCCTACGCCTGGTGCTGGGACCTTTCGTCTTGCTTGAGGTGGCAGTCGACGTGGCCGTCGGGGCACCAGTCTGAGCAGCGGCAATGGGCTTCTCGGTCTTCTTGTTCGCAGTCTTCTTTCCAGAGGGGCTGTTCCAGTAGTAGACCATCTGGAAGGCCAGAACACAGTTGAGAACAAAGCCGGAAACGAATCCGTACAGAACCAGGGGGTCGTTGACCTCCTGAAGAGTGGTGAAGATGCGGGACAGCGAACCGAGAAGGTAGTTGAAGACCTGCGTACGTCAGTGGGAAATTGACTTTTGTTGGGGGGTCACGGCGCCATACCGCGAAAGCGCTCAACTGTCCAGTGCCGCCCAGCTCGTAGTTGGCGACGATCTGGGGAGCTTTGCTCGCGATGCCGAGCACGCCCGCGCCAGCTTGCAGGACCGCCATTGTCTTGGGGTCAACAATGCTCGAGTCGAACAGAGCGTAACCCGCGGCGGCAAGACCCGCGACCCAAACTGCAGCTCCCGCGCTCTTTCCTGTATAGTGCAGCACCAGAGCCGCAATGGCGACGTTCTGCACCATGATCAAGGCCGTCTCGCCATATGTGCTGAAGGGAAAGCCCCGGCGCACGTTGTATGCCAGGCTAATCAGGTAGCTGCTGGTCTCGAGCAGGTAGCTCAGGAAGCTGATTCCCTCGGCCGACTGGCTGTTGATGAGCTTCAGAAGCTGCGGGATCTTGACAATGGAGCTGGCTCCAATGATGCCGATACCCAGTCCTTTGCTGACGGCGAGCTTGACGCATTCCGGAGATTTTGCTGGGTCGATGTCGAGGATCAACGTCTTGTAGCAGTACTTGCCGAGGAGCGTGACGCCGGTCTCTTGAATGGGCTTCGGCAGGTTTTGCGTGATGGGCTGGAGGGCACTGCGGAGGGCGTCCATTTTTGTTTTTCTTTGGCGTCGAGGACCGGCGAGACCCTGAGTGTTGGGGAAATATTGCGGAGCAAGATAGGGCTGCTCTAGAAGTTAGCAACCTGGTCTTCTGGAAGTTTTGTGCCAGCGAGGTCCCGAGTCGCGCGTTGGAGGCGGTGAGTCGCGCCTGACTCGCTTTGTTTGTGCCCCACTGTAACTTTACAGCTTAGTTCGTTCATTCCTTCGCCTCTTTCATCACTCCTGCCGAATTGTTGACATTCTCGGACTTCCAATTGCTCGTACCTGGACTCTGATTGTTTGCCCTTTTGATGGACGCAGAGACCCCAGCTTGCCTGAGGAAATGGAAAGCCGAAATCCCACCGCTTGTGGACCTCGAAGCGCTCCGCTGGTCATTGGCCAGACTTCATCAAACCTGGAAGCTCGTCAGAAGGTTTCTATTGCTGCCTCATACGAGACTCGCCATGGATTGATCTCATCGTCCAGGAACCAGCGGCCCGAAAGAATACGAGAAGCACCTGCTGCTCTCACGAACAGCCAGCTCTCTGTGGGAGCAGGTGTCCATCTGCTGATGCAGTAGTTGCAAAGCAAGTCATCCGATAGCCAGCCAAGCAACCACTGCTCATTGTGAGGCAGAATGATACGCTGGACTAGAATACCTCGGACGTCGCAGTTACGCAGAATTCTAACTTTGGGTGTTTGCAGGCCCATGTCATGGCACAGGATTCACAATCGCGAGCTCCCAGGGACGACGCTAGCCAATTTTGCTGACCTGCTCGGTCTTGACAACTGATATCTGCATTTGCGGCGGTGCATCTCGACCAAAATCCAATATCGACAGCACATTCCACTGGCGCAAAGCTGGCCTCTCAAGTCAACTACAGTCTGCTGAAAAGCCTCAAGGCCCTATCCAAGATTTCAAAAACGTTTGACCACGGCGCCACTTCTTACCTTGTTTCCATCTACGAACTGGCAGTGCGACGATTGTAGGTTAGGCCGGGGCCGTGAAGCGCTGCTACAAGCTGCCGTGTCCACTACCTGATAATCCCCTCCACTTTTCTGCGTCCTCTCTGTCGCACTGTGTTGATCGCTTGTTCGACATCTATTCCACGCCCATGGCACAACTCAATGCCACGCGACGCTGACAATTCCAAGTGAACTGTGACGCCATTAGTGCTGAAAGACGTGGCATTCGTTTATGGTAGTCGGCCCTCATTTTCTTTGGCAACTGACACGAAACAGGCGTGTCTACCTACGGCATGACGACTTTCCCACGACTTGGCGCAGATCCCGCTCGTGTGGCTGCAGCTCAGCTGGTTTTTGGGAGGGCTCTCCTGCAGGTCATTGCACTCACCACATCCATGTAGCTGTTTGTGTGCGAATCATTGCGCGTGCTTTCCGTTTTACGAGTGGTGCTAATGTTAGAATTGTACTAGAGGTCGCTGCCGTTTCTGGACCGCCTAGCCGACGCGGCCCGTCCTGTTCAGGCTTCACGGCACATCGGCGGATAGGTAGGTTGGAGGCGCAGTGGAATCGGGCTTCTCGCTATATCAATTGGCTGGGGTAGTGCGGTACAAGTCGCATGCCTTGTGGATATAAGGTGCAGTACGCATCTTTGACGGCAGGTCCCTTTTGCAGTCTCTCCACTCAACACCAGTCGTTCGTTCAGTTGTGCAATTGCCATCTACGATTCATCTACGATGCTCATCTCTAGGCTTCTTGCCCTAACGGCGTCTGTAGCCGCGGCCGCTGCGCAGATCAAAGGATTCAACTACGGTTCGACATTCTCTGACGGCTCTGTGAAGCAACTGGCAGATTTTGAAAACGAGTTCAGGACTGCGCAAGGGCTTGTTGGCACCAGTGGCTTCTCGAGCGCTCACCTGTTCACCATGATCCAGGGCGGAACGCCCATCACTCCCACTTCGGCCATCCAGGCGGCCATCAACACCAAGACGACGCTTCTCCTTGGTCTCTGGATATCCGCGGGCCCAGACATTGTCAACAATGAGATTGCCGCCCTCAAAGCGGCCATTGCCCAGTACGGTACGGCTTTTACGGATCTGATTATCGGCATCGCTTGCGGATCCGAGGACATGTATCGCGAAACGCCTGAAGGAATTGCCAGCAACGCCGGACCGGGTGTTTCACCCGATCAAATTGTCAAATACATCCAAATGGTCCGCGACGCCATCACGGGAACTCCTGCTGAGAAAGCACCCGTTGGTCACTCCGACACTTGGACGGCATACGCGAATGCCTCCAACAGTGCCGTCATTGCCGCCTGTGACTGGCTTGGCGTGAACGCCTTCCCTTACTTTCAAGTAAAGATGGACAACAGCATCGAGAACGCCAAGAGCATTTTCTACAATGCCCTGGACGCGGTGAGAGCCGTCAGTAAAGGAAAGCCTCTGTGGGTGTGTGAAACTGGATGGCCCATATCTGGTGCGACTCTGAACAAAGCCGTCCCAAGCATCGACAATGCAAAGAAGTACTGGGACGATGTCGGCTGCTCCCTCTTTGGCAACATCAACACCTGGTGGTATACTCTGCAGGATACGGCGCCTAACCCTATTCCGCTTCCCTTTGGTATCGTGGGGTCGACGCTCAGCACCACGCCGCTCTTTGACTTGACATGTCCAAGTGTGTCCAACTCTTCTTCTCTCTCTGCATCTTCTGCCTCTGCCACTCCTTTCTCCGTCTCCACGAGCACCCTAGCCTCCTCTGCGACCTCTGCCCCTGTCGCTGACAATGTTCCACAGACCCCAAGCGCCTCAGCAGGAGGCGCCTCCAGTCTGCCCAGCAACAACCCCATGGGCTGTAACGCCGCCCCATCTGCGTCTACACCTGGCGCCACGAAGTCTGCTATTGATGGCCTCACGAAGCCCGGCGCTGGTACCAGCACTAGCGTTGCGTTGGCAGCGACGGCGTCACTACGGTCTTGGTCGTCACGATGGAAACTGTGTCTGCGTGTCATGCGTAGACGGAGCGTTGAACGGCATTTGTACCGACGGACGCGATTCACCCAATGGACCGACCATTGCGCCTATTTTTGGCCCTCTGTGTTAGTATCTTGTGTTGAATAAGCTTTTCTGTCTGCATGGAGCGTTCAATTGCATCTGCATAGGTGCATCTGCAGATTATACCGAGCCTTTCTGTCTCTTCACTGTACAGCATTTGGATTGGCGCTGTTACAAGCATATCCAACACTTTTTCATCATTCAGCCCATTTTCTCGTTGAGAAACAAGTGTAATAGTGGATGACGTAGGTGATATCAGTCCGAAGACTGACTGTGTGTCCGAATCCAGGACGTGTAGTGAGCACAGAGCATTTGGGTGCCGGCGATGCAAGAAGACTTGGGGGAGTTTGAGTCGCTCATGTAGGTATGCAGGGAGAAACAAACATCCGAGCGACCCTGCCTCAGTTGTGACGTTGATTTCTCATCTCCTTTCTCGCCGAAGCAGTTAAATGTTACCGAAAGCTGAAGTCTGAGTAAAGCTAGTGAAGAAGCCTCAAGATGCTGCTACTGTGATGTATTGATGAGATATCTACAATTTTACAGGTACCTATTTACGTGTCCGCTTTGCTATTCTATGATGGTTCTAATCTACTTCTCCTTGCCATGCCAACCAACCCTTCTACGGGTTTCATCGTATCATCGTTAGCCGATTCTTTCACACCTCAATGTCAAATCTACCACGTGCCCACCAAACGCACCCACCGACCCTTTCTACCTACTCAACCTCTTCTCCCTAATAAACCACGCGGCAACCGCGGCGCCAGCCACCAGCGCGACCTCGAGGCCAAACGCAGCCTGGGTGCCCTTGGAGTAGCAGTCGCGGACGAGGGCCTGCAGATGCGGGCCGAGGGTGTCGATGAAGGTGATGGATTCGCGCACGCGCGAGGCGAGCTGCGCGGCCTCGTCGCCCGTGCCCAGCGCCGCGGCCAGGTGCGAGCGCAGCGAGTCGTTGACCAGCGTCGCCGCGATGCTGACGCCGAAGACGGAGCCCATGCTGCGGAAGAGGTAGGAGCAGGCCGTTGCGACGGCTTGGTCCGAGTGCGAGGCGTTGGCGACTGTGGAGGGGGAACACGTTAGTTTGGTTTCTTGGGGGAAGCTTTTGCTACCGAGCCTCAATGAGCAAGATGGGACGGAAAATAGACTTACTCAAGGCGATCAGGGACGTCGTCACCCCAATACCGTTGCCAAAGCCGCAGATGCACAGGCCGACAATCATGCCCGGAATCGAATTCAGCGCAACGCCCGAAAACAGCAGCAGGACAACGGCGCCCAGGGTGAGCATCGAGTAGCCAGTAATGGTGATCCAGTAAAACTTGCCGGTGCGCTGCATGTAGAGGCCGCTGAACAAGCTGCCACTGACTCCACAGATAATAGCGGGGATGAGACGCACACCTGCCTGCGTCGCCGAGTCGCCGTTGACGACCTGGAAGTACAGCGGCACGTAAAACAGCGCCGCCATGTAGCCGCCAAAGGCGCAAAAGTTACAAATGTAGCTGGCGAAGAGGCTGCGCTCGAAGATGATGTGGCCAGGAGCAAAGGGCTCGGCTGCGATCTTGATCTCGACGAAGACGAAGATACAGAACAGGGGGATCGAGCAGGCGAGGGAGATGATGGCCAGCCTGTCTGTCCAGCAGACGTTAGAGCCGCGGTCCAGTCCGAGCAGCAGCAGGAAGACGGCCGAGATGAGGATGAGGGCCCCGAGGAAGTCGATGCGCGCGAGCTTGGCCTTCCAGTGCGATTCGGCGCGCTTGGGAAGCTTGAGAATACACGAAACGGCGATGACGGCCACGATGCAGAGCGGCGGCTGGAACAAAAACACCCATCTCCATCCAATGCTGTCGGCGAGAATGCCGCCAAGGGGTGCTCCCGTGGAGGCTCCCGTGGCAAAGACGATGTTGATGTAGCCTTGCCATTTACCACGCTCGCGCAGGGTTACAATGTCGGACATCATGATCGAGACTACAGTCGTCATGCCGCCGCCGCCAATGCCGGCAAAGGCGCGGGCAATGACGAGCTCGTTCATGGTCCGGGCGAGACCACAAAAGAGACAGCCAATGCCAAAGACGACGTAAGCGAAGAGAAGACATGACTTGCGGCCAAAAATGTCGGAGAGCTTTCCATAGAGGGGTTGGAAGGATGTCAGGGTGAGGAAATATCTGAGCACCATGTCAGCGCAAGAATATTCAAATACCGCCACATTTGTAGAAAGAAGTTGTCAGCTCCAAGGTCTGATGTCCAATTCGGGTCACACGAGGAGCATTCAAGCAGCCCCGCCTTGGAGTTGACATTCTTTTCCTACCCACTGTGCCGGCGGAACTGTCCAATACGTACGCTGTAGCAATCCAAGAGGTATTGTTCAATGCACCCAAATCCGACCCAATTCTTCCATACGATGACACAATAATCGTCTGGTCAGCGGCAGCGAGGAAAATCTACGCAACATCAGTGTCCAAGATCCGCTCGTTCAATCTTCTTCACTCACTCCGACAGCCACAGCAGGCAAAATGAATTTTAGCCTCTTCTTGACCTCGGGCAGCCCTTCATAGTGCTTCGACGTGCCCCCATGGCTCTCGTTGCTAATCTGCCTCTCCAGGTCGTCCTCCTCTTGCCCGTCTCCCGGTGTCTCGCCTTCCCGGCTGTCAAACGTGCCAGCTCTCGAGTCGATTGGCCGCGGCGGCACGAACCTCAGTCCGTCCGGATTGTAGAGCAAGGGCGAGTCCTCGGTGGGCTCGGCATAGTCGTTGTCGTTGTTGGTGGGGTTTGCGCCGGCGGAGGGCATCTTGACGGCGGCGGGGCGAAACCGAGGCGCAGCGCTTGGTCGGAGACGGAGCTGTCGAGACCAGCAGGTAGGAACGATATCACGACGGACGGCGAAGACCCTTTCCTATCTACCATCAATGGCACCGGGGGTCCACGGAGGATGCTGTCTGAAGGCGCGAGCGGCAGCGGACGGCGCGGTTCGTCTTGCGTCTTTATTTTGGATGCGCAGGCGGCGCATTGGGCGGTGTCCAGAGGGCGAGCAAGGATGGCATCGGAGGAGGCCAGCTAGCCAGCCCACTTCTCACGACGACGGCCGCTCTTGATTAGTCGATTAGCAAGTGGCCGTTCGGGATCAACAAGACGTGAGCCGTGGGTTCTCGGCTGAGGTGTTGTTGCTTACCCCCACCGTAAAACTTGTCTGTCTGTCCATCCGAATCAGGGGAAATGAAAAGCATTGGCGTGCTTTACAAACATTCTGCTCTTCAAAATCAATTCGTTCGAATCACCATCGGTGAACAACAAAATGGTCTCCGTGCTGGAACGGAAAGATTGCGTGCTGCTTCGGGTTTACCCGCACCCGCACCGCGCCTCGGCCGCCGCTTATCGCCTGTTCCCTTGCCGCTAAGCTTTTCGGGAAGGAGTTCATCTTGAGAGATCGCTCCATTGCAGACTGGGCAGTCTTGGGCCATAGATCCGAAAATCCTTACAACTGCATGTCGTTGATTGCAAATGGTTAGGGGTCGTCTTGCTCTGCAACCTTCTGATTCTATGGCTGATGTGGATGTGGGATATGGCTCATGTTCTCATTCTCATTTGCTCGTACATGAAGCAGCGTCGCAGCAAATTTTTCACAGGAAACCTAGTACGTAGGCGCGAAATAGGCATCTAAGCGTCCGAACAAGCGCTTGTGAGGGAGGAAAGACGGAGAAATGGACGAGGGAAAAGAAACGCACCCCAAAGAGAAACCATTCCAGGCTTCCCGTATACCTCAGTACGCCGTCGAAATGCGTCCATCATAAATACAAAAAAGCCCCTGCCCACCTGGCTCTCACCCCAAAATCCCACACCTCTCGCTTTGTCGCACTTCTTTTCTTGTCAAGAGCCAAACGGCTGTTTTCATCAACGCATCACATCTTGACACCCCAAACACCTCGTCCACCACTTACGCCCAGCCACTCACCTCCCTGTTGTGTCAGGCTGCTTTGCGGCGCCCAGCTCAAGTTGCCAACCTCGTAGTCACATCTCCAGCTGGCGGCCGGCCCCTTAAGGTTGATACCGCTTGGGTATTGAGAGCTGGGCGTGGTGCTGCCATTCTGTCCGCTGTCCAGACCGCTCACTGCGGCACCGTTTTGCGAATGCAGTAGGTCCCAGACAAGTACGAGGTTGTCGTCACCGCCGGACGCCAGCATTCCCCGTCGCGTAGGTGACCATTCGATGCTGTTGACGGGCGCGTGGTGGCCGCGGAGTTCCAGGAGAGCTTGGCCCGGCTGCCGTACGTCCAGAATTCTAATAATCTTGCTGTCCGATGCAAAAGTGGCCAGGAGGTGGGCATCGTGAGGGGAAGCTGCTAATCTCAACAGCGGGGGAGCGTATGACATAATCTGCTGCGATTTCGTGGGAGATAATCGTCCAGGAGAGGCTGTCAAGCAGGTCAGAAAAGCTCCAAAGCTACCTGTTCGGAAACTCACCTCTCTCTTCCTTCTTCTCAGTCGGCTCGTAAATGATTGTCGAATGCTCCAAGCTGCGGAGATCAAACATTCTGACACTACCATCCGCGCCGCAGCTGACAAAGACGTCCACGCTTCCAGCGCAGAACCGTACGTCGTAAACCTCTTTGTCGTGGGCAATCAATTGCGTCTTTGCCGTTAATGTAGGAATATCCCATATCGTGCATGTGGTGTCGATACTCGACGTGATGATGAGCTTTGGCGACAGCGTATTCCAGTCAAGGGACGTCAGAGGAGCGGTATGCTCGGGCGACTTTGAGTTGGAAAGCAGGGCAAGGGGCGTGAGCTTTTGGGGAGGAGGATCTCGCCCAGAAGTTGAGCGCGTTATCGTATTGCTGACATTGGCAGATGTCGACTGTGGCAGAGACCATAGTCGCAAATGGTCTCCCGAGGTAGCCAGCAGGTCGGTGGATTGTTTGGACGAGGATGGAGGTTCCCACAGTATACGCGTAACTGGGTAGGAGCAAGTTGCTTCGGCTACGCGAGTGTATTCGAGCCCAAAGGCTGGGGCGCCGGGAGTGGTGACTTCTTGAGGTGTTATGTGGGTATCAAGAATTTGTATCTGGATGTCACAGTCAGCCCATCTGCACTTCGTGTTCCGAGGGTCGAGCTACGTCTGCGCAAGCCAAGGTCAAGGTAGCGAGCAGATGTCAGGCAAAAGTATGCCCACTCTCACCCGCGAAGCCCGCTCTCCATAGCCTTGCTCTGTGACATTGCCGCGACCATCTCAAAGCCCCAAGCGCCAGTGTACTCACGAAGTTGTGTGGATCTTCCAGGTAGCTACCAATAGCCATTTTGCCAGCGCTGTTGGCGCCGTGTGCAGGCCATTTGCACCAGTCGAAGGCGTACATGGCCCATGGTGCCAGGTAATTGCTGTTCCCAGGCGGGCGGTTGTCCAGGTCGGAGAAGATGGAGGTGCCAACGGCGCCGTCGTCGCCGACGTTTGAATTTGCTCTGGGCCGTATATCTGTCAGGGCAAGCGGGGAGTTTGAAGCGGCGCCAGCTTGGGGCGTCTGTGGCTGGTAATGTCTCGATGATTGGCTTGGCGTCTGGGTGTACTTGGGGGCTTCGGGCGTCTGAGCAGTCGAGGAGAAAGGAATGTATTTTTGGTCTAGGCCAGCAGGGCTCGATCGCGAGTAGCTATGTTGCGCGGAGGAGGATGAGGAGTTCATGGTCGTGGAGCGGGTGGGTAGCGTGTACTGCTGGGCATTGGTGTTGATGGCTGGCGCGGAAGGGCCAGGACGAGGTGGCTGCGCGGCACCTGCTTGCAATGGAGCTGGCACCTGGGACGTCGTGTTGGTGGACGGCAGCTGCTGGAAGTCTGCCATGGCCGCGCTCGTCGGATTGGTGTACTGGTCCGGTGAGTTGTACAGCGACTGCTGCTGCTGTTGCGCCGACGACAAGTGCGTGTGGGGGGAAGCAGCCGTCTTGGGGATGTGCAGCTCGGGCGCTGTCCTGACCATGTGGGTAGCTAACGTTGGAGTCTGCCTCGCTCGCGGCGGCGCGTCGTAGGGCGAGCCAGCTCCTCGCGCACCCGCAGAGATGCTCCCACTGATGCCAGGACCCGGGAGGCCCGATGAAGACGGTGGGGCCGTATGAAAGCCTGGGTCGTTGCCGCTGCCAGGGAGGAGAGCATCAGTGCCGGCTGTTGTGATGCCGCTGGCCGCCGCGCGCAGGTTGCCATGGGGAACTCCAATCGCGCCCATGGTCTGCGACGCCTGGAAGATACCCGTGGCCGCGCCCTGCGACGACGAACTGGCGCTGTGGTGGTGCGAATGGAACGGCATGGCGCCGTAGAGAGAGGGCAGCGATCGCGATGCGGTCGGGGGAGGTGGAGTCGCAGTTAAACGACGACAACAAGACAATGCTCAGCTCCCGTCCCTAGTAGGTTCGGTATGTAGGAAGGCAGCCAGCCTGGCTTGTAGGGATTATTGTGGTGGGATGAGGCCACGCGCTGACTGTACACCGGCGGCACGAAAGAAGCGCGGGGCGGTCATGATTGAAGCCCAACCTCTCCTTGCCTCTGCATCTTCAATCACTTCCAACATGACGACCTTACTGCTGCTCCTACCGCCGCCGCCTTCGCCGCCCTCGTTTGCAGCTCTCAGGGCCGCCTATCATGCCCCTCTGCTCGCTGCCGTCCAAGACGTCAAATCAAGGGCCAGCTCTCCAGCTCCAGCTCAGCTCGACATCGCCCTGCCATGCTCGCACCTCTACGGCAACGAGACCCTCCCGCGAAGCGCTCTGTACACGCAGACTCAGCGCCTGGTCTCTGGACTTTACAAGCTGATATGTGTGCTGGCGGCGCAAGAGGCGGTCGACGCTGGCGAAGCCGAGGCTGTCGATGCTCGGGTCCTGCTACTGGCATATCCACGAGACGGACGGTTGACACACGGCGTGACAGGCGGACGGACCGAGGATGATCTCCAAGGGCCAGTCGTCAATATTGGCACGCTTTCGCGCCGCGGCAGACCCTGGCAGATCGTCTACGCGGTACAGACAGAGGCGGGTGAGGAGCTGTTGAAGAATTTCCAGGCGGCCGGGACGCGCACGCACAACATCAAGAGGCTTCGGGGAGGTCTCACGCAGCTCTTGGGCCCAGAAAATCCGGAGCCGAGCTCAGATGATGTGCAGAGGCATGTCGCCGTCGCGGTTGGTGGAACATTTGATCATCTGCACATTGGTCACAAGCTACTGCTCACCATGACAGCTTTCGCCGTTGAAAGTGCAACCAACGTGGAAGAGGATACGCAGCGGAGCATAACGATTGGCATCACAGGCGACGAGCTGCTCAAGAACAAAAAGTATGCCGAGTACCTCGAGGACTGGGACACAAGACAGCGAGCCGTCTATGACTTTCTCAGCGCAATCTTGGAATTTGGACCTCCCGATAGCAATCTGAAAAAGGTAGAGGAAGTGCGCAACCCTGGGCCCAACGGACATGCAGTCAACATCACGCTACCGGCCAACCTGACTCTCAAGTGCGTCGAGATATGGGATCCGTTTGGACCCACCATCACGGACGAGAGTATCACGGCCTTGGTGCTGTCGGGAGAGACGCGGTCTGGAGGCAAAGCTGTGAATGAAAAGCGACAGGAGAAGGGGTGGCCAGATCTGGAGGTGCTCGAGGTTGACGTCTTGGACGCCGACGATGTGGAACACGAGACGGGGAAGGCGGAGCAGAGTTTCCAGAGCAAGCTGAGCAGCACCGAGCTGCGACGGCAACAGGGCGAAAAGGCAAAGGCCAAGCGGACGAGCAGGGTGTAGGTATTAGTACATGTAGCGTGTGGCAGCGTCGGAATCGGCAGTGTGACATGACAGCTCCTGTGGTGATGCCGTGCTCAGCCGGGACAAAAAGTAAATCGACTGACTCGAAGGAAAGGGCCGCTCCGGACGTCGATCTCCCACGGCGGAAGACCATCTGTTGGACGATATATGTTGTAGTGTTTACTTTTGCTGTTGGTCGTCAGTTGCAGTCGGTCGGCCCCGGATGTGGCCCTGACCCTCGTCCGTCTCCAGGTGAGAGGCACCTCACCCTCGCCCTCGCCCTCACCGCTGCAGCGCTTCGCTGGCAACGCATCTGCGCTCTATGCGGAAGACTGCATCAGACTGCATCCAAAGTCAATCACCTGACCCCCTGCTAAACCGCATACGGTCCGCCTCCATGGCCTCATTGGTTCCGCCTTCGCATTCCCTCTCCACATACTCTGGACCTGCTCGACCTCCACCCACGATAGCGCTCGGCTGACACGTCTGCACCTCTTCTTCTATTTTTCTACCTACCTGACCCTTCCCTCTTCATCTCCTGCTGCTCCTGCTGCTGCACCGTCCCGCCAAAGCTTTTATTATGCGCCGACGTACCTCTTCTTCCCACATCTCGCAACCCTCCAACGTCCTTCGCGCTCAACCTGCTGTCGTCTCTCCGTTGCTGCCGCTGTCCGTGCGGTTGCTACCCCTAGCTCTTCCCGGACTCTGACTTTGATCTTTTTGATCCACTTTGATCGCTGTTGCCTCTCAGTCGCTTGACTCGTGGATGAACAGGCCGAACCCCGCCTGTGTACATTCATCCGGAAGAATGGCCTCTCAAAACCAAGATTCCACAAGCAGCCTCTTGAGACTTTCCAACGAGCTTCTGCGCGAAATTCTCGATCACATCGAGTCTGATCCCGACAAGTTGGTTAACCTGGACCGCCGCAACTATCTTTCCCAGGAGAGCTTCAAGCCGCCGCCGCTGCCTGCACCCAATCAGGCCCAAGACATTGCCAGTTTCCGCCTCACTTGCAAGCGCTTCTCGGAGCTGGGAGCGATTCATCAATTTTCCCGAGTAACGACGCGTTTTTCCAAAAAGGGCTTCTTGCGTCTGCAAAATATAGGCCGCTGTCCACATTTGGCCAAACATGTCAAAAAGTTCAGCTACATGGTTCCGTATTTTTACGTTGACGGTCCGACTGCACTACATCTGGCGCAGGGCCGCAAAGGCTGACTTGTGGAATAGGACGGGAACGAGTACAGCAGATTCTGCCGGCGCTCCAATCAAGCCTGGGGACAGTAGACGTCCGCCACCTCTTGAAAAAGATCAACGAGCAAAAGGAGATTGTGACCTCAAAAGAAGACGAGAAGGCTTTGACCAAGGCGCTGGCTGCCTTTACGTCACTCCAGCATGCACAGCTTCTCCGAGTCTTGGACCAGGAAACTGCCGCTCTCCAGGCTTACATACGGCAACACGAAGACGTGGCCTCGCTGGTGGAGCTGAACTGGACACAAGCATGCTCGCACAGCGCCAAAGTTCTCGGGGCAGCATTGCTGGCGGCACGTTCTCCCTGCACGCGCTTCTCATCGCCCATGCTGAGCCCGCAAAGCGCCATGGCTCTTGCGGCACATCCACCAAATGCTACCCAAGTACTGGCAGAGCGCCTCACATGCCTTGAGTTGCATTTTGACGGTGGTCCCGACCTAGATAACAAAATGCGCGAGCTTTCGTCCCTCACCAAGCTCATTTTCACATCCGCCAAGAATATGCAAGCCGTCCACATTGGATTTCCATCCCATCGGCCACTCTCCCTGAGACTCGAGGAGGTCTTCCATGACGTCCGTTGGGACAAGCTGCTTGCTTTTGGCATTCAGGCATGGAAATTGGATGCCGACGAAATCATTGCATTGGCAAGACGTCATCGGGATCGACTGAAAGGCCTGCGGCTACGGGACGTATTGCTCAAAGACGGAAGCAAGTGGAAAGATGTCTTGGCATTTTTGCGAGAAGACATGTACCGTCTGGACTGGGTCAGCCTGCGACGCATAGGGTATGCAAAGCAGTTTGATGAACAGTGGGCGGTAGCCGGTGCAGAAGTCCCAGACGATCCACCAGGCGGAGCGAGCGAGAGCGACGATGAAAGCGACTGGGATCCACATGCGAATGCAGATCAGGACGATGGATCACTTGACTCGCTTGGAGATGACAGCTCCATTGAGTCGGATAATGAGCTCTCTGACGACGACAATGGACCCGAGGAGGAGGGAATGGACTTTCCCATGATCTCACCCGACACGCCGTCCAGTGTACCTTGGTGCAACTGCGGCAGGAATACTTTTCTGGAAAGCCCAGAGGCGCTGGGCGACAACGGGTTCATTGTGTCGAATCCGCAGCGCAAGATTTGGGAAAAATGGGTCGTGAGAAGATGCCCGGAGCACAGCGAAAGATGAATCAAACGAAACGAAGAGGCTTTACAAAGTCTTGTCCATCCGACCTCCAGGATCTTCGACTCGACAGCACTTGCTTTCTACTCACCTTTGTCTTGATTTCCGGAGTCTCGGAGTTTGGTTGGGCTGCATGCACGCAACAACGCATCACATACGAGCAAATATCTACGGCGTTCAAAATCCAACATGAAACGGCGAAATTTGTCATTGATCATGTAACGCCCGTCGACCAGAGGGTAATAGCTATATACTACATTATTATATCTCCAATTTTTTGTGCGTACAAGAATTTTTGCTTTGCGTTGGGTTGGCGAAAGAAGAGAACGATCTAGGAAACAGTCAAGGCTTGGAGCGGGCGGACCGTCTAGCAGCGTCATACTGAAGTGATGTCTACATAAATTCCGAATCTTTTTCCCTCGCTGGCCCTCGTCTGAACTGATCCTGAAAATGACATATCAGTGACCTTGAGCCCAACACAGCATTTCAATTCCTGGACATGACGATAAAATTACTGGCAGTTTAGCTAATTTACAGGCCATCACATCTGCGAATTTGTCCTTTCGTTGGCCTGTCTTTTTTTGTGCTTGGAAAGCTCAAGGAGCGATAGTCAATTTGCGGGGACTTGCATAGAACTCGAGGCAGCACACTCACCTCTGCAAACCTCTGATATGATGCTGCTCGAAGGAAGAGTGTTTCCATGCAGCTCAACCGGGAATCGACGAGAAACAAAGTTGTTGCCATGACAGCGACGAGAAGAATAGATTGACGGAGGTTGCTGCAGGAGCTCGCGTGAGCGCTTTCCCTCACTGCTCACATGTTCCCTGTCATCCGCCTGGGTTCATGACGCTATCGTGGAGCGTGGGCCAACATCACCTCCACCTCCACACCATTCCGATCCACATCCGCATCCACACCCAACCTCCCCGGTCGCGTCCGCTGAGACACGCAGCGCCCTCGTGCCGCTCTGTAGACGTGCAAATCAACAACCCGATAGGCAAGCGAGCCCGCGTCTTCCTGAAGCTCCCCCCAGTTCGCGAAACCACCCACCACTGCGAATACAGCTTGCCTAACATCCAATGTCCGTCTTCAGGTCGTGGCCTGAGCGCGTCAACGACCAGGCCTCGCCGTACTCACCCAAGTCCCTCTTCCATCTTCCCACCATGTCTTCTCCCCGACATGTGGACCGCGAGCACGAGCTTCCGCACTGGAGCGACTCCCGCTCACCCTCCGACACGAGCACAAGCATGAGCAACACGCCCGGCATGAGCGTCACCTCGCCTGCATCTCCGCCGCCGCGCCCGTTTTTCCCGCCTGCCCCTATCCTCGCCAGTGTACATGCTTCAACCGCGCGTCTAAAACAGACACGACAGCTGCCCGACGCACTGGTGCTACTGCGGCGTCGCGAGCAACAACTACACGATGAGCTGCAAGACCTACTGTTTGCGCAGGAGGAGGCACTGATAGAGGCCACGGGGGGCGGAGCTGCTGGCGAACAGGAGACTGTTGATTTGAGCGGGAGCCTGACGCCGACTGTACAAAGCATAGCAACAGCGAGCGTGAATGGGAATGGGACATCGCCCGAACGACGGTCGTCGCCGCGGGCAAAGCTGGGTGTCAACGCGGCAAGAAAGGGAATTCGGCGGGCAATGCGCAAACTTGCGGCCGTCAAGGACCAAGAGAGTAGGCTTCTGGACAGCGACAAGGCAGGGAATAACGCAGTGCTGGAGCAACTTAATGCGTGGGAAGAGCGCAAGGAGAAGCTCAACAAGCAAATCCACGAAATCGAAACGGGGGACCACCATTCAAAAACCGAGCAACTGAGACACGAGGCAACAATACTAGAGGGCGAGATCTTTGAACTGGAGGACAAACTGCGCATCATGAAGGCGCGTCACCGCGAAATGCTCTCCGAGATCGCGTCGATCGAGAACTCGGTGCAGTCGAAGCTCTCGTCGTACAAGACGTCGCTCTCGCTGCTGGAATCCGACATCGCCAACTTCATCCGGCGGGCGCCCCCGCGCGATCGAGGCGGCGCCGGTGGCCACGGCGACGCACCCTTCTACAAGATGCCGCCGAAACGGCGCACCCTCGAACTGGCCAAAGATCACTACAGCGACGAGCTGGAGGCGGTGGAGAAGCAGCAAGCAGACCTCGCGCGCGAGCGCGACGCCCTCGAGGAAGGCGCCACCATCTGGAGCGACATCTTGCGCGCCATCACCGCGCTGGAACGGCACATTGCGTCCGCAACAGCACAGCTGGCATCGTCGGCGGAGGACTCGACAGCCGAGGCCAAAGATCTGCTGCGCCATTTCGAAGACACGACAGCGCACCTGGAAGCGCAGATTGACGCGGCCGAGGAGCGCGGCTGGAAGCTACTCGTGGCATGCGTGGGCGCCGAACTGGCAGCGCTGCACCAGGGCCGCCGGTTCCTCGAAGACATGGTCGGCGAGGCAGAGGGCATATCGCCCACGGTGGAGCGCGAGAAGCTGCTGGGCGATGTCGACGTCGAGTTCAACCCGAGCAGCGGCGCCTGCAGTCCGAGGGTGGATGGCCCTGCGGACGGCGCAGCGAATCGCAATAGTGGCTTGTCCAGTAGTCAGCGCACCATGCTGCCGATCAGAAAACTCAGTGGCGGCAGTGCTGCTTCCGGCGAGAAAAGAGGGAACCAGTATCACAGCACCGATGAGGACGAGCCTGACCCCGAGCTCCTGGTCTCGCACCAGGACACGGATGACGAAATGAGATGACATGGAAAGTGATACCCTACCAAGGAAGAAGTGGACTCCTCACTTCTTCCTTGAAGGCAGGGCAGAGATCAACTTCGTTGTAAATATTTCTTGCGACAGCACTTTTTATTCACGGTGGAAGCAGTGATTGCATGGCGCAATGAGATTTGACAGCGTGGAGTAATTGTATCAGGTTGGACTGCTCTGTATCGTATTGTACTGTGTGCATCTCTCTGCTTGTTCGCCTATTCCTCAGCCGCATAGATATTCCGATCGAGTCACTTCATCGCCCCGTTTGGGCTCCTCATGAATTGATTGAATGTGCTCGCTGGATCACCCTGTCTTTCCACCCTTCTCAACTCCACCTCTAACCCTCCAATACCTTGGCCTCGGCCCCCACGCCCGCCTTCTCACCACCGCCCCGACTGTCCGTTGACGACGGAGGCGCAACACCCTGCACGACGACACTGCTGCCGCCCTTGTGCTGATGGTGGTGCGTGGTCGGCGCGCGCCGCCGCCCCGTCGCGAAGGCAAAGAAACGCGCAATCGAGGCGCGGCCCTCGTAAATGGGGTAGCAGGTGATGGTGATGGCGGCGAAGAAGGCCCACAGGAAGACGACGACGATCCAGCCGCGGAAGAAGGGCTTCGAGAAGACTGGTAGGACAGTTGGGTTAGCAAAGTGGTTGATAGAGGGGAGGTGTAGGCGGAAATAAGGGGGCATTGTAAAACATGAGAGAAGGGGGTGAAATAGGAGGGAAATACTTACTGTAATGACTCCCGTACATCGGGATAGGCCAGAGAAGGCAGAGTGAGACACAAAGAGCGGCGCAGCACCAAGCAGCCTTTGTGCGGGCGCGCAGGAGATTTGCATCTCGCTCTTCCTCGGCCTCCTTACTCTCCTCGCCTTCATGCTCATCCTCAGCATGATGTCCAACAGCAGCCATCTGATCCTCCTCGCCCGCCATGCGATGCAGGTCCTCGAGAGCACCCACGTCGCTCTTGATCTCCTTGAACTTGGCCCAGTCGAAGTCGTCGGCGCCAAAGACGTAAGTCAGCAGGGGCGTCAGGATCGCCGGGCCGCAGATGCTCATCATGTTGCCAGCGACCAAGGGGATGGGCTGCGAGGTCGAGGTGATGGTGACGGCGCCATAATATTTGTGGGCTGTAAGAAACCAGGCAGCCGCTGCGGCGCAGGTCGAGGCAAGAGGCGCTACAATGACGGCCAACAGCGACTGCTTCTTCCACATGATCGTACAGGCCATAGGGATGATGGCACTGTCAACGAAGATACCAATCGAGGTGATGAGGTAGTTGACGCTGAATCCAGCGTGGTTGAATGCAACCGAGATACAGGAGACAACGATTCCGAAGACGACGACGATGATGTCGGCGCAGCGCACGAGCTGCTTGCTGTTGGCTTTGGGATTGAAGTAGGCCTTGTAGATGTCGTACGTGCCCAGTGCGGCGGTGGCGACAGTCTCAGAGGACATCTGCGACTTGGTTAGTAGACAGACCGATTCTCGGGGGTAGTTTAGGGTTCGTACTGCTGAAGTGACGGCCATGAATCCCAAGACCAAACAAGCCGCAACACCTCCTTTGCCCATGATGGCGTACGCCGCATACGGCATGGCCATGCCGGCGCTTACTTCGGCGTCCGTCATGCGGTTTGGGTACGTCGGGAAAATGGGCAGATGCTCCGTCGCCGCCGCTGCCAGACCAAATGTGGTTGCCAACACAAAGCTACAACTATCAGCAGGGGCTATTAACAACAATAAAGGGGAATTTACGGTATCGTGAACCAGCATAAGCCGCCTAGCATGTAGCCAGGAAACGTAGCCGCTGGGTCGGCAGCGATGGCCCTTACTCGAGCATATTAGCATGGAAAAATGGAATAGGATATGAGGTTTTTTACTTTTGGAAAAGTTGCGAATCTACACAAGACGCAAACGAGGCCCCCGCGAAGATGAGTCCGATGAAGCCGCCGTTTTGAGATGTCATAGTCAGATAGCTGCCAGATTCGTTGTCTGCGACGGGATGCAGCGCTGCGGCGTCGCGAAGAAGTTCCCACATGCGGTCAGGGGAGCCAATTGCTGAGGATGATGTGTAAACGGCGAAGACGGTGATGATCATGACGATGTAGATAATGACGGTATGCGCCTTGAACCAAGTCAGTACCATGATAACCCCCTGCAAACACGATTCTTACCCAGTCCGTCAAGAAAGTCGCTTTGATACCTTTGATGTCCATTCGTCAGCGAAACTGGCGGCATTTGAGAAGAGAGAGCCTTACCGCCAAACAAGGTGTAAATCAAGACACCGATCGGAAAGAGGAAACAAGCAGCATCGCGGTTCATGCCCGTCATTGAGCTAAAGAGCGTGCTGCCTCCCACAAGCAGATTCACTGTCGTAAATATCTGGAAAATCAGACTGTAGCTCATCAGAGTAATGTGCCCAGCCGGCCCATATCTCTTCTTGACCACTTCGAGGAACGTGTGCGCCCTTGGCGCTTTTCTCTTCAATTCAATTGCTGCAAGAGAAAACATGAAGATCTGAAAGGTGGCGCCCGCTCCATACCAAAAGGGACCCGAAACACCGTACAAATATCCATCTGAATGCAATTTTCAGTTTGAATGCTGCCAGGGCTCCTGGTCCACTCACCTGTTGTTGAACTGAGCAGTGTTGCCGCAATAGTCCAAGAGGAAACAACAGCCGTAGCTACCAATCCCGTCTTCACTGAGTGCTTCGCAGTCATGTACATTTCAGAGGTCTGCACCTCAGCCATGTATCTGGACAGGCCCCATGACAGAAGGGACATGCCAATGGCAAAGGCAGCCCCCATGCCGACGATGAGGCCATAGCCAACACTTGGTTCGAAGAAAGGGGGAGAGGTTCCCATTTTGATGGTGGATTGTAGTACTCAGTTCGGCATCAACCAATTATTATATCTTTCGTGAGTCGTGACAGACTTGAAGGGGAAATCAAGAAGTGGCGTTGTAATGCAGCTTGTGGCGCGGGCGAATGATGTACACAATGGAGGCGGATGAAGAAGCCGCACCTGCGTCGGAACAAGAAGGCGATCTTATGTATCCCCCAGTATGTTGTGTGGATCTCTCCCAGGCGATCATGTTTCCCACGGTTTGGATGAGACAACCTGCAATTGATAGGGCGATGATGACCATGGTCTTCGACCTGTGGCGCAGGGTGCGGTAGCAGCGGCGAAGTGATAAGATACAAATGGCATCATATCAAGACGTGACTGATACAAGTTGATCGCCTTGAGGAGCGTCCTTTGGACCGCAGTTCCATGTTGGACAGCTTTAGACCATCTCCACTCAATTGCATTGCTGAGCGGGGTGATTGTGGAGAACTTGCCGTATCTGGAAGCAACGAGCGCCGAATCGATTTGGGCGGAAACAACGAGAGAGAATCCACAGCGAAGTTCCTCATATTCATTTGTTGCTTATGGACCATTCGACCACACCTGATTGGAGAATGGTGATGACAGGAATCGTGGTGGTTTCGGTTGAAATAAGGTGTATCTGCGGTCCAAGAGTGGGACCTGGCGCTATCGCGAGACGCGGAGGCGAAAGCGGAAGTTTTGATAAGGCGGGGTTGATAACCAAAAACGGCAAACTGTGCAAGGCGCCGGCGGACAGACTCAGATATCCAAATGTTGGTAGTTGGTCGGTCTTGCTGTTATGGAATTTCGACTTCTGGGTACGGGCTTTAGCTGTCTTGAACCGAGTGCCTATCACCACTTTGTGCTCTGTCTGCCCTGAACTCTACAGATGCAACCTTTCAGGTGCATGCAAGGTCCTGATAACATCCAGAATATGCCTTGTCGTGGATCCGAGATGATGTCGAGAGATCTCCATGCTGGGGATCCTGGCGATGGGGTGCTATCGGCTTTGTCTGCGTGGCCTTCAGGGCAAAAAGACTTTCATTTATATCTCCCGGACTGTTGGCAGATGAGCTTGTTTCGACGTCAGAGCAGCACCCATCATAGCTTTTGCAGACGGTCTTTGGGTACTCTTCCCACGTCTGTACTCATGCGTCCATGGAAAGGCCGAGACCATGCGGTAATCTGGTCCCTGGGGCTTCAATCCTTTGCGCCTATCAGCCGCTAGGGCAGCATGTATGGGGACTGGCGGCTCACCTCATTTTGGGGATACCTAGCCGTATAAAGCCGCATGCGAATGCCAGAAGACTGGAAAATTGTCAACAAGATTGCAGTAGGCCCAATCATGATTGCCGACGGGTACATTGTCGATTGTAATCTTTGATTGAAAAAGGGCGAGCAGCTGCTAAAAGTACATCTGCCTTGGCAGGTACGAAATGGCCCGCTGATGAAATACGAGGATTCCTTCTATTGTTTTCCTCCAGTATACTTACAGCCAGACTGTGCCTGGCTCGTTCGACCTCCACTCTCCCCATTACGCCCATCCAGATGCAAAAGCCGAAGCCCGATAACCCAGACCAGATGACCACCAACGTGACATCAAACCTTCCCAGTACCATCAATCCTCTTCGGATGAAGACGAATCAGCGTTCCTCTGCGTGCCTGTGGGTGTGCTACCAAACGCGTTAGCCTAAATTGCCGCCTGATGATTGTGAAAAGAAGGGGAAGCAAGGCGGGCTCTGAAGTGGAGTAACTACTCTTCGTCGTTCTCCGAGAAATACTCAAAGTCCCTTGGCGCGCTTGCTTCCTCTCCACTCTCATCATCCTCATCAACAGCAGTTAGAACGCCGGCTGCTTCAGCAGCACCCGTGGTCTGAGTGTTGCCGGCATCACGGTCGGCGTAGGCTTGGTTGACACGGTCGTCCAGAGTTTGACCCGGAGCACCAGGCGCGGGTGTCGGCGCAGCTTGCTTCAACTCGAGCTGCAAGAGGTCTTTGGGCTCTTCGGGCTTCGTGTCTGTGACCAGGATGACACCTCCAGTTGGCTGCAAGGGTGTTAGCTTTAATCGAGTCTCAAAAAAAGTGGAACTGACCTTCTTGACCGGCACATAACGTTCACCGGGGAAGCTGATGTACTTGAGCTGCGCCGGAAGGACTCTCGACATGTTTTCGAGCTCGTAGCCGACCTTCTCCTTCTCGATTTTCTTCTTCGAAGCCTCGGCGGCAGGTGTGCTCTCCTTCTCACCCTCGCCCTTCTCATCCTTCTTGGGCTCCTCATCCGTATCCATCTTGTCGTCATCGGCTGTCGAGACCTTGGGAGTGGTGGGAGTTTGGTCCACATCCATGCTCTCCCTGCGCTGCTGCCTCTCCTTCACCATCTTCCGGCGCTTAGCCTGGGCAGTGGTAGAGAGCACAGCAGTCTTCACCTTTTCAGGTGCCTCTTCAGTCTTGACCTCGGCCTCCGGCGGGTAGTCGAACATGCTTGGCCTTGTCGCGCTGTGGAACTTGAAGCTTGGGATTTCGAGGTCCTGGTCCACACCAATGATGGCTGTTGGAGTGAAGCTGAGGGACAAGAAATGCGTCAGAGGGAACCAGTACCAGTACTGTGTAAAGACAGCCATGCCGACAATGGCCGTCATGTTGAGGTTGCCCGTTTGCGTCTGGAGGCCGATTGTGCAGTTGCGGCCGCCGGCATCAATGATACCAAGAGCGAGAGCACAGCCAAACTTCGCCATAGCATCCTCATGGCGGTCACTGACGACCTTCTGAAGAGTTTTGCGCACGGTAGCAACCTTGGGATTCATGGCCTCGTTTTGTTGAACCATGATCATGGCCAGAGAGATGAGAGCTCCTTGGCGGACAAAGTCGGTCGAGTCTTTCATCATGGGCTCCAGCAGGTCGATGGCCTCATCCAAACCAGTGCCAGCACAGGCAATACCCAGAGCCATGGTGGCGCCGTAGCGCACGTGGGGGTTGTAAGATTCGGCGAGCAGCTCAACCATGCGGGGGACAGCTCCAGGCTTGCGGAAAAGGACAAAGCCCAAGCTCATCACGGCTACTCTGCGCACATCGTCACTCACGTCGCTGACAGCCACGTGGAGCAATTTTCGGACAGCCTTGTTGCTGCTTGTTCCGCAGTACGCAAGGGCAATCGTCATGATGCCGCCATACCTCAGGGTCGGGTCAGGGTCCTCCAGCAGCCCGTTGATGAGCTCATCGGCGGCCTCCTGACGAGCGTACATGATGAGAGCCATGCCAATCGCGAGGCCACGCACGATCTTCTCGTGTTGAGTGTCGTGAGCGTACTGAATCATGTCCTCGAGCGCCTTGATGTTGCCAGTGCCCAACATCACCAGACCCATGGCAAGACCGACGGCTTCACCATTAATCGCTGAGTCAGTGTAGAGCACTGTCTTCAACGAGTCGTAAATGTCTTCGTTGCCGGTGGCCATGCCAGCGACACCCAAACCGAGAGCGCCGCCGTGCTGGACAACTTCCTCGGTGGCCTTCTTGAATTGGTTGGACAAGTACTCCAGCACGTCTGTGCCGTGGTTGCTGTAGATCAGACCGAGAGCATAGAGCGAGCCTCCTTGGCTGTACGAAGAGCCTGAAACGTTGTTGTCCTTGGGGAGGTAGGGGTCAAGCAGCCGCTGTCCCTGTGTGATGTTGCCTCGGTGGATAACGCCGAGCGCCGCGGTGGCCGTGAATTTCGACCAGTTGACTGCCTTCTGGAGCCAGTCGAGGTTGTCGCGGAAGAAGCCATCATTAGTCGTTCCCGAGTTCATGAAGGCGTTGGAGAAGGTCACGGCTGTGTGGAAGATCGAGTTCCGCGCCTCCAGACTGTCCCGAATCTTGTTCAGAATGTTGCGGTCGGCGTGGTTGTTACGGTAAAGGAACTCCAAGTTCAGCTCAATCGATTTGGTGCCCTTCAAGATACGACGAACAGACGCGAAGGCCTTCGTCTCATCCTCCGAGGCAGGCTTTGGCTTCGTTCGAGAGGGAATAGTCGCCGTGTGTGTGCTCTCAGCGTTGGCAAGAAGCCCATCTGTCTCCCGAGTGCCCTCAGCCGAGTCAGTCTGCATAGCATCCCCATTCGCCGTAGCTTGCGAGCCAGCTTCATCCTTCTTCTCTTCCGTATCCGGCAGCTCTTCAATGACCTTGGAGAGGAACTCTTGGGTGCTGTTGTCGTACAGGTCGAAAGAAATTTGGTATGCAACGGCCAGGGAGTGTGCGTCACCACGTTCAACCAAATGCCTCAGCATGTTCGAAGCCATTGAGTGCTGGTTGAGGTAAACGACGCATTTGGCAATTGCGAAATAGTCGGGATTCGGCAGGTCGTTGAGCAGGTCCAGGACGAGCCTCAAAATCTGCCATGACAATTAGCCTCTTGAACCACCTCCAGTGAAGGATCGTCTTACCTCGTTCCTGAGACCACGTTCTTGAACGACATTCATGCAGATGTCCAGGATGTACTCCATGAGCTCCTCGCTCTTGCCCGGTGCACCGCTTGCAGACTTCTTGCCTTGCTTCTCATCTTGGCTGGCCCTCAGAATTGTCTCCCGGAGAACGTCAAGATTCCTGGCCTCAATAGAGATGCCAACCACCTGCTGGTATGCGCCAACTTGGTAGCAGCTCTCAAACAGCCGCCTGATGACCGACTGTAGGTTCTTTTGGACTGGGCGGGGAAGAGCCAAGGGCGAAGGGTGAGCGTCGGGGATACCGGCATTTCCACCGCCCGGGAGAGATGGATCAAACGGCGACGACTCCTCTCGGGACAGAAGGGATTTGGATGGGAGGGTCGATTGTGAGAATGGCGTCGTCGGAGAGGTCAAGCTCGCGGCAGTACTGGCGCTTCCGTTTGCGTTTGCCGGAAAGGCAGTAATAAGCTGTGGTGGGGGTTGGTTGGCTGTGCTTGCCGGCGCCGGGGGGTTATGCATCGCGGACAGGGCAATGTAAGTATCAACACACTTGGCTGGGGTGTCATGCAATCAGCATAGTCCATCGACGAGTGGCCCAAATCAACATACCGACTATTGTGTCCTCGAACTCGCCAGCATTGTCTATGCTGAACAGCTTCCCTGCCCCCAGCGCAAACACCATGCTCTCGTTGTACTCTTGAAGCTGATAGTAGACCTTGGCGGCCACCAAAGCAGCAAGCTCGCGCTCGGGGAACGATTCATCTTCGTAGAGAGCTTCTCTGTTGAACAAGATTAGTTGGCATGGATCTTTCCAAGGCGCCGATCAAATGGGTGAAGCTCCGCGCAGTGGCGGCTGTTGATAGAGGTTGCATCATACAAGCCTCAGCTCATCACAAGTAGCGCGTCCACGGTGAGGCCAACGCGGGAGGGCAGTCCTTACATTTGGCCAACAGATCCAGCAATTTCCGGCCACAGCAGGTCGATTTCCTCGTTTAATCGATGGAGGGCGAAGGTCCTGAGGTCGTTGTCCGGCTCGGACAGGAAGCCGACGAGGCCTGCGGCCGAAGTCAAACCTCCCATGATGGAGTGTTCAGAGAGTTGAGTCGAGACTGGCTTGCGAGGCTGGGAGACGGCCGTCATGAAGAGGATCGTGGGAATGGAGTGGGTGTGGATGCGAGATTGTAGATGTGGTGTTGATGATGGGGAGCTCTCGCGTTGGAAGCTCGACTTCCGCCAAGCCGCCGCCAGGCAGGCATGTGAGGCCGCATTGCTTACGTGACCCAGCTGCCGCCTGCGCTACTTCGAGGTATATTCAACGCTTCCAAGCGACTACATGATCTAATTACCAACCTTGTCGCCCAAGAGCGTCGCGCTCCCTCGAGAACGACCTTGTCGGCGCAATTGCTGAGTCGCTGCGCGCTTCCATTGTGCGCTTCCAAAGACGCTCCCGCGCGTCGCGCCACCATCGACCGCTCCACCGAGCGCGCTCACCTTTCGCCGCCTCACACACCAGCATACGTCCCTTGTCGACGCTTTAGAGCCCACATCGATTACACCCCTGTCTCGTATTGATCAATATGGACATTCGGACTGTGTTAAACGACGAGGGGGACTTGCCTCCCAAGACCCCCAAAAGCGGCCGTCAAGCTTCTGTAGCTTCAATCCTTTCGCAGACGCCTCCGTCCACGGCGCCTTCACAAGCTTCCAAGACGTCGCCGGTTCCTCAAGCGTCCCCGCAGCTGCACCGACAGGCCACAATGAGAAAAGAACCTCCGAATTGGGCCAAGCGCTTCGACTGGTCGTCGCTATCGCGCGGCGAAACAAAACAGGCAACAATGGGGGACAATGTGCCAGCACCAGGACCAGCGCCGGTTCTACAGACCCAATCTCTCCCACACGCACTTCCGAAACCTGCCCCCGCACCGGAAACTTCAGAATTGGAGCCCAGCCTCACAAACATTGTGCCATATGACGAGATCACACGCCAAGTCTGCGACTTTCTCTGGAACAATGTTGTGATGCGTGAAGATCTTCACGGAAACAATCCATATGGCTCCAACCACGGCGTAAAGCTTGAGATAGAGGGAAAGCTTGGGGTCCTCATCAGCAAGGAAACCAACAACCGCGTGTCACTTCCAATCACCAGTCAGACGGTTCTGGGTATTCCTTCTGAGCGCCTGGCTTTCCGAAGTTTCATGAGCGAGGTATGCATCACACACGTTAACAAAGAAGACAAGTTCTGACATTTGCCAGCAACAACACAAATTCTTGAATGACTTTTTGAACAAGTCATTGGCTGATAGCCACAAGTCGAACCGTCCGAAAATGCGTTATGAACATTTGCGGGAAAAGGACACTTTTTACCATGCCGATGACGCCGATCTGGGAGCTTTGCCACCGGCGGTACAGCCGTTTATATATGCCAAGGGACACCACCGCAAGCCTCGCGTTCGCATCACGCGAGACCAAGTCACGCAGAAGATGAAGGCCCGGATTTTGAAGGCGAGAGTGGCTGACCTCGATATTTACTCTCCCAGCGAGCCATTCGATTGTCGCATCAGCGTCAACATCGAATTGGAGATCCCAGAGGAAGTTAGCCTGCTGGAAGCCAAAGATGAGATAGCACGCCTGAAAGATCGCCTGAGCTACAAGCACCAGCACACGCAGATCGATTTGACGCAAGTCAAGAAAGACGACGGCACTGGGGAAAAGGTGCATGAGCTGGAGGTTGAAATCGACACCAGCGCACTCATCCATCAAGGACTGCTCACGATGAACAATTCTTCAGAAGCTTGCTTCGAGGAGCTCGTCAAGTCTTTTGTGAGCAACATCAGGCTTTTGTCGCGGGCCGCCCGAATTTGAGGACGATATTTCATATGGCGAGCATCGATCCATTCACGTGGGAGGACCCACAGCCAAAAGCGTTTTGCATTTATCCTTTCATTTGGATGACAATGGCGTTAGAATGGGGGAAAAGGAAGGGCGTTGATTGCAGTAAATTATCGAGATACCCCGCGGTTCCATCAGGACTTTCGAAGGACTGCACGGACAGGCTTGTACTATAGGAACGCGAAGGCTGGCAGGGGTTTGCAAAAGTGGAGTTTGCTTGGTGGTTCTCAAGCTCTAAGAACATAATCTACAGATCTTATGGTCGTCTTCTTTCTCATTATTCACATCTTCCCTCCTTTGCCTCCTCGCTTTGGGCCTGGCGATGCTCCTTTGGTGGATTTCGCCTTTCTTGGAACCACCACTTTCCCCGCGCGCTTTGCCGGTGTTGCCGCCTTTTTGCTTCGAGGCTTCGCTGTCGTCGACTTTGATCGAGGCCCTTTTCGGATAGATTTCTCGGTGGCTGTCTTCTCCGTCGTCAAGGTCTCGCTCATTTTCTTCGTGGCCGTCTTCTTTGATTTCACTGTCCTGGCCGCTATTATTTCCACCGAGGAGTCTGATCCTCCCGGCGATAGGTAGTATGAGTCCGATTCCTCCACGTCAATAATTTCTGGAGAACGCCTGCCGACCAGCCCCTGCCACTTTGACACAATGCTTTCGACGTCTTTCTCTATACTCTTTCTCGCGGCGTCTCTCGTGAAGCCTTTCTTCAGGAGCTTTTCGTACTCGGTGTAGGTATGCCGCACGTGGGCAGTCACTCCTAACTTGACCTTGACTTCCATTGAAATCTTCTCAGTACGCCCGACGCGCCGGCTGTTCTTCTTCCATGCGCGAGTTAGTACTGCTTCCTCGTCTTTTTTAGGAATCGCGGGAAAGAGCTCATGTAAAGCAAGGCGTGCCTTTTCCAGAGTCAGAGCATCCTTCTTTTTCGTAGCGGCTTCGCGCTTGTTTTTGGTCAAGGCATCGGCAGCCTTCACCTCTTCAAAAATCTGCTCGGGCACGTAGAGGCCGAGCGGACGATTTTTGGCATCTTGAACGGCGAAAAGGGTCCTTCCAGCTGCCAAGGTAATCTCTCGGCTGCATGAGAAACGTTAGCGTGTGTCGCGATGTTGCGAGGCTCAGGGACGGTGGTGAGTGGGGAGACTACCAGTGGCGCGTCATGTACGGATCGCCCTTCTTAAGCCAAACATAATTCTTGGGACATTTGTAGTGACGGCCCACTGATTTCTCCATGCCACGTTCCTGGGCAAGAAAGTAGAGCAGAGAGTTGGTTGTGTCCCACCTGAAAGCGACGGAGCAACTTGATTTGAAGCCCGCAAGGAGCGATGGAAGCTTGGAAGAAGGGATGAGCCTGACAACCATGTTTGCTATTAGAATACTGTAGAGCTACGGCGAAGCGAGTGGTTGTCGATGCCATTTTTATCGTACCTGTTGTACAAAGACTTGCGATTGCAGTCGTATTGAAGTCTTTCAGTTGAAGAGGTTCAACCTCGATGTGTCGTGGACCTCTTTGTTTACGTGGGCGGGCGGTTGATTGTTTTCGTGCACACGACTGATTTTTGCCCGCGTATGATCGCCAAGGCAATACGATGATGAGCCAGCCTTTGTCCACCAAGATCACTCGCGTTGCAAGCGGTTGTAAACAACAAATCTGAGACTCCAAGCACTTGTCGTGGTGTTGCCCTGAAGACGCCAAATGTCGTGGCCGCACTTGAACGGCGATTGGACCAGAAAAATCAGCCAATGACGCTGCGGCGTAAGCGAGGAACGCGTCGTCCCTCTTGACTTCACCTCGTTCCATCTAACTACATCGCACTCGATACTCAAACCATCTTCCAGCAACCAATCTATAGTCGGCACATTGAGTTGTTTTCGATCACTCCCAGGTCCTGCTCGCTAGGCATTTCCCCCCACGCTCGGTTTTCGGCTTGCTCGCGGTGCACTGGAGCTGTCACACTTGGTAGTTACAGAAGTCCCTCATCCGCCTCTTTCGGGAACCCCAAATCCTTCCATGAACGCCAATCCTCATGCATTTTGGCCGCTCTAGATGGCATCCGGACTAGCCTTTGATTTTTCGAATCAATTTACCCCAATTTTGTCACTTTATTTGTCAGAGCTGCGAAGCCTTTCGCCGGCCCGGACATCTTCGGTGAGGGTTGTTCAAGATACCTCCAGATAGTGAGGATCGACGCCATGCATAGCGGTCTTTATGAACAACCGCGGCGTTCTGCCGCCAGGAGGTTGTCCCGTCACCTTAGGAGACGCGCGAAGCTTGCTCTTTTGAGAGGTTTCCGACGCCTCATTTTATCACTCTAACACTTGCCCCTCGTATTGCATTCGTAACCGAAGGATGATGATGGCTTCTGGTAGAGGTTCAAAGCCGACGTACCGATGGCAGCCTCGTGGTAGCGCCAAGATCGCCGTCCTCTGCAACTGCTCACAGCTCGACTATTCCTACGAGTGCCTTAGCTCGCCTCAGGCGTAACGTGTGGAATCAAAAGAGTAAGAGCAACGGCGATGCGGTCTAGAAGCGAGCTAGAGGTCTTTCGCTTCGCGATGTTTGCTGTTCAGGCTAAAGGATTCGTCGTCGTGTTTGCAACTGCCACGCGGCGTAAGAGATAAGATTCGCGAGGGCTCAGCACCCAGATGGGGCGGAGCAAGGGGTATATGCATAAGTGATTAATTCGAGTGCAGGACCAGGGAAGTTGTCAAAATTCCCAAATGGGGTCGCAGAAAATCAAAAGAGTATTAGAAAACTCTGCGCCCTGACTAGTCGCAAGGGTCTTTTCTTCACGTTTATGCGGACGGCATGTACCATTCGACGTCATGGGGCAGCCAAGTCTCCTTTTCGTCACACCACCTCCCAAACTGCTGTTGAGTATATGCATCACCCCAGGAGGTTGATGCGAAGATGTGAGAGAAATTCGCAGGCGCTCGCGGCCCTGAGTCTTCCAACATATAACAATGGCTCTGACGAATTTGAGCACGGGATAAGCTTTGGGCATTTCATCCGTTCATTTCGTCTGTTGTTGTCACGGTCCTTATGAAGTACACACTCATTTCTTTGCTCGCTGCATGCAGCGTTAGCACCGCTCACTGTAAGTGACCGAATGATGCAATGTATAGCGGCAAGGCTGACGGCAACACCAGGGAACTATCCCATTCTCGTAACTCAAGGCCAGCCCAGCGCGGAGTGGGAGTTTGTGCGGCTCGTCGACGATCATTATGGACAGTCGCCGGTGAAGGGTGACGTCAACTCTCCAGCCATGCGCTGCAATGAGGCAAACCCGCCCAACAAGACGAGCACGAAGGAGGTGCAAGCTGGCGAACAGATTGCCTTTCAAGCATCGCAACCAATGACACATCCTGGTCCCTTTCAGGTTTACATGGCCAAGGCACCAGATGGCGTCAAGGCTGAAGATTTCGCTGGTGACGGTGAGGTTTGGTTCAAGATATTCGAATCGCAGGCAAATATCACAGAGCACCAGATGGATTGGCCTGGCATGAGTGTGTAGTTTTCGTGTGGAGCTGCTGCTCCAAAAGTCTTGATTCTTTCTAATCGCCGCATCAGATTCAAAAATGCTGAATGCCACCATTCCAGCATCGACGCCCAGCGGCGAGTACCTCATTCGTGCTGAGGAGATTTCCCTCCACCAGGCGAGCCAGGACGGCGGGGCCCAATTTTACGTTGGATGCGCAAATGTTCGAGTCACCGGCGGCGGCACTGGCACACCCGGCCCTATGGTCGCAATTCCAGGTGCCTACAAGGTCGACGATCCAGGCATCAAAATCAACATCTGGTATCCTATCCCGGAAAAATATGTTCCGCCTGGTCCGCCGGTCTGGACGGGGTAGGGATCGCGTCAATTTCGGCGCGAGTTGAGGCTGCATTCAATGGCGACACAGTTCCTCAGCACATGCACCATCATCATTCTGGCTTCATCCGTTGAGATCGAAGCCGGCCGATGCTCTGCTTTCCGTCTCTTGTTTTTGAGCGCGTCCTCTAGCACACAGTCGCGGAAATCTGTCTTTACCTTGACCTCGTCGACAGGCCGGCTGGACCCACCTGCTGTACATGCAAACCTAAACCTGTTTAAAAACAACTTGTGTCCAAACAAGCAGCGGTGCGTCTTGAGATTCCCCTCTGTTTTTCTTTCCATCTGGAAATGGTTGCGTTGGGGCCCTGGCGCGGGTGGTGGGCCCAGGCCTGCAGGTGAACACTTTGGCTTCCGCACAACCATGCTTCCAGAAGGCTGCATATACACGCGCGCTTAACACAAGAGAAAGCTCTTGGAAAACACTTGGTCCCTCCAAACCCCGATCCCTCCTTGTCTGCATGTTGCTCACGCCATACTGTGAAAACTCGCCTACCCTTTGGGGGTGTCAGGTGCAGCGCAATTGGCGTAATGAAGTGTTCGCTGTGCGTCAAAGGTGGGCATGGAAGTCACCTTCTGGCCGAGTCTGGTCTTTTTAGTAGGACCCAGAGACCTAAGTGCACCCCAGTTCAACAGCCTGGTGTTTGCAGAGAAGGCACGCCCTACCCGTCTCCTACCGCCTACACGCTCTGGAGAAGGCGCGCCTGCTAAGCGAGATTGGTGGTCGATGACTTCTTTGAAGTCAAACTTCCCGCCTCTTCTTTCCACATCAACCTCTTCCTGACAAGATTCGAGACTGCCTTTCCATGGGCATCTCGACAGCACTCGACGACGACAATTCTGCTCACCCCTGAAATCACTACATCCCCTAACAAGATGGCATCCGCTCACAACCATCCTGATCGCATCGTCATCCACACTGGTGCTGCCGCCGGTGAAGTTGACAAGATTTGCTCTCTCGAGCGCATCGTCCGTCGTGTCGATGATCTGCTGACGGGCAACAACGAGGAGACGCTTCGCACTGCCAAGGAGTTCCTCATCGTCGGCCGTTGGATCTACAGCCCTGACAACGTCGACAAGATCGAGGAGAAGTTTGGCAAGCTTGAGCCTCAAGTCCCTCTCAACGTCGACGCTGGATCCGTCCGCACTGGCGACTTGACCCGCTCCCGTTCTCAGAGCGACGCTACGTCCAGCAACGATGTCCTCCAGAAGCATGAGCTCGAGTGGAACCTCGCCGTCCGCAAGATCAAGACGGTCCTGGCCAAGATGTTCGAGCTGACTACCCTGCGGTAAGCAATTCCCGCAGTGCTCCAGGAGCCATCGTTGACAATGTTGTAGCTGGGAGTCCGACTTGCCCTTCTCCAAGGAAATCTGGCCGGTGGTGAATCCTGACATCTCGCACCTTTCCCTCAACGTCTTCGTCCCAGACGCCGAGAATCGCGATGACGACCACCCGCACCCGGAGTACTTTACCCACGATGACCTCAAGCACTTGACCATCTTCCGCGGTCTCGAGTCGCTCGCTGTCTACGGCATGACCGAGTCGTTCCAGTCCATCATCTGGGAGACGGCCTGGCGCAACAACCACCTCCACACTCTTGAACTTGGCATGCTCCTTCACCCCATCACCCGCGATGGAGAAGGCAAACCATTTCCACGCATCAACAAGGGCTGGAAGCTTGTGGGTCACCCTGAGCAGAAGTATCAGTGAGTGATTTAATCTTGAAGTTGTGGTACCTGCTGATTGTTGTCAAGCGGCCAAGACGGAAAGGGCATGTTGCACCATGTTCATGGATACGGCGAATACCTCGACCACCTCTGTATGGCTCATGCCCGCAACACTGTCCGCTCTGGCAGCGCGACCCCCATGAACAACTTCTCTGTGAAGGTTCTTGTCCTTGGCAATTTTGTCGTCGACAGTACCGCTTTTCAGCACTTCAGCAACTTGGAGGAGATTGTCTTTGTCGACGACTGTCATGATGCCGGTCTCTCTTTCGACAAGAGTCTTCGTGATGACATCAAGCTCTACTACCGCCAGCAGGGCTTCGGCTTCTCTGGAAAGATGGAGATGAAGCAGGTCGAGCTCGCCAAGATTGACTAAGAGAGAGATACTTGTATGGTGTGTTCAAAAGCATGTGGAGAGTTGTCTCGAGGAACGAGGCCGAAGGCAAGACCTTTTTCGTCCACGACGCCGTAGCTCAGGCAGCTGTGCATGAGGAGGAACACTACAATCTGAATGGAAACGACATCAATAGTCGATGGACATGTATCCGTGGTCAAAGAGCGCGTTCGCGTGGTTCCTGGACGAACTGAAGTGAGGCGGGGCGGCGATCGATCTCCATGTGACGTCATGGCTCTGGGGTAACCTAGTCAATATCGAAGAAGCATTTTTTGAGTTATTGATGCGCGATGCGATGGGCAGCGACTATCGTCAACCCCACTACAGACCGGCAGCTCCATTACCTGCGCCTAGGTACATGTTCATGTACGTTTAGTGCGTCAAGTACAGAGCAAGCGGCAGAGATGCATTCCGAGGCGCCAGTGATCGATTGCGCAAGCCGTACAACGTCTGTCCCTTGGACCGTTCCTCTCTCCCCTATCACTCTTCAAGGGACCCCAGCCGCGAGTACAACATCAGAGTCAGGGGAAACACAACTATCACATGCAGTTGATAACTGCCCAGTTACTCATCACAGATCTCGTCCACCAGTCGTGCCCAAGCAGCCGTTCACTCATGGCCAGAGCAAATATCCGAAAACTGCCGGATCATTCCCAGGCTATCACGCGGGCTCCAGCCTTTGAACCGAAAATGCGACGGGTCTTTTAGAGGAAGGTCAGAAGAGGCGCACCACCAAAGCAGTGCAACTGATGTGACGAGAAGACAACGGCGCACATCAGCCGCGATCTGTCAAGGCTCGTCTTTGGGAAGCGGGCGGGCCGCGGCATCAGTACCGCATCGACGAAACGAGACAAAGAGGGGTCGCACATGGTCGCCGCGCAGACGGCGGGTCGCTGCTTAACGAGCCCAAAGAGGAGCAGATTTACTTTTTTGGGAGAGCAGGAAAGAGAACGAGAGACGATTTGGAGAAGGCAGGCCAAGGCTGGTCCTGGTTGGTGCGGGATGACGAGAGACTACCACGGCGGCGCGCGTGCGGGGGCCAAAGGCCGGGGCACCCGCGGGGAGGAAGCGGTCAGGGAAGCAGGTGGTCATGTCGTGTTTTGGTTGCGGAGACGATGCGTGCGCGCGAACCTGTGAAACGCATCGGCCGGCAGCAAACAGGTCGTAGTGCGTTGCTTCGCGAAAGGCGTGCGGGCATGCGGCCTGCCTGCTGGCTGGTGGGCGTTGGCCGGGTTGTGCTGGCTCATACAATGGCCTATAAAGATGCTTAACCACCGATTGAGGTCGTGCCCGGCTTTGTTCCGTTTGACCCCCCGTGTTTGATATGTCGTTGATATCTTTGTTGATGTTGTTGTTGTCGACATAGCAGCAGCCAGCCAACGAGCCAGCCAGCCAGCCAGCCAGCCACCAACGGGCACACCGCCACAGAAACCCACGCTACCACGACCATGATCCGGGAGCGCCTCTTGCTGGCCTGTTGCTTCTTCTTCTCGTCATGCTACACCACTCCTGAACCGCAGAGCCCTGCTGGGCCGCCGAGCCTTCCATTCATTCCCGGTCAGCGGAGGCCCCCATCCTACCCCATTGACAGCTGCCCCGGGTACACGGCATCGAATGTTCAGGATCGCGGATCTACCTTGACGGCTGACTTGAAGCTTGCTGGAACGGCGTGCAACACCTATGGTCGGGATCTGACTGAGCTGAAACTGCGCGTGGAATACCAAACTGGTAAGCAAGAACCGCTCGCTCTATTATTTTTGGCTTTGGGCAGGTGTCAGTTTGCGTTTGATAGCTGCGCTGTGCCAAAACTATCCTTCCTGGTTGTATACTCCTCAGGAGCTGTGATTGGTTCGGAAATGGCTTGAGATAAAGGCCATGTGCATTTCGGATCTGGAGAGGGAAACCTCACTTTTGATCAAGTCAGTTGCTCGTACCAAAGAATTTGCACCTTCTTGGCAGCTAGTTTTCTGTGGCGGGGGATCAGTTGCGTTTATGTCTGCTCCGACAACAGCTTCTTTCAACGTGCCTTACTCGTTCTTTCCATTTCAAGACAGACTCTCGACTTTACTGAAACAGGGGGCTGACAACCAATGCAGCGGACCGCCTCCATGTAAAAATCTTTGATACATCGGAAAATGTGTACCAAGTGCCGGAGTCAGTCGTACCGCGGCCACCCAGTAATGCGTCAGTGGCACCTGCGGACGCCAACATTCAGTTCCAAGTCCAGCAAAGTCCATTCTCTTTCAAAGTCGTTCGCAAGGGAACAAACGTAACCCTCTTCGACACTTCGGGGTACAATCTAATTTTCCAGGCGCAATACTTGCGTCTGCGGACACGCCTACCAGACAATCCGTATTTGTACGGGTTGGGGGAGCATACAGACCCATGTGAGACTTACCCCCTGGACCTACGATTGTTCTTTGCTGATTCAATTTGCAGTCCGTCTGAACACCACCAAGTACGTCCGGACACTTTGGTCTCGGGATGCGCCAAATGTTCCGCCGGGGACAAATTTGTACGGGAACCATCCCGTGTATTTTGATAACAGGGGAAGCTCGGGGACCCATGGCGTCTTTCTCCTCAACTCCAATGGCATGGACATCAAGATCGACAAAGACCCTGCCGGCAACCAGTACTTGGAGTACAATACGCTGGGCGGGATAGTTGATCTTTATTTTCTCGCGGGTCCGTCACCTAGGGAGGTCAGCCAGCAGTATGCCGGGGTAGTCGGTCTTCCAGCGATGCATCAATACTGGGCCCTGGGCTTGCATAACTGCAGATATGGCTATCGCGACGTGTACGATGTGGCAGAAGCAATCGCCAACTATTCGCTGGCGAGAATTCCTTTGGAGACCATGTGGACGGACATCGATTACATGGACTACCGGAAAGTCTTCACCTTGGATCCTTTGCGCTTTCCCCTGGACAAGGTACGCGAGTTGGTCGACTATCTGCATGAGCATCAGCAGCATTATGTAATGATGGTGGATCCCGCGGTTGCGTACAAGAACAACACCGCTTACGACAATGGCGCTGCCGCGGACGTTTTTCTCAAGGAGCCGGGAGGAGACTACTTCATTGGCGTAGTTTGGCCCGGTGCAACTGTCTTTCCCGACTGGTTCCATCCAAACGCTACCAACTACTGGAGTGGAGAATTTGCTCGGTTCTTCAGCGCGGACAGTGGGGTTGACATCGATGCCCTGTGGATAGACATGAACGAAGCCTCCAACTTCTGTACATACCCATGCCAAGACCCCTACGAATTCGCTCGACGCAATCGAAGCCCGCCAGATCCGCCGGATGTTCGCGAGAATGCGGGAAGACCCATCCCCGGTTTCCCTGCGGATTTCCAGCCAAGGTCCCGCAAGCAGGTCAGAATGTTGATGGAGCGAGACCAGGGGCCACGGACTGGATATCGGTTTCGAGACTTATTGAATCCACCGTACCGCATTGGCAACGCAGCTGGCGCTCTCTCAAACCTGACGATTTTCACTGACGTAATACATTACAACGGCGTCTCTGAGTACGATGCGCATAACCTGTACGGCACCATGATGTCTTCAACGAGCAGGACGGCGATGCTGAATCGCAGGCCTGGCAAGCGGCCCCTGGTCATAACGCGGAGCACCTTCGCCGGTGCAGGAAAGGATGTCGGCCACTGGCTCGGAGACAACTACTCCGGCTGGTTCTGGTACAGAATCTCAATCGCCCAGCTGTTGCAGTTTGCTGCACTGTTTCAGGTTCCTATGGTAGGCTCGGACGTGTGTGGATTCAACGGAAACACCACAGAAACCTTGTGCGCACGCTGGGCCACGTTGGGAGCGTTTTCGCCTTTCTACAGGGTAAGTTTGTCGTTGAGACAGCGTGGAATGGATACTGACGAGATCTTAGAACCACAACGGCGACGAGTCGATTCCGCAAGAATTCTACCGTTGGCCGCTGGTCGCCGAAGCCGCGAGGACTGCCATTGACGCACGCTATCGCCTTCTTGACTACTGGTACACTGCTCTTCATCGGCAGACAGTCACGGGAAGCCCGTCGATCAACCCTCTCTTTTTCTTGTACCCTGAGGATGTGAATACTTTCGCGATTGACTTGCAGTACTTTTACGGAGACTCTCTGCTCGTCAGCCCCGTGACCGAGGAGAACAGCACCAATGTCTCCATTTATTTGCCAAACGACATATTTTACGACTTTTGGACAGGCGCACCAGTCAACGGGACTGGATCCTATGTCCAGCTTACCGAAATACCTTACACGTCGATACCGCTCCACATACGGGGCGGCAGCATCATTCCTTTGCGTGTCAGGTCTGCCAACACAACGGCTGACTTGAGAAAGCAAAACTTTACTCTGATTGTCGCACCTAGTCTGACAGGCACGGCAACGGGGAGCTTGTACCTCGATGATGGCGAGTCGATTGAGCAGAGCGCCACGAGCGAAATTCAGTTCAATTACGACGGACGAAGGCTGTCGACTTCCGGGACATTTGGATATAATTCGGGCGTGGTAATTGAGGGCGTCAAAGTTCTGGGACGAGGGAGTGCAGGATCGGTGGGCGGCGAGGTTCAGGCTCAAAAGCTGCAAGCAGGGTCGGCAGGAACAAGCATCAGCCTGACCGAGGCCATGTCGATGGAGGTCTGAGGGGCGCCAAGCTAGTAATGGTTGTATATAGGAAATGTAATAATTATGTCTGTCGGTGCTGACTGTTGGCTTCGCGCTGAAAGAGAGTTTCGGGAGTAATGCCGGAAGCAGCAAGCAAATGGGCAAATGGGGACGCGTCTTTTGGCGGAAGTGGAGGTGTCTGCAGGCCAAACACACCCGACGACTGGACCTAGCAGCACCACCGCACCGCACCGCACCGACTCGTCCCAAGCTTCGCGCGCACCATCGCGATCGGCCTTGGGTTTTGATTCCTTTCCCTACCTTACTATCCGTACTTGCTCACTGCCCTCACCTCCAACCAACCTCCTCTCACTCGCTGTTTCAGCCAACTCCGTGCCACATTGATGCGTGCAGTCTCGCCTGCTCCTGATCCGCCGGCCTGCCTTTACCTACTACTTACAACCACCGCCGCCGCTTTCTCCGCACACCACCTCGACTCCTTGCTTCCCACCGTTATCCAGCTGCGGGCACTGCTTCTGCGTCTTCAGCTCTGCCGCTGCTGTTGACCTGTTCAACCTCTCTGTCTCCCTCATCTGCGGCTGCGGGCCACCCCATCGGCCATCATGAAAGCTGCACCATTGCTCGTCTCATGGCACAATGACAACGCCGCCATTTATTCTGCCCACTTCGAGCCGCACGGAAAGGGCCGTCTTGCCACAGCTGGAGGCGATAACAACGTCCGGGTAAGCTACTCGCAACCATTACAACGGTCCCATCGCTAATTGATCACCAGCTCTGGAAGATTGAAGGCTCTGGCGAAGACCGCAAAGTAAACTACCTCTCCACCTTAGTCAAGCATACGCAAGCCGTCAATGTCGTTCGCTGGTGCCCCCGAGGTACGAATCACCCTCGCAGTCGTCCCCGTCCGTTCTGACATATTTCCTAGGCGAGCTGCTGGGCAGCGCAGGCGACGACGGAAACGTCTTGCTCTGGGTCCCCTCAGAGGTGCAGACTTCTGGCACATTTGGAGAAGAAGGCCTGGAAGATAAAGAGACATGGAGGGTGAAGCACATGTGCCGCTCTCTGGGCTCAGAGATTTACGACATGGCTTGGTCTCCCGACGGAGCTTTTTTCATAACGGGCAGCATGGACAACATTGCCCGGATTTACAACTCCCAGAATGGTATCGACACGGAGTTTGGATGACGGAGCGGTTCTAACATGCGTACAGGTCAGGTCGTTCGTCAAATTGCTGAGCACAGCCATTATGTCCAAGGCGTGGCCTGGGATCCTCTGAACGAATTCGTTGCGACGCAGTCGTCCGACCGCTCGGTGCACATTTACACATTGAAGACGAAGGACGGCCAGTTCTCTTTGGCACAACACAACAAGGTCACCAAAATGGACTTGCCAGCTCGAAGGATATCGTCCAGCAGTCCTGCTCCGCCGGATTTTGGCTCCCGGGCCTCGTTCGTGGCAGATGCTCCAAATCCGACGGCCAGCTCGCCCGGCCCTTCAGCTCCTGGAACTCCCGCGTCACTTGCGTTGCCCATGAATCCTCCTACGTCTCACAGTCGAAGATCGTCATTTGGGTCCTCACGGCGATCCGCGTCCCCCGCGCCATCTTCAATGCCACTACCCGCGGTGATGCCTTCGACATCACCAAATATCCACGCTGGCTTATCTGTGCGCAACGCCAACATCTACGCGAATGAGACGTTGACCTCATTTTTCCGGAGACTCACCTTTGCTCCGGATGGAAGCTTGCTATTCACCCCCGCTGGACAGTACAAGACCTCGCACCCATCAAGCGCAGACGCTGCCAAGACAGCCGATGATATTATCAACACTGTCTACATTTACACGCGGGCGGGCTTGAACAAGCCCCCAATTGCATACCTACCAGGCCACAAGAAACCCTCGGTTGCCGTAAAATGCTCGCCGGTATATTATATGCTACGAGACGCCGCTCAGCCTCCGCCTACGAAGCACATCACAATTGACACCTCTTCGGCCGAAGATGAAATTCCGGCCCTACCGGAGCCTGCGATGCAGCAGTCCAAGCCAATCCCCACATCCTCCATGGACCCACCCCCTTTTACGAGCGTGCCCTCACCGTCTCCAAGCGCAGCGGCTGCGTCGCCCCGGCCGGATTCTTCATCCGGTGCAGCCGCATCACCTGTGCCGGCAGGGCCCACTGCGGCGTTCAGCCTGCCTTATCGTATGATTTACGCCGTGGCTACCCAGGATGCTGTACACATATACGATACACAACAGCAGAAGCCATTGTGTATTGTCAGCAATCTGCACTTTGCCACGTTTACCGACCTCACCTGGTTAGTTGTTTGACACTGTCTTGGAATTAGCTTTCTGACTTGGAATTTAGGACCAATGATGGCAACACGTTGCTCATGACCTCCTCGGATGGATTCTGTTCGTGCCTCACTTTCCAGCCCGGTGAACTTGGACAGGTCCACCCCGGACCAACCAAGCACCCACAACCAACGTCCATCAACATTGCAGCCGCGACCTCGAACCAATCGACGCCTACACCAACGCCCACGCAAACCAACGTGCCAACACCCATGGCTAAGCAGCCTTCGCAATCTGGTACAGCATTCCCCGCTTCACCATCATCTTTCGCGCCTGCTCGACCAGCTAGTCCAGCTCGGTCCATGTCTTGCTCCTCAATCACAACCCAATCGTCGTTTGCTCCCGGTCCGGATCCCAACGTGGCGCTTAGCAACCAAACCCCCTCCATCAGTGCTGTCCCTGGTGTCGCAGCTGCAAATCCTTCTGGCTCTGTGCCAATGTGGACGCCTCCCCACACGCCTATGCCTGGCACATCAAACGTCAGCTCCGCCAACTCGGTAAGTGGAAGCAGCGTCGCTCCACCGCCTCCTGCCGCTCCTGCTGCCAAAAAGGAGACTACCGAAGACAAGGCCGCCGAGGAGCTGCAAAAGGATCTTGCCACCAGGACTCTCAAGAGGGAAGGCGATGCCGATGGTGGATCGGATCGGCAACCGGAGCCCAAGAAGAGAAGGATCGCGCCGACGCTGGTGAGCAGGCCAGGCGAGGAGGATGGCAATAATGGCAGCAGCGGTACTGGCCCGTCTGCATAAATCGACAGTGGACGACACACGGGCAGTCGACGCAATGGGATTTTTCCTTGCTGAAAGCATTTCCTTCTTCATAACTCATTACGCAGCATGTTTTGAAAGGTTGAGTGAGCGTTCAGGCACAAGTTTTACACAGGGGTATAGGTTCGGTCGGGGATTACTACATGGTCAAGGTATTTGAGCACGGAATGTTTGAAATGGGAGAAGGACGGAACCGGAGATGAGGTGGAAAGCAGGAGGAATTACGAGGATGTATGTATTTGCTTCTCTTGATGGGGAAAATGGTAGATCAACGCATTGTATCGGAAGCACTGGTCACGCACGGTAGTCGGTCACTTTTTGTTGAAGAAACAAGTGTCTAGTCAGTCGGTGAAAGATGGACAAAATGGGGTGGCAGCTAGCTGAAAAAGCATTGTGGGATGCTGCTGCTGGTTTATGCTTGGGATGTTTTTGTAAATACGGTCGACAAATCTGCTCGACCTCGTGCTATTGCAAGATTTGTACGGTACATTGATGTCCTTGCATGTCGACAGTTGGGGTTTCATTGCATTTTGGGGTTGTCGGCAGCGGCTTACCCTTTTCTTCCATTTCGCTTACTCACAGTCCACGCTTCCAGAAGCAATGGCGAGATTCAAAAGTATGCTTTATTTGTTTTTTCAGTCGAGCTGGGGCATCTCATCTACGTACGCAAGGCAAAGCAGAGCAGAGCATCTCATCTGGCATCCGTGCCGTGTAGACGTGTATGTAGGGGTATCGTAGTATTTCGAACACAACATGGGACAAGGAGAAAAATCTCGAAGAGAAAGCGGCGAATCAGACAACATACGCCACGTACACATTTTCCCGCTTCATCACTGTGGCTGTTGGTTTTTGTTTTCCATGGTCAGCCCAAGTGCTTCGCCCACGTCCGCACCAGCCCCCGCAACTCCCTCATCGACCCCGGCTCCAGCCAAAAGTGCCCCGCGCCCTCGACCTCGTGCCACGACACTCGCCTCGCAGAAGCGACGGTCTCGTTGGACGGCGCGGCGGCGGCAGTTGTGGGGGAGTTGGATTCGGCTTCGGCGGCGAGCTTGCTGAACCACGCGCGCAAGCGCTTCGAGCCCGTGAAGCCGTCGTGGGAGCCGAACGCAACAAGCGTGGGGTGCGTCGTCAGCGGGTTGCCGCTTGACGAGGGGGCGGAGAAGGAAGATGAGAGTGAGGATAGGAGAGGGACGGAGAAGGAGGAAAGCGCCAGAGATGGCGCGATGAAGAAGGAGAGCGGAGGCAGGAGCGGGGAGATGAGGAGGTAGGCTGGGGAGATGGCTAGGCGGGTCGGGGGCGGGAGTGGTGTTGGCGCTTCGTTACTTTTGTTGTCATCGTCGATTACAGCGTCTTCATGCTGACGGTGGTGGTGTCGCGAGGCGTGGAAAGAATTGCGAAGCTCCTTGCCCCAGCTCTGCGGACGGCGCAAGTCCAGGCTCAGGCTGCGCCGTCCAGCGGCACCGGCATCCTGGCTTTTGCGCTGCTGTTTGCCAGTAGCATCGCTGTCGTATCCGCCGACGGTGACGGGGCTCTTGCGTCGAATCTCGAAGGACCTTGGACTCGTGGGACTCAGCTGGTTTTGTTGCTTCTTGAGGGCCTCGTGTTGCTCGAGCAGCTCCTCGGTTGTCCGCGCTGCGAGGCTACTGGCGAGCTGATGGATGATGCTGGCGGTGTGGGTGGTAGGTGTAGATTGAAAAGGTGCCAGGAGAGTCTCTATGGGTGGGAGACGTGTCACAATAAGAGAGCCGTAGGAATAGCCTCCGCAGATGATATGGATGGGCGTCTCGTTTTCGTCTGGTGTCTTTGAAGCAAAGGTCGAAGTCGCGCTTGGAAGCTTCAACGCGTTGATATAGCATACCAGCGCGCCGGCGAAGGACACGTAGTCTGCGAGCTCTGGTTTGCCAGTCCAGCTCGTGCGGCCGCTGGAGTTGTGTGCACCTCTATTTTCAGTTAGAACTCATTCTACCCGACTGAAGGGCCATGCCATGCCTGAAGTTGAACGTCCCCACAACATATCCTTGGGCTAGCAACTCAGCGCCAACATTTTCAAGAATCGGGTCATCGAAGCCTCCTCCGAGAACTGCATAAGGGTGCGCGAGTACAGCAGCTTTGCGCGTCCATTTCGCGGTCGAATCGCAGTCGACGTTGACGAGACTCTCCGGATGATGTATGCGACAATCGAGCGGCGTACTGTCGTGAAGCGAGGGTATTCGGAACGAGTAAGCGACAGGCAGGAGAGGGGAGCCCATGGCTGGGTTCCCGAGCTTTTGAAGTTCAGGGCATGCCGCGGGTGTGGACGCGCTGGCGGGGAGTTTTGAAGGTCGACATGGACAGCTTCGAAGGTTCGCTCGCCTGCCCGCGGCACACGATGACGTTTACTGCGGACATCACTTTGCCGTGGGGGAAACGGTCAATGGCGGCATAGGAAGTCGAAACCATAGTTGCAGGGCAAAAAGATGCAGCATATAGTGACTTGAGCGCTCGAGGAATATACTGCCTACTATAACCATTGCGGATGCCTTGGTCGCCGTGTCAGAGCTCCGCACAATTCCGCCCATCGCGGACAGTCTCCGCTTCTACACCACCATCCCCAGACTTCGCTGTCCGCTAAGCACAACTTCTACACATCCACCAACATGGAATCAACCATAGAAACAGCACAGCCGCAGGGCGACCTGCCTTCAATGACAAACACGCAGGCCATACCCTTCCTCGCTCAATTCATCAACCGCCCACTGCGCATCCACGTCTCCGACGGCCGCATGTTTCTGGGGCAGATGCGGTGTACGGACAAGGTACCTAGCACCTAAATTCCAACCCACCTTTTCGAGAATTTCCAGGCTGACCTTTCGTCTCTTGCCCACAGGACCGCAACGTCATTCTCGCACAAACCCACGAATACCGCCAACCCAGCGCCAGCGCTGTCCGCGACGCTCTCGCATCTCCCGACGCCGCTTCCTCATCCGACGCCAACTCCTCGTCTGCCTCGTCCGTCAAGCTGCACATGACGAGCCGCTTTGTCGGCCTCGTTGTCGTGCCGGGCCAGTACATTACGAAGATTGAGTATGAGCAGAGCATGTTTAGGCCTGAGCCCCAGTTTCCGGACGAGGCCGCGCCAGAGGCGTGAGAAGCGGATGGATTGCACTGAGAGAAGGCTTGATCTTTTTTTTTTGTTCTCTTGACAGCCTATGCTTGCGAGCATGACGAATCGGGCGCAATTGCTGTCGCTGTGTTCTGTGTGGAAAGGGCTGATCTGTGAAAAGAGGCCGTGACGAGTAAGACAACCTGGTGATGAGCGCCGCTCTGTACACCGTAACTTCATTGGCTAACTTGAATTCAAAGAGCACCCTGCACCATGCACCGTTTTTCTGAGAGCTACCGCAAGACTTTTCTCATTTCGACGACCAGTTTGCAGCCTAGGCAGTGCCTCCGCAGCGGGTGGGCGCCATAAGAGACGTCGACTCCGACCAACACTATATAAATTTGTGCGAACTGTACCATACTATACGGCGACCAGACGAGAAACAGGGTCGGTGGTGTAGTGGTAACATGTGCTGCGGCTACAGTCTTTCCCGCGGTACGTCCCAGGTTCGAGTCCTGGCCGACCTGACAGCCGTAAACTTTTTGGCAGGCCCCTTTCTTTTTGCCCTGGTGGTGTTTTGAAGTGTGGTAGCGAAGTACCAAAGTACGGGGATGACCGTGCACGTTTGAATTTGGTGATGGAGATGGCAGATGGGTGGGATGTGTTAATGGCACATGAGGAAGAGCATATGCGCATGCGGAGCAATGGAGCAGTTAGGCAAGTCAACGACAGAGTTGAAGATAAGTCTCCAAGGCGCTTCAAACGTCCGGTGGATGCGATCTGATAGTCTGGCTGCAATTACAAGCAATTTATGTGTGAAACTACAAGGCGAGAAGAGAAGGCAGCCCATCGCTTCACCAGCCCAACCCAAGTTATTTTCTGGGACACACATCCATCAAACCAACCTCTATGACCCCCCAACGCTCTAGCCGACCCAATGCCGCTTGGAAAAGACAAAACTGATCAAAAGCACAAAGGAAAAGAAGACCCGTACCTGCGCCGCGCTGCTCAATGACGATGTGCTTTACGAGGAGGAAAAATCAAAAGATGAAAGGGCGGAGGAGATGACGTGCTGCAGACCATCCAACTGTTGCAAGCAAAGGGGCATCACTCCATCCACAGCAACCACTTGACACCACGGCCAGCGCACCTTCCCACGCCGAGAACACCCCTGACGACGACGACAACCAACCAAACCCACCACATGATGCCGAGCACCATCCATTCGAGCATGACCCAGCCCGCCCTTCTCACCCACCTGAACCGGCGCCTCCTGGCCCGGCCCATGGCCTCGATGCGGTCGACGATTGCCTTGACCGCCAGCGTCGCCTCGGACCCGACCTCGCGCAAAAAGGCGTCGGCGTCATCGGCGCAGTTGTGGCAGCGTGGCGTCAGCTTGTCGCCGATTTCTATTTGGAGTGCTTCGCAGCGGCGTCGCAGTTCGGCCGCGCGGAAGCGCGCGAACGAGTCGGTGGCGGCGAGGAGGGCCTCGTTGTTGCAGGCGAGGTTTGAGGAGAGGAATCGCGCGGCGAGGACGTGCTCTTCGCTGGCGGGGAGAGGGTACACTCGGGCGTTTTCGGCGACGGCGGCAGCTTTGATGAGGAAGCGGGAAGGGGGGTCGTGGACTTCGTGAGCACGGCGGGCAAGCTCTGCGGCTTTGATGCCTGAGCAGAGGAGCAGGGCGCGCACACGTGCGATTTCAGTGCGGGTAGTGAAGAATGAGGCCTTGGGGAGGTTGCCAGAAGGTCGTCGTTGGTTGTCGAGTGTGTGGTTCGAGATGCTCCACTGGCGATGGCCAATGGGAGGCCGGGCGGTACTAGCTGAATCCACAGTGTTGACTGAAAGGCCTGTGGGTGGGAGGTGACCGGTTCGTCCAACGCCGCCGGGAAGTTCGAGTAGCGCGTTTATGTGGTTCCGAGCAGCTGACGGGGAGCGCGAACGAATCTCTGGATCTACAGAATGAGCACGGAGGAACTTTTCGCGTGTTTCCTCGGGAATGTCACCTGGGGACGAAGACCGTGAGCTGATTTTACCAAGGTCCAGCCGTGGAGGAGCCAGACGGTCAAAACGAGTTGGCCGCCGACGATGAACATGTAGTTTGCCATCTTCCGGATCAGACTTTTCTCCTTGGGGCTGAGCGTTGGCGGATTTGAAAGTTGGCAGCTCCATGTGGTATTTGGATCGGCTATCCGACGCATCTGACATGGCACCTGTATCTGTTGCCGTGCGTGATACGGGCTTGGGTCTACCCAAGACAACTGTTCTTGACATATCATCGTCCGAGTCGCTGGTAGAAGAGTGTTCGCCATCACTGGAGGAATCGCTGTCCTCTGGGGGCTTATCCTTTTTGAAGACAAAGTGGCCCACTTTTGAACCTTCCTGACGGACGCCTTTGAAAAATCTTGTAACAGCAGAACCAGGCTCCTTGTCTTTTGGTTCTCTCCGTTTACCATCTTTGAGCTCGAAGCTGGAGATGCTATGAATACTCTCTGTAGTGTTGTGAGTCTTCAGTAACGGCTTGGAATTCGATCGATGAAGCTGCTCCACGCTGAGGTGTCCTTGGTCTACCGGCTCTCCGCTAATATGCCTGCTATGTGTGCTCTCAGACAAAATATCTGAGGGTATTGATTTGTGTTTAGCAGCAACAGCATCGGAACGGAAGAAGGGTAACTTGGATCTTCGGTGGGGCTTGTGGTCAGGAGATGCAAGTCCGCTTGGTGAGGAGGTACGGTCCAAACTGAAGGTTTGGGACAGAGGCGTAAGCGGTGCCGAAGACTCGAACGATTGTCGCTGCTCCATGGGAGGGTTCTCAGCTGCTGACTTAAGACGCGTCGTAGCTTGTTGGGCTGCAGTCTTTTCGCCATGTTGTTCCGGATGCTCAGGATCGGTCCTGACACGCCTTGCTGCCTGCCCAGTGCCCCATCTGTCTGGAGAGCTGAAGTTTGGCGAAGAATGACTTTCTTGTTTTGCCTCATTCTCGATCATCGACTGCAAGTGGCGCTCAAGTGGACCAATATTCTCCGCTTGTGAAGGACGGCGCCAGGCAGCTCTCCTACGCACGTCCCGATCATCATCCGAGGATGAAAGACCGGAAGAGCTGTTAGAGCGCGAGCGTATCCAGCCGAGCTTCCTTCCGCGGTCTTGACTGTCGTCACGATCTCTGTGAAGAAAATGACGCTTTTTTCTACCTCGAGTACTTCCATTATCGCTGGTGTCCGTCGTCCGATAATCCGAGACGTGGCCTGCAGACGACTGCCTGTCAAGACTGGTCCTTGCAAAGTCTCGACTGATCCGTGATTTTTGCAAGCTGACTCTTGGTTCAGGGAATATTCTGTTGCCGTGCCTGTCCTCGATCAAAGCCTTGTGGCTATCCTGTTCCATCCAAACAGCATCTGCAAGAAATTCAGATGGAAGAGTGAACCAATCCATTCGCGGCCTTGGCGCTTTTCCGGACAAGATGCTCGACTTTTTACTTTCTCCTGACGACTGTTGTGGCAAGGTAGCGATTGAGGTCCTGGGCTCGAAAGGGGGTAGTTGAACGTTTTCGGCGCGACGGTAGCCATTCTCCTGGGAGGCCTCCTCTACTTCATCGATCCACTCTCTTACCCTGTCTGAATCTTCGAATTCGTGGTAGTCGGGATTGAGCGCATGGCGCTCGCGCGCCCTCAACTTCCTGTTCCGAATGAATTGAAGCGGATTATATCTTCGACCCAGCAACTGGGGAGTTGATCGCAAAGAAGTTGGCTTCAGGTCAACAATAGCAGTACCAGGAATGCTAGATGCGCTCAACGAGGCACTGGTTGCTTCTGCAGGACTCAATGGGGGCAGAAATTGCAACAGCCGGCGATATTCGCAACCAAGCTCAATGTAGATGCGAGCCTTCGCTGCTCGTGCGAGTGTGGCATCTGAGAAAGTGTAGGTGTGCTGAATACCAGTACTTGGATCCATGACAGAACCTGGGGTCGAAACGGAGACATGGCGCGAAGGGGGTGTGCCAATCCTGCCTCCGTTTGGTGACATGTTTCGAGAGATTCGCCGTGGCTGCTGCTGCAACGCTTGCTTGAGGCTCCCTCCCATGCTGTAATTTGTAAAGCTTCCTTGCATGGGAGTGCTTTGCATCGAGTAGCCAGCAGAAGTCGTTCTGCGGCCACTTCCAATAGCCGGCGGAGGGAGCTGTCCAGCACTGAATTGCCTTCGTCGACTCTCATTGAGACTCAGAGCCATGTTGACAATTTGAAAGGGGTCAATTCCAGAGCTGGAGCTCTGCTGCTCAGGTCCATCGTTGGGCAGGTCGAAATTGACCCCCAAGCCCTTCGACTCCCGCGCCGTTCCTTGTCTACTATCCCCAGGCGCATGTATTTCCTGGGACACATCGGGGGATAGTGTACTTGGATCGCCACTAGACGAGGGAAAGCTCCTCGGTGAGGAACTGCGACTATAATGTCCTGGCGAGCTCTCGTACGAGCCTGGGCTCTTGCTTTTGCGCCGCTTCTCTATGTGAAGCTTGTCCTTGTCTTTCTTGCGCCTGAGCGAGTCGACTCCAGGAAGAAGTGGTTCGAGCAGGAAGCCTCCAGATCTCCTAGGGGAGCGCTTCCTGCGAGTGCGCTCTTGGTTAGGGGCAAGGTCGGAGCCCAGCAGCCCCTGTCCGCGCGCGCGACCATTTGCATGGCTTTCTTCGTTTCTGTCCTCTGAAAGTATGGAGCGAAGAGGGCTTTTCCGTCTCTTGGATACACTCGACTCCCCCGGATCGAGATTAAGGGCTGAGCGTCTGGAGTGCAAAGTGGCCGAGGAACCGGGCGAGGGCTGGGACGAGGTGGAGCGTCGTACTTCGCTAGAGGGAGTGGAGCTGGCCGAGGCCATGTTCAGCATGCTACCGCTGGATCGCGGCAGTTCGGCGACGATAGACGAGCATATCTAGCGCGCAGTAGTGGACGGAGGAGGAGGAGTTTGCGGTGAGGAGTTGGAAGAGTTGAAAAGAGCAGGTCGTCGATGCGCACGAGTCGCGGCCAAAGAGCATGGCATGTGGCTCATCGGGAGGAGGGGGAAACCTGGTCTAGCAAGAAAGCCCCAGCCAGCGATCCCGACACGCACATCACTGGTGCACATCACTGCGCCTCTCCAAAGATCAGCACCGCCAATTTCTGTTTGCTCTCGTCGACCCGCCTGCTGGGCTGACATCAACCGTTGCTACTACATGAACTAGTACGCTGCGCGACCATGCTCGTTCAACGGCCATGTCTCTCTTTGGTGGTCCGCAGCCACCTCCGCCAACCTCTCCGCCCAGCGCCCAGGTAGCTCCAGCTACTTTTGCATCCAGCCCTCCGTCGCGTCTTTCCTCTGAGCTTCCCACTGCGCCGACTCCTCCAACCGAGCGCGACGACGCCAGCCAACTCGACGACGACGACGCTTCTGACGATTTTCTTGAGGATGATGAGGTGGACGACGATGGAGACGATCGCCCAAACAAATTCAGAGGTTTTCCCTCTGCCTGGAAGCGACATGCGGGAAACGAGCTCGATCTGTACAACGGGCTCTCGCAGACTGCATCCGACAACCTCTCCAAGCACCTATACCTAGCTCATAGTCTTCAATCGCGTCTTCGAGGTTCCTTAGCGACCAACGTGAAGCCCTTTCAGAGCAAAAATCGATGGTTCGCAACAGACGCGCAAGAGGATAATTGGGTACCACCGCGAGTGTGGACCGCATGGCCCTTAGAGCCTCACGAGGTCCCTCGAAAATGGGAGCATTTTGGAGAAATCCCCGACGTCGACCCCGAGGACGATTTTACATACCGCGAGGAGGGCTTTTTAAAGGGCAAGCCAAGCAGGGATCTCGAAGAGTTCATCCTGAGCATTGTATTGCGCAAGTCTAAAGAGCAATGGAATAGTCGGGATCAAGAACGGCACGTAAAGAAAACGCAACGCAAATTTCGAAGGAAGCAAGATGCCAAGGTTGGGGATACAGTTTCTCGGGACGACGAGTCTCCGAATTCATCTGAAGCCGAGGGAGAAAAAGAAACTCGAATTACACGAGAAAGCACAGCAGTATCGTCAAACCTACAGGTTCTGGAAAAGAGCGCGTCTGGTCCGGTGCTAAGTAGGCCAATAGTCACTGCGGACGACGACGCGGCGCAAAGACTCATTCAGCCTGCAATCAGTTCCCTGCTCGGTAAACTGGACTCCGTCTTTGCTGCCCTGCATCGTTCAAGGAAGAACCTCCATGACTATACCGGAGGCATTGTTGAGGAAGGTGATGCAAATGCTTCAGATGCAACCAAACGGAAAGGAACAGCACCAAAGGCCGAAGCAGCGCATGCCGACGCTTCAAGTACCAAAAAAAGGAAAAGAGTGGAACCAGATGTCGAACCAGCTCCTGTCCCTAAGAAGGCCAGAGGCCGACCAAGGAATCTTGGGAATCTTGACGGCGAAGATCTATCTGTCCGTGAACCTGCCACCAAACCCCTTCGTGGTAAAGTGTCTGAGAAGGCCCCGAGAGGTCGCCCAAAGACAACCACACTCCTTCCGGGCGAGACATACTACATGAGAAAGAAGCGCCTCCAAGCGGAGGCGGCAGCTCAAGCTCAGGCGGAAGCTCAGGCTGGGGCGGAAGTGCAAGATGAGGCAGAAGTCACTGAGGCCGAAGAAACCCGCGAACCTCAACCTCCACCTCAGCGTCCGCCTCAGCCTCAGCGGTCTACATCGAAACGCTCCCGGCGGCCCTCTAATTCCTCAGATTCTAGTGACGACTCGGATGCGGGTGTGTCTCGTCCGTCCGGCGACCACGGCACCAGCGGTGAACACGCATATGGTCTTCGCGACTGGAGCGAGGTGCTCAGCACCGCATCCCTCGTCGGCGCGTTCAAGCCGTCCGTCATCCAACGCGCCGCCCAGCGCTGCTCTAACATCTTCAACGAAAGCATGAGATTCCACGTCCTTGAGGAAAGAAGTGCGCTTGAAGAAGGCGCTGGAAAGATTGTCGAGTACAATCCTGGCTTCGCTGTACCACCGCCAGACTTTGATGATTCAAGCAATGATGGTGACGAGGCTCAATCCGAGGACTTCGAAACTTCTGATGATGAAAGTGAGACTAGCGATGCTGAGGGAGACGAGTCACGGCCGTTCTGGGACGGCATCTCCACAAACTGCCCGCATACGTCGTGCCGTCGGCATCAAGATCCTTTCGAAGAGGCCCGAAGTCTACGCCTACATGTACAAACGAAACATGGCTACCTTCTGCCAACCAAGGAGAGACGTAAGCGTAGGAAGGCATCTGTACCGAAGCTGGTGGGTGCAGTCCACAACGATGGCTTCTTGCAGCCAGTGGCAAGTCGGCACGGCTGGAGAAGTCGCGACGTGGGAGAACGAAAGCCCGGGCGTTGGGACAGATCAAAGTCACGTCAAGAGAGCCGCACGAGGGGAGGCAGTGATAGCGAGGATGAGGGCCCAGACAAGAGAGACGAACCAGAGAAGGCAGACTCGGAGGACACTGAGGATGGGGAGGATGAGGAAGAATCAGGGGCAGATGAAGCAGAGAAAACAGCAATCGGAGAGACGGAGGATGGGTCGGAGAGCCGGGCTGGAGGCGAAGAAAATCAGGACGATGGGCAGAACAGAGTCGATTGAAAAGTTATACCCACCAAAAATGCAAACAAGAATCAAACATGAAGAGCAGAGCAGGGGTTGGTTGAAACTTCCGGGCCGTCGCGCAACTCTCTTAAACAACACAACCCTACCCACACTTTGCTCGAACCCCTTCCGCCTGCCGCTCTTCTCTTTGAAGTTTCAGCACAACAAAATTCTCAGATGTGGGCGTGAGTTTTGAAGCCGCGTTTGAATCCACCAACCCATGCCCTCCTCATCAGTACATGTAGACAGCTTATGCGCGCCAGATCCCCCTGCCAAACGGCCCACTAAATCTAATTGCCAGCAGCAGCACCTCCCCTTCTCATCCAGAACCCAATCCCAGGCCCAGCCCAGCAAAGCGAGCCCAACACCCCGAGCAAGAAGCGGCATCTTCGGCTTCGGGCCCTACCTACTCCTCCTACCAGCTCGGACACCCGACGCAGACACACCCACCCGGCCGGGTCCCGGCCGGCCATGCTTATCACCAGCCCAAGCGCGCCAGGTCCATGCTCACTACCCATTGGTCTTGTCCATGCTCACTTTTGCGTCTGCCTGACTGGCTGCGGCTGCTGCGCGCGCGGCATCATCGGCAACGCGTCGGCACGTCGACGGCATCTTTTTGCTTGCATGGCTTTGGGGAGTGCGGGAGTGATGCGGTGGGAGCAAACGAGACTCGCAGAAGGCAGCAGCAAGTGGGGGAAAAGGAGGTTGGATTGGACTGCGAGTTCGCTGCTGTCTTGATTCTTGTCTCTTGTTACCCGTCTCCTGCTGGATGCTTCGACTCGACCTCTGCCGTGCTTTCAAGAGCAAGACTAGACGCGGCTTCCGCGACTGAAGAGATTGAAAAATGATTTGCCGTAGGCCGTGCCATTTGTGGGTTTACAGGCAGGGTCGCATTGCATTGCATTGCATTCCACATCCGCCCTCTTTCCCCTTCCTGTGAGGTCACCAAAAATCTCTTAAAATCTCGCAACAGCCAAATTGTGTTTGGATCGTCAAGTCTTGTGGATTAAGAGCTATGCAGAAGGCGCAAGAAACCAAACAGGGGGATGAGAAAAAGTATTAAATACAGGAAGTAGTGGTTCTTTGAAGAGTGCTGCTGCTGTTGTTTGCCGCAATCATTGGCCAATGCTGGCGCTAATCGTTCCCTTACCAAAATGTCTACCCTTAGTTCCAACGCCACACCCAATGCAGTCCTTTCCATCCTCCCTTTCGGGATCCCGTACATCCGCCCCAAGTCGCGGGATGGGCGTTTTTCTAGCGTGCCACAGACCACTGCCAGCCAGGAGCTTTTGAGCGCAAAGCTGACGTGCCTTGGGAGCAGCTGAGCTGCGCGCAGAGGTCTGCGCAATTACATTTCGCTGCGAAGCGATGTCTTTATGCGGCCTTCTTGGCCTTGGCCAGCTTCCTCTCGCGCCTCCTCTTGGCGGCCTCGGGGCCGGCTTCGGTGTCGAGGACGTAGTCCCACCAGCGGAAGCTGCTGGCGTAGTTGCCGATGAAGCGCTCGTGGTGGACGTCGTGGTGCTCGGCGCCGGCCCAGAAGGGCAGCACGTGGTGCAGACTCCAGGGGAACTCGTAGCCGCTGTGCGCGTCGATGGCCTGGAACAGGCGGAGGACGATCCATGCGTACATGGTCAGGATGTGCAGGTCCTTGGTGATGGCGCAGTACAAAATGGGCGAGCCGACAGTTCCCAGTCCGAGGATGAGGACTTCGATGGGCGAGGCGTATTCAGCGGCCATGCCGAAGGGCGCAGAGTAGTAGTGGTGGATCTTGTGGATGTTCTTGTAGAGGTAAGGGAAGACGTGCATGGCGCGGTGCGTCCAGTAGTGCCACGAGTCTTCGAGGACGAAAAAGATTGCAATTTGGTAGGCCATCTTCAGCAGCGACGGGAACGGCACACCGGTCTCGAGGCCAAAGAATTGAGCCATGGGGTGGAAGAGCCAAATTTGGGGAAGTTCGACGGTGAAGTGGCTGAGCAGGACGTAGAGAGCGCATGACCATTGCTCCTTGGCCGTGGGAATTTTTTGCTGCTGCTGTCAGCTGGGGTGGTCCAATTTTTGTGCAGATGCCCATACATTTTGAATCTTGTACTTGTTGAAGTAGGGAATAAAGTCGATGATGATCCACGGCAGGGAACGGCCAAAGTAGACAACCTCGTGCATAACAAAGGACATGATGCCGGTGGCGAGAATGTCGTTGTTCATCCAGATGTAGTAGGCGAGCCACATGCGCTCAAAGTAGTTGAGCGAGACATTGTACTTGGAGACTTCGTCGAAATTGGCCCAGTAGCCACCGTCGGCGGGCAGCAGGGGCGCCTGATAGGCGACTGTTGCGTTCCTGAGAGGGTAGAAATTAGCGGAGAGTTGGTGGAAAGGAGCGCAGAAGCGGTAGACGTACATGCTGGGCTGGCAGACTCGTCTCAGAGAGTTGTCAGGGAGAAGGTGGAGGACGGGACGGGCAGTGGGCGAAAACGGCGTGTAGGGACGGCCGGGGGTTTTGAGGAGTGGCCAGGACGCGGGCCTGAGCTCACGCAACCCGGCTGTCGAGTTCCCGCTGCGGTGCTGCTCTCAGGAACGGCCGTCGTACGTTGGCGCGGGCTGCCCTAAACTGCTTTGGGCCTTGCAACTGGACCAATCTCTATGCCGTCGCGACATTGTGGCACGACCATGGTCCAATTGCAACAAGACGGAGCGTTGCTGACCCGTCGACACCTTGAGATGCCGGCCTCACTGCGCCACGGCGCGCGCCAACGGCGTCGTCAACATCAACATCGAAATATCCTCACCGCCGCTCAGGCCTCTCCTTCTGGAAGCGCACAAGATTCCGCTGGCCAGCGCACGTCTACGTGTGTTCTCCACCTTCGCCCTCGACTTTTGGACCTTCCCCGGTGTTTCTCTGCCACTTGCCACCGCTCCAGCACACAGCCCTGCGCGCAACCTAATCTACAGCCCCGTCATTCTTTGCTCCCGATTGGCCTAACTACGTCAAGATCTCTTGGCCCCAGAAAAAATGCTCCCGTTCCTGAACCCGTGGCCTGCGTCAAGTCCGAATCCGGGCCTCGATAAGACAGGCGAGCCTGCCTCTGCTGACCAAGTTTGCAGCTGATGCGTTTGCTCGACAAGTTTCGCGTCCTCATTGCTTTTTGTAGCATCCAAAGGCTGACCAAGATTTAAGCATACAAGACCCTGTCGATTGCCGTTAAACTGTCTCGCTTGTGTGACTAAGCTTTTGCGTCTAAATCCAAGGCTGCACCAAAACCACCCAAACAGAGACGGCCTCAGCCATGGGCGACGGACAGCAGCGTAAGGCCGCCCCAGCAGACAGTGTCGTTGCTCTGTTGTGAAGAATGAAAGAAGTGTTAACTACAAGCTTTCACTCCTGATCTTCTTTTGATACATGTCATCCCTGGGAACTTGAATGCCCTGTTGTTCCCACTCGAGTACTTCTTGTCCGCAAACCTGGAGTGTTTTGGAGGCTCCTTGTGGCACGATTTATAGTGTCGAGCTCTGAGCCATCATTCCCTGTGCCTCCGTCTCCTTCGAGCAAGGCCGAACGAAACTGTCCGTATCTGTCAGGACTTACAGCTCCATCCTCGTGGCGTGCTTGACCTCGTAGCTCGCGGAAAACTCCCTGACTTTGGCATACTCTTTCAAGTCTCCCGTCTCTGCAAACTCGGTTTGTTCTGCAACGTCGGGCCAACCCGTGAAGAGCACCCACTCGTCTTGGTCTTCCGCTCCCTTGTCAAGTCTCCAACCCCCTGCGACGTTCCGAGGCGCTGTGTAGTTGGCGACGTGGTACTTGTCCGACTTGATTGCTGCCTCGAGTCCCCAGCGCGCTCCAGGCTTGACAAAATGTCTTGTAATGACCATGACCGGCGCGCATAGAGGAAGCCGGTCCTGTGCGACGTCCACGTGGAACATCCAGTCGACAAGGACGTGACCGCTGAGCAGCTTGAGCAGCTCCTGGTTCGCTGCCGAGGGAAGCCACTCTTGGTGGTGTCGTCGGACCGACGTCCATGACCCAACAATGTAGAATGTCGACGGGTCCTCAGTTTGGTTGTACCAGTGGAAAGGCTGGCCATCAAAGGCTTCCATGGCCTCGGTAGCCTTGCGAAGCTTGGCCCTGAGCGATGGATCTTGCAAGGATGCGCCGGGCTCGAGGCGGAGTTGAGCCAATTCTGTCACGGCCATGATTTCGCAGACGACGGCGACGTTGGAGAGGCGAGCAAAGGGGCAGCTGCGTGTGCCATGAGAGGCACAGCTCGTATATGTAGGCCTACGGTGGGGTTCGGAACATTGCGGCGCGGGGCGTCAGATCAGAATGACAATTGTCGGGCGTGAGACAGCGTCTGGTCGTGGCAGGTGGCTTTGTGGGCGGCGGGTGTGGTGGTGGTTAGGAGCGGGAGCTGACCTGGTCAACATGGACATGGTTCAGGTCGTAGAAGCCCGACCTCGAGTTATCGGATTGGCTGCTCCTCCAGCGCTGCACTGCACCTCTTGGCGCCTCGTCCTAGTGCCATCAACCACGGCCGCATGCCGCTGTTTCTACACCACTCCTTCGCTTCATATTCACATCTCACTCCGTCCGTTGCCATCGTCAAGTCCTCTTGTTGAGGCGGTCTCTCACCTGCCTCGCTTCGTCGCCGAAGCTCGCGTCGAAGCGCGTAACACGCTCCATCCGAGCGCCTCGCCTTGCCTCCACCGCCGCCGACATTTACCTACTCCATCCCCCACAATCTTTGTGCGGCTCTGGCGCGTCGCGATACTGCCCCTCGACCTACTCACCACCGCACCTCGCATCCCTTACACCCGCGGCGCCCTCCACCGACTCCCGCCTCGTAGCCCTCGTCTGACAACGGCCACCGCTCTTTGGCCAAGCCCCACCCGCCACTTTCTCGACGTTGTTGACACTATCCGAACATGCCCTGCTTCCAGGGCCTGGCCGTCAGCATTCATACGCCTGGCGGCCCGCTGCCAGAGTACAGCATCCAGAAGAACTCCAGGACCCACCGCATCACCAGCTACATCCCTGTGCCGCCGGCAAAGATCCCTCCCGGCTCAACAAAGCCTGAGCAGTCTACCTTTGCCATATCAATCACCCTGCTGACACCCGGCCTGAACGTCCCGTACTCGACACCCAAGCCTACTCCCGAGGATCCCTGTCCGCGCCCCAGAATTGTCGGTGGCCTCCCTGGCTCCGCAAGTGAGCATGGCAAATACGGTCCGGTCATCGGACCCTACATTCCGCTGACCGCGTCGCCAAACGAGACAATTGCCGCCTACATTTACTTTGACGGCCGGCCAAAGGAAGAGGTTGCGACATTGCTGCGACGGGGAGAAGAAACTTGGGTCAACTCAAGATGGGTCAGCGTGCCTGAATCGGAAGGCGGTGGTCTGGCGGAGAGAGAGTTTCTCTTCCGCGAAGTCGGACTAGAGCGCTGGCTCAACGGCTTGGATCTCGAGGGCAAAGACAAGGATGTGGCCGAGAGGATAGAACGGAGGAAGCAGCGCCTGGAGAAGAAGAGGCGAAAGAAGCAAAATCAAAAGACCAGCGATGACGACGCCATGGACGACGAAAACGACAAGTCGGTGGGAAAGAACGGCGTTTTGCGCTACGGCGACGACAAGAACGCACCTGTGGAAGCCCTATCAGCAGATGAAGGACTCTTCACATCCGACTCTGACTCGGACGACGAACCGCCAATGCCCGAGGCTGCTGGTCAGATCAAGGTCGCTCTGTATCGGGTCCTAGCCTCGGGCGAAATTAAGAGGGGCGAATACTCTCCGCAGTTTGATGCTCACGATGACGAAGACGGAACTGGCGCAAATGGAGAGTCTGGGGGTGGAGATGCAGATGTTGATCACACCACCAGCTTTGCGAAACCCAAGTCCCTGGATCCCAAAACCATCAGCACACAAACCGTGACCGGCATCGACCCTCCGGATAAGCCATTCGCCGTGTTTACATTCCTGTACAGAGGAGAGAGTAAGCAAAATCACGTTTTCAAATCCCTTCAAAATACTGACCAATCACAGAGCAACTGCGCAAAATGGGCATCTTGGCTTCTGCCAAAACCACACCCAAGACTCCAGCAACGACGAAGCGGAAAGAAATCGACTTCTCCGCGCTGAAGCCCCTGACCACCACTGGAACGAGGAATTTTGCTGGATATCGAGACCCAGCCGGTAACTCCCCAACCAAGAAGACCACAGGCGGCAAGGTCAAGGATGAAGATGCCATGGACAGCGATGCAGATGACGAAGATGACGTGCGTGTCGGAGCCGACGACGACGATGACCTGGAGACCAAGATAAAGAAGGAGGACGTTTCGCCCGAGGAGCTCGCAAGACAGCGCGAGCTCGCCGAGGGCGTACGCCAGATCAAGGTCAGTCCAAATCTGCCAAACAAATACGTCTTCCTGTGCTAACAACCAGCAGCTCAAGCGCGCCCACTCCGCCGAGCCAGCCGAAAACCCATCGCCCTCGCGCAGGTCGCCATTCGGCGGCTCTGACACGCCCGGAACATCGAGCACAAACGCGCTTTCTCCCGGCGTGGAAGCGCCTACCTCGGCCGCTGCGGCGCTCGCCGCCAAGGAAATCGCTCCCGAAGCAATTGGCAGCCCCTTCAAGAAGCAACGCGCCAGTCTGTCCGGTTTTGAGGAAAAGACGGGCTTCGGCGGTGCCGCTGGCGCCCCGGCGTCGTCGCATCATCATGATCCGGCAAGGAGCCTGAGCGAGGGCAATGCTAGCATCCCGGCAGGGACGCTGCAAATCAAGCAGGAGAAGATGGATGAGGACGAAGAGCTGTGAGATGCGTGCGTGCGAAGAAGGCGGATTAGATCGGGAGAGCGACAGACACAGCTAGGGGGCGTATCGTCAATGGGATGTCGTCACTGTTGATTCGAAAGACATCGATTTGTTGGTTCTTGGAGGAAGAAGATTATGAATTCCAGCAGCCAGTCGGCGAGTGAGCATGTCTCCAACTCGTCCTCTGCTGACCGAGGAGGAGCAGGAGGAGGAGGAAAGAAGAATGCCGCTGTTTTCAGCCAGCGTAAAGCACGAAGCACCACCACTCTTACTTGGACTGCCTTAGCTCGCCTTCCCTCACCTTAGCCTGTTGGGCTTTCTCACGCTGCCTGCTGCCTTCGATGCCTTCAACGCCTGCTACGCTATGCTATGTGCTATCCTGCATGTTGGGAGGAGTAAGGTTCCTTTAGTTGTTATCCTTTCTCTCTTGTTGTCGTTGTTGGTTCACACCACCCTGAACGTTATGGTATCTTGTCTAGTACAGTACTACCACCCCCCCCCCCCCCCCCCCCATGGAACGCACGCACGCGCGAAACGGATAAGCGGACGGATACGGATGGTCGTAAAGAGTAAGACTGGGAATGAATGGGGGGGATTGGAAAGGAAAGGGGGTTGTTACTCTTGTTGCATTGGCTACGCGCAAGCATGCTTGTGGTGGTCGATTTGAATACCTAGTCAGTGCTCAGTCAAGTCAGTCAGATGGGAGGAATAGCCAGTCATGTCAGTCGATCGAACCGAATTGAGAGAGAGTGATGATGATTGTATGAGTCTGGGTTGTGTGTCCACTTGGTTTACTTGGAGCTGGCTTGACGGCTTGCATAGCGAATGTATAGGAGAGCGGACAGAGAAGGGAGGCGTAGGAGGTGTTCAGAAGGGAGGGGGGGGGGGGGGGGGGGGGGGCGCACTTCTGTTTTGGATTCATTCCCTCAAGCCCTTGCTCCCTCTCCTCTTCACCGGCCCCTACGCGTCGCCCTGAGGCAATGCCGCCTTCTTCTTCTGCTACGGACCCAAGGACCGCCACTGACAGAGTGGTCGTATATAAGTATTGCTCGTTGACCGAGCGTCTGTCTGCACTTCTTACCCCCTGACTTCCCCGCCTCCCCTCCCCCTTCCCCCTAAATCCATGAACCCGATCGAGCCCCTCCCACAAGTCCAGGACAGGACCAGGCACGCAATCCCTCACAGTCACTTGCATCTAACTCTGCCTCATGAGCCAAACCTAGCGACCAGCACCATTAATTGTAGTCTCGTAGTAGTAGTTGCCTACCTGCACCAGCGCGATGGAGCAAAAGCACACTGTCTGTCTTGCAAGTCGAGCTCGCTCTCAACGCCACGCACCAAACACAAGAAACAGGACCGCGAAAAGGGAATCGGGAAATATTGTGGACGCGCCAAAGGCAAAGATCAACCAAACTCCAAACTAGAAACCCGCACTCGGTTCGTCTCGTTCGTAGTCCAACCGCTCATGGCTACGGGATGTCACTCATGAACCATCTGCCGACGCAGCAGCAGCAGCAGCAGCAGCAGCAGCATCGGCCTCAGGCTGCCGCGGTGATGTCGCCTGCGCAGCGCTTGTTCCCTCACCTGCCGCCGCGGTGCCATTCGCACTGGCAGCCCCCGCCGCAGCACTACTGGCTCTCCTCCTGCCTCTCAGCTCGGCCTCCAGCTCTCTTATTCTCTTACGCAACAGCTCGTTTTCTCGCTTTGCCTCCTCGAGCTCTTGCCTGTGCAGTGCCGTCTCTTCGAATCGACTGACGTGGCCGGCGCCTGCCCCTCCGCCGCCCTGTACCCCCAGACTCGGACTCCGTGCAAGTGCCACGCCGCCCGCATACGACGAGCTGCTGGCGCTGCCGTCAAGCGCGCCCGAGCTGCTCCCCGTCGTCGGCGCCGTCGCGTTGGCGTTGTTCGAGTTTGACGTGGAGCTGCCGCCGCCGGGCGACGAAATCGAGTATCGATGCTGGCCGCCGTGGCCATATACGCCCAGTCCTACACCAGGCGCGGCACCGGCGCCGCCACCGACGCTGTGGCTGAGCGTCGGAGCGCTGGTCGTCACGCCGCCGGATCGCGACACGCTGCTGGACGAGCGGTCGCGGTGACGCGAGGCCGTGCCCGACGGGTGTGTTGGTCCAGTCAGTGCCCCTGCGTGGTGTGCTGCTCCCGTGCTCAGAGGGTCGCCCGTTGCTTCGAAAAGGGGGAAAGGTGTGCCGGCTGATACGGGTGGGTGGAGATGCGGGAGACTGCCTTGGAGAGACGTCGAAGTGCTCATGCTCGAGACTGAGGTCGTGCTGGCTACCGAGGCCGAGTGGGCGCGCAGGGCGGAGAGTTCGCGGGTTAGACGGTTTACCTATTGGGCGTCAATATTTATTGTGTGGTTTCAATTTGCAGAGACTTGGGAATTCGTTGACAACTCCTTGGAGATTTGATTTCGAGAGGGAAAGTTGAAGCAAAATGAGCCACCACTCACCACAGCCTCCTGCTCCAACTCCAACTCATGGTGCAGCTCAGCCGCCGTCAGTGGCCGTGGATGCCTCATGGGCACACCAGCTTCCATTTCGGCTCCAGCACTTGAGCCGGCCCTGGCACGGCCATTTGGAGCGGGTCCAGCTGCAGACATGTGTGGGCTGAGCGGCGGGAAGGGTGCGTATGTTTGTTGATTTTGGTGTTGTTGTGCGGTCGAATTTGAGTGGCCGAGGGGAAGCGGGGGCGGGTTCATAGAAGAAAGTTGTGATGTTCGGCGCGAGTGATTTGGCGATGAGCGGTTTGAAGTGTTTCTACTTGTGCTGCTGCGGGATGTGGGTTGCTGCTGAGACGTCGCCAGGTGGGTGTTTTGGGCTTGTTGGTGGCCGGAGGTCGCTGATGCCGCGCCAGCGGTGGTTATCGAATTTAGGTCTGGGGCCATGGCGGTTGCGTAGGCGGCGCCTTTTGAGGAGTCGAGCAGGAATGGCGGAATCGCTAGCCGTGTGGCAGAGGGGAGGTGTGGCAGAGGGGAGGTGTGGAAGATTAGGAGATTGGATTGGATTGTGTGGTTGCGGGGAGAACGGAAGTGTCCAGAGAGCTGGCTGCCCCCCGCCGCCCAGGGTCCCGCCAGGCTTTGACTAGCAGCCTTATGACGACGCTGCCAAACATGACACATGAAAGCTTGAGCTTACTATTTCCATTTTCATACCAGCAACAATCACGTCTAGTCTTCGTCCAACGCGCCTATCATGCCGGACACCAACGGCATCCAGTCACTAGACAGACTCCGCCACTGGCCCTGTTGGTTGTTCATGATCCCTTGCCTGCCAGCCTGTTTTCCCCGCCCATTCATGATGCGCTCCACGTCCATCTCAATGCGAACCGCCCTTGCGCCCAAGCGGTGCCCCGCTGGCGTTCCTCGAAGAATCATGCCCTCGTTTTGGTGACGTACGCAGCGACTCTAACGAGGGCCTAAGATTGCACTCCGAAATGCTGGGCGTGCGTTGAAAATATTTTGTCATCCCCTCGTCCTCCCCAGATGCGTCAAACTTTTTTCGCAACCGTTGGTTGCATGAACAAGCGTTTAATAGGTCCTGGCCAGGTTGCGGAGGTACCAGTCTACGAGCCTGCGGCCAACCTTGGCTTCCGACACGTGGATGAGGTCCTACTAGAATTAGCATTTTGTTTCCCAATTTCGTCACGTTGCAAAGACTTACACCCTCCATAGCGTAGTCCAAGTCGCTGCTGTTGACAACATCGCCGTCAAGCAGACCACCCTCGGTCCACCTGACCTGCCTGCTCCTCTGCTTGTTGACCAACAGCCAGCAGCGCAGCTTCTCCGGCTCCACGTCCAAAAAGCCAGCAAGCTTCTTCAGGTCCATGGTCGTGTAGAGCTTGAGGTAGCTCTTGACCGTGGGGGACCACATGTTGTTCTTGACCTCCTCCATGAAGATGCGGCAGTGGTGGTCGATGGGGTCGACGTTGACCTCCGGGTTGTCAAAGTCGGGCGGCGTAGGCGAGATGAACTTGGGGCAAGCCTGGCGGAAGAGCTCCTCAAAGAGAGGAAGGGCCTCGGGGCCGCCGCGCTGGAGGCGGTTGAACTGCTCGCCGTACTTCTCGCGCAGGGCAGTGTGGATCGTGTCGTCGAGCCTCGTGGGGTGGAATGCAACGCAGATGGCGATGAGCGCATACATCTGGTCATTCTTCTTGGTAATCGAGTCGTACTGCGCGTTCTTTTGGAAGTTCTTGGTCCTCGAGACGTAGACGAGGATGTGGCTGAACATGCGGATGGCATCGGCGTAGCGGCGCATCATCATGTAGGAGAAACCAACGTAGTAGTAGGTCGTAAAGTGGGCAGCCATGACGCGCGCGAACATGGCCTTCTTGTTCAGCTCAATGTCGTCCAGGGTCTTCAGGGCCAAGCTAAAGTCTCCAAGCAGACAGTGGACGCGGAGGAGGCCGATGATGGAGAAGTAGCCAAGCATCTTGTAAAGAGGGCGGTTGCCGTACTCGCCAGCGTATTGGGCCGGGTCCTCACCACGCTTCATGGCAGCGAGCTGCTCGCTGATCTGAGATCGCTGGATCAGCGAGTACAGCACGTTGAGCACGCTGTAGCATCCCCATGTGTTGGGGTTCTCCCGGAGCAACTGAATCTCTTCCGCATTGTCCCCCTTCAGCGCGACCCTTTGTCTGAAGCTGCAGAAGCTGTTGAATTGGTAAATGAACTCGTCAATCACGTCCCAGGCCCAGTAGTACTGCATGTATAGTCAGCGACGATGACTTCCTAGCCATTGATCCAAGCGCTGCTTACGTTGGGGACTTCGAGGTCCACGGGGCCGTCCGAGTTCAAAATGTAGTGAAAGAGGCTGCAGTAGTTGTCGTAGCTGGCGAACTTGGTCTCGAGCGTCGCCTGGTACTCGAGGGGCGTCGCAGCGGCGGCAAGTTGCGCGTGAATGTCTTGTCCGCCCATCGAAGAGACGCGGTCGAGAGCTTCCATGCCGTCGTCGTACTGGACCTGCTCTTTGTAGTCGTTGGCGAGCGCCTCCTCCTCGACGTCCGAGTCATCGTGGACCCGCACGGGAGTCTCGCCCGTGGGAGGAACAGCCTGGCGCAAGCTCATCTTGGTCGAAGTGGTCGAACGGCGGTGGGAGGAGGTGGGAGATGGGCCGGTGCGAGGTGGAGCGTGGGTGTTGGCGGAACGCGTCTCGGCGAGGTGATGAATTTCCGCTTTTTCGCTTGCAGTGCGGATGCGGACGACTCCAATCGATAAGATCCGGCGGGGAGGTCCAAGACGTCTTTGACCACCGCACCTTCATCCACCGCTTCCGTTCACGTCCAAGCGCACTTGTTGTCATTTTGAAACAGAAACACGGCGATTCTTTTCAACATGGCTACGTACAAGGTCGCTGTGATCCAACTTCACTGCAAGGTCGGCTACGCGATCCCAGGCCCTCTCACTGCTCAACCCCACTTATGCTGGCCATAGCCTCTCCAAATCGAACAAAACTTCAGCAAAGCCGCTTCGTTCGTGAGAGCAGCGGCTGCACAAGGAGCACAGCTGGCTGTTTTGCCAGAGTACCATCTGACCAATTGGGTGCCAAAAGACGAAAAGTTCCTCCCTCTTTGTGACCAATGGGAGACTTATCTAGCAAAGTACCAAGAACTGGCCAAAGAGCTCGGGATTTGCATTGTTCCAGGGACAATTGTGGAGAGACATCGAGATGCCGTGAAAGAGGAGGACAGGCTCCTCAACGTATCTTACTTCATTGACCATCGTGGCGAGATTTTAGGAAAGTACATCAAGAAAAATCTCTGGCAAGGGACCGAACGCGAGCACTTGACTTCGTCCGGTCGAGATGTGCACGATGTCTTTGATACGCCGCTCGGAAAAGTTGGCATTCTTGTTTGCTGGGATCTCGCATTTCCTGAGGCAAGTTTTATGCCTCACGAGCGTTCCTGAGTCCACTCTGACTATTCCAGGCCTTCCGCGAACTCATTTGTCAGGGAGCCAAAATCATCATCATTCCGTCTTTCTGTCAGTCTTAATGTTCGTTCCCAACCTGGCAAAGGGCTCACACAGTCTCAGGGACGCTACAGGACTGTTCGCCTGCCGGTCTAGCGCGCAATCCCTCTTCAGAAGCCCTCTTCCTCGACAGCACGCTCACTACCCGCGCTTTTGAGAACACTTGCGCAATTCTCTTTGCCAACGCAGGTGGTCCTCCTGGCAAAGGATACGCTGGTGTCTCGCAAGTCACCTTGCCCTACGTAGGACCAGTGGCGCGGTTGGGTAGCGCTGCCGAGGGCATGTGCGTTGTTGATTTGGATATGTCCGTGGTCGAGGACGCAGAACAGAATTACAGGATCCGCGAGGACCTGGCAAGACACGACTGGCATTATGATTACAGGCACAGTGCAAAGGAGAGGTTGTGAGCAAATTGTCGATGCAGGCCAAGGATTTTGCGGCCCAATTGGAAATGATGCTCGATCGCGAGGTAAGAAAGCACCCGTAGTTTCTCCTCGAACGCTGTTTTCGTTCCTTTGGAAAGGCATCGCAAGCTAACACGCGATCTAATTGCAGCAAAGTGGAAACATGATTACGCTGATTCATCCTCGCACAGCAACGCAATCCGAATTGAGCTGAGTGACGTACCTCTTGCACCTTCTTGGCTCATGACTCTTCCTGATATCCAACTCGACTTGTCGACCATTGCATCCAAAACGTGTAACACCGAATGTTGGCTTGCACCGCCTACCAGGAATTTTCTTGTGGTACAACAGCTCTCCGGACAAATTTCCGTGTGTTGTGCCTAGCCCTACATGACCGCTGATATACTTTCGTTTAGTGGAGCAGCCGAGAAATCCCATTTCGGTCGACTCGTATTTCAGCCTGATAAGGCGTAGGGCCCTTTTCGAAGAAAATCAAAAGAGCGGAACGGTGGATCATAAGCATCCTGAAAGCACCAGGGATCAGCTTCGCCTGGAGGCTTGGTGTTTGGATCTTGCGATGTACCGTCCCCGGACGTCTTGGTATACCGTTTCCTAATTAGACGCCACATTTAGGCCCCGACCCCCTGGACTCGGAAACTGAAATATTCGATTCATCGAGGAAGATGGTTTGACGTCTCAGCTTTCAGCAATGTTCTCGAATATGATTCAAAGAAGACTGCGTAGAGTCATGCAGGTGTTCTTACCGAGAATTCTACAAGAATCACGAGTCCGAAAGAGCCTCGCGGGAGTACCTTGAGCTTACTTGGCTTTAAGCTTACATGGTTCTCGGTTGATACCAATGCGCTCTTGCGAATGCTGTGCTTGGTAAGTGTTTCATGTTTATTGATTCAGAGCTCCTTCGACTGCGTCGCCTGTACACTCCTTAAGCAGCCAAAGTTCACTTGTCAACATTTTGGTTGTGAAGATCGACTTCACTCTTTTAACGAAGTTGCAACCCCACTCAAAACCGTAGACCTACACATCGTGAGAATGGCTCCAGACACTGTCAACCTTCTTAACATTCATTGCGTCACCAGTGGAGTGCGCGTGGAAATATCAGCCTCGTGCGCCCCGAAACTCTAAACATGACGTATAAAGGGTCCATCCCAGTGGAACATCGACTCCATCGACATCAGCTCCACCAATGCAGTTAGCGTCAGTGTGGCTAGACAAGCATAGACGACACGGTTATTTCTGCGAGCAACGTTTCAAATCCACAACCAATCCGGACAACGAAATCTCGTACAGAACTGACTGTCACTGAGCATCCAAGACGGTCGCCGCCGGCGGGACAAGACCTTGGCGCCGCGTCGGAGAGGGAGACGAGTGGTCATCGCCGTGCAGCCATTGTCTCAGGGTGATCGCGGACTGCTGAGCGGGAAGCAGTGCCTGCTTATCCCTCGATTATTCAGTACGGCAGCCAAAGGTGTCCTTCTCATTGGAGCATCCTCTTGCCGACAGAAGCCTCCTGTTATCGATCTATCCTTGGCTGTCATAGTTCGGAAGACGTTTTGGGACTTTCTTCCGCGCTGCCGAATGAACCAGGAACGGTGGCTTCTGGGCACAGTGCGGGTTGAAGAGGTGTTCTCAATGGACAAGTTGCGAAGCTGCAGAGCACCAAGCAACTTTGCTGGAGATACTTACGATTATTCCAGAACAAATCCGAATGCTTCGACGATGCTCCAGATGTTTCAACATTCGAGAATCTGGATTCGGGATCTTTTCGTTGGAGTAGTTGTGATGTCGTTCCCGACGACGAACCTAAGCTTCCCCACGTCAATATGAATCACTTGGCGGCAGATCTCCAACCTGCCAAGTGCATAACGTGTGGATCGATGAATGGCTTTGCCTGCGACTCGGCGCCCGTATTCACTGACTTAGGGAGCCTGAGGAAACAAGCCTTAGCAATGAACGAGTTGAATCTGAACACTTCTTGTACACAGGATTGCCGCATTGATAAGGCATCCATGAGTGCCTTTCTACGTTTCTCTTTGACAGTGCTTTTTACGTCTCACACACACGCTCTTTGAATCTTCATTCTACGATCGTCTGTCTCTTCCAGGTTCAAAGTCAAATCACGTTCCTTTACTCCTCTCCTGATCATGAAGTTCATGCCAATTATTGCGCTACTGGGCGTCGTCACAGCAGCCCCTGAGCGTCGTCAACTCCCAATCCCTCAAGCAAAAGGCAAGCAAACCCTCCAGGAAGCGTTCCAAGTCCGAGGGAATTTCGACGGGGGCCTGAAGCAGTACGGGAGAGGCCTCAAGTGTCAGCCAAACAAAGAAGGCGGCAGAGCGGAAGCTGTCTTCGTCGTCCAACCTGGAGGTACTCTGTCCAACGTCATTATCGGACCAGACATACAGGAGGGGATTCGTTGCCTGGGAGGCTGCACTTTGAACAATTGCTGGTTCCAGAAGGTCTGCGAAGGTATGTCCTAGGTCTTGGTAAATCATGTTCCATCTAACGTCTTCGTCCAGATGCAATCACCGGTAAAGGTCAGGGAGATGTGATCATCAATGGAGGTGGCGCCCAAGGGGCTGTGGACAAAGTTGTAAGTCAATATTGAGATGCTGTGGCTGGCGCGAACGCTGACGTGTGTCAGATCCAATACAATGGTCAAAGTACTCTTTACGTCAATGGCTTCAGCTGCACCAACTTCAACAGGCTCTATGGTGCTTGTGGTAACTGCAAGAATGGTCAACAGGGCAAACGCAATGTGGTCCTTGATGGCGTCAAGGCTCAAAATGGGCAAACTCTTGTTGCTGTGAATGCCAACTTCGGAGACAGTACGTTGGCTGCTTCCCTCGCACGCCTGAGATATGAAGCTGACCTTTTCCAGCCGCTGTCATCAAAAACACCTGCGCCACCAACGTGAAAGAGATCTGCATTTCAAATGCGGGAACGAGTGGTGGCGGCGACGCTGAAAAGCAGGGTTCTGGAAAGAGTCAGAACTGTCAATTTGGCCAGGTCCCGCAGTGTTAAGTTACTGCGGTATGTCAGGCTGTTCGACAATTACGACATGATGAAAGAGGCTGGGATGTATTTCTTCTCCTGAGTGATGAACGCTGATGTAACATACATTGCTTTCAATTCTAAAGCGTTTCTTTCGCACACCCACTATCTGGCAGCTCACCAAGTCTCATCTCGAATCTCAAAGCCGTTTGTGTTGACATCCTTGGTATGGGTACGGTGGTGTGGTCGGGCGAGCTCGGGGTGCATGATGCTCGGTCCGGGTGTCTCGGTATCCGTGTCCGACAGTCAGGTCCTTCCCTTTCGGTCAACAGCAATGGCGCCATCGATGAACGGCATCACAACATGCCCGAGTCCACCAAAACGCCACAACGTTGTCAGTCGTAACATCTCTGGGCCATATCGTGAATATTCCACGCGATAGGGAAAACTACCGCACTTTTCAGCAAGTACTGCTTCCTCAATACTTCATCTGCACGCTCGTCACGCCAAGGATTCAACCAAGCGAAGCCGAGGTAGAGTACATATACACAGCGGAATAGATCCCCGGATTTACAGGGCCCCCTGCGACACTATTCTCCAATTCTCAAGGTGTTTGCTGATCCAACCACGTGAAGATGAAGTTGCGAGCTGACTTGATCTTCTTCTATTACTTTTTCTTACCAAGGCGTACTATTCGCCCCAAGAAGAGGAACATGACCGCTAGTTTCACCGCAACGAAGCCACCACAGATGACCATTTCCTAGATCGTACACCAAGATGCTCGCCTGCACCCACAGTGGGGCCTATAGTCATGTTGTCGGTGTCGCCATGTCGGTACCACCCGTTATTCAGGCACTCCGAACCCGCGCCTCAGCGAAGTCGGTCCCACAGTTAGTCGATATAAATGCAATCATTCATCCGACGTTTTCTCACTCTACCATATCCTGCCTTCTTTCATCCTGGTTGCTGGGGACGTACCGCAAACGAAAATGAGATTATCTTCGGCGCTTTTGTTGCTCAGCGGCGCTCTGGCGTCTGCAAAACAGCCAAACATTCTCTTCATTCTTACTGATGATCAGGACATTCATTTGGGATCTATGGATTATATGCCCAAAGTAAAGGTAAGAGTTGAATCGCTTTTCGAATTTCGCCCGCAAGGCTGCTCAGCCACCATCCGGAGGCGGCAGGCGCACATCGAAAAGTGCGGATGCCAACTGCAACGCCCCCGCGCTAGTTGATTGGAGACGTCATACAGGGAATGGGAAAACACCACGAAAAACATCAGCGGGGAACTACATGTAATTGGTGTCAGCACTAACGGGATCGTCAGAAATACATCACCGAACAAGGAACTACCTTTTCCCAACATCACTGCACAGTAGCAATTTGCTGCCCATCGAGAGCAAACCTTTGGACTGGCCACGCAGCGCATAACACCAATGGTAGGTTCCCGCTGTCTGTTCTCCACGGAAAATTGAACTAACATCTTAAAGTGACTGATGTCAAACCGCCTTGGGGTAAGCCAATTGATCGACATAATCTGGACAAATCTGACTTCGTGTAGGCGGCTACCCGAAAGTCGTGTCTGAAGGCTGGAACGACAACTACCTACCTGTGTGGATGCAGTCCGCCGGGTACAATACTTACTACTCCGGAAAGCTGTGGAACGGTCATACCACCTCCAACTATGACTCTCCGTATGCGAACGGCTTTAATGGATCAGACTTTCTTCTGGACCCGTAAGTCCAACTGTGAGCTCACAGAAATTTGACTAATGTTGTCCAGATACACTTACAAATACTACGATGCGAAAATGACGCGAAACGGTGCTGAGCCAGTCAGCTATGCTGGTAACTACTCCACCGATGTTATCTCCGAAAAGATCCAAGGTTTCTTGGACGAAGCTCTCGCAGACGAGAGGCCCTGGTTTGTGGTCGCAGCTCCCATCGCACCTCACTCCACGCAGGTCACGGACGAAGCCACCAACACAACTTCGCTGCAAATTCCTGAATACGCTGAGCGGCACGCTCACTTGTTCAACAACTACACGATCCCGCGGGATACGAGGTTCAATGCCAAGATTCAGGGAGGTGCTAGCTGGATGACAGACTTGCCTGAGCTCAACTCGACTGTCCTTGAATCCTATGATGAGTTTGGACGCGCAAGATTGAGGGCCTTGCAGGCTGTAGACGAGATGGTGGAGACCTTTGTTGAGAAGTTGGATAAGGCTGGTGTCCTGGACAACACTTACATCGTTTACACGACGGACAACGGCTTCCACATCTCTCAATACCGTCTGCCACCTGGAAAGGAGTGCGGATTTGGTGAGCATCTTCAATCCTTTTGAGAGTCAAATGTGCTAACCAAATAATCAGACACGGACATCCACATCCCCCTGATAATCAGGGGCCCTGGCATCGAAGCCAACCAGGAGCTCGACATTGTCACCAGCCACACTGACCTCGCACCCACGATCCTAAACCTTGCCGGCGCCCCGAAGGCCCTTGACGGCAAGATCATCCCCTTCAACGCCGACGCTGTCGGTAATAAGACATACGAGCACACCGCCGTCGAGTACTGGGGCACTGCTCTCGCCGAAGGCCTCTACGGGTTTGACGGACCCCGCTACCAATACAACAACACGTACAAGGGCCTCCGTCTCATCTCCGCTGACTACAACCTCTACTACAGCGTCTGGTGCACCAACGAAATCGAGCTCTACGACGTCAACACCGACCCAGGCCAGATCCACAACCTGGCCGCAAGCAACGGTAGCGCTGCCTTCACCCTTGAGGGCCGCAGCTTCGACCAGGTCACGGCCAGACTGGACGCGCTGACTATGGTCCTCAAGTCCTGCAAGGGCATTACGTGCACGGAGCCCTGGCACTCGCTTTTCCCCAGTGGCGCCGTCAGCAGTCTCAAGGACGCTCTCAAGCCTGAGTTTGACGCCTTCTTCGCGAAGCAGCCCAAGGTTTCGTACTCGGCTTGCGAGTTGGGATACATTGTTAGCTCGGAGGGGCCGCAGGATTTCAACGTGTATGAGTCGAACAAGACGTTCCTCAAGGTCAACAGGTCGGATCGCGAGTTTGAGTACGGCGACGACTGGCACCTTTACACGTAGGAGTTGGTGGGTGTTGTAGATGATGACTGTCGAAGGGAGAGAAACGCACTGTAGAATCGTTACGATTTTCATGATACGCACGAAGATAGAACCTAAATTACAGATTTCAATCGATATTACGGTGCTTCTGATCAACTGGCCGATGTCCGCTTACATGCGCACGGCAGAAGGGGATGACACTCGTTCAGGGGTTGCGACTTACGTCAACCCCTGGCAAATAATGCAGCAGCATGTGCCCAGTAAGCCTCCGCATAAGTTGTGGAATCTTTCCCTTCAACCCGACTCCGCGCTCTTCAACGCAGCCTCGGATCACTTGAATTCTGTCTCACTTGACACTTCTACATTGTCTTCCTCGCTCTTACGACTGATCTTTTTGCTTGTGCGTGACTTCTGTGCGCCCAAGCCGCAGACCACATCTAAGGGCAGAAGATGGATGTTTTTGAAAGCGCGCCGAGAAAATTGAAAAAAGATGACTGATATGGATGTGAGGGTCGGTACGAATGGATATCAACCAACAAGAACAATCATATTGAATAGCCTACCACCCTGTACATTGACCCCAAACTCCAGGTCCAGGGCTAAAACCATAGACCAATGCCCATTTCACAGACCCAGTATTTTTGAGTATCCATCTACCATCTCCGCAGCGATTATGCCGATTTTTTGCCCTTCTCAATCTTCCTCCTCTTCTGCCTCAGCTTCTCGGCCTCGTCCTCCTTCTTCTTGTTGCTGTAATCCATCTTCTCGAGCAGCTTTCTCTTGGACCTGCTCATCATCATCATCTGCCTTTGCCTCTCCTCGGCCTCCTCCTTCTCCTTCTTGGCGCGCTTTTTCCGTGCGTCACCCTTCTTCTTTTGCTCCGAGTCGGCCGCGTACGGCTTGCCTTGCGCCTCGGCCTCGAGCTCCTTTTGGTGCTGGATGCGCGACTTTTCGGTGTCGGACATGTCCGAGTCTTCGGGAACGTCTTCCTCGAAGCCGTCGAAGCCGTCATCCTCCTCCTCCTCTTCCTCGTCTTCGTCGTCAGAGGACCCAGCGACGTCCATGCCCTCGCCTGCTTCCACTTCATCGGACAGGTCGAGCAACGGGTTCTCCTTCTTTTCGACCGGCTTCTCCTCCACCTCCTCCTCGTCTTCGTTGTCGTCGTCCTCTTCGGCTTCGGCAGCCTCTTCGGCCTCGCCTTCGCGCTCCTGCTCTTCCAAAGAGATGGTCGGGTCGTATTCGCCCTTCTTGACCTTGACCCAAGGACTCAGGTGGGGAGGCAGAGTAGCGCCCGGTGCGTACAGGTCCGGACGCAGAAGCTTGCCCTGGTTGACGCAGTCCCACACCCATTGCGGCTGAATGTACGTTCTGCCGGGCACGCGTGTGCCGGCAGGCAATCTTCCGTTGACGGCCTTGCTGGAGATTTCGGACTCAGATACTTGGGGCGCAGGGATGGCTGGCCTGTCCACGATTTGGTGCGTGATGGAAGGGTCGGCCTCGTTGGTGGTGTAAGCACCATCGCCGAGAACAGCGTCCCAGCCAACGCGCTTGCATCCAAAGGCCTTGAGAATGAATTCGAGGGGCTCGCGGGGAGTTTCGCGGGAGAGGTAAAAGGTAAAGTTCGAGAAAAGGGTAGCGACTTCGCTGCCAGAGGCCTCGGGCTGAGGAAGCTCATCCGCGTCGTCTCCTGTGATCTCAAACTTGTCGATGCTGTCATTCGCCTGGTTGGATTCATCATTCGCAGAGTCCTTGGTACCTGTCATCTCAGCATCGTTCTCTGCCAAAGCAGCGACCTTGTCGGCCTCAGCTTGCGCAGCGTCTGAGATCTTCGACTGGCCGTTGGTTGATGGCGCAGCCTCGATTGCCGGCTGTTCACCAACGCTCCTGCTCTCGAGTCTCAAGGCCCCGAGCTCTCCTCCCAAATCATCACTGTCCTTGTTGAACTTCGGAGGGTACACAAATCCGATCGAGGTGTACAACCTGAAGTTAACAAATCCAAGAAGGGTGGTATAAAACTCCACAAAGGTGCCCATGATACGGAAATCCACATCGGTCGGCATCCTCTGTACGAATTTGTACGGGACCAGCCACAGGATATCCTGTCCTTGGATAGTTGCCTGGTAGTAGATTCCCTTGATGGAAAGGAAAGACTTCTTCAAAGAATGCGAAACGATCAGATAATGTTCGAATTCGAGTGTCAGGCGCTTGCAGAGCGCGATGACTTTGGGAGGAACGGCTGCGGTGGACGGAAGATTGGCGAACAGGAATAGCATCGAAAGGCAGTCGTCAAGATCGCGCAGCGCATCAACAAATGTAGGGTATCGCTCCTTGATAACGTGGTCCAGCGCCATGCGCGGAGTAAGGTTCTTCTCCAGTCGAGCCGCATCGGTGACTTCTCCACGCCCAAGTGCCCTGCTAATCTTTTTTGCGACAGCCTTGTGATCACGGAACTTGTTCAAAAGCGGCTCGTGGAGGAGATATTGAATGTCCTTGGTGTAGTAAAAGGTGGTGGAGTGCGTCGCGCTCTTCGAGACCTTTTTCTTGTTGCGAGGTTCGCGAGGGTAAATGCCCTTGAAGATGCATAGTCTGCGGAAGTCGGGGAGGGAGATTTGAAGCTTTCGGACGGCTTGGGTTCTCGTAATGTAGTTCTTGGCGTTACCGGCCTCGCCCTTCTTCTTGATCTTTGCCATCTCGGATTGAGCCTAGTTCTACTTTGCGTCAGATGATGGAGCGCGGGCGCACAAGATTTGCGGGAGTGACGAGAACATATCAAACGACTCATGCAAACACCGAAAGACAGAAAGAAATACCGCGGTCGTCTTTGCGCATTTTTGCGGATTCAAGCGGTCGCAGAATTGCGGGGTGTGGAGCTCAAGGACGCAGGAGAAATAGGCATCCGAGTACCAAGCAGGAATGGAGGAAATTTTGACTTACTAGGCTTGCAAAAAAGACAGTGTGGGTGGGAGAAAAGTGTAGGGTGTGGAGGCAAGACGGGATGGAATTTGGTGTTGAATGGCGACGAGCCGCCGGAACTTTTTCTGCCGGGGCGGTGAGGACCCTTGCGTGGGCTCGCTGGCCTCAGCGTCATGCCTCACGACACCTGCCCTCGTTCGCGTCGACATCCATGAGCTGACCCTCCACTAGCCAGCAAGTCTCCCAGGATGCGGTGACTTGATTCGCGTGCCCAATGGCTATGGACCGACAAAAAGCGCTGCTCTTTGGCTTCGCTGCCGCAGTGCGCCTCGTTCTCTTCCTCGCATTCCCTTCCTTGCCCGACCTTCTTACCGGACGAGTTGAGATCTCGACGCCTGTGACCAGCTTCAAGCGATGTACGTAATTACTTCTCCGGGCAGCATTTGACGCATACTGACAAACTACAAGTACAAGAAGGTCTCTTTCTTTACACTCATAATGTCTCTCCTTATGACGGCGGCGTTTTCCACCAGGTACGACCACCCTGCCTCCTCGTACAAGCTCCAGCTGATCACATCAAGGCGCCTTTACTACTTCCGCTGTTCTCTCTCCTCCCGGATATCTCCAAGTTCCCGCTCGCGACCAACATCGTCTACATAATAGTGGATCTGCTCAGTGCCAATGCTTTGATGCAGATTGCAGAAACAGGGGAGAATGTCTCGCCGCGTCAATTCACGTCGCCACGCAAGGACCTACGCTGGAGCAGTGTAGCAATCGCTGCTGGGTATGGACGAATCTTCCATGGTATATTTCAAAGGAATGAGGGCTAATCTTGCGCCTAGTTACCTGTTCAACCCGTTCATAATAGCCACTACGCTGGCACGACCAACTTCCGCTCTTACGTCCCTTTTCGTTTTGACGGCGCTCGCAAGCGCCTCTCGCGGTCGCCCAATGACCTTTGTCCTCGCATTGTCCATAGCGTCATACCTGTCCATGTACCCCGTACTGCTTTTTCCACCGCTGCTGAAGCTGTGCTACGATGCCGAGTGGAAGCGGTCTCCGTCAAAAGCCCCTCCGAGCCCCGCCTGGTATGCGCTGTTCCATTCGGCAGATCTTCTGGTGACGGCTGGAGTACTCCTTTATCTGTCATATCTATTGATGGGGAGTTGGGAGTTCATCTCGTCGACCTATGGCGTACACTTGTTGCTCCCTGACCTGACACCGAACGTGGGCCTCTGGTGGTACTTCTTCACCGAGATGTTCGACTCCTTCCGCGAATTCTTCCTCGGAGTCTTTTGGCTACACATGGCAGCGTATGTGGGAGGATTATGTTTCAGAATCTGGAGACAGCCTCTGTTTATCGTAGTCACGCTTCTGGGGATATTCGCGGTCTTCATGCCGTATCCAAGCATCGCTGAAAGTGGGCTGTATCTTAGTCTGGTCCCACTTTACCGGCATGTTTTTCCTCGTAAGCATATTCCCCAGGCTGCTGAGTTGAAATCGCGATTGACGTCGACCACAGTGACTCGATACACCTTCCTCGCCTGCTCTACTCTGCTGTACGCAAGCTTCCTAGGGCCTGCATTCTACTATCTGTGGATTTACGCGGGTTCAGGAAATGCTAACTTTTTCTATGCTATCACCCTGGTATGGAGCCTTGGACTGACCTTGATCGTTGCGGACACAATATTCGCCGTTCTCCGGGACGAATGGGAACTTGAGCGGCCTGAGATGAAAGGCAAAGAGGTGCGGCAAATTTAGAGTTATTGGTAAAAAAGGCAATGTAGCTTCACGTGCATCACAACACAAGCTCTACATCTTTGAATACCCCAGTGCTATCATTCACTTGCACACTCTCCATGATACGCATGATTTGCACTACATTCACATCTCATAGGACATCCACAAGTGCTGACTGGGCATTTGGGCCCACACGACCTCGTCGCCGAGGTAAAATTGACCGCGCGGCCACGTTGGGTGGATGCAATCTGGATACAAATACAGGTCTTCACGAGGCCCACGCCAACGAAGTTTTGTAAACAACCACCGCTCAGAACAGACCTCTGAGCTTTCAAGCACTTCCTCGCAACAGGTAAGTCAGCAACATCATTTTCATGGAGCGTTGATGCCCAGCCGTCGCTCAGTACAAGAGCTGCTCGTGGGCTCAACCTGGTGTTGAGATCACCTCAGCCCAGCACTCGTCCTCTTCCCAGCCTATTGTCCCAGCCCTGCCAGAGCTCCTGTCCTCTGATATACACACGCACGCTGACACCTCTCAATCTCTCCAGCTATTCTCACTTTACCAAACATCCAACATGGGCGCGCCCAAGAACAACAACCTCACGCCTCGTGACCTCGAGGTCGCGGCTTTCGTCTGGCGTTGCTTCAAGACCGAGCCGACCGTAAGTATACGCCTTTCCTCCGCCTTGGGTGCGTGCTAATGCATACTTCTCTAGATCGACTTCGCTGCGCTTGCCAAAGTTGCCCATTTCAAGAACGCTGCCTCCGCAAGCGCCTGCTGGGGCGCGACGAAGAAGAAGTTGCTCGCTCAGGGTCGTGCTGGTGGCTCGGCTTCCACCGCCACCGCTTCACCTGCTACTCCCAAGCCTGATACTCCCAAGCCTGCGTCGACACGCAAGCGCAAGACAGCCGACACCCCGGAAGCCAGTCAGCAGACGCCCAGCAAGAAGGGCAAGACCACTCCTCCAGTTGTCGATGATGACGAAGAGTATGGAGACATCGGCGATGTCAAGGAGGAACCGAAGGGCGAGGACGAGGAGAACCCCTTTGCGGACGGCTCTGGTCGCAAGGACTCGTTCTTTGAGTAGGCACTCTTCTTCACCTGCGACCGGCTATCGACAGCTTCCCGGCCGACACAACCGCGCTCAGATAGATTGTCAAGAGCGCCAACGATCGACACATCTTCGGATTCACCTGGAGGACTTGCGCTACACTCTATCAGTCTACATGGCACAGGGCTAGACTGTCGTCTTCCTTGCCCTTTCCCATGAAATGAAAAGCTTTCTCCTTCTCTATCTTCTGTCTCCTTGCTTGTGTCGCTGAGCCGGAAGCTTCCGCGCTGTTCCGCCATTTGGCCTTTTGTTCACAGGTCTCGAAAAGTTTCCTTTGACGGATCTTCTAGGCATTTTTCCTGAATCAGTGCCTTGCTGCGACTACTTTGTGTCGAATCTTCTGTTCTCTTAAGTCAGTGCTGATATCTCATACAACACGTCTAAGCGGCAACTTTCAAGAGTACCTGGGCTTGATGCAAAGATGGCATGTCCATCTGTCCTTTTCCGGAAGAAATGCGCTAGGGAGCGTTGTGCATCTCCAAGTCCGAAGTAAAGTAGTTGCTCGTCAGCTTTGCCCCTCATGTTTACTCTTCCCAAAGACCTGGCATTGTACTGATTCATCCTCTCCAAAAACACGCTTGAATTTTCTCGGCGCTCTTCCCACTACTCTGTATGTTAAGCACTCTTTCACTGCGCTTGGAGTAAGATATTGACAAGAATACATGCAGGAACGACTCTCGGCGTTGAATTTTGGTAGGGTGTTTTTAAAGTTGAATCAAGCTTTTGGGCCAACTAGCTGAATCACAACCTGCAGCAGTACAGTACACTCATGCCTGCATCACATCAGCTACTAACAGCGTCAGCTGGGACCCGGAACTGCCGAATATAGCAATCACGTGTGGTTCTGCACGTCTGCGCCCCTCTACCGCGTGGACCGCACGAATGCAGCTACCCGTTTGTTCAACACTCTCCGGAGATTCTCGCTGCCGTTGCACCGTTTGTTTTACCGGAGCTTGCAATCATGTTGGAGGAGCAAACAGACTTTGTTTTCCAACTGAGGATCGGGAGCGACGGAACCGACTCCTCTTGTTTGACGCAGCCTGATGTTCATGGCTGAGGCTGGATTCAGCCAAGCGATTACGGCGCAGAAGAAAATCGTGGTATCGAACAAGGCGCCGGGTTTTGCGAAGGTATGCCGATAGGGCCACGCACCAAGCTTTGGTTCGCTAAGGAAGGCCGGTGCCAATCAGGACCGGGGTAAGCCATCACTGCCAGAGGGACCATTAAACCCACCCGGCTCCACCTTACACCTCTGCGGTGGTCTTGTACCGGAAACTTTTTAAACAACACTTGCGGAACGACCCCTTGGCGGATCCTGACTCACGAGTGCTTCGTCGCCCATTGTGGCTGACACAAGGGTTTGAGTATAGGTTTCTGGTGTTTTTCCGTCAAACCCAACGTCCGCTTGCTCCAAGGCATCTAATTTTTCAATATTTCAGTAAGAGGACCTCTCATAGCACAGCCGTCCAACAAGTGTTGAATACTACCCTGGATTCACCAGTCACATTGAGACAAGACAGAATGCCGACTGTCACTCTGTGTCTGACATGCAGGATTTAGCCTCCAGGGGGCTTCGTGCCACCACCAACATTTGCAAGCAGAACGTGAGCATTATCATAGCGGGGTCGAATTCGGGGCGACGCTTTACCACGCCACGCCCCCAAGGAGCTGTCCCCTCCGCTGCTGATGCACGCCATTCCTTCGCACGCTTTATCGATGGAGGAGAGCCGGTAGCGGATCGCGAAGGCGACCGCAACGTTTGTGGGATCACACCTTCAGCCTGGTAACAAGCAAGCCATAAGAAAAGTACTACCCTTCCACCCGGTTGCTGTGCACTTCGCCGTTTTACTCGACCATATCGACACCTTGCTTCATGTAGTCTGCTTTCTCGAAAATCGACCCTCGGCCCCTGGAAAAAAAATTTCGACAAAATGCGACGACTCTTATTCTGCATATATCTTTTACAACGCGCGCCCTTTCTGTTAGCGCAAACCAGCAGCACCCCTGCCGCTACATCGGCGGCCGCTACTACGCTGCTTGCTTCTTCACAGGTCCCTTCAACTATCTCAACAAGCAGCAGTAGCTCAGCAGTTGCTGCGAGCACCACCATTGTTGCGACTCCTGTTGCGTCTACAACCACTTCTTCCTCCTCATCTTCATCATCATCATCATCTTCTTCTTCTTCTTCTTCTTCTTCTTCTTCTTCTTCTTCGTCACTTGTCACTCCATCAAGCATCACTTCGAGTTCGACCTCGAGTTCGAGTCTGGTTCCTACATCAACAACAGCAACCGGACCGCAAACCTTGACTATACAAGTCGGCGCAAATGGATTCATGTACTCCCCGAACGTTACCTATGCGAACCCAGGAGATATGGTAGTCTTCGACTTCTATCCGACAAACCACTCAGTCATCCGCGGCGAGTATGCGAACAACACTCAAGCCTGCGGCGCAGCAGGATGCAACCCCTGTGTGCCGTGGGAGCTTTACCACGAAGGCGAGCCTTACAAAGGCTTCTTCTCCAGCAACGAAGAGATTCCTTCCTACAACAATGTACGGCCATCAAGCGCTAGGAAATTGAGTCAGAAGCTAATGCAATGCGCAGAGAAAAACGTGGAATCTCACCGTCAACGACACGGAGCCAATTTTCTTCTACTGCGACGCGCTCACCTCCTGCCATCCGGAAGGCATGGTCGGCGTGATCAATCCCGTAAGATTGCCGCGTCCATTCCTCCTTCCCCTTTCGTCTGTTCCTGCCAAATGCTGACCCGACTATCCGGACGTGTAGGCAAGCAACCAATCGCTCAATTACCAGCATGAAAAAGCCGTGACAGCGGAATACCAGCTCGCGCCGGGTCAAAGCTGGCCTGCCGAAGGCGCAAAGAGCTCCTCCACGTCGTCCACGTCTTCCTCATCCAGCAGCCACCACTCGCACCTGTCCGGCGGCAGCATCGCAGGCATCGTCGTCGGCGTGATCGCCTTCGTAGGCGTCGCTTGTGCCCTCGTCTTCTATGTCGCGCGCACCCGCACCTACGACAAGGTGTTCCGGCAATCGCAAATCGGTGGATCTTCCGAGGCCGGCGAGCGCGGCGACGCAACTGCTTCTCTCTCCTGGTACAAGTCGCCTTCGCTGCGTGTCGCCTCGCCGCCTCCTGTTGGTGATGGCACCAGCCCTCCTCTGGGCTCTGAGAAGAGCCCCAACCCCCACCGCTGGAGCGACATCACCGCCATGTCAGGAGCGGCGGGCGGACAAGGGCAGCGCACTTCGACACAACCACCCGTCGAGGGCGGTACGTTCGTGGGCTACAACCGCCAAACAGGCGCGCCTGAGTTTGCGCCTGAGCTGCCCGGCGACAGTGAGATTTCGCAATTGCCAGGCGGTTCAACGCCACCAATGGGCAGCGCGCGGTCGCCTGCCGAGATGGATGCATCTGCGATGGCGTCAGTGGCAGAAGAGAATGACAGCCAGACTGCCAGCAGGCCTGCGAGCAGCAGGCCACAGAGCCTGGCGCCGCCGCCAGATAGGAGACAGAGTACTGTGAGCACAAGCACAGAACGGCAGAGACGGCATTTTGGGTTCCCGGGTAAGATTAATTGATTTGATACCAGAGACTTCGCTACCAAGACTGCGGGCGAGTCTCATTAATCCCCTTGCTTTTTGTTGGTCTAGACGCTCTCGGAGGCATCTCTGTTGGTTTACCCACTGCAGGCGAATGGACGACACCGGAGGTCCCGATCGCACTCCCAACTGTTTGTGGTCTCCGCATCCTCCCTGATATGGCAACGATTGCTTCTTGTACATACAGTTTGAATACAGTGTCAAAAGCTGCATAGAAGATCTTTACTCTCCTATTCACTTTCATTCTACTCTCTGCCAATCTCAACGCCTCGGATCGAATGGCCCAAAGGAATAGGCTGACGTCGGGCGAATGATGACCCGGAGGGTTGGCTGACTGAGACTACTCGGGATGACGCGGTCTTCAGGTGCCGTGAAACCGCAGTCACAGCGCGGAAAGTGGGGAGATACTGCCGTGCTTACATGCTGGCGCTGTTTCTTACTTTGGCATTGCCTAGGAGCACTTCTCTGTGGACAGAGGAAAAGGTAAAATCTCTCGGGAGTCAGAATAGTAGATTCCAAAAATGTTGATAACTGAGACCTAACCAGTACTTGGAAATTTATTCGTAGCGGCGTGTGTTTGCTACATGCGCGTACTCGTTACTCGTACACTTCCAACCTGCTCTTCCCCAAGTCAAAAACCAAACCTCAATAGGCAGAAAGGTCGTGCATTACTGACCAAAAACATCAATCATTACTCATAGTCCAAACAGCAAAGACGGACGCTCATTACCTATGCAAACTTCGACACCGGTCTCTCGAGCATCTTCCCGTCAAGCTCAATATCAACCTTTTCGTTGTAAAAGCAAAGATGGCCAGCAATCGGGGCGCATTCAAGCGTCGGATGCTTGTAGTACCACACAATATCGCGAAAGATGCGATCTCCAATGACGACGTCATGGTACTCCGCGTCCCCCTTGTATGGGCACAGCGTGACGAGATTGCTGGGCCGCAACAGCGACTCGTCGACGGCGGTGGGCAGCAGATAGAAGCGGGTGGGCAGTGTCGTCTCAAACAAGTGCATGGACGATGTCGCCGACGCGACTTGCTTGCCGTCTATGAGCACGCGGATCGGCCGTGTCGAGTGCACAATGTCGACGCGCTTGTACGGGTCCTTGGGGTGCACGTAGATGGGCGTGTCCTCCTCGTACCACTGGTCCACCGAGCCGAACTCGACGCGCGCCATGCCCTGCAGCGCGTGGATGAGGTCGCTCTTGTGGCCGTCCTTGTCGAGCGAAGTGCTGAAGGCGATGACGCGCTCCGTGCTGTGGTTGCCGGCGGTGACGCGCAACAGGCTGGCGGCATCGTTGTCGATTGACTCGGTCTTTGTCCAGCTATCCTTTTTGAAAGACGAGAGTGGCACGTAGTATTGCGGAAAGCGATCATGTTCCCAGACGTAAAGCGCTTGAGTCGTGTCGGCAATGTAGGTCCCGTTGAGAAGGATGCGGATGCGCCGGCTCGTGGGAAGCGTCTTGACAGGGCCTTTCGTGAGGAGATGGCGCGCGAGCGCTACGAGATCTTTGTTTCCTAATACGCTGACCATTTTGAGGATTGTCGGATTGCACTTGGAGGGCCAATGGCTTGGAGTCACATGTTGGCATAGAGTTGCGCTTGAGCTAGCGATTCCATGACATCAATGCGGAAGAGGGGAATGCGGGGGCAGGGATAGTGCAAGCTCGACGGCAACCACTTTCGCAGCAGCCGGACTAATCCTCTTCCTCCTCAGCAGAGGAAAGTGTCAAGTCCCAGACCTGACGCCGGAAGCTGGCGCACATGAGAGGGCCTTCGTGCAGGAGGTGAATTCGTGCTCCAAGGAGGAATTGATGGAGAAGTTGCGTTCACCTGCAGCAAGAAAGTAGGAAGCTTTCATGGAGAAAAGACTACGAGGAGTAGTTAGGTGGTCCCAATACGCACAGGAGTTGTCATTTTCCGTCATGGCTCTAGCAGCCTTGTTTGGTTTGTGCGAGCGGCCGGCAATTGCAGATGCGGCTGCTTCTGACAGGCATGAAAATTACCACTAACTTTTCCCTATATCAAAGAAGGACGCACCTGCAACATTTAGAGCCTTCTCCAAGCAGCTCAATTACAAGCATTGGCTGCATGTATGTTGAAAATATCGTTGCTTGATGAAGCGAGCTGACTGATTCAACGTGAAAGATCAGAACTTGCTAGTAGCGAAGTGTATTTTGTGCTGCTACGACGCCTCGAGAAGAGATGTTTGAAACATGAACAATTACGCAGGCAACGTTGAATGTTGCGGGACGCAAGTCTGACATAAAATGTTCGCGCTGTGTAGGGACGGCAGATTCTGTGGCTTCGAAAGCAGAGGTTGGCAGAATCGACTCAAATCGTTACTTGCTGCATTTCGTGGATCAAAAGTCCCGCTGGTGACGGAAAGACTGACAGAGTGCAAATGATAACTCCTGGCAGTAAGGGCTATGCACTTCTACCTAAAGCTGTCAAGTCCATTCGAGCCAGTCCATCCAGTCGAAGTTGTTCGAATAGACGCCCGGCAGATTGACGTCAAAAGGCTGCAGGGCCTGGTCGTTCTGCAGCAGCAAGCCATCGATATCGACGTCGGACATGGCAGAGAAAAGGAGTGGTGCATTCGGTATGAGCATGGATGCGCTGGTACTTTCCGCCGCGGTAGTCGACATACGGCCTGGCGATTGTTGAGCGGCACGGGGTGATACGTTGGAAACCGAGTTTGAGCTTGTGGGATCACGTCCGTTGGGAATCTTGGTATGATCGGCCGTCATGGTCGAGATATTGCGACCAAGCATGGCGCGCAGGTAGCGGCCGAGGATTGCGGAGACGCCTTCACGGTGTCGAGGTGTAGTTCCGATGCGTTCCAGTGAGCTCGCGGCTTCTTCAATCAGCTGACGGACGCTGGGAGCAGCACTAGCGCTGAATCCGGCGCCCAGACTGTGAAGACGAAGAGTGAAGCAGGCAGCAAAGGCGACCATGATTGCTGTGTTGTTCGGCATAGATGCCAGTTCCTTCTCTCCATGTACCGCAGCCCGCAGGACATGCAAAGCAGACGACAAGCCGGCAGCTCGGAAGAAACGACGGACTTCGTCGGGAGCGGTGGGGTGGTTGATGACGCTGCTGTACGTAGATAGCCTTGTGTGGCTTACCAATATTTGCACGTACGGAGGTAGTCGATATCCGGCTACGCGAAAATGAGCTTCAGTCTGACTTTGCGGCACTTGGTACTTACGCTGTTGTGCATACGCCCATATGCGATGCCACTGCTCGAAAAAGTTTTCAATCATGCTTTTGATTCTGCACTCGGTGAGCCTTTGGTCACAGTTCAAGACAAAGTCACATACCTCTGTACAGCGTCAGGGGGAGAGTTGACCCCCGGAATGAAGGGCTCGCAACACTGCTTTATGTTTCTGATCAAAACGTCCTGAATCAACAGTCAGCGTGAATGAATTGTTATGGCAGGGAACTGTACCAAATCTCTCCGCATCACAGCAATGCTAGTGACCGAGCTGTCCCAAATATCTGCAATGTCGGAGACATGCCAGGTGTCGCAGCTTTCGACCAGTGACGTGCAAGGGACAATCGGGATACGACCTCGCGCCAAGCAGACACTGAGATTAGTTAGCAGACTCCCATAATGACGCAGGGTTAAATTACCCTCTGTCGAGAACGAAAAGAGAAATATAGGTACGCTCTCTTCGCCTGAGTAGACGTCTGCCCCATTCCGATTGGGGGTCCACATTGTCGAAACCATCGAGAGAAAGAGCCTTCCTTGCGTCGATGCAGTCGGCTCCAAGCGGCTGCTGTAGGCCCATTGTAGATGGCTTGCTAGGCGAGGGAACGACAATCTTGTGCAATGACAAGTCCATTGCGATTGTCAGTGCTGAAGACAGATAGGTGCAAGTCTCGTCGTCGGCCCAGTGGTTTCCAAATGATAGCCAAGGGACATTGACCATAAAGGCGAGGACGATTTCAACCGACTTATATCTTTCAGTCATCGCATTGTGTGCGAGCTTCTTGCAGTGCAGAGATAGCCTTTTTGATATGGCTGCTGCCGAGGGAATAAAGAGCGCGGCAGATGACAATATTGAAGTGAACAAAAACGAAGAGCGTCCTCGGATGAAGTCAATAGAGTGTATCTCCCGGTCCAGGCCCCATCGTGTGTGGGTAAGGTGATCGTGGAAACTGTCCAGACTTGGTCAGCAAGAAGTACAAGGAGTATTAGGACTAGCGTACTATTGAAACAGTTCTTCGGCTTCTGTGATTGTAACAAGCCCAAGATCAATTGGATCCATGTCTTGGCTGACATCCAATTTTGGTTTCGAGGGGCCGAAGAAAGCTTGTACACTCTGCTGATTGCCATCATCATTCTGTACAGCACGGCCGGCATGGTGACGGTGTCGCGATAAGTCTGAGGCATGAGCGAGAAGTTGCAACGGATTCTCAGCATCATTCAAGGCCAAGTCCCCAGAAGCGGACATGGGAGGGGAGGGCGAGGCGGTGCTGGACGGCGAATCATCCGGCCAGGTTGATGTTGGGTCCTCCGAGGGCCCTGCTCCCGGTGACTCTGAAGCGAAAGCTTGTTTTTCTGAAGCCGTTGTGCCTTGCTCAGCAGAAGCCGGTGATAGATCTTGGACCGTGGAGAGCATCCTTTGCAAACGCGCTGCCACATCCCTGCTCTGTGGATCATCTCGTCCAGACTTTGCGCGTTCAAGCGCCTGTTCGACCTGATAAATAGCCTTGGCCAAGCCGGTACGTTTGCTATATGCAGCGGTCAGCCCATGTATTGCATACTAATGGCGTTGAGGCTCACTTTTTGGTCCCTTTTTGTCTTCCCACGTGATGGGATGGGATAATACATTCAGACTGCTTTTGGATACATCTTTTGCAAACTGGAGCTCCCGGATCGCGGAGACACTTGGTCTTTGTCTTCCTGCACGCGATGCAGGCAGCTTGCTTGATGACACTCGAACGACGATTCCCGGAGGATTGGGCCTCCATTGCGTCAGCCCATTGGGGCACACGGGTCGGACCGTAAATGTAAGGGGGACGAACAGTCAGGAGATACAACGAGCCCGAAGGTCGGACATGTGTTCTAGAAGAGGCCGTCGTCGTCGTGAGCGTTGCCGACGCTTCCGGTCCAACCTCGGAGACGGGAAGTGGGATTTTCGGGTACTCCCGGTCGTTGAGAGAGCTTCCTTGTCTTTACCTCACTCTCCTCGTCCTCTTCGGGAGCTTTCGCATGTCAGCTTGTTCTAACAGGAGACCGTTTCGTGTTTCGACGTAATCGGGAGCCGCTTAATCCCTCGTTCTCCGACCGAGACGTCGCGCCTGCTCTCCGGGTAGCCGGCACGTAGCCGCAAAGGGTTCATCGGCATTACTTTTGACTCCGTCGAGTGACCTCATCTGAACACCATAGTAGCTTTCCTCAACCACATCCAGCTTGAATCAGTCCAATTGCTCCATACCACACAGCAGCGCATATTCCAGCATGTCGAAGCTCTCGGAACCTCTCAAGGCCCTCATCAATGCCCGTTTTGCCCTGCCAGATGTGACACCCGCGCCGAAAACGATCCATTCCGTATTCGAGCGCATAGCACGCGATGCCGCATCCAAAGACGTCGGTGTGCCAGCATGGTTAACAATTGCGGTATGAACCCACGACCACGACGGGCTCTCAGAGACTGACAGAAGCACCAGACTGCAACATCCATGACCCTCAACTCCCCCGCATCGCTAACGACGCTCTTCAACCTTGCCGCCGACGCCAACGACGAAGCACAAAGTATCCGCACGGCTGAGCTGATGCGCGAGGTCGGACTGAAGTGTATTAGCTTCAACGGAATACCGCGTGTCATCAACTCGCTGGGGGCCTTCCGCGCCTCGCTGCCAGCAGGTGTTGCGCGTGGGCTGACCACGCTGCCTACCCGCGAGCCGACGCAGGAAAACATCGACGCGACAAAGGCCCGCGGTTTTGGGCTGTGGACGTCAATTTACCGCCCTTTTGACAAGAAGTTGCTCGACAAGCTGGCCCAGAGCCACCCGGACCTTCCCGTACACATCGTCAATAGCCACTATGCTGCGCTGCTGTCGGATCCTCCGGCGCCGGACGGCCGGCCACGCGCTGGCCGTGTGCTGACACCCCTCATCGCCATATCCTGCTTGCGCGCGCAGACGGGCGTGGGTCCACAAGTTGTGTCTCATGTCTTTGGGCTGCGCAAGGCGTTTGAGGATGAGGAGGGGCTCGCGGCGAACGACGAGCGCGACTCGGTCCAGGGTAGCCGCTGGCTGGCAAGCGATGAGGGCAACTTGTGGATTCTGGGCACTGTTGATACCATTTTGAAAGCGTTCGAAGAGGAATCGGGAGCAAGGACAACATTTGCGCCTGGGTTGAGGTCGAAGCTGTAAGGTTTGTGGGAAGACATTTGCTAATAGAGAGACGTGAAGTCATTTGAGATGCATTTCTTTGTAGCTATTTCTGCGAACTTCGCATGATGGTATATATGTTAAGAAATATCTACAAATCGCGATATGCACAGGAAATGAATCTACATCGTCGGGTAGTAGTCCGGTCCATGTTGCTGTGTCAAACAGCTCCCTGCGACTGACCACCCCACAACTCTACTCCATGGACTTGAGGTTTGGAGAAACCGTGAAAGTAGCGTCCGTCTTCTGCTTCACCTCATCAACACTCACGCCAGGTGCGACCTCGGTCAACTCGAGGCCACCATTAGTGCGGTCGACCTGGAAAACGCACTGCATTCACATTAGCGTCATCAGATTTCTTCCACATGAGGCAGGGGCAGAGGCAAACTAACCAAGTCTGTAATGATGGTACTGACAACCTTCGCGCCAGTGAGAGGGAGTTTGCAGTCCTGGACAACCTTGGCCGAGCCGTCCTTCGCAACATGCTCGGTGGCGACGACGATTTTGGTCACATCGGGGTTTGACACGAGGTCAATGGCGCCGCCCATACCTTTGAAGGTTTTACCTGGGATCATGTAGTTTGCAAGGTCGCCGGTTGCGCTAACTTGTAGGGCCTGGTTCGGGTGTTGTTAGCATCTTTAGGCTGATAGGCTGGGGTAGGGGGTTATTCAGGGGGTGAAGAGAGGGGTGAGGGCGCTTACCCCTAGAATCGACACGTCGACGTGGCCACCCCTAATCATGCCGAAGGATTCAGAACTGTCAAATGTCGCGGCGCCGGGTACAAGCGTGACTGTCTCCTTGCCAGCATTTATCAAGTCACTGATGAAGCAAGCAATCATTATTAGCGACTCAACCCTAAAACCGTGTGTGTCGTTCTGAAGCGCTTCTGTGGGGTAAAACTTACGGGTCCACCTCTTCTTCTGTGGGATATGCTCCCATGCCCAAAATACCGTTCTCAGATTGAATCCAGACGTTCGAGTTGGGTTCGAGGTATGAGGGGGCGAGCGTTGGGATGCCTGTCAAACGAATGACTCTCGGTCAGAAACCACGGCACTCTAAGCATTCAAGTACATCCAGCTCAATGTGCTTACCAACTCCCAGGTTAACATAGAATCCCGGCTTCAACTCCTTGGCCGCACGCTTTGCAATTCTGTTGCGTCTGATTTCCGACTTCTTCGGCGGCGCGCCATTGGCATCGCCGTTGGACGAGGGCTTGACCTTGCGAACTTCGATTGCCTTTTCTGCTGTGGCAGGGACGATGCGATCAACGAAGATGCTTGGCAGGTGGACGTGGTCGGGGTGGATGTCGCCAACAGGGACGATATTTTCAGCTTCAACGATGGTAACGCGCGCGGCTTTGGCCATGAGAGGCGCAAAAGTCTTGGTCGTGTATCTATCAATAAGAGTCAGGGAAGAGGCCTTTTACTGTGAAGTTTCGGCCAATGAATGGGACCGGCTGTTTGGTACTTACCTGAACTGGCAATTTCCAGCTTCGTCCACTTTCCACGCCCGCAGTATTGCCACATCGCCCTTCAGCGCCCTCTCCATGACATAGGTTCTACCGTCAAAGTCTCGCGACTCGCGCGGCGTGCCCGGCTCCAGCGTCTCCTTGCCCCCTGAGCCCAGCCGGACGGGAATCCCGCCTTTCTGCACCAACGTGTCTGCGCACAGCCTCGTCAGCATTCAAGTTCAAGATTCCGACCTCCACAATCTTCAACTCTTGCGAAAGTTCGACTTACTAACGCCTGTTGGAGTGTAGAAAGCTGGAATTCCCGCCCCTGCGGCACGCAGCCTTTCCGCAATTGACCCCTGCGGACAGAGCTCAATCGCAATATTACCAGCCAAATACTCCTTCTCCAGCTGCTTATTGCTGCCCAGATACGACAGAATCATGCGGCTGACCTGGCCACTTTTAGCCAGCAGCGCGAGCCCGTAGTCGCCTGCTCCAGCATTATTCGAAACTGCTGTAAGCGAGTGTACCGAGTCCTTTCCCCGTCGCGCAATGGCTTCGATGAGCGTTTCTGGTGCGAATGGAGATTAGCACGAGTGACAGGTACGAATTTTGAGCTCTTGACAGCAGCAGTGGAAATCTTACCCGGCACGCCGCATACACCAAAGCCAGCACTCAGCAACGTCGACCCGCTCGTCAGATCCGCAATCGCTGCGTCCGCATCTTTGTACAGCTTGCTCGTTCCGCGCGATACCTGTGGCCCTATCGCACTGTCTGCGCGCGCCCTTCCTCCGGCTGTTTGCGAGCTCAGAGCCCGAATTGGCGAAGACGTAGTTGATGCTATTGCGAGGGGACGCTTCGTTGGTCGCAAGCTCCCCAGAGCTTGGAAGGGTGTCGTTGTCCGCGCTGTTGCTGTTGCGGCTGTGAATGCGCGTCTGCTACCAGCGACGCGAAGCAACGCGCCTCTACTGCTCCTGGCGCTGCTTGTGACAATCATGATTGGAGGTAGGCGGCGACCGTATAGAAAAGACAAACACCCAAGCAAGGATACGTTCGGTACGATAAGTCAGGGGAAAGAGGCGCCAGGGAGTCTGCGATGGTAAAGAGAACTTTAAAGGTACGTAGCCACAGTTATGGAGCCTCAATGCTTCCTCGGTCGAGAAAAGAGTTCGCGTTCCAAGACCGGACTTGAGTGTGTGGTAAGATCTCGGCAGCTACTTTTGGATCCGCCAAAGCTCCCAGCTCCCATCCCCCGCATTTTTAGAGGAACGGAGACGTCATCCAAGCGTCGCGTCTGTGCTCGGACCTCGCTAACGGCAGCTGCGCGAAGTTGCGGTTGATACAGAACAACTTCTTCTCAAAAGAGCCACCGACGGCCGCAAGTACTTCAGTTCAAGGCACTTTACCGCGTCAATTGACCACCACAGGATGCAAGAGAGAAAGAATGGAAATCCCCCAACAGCCTACGTCGAGCAACTCCCGTAGACTCTCAGTTCACAGCGTCATTTTGGCCTTCCGCAATGGCCCCCGAGCTCACCACCCTCAGTCATTGAGACCGATAGTCTGAGGCCCAGCGCTGTCATTAGTGGCAGTCCACGGATTTTCACGGTCTTGCAAAGCTTTCGCCCCGCTCCCGGAGAGGCTACTTGACTATGTTCGGACTCCTAGCATATTCATCTCCCCGCTTCTTCATCAACTCCAACTTCATCCATCTTCATTCTTTACAACAATTCAAGTATTCTCTGCTAGAATTTTCAGAAGACAGCCAGGTGCCTTCCCCATTTTTGTCCTAGCATTTTGGACTCGACGCAAGACTGTCGCCGCCGTTTTTGCCGCCGCTTCGCCGACAGCCCCTTCGACCGCTCCACAACTCAGCATAGCTGGGTCCGATGTACCTATACACAATCTCTGGCAAGATCTTTTCAGAGAAGGACCGATGCTTTGCACTTCCGGTCAACTAGGGTGATCATATGCTGACATTTATAAATTAAAATTTTGGCTTCTTCCTCCACGTACGACCATAGCAGGTAGAGAACTCGGAACCCCGTCCGCTCTTCCATAGATAAGCTACCTTGCGGCCGATTAGTAGTTGCGTGGGTGACCAGCAGCGAATCCCGGCTGTTGTACGTTTTGCATTTTGTTTTGTCGTTTGGTATTTGTGGGAACTGGTCCAGGGTCGGTCCGAAAGGCAAGGCGTCTGATTGAGTGATCATTGTTGAGGGCACTTTCCTTGTATTTGTTTGGAAGTAGACGGGAGGAGAAGGTGTAACAGGAGGACAGATTCGGAGAGGAAGAAAAGTGTGACTTGGGCTCCGGCGCCGATTTGGAGTTTCAAGAGCAAAATTTGATCTTGAGACATATGTAGAGGGAGTTATAAAATACCTTACTTCCCAAAGATTAGACGTTTAAGCTTGTGAAAGGATAGCTACAGGGAGCATTCAAGCACCCCGTGCCGCCTTGAAGTTGCCATTTCCTTTACGACCCACCGTGATGCTCCTTGCCGAAATCGTTTCTTCATCCCTTGGAAGGAACCCTTTTCAAGGAACCCTTCTTTTCCACATTAGATCAATGAATACGACTGCCACATAATGTGATGCGAGAACCATGGCCTGCAAGGAGAAAGAAAAGTCTTATCCATTGGGAAGGAAGGGGTTGGCTAGCTGGTCGAAGATGCTCCACACAGCGTGCAGTTGTGGCTGCTAAACTTGATGCTTCGGTTTTCACTTCAGATCAGTCAATCCGCTCCGCTTCTCCAATCTTTTCCAAAGACACCTTCCGGCTCGTCAAATCATTCACTGCAACATCATGACCGCCACACGCTCTGACAATCCGGAACCCTCTTCGCAAGCAGCCAGAGCAACACCACCAGAGCCCAAGTCAACTACCAACCATCATGGCGATCCAGGAAGCGCCTTGCCCACAGACAAAGCAACGCCGTCAGGTCCGACCCAAACACCCTTCTCACTCCAGCTGGTCGGAAAGTCCTCTGCAAAACCCTCATCAAGCTTTCCGTGCTCCTATACTACATCAAAGCTGGGGCAACATTCCACTACTTGGTTATTACCAACTGCTACGGAATGTACTCGTGGACGCATCATCTCACGGTCATGCTCTTAAATCCCGTGGCGAACCTTATATCCGAGGCCTCCACGAGGCTATCTCGTTCCGACGAGACTGACAATATTGCCGCGCCGCTAGCACTGAAGCAACACCGCAACTTTATTGACCCGTGGAGCCTCGCTCTCGGTGACTTGTTGTTGCTGCAGTGAGTTGGACGCACTCCAAATCCAAAGGTCCTCGCTAATACGCTTCGGCTTGCAGTCAGCAGCGGTCCGAGTACAGTCCGATTACTTTGCGAGAGTTGTGATGGTTCTCGCTTTTTTCGCGCATGCCTTCTGGCAGGGATTGATCGAGTGAGATTATCTTAAAGGTATGAGTGAGGAAGGGCCCAAACAAGCTGTCTGCCGAAGAGCTTTTGCGTTTGTCCATGTCAACATCTTTTGTTGGGGGCGTTTTCCTAAAGTTGGTTTTTGGTCTGAAGGGTTCGCATGCGAGATGCTCACATCATGATCGAGACTTGGAACCAGAGGACGGAGACGAATTGTTGAATTGGTGCCTGGTCAAAACCATGAGCACAACAACCAGTCATACCTTACCCAGTCAATAAAAGCTCTCCTTCGTCCGTCCCACAGATGGATTCCGCCCACAAGCCCTTCCTGAAAAGCCTCCTCGCATCTACGACTCCATCGCAATGGACACGCCAAGGTTCCCATGTGCGCACTGCGAAGAAGCGCAATTACGACGACAAGAAGCAGGCCTCAGACTGGGCGAAACACTCTACAGCGCCTTCGCCTTCCGCCGCAGCGCCAACCACACCTTCGAGCAAACCGTCCACCGCGGCATCCGCTGGTTCATCAACAAATTTCTCTACCTGAGCTTCGTGTGGTCGAGTTTCGTCTTGACCGCCGACGAGGGCACGCACCTCGAACGCTTCGCCACGCCACTCTTCATTCTCTCTGCGGGAGTGCTGGGGCTTTTTGCCGAGCTGGTCGATCCCGGCAGTAAATGCCTCGACCAATTTGACGAGTTCGATGGCGTGTACTCGGTCGATAGGGTGGATACGCGATACCTCGTGCTATGGCACACGCTCCTGTCTGGCGCTGCCGTTTTTGGTTCCAAGTGAGTCATCGACCCCTGAAGTTATGCATTCACCTTTCTTGCGCTGACGGTCCATTTTCTTTTTAGGATTTTCGGGCATCCGTGGACCGGAATGCATGTGTACATGGGGACTTTGACGGTCTTCATCATGCTTTATCACACCCGGACGTCTAAGCATGAAACCCATGATGACGGGTCCAGATTCGAGGCGTTCGTCCGCATGCTTTGCCACATTATCTTGGGGATGGTGTTTTCCGCTTCGTTGGCCATTTTCCTTTCTTTTGTACATGATGGTTTCTTCGAAGGAGCCATTCAAGAGGGACTTGCTATTGTGGCTGGCAACGGAACGGCTCTTCTCATGTAAATATCGACCGGTCCTTGTGTCCCAGGAATAGACCGTTATCAGTCTGGCTGATTAGCGCAGAAAACGTTGTGTATATGTTGCAAAACTTTTGCTACCATACCATACAGCAGCAAGTCACACGAAACGGGTTGGTGGTGTAGTGGTAACATATGCCGCGGCTAGAGTCGCTCCCGCGGTAAGTCCCAGGTTCAATTCCTGGCTGACCTGACAACTGGAAACTTTTTGCTGTCTCCTTTTTTGACAGCCAAAGTGAGTCTTGAAGGGTGGTAGCGAAAGCACGGCCCCGACAACTCAGGGCCAATTGGGGTAAAGTCGGATCTTCGAATGGTGAGAAGCCTGGCCTTGAGTTGATCTGGCAGAGAGTGTGAAGAGTGACCGACGAAGGATGAGCATGTGACCAATAGTACGTTGATCAGTACGGGGGACCCAAAGCACAGTGACCAGATGGGCGAAATCAAGTCGTTAATACATTAATACGGTGGGTATCGCGCAAACACTTTTCGCTCAAAACCAATCACAAAGGGAAAGATCAGGCGGATTCCGCCCGCTGACTACAAAGTCTTGTCCAGCTTCTTGAAGAATCTGTTGACGCCCTTCTCCATCCTGTTCATGCCGTTCTCAAACTTCCCAGGACCAGGAACTCCGGGACCAGCCTGTGCGTCTGTGACTGGCGCATGCTTGTGCTTGGAACCACGGGAATGGGCCTCCAGCTCTGTCGGGCGGTACGCCTGGCTGTGAATGGCATAAGGGTCGTGAGGAACCTGGTTTTGCTGGTATGAATAGTTCGAATAGCCTTGAATCGTGACTCCGGGAGACTGGACCCGAGTAGGATGCCCGCCTTGCGAGTGGCCAGGAGCCGGCGGATATCCCGGCGTGGTCGTGTAGCTGGGATACTGAGACGGCGAAGTTGGCTGGGAAGACTGCGTGGAATAGCCAGAGTAGGATGTGTGGGAGCTCGGGTGCCGCTGTATGTCACTTTGCGGCGATGTCGTTTGGGCGTAGGGTGTAGCGGCTTGGGTAGGAGGCGGAGCAAAAGACATGCCATAATGGGACGCTCCGGTTGCACTTTGTGCCGGTGGCGGGGGAAACGAGCCCGTGGCATTAGTCTGCGGAATACTCGATTGACGTTGGTGTTCCTGTGATTGAGACGGATGTTGCTGATACATCTGTGGCGCTACGTACTGGGCGCCATGCTCGTGAGCAGCTGCTTGAACAAGGCCAGTTCCAGACTCGGCATCCGGCGGCGGAGGCGTCTTTTCCCGATGCGCGATGGGCTCGGGGGCGGCCGGAGCTGCTGGATTATAAGGTGCAATAGGAGCACCAGCTGGCTCTGAGTCCTGAAGAGTTTCGAGAGACATGTGGTGACTTGAAGCAGTCGTAGGCGGACCTGCGAAGGATTGAGTTGTGCTCACACTTGTGCTGCGGGGTTGGTGGTAGCCCTTGGTCACGGCCAGATTTTCCAGTCTTTGAACCACTGGGCTCATGGTATCGGAGTGCTCTGAGTGTCTGGTCTTTGGAGTTGGAGCGTCCAAGAGTCTGACTTGGTGGGGCTGGAGGCACTTTTGAAGGGTGTCGGAGAAAAGGGTGGCGTCGGACTCGGTCCACAGGTAGATGTCCAGCGTATGGATCTTGAACATGTATTTCCCCTCATTCCGTTGATCGGCGGCAGGCAAGTGCCACTGTGTGTAATCTTGGTGCGGAGTACTGTGAGCACTGCCCGAGAACGAAGGATCCACAGTGATGGTGATTAAGCCAGGCTGTTTAAATGTCCGGTTGACCGTCACGGAATCCAGGAAGCCCATGAAAGCATCTTGGTCTGGGGTGCCCGCACAGTTGGCCACCTCGACCCTCGCCCGCCGCTGAGAGGGATTATGGTAGAGGTAGACATAGGAGCCCTTCTCGAAGCGATGATGCGGGGGCTTTGCGCTGGGGTGGCTGAAGTAATAATGAACATCGGCATAGCTGTCTCATGTCAGCTGTGGGGGAACTTGAACATGATAGGGAGCATCACTCACAGCGTCAGCAGAGAGACTTCGCCGTGCTGTTGAGGCATTTCGTTGCGGGGTATCAAGCAAAGGTGGATTGAGATGGCGCACGGCCAGGATGGAGGAGGATGGGAGGCGGCGCGAGAAATAAGAATTGGCAACAACGGGAGCGGAGCAGCTCACCGGAAGAAAAGGTGTAGGAGTACGGATTAGAGTAGGACATGGTGACATAAATAAGGCGAGGTCAGGAGCTGACCGACTTGAGCTGGGCTGGGGTCACGGAGGGTTGGATGGTAGGGCGTCTAGGCATCCAATCATGGATGACCGCCGGCGGCTGCAGTGGGCGCAGGGTCACGAAATTTTGGGACTTGCAGCAACCACATACCTCTCCACCATCGCCCATCTGCTCCGACTCTCCAATCATCGCGACAGCCCTTCCGACGCCCTGCATCGACCTCTGCACACATTGACCCCGTCGCACCGCAATTGCGCCCCTCCGGGCTCCCTTCCGCCGCCGCCATGTCTCTCGTCGAGCTTGCCCACGTCTGCTCCCACCTCCAAAATGCCTCCAAGGCCCGCCTCGGCTTGACCTCCATCTCCCTCACCAAGCTCCACCTCAGTCTCGCCCTCGGCATGCAAAAGCAGGGCTTCATCTCCTCTGTCACGCCCGGCGGAGCCAACCCACCGCTTCCCTTTGCGATGCAAGCACCAGCAGATCCGGATCCAGAAGCTACCATGAGCGAACTGAGCGAGAAGCCGTGGCTCGCATACCCACAAGTCTGGGACGAGGTCAAAACCCGGCGCGTGGAAAAGAGCGCGCAGGATGTCGAGGTGCCTGTGAATCGTGCGCAACGTCGGTTATGGCTGGGCCTCAAGTACTGGAACAACGAACCCGTCATCAGCAAAATGAAGCTCCTCAGCAAACCTACCAAGCGGATATGGCTGAATTCGAGTCAATTGGAACTCATCTCGAAGGGTCGCGAAGCTGGATATGTCAAGGGACTTTCAAAGACGGGCGAGTGCTTATTTATCACGACGGACAAGGGCATCATGGAAATCAGGGAGTGTGTGGAGAAGAAGATTGGAGGCATGGTTCTTTGCAGGGTATTCTAAGGTGTGCCACGGTCTAGTGGAGGTTGGAAAAGAGGCGGAGCTGTATTATACCAACATCTCGACACCGCAAACGCTGGCCGGAATCATCATCGGGCGACATTGCGACATTCAGGCGACCAGTATATGGCATCAGCTTCCGAAAAATCGTCGTCGGAACGGGCCTCAAAAAACACCTGCGATCTACATATCAGCGCGGAATCCAGGATCATGAAAACAAGAGGCGTGCATGGCTTATTGAGGACTTGGAAGGCGGAGGGAAAACAGGCAGGCCTGGAGGGCACGAGCTCATGCAACAGTGCTGGAAGACTTGGGAACCGATGTGGCATGGCGATCTCAACGCTGAAGAGAATCCGTCCTCTCTGTCCGACATGATTCAGCGTACTATGCGCCACGCCATGTGCACCAAAATATGACCCTGAAAATTCAGAGAATGCGTTCTCAAAATAGATGGCCAAGGCCTAGTACAGCTGTGACCTGCATACAAAATCCAATTCTCCATCACCTCTCGGAAAGACTGTCTGTCAGTCTATCAATCGCACACTCTAACCGCACACCACCATCTATCAGGGGTATCTCAGCCAGCACCATTGGCATCATTGCTCAAACATCTCCTCTCACGCTCTCTCCCTCCTGTTCCGCTTCCTCCACAATTCCACACCCCTATCAATCTCATCCCTCGTAACGCCATCCCTCACCAAACACATGACCACGCCCAATGTCTCCACATTCCTGTTCCTCGCCTCATCATCAAAGAACAGCATCTCCTCATAGTCAATGCCGCTCGCGTCGCGTATCTTGGCGAAATGCGTCGTCTTGCTTCCCGGGTAGATCTGCAAGTAATCAAAGAAATTGGCAGCGCGCTCGCCACTGCCGCTACCACCGGAGGACGGCCGCGCCTTGGACGAGGTGGAGGAGGCGTCGTCGCCGTTGGTCATCGTCGAGGACGGGATGCGCAGAAGCGAGAGCATCTCGCGGCCCAGATCGGGTGCGCTCGTGCGTGATGCCGCGGCCACTTTGATGCCTTTTTGACGGGCCTGCGCGTGTGGGTCAGCACTTGAAGTTTGCGTGCATGCATAGCTTGCGTGGCATCCATGGCACACGGCATTGGATGATGACGGGCAGGCGGTGCGGGAAATATGGGCAGGGCTGAGAAGATAAGGTACGGGTATGGGAGAAGCGTGCGCGCATACGCGCACAGCAGGCCATCACAGGCCGGGCTGCAGACGCGCTAGGAGATTTTAAAGGGGCATTGTGATGCAATGTCTAGTTGCTCCGGCTCGGCAAGTGGTGGAGAAATCGATGCTGACATGTTGACCGGAAATTATTGCCAGGGAAGCCATGACAGCTAGAATGGACCGCTGGGGCAGGCCGGACAGGTAGGACAGCAGGACATCAACGTACCGCGACAAGAACGCTCCCGACATCGCGGTAAAAGCCATACGACTCGCCATAGCGGTCCTTGACCTTGAGCCCTCCCGCCTCAGCCTTGAGCGGCGGCGTCACATGTGTATCGACCCAAAACGGCCACAGCGTGTAGTCTAGATCGAAGGCAAGTAGCTTGGGCAGCGGGAGCCCGTCGGTGAAGGTGCGCGGCCATGGAATCGCGGAGGGGACGGCCGTGGTGGGCGTCGTCGACGACACGCTGAGGCCTCGCGGCATAGTGGAGGAGAAGAGACGCGGGTTAAGGATCGAGAGGAGGATGGCGATGAGGCCGAGAGCAAGGGCGAGGACCGGCGGGCCGTGGACGGGGACTGGTTGGCGAGACAGTTTGCGGTTCAGTGTCGTGGAAGGTTGATCGAGTTTCGGCGCGTTTGTAGGGCTGAGAAAGGTACGTCATTATTAGGATGATCTCAGGGATCGAGGATGCACGGTCTGGAGCTCTTGCGGCAACGATTTCTGTCCAACACCACCACTGCTTGGTGTAAAAGCCAACACTTTCCAGTTAGACAGTAGGTGAGTATCTGATTTTAAATAGTCAGCAGAGAGACTGAGGCCAGGAGATAAGAAATTCTAAGAGCAAGGAGCTGAGAAAAACTCAACCACCTCCTCGAAGACAAGTATTGATGTTACGACACTCTCTCAAGCGGAACGCATGTTTTGTCGAAAGACTCAATTTTCTATGGACCCAGTTTCCAAGCAAGCAGTAATGACCGCCTGCAATGCGTCCCTTGAGTACTTCCATGATCGTCCCGTTGAAGTAATTTACAATCAGAATTGAATCCCGCCATTTTTTTGTCGTTTTTGATTCCATATTTTTGACGGACCCATGCAGCCAAGTCGAGATGAGAGTCGGTATAGCTGACTTTTAGGTCCTGACCTCGTACGCCAAGCAGCCCATGCGCTCCAGGATCCACCAGAGCTGAGCTGCCTCAGTCTTGCCCAGGTCACCCTTCTCCAATTCGCTCGCCGTGTTGCTGCGCGCATAGCTGATGATGGCCTTTTGTTGGTGCTCTGACAGGACGTTCTCGCCACCGGCAGCCTGAAGAGTGATTTGCTGCCAAATTTCCTCTGGAAGCTCCCCAGGAAGACAGGTGTCGCGCTCGTGACGATCATCCTCCTCGAAGATGGTGGGGATGGTGGTGCGAGGAAGATTAGACTTGCCACCACTGCCATTCAGCGTGGTTACTGCAGTGTAGTCGAGGGGGGGCTGGGGAGTGATCGAACACTCCGTCACAGGGAGACTTGGAACATTCAAGTTGGTAGAGGTGAGCGCGCAGGGAGTGATCGAATGCGCCGTCGCGGCAAGACTTGGTGCAATCGTGCCGGTAGAAGATGGCGCGCAGGGAGTGATCGTAGGCGCCGACGCGGAAGCTGCGTTAAGATAGGTGCTCATCATCTGCATGATTGGCTCCATCCTATCAACAACCGGTAAGGGAGAGTGCTCTTCCTGAGCGCGACCGAACATGACAACCCTAGCATAGGCAAGCATCTTCAGACCACACCGCCACAGGTCGACGCTGTCGTAACCTGACTGCTCCAGGGTACTGCGCTGGATCTTCTTACGGTAATTCTCAATGTCCAATCCACCGTGCCTCTTGCTGTTATCATGCGTGCGGCGTTTGAAGGATGGGAGGGTCGGGCTTCTTCTTGGCTCAGATGGAGTAGAGCTATCATCTGCCTCCTGGTTCTCAACTAAGACAAATGATTCCGTAGAGCCGTTGGTTGGATGTTCCTCCTCTTCAATGCCAGCGAACTCCGCGCGAGCCTCTTCGGCTTTCTCGAGCAGCTTGAGGCCATTGTCGGTCAGGGCATCGTTCGGAAGATAGACGACACCCCAGCATCGACTCTTCTCGTTGTACTCGTCAAGTTGGGTAGCCTGAGGTCCAGACTTCAATGGGAGCATGAGCTGCTGGGGATAGAAGTGCTTCTCCAGAAAGTATGAGAGGAACAAAGCGCCAGAGTCCGTCAAGGAGCATTCCGCGAGGATGATGTAGGGAATAGAACGCAGGCCTTGGCGACGCTTGAGGACGGTACCTCGGGACATGAACTCCATGGAACCGGTAGCTGAGGAAGAAAGGCTCATCTTGCGAGATCGTTCGGTGATTGTCGCCATAGAGTCGGCTTCGGGGTCGGTCGCCTTCTTATCCTCCTCGTTGGCCTTGTATTCCTTCCATTCTTCAAGTTCGAGTGGGTCCACGACCGGTTGCTTCGCGTAAACTCTCACGAAGCATTCTAGACCTCGGGCCCCGCTCAAGTCGTTGCGGCTCAGGTCAATCCTTCGAAGCGCCCGACAACATCTCAGAGAGTCCAGAAAAAAAGCCCAGTCCGCAACCTCCTCATCAGTCTTGATGGTAATCTTGTTGTCTGACAGATCCAGGTCCAAGAGGTCGAACTCAGCAAGCTTGAAGATTGGGGACAGCGCTCGCAAGGAAGCCGTTGTAAGGTCGTTGCCGGAGAGGTGAAGCTCCTCGAGCCGATTCGCAGAAACTCCGTCGCGCAACTGCAGGGTCTCGATGAGTCCCTCGATCATGGACATGCAACCTTCATCGGTGAGCTTTTTTCCAGGCAGCTCGAGGACGAGCGGCGAAACCTCAGGACGAGGAGTCGGCTTGGCGAAGCAGTGCTTTGTTTGCTTGCGCTGCGCAGGCAAGAGGTTAGCAAACTACGGTAGGTTGCGCAGGAGTAGTCAAGCGCACCAGATCTTTGGCGACGATTTGACCCAGCTTGGGTCCGTCGGACTTGCGCTGTGAGCCGCGATGTTAGCAAGCGCGAACGTGACGTGAAAGTTTGCGACTGCTCTCTTACATTTTTGTAGTTGAGCTTCATTGCGCTCAGGTAGGCGCGGCAGGTGTCACGCCGAGAATCGTGGTCGTGATCGTGATCAGCTTGATTGGTGGAGAGGTGTGTGGTGGTGGAGTGGAGGATCTCGGCGGCGCGACGAGGTAGACGTGCGCCCGCTGCGACAACAGCCAGGCAGTCGACCAAACGGCAGGAGCGAGCCAGGTGGCAGGCGAGCACTAGGAAACTGGCAGCACAAAATTCCTCAGCCAGGTGCATGCAACAGGAACCACGAGCAAACCACGTCGCGGCTCGGAACGGGTGATTGCAGCCACATCCGCTTGGGAAGAAAAGATCCATCTTCCATAGGTAAAACGCTCACCGATGGAAGCTCGTTTGTACAGCAGAAAACTTGACATAGACTTTAAATGAAAATGTATGGGTATCTTTCCTCTTTCTACAAAAGCCAATGCCCTACCTCAGAATGACCAAACCTCTCCGCCTGCGTGTTGACACAATTCTCTGGCCTAGCCCTCCTGCTACCTCAATGTCCCAGGACCAATTCCAGCCCACTCCGTATTCCAACGGAGTATGCTGAACGCCGTGCTCTGGCAATGGCAGAAACGCGTCTGGCGCTGTCCTGCTAGAAGTCTTGTTTTGGCTGGACTTCATCTCCCTGGCTACATTTTCCAGCGGCAAGCACGTGGCGTAACCAAGATCCTCAGGGCCCGAGACACCTTGTCGCGTTGACCTCGTCCTCAGGGTGGAATGTCTTGAAATGGCGTTGATGTCATGATGTTCATATAGCCGTAATGGAGACTTCTCGTACAGCCCGTGTTAGATTTCGCTCGTCCTCGCCTTGCTCTTTTTCCTCGCCCATGCCAACAGACGTTTTGGGTCGGTTTTTGTTCAGACCTTCGAGGAGCATGCAGGCTTTGCAAACGGTCTGGCTGGATAAGTAGCCGCAGCGAATACATTGGCCCATGGTCTGCTTGACAGCTTTCTTGGCTGGCACATTTGAGGACTGTCCATTGGCTTGGCCCTTTGTCTTGCCCTTTTTCTTCGGAGCTTTAGATGCAACGGAACTCAAGGTGATTTCTGTTTCCAGCCCGTGGCTTTCGGCGGCCTGATTTTGCGAAAGGGCAAGTTCCATCTTGGCCATGTCTCCGCCAGAATTTCGACCTTGCGCGCTACCGCAACCGCCTTCGTCTTCATCGGGGAGTGCTTGCGTAGCGGAACCACACCCGGTCCCTCCGCAAGCCTTGTCGCCATCTGCCCCTGGAACTAGCTTTGCCATGTCCTCTCCGCTTCTGACGACGTCCAGAATGGCACTTGGCCGTACACGCTCGAGGTCCTTGATCAGAGCTCTCGCGCTTCCACGGAATGCCTCGGGAGAATATATGCACTCGGTGCTGAAATAGTCCAGGTTCTTGTGGTGGGCGTACAGCACGATTTCCTTTTCATATGCGTATTTGAGCGGTTTGCTTCTCTTGATCTTGGTGTGGTCGAACATGGGTTTACCGTCAGGACCAAGTGGTGGCGGAGCAGCAGAAGGGGTGGAAGTAACGATGGATGTTGTTCGAGCAAGCCGAGGAAGATCGCCTCTGAGCACTGAGATACCATCGTTAGCAATGATCGATTCGCAATGCGTAGCAAGCAATCAGGGAGGCAAAGTGAAATGCCAAATTTCTCAAAGTCTTACAATTCATGAGCACCGTCTCGGCAACGTCATCTGCATTGTGACCAGTAACGACATGGCCCACACCAAGCTTTGCAGCCCCTCTGTCAAGCGCTTGACGCCTAAAGACACCGCAATAGGTACAGTTGCCTTTCTTGCCAATCTGTTCGACGACCTGGTCCATAGTCCAACCATAGAGCTCGTCGTATCCAACAATGGTCAAGTCCATTTCGTACTGCTGCGCATTTCGCTTGACGGTCTCCAGGCTGTCATCTCGGTATCCCTTGATGCCTTCGTCGATACTCAGCAGGATGAGCTCGACGCCATAGTCGTAGCGCTCGTTGAGTGTCTTGAGGACACTAGCGAGAACAGTACTGTCTTTGCCACCCGAGGCACCGATGGCAATCTTTTCGCCGCGCTGGAATAGGTTCGTCGACGTAATGGTATGGTGGATTTCGGTCTCGAAAACTTCGATGAAGCAAGCTTTGCAGATTTTCTGATGGTTCTTGGGCCGCAATATACGGGCGCGCTCGCGCTGGCAGAGCGCGCAAAGTGAGGGCGGCATTTTGGAGAAAGTGTTGAAGTTGAGACTGAGTCAGTGGAAATGGACGAGCTGTGAGACGCGGGTCGCGGCTCCGCTTGGCCCCGCCGCTAGGGCGCGTTTGGAGCGTGGGGAGACCCAGGCTCGGAACAACGTCAACACCACATCAACAAAGCCTCAAAGCCTTGGAGAGACTTGGTCGTCGATGATTGGTCTCGCTCTGTGAATTAAGAAAAACAGCCAACTCGATTGGACAAGCCAGCCGGTGCCACTGACAACGCCCTACCACGATGTGATGCCATGAGTATCGGGCCACAAGTCGGGCAACAACGCCGTGCAGCGGGACTGGATGGACAAACTTGGGATTGGTTGGTGGATCAGGGTTGATGCAAAGACTCGTGGTCCTCACAAGCCATTGTCCCTGGTAAAGGGGTCGGAAAGTGTCTGTCTCAGTCGCCAGACAAGGGTGAGCATCCTCCGCAACCCCATCCCCTGAGGGTGTCAAAAGATCTTTTCAAAGGATACAAAGCCCCCCATCTTCTAGCAGTCGTGTTTGCAAGCCAGAAGAGTGGTCGACGCCCTCGGCCAGACTCGAGGTAACGATGCGGGGAAGCCGTTGGCAAAGCTTACTCAGAGAGAGGACGACGACGAGGTTCTGCGAGCGACGACGTATTGGAAGCCAGGGACGGATAAGAGAAGCATTAGAGAGGATGTGCTGTCATGGGTGAACAAGCAACGCGGGTTAGGTTGCGGGTCGGGTGCGCGGCGCGCAGCATCCCAAAACCACCATCGCCCTGGCAACGCGGCGAGTAAACACAGCTGCAAGCTGCAGTACCCAACCCAGACGCATTTCTGGCTGCCAGTCTTGCTTGGTTCTGCCCGCCAACAAGTCCTCTCGTCCACATTGCATTCGACCATATTTTTCCATTGCGCCCCGCCTCCATCGTCAACCTCCTCGTCTGCCTCTGGGCCGGCCTGTCGACCATCATCCGTCTCGCGCGACCTTCAAGTAAGGAAGCCCCCGCCCCAAATACTGAATCTCCTCGGGACGCTGATCTTACCCCTTCCTTAGCACCATGACGGACGCGAGAATGGCGTTGGCGCCGGAACGGCCGTCTCATAAGCGCAACAAATCTACGACTGCCCTCAAGTCAATCTTGACCGGACGACACCATAAACGCTCTCCCTCTGACGGCGCAGCCCTCTCTGCTGCAAAACCAAAGACAATGCCAAAGGAAAACGCCCGTCCGCGCCCTCACAGTTCGCATCCTCCTTCGACGGCAATGCCCTTGCTGCCTCCTGATCACCCCCACAGCCAGACCCGAGTCCTAGGCGAGATTCCCAATCGTGCCAGCAACCAGGCTCCACCCAGGAAATCACACGATGACCGGGAAAGCAAGGAGGGCAAGCGCCGGTCCCTGCATAAAACCATCAGCTCAGTCTCCCTTCGTTCTCTGGGAAAAGGTTCGGACAAGACCAAAGACGAAGCCAAGGAAGACAAGCGTCAACGCAACGACTCGAAGCCTAAGAGACCCAAGTCGTCTACAAATCTTGCCGCCGTCTTCTCCAAGACCAAGGCGCCAAAGGAAAAGAAGGGTTCTGGCGACAAGGAGAACACCGCTCCCCTAGCGTCGAATGTTAACCCACCCATTTGGGCCGAGTTTGTAGCCCACAAGCCCGGCGGTAATCCGCAAGGAGAGCGCAGTCTTGCCGACGAAATCGCGTTGTACACACCTACCCTCTACTCGCCATCGAAGCAGCGCAACTTCAATGGCTTTGACCAACCAACACTCAATTGCGAGAAGAACGAACGAAAGCCTTCCCGAGTAGGCTCGCGCCCAAGCTCCTGGCACCTCCCGAGAAGCACTTCCTCCAACTCCTTTATCGAAACGATTTCTCGCAAATTCAGCGACGAGCGGAAGGCTGCCATGGGTGGCAAGACCCAGACTATTGTTGAGACTTGGAAAGAACGTACGAGCAGGTCTTCTCAGGAGTCTGCGACCTATCGCAAGAGCTCTGAAAAGAGCAAAGTTCGCGAAGACAAGAGGCAGATGGAGACCGCTCTCGCTTCAAAGCGAGGCTCGAGGGTGATGGCAGCAGTTGCGGCAATCAACGGACGGGCTAAAGAGGGTCCAACTGAGCCTCCTTTGGACGAGGAGCAGATCGACATTGAATTCGAAGCCGTACTCGTGAGTGAATACTGACGGTGGTCTCAAGTCCGATGCTAACTGCGTCTTAGGATGCGAGAAACATCGCAGACAATTTGCGCGACAAGATGCGTAGCCTAGATGCTCGAGTCAAGGCTGACTTCATCAGCAAGCACAAGACTGAATTTGCACAAACACCACAAGAGCCCCCAGCTAGGACTTCAATCTGGGGAACTAAGCGGAAGACCTTTGGTCGCAGAACAACTTCTGACAACAGTAGCGATCGCGTAGTGTTGGACCACGAAGACTCGGGAAATGACCCAAAGGTGCCAAGGCCACGCAGCAAGACATTCACCTTCAAAGCGGACAAGGCCGAAAAGCGCAAATCCGCAGACATGGCAGACAAGTGGTCCAAGAGCGATGATACCAAGTCAAACACCTCCAAGTCCCTGTCTTCAGCTACCGGAGCCTCTTTCCTCAGTCGCGCCCCCAAGCAGGCCATCCCCGACGACTTTGTGTCATATCTACGCAAGGTTCAGAAGCCCGAGATTGTAGAGGTTGGCAAGATTCACAAGCTTCGCTTACTGCTGAGGAACGAAACCGTCGGCTGGGTTGACTCTTTCATCAAGAAAGGCGGAATGATGGAGATTGTTGGCCTGCTACACCGCATTATGGAAATTGAATGGCGGTATGTGTGTTTCAGTAAAAACCTCTCTGCATTGGCTGACATACGCTAGTGAGGAACATGAGGACCAACTCCTTCACGAGTCACTGCTTTGTTTGAAGGGACTTTGCACCACAGACCTTGCCCTCGAGAAACTGGAAGAAATAGAGTCGACCCTTTTCCCTCCGCTACTTGCCATGCTCTTTGACGAAGAGCACAAAGGCCCCAGCGAGTTCAATACGCGCGGCATCATCATCAGCCTTCTCTGTAAGAAGTGGACTCCCTCTAAGACCTTTATAGCTAACCCTCCCTAGTTGCATACCTCTCTGCTGCTCCATGTGGAGGCCGTGCTGAACGCGCAAAAACCATTCTCAGGCTTCTTCAGGGCCCCCAGAAGCCAGACGACTCTCGTCCCGTCCCCTTCATCTTGGAGATGCACCAGCCGCGGCCATATCGCATTTGGTGCCAAGAAGTAGTCAACGTTACCAAGGAAGTATTCTGGATTTTCTTGCACCATTTGAACGTCATTCCTCTTCCGTCTGAATGCACCACAGAGAGTGAGCTCCTGCGAGTCCAATCGCACGACAGCTACATCAAGCAGCACTTCCCTCAGCCTCGCCCGCCCGTGCCAGCAGCTCCCTACGTTGGTGGTGTTGAATGGGACGCCACAAACTACATTTCGACCCACCTGGACCTGATGAACGGACTGTTGGCTTTCCTTCCCACCTCCACCGAGCGCAATAAGCTGCGCAGCGAACTCCAAGCCTCTGGCTTCGAGAAAGTCATGGGTGCTCAGCTCCGCACTTGCAAGGAGAAGTTTTATGGCGCAGTCCACGACGGTCTCAAGACATACATCAAAGCCGCCGCAGCGGATGGCTGGGAGATTCGAGACGTTCGCATGGGACCAAGGGACGAGAGACCTGTGAGCCCCAAGAAGCAGAGCCCCAAGAAGAAAAAGGCCACCGACGAGCCACCTCAGATTGGACCGCCCAAGATGGAGCTGCAAAGTTTGGGCCTCAGCAGCGACTTGGAGCAGAAGCTTTCGCCGCCAAGGAAAGACGACAAGGACGACTTTTGGATCTGACGTCGTTGAACCGCTCAAGCTGACGTTCCGAGGCGGTTGAGGCAGCGTTAGCACCTGGTGCCCGGCTCATCAGCCTCGTTCCTGGTTGATCAAAACAGGAACATCCGTGGCGTTGAAAGGTGCCCTTGGTTATTCTCATCATTGTTTTCTATTCCCACTTTTGCAGCTGAACAAAGCGAAACTTTACGATGCATACGACAACTACAGCCAATGACGCTAGAGCTCGCTGATGATGGATTCAGGTGGTGCAAAGAAGAAGAAGCAAAACAGGCAGAGGCAGCGCAGCATCTAGCAGAGGTCTTTCTTGTATTGATACTAGGGCAGGATCTTGGCAGGAGGTTGGCTTTTCTTGGTTGCGCTCGGTGGTGGACTGGACTGGAGTCATGAGGCACGCAGCAGAGACGTTTTTGCTTTGCTATTTACTTGGCGAATGGCTGAAATCGTGGACATTGATCCAGTAGATAGCTAGTAATGCTACTCGAGCTCCAGTCTTTGTGCGAGCGAGCTTTTTACCACCACACTTTTTTTCCTGGCTGACTTTAACGCGTGGTTTATACTCGGGACATATCCGCGGCCTTTTGTGTTTGTGATTGGCTCGCTTATAGGAGTCTATCCGTGCAAGAGTCGCGCCAGCGCCTGTGCGCTTTTAAACTTTCAGCTCTTCCGTCTTCTGCTGCATCACCACAACATCGTCTCCATCAAAGTTCTCGATGAACAGTGAGCCAATTGCGTTTGCTCACCACTGCTGACTCTCCGCGACAGCAGTCTTTCTCTCTGGTAGATTCTGACGCGATGAATGACTCATACAGCTTCGGTTTTCCTTGCTCCTCATGCCCATTGGAGCTATATATACTGTGCCTTCCAACATGTGGATGATCCCCGGTTTCCTCTTTGACTTGGCTATCAAGCTCTCCTACTTCTAGGCCTGTCAATTCGGAAAGTCTGCTTGCTACTCCAGCCGGTTTCTTGACAATATAATCAGCATGAGCCGGAACAATGACAACGTCCTGCCACCAATGCTAGGCCAGCCTGCTTCGTCACCGCAAACCAAACGTGCAGATTCCCCTATGGCAGACCAAGAACACACCGGCTCAATGGAAAGGGATCCCACTGCAATGGCGATCGACGATCTCATTCATCAGGAGAGCACAAAGGCGAGAGCAAAAGCCGCCATTGCTGCAAAGAAAGCCGGTGACACAGGGAGTTGCTCCGTCAGTATCTTGGAAGCGGAAGGCAAAGCCACTCGTTCGCTCGGGGCTGAAGAGGACGAGGCTCCGGGGAAGCCTTACACACCCGGTTACAAGCAAGGCGACTTTCGAGATGCGACGTCCATGGCAGCACCGTCTCCTGTTCCAACCAAGCCAGCCTTCAAAGCAACCTCGAATTCCGAATATTGCCGTGGAGGACTTGTTCGCGAGAGTGTTGACGCCAAACTTGAATATGGGGTCACATTTGGTGAACAGCACGATCGTTCGGGCAGAATTTCTGTCGGCTCATCGACCAAGGAGTACCGTCACTCTACCGACCCCGAGTGCCAGACACAACCCACTCGTGATGATGGTGATATTAAGAATTGGCTCGAGCTCACTGGCTTCCATGACACGACTTATCGAGAGCAGAAGCTCGCAGAGTTTCGTAGCAAGTCGAGCTCGCACCGTTCCCAGGATGTTCCCAGCGGCAGAGATGCCACCAGTGAGAAGAAAGAGTACACGGAGAAAATGAAGGAGATGGCGCAACGCGTCAGGCATGAGCTGCAAGCCCATCTCCTCCACCTTACTTACCGCTTACTGACATGCTTGTAGCCCTCCAGAGCTTCTCCAGGAGTTAGCTGCTGGGGAGCCAGCTTACCCAATCGCGGCTTTCAGGCCGGACGAGCATGCGAAGACAAAGGTTGTCAAACAGACCAGGTAAGACAGATAAACTCAGGATACCGTTCGACAGGAGCTAATCATTATCAAGTGCTTCGCATAAACGCTCGCACCATTCGCGTTGCGTTGCGGAACACAAAGACGGGAGGCGTCAAGTTGACCAAGATCATTCCCGCCGCCTTCCTCGCTCTCAGGACCGGTACTACAGGCCTGCGTACTCCTCAGGCCCCTGTCGGTGGTCCTCATCGCCGAGAAACTCTTATGGAGATTCTTCTTCCTACCGATCGCGCGAGTCTCTGCAGCTCTCCTCCTCTCCAAGGAGCCAACGTGATGATGAGCATCACCATCAAACCTGCGAAATCTCTGGCCGTCCCGCTCGCAGGCGCGGTAGCCCGGAAGCCATTCGCGGCATCAACCGTCGACGCCGTGTCGATACGTGGCGCGCTGGCAGACCTGATTATACACGCCCTTCAAACAAACCTTTTCTGCTGGATTACCAATAGGTGGACAAGTCGTCAGCTCTTTCACGCCATCATTCATTTCTCTTATTGCTGGCCGCGCCCCAGCCCTCCCGACGACCTCTGTTGGCATGTCGTCCCTTCATCTTGCTCTGGACACCAGCTTGGCCAGTCCATTCCTAGCGAGCTCAAGTCTGAGTCCGTCGAGTTTTCGCCTGAGACTCCAACCTTTCTGGCTTCCTTTTAGTATTGCAAAAACCCCAGAGATTCTTTCGCGCAGTCTTGGTCAGCTTCCTTTCATTATCAAGGTTTCCCCGCCCCCTTCCTTTGCTTTTGTTGGAGTCGTATCCACTCTCTCCATTGCGTCAGTAGAGATTTCGCTCATTTCACCATTAGCCCTGTCACTCCCATGGCATCATCCCATGTCGTAGCAGCGGATTCGCACCTGTGTAGTTAGCTGCTCTCCTTGCCCCGGCAGAGATCAATCCATCTTCGCTTTCCTCTGCGTCCGCTCAACAGCTTTTCCTTCACTTCACGGTCTTGCTGTTTGATTAGCCGTCTTTTATAAAACACCAACCGGACAGCACACCAATTGAATTTTGACGAAACTTTGCGCGAAATGAATGTCGGGTGTTTACCCGGGGTATATCCGCTAGCTCCTGTGTGTATCATTGGCTCGCTTAAAAGAGTCGTCGAGTTGCTACGCCAGCGCTCCAGACTTCCATCTCTTCTTTCTCCACCATCACAACACTATCGCCATTGCGCATCGAAAACTTCCTCCTGCGACCCTACTGCCTAGCGTCGTTGTCACCACGTCTCAGCAGGGTTTTGCTGCCTATCGACTTTGAAAACTTCGGACCGTGTTCGTTGCTGGCCACTGGCTTTATGCCCACTATCCATTGGCTTCCCAAAGCTCTCTTACTGGTAATGCTGGCTGGCATGATGGATCGCTTACACAGCTTCGGAACTTCTATGCTCCTCTGCCTATTGGAGTCTTGTACAATATGCCCTCTGACGCATGGACGGTTCTCATAATTCTTTCGGACTTTGGCTAATGGAAGGTTTCTTTTCGCTCAGATTTTTTGTTTTGCGATTTGATTTTCTATGGCCTGATATCGGAAAGGCTTGCCCAGCATGAACAACAACAATGGACTGCCTCGTAGGCCGCCAACTCCAGCTGATTTCAACGCGAACTCCGGCAACAGCCGAAACGTGCCCAACGCGCCCACGTTACACTACACTCCTCACCCGGCATACGGGCGCCAGCTGACGCCTTATGAATATAAAAATCGTCAGTCCAACCATTTTGGGTGGTATTGCAGCCACAGCTTCGGTGCACCAGATTACAGTAGATCTCCTCAGCAGATCACAGGACTAAGATACACGCCTCCGACCGGGCCTGCGAGTCTCTTGACTTCATAGCAGCGCGACCAGCAAGCATCTAGCTATGGAACGCAAGGAGATATCACTCCGCCGGGACAGTTTCGTGAGCCTGTGGAGTCTCGTCGTGTCGACTCGCCTGTGTCTGGCCAGGAGCCAAAGCTGAAGGAGAACCCCGATGATGTCGACGGTTTGATCAAAGAGGAGTGTGCGAAGGCTCGGGCAAAGGCAGCAATTGCTGCAAGGAAGTCACACAACAGGACCATCAGTGCCACAACCTTCTCAGAGGCAGAGGACTACGGCGCTTCTTCTCCAGAGAGCGGCGAGATCATTGAGCACCATCGAAAGCATGACGGACACACGAAGAATGTGACAGAGAGGTCCACCAAGACAGATCGTACGATCGGCAGCTCAGTCTTTGCAAGCTCGCCGCCATCTACCCTCAATGCGTTGTCCGGCAAGCATGAGTCCACATCTGAGCATTTCACAGTGCCTGCACACAGCAGTAAGGAAGTGGATGCAAAGCGGCGCGATCTTGATGATTGGTTAGCCCTCACTGGATTTCATGACAAGGAACTGCGTGAGGCTAGGTTGGCATCATACAGGCAAGTCCGGGAGAGTATTGTCAGCGGCACGGATGTCGGTCCTCGACCAGCCAGTGGTTTTCAACGTCACGTTAGGGAGGCGAGCTCGAATGTCAGACTTGATGAGGACACGACCTACAAGCATAAGATCAAAGAGATGGCAGAAAAGTTCAGGGCAGACCTGTGAGTCGATTGAGGCAACATCCTCACAACTCACTATCGATTCTCAGACCGCCGGAACTCATCATGGAGCTGGCTGCTTCGCAGCCGACCAACGACAACTTCTCTCGCACCGCGGACGCACGTGAAGAGCAAGCAAGTATGGCCTTCCGGTGAGTTGACGGAAAGTCCCGGCCTCAAATTCTTCTATTCTGACATTGGTAGCTCCGGTGAACGATCGACCGCCGGCCGCAACGATGATCAAGCAGTCCGCCATGGGCGTGAAAGAGCTGGCAACCCGCCTGGACGTACTGAATACCACCTCTCTCGCTCTCCCCGCCGCCGTGTCCAAACAATGGGCGAAGTCGGTCCTCACCACAACCGCAGCTCTTCCTCTCCGAGGCGCCAACATGGTGACGAGAATCACTATCGTTCGCGCGAGATGTCCGGCCGTCGTGCTCGCAGGCGCCGTAGCCTGGAAGCTATTTACGGTAGCAACCGCCGACGCCGTGTTGACAAGTGGCGCAGTGGCCGACCTGATGATACACGCCCTTGATGGTTGCACCCCTGGATGACCTGCGGGTGAACCGGCTATCACCACTTACGCCTTTCTCCCTTTCCCTTAGCCAGACGACTCAACTGGCGCATATTCACGACGACCTCTGTTGGCATGTCGTCTTTTCATCTTGATCCACGGACAGCTTGGACAATTTGATCTGGGCTCCGGAACTTCTTGGAGAAAATGCCTCTGGCCGTAAGCCATCACCATTTTTCTCTCCCGTGTGGCATGGTCCCCTTCTCCCTGCGCGGTCTCACGTTCCCCACCCCACCTTTTCTTTAAATCCCCATTCCGGTTTTTTAGTGGCTTTTCGACCCTTTCCTTTTGCGTTCCTATCCCATGCATGTATGATACCCCAAGATAGATAGCAATTGATACACAGTTCCCGGATGCGTGTTGCGGTCGCGATTTCTTGAATTTCATGTCATTACATCACAATAGTGACAGGTGAGTGTAGACTATTAACAAGGAAAAGGTGCATAGTTGCACATGGATATCATGAAAAAGAAACAAGATTCAACCCTCACCAGCACAGAACCAAGCATAGGCTTCTCTGCTCGCCTTGCCCCCGGGAGCCTGCGCATCCGGCACTTTGCCGTCGAGCCACATTCTCTCAAAATCAAAGACGGTGTGGAAGCCCATCCGCTGGAACACACCCAGCGCATCCGGATTTCCGCACCAAACCTCAGCCGACAAGCGCTTCTCACTGCCTCCGTCTCTGACCGCAATCTTGGCCATGACGGCCCTCAGCAAGACCAGCGCATGCAGCTTCGAAGTAGCATACAGCGGGCCGATCTTGTATCCATCCCCGCAATCACGCACCAGAATCCATGAACGCAGTTCGTCCAGATTGTCCAGCTTCGTGATGGCGAGACCCCACGAGTCCTCGCGGTCGAGCAGCGCCTGGCTGCGCAACCACAGCTCCCGTCTCTCAAACCCCGTGCACTCCATGTCCGACTCGAGCAGGCTCTTGCCCGTCGCACCCGTGAGATCAGCCAACTGCTCCTTCGTCTTGCTCAACAGCACTCTCGCCGCATCGGCGTCCTCGGCCAACGGCCCCGAGCCCTCGGGCACCATGGGCAACTCGCTCAACGACTGGCGCTCGAGGGCCTTGACCGTGCCCGCGGGCTCGAAGCCGCTCTTTTTGTACCGCCCCACCTGGTCCTGTACGGCGTCCAGGCCGATGGTGGTCACGCCTTTGCTCTCGAGGTACTTCAGCGCGGCGTCGAATAGCAGCCTGCCGCCCCCTTCGCCGCGGTGCGCCTCGTCGACAATGAAGAAGCCGAGCCATCCCGTCTTGTTGGCGTACGGCAGCGCGAGGATGATGCCTAAAGGTTCGGCGTCTGGTTCGATGTCCGCCGTCGATGATGGGTCTGATGCCGTGGAGCCGTCGGGACTGGCGGCGCCGGCGCCGGCATCGGTTGACGTAGTGTTGTTTGGGTGGAGCACCAGGTAGGATCCCTCGCTCGAGATCCAGTGCGTGTCGTGGTCGGCGCGGCAGCGGTTCCAGTGCAGTTTGCACACTTGGTCGTACCAGAAGTCGCCGATTTTGGAGGATGAGGCGAGGGAAACTTGGAATTGGTCGTTGGATGCTAGCACCATGGCGGGCGTTTTGGTCGTGAGGGTATCAACCGAGAAGGAAATGTGTCTGGGAAGGGAGGTCAGCGAGTTATTCCTGTTTCTCTTCTCTCCTTTTGCTCATTTTATCTGCCTTCTATATGCGAGGAAATCCACGTGGTGCTCCCATCTGTGCCTGCCTGACTTGGAAATGACGTCACAGTCGTCGAACAATGAACCAACATACCACCCACCGATCAATGATTCTGAGAAGCAACGAAGATACTGGCGAGAAGAAAACACCAAGATTGAAAACACGACTGGGATGATTCAAGTTTGAAAAGGTCACAAACAACACTGACAGTGACAAAGAGCAGACTGATGAAAGTACATGCCCGTGGCCGCGGTATCGACTTACTCTGATGAAGTGTCTGACGGCGAGTTATCGAGGTCGCGTATCTTTACAATCTCTCCACTCTTCACAAAGCGTCCAATGTTGTATACAAGCAAAGAAAAATACTTCAGGAGTTGTCCAAAAAGATGTGGTGTAGGTGTCAAAGTCACATGTAAATGCAAGAAGAAATTCTCTGGGTCAAGCTGAAGAAATACCTGGTGGTGACCAATGATCTCACAACGACTTCATACGGCCCCCGCAGCACCCCGCCCCCTGTGCCACTCAACCACCCCTTCCCTGAGTTTGTTATCGGCCTAAGGCAGCAAAAGGGGAAATCTCGGCGCAGATGCTCTGCTGACGGTTGCGCCACCAAGACCGGTTCTGAGAGCGCCATTGGTTGAGTGCAGAAGCCCAAGATTCCTTCTCTTTTGTACCGTTTTTGCAAAAAAGGGCGTGAGGGGAGGGTGAGATGGTGACCTAGCTCTCCGCTCTCTCCGCATGTTGGTGGTTGCGTGTGGACTGATTATGATGGCAGGTTTGCTGGTTGGACTTGGGGCCGTGCAATTGGCTGGGGAGCCGGGGCACCGCAAGTCCACAAGCAATCCCAGTTTCGGGGATGCTTGGCTCAAGACTCAAGAGGCCGTTGTGTGGACTTGCGCGCGCCGGTGAAGGCGGTCCGGTCCGGCGGCCAACTTGACTACTCCGCCACACCTCGCGCACCGCCACCGCTATCTCTCGCCACAGTGGACTCTTCGTCGTCGTTGCTTGCTTGCTGGTGTCCTTCACTCACCGCGACAGAGGCAAAGCTAAAGAAAGAGCAGAACTGAGCCACGAACCGCGTCGCACGTCTTCGCCAGCGCTTTCGTCATTGCAAATTGCGCGTCAGCAACAGGCCAACGCTCTCCGCAGCAATCCGTCAGTTCTGCCTCTACGCCAGCTTACCAGTCGTCGCCCTACGCGTCATCTTCACCAACTCGTCTTTTGCCATCAAGTCCGACTCATTTCATCATCACGAGTCTGCGCAGCGAGTCAGCCACTCTATTCCTTTCTGCCTGCGGACATCGGAGCCTCTCTCGTCAGCGATTCCTGCTTGCTTGCTGCCTCTATTGACCGCTGACCGACCTGATCGACCAAGCGACTCCTCTGTAGTATACGGATAACTTCCCCGCGGGGTTCGACAATAATTGACCATGACGACGATGGCGCCCTGGATGGCGTCGAGTGAGTGTTGCGAGAGTCGCGTCTGTCTGGCTGGCTGATGTCGATCACTCAATTCATGCCCGACGGAGCAATCAATCTTGCGCAAACGAGCCGCAGAGCCATGTGTGAACACTCTCCTGCGCAGGCAAGCGGAAAAATTCCGCCCACCGTTTCTTTTGCCAGTCGAAACATTTACGCCATCTGATGAATTCCTGGCTGAAAACTGCCCATTAGGCTCCTTGGTTAGCGCCGGCTGGCATCGACAAGGCTGAAACCTCCACATTCTCGGCATGTCTAGCTCCTCCTAGCCTACGACCTAAGCAGACGATGGTACCTAGCGCAAAGCAAGCACAGGCAACATCCCGCTCGCTCCCGCTGCAAGGGCCGTTGAACTCGGAACCAACCTAGCACGCCGTGGACGTCCCGTTATGCCGCTGGTCTGTCTGGGTGAGCTACCGACTGAGCATCGAGAGCACCCGCACGCACCTACGATCCAGTAACCGCTGCCCAGGAACCTATGACCGAGTAGACCATGTACGATACAAGGACCGCCAACGCACGAGGGCATCCAGTGCGTGAGGTGTACCAGCACGCGCCTGAATCTGACGAACAAATGAACCCGTGATGGTCGTCTACATGTGGCAGCTCGCTCTCCTCGCTTGCTTATCGCAGCACGGATTCCAAACATGTGCGCGGAGTTGTTGCAGACGGACAGACGGAGAGACAGACGAGCACAGCAGGCGTGTGGAAATTATCAAGGGCCAAAAAGAACGAGGTCGCGTAAAGCCCCCGACCCGACACGTGGGCGCCATCGGCCGGGGGTCAGCTTGCATACATCCCATCCACATGTACAATATATGCAGACGAGGTGGGTGGTGTTGGTAAGGCGTGCATCAGCATCGATGGCGTGTGGACTCGAACAACGGACAGCGACCGGCCGGCCACTTGCTCTGCCCATGGGGATGATGCTTCTCGAGTGTCTTGCTCACTCCTCATGATGTGCAAGGTGAGGTGAGATGGGCAAGGTAGGTGATGGATCATTTCCTTTTCCGTTTCTTCCACAACCACATAGATCACGCCGTTCGTCATGTATCGGTCTGCGTCAGAGACATTCTCGTTGTTCTGTCTCGTCAACAACGCCATGCATGCATGTCTCTGCGCTGCTCGCCCTTTCTTCGACCGAAGTCGTTACACCAACACAAGAAGGAGTCGGCCGACTTCCTAATGAAAAGAGAACGAATGAAGAGAGTAAGAGGAAAAGGGATACCGGTTTTGCAAGGTCGGCGACGCTGCGTGAGCAGTCCAATTGTCTCTGCCTTCTCTTGCGGCGAGCAATGAAGTTTAGAAAGATCGGCTCGCTACCGTCCGTACACCATCAAAAGAAGAATATTCATAGACAGATGGTTTTGCTCGAGTATCCTGCTACGCATCTACACACACGGTCGGGAATTGACCTTGACGGTAACTGCTCACTCATGTCCTTTACCTCAATCATCGTCCACTGCAGTCTGCGACAAAGAAGCAGTCGCCGACCAGCCAGGCAACCCACTGGCTCAAATCCCACCCAGCCAGCCAGCCTACCAGCCAGTGAGCGTGCCCGCAGTATGTAATGAACTGCGTGTGCAACCCACCCTTATCACTTGCCCCCTCTCCTCTCTGCCCCTGCCTCAGGCCCTCCCTCAAGTCCCCATTGGGCTCTAGGTGGGTTGCTCGCTGCTGTCGTGCCACTTTACTCGACAGTCCAGACACCCCAAAAGTTCGACTACTTGACTGGCACAAAGCCAGCCAGCCAGCCAGCCAGCCAGCCAGCCAGCCAGCCAGGCAGTGGTGGTTGGGCTGGTGCTGCACGACCACCACCACCTGACAGCCAGTAGTGACATGGAAGCGAGAGACAAGACAGCATCGCATCGCCCCACTCTCCCACTCCCACTCCCACTCTCCGCGTCCCCCCATTCATCGCCTCTGCTGCTGCTGCTGCTGCTGCTGCTGCTGTGCCACACAAGCACAATGGATGGATGGTTGGTGCCACCTCGACGGCTGTGATGCGCTCCATGCCCCGCTTTATTAATTATTCCACCGCATATGTACAGTCTCACAGTGCATACATACACTACACGTCTGCGCAGCGCATCGCATCGCATCGCCGCACTAGGACAAGCGCAGCAATCGGCCGTGTCACCAGCCACTTCATTGGAGTGATTTACGTCTTCTTTTCCCTCGTTGTCGTTAGTCGTCAGTCGTCAGTCGACGAGGCCAGTGGAGAGTGTGCGTGCACGGAGAGCGATCAGAGGCTCGGCTCACTTGCCCTGCCTCCTGCCCTGCCTTTTGCCCTCAATCCTGGCCGCTCTCTGCCTCTCTGCCTTGCGGCATGATCGGCGCAAGCGCTGTGGCAGATTGGGTTTGCTGGTTCGCTGGGTGGTTTGCGGGTAAGGCTCAATCGTTCGATCGCGGGCGGGCGGTCGAAGGCGGATTCCTCCAGAAGGATGGAGGATGGATGATTCGCGGGACGGACGGGGGCGGGTGGGGAGTGTTGTGAGGCAGATGGATGGATGGAATTGGAAAAGATGCGGTTCAGCCCAGTCAGGCTGCTTGCGTTGTTGTGTAGTCAGAATGCGATGCGATGCAATCCTCCAAAGTTTGCTGGCCGCCGACCATCTCTTTGCTTCGGGGAGCGAGGCGCGGAGCGAACATCGAGAAATACATCACAAAGAAGCAGAGCGAAGACGAGGCAATGGAAGTGGAAAACTTTTTTCTGGATTCTCAATATCCCAAATCCCAAAGTCTGCTGCGGATAGCCATTATGAATGCCCATCCAAAAAAGCCAGCAGCAGCAGTCCCTAAGCAATCAATCATTCCACCCATCCGTCCAAAATAGTCATCAATCCATCAGCGCCACCATCCGTGTAGGCGCTTTAACCCGCTTTCGTTCCGTTCCGTCCGTCCATGCAGAAAAAGAAATGAGAAAAGAAAAAAGAATCGATGATGCCGCTGCTCGCTGCCGCTCGCCGCATGCATGCATGCAATGGTGTGATAAGCCAACAAACATGGAAAAAAGAAAATTCAGAAATGAGAAAGGGATAATGTTGGGGAAAGGGAAGTAAAAATTCGACGTTCCGTCCACACGCCGGTGCCATGCAAAACCGTAGAAGAAGGGAAGGAAGCAATGTCCAAACCATCCAGTGGTGCGGGGCGCGTGTGGTGCGTGTTGGTACTACACGTGCAACCCGCTTTTTGGATTTCGCGGCGAAGTGTTGTGGTGATGGGTGTCATCGTTTCGTAGTTTGCGTCATCGTCGGCCGTCGTCGTGGTGTCATGTCGTTGCTGTGTTGCTTGTACGCTGACCAAAGCTAAACGCAAAAAAGGGCGGTTGGACAAGAAGAAAGTCGTGCCAACGGCGCGCTGCAAGCGCAAGACGGGAAGCAAATCCTCTAGCGATGATGCTGAAAGGAAGCGAAACCAGAACGAGACGCGGGGAGGAAGAAGGGGGAGTTGGGCGAGACCAGGCCTATTACACGGCAGTACGGTAGAAGCCCGCGTTGCCCAAGAAGCGACTGATGAGGTTGCCGGAGCCGGTCTTGATCTTCTTGGCCGGCTTCTCGTACTCGCCCGCCGGGCCGTGGTGCTCAAAGGGGCTGTGGGTGTAGGCGTTCTTGTACACCTTGGGCGGAGGCTGGACGTGCTGCTCAACGTCGGAGCCGAGGTCCGTGTCGTAGCGGCGGATCTGGGGCACCTCTGCATCGTACGAAGATGACGGTGTCGACGTGTCGGACATGTCGCCGTCGGTCGAGTGCGTGGAGGCTGAGTCAGAACGTCTCGGCGGCGACAGCGACGGCATGCGAGATGATGCACGCGACGCGGACTGAGAGCGGCTGTCCAGGCGGTATTGCGAGTACGGCGCGGGTCTTTCTGCGGGGCGGGCAGGAGGGACTTGGCCATTGTCGATTGCGTGGCCGCAGTACTCGAGACTGACGACCTTGCCGTACTGCTCAAAGACGCCCTGGACCTCGCGGAGCTGCCTGGCCCTCTTGAGGTTGCGCGCCTTTTCGGCCACCTTGACTTGGTAATCGCGGATGGGAGCAAGGAACGGCTCAAGGTTGGAGTAGAGATCCTCGGGAAGAACGCGGAGGTCCCAGTCGAGCAGGAATAGGAGCTGCTTCTCCATGAGGTTGACTTCGGTAAGGGAGAAGCCGAACGAGTCGAAGCCGCGGACGGCAGTGTAGCGCGCCCAATGCTTGTTCTTGGGAGACGAGTCGTTGAGGTTCTTTGCGGCGAGGATGAGAGAGGCAAGAAAGATCCGGTGGACGGTGCAGCGCATGCCCTTGGCCTCGGTGGGGAGACGAGACTTGAGGCGAGCCAAGTAGACGAGAGAGGTCATCAATGTTGCAACGCCAACGTGCGAACGCTCAACAAGAGAAGTGATGAATGCCTCGACGGATGGCAGACGGTGGTCCCGGGGGTCGGCGTTTTGAGGGGGTGTTGAAGGGGGCGTTGGGGGGAGCTGCTTGGACGACGCCGAGGGGGCGGGTTCGCAACGAATAACGTCCGAGGCCTTGGCAGCGAGGTGTGCGACCATTTCCTTGGAGACGGGGAGTTGGATGAAGAAGTCGAGGGCTTGAGCATTTTGCTCAGGGGTGAAGGAGGTGTGGGACGACATGGCGAAAATTTGGAGAAGCAAGAGAAGGGAACAATAGCGGGCGTGAATGCTATTGTATTATGATGAGGCCGGAATGATTAAGCGTAGCGGGCCAAGGAAAGGATGCAGGTGGGAAAGTGAGAGTGATATTAGAGGTCCCGACCGGCGGAAAAGGCTCGCTTGAGTATTAGGGTAGACTTTATCAAAAAAAAGGCTGCGGGAGGGCCGAAGAAGGAAGGTCTCGTCAGCGGATGCGAGGGACCTAAGAAAGGCTGTGCTGAAAAGAGAGGCTCGGGTTCGGGGGGCGACACAAGGAATAAGCGGAAGAAACGGGGCGGAGCTCCAACAACCAGGCGGAGGCTTCGATCTGGACAGACACGACGAGAGAATGGTGTCCTGAACGAGGCTGGAATGGCGAATACTTATGTGGAAGTCGTAGTCGCCGGCGTGGAGGAAGCTTCGCGGGAGGTAGTTGATGATTGGTTGGTAATGGTTGCAGACGCAATGGCCCTTGTCGGCGGCAGCGGCAGATGCAACTGACGGCGGGTCTTGATAGGTTGTTTCAGGCTGTACGTCTTGCGCCGTGTTTCAACAGAAGCGTCCAGAGGGCCTGTCGAATGCGTAGGTTTGGCTGCGGTGTTTCGACGAGCGTCTGCAAGGTCGTCGGGATCGGCTGGGTGGTTCGTGATGGGTCTTGGGGGTTAGATGAATGGTGGAGCTCGGTTGAAGATGGGATGGTGGTAGATTTGTGAAGCGCGAAAGCGAAGGTGAAGAGTGGAAGACTGGAGCATGTTGAACTGGCCTGTGACTGGGGCGCGTGGTGTATATGGGCAGGCAGGCTCGCGGGACCTTCTTGGATGAGGCGAAGGGCTGGGCATGCTTGAGCGCGCAGACGTGGAAGTGAGTGGTGGGGCCAGTCTCCAGTGACCGAGTATCCCAGCCTCCATGTCTTTGCTTCTCGTGGCCGAGTGGCTGACGGGCAAAAATTTACAAAACACGGCGGCGACGACGTCAAGTCGCTGACCGCACTCTAGACCGAGCTTACAACGGCCGCTATCGTTTTCTCTGCCTCATTCGCACTCCGCGAGCGACAGTCACCGGTGGCAGAGGCTCATCAGAGGCAAATGCAGGTGATGTGAGGTCGGCCGGCGGGGCAGGCAATGGCAGGTGGCCAACATTCCCAGTCCCTGCTCAGGGCCCGCAGGGCTCAACTCTCAGGCCCCTCAGGGCTCTCAAGACTCAGGGATCTCCAGCCATCATTCCAACGTCCACCAAGACCAAAGAAGCCGCGGACTTGTCGAAAAATCATCTTCAGCTGCGCTTCCGCATGCGGCCGTCTCGCGCTCAGTCGTCAGTCTTTGCGCCGCCCTTGCGTGCCCGAGGCTCGTGTCGTGGTCGCGGGCGCGTCGAGGGTGGGTGGCAGTGTCGATGCTGGCGAGACACGGACGCCGCCTGATTCCCACTGATGGCCATCCGCCTCCATCAGGTGCAGATCGAGTTGACAACACCTCAACACACACTCCAGTCCGCGTGGCCGGAGAACAATCTCACGACCCAAGCCACCCGCTCTCCTCCCGCTCCGCCTTTGACCCTCGACAAACGCCCTCGGCCGCATTCCGCTTTTCAGCTCGCACCCATGAGTTATTGCGTGCCTGAACGCGTCGCTGCTGTCCTGTCGTACAACCTCGCCATCCACCAAAATAGCCGCCTGCACTGCCGGCTACCCGCCTGTCCCCCGGCGCTTAAGCAAACTCAAACTATGCTGCAGGTACTGACTTCTTCCATCTTTGACTGCACCTCACCGCCTGCCGCTAAGCGCTCAACTTCGACCAAACTTGACTTCTTGAAACGCTTCTTCTCAGCCGAGCTGGCCAAGAACCGCCCTTTTTTCTTCTTCTTCCCTTGAAGTCCGTCTTTTTAGCAACCTTGTCCCTGCATCACCGCTCGAAAAAGAAATACATCGTAGCACATCTGCAACCGAGTCCTTTAGTCCACGAAAATGCCCTGCAGTCTGCATTGCCGAAACCTCACCTTTGAACGGGCTCACTGCGGCACATCACGTCGACTGCAAGATTGCCAGAGTGGTGGCCGTGAAACCCCTCTTGGGGACAGCCGTTGGTAGCGTCCTTTCTAACGGAGCACTTGGGAGCTCTTCCACTGTCAGCCCTATTTGTCGCAAGAAGCGACGCGTTCATCATGGCTCAGATCAAACAGAACCTCCTCCCAGTCCCCACAAGGCCATAGAATAGCGTCCAGGCCGCGTCACGGACGCTCAATGAGTCGCGAGCCTCAGCGTTCTGGCCATCAAGACGATCCAGAACCTTTTTCCATCACGTCCCACGTTACGCGCTAAGTATCCCCCGCAATCCGCTCTCCACCCCATGACATCACATCCCCTCCACCGCGTCGTCAAAACCAAACCCTGCGCGACCAAACCACCTCTTCAACTCTGACGCCATCTTGGCGGGTCCCGTCATGACACTTTACATGTGTGATGGACCAAGAGCACGGCAGCCGCCACACTTTGCGCCACGCCTCCACTCAGGCGATGCAACAATGGACCCTTGCGTGTCGGTGAATAAAACAGCAGCGAACAACGAGCCAAGCAGCAAAAGAAAAGAACCCACTGCATCGCAGCCAACGTCTTATCTGTTCAAATGATATCCAATGAGATGGACAACTGACGCGCCAGATGGCCGCCACGCCCCCATCGACGACCATGTCCCACGCGCACCCGTGAAGCCCTCCGTTCGTCCGCTAGGAGTGCTTTATCGCGTGGGAAACACCCGTCTTTCTTTCCGCTCTCAGGTCTCAACAGGGTATGCACGGAAAGAAGTCGAGACAGGAATGCTGCAGAGGAAATTCCCCGCCTGTGCTGTGCGCCTCTCACTCCGTCCACCTACGCCCTCCACTTCTTCACTCGAGACATAGCCGGGCACTTACCCTGACCTTCCCCGTTTCGCTCCGCGTGCCCCGTCTCCGTCTCCGTCTCCGCCTCTTTCGGTCAATGAAGGTGACAAGCAAGCACTTGGTCCATATCATCATCCCATCTGAGCCCCCACGCCCACGGCACCAGTTCCATCCTGCCTCTCCATCCCTTCTCTCTCTTTGTCTGTCAATTACTCCATTCATGCATCGCTACATTGATGCGCCGCCCGTTTTTGGCATGGGCGTTCTGTCGTGGCACGTCGCGCGGTCCCTGCATCCTCCCGGCAGTCTTGTACTCCGGCGCCCGATCTCCTCCAGCAGCCAGCTCGCACGAACATCTCTTTTTTCTGTGCAGGCCCCCCAGGTAGGCGTTGGGGGCTGCGTGCCGGCCGGCCGAGTCGGGAAATCCGGGGACCGCGACAACAACACCAACAACACCAACGCCATGATCATCACCACCATCAGTAGACGCAGCCCTGCAGCGGAGCGACCGAGCAACCGAGTCATTGTTGGTGCGTGAGGTGCTATTTTGGCATTCGGTCGATGGGGCTGAGTCGATGATGTGCGGAGAGGGTGCGTGCGTGCGCGAGATGCGGCGACACGTGCGCGGTGGATCCGCTTTGGGGGCGGACGGAGTGGCCGAGTGACGATGAACAGAATTGTAGGCGGGTGGATTTGAGCAAGGTAGGTGGTGGATTCAAGGTCGGTATCGTGTCGTAAATTTCATCTCGAGGTTTGGTGGTTGAGAATGTGGTAGGGGGTCGAAGGAAGAAAGGAGGACAGTGCCCCTGTCAACCAGACAAACACCTACCTTAGCTGTTGATGATGATAGTGCAACCACGACCGGCGATCTAGTCGTTTTGCTATTTCGAGATGTGCTGAAGCAGACGGCGCAAATGACTTTGACAAAGCAGCCCTCCATGTCGGACCATCATCGCCCGTCCATCAGCTGAAAGTCAGTCAAAGGCCTAATTCGCCATGCCACCATGGGCAAGACCATCAAGCTGGAAAAAGGTCTGGGGAAGCAACAGAAAGCAAAATGCAGCAGACGCAAGCACCGCACTTTAGGAAAATCCGCATGGCATGGTTGGTCGCACTTTCCCAGTCAGCCCTTCCACAACCGGAACTCTTTCCAGCAGTCAAAAACTCCAATTTGCGAGGCCAAATTGTTGGAACAGGCGGATGGGAGCACGATCGCGCAAGAAAACAGAAGCCAACGCCTCTGCTGATGTGGCAGTCCGCTTGAATATAGCTACAGAAGTAGCGCCTTGAGGAGGTAGGTGGTTATGAATAACAGACATATCAATCCGCCTTCAATTGCTTGCAGTCATTCGTGGCTTCCGAATCGACACTCATCATCTCCCTTGACTATTGAATTGTCAAAAACGACAACGTCGCCTGCTGATAGTGAATCTTGTGCCGGACACTGAATCCCATGAAGTAGTAGTAGTAGTCGCACTTTTACACAATTGCGGCTTTGGTGTGCGATGACTTACCTGGTGCATGGTTCAGAAACAACCGTCAGTCAGGGTCCAGCGCGGCATCTCTGAGGTAGGTATGTATTTTCCGCAAAGACGGATGGTAGGCGCGACGCAACCACATACAGGGCAACACTCCGTCGCTTTCCCACGGCCGAAACTGAAACAACGCAAGCTCTCATCCTCTCTCTTTCTTCTCTGTCAACTCTACACCCCCAAACCCACCTTCCCCTCCCCTCTGTCCCATACCCACTGACTCACAAAAACACCTCATCCATAGGTAGATCCCTCAGACCGTGCATTCGCTACCAAACATTGCCGAACGAGAACCCTACGTGCTGTTGTCTGGCTCTTTACAAGAGATGGAAATGGTGGTGGAGAGTTGGGGAAGGTCCGGAGACACTCCGTCTCCTCGCTACCCTCTCCTCCCGATCTGGATGCAGGGAGAGGCTAAGCCGGTGACGACGAAGGAGCAGATTGACAAAAGTTTATTGTGGACGACGTCGTCGCATTTTTTGTCCGGGGCCGTTGTTGGAAAGACTTGGTCGACGTGGAAATGCAGGAAGTCGGTGTGCGCAGCGTCATCGCCCAAGCTCACACTCTAGACATAGATGGTCAAGAGAAAGAATGTCCGGGACACACGTGGACGCCTCTCCACTCTCAATGCAGTAAACATGCTCAATATTTGTACTAGCAAATAGCAGCAAAGACCGCACATACAAGTTGGCAGCATGTATCCTGCAAAAATCCCACTAATCTCATGACGGCTGATGGCTGAGTAGTGAATCCCACCCAAGTACACATAGTGCCGTAGTGGTTGCGCGGGCTGGTTGGCTGCCGGACACCACCGCCTCAGTGATGTTGTTGCTGCAGGCAGGCAAGTGTCAATAGGAAGCGGCAGCCCACTGCAACTGAACAGGCCCGCGAACGGCTAACCACAGGCAGCTCAAGTCATCTGCATCCAAATTGACCCTTATAATTTCCGAGTTCCGCAGCACTTTCACGGCAGCTGAGTAGTAAATCCCAACTGGTCTAGAGGTTGGTTGATTTGACTACCTTCGGGTTAAGGTTCGGACATATGTTCGAATCCCACAGCTGTCACTTTTTGCTCTTTTATTGTTTCGTCCTGTTGCCGAGGAGGTTGTGACTGACTTTTGGGATGGGTGCGGGTGGATGAGGCAGGAGGGAGACGGGCGGTGGGTGACTGTGGGCAGGCAGGCGCTGCAGTCAGTGACCTGCTAGTCGCCTTGCCCATGGGCGCAGCGCAACCTCACCACGGTCTATTACTGCCGCCTCTGCCGCCGTCATTGACTTTATCACCAACATGCTTTGCCCGCAAAGAGACACCCCAAGTTCCTTGGCGCAGTACACAGCAGCCGCATGGCACGAGGGCCGTGTATGGAGACAGAAAAACATCTCGGTGGGCACCTCTCCCCATTTTCCCGGACGCAACCTTGCGCTTCCAATTACAGTCAAGCCGATTTGCTGGTGCTGCTCAATCGTTGCCCGGCATATTCCTCTTCCAGATAATGCCTCGTTTGGTATCAAGCGCGCAAGGGCAACGTCGTTGAGCAAAACTGTTGCGTTGAGCAGTTGGCCAATCGAATTTTTGCAAGCAAGCGGTATCCAGGAAGCCAGAACATTGTCCTTGTTGTGAGGTTTTAGCCATTGGAAGAATGTGGGGGCGTTTGCATAAGTAGAAGGGGACGGTCCCAATGCGGCAATCACCTTCCTCGACAACTGCCATCTACCACCATTGCCGGCATCGTCCGCATCCATGCTTGCTCTCCAGTTTCGCAATTTTTGCTATCCGAGCTTTCAATTGATCCTCTCCAACCACCCGCCCCGGCCAGCCTCATCGTCCGCAACTTCCACAACGCCAAAGCCAATGCTCCTGCCCAAAATGCCACTCCAACGTACCCAACGTAATCTCAAACAAGCCGACCTGTGTCTCAGCATCTTGCATCTGACTACGTGACTTCAGCATCGTGCAACGATTGCAGGGACGGCGAGAGTGCGGGAGCAGCCGCACACCCCCTAGCCCCGGTTTCCCGCCTCCTGTCCTACCACCTTGATTTTCCCCACACGACGGCAACGGCGACGGCGACGCGACCAAACGTTTCATGGTCCAATAGATGTAATCTCATCCTCCCTCCCACCGTTTTTTTGTCGCCTGTTTCATCATCCCGTGCTGAGTCCCCTGCCTGCCCCCCTTATTTCACCACCCCTGCCAACCCGCCGGCTTGTTTGCATGCCAGCCAGCCACTCGGTACCTGAGCGCACCCCCCCATGTCCGCCATCATGCACATTTGCGGCTGTTTCGAATGCTGAAGCAAACACCTCGGGGGTCCTGTCGTCGGCAGTGCTAGTGTCGCCCGCTCTGTCGGTCCACGGGGAAATTTTTTACGTTTCTTCGATTCGATTCGCAAATCGCTAGACTTGTTTGGCCAGTTGCAGCCATGATCACGTTGGATTGCTAGTGGTGGTCGGATTCTAGAGATGCTTCAGTGATGGAGTGAGGTGAGCAAGAGAGATGGTGCAAATGATTCGCACTCACCGTGCGTGGGTCGACCTACAAGATGCAGCGACTAACTATCGACGTCATTTGCTCTCTGACAAAATTCACGTCTGCTCGACTTGTCCTGCCCTTTAACATCATTTGCACAGTCATGACAGGCCTTCCACCAGGGCCGCTCGCTCCCCTCGCATTTTCCGCAGAGTTCACGATGCCGCATGCGCTCTAGAAATCTGTGCCCGTAGCCTTGGAGCGGGGAGGGAATATGGCTAGGGGTTCCGATGATGATAAAAACCCCAACAGCCACACCACAAACATTTTCAGCAAAACACAAACAGGATCGATCCGTAATGACGCCCGCCTGGATGCTCACAGCCCAACCAACCCCTTCCTTGCCACTCCACAAAGGGGGGAACCGAGAGATGCGACGCGACGACGACGCGCTTTCCCTGGACAGCAGCAAAGGCCATTGGACCCTCAAACAACCGTTGGTTGGCCCTTGACCGCGCACCCCTCTTTCGCCGCAACGCGTTGCGCGACTTCCATTCGCCGAGGTTTTGGAAACGCTGAAACACCCCGTCCTCGGGCAGCCAGCCGTACGTCATCAGCGCCGTTTTTTTTTTTTTTTTTTTTGGGGGGGGATGGCGTTGTCGTTGTCGTTGTTTGTCGAACCCTGCCCGGTGGCAGGAATGGAATAGGGGGATGTGGAGTGAGTGGCAGGGAGAGGGAGGGAGGTATGTGGTGGGGGTTATGGGGATCAGCAGGGGGGGAGGGGGGGTCTGATGCAGTACGCGCGACGCGACACCGCGGTCGGTTCCTGCCGCCTGTCTGCCTGCCTGCCCATGTGTGCGTCTTTTGATTGTTTTCCCCTCTCGCTCGCTTGAATAAACGAAGCTTGGTTTACAAAAGCGAGAGTGCATGGGCGGCGGTCTGTCAGTCCGCTTGGTTTGGTTTGATCACTACGCGAAGGTGCGGCGGTACGGTACGGTACGTACGGTTCCTCCCGCCTCGCCTGCCTGCTTGCCTACCCGTCTGCACACTGGCTGTTTGCTCGCTTAGTAGGTCGCTTCATGGTTTCCGAGGGCGAGTGAGTGGCATGGGATGTCTTGGTTGTTTGTCCGTTTGAACGGCGGAAAGATGCAAAAGGTGGACGGGAGACGGGGAGGGAGAGTTGATGTTAGGGCATCAGGCTGAGGATGCCAGCAAAGATTGATGTGATTCGGGAAGGCATGGCCAAACGGTCGTTGGTGCAAGAGAAGCGATCATAGCAGGACTACTTTGCGCCTCGGAAAGACGTGCGATTTCTTCAGCTTCATCGCCCACTCGGTCGGAAATCAGGACAATTCAGTGTACACTCTGAAGGACATCACACAGCTCAACCACGCAATTCAATCGTCATGTATCGTATATTCCCAACATACGTATGCAACCCAGCATGCAAGTTTTCCCTTTTCCTTTCCCGCACCGGACGTATGTGTGTATGTATGCATACAGTATCCACCCGAGTATGTATATGAAGGAGTAGAGCAGGACCAAAAGACCAAAAGATCAAAAAATTTGTAAATGTGGTGAGTGGGTATGTAGCGGTTGTCGAGAAAAACGGACAGATCGGGATGTCCACTCCCGATTGACCGGCCCGCCGGTGGATGTATGTGGTGATGGCGGTGATGCGAGAGTGGTATTGAGTTTACCGTGCGCGAGCTCAGCCAGTGAGCCGCGGAATTCGGAAGAGGTTGAGGAGGCGGATTTGGGGTGATGTACGGTCCGGTCTTTTTTGCGGTCCTTCCTTTCCCCCTTTCCAATCGGCCGTCTCTTTCCAGCTTTGCAATACTAGCGCCTCTCCGTCGCAAATGCAAGTCACACGCGGACAATGGGGATGGCGTAAAAATAAACAGGGTTTCGACAGCCCAATTCTCAAAGATGGCATCGACCAATACAACACGCACATGCTCCATCAGTTCCCCCTCTTTCCCACAACGCGCCTGAGCAGCCCCCGCACGCTCATGCGCTTCTCCTTTTCTTTTTCGTTCCCGCTCCTGTCCTTGCCCCGGCTGCGGCCCCTCTCGCGCTCCTCGACGGCCCCACCCTTCTTGACCTCGCCGCGCAGCTGCGTGGGCGTGCTCTCCCCGCTCTCCAAGCCACCGTCCATTTCCTCGACCGTGCCTACGTGACCCGGCTTGCTGCGCTCGCGGTGGCTAGACGGCCGCCATGACGAACGCCTCGTGTCGGGTTTGGACGGCGACGCAGACTTGCTGCGCAGGAGGGAACGGTGCGAGTGCGGGTGGAGCAGGTCCTGCTGGTGCGGAGAGCGCGTCACTTGCAGGCTAGCGCGGTGGTCCTGGTGCGAGGAGCGTGGGACTTGGAGACTAGCGCGGTGTTGGTGGGCAGCTTTCGATGGCGCCGTCGATGACGGAAGGGCCGGGAAGTGCTGCGAGTTTGCGCGCGGGGTGGGCTGGTCGTCCGAGTCGGACTCGGAATCAGAGCCGCTGTCGTCGTCGTCGTCGGATGACGAGGAGCTTTCGTCCCCAGAAGCATACTCGCCCGAGTTCTTGCGGTCCTCGATGGCGGGGAGGATGACGTGGGCTTTGGTTAGCGTGACGCGTTTGCTTGGCGCGTGGGCCGCGTCGGCGAACATGTCGTCTTCGGCGAGGTAGGGATTAGGCTCGCGCGAGCAGCTACTCGCCCGCGTGTCGCGGTTCTGCTTGCGCTTGCTTGGGCGGCGGAGGAACGACGCGCCGGTGGAATTGGCGCGCCTCGAGCGGTTCTGGCCGGCATTGGCCGACGAGTTGGATCCAGACTCTGAACAGCCACCGTCGCCATTGAGCGCCGCCAGGGCTTGGTTGCGGTGGAGAAGAAGACGAGAGACGGTGCGGAGGTTGTGAGCGCTGCAGTTGCTACGGTGTTCCGATGCACTGGGGGAACTGGACCGTGATGTGCTGCCCGTCATGCTGCTCATGCTAACCACGCGATTCGGCGCGCCGGCCCGCACCGGCGAGGACGTCGGGTCGGAGAGGACGCTGTCCCGCGCACGACAGTAGCTTGGGTCATCATACTTGAAGACGGCGGACCATCGTTCGCGGAAGGCGATCCAGACTCCGCTGACGAGGATGAATTTTCGTAAAGAATCGTCCGTGACGAATACGGGGCGAGGGCTCTCCGGGTAGGTCGGTTCGGTAACGTCACTGGCGTCGGGAGATCGAGCCGGAGAGGCAAGCGTTGGCGAGGGCATCGAATACTGGTCCCACACATCAATGCTTGCGCGGGTCATGGAGGCAATGACGGGATGACGTCTGGTATCCGGACTGATGGTGCTGAAGTTGAACTTGCGTTCGTCGGAAGAGGGAGTCTGCGGTGTTGACGACACGGTGGAGACGCGCTTGTTTGGTTTGATGACCCATCGTCTCTTGGTCTGCAAGCCGTGGCTGTCGGTTGACAAGAATTCGTAGCCTCCGTTGGGCATTTGGGAGGTGGACCAGATGGTGTTGTCGTCCATGCAGATTTCCGTCTTCTCATCCTTTGCATTGTAGCAGACGACGGCAATAACTTCGCGATTTTCCAACTTTTCCTCGTCGCCATCGCGGTGATCAGCGCCATACGTCTCGGCCTTGACAATGACGAAATCGTCGGGTCCCAGCTTATTTCTCAGCTCAAACAACCTCTGAAACTTCTTTTTGAGCTTGGGCGCGAACTTGGTCGAGGGAATCGCTTCGTAAGCGGGCCTGGGGCGCGAGTTGGCCGATGATTGATGAAGCTGGAGCAGGACCCTTGGGCGCAAAAAGGGACCGACGCGGGGAGGGGGGTGGGCGAGGGCAAAGGTCGTCTTTGGTCGCAGGGTCCTGCCGTTACGCAAGCGACCCTCTGTCGAAGTCGTAGTGTTACTGCGAAGTGATGGTGGTCGGGATTGCTCCATGTCCTGTGTTTGCATGGCAAACGTAATGGAGCGTTGAGGCTTTGGCGGCGGCAGGGTGGATTCGCGGCGCAAAGGAGGAGGAGGATAGGTCTCGGAGGTCAGACTCTTCCGGTCGTGCAAAGGCGTGGGCTGAGGCCTCTGGGGGCGTACGGAGGAGGAAAAGACGTTGAGGGGCGAGCGAGGAGGAGCGGATTGTCGCGATGATGGGAGAGTATTTGCGCGCGGCGCAGAAAACTCGTGGCCATGCTGGGCGGCAGCATCGGCCGTCAGCATGGATAAAAACATGATGTGGTGCTGGTGTTGGTGGTGGAGCTCAGCCAGGCAACAGTCGGGTCGACAGTGGGGCGGGAATGACTGGGAGCATGTCCTGGGGAGGCGTACCGAAAGCGAGAGAGGAGAGAGGATGAGGGGGTGGAGAGAAGAAATGCGGAGAGGGGTGTCGGCGAGGAGGAGTAAGGGAGAGAGTTATGGTTTGGCGTGTGGTATGGATGGGTATAGTAAGTAGTTTTGCAACGCTGGATGTGACCAGGCGGGTCCTGCAGATCATGCAACAGGGGTCAGCTTCTGGAAGAGCAGGGACCTCCAGGCGTCGGCTTGTTCGGGGGGCTGCGCCACCAGCACACCAGTCGACGGATTGGGGAGGGAAAGGAAGCTGATGAGAGACGGATGCCAACAAAGACCAGGCCGGTGCTTATGGGGGCTACGTGGTTTATTAGAGCAATCCTTTGTATAGGGCTGGGGCGGAAACCGGCGGAGACGATCAAAAAAAGAGCGGACGACCAGCGAGCCGCGCAGGGTAGCAAAATAATAATCTGGTCAGTAATAATAATGGTGCCCGTCGCCGTCCCGCCGCCCGTTCGTCACTGAGTCTGAGGTGGTGGGTGCGGAAGCTGGTGGAGCTACCCTCCGCTAACCCATGCCGGGCGACGCCTGGTTCCGAGTTCCGCCCTTTCTTTGGATACGTCTCTTGTCAGGTGCCACACACTCTCTGTCTTCCGTGGTTGAGGAATGAACAAGTAGAGGTCGATGATGCAGATGCAGTGTGCTGCCGCAGATCAGAGCGATGGACGGGATGCAGTGGAGAGCTGCAAACCTCTGCGAATGGGCGACGTCGCCAGGACTACCGCAAAAGCGACTTCTCGGATTCGGAAACGCCCTCTCCCTCAGAACCTAGTGAGAATCCACGTGATGACGCAGACGGGATGCCCCTCCTCCTCCTTCTCAGTCCAGGCACCAAATCGCGCGAGGCCAAGGGTCCGTGAGCCTGGGTCCCCGTTGAATCTCTCAAGCCTCCAAATTCTCCACAGCATACACCTCGACACCCTCAGCCAGCCTCGCCGTCCACTCTCTCGTTCTGCAAAATGGCGCTCGCCCCGAGCCCAATTCGCCGACCCCTTGACCACCCCGTCAGAGCCCTGCTGCTCCTCCATGTGTCATGGAAAATCCTTCTGCTGTCAATCGCATTCCTTAGTCCTGGCCATGGCTACGATTCGTCCTCCGCCCTGCTCGTGTCACAGCACCACCCTCTTGCTCTGCGCCTCACTCGCTGGGACGCCGTCTACTTTGCTTCATCCGCCGAGCGCCAGCATCTTTACGAGCAGGACTGGGCCTTTAGCTGGCTGCTCGCAAGGCTCATTTCCATCTTCGCCAACTGTAAGACGATGCGGCTTGTCCCGCTCGCGTGGCTCCACATGCTGACCTCCCTAAAGCCTTGCCTCTGTCCGCGGACCCTCTAGTTGCTCATGTCTGGGCCGCCACCGTCATAGCAAATGCCTCGCATATTGTCTCCGTTCTCGTCCTCTACTTCCTCATGCGCCGGCTGTTCCCCACCTCAAACAAGACTCCATTTCTGACCGCTGCTCTGCATGTGCTTTCGCCCGCCGGACTCTTTCTGACTGCCCCCTATGGCGAGGCTCCATTCTCGTTCCTCAACTTTCTTGGCCTGCTAAGCTTCTGCCATGCCCGTCAGCTCGACGTCACCCAGCCCGTCATCCATTTTCTGTGTATGCTGACCACCGGCCTCTCGTTTGGTCTCGCCACGGCTGTCCGTTCAAACGGTCTGCTGAACGGTTTGATTTTGCTTTACGACGCTCCTGAAATTCTCCATGGCTTGATCTTCTCCCCACACAAAACACCATGTCTCCGCAGGCTAGCCGCATACGCCTTGGCCGGCGTTTTGACCGCCTCAGGGCTTATCGTTCCCCAGTGGATTGCCTATCAACACTACTGCACTGCGGTAAGCCCCTATGCGACCACCCTAGTCTCCCGCTCTTCAACTCATCATCGTGACCAGGAAACGCCCAGGCCCTGGTGCAACAGGCCGCTACCAAGCATCTATACCTGGGTGCAGCACCACTACTGGTAACCTAGACCTCTTTTTTCAAATCCACACCTCCTATTAACAACTCCCTATTCAGGAATGTCGGATTCTTGCGCTACTGGACGCTATCCAACGTCCCTCTGTTCCTCCTCGCTGCCCCAACTCTATATGTGTTGATCTGCGCGGGGCTCCGAGTCATGCAGCGGTAACGCCCATCAAGAACCTGGTGACCACCCCAGCAAGCCACTGATCAATCGCAGAACACGCCCTTCGGAACTTGCTTCTTCCGAGCTGGCAGGACAGCAATCCTTTAGCCGTCGACTTTTGATCCAAATGGCCCTGCCGCAACTGGCGCTTGCTTTGCTGGCAATTTTCAATTTTCACGTCCAGATTGTCAACCGCATCTCGTCAGGCTATCCCCTGTGGTACCTTGCCGTCGCCGCCGGGCTCGACGAAGCCACTCCGTCGCAGCATCTCGCAATTGCAGGGAAGCAATCGTCCGCGTCGATCCTCAGAGCGATGATCATGTACGCCATCGTCCAGGGAGCTCTGTTTGCAAGCTTCCTGCCGCCGGCTTGAACACCCAATTGCTCCGAACGGTTGACATGACTCTCAAGCCGATCCGCGGACGAGTTCCCCGGTACCGCTGCTCGCCGGCACTATCCGACTGGCCCGACCGTTGCGGACCTTCGGACCTCCGCGACTTCGTCCGCTGCGTCCGTCGTCCGTCTCGACAAGTTGATCAACGAGGGATGTACCAGCGATTTTCATCGACTGACGATTGTTTATCAATCTCGCGTGACGCAAACAAGTTTACATGCCACAAGGGGCACAGTAGCGCCCGACGCAAGGGCAGTGAGTTTAGCCTCGTATAGGTAATCGCTGAAAATATTAGTATTCGAGTTCGGCTTCGGCCTCGGACAGACGCGAGTGATTTCTCCAAAGGCAACAGTACCGCGAAAGCAGGCCAGCCAAATACACTTCAGCCTCTCGGTTCTTTTTGTGGTTGCGGTCAGTTTGGTCTTCATTGCGCGTCCTGCCAAGCGTGCTACGCGACACTGCACCGGTTGCCTGCAAGGCTTGAACTTCACTTGTGCAACTGTTGATAGCATCGCTCCTGACAGGCACCTGCGACTGAGGATTGTTGACTACGCATCATCGGCATTCATACCGTACCTTGAAGTGGCTGGACTGCCACGCGCAGTACATTCCTCGAACGATGCCATGTGCTTTGACGATTGAGCAATGACGACGAGCAAATTCTCCCAGCCTGCTGACATGGGGCAGTCGTTTCAACATTTTGGTCAAGATGCAGTCACACCCGTCACCCTCTCGTGGTGTCTCACATGGTCGCACACCACTTGCGCTGTAATTATGCAGAGGAGCTAGGCGAATAGGAATCAGAGAGGAAACCAGCAGCCGTTTCCGTGACCATCTACATCTTGGCCCGACCATCACCATCTCTATCAATCCAGAGCATCCCTTTACTCGCCGTCGTCCTATCTTGCAACTTTGACTCGACGCTTTTGCCGATTCGGTCGAGCACCCTCACTTTTGGAATTGCCCTGCAAGGACGTCTTTCTCAACGCTCCCAACCAAATGGATAATGAGAAAAGTTTGCCTCACCGCTGTGGACTCCCGTGTTGGATCATGGTCAAATCACCGTGATCCGTCTGTATGACCGTGCAAAGGTGGCAAGAGACTTATAAGATGGATCCACCGGGGCAAGTAGGATTCTCCATCCGACCACGACGTCCCTCTTTGACCTCAGTGTCTTGTCACTCTTTAATCTAATAATGATACGCCATCTTTTTGTATTGTTTAATGTCGCTCACTATGGCTTTTCTCTCCAACCACGCCAAGTCCGGAGTGTCAGTTGTGAGGACCAAGACTTTTGCGCCATCCAGGTCAGCGACATGCCTAGTGCTGCCATTTCAACCGATTGCTCCAGCTTCATGACCGACACTACCACTCTGGCTCCTTTGTAAGGATTCTTTGGGGGTTGAAGACGAAGACTTTAGGCGATGCTGACGACAGTCTTAGAACAGAGACAACTTTCGTTACAACAACCATCTCACCCGCTGAGCTTTTGCTCCGACAGCTGCGTGCTTCGCAAAATGGTCTCGAGTTAGTCAAAGCAGACTCGGTTCCCTCGTATGCTTGGCCTTGCGATGTCGAGCGTTACGCAGAAGTCTGCTCTTGCATGGGGCATCCAGCCGCGACTATTACCGAACTTGCCTGGGTCAGTTTCTCGAAAAATTGTTTGCGGCGTTCGCCTCTGACCCTTTTGATCCAGACTGCAATTGAGACCATCACAATGACGAGGACTCAGACGCTGAGCGGCTCTCCCGTCTTTCAGAATCTGACCAGATCCCTTGCTTCGTCCTGGCAAGTGAGCATTGGCCCAGCAGCCTCAAACACGGCGACCGCTTCGGGCAGTTCGTCTGTCCTGTCTTCCGCGCCTTCGTCAAATCGTCGCCCTTCGTATGCGCCTCCTCTCACTTTGAGCGCAACAAGCGCCACTTCCAGCAGCTCCTGGCTGAGCACTGGAAGCAGTCCCTCCTTGACGCCATCAATGTCGAGGTCTAATTATACCGCTCCCCTCGCCACGGGGAGCAGCAATTCTCTTGCACCATTGATTTCTACGCCTAATAATACCCTCTCCAGCTCCCTCGCTACTGGATTCTCTTCAATAATTCACACCACGATTGAAATCAACGTGACGAGCACCAGGTTCTCGACATTGATTCTCAGCACTGGATCCTCCAAGTGCCACACTCTTTCAAAAAACTCTACATTCGCTTCTTCCGGCATGGGGGTCTATCACTCAAAGAGTTCTCATGCATGGTGGCCGACTTCGACAGCTGCTGTCTCGTCGGGCGTCTCTCCCAGTCCTTCAATCAATGCCACGTCCCCTTTGGCGACGACAACACCATCTCTGTCTTTCGTTTTCCCGTCCTCAAATGGGAGCTTTTCAAGCTTGTCTAGCCCAACGTCTTTGCCAAACACTCTTCCCCTGACGCTCAATCTGACCACCACGTTTGAGATTACAATAAACGTCTCTGCTACTACCACCCACCCGAGCTCGACTGGCATCCAAGTCATTACAGTCACGGAAAGCGTCTTGACGCAGACGACGACCATCACAGCGACCCGCACGCCAAGCACCAGCGCCATTGTGAGCTCATCGATTCCGGGCGCAAACCGCACCGGCACGGCCGCCACATCGTCAGCTCCCACTGCCCTTCCGCCCTTTACCAATTCGACGTCCGGTACGTTTCCGACTGCCACACCACTTACGACGCAGACTCCGGCAGTCTCGTCCAACATCACGACAGGAGTCAACGCGACGATGCCATTGCCGACCGGCAGCAGAAACTCAACCTCGCTGCCCCTTTTCAACGTCACTGCATCAGCATCGGCGTCGCCGTTGGCCCCCTCGAGCAATGCTACCAGATTCTCCTTGACGGGGACTGCGCCCATACCCTCGCTCAATTCCACGACGAGTCCTGCAGCCACTTCGCTGCCATTTTCGAATTCGACAACCCCATTCAATACGCCCTTTGCCAATGCCACGGCCTCTGTCCCTCTTTCGGGCGTCTCGCCTACACCCTCATTTAATTCTACGTTGCCAGGCACGGCTCCGCCCGTCACCTCCGCCATAAACACCACAACAGTCCCTCTCTCGGGTGTTTCACCAACAGCCTCATTCAACTCGACCTCGTTGCTAGGCACTGCTCCGCCAGTCTCTACCAATATCACTGCCTCTGTCGCTTTGCCTTCGTTGAGCGTCAATGCAACGAGCTCGAGCTCTTCTTTCTCTGGCTTGCAACCAACGCCTTCGCTCAATTCGACAACACCGCCGCTCATCTCCTCGTCTCTTTTCTCGTCCTCGTCATACCCGCACATCTTTACGCCTACGCCGTCGTCTGGGTTTCCCGTCGTGTCGGTAAACAGTACCACCAGTATCACACTCACGACTCCGAGTCTCACGGCTTCAACATCCTCGGCGCTGGCATCGAACACCACTACATCGACGCTGCTTTCGTCATCGACCATGGGCAACAGCTCCAGCAGCAGCAGTAGTACCACCACCACGACTTCCGCTGTGCCGACAACAACCTCTTCCTCATCCTCATCAACGCTCTCAACATCAACACTCACCGCATCCTACACCACCGGCGCCAACACAACAACCACGTCCCTCCTCACCACAACCTCGTCCTCAACATCCACATCAACCTCGACAACGCCCACCCTCCTCCCCACACCCCCGTCCCTGCACTGCCCCACCACCAGCAGCTGCCGGCACTACACGCCCTGCAACCTCTCCACGTCCTCCTCCTGCATCTGCGCCAGCAGCAGCAACGGCACCGGCTTCTGCCTCGACAGCGCCATCTCGTGCGTCGGCCTGTCGGCCTGCACCCACGACGCCGACTGCGCGGGCGGCGGCGCGCGCAAGGGCGGCCGCGAGGCCGGCGACTGGCTGTGCGCCATCGGCACGTGCTGCGACAGCCCGAACGTGTGCGTGCGCGCCGACATCTGTGGGGGCGGTGCGAGTGCTGCGGGTAAGGGGAAAAGGGGTGTTGCGGGGAGGAGTTTGGGCAGGGGGTTTGGGCTTGGTGCCGGGTGGTGGGGGGGCGAGGGGGGGACGGTGGGAGGGGGGTTCGTTGCTAATGCTGCGGCGGTGGGGTTTTAGATGAGTGAGAGGAGAGAGGACGGGATAGAGAGAGGGAACGGCGTTGACTTGATTTGATGGGGTGGGCGGCTCAGTCTTTTTCGTTGCTTAGCCATCTTTAATCGTAATGCTTTCATTCTGTCGAACTGAAGCCGCGCGTCCGTGTCTCTTTCTCAATGTCCCGCAGTTGGTGTTGCGATTGGTTTAGGAAGAGCTTTTCGCACCAGCACAGACGACAGGGAGGTGGATGCAAGGAAGCCGCAGCTGTCTCCCGTGTATACAGAGGAGGAGCGCTCTGGATGCGCGACGAGCATCCGTGGTCCAGACTTGGTCGTCCGTCGCTCTCCCCCTGCTGCCCCCTGACTTGTGCCCGTGTCATCTCCCATCGTCGTATGGAAAATTCATGCACGCAAACCACTCATTCATCAATCAAGATCGCACTTGCATTCATCTGAGCAACTATCAACTCGAGCCATAAATTCAAGAAACCAGGAAACCAAAATCCATCCATCAATCATCACCAATTTTTCGCCAATATGTCCATCCATCACTCATCGCAAAATATTCGCCCATCTGTCCATCCATCGCCAATTTTTGTTGATGCATCATCGTCTGCATCAAAATGCTTCCTGGAGCACGCCTCGTGCTTTCTAGCCACTCGATCAAATGAAAAAGAAGTAAGAAATTTTGATGTCCCAGTGGGACAAAACCGATGTCGTGAAATCAGAGTCCGCATAAGTTAGAGGAAAGAATGCCCCTGATGAGCATTCCGTCGAAGAAAAGTAGGAGCCCAGTCAAGGTCTTTTTGTATCGATGACGGATTCTTGGTTGAGCACATTTGATGTCCTTGACGTTTGCCATGAAAAGGACCCTATCGACTGTCGACCTTCCAAAGGGCTTTTACTGTGGAGATATAGTGGTCAGACGCAGCTCGTTGCTGCGTTAGTGCTGAGATTGAAGAGGGTTGTTACGGCAGTCGTCAAGGAATTTCCTCAGCGGACCTTCCGCAAGCTGTTTGGCAGGAAGAAGCTCTCCGCGAAGCTTCTCTCGGATCGCCTTCGCCTGTGGCGTATCATCCTCCGTCGTGGAGAAATTGGTACTGAAGACTTCATGCACATGTTCGAAAAGAGCCAGAACATCTTGAGCAAGATCCTCACTGTGCTTGCTGAACAGCTTCTTGACGTCTTTTTGTGCGCCAGTGGTGATGGCCGTGTAGGGCCCCTTGCGCGAGTTCTTGATCGTGTCATTGAACTTAGCTATGCGCCTTTTGTGGGCTCCTTTACCTTGTTGGATGTTAGCAGACGCGCATGAATAAGGGAGGTTTCAACTGACCGCTTATATCGGCGCATTCCTCATATGTCGGTGTCAAAGACTTGATGAAGTAGTTCACACGTGGGATGTATGTGTTGGTGATCTTCTCTCTGATGTCTCTGTGCAGGAATTTAGTACACGAATGCAGTTCGGTCCGTCGATTAGGTGGAGAGCTAGTGATCATCTGACGGTCAAGAGCACACATACTCCAAGTCCTGTTCAAGCTTTTCCCCAGCCTTCTCGGCAAGTTTGAATAACTCTGCCTTTGTGTGGCCCAGTGTTGAGAAGAAAGTGTCCAACACGCTTGGTCCCGCCGCACCTGCATTTTATCAGCAAACAGTCACAATCCTTAGGCCGAGAGGATTACCTTCAAGATCGGTCTTGAGTTTGTTCACAAGGATTTCAAACTCCTCGCACAGTTTCCCGGAAAGGGCTATGGATGCTTCATCACATTTTCCCAGGTCATCTTTCAAGTCTCTGACCACTGGCTTAAGCAGATCTGTATTCCAGTCAATGTCGCCGTATGCTTTGCTCTTGAAAACACCGAGTCTACGGCACACCGCTTTGTAGGTGCCTTTTTAAATGTATTAGCACTTGTGAATCAGTTTTTTTGTGTGGAGTGTCTTACCATCATTCCACTAAGAAAGAAAAAAATGTTAGTCAATTGCATGGAAATCCGCCACAAAGACCAAACTTACAGTTGCCCATTTCTCAATGTGTTTGTCCGCCGCGGACAACCACTTCTTCCGAGAGTTCTCTAGTGTGAGATGATTAGTGTTGCCACACTGCGGGAATCAAAACACGAGATGGCCATGAACATACTGAGCTTTTTCAGAAGCGACTTGACAACCTGGTTCTTCAACTCGTCATAAATTCCGCTGATGAGGGCTTGGATAATCTGGACAGATTAGCATTATCAATCGCTCCGATGGAAATTATCCTTACCTTTCTTGGAGACTTGATGATACGGTCCAAGTTCTCCATCCTTTGAAGCTTGGATTGGCTGCAGGACATCTCGACTATGGCAAGAAATTTCTGAAGCCGATATTTGCATTGATGCTCAAGGGTTTTGAACTTCCGTGAAGCTGGAAGGCGATAGAGGTGTCTTCGAAGAGCCGGAATATTGGTTTGATCGACAGTCATGCCGCCGAGAATGTTTGACTGCTTCCCCAAAACACAGTCTCGGTAGACCGTGTTGCTAACGCAAAATACTGGCAGGAAAGCGTCATCCCTCACAGCATTCCTGTACTCGGTCCTCCAGCTCTCCGCCGTCTGATTGTCGCGGAAGCCTCTCAGCATGCCATAATACTGGCATGCGAATCCTTTTTCCATAGCCCTGGTAATTCCTCGTTAGCATAACCATCTGATTTTGAGGACCAAAACCAAAAGCTTGCGATAATTCACGGATTCTCTTGGAATACTCCTCCCGCAGACGGGCTACGTCCACTCTCTCCCTCAGATCACCAAGTTCTGCCCTTGTCTTCTCCAATGCCAGCGCGATCGGGACAAGTCTGTTGCCCTCCGTGCCTGCAGGGCGTAGAGGATGATTTGGATCTACGCTGTCGCTGATTTCCTAGAGAAAGTTGTTATCGATGTACCATGATATGATTGGAGCATACTCACATCTGATTTTGTTATGACCACGATTGAACTTCCACTCTTTCCGCGCTTGAATGCGTTTTTGAGTTCCTTGTAGATTGTGTCATTGGACTCATTTCGACACATGTCCGCGACGACAATAGTGTAGTCCATCTTGCGCATGTAATCGTTGGACGTGGACACCCGAGTCTGATTTGTGTCTCCAGTCCCAGGGAGGTCGACTAGTACGATAGATTGGTCCAGCAGTGGCGAGTTCAAAAAAGTCCTGTAAAAATGAATTCAGCAATTTCAACATTGCATATACAAGTCCGTAGGCATACCTGACATGCCGGACAATCGGCCACAGGGAAGGTTGAAGCTCGCCGTCTTCAGAAAGGCGTGCACCTGATTTCATGAAAGGGTCCAGTGCTTTGGCAAGCTTGCCGGCTCCATCAGCCGAAACGATTATCTTGTTCGTTTTCATGTCAATTCCAAGTCCAGACATGTACTCTTTCAACCGCCCGCACAATGGGCCATGAAGTTTGGGGTCGTTGTGGCCCTTAAATGTCATCAGGAACGCTTCGGTGGAAGCGGTCGATTTGAAATGCTCGCAATCGGCGAACATCGATTTGAGTGCATCAATGCAAGCCTTGGAACCTTTGCTGAGCTCTCCCCAGGCGACTTCATCGTCGACATCCTTGTTCCCCTTGAAATCAAAAAAGTCAGCAAGATAGTTGATCAACATCTGTTTGCGTGTGGCTTCCGGGAGGAAGTCGATTTCTGCTTGATAGATTGCTCCGCATCCAGAGGTTGAAGCGCTGAATTCTTGCACGACTGCTGTGCAAGCCCTTATACCCTCAGACTAAAGAGCAGTCAGCTGTTTTCCAGACTTGGAAATACGGGAAAGTAGAAATACCTGGGGGGCAACATCTCCATCCAGAGCGAGGAGGGAATTTATCAAAGAAGACTTCCCCCTGCCTGTATCGCCTCGAAGTCCAATGATAACCGCATCAGGGTATGTGAAGCTGGCAAGCTCATGGGCATGTCTCCTGAGAAACTGGACGTCGGAATCGTCATCGTGCCCTTCTTCCTCCAGAATGTCTATGAAGCGTCGGTACAATCCTCCAAGGCATCTCTCAGCCTCGTGGAAAGAGGGATGGTGCACCTCCGTGTTTGGTGGCGCCTCAGAGTGGGGATTGTGTCGGGCAATGGGCTTGGATTGACCACTATGGCCGGAATCGTCCTCGTAGTATGGCACTTCAATGAGGTAGGCTACAAATGAGTAGTCAGTATTGAGCCCACAATTTACAGTCTGTCAGAGTCACCTTGTTTTCCGTTACTTTGGCTGGTTGCAATTGAAGTTGCAGAGGATGGTCTGTTCTGAAACTGAGAGTTGGTCGGATCTGGTTCGGTTTTGATTTGTGGGTTAGATGAGGCAGTGTGCAGGTGACCTGTCGGCGCCATGGGAGCTTGTGGCGCATTCCCGAGAATGCCTTGCTCTGGCCTCACCTGGGATGGGGTAGTGAATTGCTCGTTGGGGTTGAGGGAATTCCGGGCATCAGTGGACGGCTTGTGCGCCTGAGCGCCATTCCCTTGCGAAGCCCTCCAGCGTTTGAAGTCATCCATCTCTTCCGGTGAATCGAAAACGGCTGTCACCGGGCCAGGTGAAATTGCGTCCATCGACGGATGAGGTTGTTGTTCCAGATCAAGATCCATAGTTGGAGCGAGAGCTGTGATGCTTTTTGAAGATTGACGAAGAGGACCTGTACTCATCGCGTTGTTGTAGGGAGCAGCTCGACCGTAGCTCCCATCCTCAGCCATGGTGAGCAAAGGCCTACGCCAATGTTCACGTAGCTGTGTGAGGTTGAAAGCTGACGGCTTCCGAACAGTAACAACTCTTGATGGGTGAAGGGCTGGTGAAGAGATGAGGAAGACGGGAGTGTTGCAAAGAAAGGTGGTGCAGAGAGGAGGAGTGATGAAGAGGAAAGAAACGAGGAGGTGCTGATGTTTGGAGGGAGTTGTTTATGAAGACCCAGATCACAGAGCTGGTCGGGGGAAGTCGTGTCCGAAAAGGGAAGCGTGGACGCTCGAACTGCAGGTGCCCAAAGAGAGGGAAAGTGCGAAGACGCGGTTGAGCAGCGTTTTCTTGCGCGCACCTCACCTGCGCAAGCTAAGAGGACATTGAAGATCATGAGCCTCCACTCAAATCTACAGCTTCTTGTTATGTTCTTTGACTGATTTTCTTGATGAACACTGCGAGGAGAGCTAGACGTGTGCGACACCAAAGTAATGCTTGTGGTCACTCAACGTCTTTGATACCTCATCCTCCTCTTCACGACAGACATTACAATCATGCTTGCCACGGTATCACGTTTGTAGCATAGCATCGTAGAGAAATTGATAGGGAGTGATACGGAGATTGCCAACGCCATCTTCCTCTGCCCGGCCAAGTCGTACAGCGCAAAGAGGGTAGAGGCCGAAGTACAGAAGCTCCACGATTACAAGTGCTACAGCGCACGACTCGAGGACGGCAATAGGCTCGAGGCGGAGGGATGGTCTTACTCGCTACATGTAAGCCTCAGAGTCGTGAGAATGACCGAAGAAAGTTTGCATCGCTTATAGGCATTGGGCGCAAAGTACGGCGGAGGAATAGCTTTAACGGCGCCCCTCATGTCGAGACCTTCTTCAAACGGCGGTATCCGCATTCTGTTGCGCATGGCAGAGGCACATGGCAAACCAGCAAAGAGGTCATTCATGCCGCGACAACAGTGCCAAAAGCGAGCAAGACGGCGGCCGAGGAGTGGAGGCAGAGATTTGGCCAAGACACAATGCGGACAAGATGCGGGCTGGTGGGATTTTGGGGGAGATGTAGGCTAGCCGTGTCGGGCTAGGAGACGAAACCGGTAACGAATCGAAAGGCGAAGAAGTAGTGACATCAGCCGCGCAAGCAGCCTGCCAAGCTGAGTTCACTTCAGCCCAGCAAACCACGCCAGCCCCACGAACCGAGGAACCAAGGAACTACCAAACATCCTTTCAACGACGCAGGGCACGCAGGGCCCTTCCCGCGCACTCGGCCCCCTCGATTGGCCAGCCCGAAGCATCAATTGCGGGAAACTCTGTCAGATTTGTCCACAAGACACACACTATCACCACATCAGCCACCATGCCTGCTTTCTTAACCCGCCCCAGACCCCCCGGTCTTGATAATGAGACGCGTCCCCTTCTCAACTCCTCTCCTTCCTCTACTTCGCGCTCCAATCTCGCGCGTGTCGACGACGGAGAGCAATCATGGACCGTGAGCGCCCGGACAAGACTCCAGACACGGTCCACGAGGTGACGCAACAACGCTCCTCGTCTAACACGAGTCAGGACGACGATGCTCATGCCCAACATGAGCAACACCAATACCAGGACCTCAGCAGGATACAATCGCACACCTCGCACGTCGTCTATCGTGTCTATCGGCGAAGATGGTTCGGATTGGCTCAGATTGTGCTGTTGAACATTATCATCAGCTGGGATGTAAGCACCCATGGCCCTCAGTTCTTCGCGAGATAAAGAACAAGGCATTGACGAGCAACGACACAGTGGTTGACCTTCTCCCCCGTGTCCATCGATGCTGCTCAGTACTTCCAAGTGTCTGAGACGGCCATCAACTGGTTCAGCACGGCCTTCCTCTTTTCATTCCTCGCCGCCGTGCCGTAAGTAGACATCCAGCCAACCAACCACCACGGCCACCGCCACGCCCGCCCTCCTACCTATCTCAGCACCACCCGTCCGCTAACACGATCTGCAGTGTAACCATCCCCATTCTCCACCGCGGGCCCAAGCCCGCCATCATCGCCGCCTCGATCTTGCTGCTTACAGGCTCCTGGATTCGGTATGCAGGCACGCGCGCAACAGGCGGCCACTTTGGCGCCGCAATGTTTGGACAAATCCTCATGGGACTCGCGCAGCCCTTCGTCCTCTCCGCGCCGACACGCTACTCGGACCTCTGGTTCACAGAAGCCGGCCGCATCTCCGCGACGGCCGCGGCCAGTCTGGCAAACCCGCTCGGCGGCGCGCTGGGGCAGCTGGTGAATCCGTTCTTGGTCAGCAAGGCGGCAGACGTGCCAAACATGGTGCTCTTCACGGCAATTTTGTCCAGCGTGGCAGCCATACCCTCGTTCTTCATCCCCAGCGCGCCGCCCACGCCCGCTAGCGCGTCCTCTTCATTCCCGCAGACGACGCTGCGCGAGAGCCTGCGCCTGATCGCGCGCTCGCGCACCTTCTACCTCGTGCTCGCGCCGTTTGCCGTGTATGTCGGCTTCTTCAACGCCTTCGCCTCGCTGCTCAACCAGATGCTGTATCCATACGGCTTCTCCGAGACGGACGCCGGCATCTGCGGCGCATTGCTCATCTTTGTTGGGCTGATATTTGCCGCGTGCCTGTCTCCTCTCATGGACCGCCGCCATCCGAAGCCGTTCATTTTGGTCATCAAGATTCTGTGCCCCGTCGTCGTGGCTTGCTACATCGCCTTCATCTTTGCGCCGCCAACCCGCACCGACGCCGCGCCGTACATCATTGCCGCTATCTTGGGCGCGGCGTCTTTCGCGCTTGTGCCGACGGCGTTGGAATACTTGGTCGAGACGACGTGGCCGGCGTCGCCAGAGATAGGCTCGACGCTGTGCTGGGCCGGCGGGCAGCTGCTGGGCGGCATCTTCATCGTCATCATGGACGCGCTCAAGGAGCCGGGCTGCCTGAACACGGACGACTGTCAGCAAAAGGGCAAGAATAGCACGGGCTGGAAGCCGCCGGGCAGCATGTGGAAGGCGCTCATCTTCGAGGCCGTCATGGCCATCGTGGTGCTGCCCGCGCCGCTGCTTTTGGGGGTCAAGAGGCTGGGATTTGGTGATGCGAGGAGAGAGGGCAGGCTCGAGGCTGACGAGGTTGAGCGCGTGGGGGAGCGCATCGCGAGCTCGCACGGCGATGTGGTTGAAAATGCATAGATTTGGCGCATATGGATGGCGTTCCTGGCAGATGTAATTTTTCTCGTTGCTCTTGATATCCTTCTCATAGTCAAGTCATTGGACGGCGCATCCTGGGTTGTTAGATCAAGTCAACAGTCAAACGAACTTCAAAGACCTCGGAATCGAAAAGTGGTACTCATCGTGGGTCGGACAGCAGGCCGGCACCACAAACGCAAAGCATGGAGTCGTGTATGAAATATCTATGCCATTCGCAGCAGAAGTCTCTATTGACCTGCTAACACCATCTCGTAGTATACATGCTGGAATTTCGGAGGGAGGGAAAATGGAAAATGGGAAGGCTGTACAGGAACGCTTTGTCTTTTGTCGGTCGTCTATCGGATGCCCGCGAGGGGGGGCTCGAGCGTACACAGGCTTGTCGGGTCGATCTCGGATTTTTCGCCGCACCCGGTCGTCTTCGTTGAAGAAGAGGGGGTTTCCGTCGTTTGTGAGTCTCGAATTTGGCTATCGGCGAGAACGGAGGTTCGTTTACTTGAGGGCGGCGAAGAGCTTGGGGGCCGCGCACTGGTTTGCGCAGTGGACGAGGTGGAAGACTGTTTACATCATCAGTATTGCGGCGTTGCAATTGGCTCCCAGGACTCCGATTCTTTCTTCGCCAGCAGGACCACAGGCTGCTTTGGACTGTTCGGATCCCTTGTGTGTGGGTGTGCTTACACTCCTCAACGCAGTCCTCCTCTGCCTTGCCCTTCTCCTCCTCCTGCTTCTGGACGCGCTCGACGCAGTGCTCGTAGTGGTGCTTGGCCGGGGCGCATTCCTTGGAGTTGGCGCACTCTGCAATGGATGTCAGCCGCCGTCGCATACATGTCGTGGGCTTGAGACTGCCAATCGCGCTTCAATGACTTCCAGATGGAAGCCAATTGAGAGGCCCTGGTTGGCGTGCCCTCCGGGATGATTGTAGCGACTTACCCTCCTCAAGCTTGGGCTTAATGTCCTCAGGCTCCTCCTCTTCCTCCTCTTCTTCCTCGGCGGGCTCCTCCTCGGTGGCTTCCTCTTCCGCGGGCTCGTCCTTGGAGGTTTCTGTGTCCTGGCCTTAGCCTTCGTTCATCTTGAACTTTTGCATCTTTGCTTCAGCCTCCTGGGGGCTCTGATGGCCCAGTGAAGCCGGAATGAGGGTGCTCGCGCGGCCGCGAACACTCGCTATTCCTCTCTGCTCGGCCGCTCCCTCTGTTGTACGTACCCTGGTCCTGAGAGTCGTTTTCCTCGGCAGCTGGGGCCTCGGCCTCGACGGGCTGGCCGGCCAGGGTGGAGTAAACGTCGGAAAAGAAGTCTGCGAGACCCATCTTGGACGATTGGGATGCGGGTTGCCGTGAGGATCGTTGGACGGGGGTGGGCTGGTGGGCTTTGAACGGTGAGGGCGACGCTGGCTCGGGAAGAATCGTCGAGGTCGGCCGGAAGCTTTGGAAATTCGCGCTAGGCCCTTTATGTAAGCGTAATCCAAGCCAAATCACTGGCTGGCCACCACGACCGACGTCAACACCACATTTGTTTCACGGGTTTCATCAATTGCATGTGTTTACGCTCGCGGAGTGATCAAACTGCCTGAAATGGCAATGTGTCTCGATTTTGGCAAGTCTACAGCAAGATCCTGGTTCTTTCCCATGAAATCCTTTCCCATAAATGCATCAAAAGCTGTAGATTGGTATCAAGCATGAAGAGCACTAAGAATGTGCCAGGCTCATCAGTTGAATCCATTTGCGCATTCCTGATCGTCTTATTAGCGGTGTTGTCTCTGCATTAATGGCACGAATCTTACCTGCAAATCACAGAAAACAACTGCAATGCGGTATCCAGGATAGCCTCGGTCAGCAAGCAGTTGAGCGCTGCCACTACCAGGAGTCGACATAGTTCCCGTCCCAAAATGAAAGGGAGCGGGATGCTGATGGGATTGGGGTCGAGACTTTGGGCTCAAGGAAGCTCGTCGTGTTCTGATCAGCACGAGAGTTGACTGGCCGGCGGTAAGGTGGGATGATGTGTCTCTCCGATTGGGGGTTTTGGCTCGAGAAGGCCCTCGGTTTACCGATAAGTACGAGAGTCGACTGGCCGGTGGTAAGTTGGGATGTTGTATCTCTCCGTTGAGGGTTTACGGGGAAGCTCTCGGTGTACCGATCGGCATGAGATCTGACTGGCGGCGGAGCGTTGGTAGGACGTATCTTTCCGTTGATGGTTTGAGCTTGAGGAGAATCTTGGTGTACCGATCATTGCGAGAGTCGACCGACGGTGGCGAGGTGGGATGATGTCTGTATCCAATGAGGGTTGGGGCTCGAGGAGGCCCTTGGTGCACCAATCGCACGAGAGTGAACTAGCCGCGGCGGGGTTGGATGTTGTATCTCTCTGTTGAGTGTTGGACTCGAGGAAGCTTTTGTGTACCAGTCGGTGCGAGAGTTGACTGGTGGCGGTGGCGGCGAGGTGCGAGGGTGTTCCCCTCCTAACTGTCATTAGCTGGTGTTGAAGTCTGAAGGAGACGGATGGCTTACTTGAGTGTGAATCAAAATGTCTTTTTAGTTGAGAGTTGAAACTTCATGTGGATACAAGGGAGCTTCTTTGGTCGACGCGTCGCTGTCAACCGGAATGCATAGATGTCGGTGAGCTCAGCAACTTTACCCTGGGCTTCGTCGCGGTAGAGTGCGGCGACGATTTCCCACATCCTGTCTTCTCTTGGCCTGAAGTCGTTCGACCCCGAGCGCAAGACGTCCTGCTCGCTGTTGCAAGCTCTTGCAGAGCGGACATATGCCGCTTCTTCCACCTCCTGGTATGTTGGTATTAATGGAAGCTGTGGAGAGCGTGTATCTTCAAGATGGTCGTTTAAATGACTTTCAAGGCAGTTGGATGAGCCTAAAGGACGCAGAAACGGTAGATAGTTGATGCGAAGGCTTTGGACGAACGATGAGGTGGTGGTTGAGCGTCAAGGGTTTGGCCTCGATTGGCGGCGTGGAAGGTGAAAGTTCAGAGATAGACGTCCCTTCAGACCTCAAGAGCTTTGCCCGATCTTCTTGCACAGCCAGCGGGCGGCTTTTTTGGGAGAAGCTTGCAACTGTCTCGCAGAATTAGCTTATTTCGATTAGAAACCACTAGTTGGTAGTGTGGACTTACGCAAACCGACAGAGGTGGATGTTTTGCCAGAGCACATTGTCCAAGCCCACAGCGACCAGTATTTTGTCAGGACCCGACCATACAGGGCGACGAGAAGGTAGATATGTTGTTTGCACCCGGCCATACACAGCCAAACAGTTGCTCCTGGAAACTGTTAACAACCTATTGAGTGAGAGGCAAAACACGTCTGTGATGACGCTGCTGGGAGAGGGGAGGGAAGTACTCACGTTGACAGGCTAGTCCAGCACTATTTGTACAAAATTACACCGCCAGCACTCACTTGCGACCGCGCCCTTCGGCGGCGGCCAGGATCAATCTCATCTTAGGGGCCATCTCCGGTCCCACCGGCCTCGGCCTTGACCGAGCCATGTCGCGTGGAGCTGTACTCGGCGGCGACAGTGTCATGAAAGCAAGCACAGGGCTTGAGGCTCGGTTAGGCGAATTGGCAGTGGCAGGCTGGTGGGAGATCGGAGACGGCACCCTAAGAGAGGTTGATGGCGAGAGTGCTGGCGGGATGTCGGTGGAGGGAGGAGGCGACGGCTGGGCAGAGTCGTTGCGGGCCTGGTACTGAGGTAGCTCCATGCCGGAGGCCGCACTACCTTCTGTATTCCATGAAAGCTTGTCGCGGAGAGCGCGAAGGCGCTTCCGCATTCTGGACATACAGTACGTAGGCGTGTATCCGGCACAGAGCAGAGCCGTCAGTACCAAGGTCACCGCAACGACTCCGACCACAGCAATCGCAACGATCAAGGAAGATGGGATCATTTTGAGGAGATCTAAGGTAGTGAGCGCGTTTGATCTCTGCTGAGGGGGTCATGGTGGAGAACTTACGGAAGCGCTTGTGGAGCAGGTGATCTCGGTCAAAATGGTGGAGAGGAGAGGAAGAAAGGGAAGAAAGATTCGCGAGGGAAGGAAATATAAACACGCGTGTGGGCGCGCGGGCGAGCTAAGCCGTATAGGGAATATACTGGTGGTGGAGAGGAAAGAGGTAGAGGCAGGGGTGGAGGAAGGAGCGACGAGGGCTGCCTTCCCAATCGGGACGAGGCGACAAACGAGTTGAACAACAACAATGCTTCCTGCTACAATGCTATTTTCGGGCCCTTTTGAATGCAAAATGCCGACCACCTCATGGTCCCTCCATGCAAATGAGAAGTTTCCCGGCTATTTCATGCTCATCAAGCAAAGCAAGCATTCTGCTCTCCGCATTGACAACATGAGTCGCCCATGTGTACAGACCCGCTTTCCTCCATGCTATATCTACCTCGTCGACCTTTCTGAATATGGGGTCATACCGGGTGTTTGTCAAAAAATCACGCAGGGGATGCGATTCGTGCAAATTGTTGATCCAATGTCGTGTCCGCGACCATTTGGGGCCATGGGCGTTGTCCGCTGTGTCAAGTCAGCAAAGACCCTTGACAACAATGGGTCGTACTTACACAAAAACACCCAGCTCTCACAGAACCACATCATCCAGGCCTGTGCCTCCATATCCTGCTCACGAATCTTGTCTAGCGACTGCGTGTCGAAGACGGCTTTGGCCATACGCTCCCATCTCAGGAAAGCCGCTCTGTTGTCCTTTCGCAACGTCGCAAGAGCCTCGTCAAGCGTGACCCATTTCTTTTCAAGCAAAGCTCCCTCGAGCAGGTCCACGTTCTCCTTCAAAATCTTCATTTGGCCGTCCCGGTACATCTTTGCGTACCGCTGCTTGTCATTGGCGGGCGTGGGCGGGAGCGAAACGACATGTTGGTCGATGTTGTCATACTTGGTTGCAAGGACCTCGAGCAGGTCACACCTCGCAGAGAGGGTGTTCCGCCATGATGCTCGTTGGCTGTGCTGGTGCCTCTTAATCACTTCCAGAACGGTCCAAAGAGCGGGTGGGATGCCAGACTCGGTGATTTTGGGGAAATCTTCCAATTGAACTGGATAGAGACCGCCGTAAAAGTCTCTGCCTCGAACGTAATGAATCTGGCTTGGATCCCATTCACCAAGTATTTCTTCGAGCTCTTGGACTACAGGCGGAGGGAGTTGACCGAACCTGATGGCCACAACGTCGCAGGGATTATCTTGGATGCAGAAACCGTAGCCATTGAGCACTGCAATCATTAGTATCTGAGATGCCAAAGCTGCACGCAAACTTACACTCTTCGTTCCCTTTTCCACCATAATTGTTGAAAACTGGCTGGCTTTGAACAAGTGGCTCTTCCGACTTGAGTGAAAAGGAGCCCCTGTCGAAGAACCAGTTGACTTTGGTAGGGAATTTGTGGTTGAGCAAGTCTACAACGGGCAGCAGAACACGATACCGCTCGCTCGCACCGGGGTCTGACGGGAAGCATCTGGACGTGAAGATTGTTGCAGCCCACTTGTAGATTTCCCTACATTTCACGTGAGTCTCGAGTACTTGAAACAATTAATTGACATGCCTTACAATGAGAATCGACCGAAATCAAGGCCAACGTGGTCAAGGGCCGTACGGCACCGGGTGTACTCATTTGCCCATTGAACTTCTCTCTCGCGCCATGCCGCGTTGAGGTTTGTCCCACGAAGCCAGACCGTATCGCCGCCATTTCTGTCATCGAAGTACATGGGAGTCGTCATTTGTTCCGGTCTTGGCAGACAATGGATGTACGGAGCCCATAGCGAGCTGTCTCTTAAATTCCATTCTTGAATGAGAGCCAGATTTGCGCAAACCTGTTCTGGGAGTATTTCGCGCAGCTCTGGTGGAATTCGGTGGTACGAAAGTTGCAGCTTGGGAGGGCAGACGCATAGTTGAATACCACCTGGCGGAGGTTCAGGGATATCTTCTTTCGCATAGGCGTAAATGCCGCCAGCGTCGTCAAGGCGGAAGAGCACGCTAGGATGGATGCTGCCGCCGTTCTCAATGAACCACCTTAGCAGCCGCCTAATGTCTCCTTTTTTGCTCGCATCTGTCCGGCAAATGTTCTCTCTTAGCACAGTCTCTGCGGTAACCATTCTGCTTTTGGTGGCGCGGTCTTTCTGAGCCACGGACTGTGAAGCGAGAAAAAAATACGGGCCTCTGTCGGGCGGCCTCCGAGCAAAGGCAATATCAAGAAGCAGTAGGTCTTGATGTGCCGTAATTGAAGCACTCAATTGATGACAGAATATTGGCGTCGAATCGAGATACACGGCCAAAGATGCAATGGAGCGGAAAAGTTGCTGTGGTGTTCTGGATTCGCCTCGTACAGGCCATGACATCAAAGGCACGGACGCGCCTGCAGCTTTCGTTCCTGTTGACCTCCACTCCCCCCATCCCCACAACTCGACACGGACCTGCAGCTATCGACGCGTCGGCTTTGGCTTTCCCAATCAAGCAGCTCACCTCTTCCATCGTATCTCACTTCACGGCGTACCTGACTCTTGCCAGGCCGCCCCACCACCGCTCCGAGATGCTTATAACCCAGCCAGGTACAATGTTGTTGCGCGCGTCCCACAGCGCCTTCTTTCCGCCATAATGGTCCTCCGTCTGATTCTGGCCGTAGCAGCCTACCTTTCTCTCTCCGCCGCGACCCTCCACGCGCCCCGCACCTCCAGCACCTGCTCAAAACACGATCTGAGCGTCCTATCCTGCTCAGCGGAAAGCCTGACAACCGATACGTGCTGCGTCGAGTCTCCCGGCGGGCTGTTGCTGTTGACCCAGCTGTACTCTGCAACAGCTGGTGGACCGGAGGATACATGGACGCTTCACGGAATGTGGAATGACTATTGCAACGGGAGCTACCCGGCCTCTTGTGACAATTCGCGAAACTACACGGGCTTTGCTGAGATTCTGGAGGACTACGACCAGCTGAGCCTGCTCGACTACATGCGCGTGTACTGGAGAGTGCGTGAAATGAAAGATATTTGTACCGCTGAGACTAAGCTTTGCTTCCAGAATGACCCTGTGATTACCACTACAAACGGCACCGATGAGCAGCTGTGGGAGCATGAATGGGCCAAACACGGCACGTGCATGACTACAATCAGACCGTCGTGCTATGCCAATTACACCCAATACCTTGAGCTTGTCCAATTCCTCAATGAAGCGGTGCATCTCTACAAGCAACTACCAAGCCAGGACTACCTCGGGGCATGCGGCATCGTCCCCTCGAACAGCACCACGTACGCGTTGGCGGATATTGAAACCTGCTTCGTCCAAGCAACAGGCGGCTACCTGCCACATATCGGATGCAATGGAGACACCTTGAATGAGCTTTGGTACTACTACTATTTGGCGGGAAGGGTACCGCATGGAAACTATGTCCCAACCAACACCACATACTCAAGCACGTGTCCGGAAACGGGCATCGTTTATGCCCCCAAGCCAGCATCCTAGACAAACACGCAAGAATAGAAAGAGTATTTTCTGAATGCCAGCTATGTCAATCAACCCAATCACCTGAATCGGCTTCCACAAGAGCAACCTCTGCAAAGCGAATAATGGTCAACAGCGGACTGCTCGCATTGCTTTTCGATCATGTATCTACTGGTTGAATTGTTAGGTCCAGCTGATTGAGAGCCTTGATCAGATCCGCTAGTCTTCTACTGTATGCCTCAGAATAGAGCTTTCTTCAACTCTTCATCATCTTTCATTCCGTGGTAAACCTTGTCTCTATCCCATCGTCCAATACTTTCTTTAACCGCCTATTCGACACTCCCATGATGCCTCACTTGTCAAGGCTGCCAGCTGCTCCTCTTTTGCAATTCTGCACCTTTTGAAGTCCGCCTTCTGGAAGGAAGCCGCTCTTCATCTGTACGGTGCTGCCCTTGTTGACCCTTCGCGGCGGTCCACTTGTGCCTCCTGTCGTGATCCTCCGTCCGCTTCCTGCCAGAAAGCTCTTCTCGGGCTACATTCTCTCGCCATCCTCCCCCTCTTTTCTGCTCCATTTCCTCACGATGCATTTCTCTTCTAAGAAATCGGTCTTGATGCCTCTCTTTCTCGACTTCTTTTTCCCTGCGTTGTCTCGTTTCGCTTTCAGGCGGATCCGCCCGTTTGGTGGGCAAGACAGGTATCTCTGCCCTATCCAGTCCAGCAGCTTGCAGCATGGCCAGGCGCAGCCCATTCATGCCAAACAACTCGTTCCGATGCTTTCCAACGACGTGGAAAGACTTTGTCGCACTCACGCACAATACGTCTCTGATAGGCGGATTGGCAGATTCGACGAGCTCCTGTCTGGTCTGACGCAGTCGCTCGGTCCAGCCCTTGAGTGCCGGCTTCGAAGGAGCAACATTGGGCTTGACGTTCAAGCGCTTATCAACCTTGGTCATGACAATCTGATACGAGATGCCGGCCTGCTCCAGGATGCGGAAGATTTCCTCGTCGCGATTCGTCAGTCCGTGCTCGGAGCTGAGCAAGACAAAGGTCCGCCGCAGTTGCTTGCGCTTCGACAGGTACTTCAGAATCTCCTCGCCCTGCGAAGTGTCGCTGCCAAAGCCGTACCCAGGCATGTCGACGATGGCAATGCCACGGCCGGTCGATATCCACCGTTCTGGCTTCATCTTCCCATTTCGTAGCACGTTCTTAGTGCCGCCGTCAATGTTGCCGGCCAAAAAGACGTTGAGCGTCTTCGTCCTTCCTGCGCGAGGGCTCGTCACTGCAAGATCCTCTTTATCCTGTGGCTTGGAGGAGCTGGCGTAGAAGAGGGCGTTCAACAGGCTGCTTTTGCCCACGTTACTGCGGCCAATGAAGCAGAATTCGGGAATGCTGCTGTCGGGGAATTCGAGGAACTTGGCGCACGAAAAGGCGAACTTGGGTTTGTGCTGCTTGAAGAACCGACCGGCCGCCTTCAACTGGTCGTCTGGTGGTGCTTCCCCGTCTACGTAGAAGTGTGGCTCGTTGGGTCTGGGGAAGATTTCTCCAATCTCTCTCAACCCTGTGACCTGCTCTTCCGGTCTGTCCTGCTCTTCCAACATTGACACTTTCTCTTTTGAAAGCTTGCCGGGTCTACTGGGTTGACTCGAGATTGAATCTTCCCGCAACTTCTCATCATTGTCTTTCAACTGATAGGCCTCGCCGCTAGTCTCGAGTTCAGACCACTGAATGACATCGTCCTCGGCTGATTCAACCGTGTCAGCGGCCAGTAGTTCCGGTAAAGTTCGTCCTACTACTCGACCAAGTCTCCTACGTCGGCGGCGTGGTGACGAGAAGTCATCGAGTCTTCGTTGTTGCTCCTCTGGTGACCGTGTGTTTGATTGTGCTCTTTGGAAAACTATGCCATGATGTGGAATATTGAGGCTCTGTAGAATGCCTCGAGACACACGCCGAAGACATGTCGAAGATGCCCGGCCAGCTGCCTGCAACATTGCAGGACGGAGGGGGTTGTAGAAAATTGTCTATGAGCAGGTTGTCGGAGGTGATGATGCGCCGCCTCTCCTCCGCGGTCAGGTCCGCAAAATATCCGCCGCCACTGCATCAACTCCCCACCACGACCTGCCTCGTCTACCGTGCCCCAACCCAATCGAACCAGCTTCCAAGTTTTCCTTCGGCCAGCAAGTCTCAGCCTTGAGCTCCTCAACATGTCTCCACAGCTCCGCTCGCTCTACCGACGCCTCCTGCGGGAGCTGCCCTCGCGACCCGCCCAGCACGCTGCGAGCACGCGGTCCTCGCAATCGATCCTCTCGAACCCTTCACCGCTACAAAGACACATCCGCAGCACAATTCAAACGCCAACGGAGCATCAATCCGTGCGCACGCCCTCGATCGAAGAGACGGAGCAGTTTGCGCAGTACGCCAAGGCGCAGCGCATGTACATCACGCTGGTCGAACGATACAACCCGGGCGCCAACTTGACCGACGAGGAGCGCGTCAGGCTCACGGCCAGGAGGGTCGGCATGGATCTGCCGCCTGAGGTAGAGGGGTCCAAGGATTCTTGATGAGCAGGGTGGGGATCATGGATGGTAGAGGGTGCACACACAGCTTCATTCGACGGCCCGCGTCCATCCATTGCTACAAGGCATTGGGAAACATCTCAGAGTGGCATGGAATCACAATAGCGGGGAGAGCGGCATCATAGAAAAGGTCAATCGGGCTAAAGCATCTATGCGCATGAGGCGCCGAGAGTTGGGACGCAGCATGGTCAAGCCGAAGGAATCGGCCAGCTTTGCCAAAGAGGTTCAGTCTACAAGGTGGGAACTACATGGTAGAGATAGAGACGAGAGGCCACAGTCGGTAATGAAAGCGCCATGGACCATGGTAGAGAATAAGGAAATATCAAGCTCCAAGCATCTACAATCTCTGTCCAAAAGAGTAGCCACGGTAACGGTTCAAGTGCTTGGCTATGAACTAGGAAACAAAGCTCTGGTTGACACTCGATACTCGAAACTTTGAGAAGGCTGACACCGAACCCACATGCTGTGTGGGCTCAAGATCATGGGATTGCGATTCAAGACCTCGATCGCTCATCAACATGCTTCTCTACAACCTCCCGCGCCAGGCGAAATGATTATTGAAAAGCCCCCGGAGAACAGCCAAAACATCTTGAACCATGAATCTGCGACAACATGTCAGCGTTATTCGCGAAGAATTAAGCGCAAACAATGAAGAAATTTGTTTTCAGAATAAGCCCGTGTCACCGAGCATTCTCATCAATGCCAACGTGTGGCTATGTCGACCGTCGTGAGATTGAAAAAGAATCATCATGTAAAGGGAGGAGGGAAATCTTGTGTGCACGTACCTGGTCCAAGATCTGAAGACGTTTGGAGTTGAGGACCATCATTGATCCTACCGAAGCATGTTAGCCCAGGAACCTCTTTCGCAGTCTGGACAAATGCGTCGTTCGTGGGTTCAGAAAAGACAGTCTCGTCTTCGCCCGAAGGCTTGGACATATGCTTGTCATTTTGAAATGTCGTTTCATCATGTTGAATTCAGAATGCGCGTGTAGAGCGTAACGTACTCTTCGATGCAATGATTTGCTGAAGTAGGCCGGTCCTGCGACTTGTTAGAACGTGTCGATGTAGAAACCCAATCAATCAAAAAAGTTTGACCGAAAATTTCAGTTAAGCATGAATGGTATTAAAAAAAGATGTGTCTGCATGGGAAACCCCGATAAGACTCGTCATCTATAGGGTTCATCATGTCGGTTGGGCGGGAAAGAAATGTTTGTGACTTACCATTTCAGCAAGCTGTCAACGCGCGCACGTCACAGCTCAAGCGCCATGAATTGAAACAGCGTCGCTGGCCTGGGTATCATGTCTCAGCTTGCGCTCTAGCCATCGAATGAAGCGGTAGAAGAGCAGATGCGAGATCAGTGGGCGAGGTTTTCTAGGCCTGCCGCAATGGGGCATATCCGTCATGCTGTTCGGAGCCCAGTGCCATTCATCATGCGAAGTGGAGTGAAACAGCTCGAGGGGCGAGGTCGTACCATGATCAGACTTGCAGCACTGAGATCTAAGAGCTGTTAGCAGCTGGTCCAAAAGTGCAATGAACGACAAGGCGCGGTTGGAAAGCTTGTTCAGAAACAGCCATTTGTTGTACTTCTAGAGCCTGAGGCTTCAGACGGTAATTTCCAGCGTGTAAAACACGAGTGATCATCTTGTGGGCTTGTGGGAGGTGTGTGGGATGAGGAACGTACGTTGACGGTAAAACGGTGAGCAAAGGTTGCGAGTTCGGAGGCGTGGTCATCTACTTTGCAATCATTAGCTACATTCGCAAGGTTGCTGAATGAAGGTGGTGTTGCTGAGGCTTCTCAGACTGACGTGCAAGCAAGTACGAGTTTCATTTCTCGTTAGAGATCAAAGACTCTAGTTTGTATGCGGTTGCTATTCATCATAGAAGCGGGGAGGAGTGAGGGGACAAAAGCTTACCTGGAGCGCCAGCGCCGAGATCAACCACTCAGCCGCCCAATTTCATCGTGGGCGACGGTGGTTGTGGTGAGAGAGGGATGTTGGTGGTTTGGTGGTGGAGAGTACAAAGTTCTGCGACGAGCTGGAGGAAGTTTTGCAGCCCAGGCGGCCTCGCTTAGCGGAAAATCGTCGCCAAGTCGCAGGCCCCGGGCCGAAGCCGACCGGCCGCCGCCCGCCCCAGACTCCACCCGGTTGACCTTCCTTGGATGACGTGCCTGGAGAAAGACCTGGGCGTGGGTGGTTACTGATCAGGCCTGCGACTCAACACCACGAGCTTGGTCATGGCCACCGTCATCGCCAGGCTTCCAGCTCGTCAACGCCTCCTCTGAGTTTTCTCTCTCCTTTGTCATCAGCCCTGCGCAAGGACTCCAGGACAGGCAGGCTACAGTCCCTGCAGCAGCTTGCAATCGCTCTTCGGCGAAATATCATCGCGAGGGAGCTCCTGACTCCATCCCTGAACATCCTGCACAGCCAGAAGCAGCTCAAACCTCGCCGAACGACTGCCGACACGGACGATGTTGAATATTCGCTCAAACGCGCAAGCAACGTCTGGACCCGAACTCGGGGATGATACGGGAGTGTATTTTTCCAGGAACCGCCGCACCATGACCGCGCGCCGTACCGGTCCAGCTTTTTCGAGTTCTCGTGACGGGCGGCAAGCGCTCCCAGTTCTAGACTTGAGTCCTGAGTCTTCCGGCTGTCCAGCCCGACGGTCGTGGTCAAGCGGGAGATGTCGGGAGCTGGAGCGCATGTGGCGGCTGAGCTTCCCAAGCTCGAAGCTCAACGCGACCCCGCGTGCCCGCCTCCGCTGCCCCTCACCCTTTCACTCGCGGATCAGGAATTGCAGCGTCATGGAGGTTGCGCGTTTCATGGAGCGCCCGTCCTGGGATTCAACGTATATATAGGCCCTCTGGCCCTGGCCAAGTCCAAAACCAGTCTGCGCGCTTCCAGAATCAATTCATCGTGACATCAATTGAAGATCTTTGGGACCCGTTGTTTCCCACTGTTGCCGAGGAGGAGCGACCCAACCACGAGCCCTAAATCCTGGACCGAGCTACTCTCCGCGATCCCGACCCCAGCTGTACCCACTCCATTACTTCATATTGCCTTCCAGCTTCGACGGGAGCTTTGCCTACTTCTTAAGCTCTCCCGCTCCGTCGACCCGTCTCCATCCCACCATTTTCCTTTGATACCCCCCAAAACCTCTAGCTTTCACACCTCGACTCCACGCATCCACAATGGCTTCAAACGGCGACGCTGCTGGTCCTGTTGGACAAGAGAAAATCAACACCGACATCATCACCATTACCAGATTCTTGACTGAAGAGCAAGTCAAGGTCAAGGAAGCGACTGGAGACTTTACGTGCGGAACCCCCTTCCCGACTTCATCTGCCACAAACTGACGTCTGCGCAGCCTCCTCTGTCACGCCCTGCAGTTTGCTTTCAAGAGTATTTCCTACTACATCCGGAGAGCCTCCCTGATCAACGTGGGCACATTCTCCTACCTTACGCAGGCAGTCGGCTTACACTTTTCCAGCTTTCTGGTTTGGCAGGATCCTCGAATACGACTGGCGATGAGCAAAAGAAGCTCGATGTTATCGGAAACGACATCTTCATCTCGGCCATGAAGAGCAGCGGCAAGGTCAGAATACTTGTGTCCGAGGAGGAAGAGGAGGCGATTGCTTTCGACGAGCACCCAGACGCAAGATACGCGGTTGCGTGCGATCCCATCGATGGATCCTCCAACCTGGACGCCGGTGTATCAGTTGGAACCATTTTCGGAATCTTCAGGCTTCCCGAGGGCGCAAAGGGTGTCAAGGAAGACATGCTGCTGCCAGGAACTGAGCTTGTCGCCAGTGGATTCACCATGTATGGCGCATCGGCACAGCTGGTCATGACCATGAAGGGCGGTGGTGTCAACGGCTTCACCCTCGACAGCTCCCTTGGCGAGTTTATCCTCACGCACCCCAACATGCGGATTCCGAAGACGCGCGCCATCTATTCGGTCAACGAAGGCAACAGCTTGTATTGGGAGGAGCCTGTCAAGGAGTACATTGACAGTCTGAAGCACCCAGTGACGGAGGGCGGCAAGCCCTACAGCGCCAGATACATTGGATCCATGGTAGCAGACGCCTACCGAACGCTGCTTTATGGAGGTATTTTCGCGTATCCGGCCGACAAGAAGAGCCCCAAGGGCAAACTGCGGATCTTGTACGAATGCGGTCCCATGGCCCAGGTTTTCGAGAATGGTAAGCTTTCCGCCTGCTCGCTGTGGGTTTCGAGTACTGACGATCATCAGCCGGCGGACAAGCTGTGAACAGCAAGATGGAGCGGATGCTCGGCGTCGTCCCGCAACACATCCACGACCGGTCAGGTATCTTCATGGGTAGTTATGACGAGGTCCAGAAGGTCATTGATATCCACAAGAAGCACGGATACCTCAAATAGGTGGAGATGATTTGAGACTGCTTCTTCTTGTTTGCATTTTATGACTGGCGTAAAGCAAATTGCCATGCTGGGCTGGGAAACGGTGGGATCTGTAGCTGAATAATGTCATATCCACGTGAACGTCGGAATGTGATCGCAAAGAGGCAGTCGTGATTCCATTCTCTGCATCCCCATCAGCCCACGGCCTGCATGTGCAGAAGTTCGGGGAACGAGTGGAGGGGTTTATCTTGCCCACGCTCGCGTGCGGCAGTCCGGTTCGGAGTCGCTATTTTTAGCAGTGGTTTTTGGCTGATGGGAAACCTCCGAATCACGACAACATCTCTTCAACAGCAGACAGGTCTTGAAACGAGCGCGTTTACCAACACATAGGCTTGTCAAGACCCGCGCCGTGGCTTTTTTCTTCCTGCTTCTCGTGTTCCATAAAGCCGCGGTTTTTGTCAACGGCCCCCAGAATGGTCACACCGAGAATAAGAATTAAGCGCCCGGCCTTGTCCACCTTACTGCACATCCCTCCCATGCAGCTGAGAGGACCACATCCAAGTCTCTCATTCGTCTCTTCCCCTGCTCAAAGACCCTCGCTTCTGCAAGGTCGATCTGCTCCTATCGCCTTTGAGGGTATGGCTGCGCGACCAACGTTGGCAACCATGCTCAAGCACACCCGCTTGCCCGCTTCCCGCAGCCAATGCGGGCGGCGCTTGGGCGAATGGCGTTTCTATATCCACCTCCAAGACTTTCTTCTAGCTGCTCCTTTTACTTAGGCGGTAGCAAGGCACTCGTCCCAAAAACCATTTTTTGGTCACACCTCAGACAGCATCTACGCCCTGACCTGGTGGCATACGTACCAGGGATGATTTGAGCTGTAACGCCTCTTCCACTCCTCGCTGTGTTGCGCAGCACCATTTGTTCCAGCAGCCGCTGAACACTGCTTTTCTGAGCCCTCAGAAAATCACCAGACAGTCGAGAAGCGCCTCGCTAAAGTAAGGCTGTACCTGCTGCGACCATGGATTCCAACAATACGGTCCCCCTTCCTCCACCAGGCTCAGGAGCTTCCCCTGCGATGGTACCGGCTGTGGCACGGTCTCCCCCGTCGTCTGTATCTGCTGCCCAAAGGCGCATCGCTGTACAACCACCAGCTCTTACAACAAACGGCTTGTTTGGGTCGCAGCGTCAACAAGGTACAGCGTCCCTGCAGACATCCTTCTCTGCCATTACGCCCTCAAGTACCCCCTTCTCCCCACTGTTTGCGTCCAATCGAGGCACTTCAGTCCACAACTCTACGGCTCCTTCGAGCGCGTCGAGGGGAACATCACCAATGGCCTTCCGTGCGACTTCTTCGGTGGCCTCCTACAATCCGCAGGAGTGGAGTCGCTCTGGTCCCGTCAGTGGTCAATACGTACCCCACTCAGTGTCTTCGAGTGCCGTGAGGGGGACGGCAGACGCAACTGGCATGGAAGGTATGTTTACCCCTGATATTCTCGAGTCTTTTTCTGTTTGTTGAGGCCATGCTCTCCTTTCCTCTGATACTTCCTGAATGTTGAAAACTAAGTCTCTCCTTAACAGCAAATCTACCTTCTCCGCCGCCACCATACTCTCCAAATCCTAGACACAGCCTATCACAATCTGTGAACCCATCCCCGGTGATACCAGGTGGTGCTTTTCCAACGCATCAAGCCTCAGGGCCCAGGACCGGAATTCCAGACCAAAGCCCGTCGATCTCTGGGACGACTATCGGTGCAGGTGGTCTTTACCGGACTGCTGGTTCCTCAGAGGCGATCGCATCATCCCCGGCGCTTGCTTCTACAGCATTTCCACCACCTCCTCCCCGCAATGGACGAGATCGCTCCTCGTCTCGACCAAAAGATAGAAACTCCAGGTTCAGCTTTTCGGCTCTGAGGAACCGAGGAGGGTCTTCTGAGCAGGTTGTGTCCTTAAATGCGATTGACAGCCTGCAGCATCAGACATCCGAGGCCCTCTTGAGAACTCCAGCGCTGAACACAGGGGCGATTCCAATGTGGGTTTTCTTGACGATGTTTGCGTTTACCTACTGACATCTCCAGTCCGAATGAACTTGCTTTAGCCGAGCGACAGGCACCATGGAGTCCAGACAGCATAGGTCGCCCCCCGGCATCCCGCCGTGCTGCATCCACTGGCGCCATCGGGACCTCGATCCGCAATGAAGAAGCTGTACGCCAGACCAGAGCCCCTGCATGGACGCCGGGCATGCCTTTACCGCCGCCGCCACCTGGACCACCTCCGAGTGGTGCGCGCTCACAAAGTACCAACAGAGCGGCGGATCTTTCTTCCCGCGTATCAACCACCGAGTTGTCTATGCCAGAACCACGAAGACCTAACCGACTTGCAAGCACTCTGGGACCGATTCCTCCAACTCCAGCCGACTGGACAGAAGAGGAAGCCCGCAATCGGTCAAGGTCGCCCTATAGTAGAGCTCTGCGTATCACAACACCAGATCCACACCAATCAGAGGACAGCAACACAACGATGCCAGATGAGGTCCAAACAGCATATCCAGCAACCTCAGCTTCCCGCCACGACCTCGATCGTCAGTCTGCTATACGAGACCCCAGCGCCAGAGGCATCCGGGAGAGGCGCAGCGAGAGCCGTGCCGCACGCGAACGTGGCAGCGAAATCCAGACAGCAGTCGAGCCCAGCAACAACCCCTGGTTTTCTGCAATGGAGCCAGCGCGGCCTGCAAACCTTGTACTCACCAATGAAGGCGTCATTAGTCAACGGCGAAAGAATAAGCTCCCTACTCCAAATAGCGCAATGGATTTCTACTCGCCTGCAAGTGGACAGCCGAGCGCTAAATCGAGCAAGTCGTTTGGAGACTTGCCGCGGTCAAGTCACTCTACGCCACGTCAGACACCTCACAGACTGATAACATGTCCTTCTTCCTTTGGCATATCTGCGCCTACGCCTCCGTTTTCCCCAAGACACGAAGTGCTCGACCGCGAACCACGAAGTAATACTGCCCCAGCTCAATCGCTCAAGACGCTACCAACGCCGCCACCTAATTCCGCTCCAATGATTTCCACAATGAAGGCCCTCTCTACACCACAGGACAGGCCTCTGTCTCATATATTGCACACGCCAAACGATAATGTCCCAATGCCGGTTCCTCTTGTGCCTTCCCGTCCATCATCCTCTGCCTCTATTCCCATGTCTGCCACTAAGGCCTTGGGAAGGCCGACAGACCAAGAATTGTTCGCTACAGCATGTTTGGATAGACACAGGTCTTTTATCGAACGTGAAAGCGCTGCAGCGACAGATCAAGAGCGTTTGGAACTATTTGCCGATTTCATTGTCAACGAATCACGATTACGTCGAGACCGCTACTCGGGAGCATTCGAAGATATGGCAAGCGACATACTCGATTTGACAAGAGACATGTGGCGCAGCTACAAGACCCCGTCCACTGGTCGCCGGAGTACGACTCCGAACATGACACTCGATGGACCAGCAGCCGAGCGTAAAGACTCTGTCTCCTCGTCTGTTTCGGAGAGTCATTCTCATGCGAGCATTGCAACATCTTCGCCCGACTACAGCCCTCATCCACCAGTCTCGGCCTCCGATTCTCCCCTGAGCATTATCAGCGCCGCCAGTCATGGAGGCAGCCCTCGCTTTCAGCCCGGACGCGCTCGAGGCGACAGCCAGGGTGGTTGGCAACCATGTCTTTCCCCGATTCCCAGCATGGCAGTCAGCACTGTTCCTGATGAAGAGAACTCCCGGGGTCGCTCCGCCAGCCGCTGGTGGGAAGGCAGCGCCGACGGTTCGAACGGCAAAGACCGTATCAGACTCGAGAGGAGCAAACGTGAGAGCAAATATATGGGCGTTGCACTCGCTGAACTAGCCGAAGGGCAAGATTCATTCCAGCAGGAGGCATCAATGCCCGGTCCCAGCACATCACCTGCTTGGTATGGAAGCAATCAATACCCGCCTGAAAAGGTCGTCGGACCACCGTCACCAGCGAGCCCATGGGAGTCTCGTAGTACGCCAAACACGCCAGACCCCAGAAAACTCGATGTTAGCCGGCTGGTGACGCTCCCGCCGCCCTACCCACGACACCATCCTGCCGTAAACAACAACCACCCCGACCTCGCACCCATTCGAGCAAACTTGCGTTCGTTCCATGAGCTCGATGATGCCAAGCAGATCAAGGAAATGTACAAAGCAGCAAGCGCCTCTCTACGCGAAAGAGGACTGCAGGGGGAGAGGTCAAGGCGAGCTGAGCTGCGCGAAGAGATTTCGGACAAGATACGCGCCGGCGACATGACCTTTGCCGACGCAGCCAAGGCAGAGGCAGAATTCGAAGTGACGGAAGCGCAAATTACGCAACGACGGGTGCAGCAGGAATTTGACATGTTCCAGAAGGATGTCATGACGCCGCTGCACGCGCTCTTGTCGGAGCGAGTGCGCAAGGCCACAGCTTGCATCGACCACCTCCGAAGCGGACTTTGCAACGATGCGCAAATGGCCTCGCCGAACCAGAGCCTAGAGGAAGGAGACAACAAGCCCGAGATCTTGGAGAAGCTGACATTGCTCAAGTGGCTCTTTGAAGCACGGGAGAACCTGCACAAAGACTTGTTTGAGCTTGAGGGCGAACGGAACGAGCTCTACAAGTCTCTAGTCCTTACTCCCTACCGAGCGGCCAACAATCATGACAAGGTGCGCGAGGCCGAGGCGTTCTTCAAGAGGGATTCCTCCGATCGCAAGCTCAGCTACGAACGGGAGGCATTGGTCCGCTCCGAGGACCTGCTTGCGACTATTGAGCAAAATGTCACGCGCGGTGTCGAGGACCAACTGTCTGCCTTTTGGGACATCGCGCCCGGACTGCTGGCCGTGGTCCAAAAGGTACCGCAGCCGCTCACCGATACTTTCCAGATCGCCATTCCAGCGCAGGAGTTGGCTGAGAACCCGCAATATGTCGAGTTTCCTCTGCAATACCTCTTCAGTGTCCTCGTCCACTCCCGGCGCAGCGCGTATCAATTTATCGAAAGTCAGACCAATCTTCTGTGCTTATTGCATGAAGTCAAGGGAGCCGCAATGATGGCCAACACGCGCCTGCTTTGCACCCAACGCATCCAGGAGGGTGAGGACGCCGCGGCAATTGAGAGCGAGATTGCGGGCATCAGAGATGACGAAGAGCAGCGGCTCACGCTGGATTTGAAGGAAAAGGTGAGCACAGTCGAGGGGCAGTGGAGCATGGCGCTAGGGGAAGCTTTGGAGACCTGCTCGGACAGGGTCAAGGGATTCCTAGAGGACAGAGGCGGGTGGGACGAGAGTTTGCAGGAGTAGTGTTGGACGTTGGTTGCAGGCGAGGTTGGTTTGCTTGGGCACATTTGATTGTTGGTGATGGCCTGTTTGCGGTAGATGTAGAAGGAGCATGCATGGCGGCTACGTCATGCAAGAATGTTGGCAAACTGCAGGCATTGTTTGATTTGTTTCTAGAAGGCGGCTTGCTTGTTGAATACCAACGGAATAATCAGAAAGGGCTTCTTTGACTTGTCTGCGGGTCGTTTGTCTGAGTAATGGAGCTCTTGCCAAAGGCCGGCGGCGGGGAACATTGCCGAAAGGTTGAATGACGTCGGTAAGCGTGGATGACGGACTAGGTAGAGATGATGACTGGGAGGTGGGAGAAGTTTGGGGAAGTATCGCCATGCAGTCAATACCCAAATGTTGAAGTCCAGATGCAGGAGCAAAGGACATGTGATGTTGGTTGTCGGGAGTGGTGAGTGCCGTGGATGAGAGCCCTCATGTGTGCGCCAAGGGCCGGCCCTGCCGAATTTGGCGAGGCGGCTTGGCACAAAATTATTTCATTCAGACAAAGTCGGCCGTCCTCGCGACAAAGCCAACCCACCTCCCATCACAGTCTACACGCATACGCTGCCTCCCGAGCGAGCCTCTTTTTGAGTCTCTGTCTCTCTTCTGCCCCCGGTTCCCTCCAAAAAACTTCGTCCACTGAAAAAAAAGTTAAAAAACTGCAAAAAACCTCCAGTCCATCTGCCGGCTTCGACGCGACTGCAAATCTCAATCCCACCAGTCGCCCAGTCTGCTCCTCCACTCCAGAATCTTCACGAGCCCATCTTCTGAGCCCGTTGATTCTGCTTGTCGTCTCTCCCCAGTTGCACGACACGTCCTGCCTCAGCCGTCAAACGAGCTCGCTCTTCTCCCCATCGGTTAGCTGTTCTTTAGCTTTTTACTCAAGGTGAGCGAAGCCCACATGCCTGTCGCATAATTTTCGCGCACCGCTCGCGCCAGACCCTTCGAGTCTGCACCCTCGACCCTCAACACCGCTGACCTCTCTAGACAACACTATCAGCAAAATGTCTGCCGAGGTTGCCAACTCCGCTCCGGCCGCTGATGCCGCTCAGACGTCGCCAGTCGCTGCCGACGCGAACGGCACTGCCATCAACACCAACGTCGGCTCCGCGACTGCCGCCGAGGTGCCCACTCCCACTTCCGCCGCTCCTTCCGCGCACCAGAACTCGGCCTCGCTCTACGTCGGCGAGCTCGACCAGTCTGTCACCGAGGCTATGCTCTTCGAGCTCTTCTCCTCCATCGGCCAGGTCGCTTCCATCCGCGTCTGCCGTGACGCCGTCACCCGCCGCTCGCTCGGTTACGCCTACGTCAACTACAACTCTTCGGAGGATGGTGAGCGCGCTCTCGAGGAGCTCAACTACACCTTGATCAAGGGCAAGCCGTGCCGCATCATGTGGTCCCAGCGTGATCCCGCTCTGCGCAAGACTGGCCAGGGCAACGTCTTCATCAAGAACCTTGACTCCGCGATTGACAACAAGGCTCTTCACGACACCTTTGCCGCCTTCGGCACCATCCTCAGCTGCAAGGTCGCCACTGACGAGCACGGCAACTCCAAGGGCTACGGTTTTGTCCACTACGAGACCGCCGAGGCCGCCAACAACGCCATCAAGCACGTAAACGGCATGCTTCTGAACGAGAAGAAGGTCTTTGTCGGCCACCACATTCCCAAGAAGGACCGCATGAGCAAGTTCGAGGAGATGAAGGCCAATTTCACCAACGTCTACGTTAAGAACATTGACCTTGACGCCACCGAGGACGAGTTCCGCGACCTTTTCGAGAAGTTCGGTCAAATCACGTCTTCTTCGCTGGCCCGTGACCAGGAGACTGGCAAGAGCCGCGGTTTCGGTTTCGTCAACTACCTCAAGCACGAGAGCGCCTCCAAGGCCGTTGACGACCTGAACGACCGCGAGTGGAAGGGTCAGAAGCTGTACGTCGGCCGTGCCCAGAAGAAGCACGAGCGTGAGGAGGAGCTCCGCAAGCAGTACGAGGCTGCCCGCGCCGAGAAGCAGTCCAAGTACCAGGGTGTCAACCTCTACGTCAAGAACCTCACCGACGACGTTGACGACGAGAAGCTCCGTGACATGTTTGCTCCCTACGGCAACATCACCTCCGCCAAGGTTATGCGCGACACCTCCCCTGTCGACCGCTCCGAGAGCGAGAGCCCCAAGTCCGAGGAGAAGAAGGACAGCGACGAGGAGAAGAAGGAGGCTGAGGAGCCCAAGTCCGATGACGAGAAGAAGGACGGTGTTGACAAGCTCACCAAGGAGATGGACAAGATCACCATCAAGGGCGAGAAGAAGATCTTGGGCAAGAGCAAGGGCTTTGGCTTCGTTTGCTTCAGCAACCCTGACGAGGCTACCAAGGCCGTCACCGAGATGAACCAGAAGATGATTGGCGGCAAGCCGCTCTACGTTGCCCTTGCTCAGCGTAAGGACGTCCGCAAGAGCCAGCTTGAGGCTACTATCCAGGCCCGCAACCAGATCCGCATGCAGCAGGCCGCTGCCGCCGCCGGTATGCCCGCTCAGCAGTTTGTCCAGCCCCAGATGTTCTTCGGTCCTGGTCAGCAGCCTTTCATGCCCCCTGGCCGTGGCCAGATGCCTTACCCTCAGGGTATGCCTCAGGGTGGTCGTGGCGCTGGCTTCCCCGGCGGTATGCCCATGCAGGGTGGCCGTGGCGGACCCAACGCCCAGCAGATGCCTCCGATGGGCATGCCCTACCCCGGTGCTCCCATGCCCGGCGCCATTCCTCCCCAATTCAACCCCGCCTACGCTCAGATGCTCGCCGCTCAGGCCATGGGTGGTCGCGGTGCCGGCCGTGGCGGTGCCGTCCCCGGCATGCCCATGCCTGGTATGCCCCAAATGGCCGGCCAGATGCCCGGTAACCCCCGCGGTGGCCAGAACGCCGGCCGTGGTGGTGCTCCTCGTCAGCAGGGCCCCGGCTTCCCTGGTGGTCGTCCTGCTCCTGGTCAGGGTCCCGTTGAGGGTGGTCTCGACATGCAGGCTCTCAACGCCGCGCCTCCTGCTCAGCAGAAGCAGATGCTCGGTGAGGCTCTGTACCCCAGGATCCACACTCAGCAGCCCGAGCTTGCCGGCAAGATCACCGGTATGCTCCTCGAGATGGAAAATGCGGAGCTCATCAACCTGTAAGTCGCCCTTTTCGTGACCGGTCTAAATAGCATCACTGACTTGAATCAGCACCACCGACGACAACGCTCTGCGCGCCAAGGTCGAGGAGGCCATGGGTGTCTACCAGGAGTACATCAAGTCCAAGGGCGAGAACGGCCAGGACGAGAACCAGGCTCCCAAGGAGGCGGCCAAGGACGGCGAGGCCGCTGAGGAGAAGGCTTAAGCGCCTTTCTTGAACAAATTGTTTCGCGTCGTCGTCTAGATGCGTTCATTTTCTTTGATTCTCCCACTCGGCGTATGAGGCGTTGGGTCCGTCACTTGACTCCCTGGGTGGTGCTCAAAAGTTCTGAAGTCGTGCCGGTTTCCTTTCTTCTGAATCGGGGCAACGTCTCGCGCGACTTTTTCTTGGACGATGAGACGGATCACCTCTGCCGCAGACTTGGTTTTGTCCCGACGACTACTTTTCTCTCCGTCACAGCCACCCGAATACCCCTCAGTATGATTCCTTCCGTGTATCAACGATAGGAATCGTGCTTAGCACGCTTCTACTTCACCGGCACTTCTTCGTTTTCTTCCCTTTTTCCTTTTTCCCCTTTCTACGAATATGGGCATGTGTATCATGACAGTTTCTCACACTTTCAACGGAACGGATCAGCGGGCAGGATCACTGGCTGCCTCTTGTGTCGCCAATCTTATGGTGGCCTCTTTCATCTGCTCTGCTCTGGTCCTCAACTTCTGGCCAGCAGAAGGGCTCCGAACGGGCTGCTTTACGATGATGAGCTATGCACGGGGACATCGGGGGCAGGCATGTGGTTTCTTTTCGGCGCGAAGCGGAGGCGGGCAGGGCAAGGGCAGGCTGGGTGGCATGGTGATGGGACGTGGGAATGACGGAGAGAAATTGCCACGAGCGCGAGAGAGAGGGAGGGAATATGGCGGTGTTGCAGCTAGTTACTAACTCCAACACACTTTTACATCTTCCCCTAATCCTCTCGTCTTTGTTCATTCCTCTTTTCCGTCTTTTCCCCTTTGTATCCCCCGCTACCTATCTTGCTTTCTTATTGTAGCTATAGCTATCCCCCCAGACTGATTGACTGAAATGGGTATGTTATCGCTCTTGCCTTTTCGCCTTGTCTTCTACTTTCGTTGCTGCTCTCATCTTCTGTCGTTTGTGCTGGATTTTGCTGCTGCTATTGCTGCTGCTGTTGCTTCTACCTGCAGACATTAGATTGGACTCGGCGTGGGCAAGGGACCAGAGACTGGGTTGGACCTTTTAGATTGTTTCCGTGGTTTTTGCTCTTGGGTTTTCTCGGGGGAGGATGAGGAATGGGTGAGGGGACGATGGTCATCAGATTGTCGCTGCTTTCTTGCTATGGAAGGAGAGGAGTGGTAAGATGTGGAGTTGAGTGGGAATGGGGTCGGAAGGAGTCGGCGTTGGTGCTGCTACTGCTGCTGCGTCTGACTGATGGGACCGCTCGCTGAATACAGATACAGATAGAGTCTATGGATTCATTTCCACATGAGACGTGCGCGTTAATCAATCGTGATGGAATTGGTGAGGCAAGAGCGGAGCAGCAGGTTAGCCTCTTGTGGCGAGGCAGTGCTTAACGCGGCTGGCTTTGTGCATTCATCGCTGGTTGGATTCGCTCGAAGCGGTTGACTCAGAAACGGCTATCAGCTGTGCCTCTCATGCGCATGTTGCTGGATTGATGATTGTCTACGCTATGTGCTCGGGCGCAAGTCATGCGGACAGCATCAGCGTCGCCGACGGCTTTGCAGGACAGCGAGGTATAAAAGTGCACTGAGCACCCCTTTTTGCCCCTCCATCCCAGAAAAGTGCCTGCGTTTCTTTTGGTCGAGAGGTACGCGAAGTTTTTCACTGTGTGCGAGACTACGATCTTACAATGGCTTTTCAGGAGCACCGAGCTGGATCTTGCAGCGCTATCCAGTAGTGCCACTCGTCGTTCTACAATAACGACGACGAATATTAATAAGGATAAATTGTGGTGATTTGATGACGCTGGCATCGAGGTATCGAAATCTTGAGAAGGGAAAGTCAACACAAGCTGCCGGAAGAATTCATCGCCACCAAGGCGACACCAACAGCAGTAGATTCTCTGACTTCGACTCCGCGCCCAAAGTGTGATGAGTGCGGTGGTCGCTGACCAGCCTGACGAGGATGCGTAGTTGCTTGTAAGTTAGAACATGGGAGGGATCTTTTATACCTTGGCTCAGGGGTGATTGTAGCCGGCTGTCGTATGACTTTGACATGTGTCGCGAGCATGGATCCTGCGGACAAGGCTATGGGAGAAAAGGCGAATCTACTTGAGACTCCCATGCACATTCTGCTGGGCTGATTGCCTGCAACGCCTGCTCGTGTACAAGTCGTACGGACCAAGGATTTTTGAGGACGATGCAGCGTAGAGGTATAAAACCTCCCTTGCAACCCGTCGACACTCGAAACTCACCAGCTTTCCTACCGCCAAAGTGCGCAAAGAAGCACCAACTTTCAACACTGCTGGGGACCTGTGGTCCGGCGAGCAAGGCACTCATCCCTCAACTGCGCGAGACTCTTGCCGCTTGCGAGCTGCGCATCATTTCATTTGTTTTCTGTGAAAAGCTGGCCAACGCTGGGGTACTGCTTAATAATGATGATGCTCGTGATCGTACTTAGGTAGCGGTGATTGTTATCACTGGCAAGTCACGCTGATCTGAAAGCACCCGAGTACCGGAGTTTGGACATCTGTCAAGAAAGCGAAAGGAACGCCAGAAGGACAAAGGTATTGATAAATCGCATCAGCTCAAGAACCACCGCCGACGGACAAGTGTCCGGGATTGCTTGAGGTAGGGCAACTCTGTTGATTCTCTATTGGCAGTTACTGGCATGAACAGGGCAGGAGAGGGTGCTTTCTATACTTGAATTCAGGGTGATTGCCGTCGTGACCTTAACACGAGCCGCACGCATGGGCATTTTGAACGAGGTCATGGATAGGAAGAGCGCATGTGGATGTTCCGGATACGAGCACGAGAGTGGTCAGGCTCAAAGCAGGCGAGGACTGCGCTGAAACTTCTTTCACGGAGCCGTTGAATGGAAGCTTTAAAGGTTGCAAGCAGGAGCAGCCATGAGACTACCTGGTTCTAGGGTAGCGATACGGCGTGGCGACATGGATCAGTGGCGAGTGTTGCTGGCGAGTGTGGAAATTTTGCATGGCAAGGATAGACAATGCTGACGCTTATCAATCTAGCCGCTGCAGCTCTTTTGGTTCGGAAGTGTTGGCTCATGGTTGGCTGAATCGCTCAGGGGAAGGCTGTCGCGTCGCGTCGCGCATCTATTTTTGTCCAAATGGCAGCAAAAGCAACAGGAAACTTGAGTCTGTTGTGTGGAGGCAAATAGGCAATAAGTTTCGACAGGGTGAGTATGCGCGATATTTGTTGTGGTTTTCGTCTCTTGGTTGCGCACAGGTAACCAAGCAAGCTGCTGTAGAAAAGATGGCTCGATGAGGCATTAACAACTCCAGTCAGCAGTCACCACCACCGTTGACAGCGACTGTTTTGGTATGGCGTAGACCAGAAGTCACTTTCCGTGGCAACGAAGCGACTGGACGCCGGAAAGGTCCAGGTGATTGCACCAGTGTGCTGGAGGAGCAGGCGGGTGATCGACCATCACTACATAATGCGCCAAAGTCACCACATCCACAACGCCCCCAAGCCCGACCGGTTCGCTGGTAGAGTGGTTTGGGGGCGTCTCGACGGGAGAGAAGCAATGGGAGCCGGCCAGTAGTGCGAGGGTGCCGCCGGTTCGAGTCTGGTCAGTGCCGGCTCCCATTATTGAAACTCCCCTTGAGTGTATTATAAAACCTACCTGGGCCAGTCTACGAGCTGGCAGCTGGACTACGCACCAGTTCAGGAAAGGTTTGATAGCCTATAGCCCCACTGGGGCTATGGGTGAAGTTTTGCTCTTTTGCCGTCTCGTTCACCCTCGCCCTTTCCCTCTCGTCAACTTCGTGTCAGTCCTTTTGCCTGCAATCTTTTCCGATACCTCGCTTGACTTTTCATCCTCGCTTAGCGCATGTCTCGCCAGTGTTGGCATATTTTCCCATTCGTGAGCAGGAAGGCCAAGCCGACAACAACTTTCCTGTCGTGTGCTCCCTTCCAGCTTTAAACACTTTTGCAACGAACCAGCCATCTTCACGTTGGCGAGAACGTCATCATTGAGGACAAACAACGTTCGCCGCTTCGAGTAATTGCTCTGACCGCTTCTTTGTTCTTGGGTGGCAGGAGCTGATTTGCATCCACGGTAGCTAAGACGTTGGTATTGAAGTTGTACTCTCGCGTTGGAAGCGAGATTTTTAAATGACAGGCAACCTCTCAACAATAGGCGTGCGGAGGTGTCAGTGTTATGATCTGGGCCGATCCGCGACTGTTACAAGCCCAGGTGGAGTCCAACGCCAAGACGCATGTTACTTACAGGCAGCACCACGCCCTGAGTATATAAGGCCGATGATTTGGGAGCGATCGAGCGACACCGTGTGGTCCAGTAAGGCGTCTCTTTGAATCCAGGCGGAGCCATGGCAGAACAGTTGCTGGTGCTTTGCGGTTTGCAGCCTCAACAAGCAAACATGAGCCGAAGTTCGACCAGCTCAAGATACCGGAGTTTTCATCTCGCAGGAAATGCATTGTCTTAGTGCTGTGCGCCGCGGAAGCCAGATGATGAAGCGAGATGTTGTGTCAAATTGGAGATGGTGATGAACAAAGAGAGTGACTGCTGTTTGATCAAAAGGAATCCATAGAGTGCCTGCGGAATCGATTAGCAGCACCAGGTACGCGAGTGCTTTGAAAGATCACAAAGGAAACATACATTGAGCAAACGAGAAGCATGTAGGTACAATGGGCGATACCCTGCGAGACAAAGACATGCAAGAACATGAAGCTGGCGTTGATTGTTTGAGATAAGAAGAGAGAACAAGAGGCAGTTCAAGGTCTTGAGAATATTAGTGATATTGACTGTATCCCAACTTCGCAAGGGATTAAGTATGTCGACCTGTTGCGAGAAGAGTCTAGATCCACTTTGCAAACCTGGTGACGAATCGAGGCAAACGTTCAGGACACAGCTCTTCGCGCCTTTGGCAGCCACCATTCATGGTTCATAACCCCAGGTAGCCACCATCTTTCGAAAGCACTTGACATTACCGATGGGTTTCTCAATCCCACCTTATATTCCAGATTCCATCGCGACAGGACACCGCCTGTCGGAAAAGCATGCAAGCAAAAAGACCTGAGTATGATTTTCGTGCTTGGGCACCCTCATTACTCCCCGTTTGTTGTCCCAAAACGCCACGCTAAAACATGCAATGCAGATTTACCCATGCCCGGTCCATTTTCCCAAGGCCTACCCGCATGCAGGTCGGTTGGGGTGGAGAAGTCGTTATGTAGTGGTCGAGCTGAGTCACGATGACTCTTGCTTGATGTGTATGTATAGATTCTCTGAGTGAGCCTCGAGCTCATTTCTTCTTGTCTGAATAGTCCCTGAAAACGTTCAACATGTGAGTATTCGAGGTCTTCATGCCCTTCCTAGGGGCCTTCTTCTTCTTTTGCTTGGCACCAGTAGCCGCCGGCTTTGCTTCCTTGGGCGCGCTGACCGGCTTCAAGCCTGCTGCCTCCAGTCTCGAACGCATGTCGTCGGGGTTTGCCGGCAGGGGAATGCTCAGGAACATTTGCTTGAATTCGTCGTCGACGTGATGCGCCAAGCTGGGGTCGTTTTGCCAGACGAGCAGAGGCTGACCAGTCTTTTGGTTTCGCGTGACGAGAATCTCTCCCTTCTTGTCCAACTCGTTGATGGCATCGACAGCACCCGGCCAGCCGTCCTTCAGCTCGACAACCCTGATACCGACACTGCTGACTTGTCTCTGAAGGAGACCCTTGAGCTCGTCTGCGCTCCTCACATTGTGCGGGGGTCGATAGCGAAAGCTGCCCTTGCCGTCGAAGCCCTTGGGATCAAACTCGACTTTGGGGTGACCGCGCATAATGAGGATCAAATTATTCCAGTCGGTTCCGCCTTTCTCTGCCGGGCGAGGTTTTGCGGATCCTTCATCCTGAACCTGAATGGACAAGTGGCTGAAGATGTCTTCAAAGGTCAAGTCCTTGTCCTTTTCCTTGAGGTATTCCAACGCGAACGTCACGCGGGTGAGCAGATGGACACCAGAAGACGTGTTCTCAGGCTGAGAGAAGACTGGCGTGCCCTCGACAGGACGCGGACGCTTTTTGCCAGCCTGCGAGGAGAAGGATGGCGTGGGCGAGGGCGCATTGGTAGCGCTGGAGGCTTTGAGGAAGGACATGGCGGCACGGACTCGATGTCACCGGCGACAATGGGTGAAGGGTGCGGTGACGAGGGACACGGCGGGCGCGTCGCTGAAAAGCCGCGAGGGAGAGGAGAACCGACGGGGACACAGGGTTGTTTTAGCGCGGCTCTGCAGAGTCGAGGCGGGCGTGTGTCGAGGACGGAGGAGGAGAAGTAGTGCGGCTCAAGAAATCCATGAGCAGGTTGAATGGATGCAGTCATGGCCGGGTCTGTGCTGTGCTATGCCTTATCGGCAAAACCGCGGAGTGTGGGCGCCAAGAGGCAAGAGCTCCAGAGCGCGCTTCCGTGTTCTGGTTGCAGCTCCAAGTCGCCCGCATTTCTTCTCCGTCACCTTTCAAAGAACAACTCTAGTCGTCCGTTCTCCGCGCCACTCGACCGCGACCACTGCACTTTTTCGGTGCCCTCAACCGCGTCGTTGTCGTCCTTTACTTCGTGGCGCTTACCTTCCCTTTACTTTTCATACCCCGGCTGCCACTACCATGCGCTAGCTGATTTCACCTCACGGAGAACCAAACCATGGCGACCGCGGCCATTGACGTGGCCTACATTGCCGCCTCCTACTCGATACCGGAACCGACCTTGCAGACCCTGCTTGACGCGCCCACCGTCGAGCTCGTACAGCAACTGCTTTCACAAATCGAGACCAAGGCGAAGGAGTTTGATGAGCTCAAAGCTGAGAAGCTTCGCTCTGACGTCGAGCTTGAGAATGCTGTCAGGACCGGCGACAATCGCGTGAGAGCTCTCAAAGCTTCAGTTGACAAGGGCTTGAAAGATGTGGAAGAGCTTCGCAAGAAGCTGAATGAGGAGGGTATGTTCAATTGGCCTTGGACTCGCCCGTCTTTGACTGACAAACTTTCAAGAAAATGCACGCTCCTCACTCGAGTCCGAACTGCAGAATCTCAAGTCGTCTTCATCGAGTTCTTCGAGTGAGACCGAAGTCCTCCGGAACCGCGTTTCTCAATTGGAGGCATCCAACCGCGAGACTCTGGCCCTTTTAGAAGCCAAGACAACAGCCCACGACAAGCTTGCTGAGGAACTTGCCACCCAACATCAAAAGATTGTCGCTCTCCGACGCGAAATCTCGGAGCTCGAGGACAAGAACCAGGCTGCCCAGAACGCGGCTACTAGCACCAAATTCAGACAACAGTCTTTGCAACAAGAAATCGACCTGCTGAAAAAGAACAACGAGTGGTACGAGTCGGAACTTCAGACCAAGAATGCCGAATACTCCAAATATCGCAAGGAGAAGAGCGCAAAGATTTCGGAGCTCCAGCGCATGTACGACGATGCCAATGAGACTATCGAGTCACTTCGCCGCACCGAATCCGCACTCCGCAGCCGTGTCGACGAAGTCAATCAAAAGGCCGAGGAATCCCTCACCAGGATACAGGAGTTGCAAGACGCTGCTGCAAAGGCCGAAGAATCTTTCCGCGTCGAACTCGACAGTGCACGCCGATTGGCCGACCTCCAGAAGCAGAGTGCGGACACGGCAAGAGCCCGTCTTCAGGACGTCCAAAGCTCTTTTGATAAGATTAGGGAAGATGCTGCGGAAGAATTGGGTCAAATGCAAGCGGAACTTGAAACGGAACGCTCAGAGAAAGAAATGTCCCTGCAGCGGATCGGAGAGCTCGAGGAGCAGATTGAGAAGCTTGAGTCGGATTTGGCTTCTCGTCCACAGAACACGGCTGCAGTCACCGGCACTCCCAGGCGTGCAATCAATGGCTTGGGCGCCATTGCGACGCCCGTCCGTGGCGGCTCTCCGTCATTCGGTACACCTGGCTATGCTACGCCATCCAGAGCAAAGGGCGGGCTTACCTTTACGCAGCTCTACTCGGAGCATGCGCAGACCAGGGCTGAACTTGAAGCCGAGCGTCGCCGCAATGCCAAGTTGAGTCAGTCCATCGACGATATGATCCGAGATCTCGAGGCCAAGCAGCCTGAAATTGAGGAATTGCGTGATGGCCACCAGAGGTTGGAGCAAAACGTTGTCGAGATTTCCGAACTTCTCGAGGAGGCCAATCGGGAACGTGACGCGGCAAGGAAAGAAGCGCGCAAAGTATCTGGAGAAGTATCAGGTCTTCAGCGCGAGGGCAATATGCTCCGGCAACAGATGCAAGACCTCAGTCAGCAGGTCAAGGCCTTGCTGTTCGAATTGACTGTCCGCGACCAGGGAATAGAGGCCCTGAGCCCGGCTGACCAAGCCCATTTCGAGCAAATTGTTCGTGGCGAAGTGGAGTACCAGGAGGATGCCACAGACACCAGCCGCTACATCTCGCAACGCCTCACGCTTTTCAGAAACATTGAAGAGCTCCAGGAACAGAATAGCAAGCTCCTCAGGCTGACTCGGGAACTGGGAGAAATCATGGAAGGAGAAGAAGTCAAGGCGAAGGAAAACCAAACCCTCAAGGACCGTGAGGAGCTGGATGAGCTCAGGCGCAAGGTCGGACGCTACGAGGATGAGCTGAAGACTCTCAACACTGTCGCCGAGAGTTATCAGCGAGAGAGAGATATGTTCCGTCGCATGGTTACTCATCGTGGACAGCTTCCGCCTGGAGCCGATATCCAATCCATGTTTGGACAATCAGTCGGGCCCTCCACTCCGCCAGCGGGTGGCTTTTCACAGAGTGTCGGTCCCGGCGCTGTTCCCCAGCAGGATCTCTCAGAATACGCCAAACTCCTCAAGGACCTGCAAAGTCAATTTGACGCCTTCCGCCAGGAGTCTGTGACTGATCGCACCATGATCAAGGAACAGGCTGACCGACTGGCAAAGGAAAAGAGTGATTTGCAAATTGAAATCAACCGAAACAGCTCCCAACTGTCCCTCGCTCAGGAGAGATATGAGCTTCTGCAGGCAAACTTCAACCAGCTTCGTACCGAAAATGCAGAGCTGCAAAAGAGGTCGCAGAATCTGGCCGAGACATCAGCCAAGCAGGACCTCAAGACTGCTCAAGTCGCGGAAGAACTTTTCGAGGCCAAATCCCAAGTGGATGGATTGAGGCACGAGGCCGCGAACTTGAAGGCCGAGAAGGAGCTTTGGAAGAGCATCGAAGCCCGCCTCACCGAGGACAACCGCGCCCTGAGCGACGAGCGCACTCGCTTGAACAAAATGATCGCGGACCTTCAAAATCTGCAGAATGAGCGCGAGCTTGCCGAGTCCGAGAACCGCCGTCGTCTGCAGAACCGCATCGACTCCTTGGAATCAGAGCTTCAGGCCGTCAAGCGCAAACTTGACGACGAGGTTGAAGACGGCAAGCGCGCCACTCTTCGTCGCGAGTATGAGTCTGAGCAGAACAGGACGAGGATCGACGACCTCGTCAAGAGCCTGAGCAACACGCGTGAAGAGCTGGTGGCTGCCAAGACGCAGCGGGATCAACTCCAAGCTCGCGTCGACGAGCTTAGAATTGAGCTTCGTAATGCTGAAGAAAAGGCCATCGCTTTGCAGCCCAGGCCTACTCCTCGTCCGGAGACTGCAACGCAGGATGGCGGAGCCGAGGAAGCCGACTCTGGTGAGCTTACACGTGAGCAAGAGCTGGCAGTCGAGGTTGCCGATCTCAAGCGCGATCTCGAAATCGCCCGTAACGAGCTCGAAGCCGCCAAGAATGACATGGAGCAGTACAAGGCGATTAGTCAATCCAGCGAAGAAGAGCTTCGGAGCATCGGCGAGGCCCATGACCTGTACCGCGAGGAGATGGACAAGTCGATTGAGGAGAAGGACGCCAAGATCAAGGACTTGGAGCAACGTGTCGAAGAAATTTCCAACGAGCTCGCTACGACCAACACGGAGCTGTCCAATGTCCGTAGCAGCCACGAACAGGACATGGCTCGCCTCACGGAGCAGAAGACTATCCTCGAGGGTGAAGTCGCCCGGCTCAAGGACGAGAGCGAGCGCTACCAGGAAACAGCCAAACTGTGTCAAGAAGATCTCAAGGCTCAAGCTCGCATCGCTCAAAACGCTCAGCAAAGCTACGAGGCCGAGCTCATCAGGCACGCCGAGGCTTCGCAAAACTTGCAAAAAGTTCGCTCCGAGTACAACGAGCTCAAGGAAGAAGTTGGAGAACTCAAGTCGGAGGCCCAGGCTGCCAAGACTGCTCTGGAGTCTAGCAAGGATAGTTGGGAGGAGACCAAGGCCAGGTACGAGCGTGAACTTACGGACCTCAGAACGCGTCGTGAGGAAGTCAACGACCAAAACCGGAGACTTCACCAGCAGCTTGAAACTGTCAGTGCGCAAATCTCTGCGCTCAAGCAGAGCCGCGCTTCCCTCGGCGGTGAACAAGCTGACGCTGGCGTCACACCGCCTCCGGACACGGAAAATCTGCAAGAAGTCATTCGCTATCTTCGCCGTGAGAAGGAGATTGTTGACGTCCAGTACGAGCTTTCCATGCAGGAGGCCAAGCGCTATAAACAGCAGCTGGATCACACTCAGGCTCAACTCGACCAGACTCGAGAGAAGCTCAACCAGGAACGCCAAAATGTCCTTGACAAGGAGCAGTCCAACATTACGCACAGCAAGCTCATGGAGACGATCAATGAGCTCAATCTCTTCCGTGAGAGCAGCGTCACCCTTCGCAACGAGGCTCGCCAGGCTCAGGCTCAGTTGGCTGACAAGGTCAAGGAGGTTGAGAATCTCATGGCTCAGATTGACCCGCTGCAAACCAGGGTGCGCGAGCTGGAAAGCGATGTCGAATTCAAGGCCGGTGAACTTGAAAAACTGCAGGAAGACCGCGACCGCTGGCAGAAGCGTACCCAGAACATCTTGCAAAAGTACGACCGCGTCGACCCCGAGGAGCTGGCCGAGATGAAGAACAAGATTGAAACGTTGCAGACGGAGAAGGATCAGGCGCTGGCTGAGACGGAGCCTTTGCAAACACAGATTCAAGAATTGCAGGCGCAAATTTCTGGCTTCGAGGAGCGCATTGAACAAGCGAAGACGGAAGCTGCGGACGCCTCGAAGAAGGAGGCTGAGCAAACCTTTGAAGAGCGCAAGGCCAAGATGGTGGATCAATTCAAGGAGCAAGTCAGGAAGCTGCGGCAACAAGCCAGGGATAGGGACCAAGAGCACAACCAGCATGCCCAGGTCATTACTCAAGAACGCGATCAGGCTGTTCAAGAACTCGCCACGGTCAAGGAGGAGCTCGCAACAGCCAAGGAAGAGCTCGAAGCTACGAAAGCTACCAGAGATGAGGCCGTTGCCGCTGCCGAAAGATCCAAGGAAAGCGAGAAGCCACAAGAGCCCAAGGATGCTGAGGAAGGCCAGATCGAGGAATCTGGTGTCCCAAGCCCCGAAACCGCTCTTCTCGAAGCGCGGGCAAATGCTGCCGAAGCAAAGGCTGCCGAAGAGTCTGCCAGGGCTGCCGAGCTCCAAGGCCAGGTCGAATCTCTGCAGACAAGAGTACGGGAACTCGAGGCGCAGCTGGTATGTTCAACGCTGATATCTCGTAAACTCACACTGACGGTTTACAGAGCACACTTCAATCGCAACAATCAGCTCTTGGGGCTCAACAGACGAGAGTACAAGAATTGGAGACTCAAGTTGTAAGTGGGCCGATATTTTCATAGCTACAATGTACTAACCACTGCGCAGGGCAATCTGCAGCAGCAACTCGATGCAGCCAACAATGAAGTATCTCAGCTCAAGCATACTGCGGCTGCCCAGGCGTCATCAGGTGAAGCCAATGCCGAAACTCTCGAGGCTTTGGAGAAGGCCAAGTCGGACCTCACTGTCGCCCAGCAAGAAGTTGAGGCTCTCCGAGCCGCATCGACCACCGCCTCAGAAGGCGGCGCGGAGGACATTGCAGCACGTATTTCTGCTATTCAAAAGGACGCTGAAGAGAGGATTGCTGCGGCGGAAACCAAGTTCAAGGCTCGCGCTGACCAAATGAAGGGCACCCTCACAAACAAATTGAGGGAGGGCAAGGCTGCCTTGGCTGCCGAGAATGAACAGAAGATCTCCAGCCTCAAGGCAGAGCATGAGGAAGAGTTCAAGAAGTTGAAGGAGGAGCACCAAGGAGAAATCCAACGAATCAAGACCGAGCATCAACAAGAGCTGGAGCGTGTCAAGAGTGGGCAGGCGGCCACTGTTTTGGACGCTGCGCCTGCGCCTGCAAATGAGGATGGCAGCTCAACTCCGGTCAAGGTCGAGGGTGCTCAAACAGTTCCTCCCTCTAAGGTTCGCCTCGAAGACTTGAACGACAGCGAGATTCGCGCTTTCATTGCAACCAATTCCACGGTCAAGAGTATTCTGCAAAACAATCTTAAGAAGAAACTCGCAGCCGAGGTCGAGACGAAGACTAAGGAGCTCATCGAATCCCATGAAAAGGACCTGGAAGAGTTGAAAAAGAAGAGCGAACAGGCCAAGGAGTCTGCTGTTGCGATGATGGAAAAGCGTCAAGCTCTCAAGGTCAACATGGCACAAAACAAGGAACGCTCCGCTACTTGCAAGATTGACATTGTCAAGAAGGCGGCAGAGGAAACGCCCCAGAAACCAGTGGTTGAGGTCTGGGAGGTTGCAAAGGATGCCAAACCAGCTCCTGTGCAGCCACAACAACCGCCTGCGCAAGTATCCGCTCCAGCTCAACCGCCCGCTGCCTCGCCTCAAGCTGCCCCTCAGCAGCCACAAGCTCAACAACAACAGGCACCGCCGCAGGAGCAACAACAGGCTCAACCGCCTCAACCGCAAGGACAGCCGCAAGGCCAGGCTCAAGTGCCACGGGGCTCGTTTGGTCAGCCTGGAGGTGTCCAACAGGGTCAAGGTCAGCAGCGTCCACAGGCAGCGATGAACCAGTTCCAAAACCAGCAGGGCCAACCTGTGCCTGGAAACCCGTACGGAACCGGTATACCGCGCCCTGGCAGTGCTATGGCCGGGCCTATGACTAATCAGTTCCGGCCAAACTCTCCATTTGGACAGCAACAAATGGGCCAGATGGGTCAAATGGGTCAGATGGGTCAGCAAATGGGCCAAGGTCTGCCTCCTCAGCCGTTCCAGAATCATCAACAAGCAACCATTCCAAACCGACCACCGCAAGGACAACCTCCAGGTGCTGGCACAGGTCCGCAAGTCTTGCGCAACATTATCGGCTCAGGTGGCACCGGAATTCCGCGTGGTGGCGGCATTCCCAGGCCAGGTGGTCGAGGTGGCGGCCAAGCTGGCAACCCGCAAAACCAACAAGCTGGTGGCCCGCAAGGCCCGGGAGGTCAACGAGGAGGAAGGGGTGGTCACGGTAGAGGCCGAGGTGGAGGCAACCAGGGACAGGGCCAAGGTGGTGAGGGTGGCCCTGGTGCTGGCAGGGGGGGAATGAATGCCAGCGCGAAGCAGTTCGTCCCCAACAAGCGACCGCGAGACGATGCAGGCATGGATGGCGATGCCGGCGGGCCCAAGAGGGCGAGGGGAGGTGGTAATGCTGGGTCGTGAGTGTACTAGGAGACGTTGAGACGGGGTCAAAATAAGTGCTGGATTCTTTGCTTGAGGTGGTGTCAGTTTTCAAATTTGCTTTTTGACGGAATGCTGAAGCTAAGCAAGCGGGTTTTCTTTGCTACTGGTCAAAAGGCGCACATCACAGGGCACAGGGGGTTTCATTAAATCTGGCATTCCATCAACGGAGCTGGTGGTTTTTTGCTCTTCACATGAGCTGTACAGTTTTGCAAAATAGACGGCAAGTGAGTTAAACCGACTGGTCCAATGTGTGCAGATAGTGCTGTGCTACTCCAACTTGGCAGCTGCAAATGGTCGACGATTGAGTACAGCGAGGCTGTGAAGAACGTCCTCGGGTTGCATCCGACAAGGCTGAGTCTGATGCCAACGCCTGCAGTGGCAAAACATCTACTCGCGCGTGACGGTCGCTGTCAGCATCCAGCATTGCATGATGATTCTGTGGCTGTTTGCACTGGAATTTTGCTTGAGCATGGTCGAACATTGACGTCATACTGCAACCCATCAGAGATGGTCACCGAGTCTCCGTCCGACCAAGACGACTCAACTTTTGCTCCAGGGAACCCTCACCAACGCAACGCTCCCCATTCGGTCAGCTTGCTTCGCCAAGCAAAGAACGCGCGTCGGTTAGTGCCGGGCTACATGGGCGCTTCGTCTCGGAAAGCTTGCAGATGTCTTTTGGGTTTGTTCGGGAAGGGCAAATGTGCATTGTACTCTGCCAACCATGAAAGTTGCTGACCGAATTCCAGTTTGTTGCCATGCAGTCAAACAGTCTCGAGATCTTTGCGCAACGAGAGCAGCATGACAGTCAGGCAGAAGCCAAGGCAGAGTCGACCAACGCGGGGAACAAAAAACGAAGCCAACCCAGCAAGGTACAACCTTTCATGCGCGTAACACGGCGGGACGGGCAGGTCAGGTCAAGCAAGCCCGGGTATCTAAACCGAGCCGAAACCCACGACCTCCCCGTCTACACTCGAGTGCCCATTCTGCCCTTTTTCTACTGCACGTCTCCCGCGCGCTCCCATGACGTCTGCTAGTGGCAGCGGAGACGCGTCCGCCAGCTGTTGCTCGGATATTAGAGCTGTAGTTGTTTGTGGGGAAACTGGGATTCGCCCAAGACGGTATCCATGGTGGAGGTCAAGAGACGTATGGTCGGGTCACAACTGCCACGAGAGCGAGGCCGTGCAAGGAAGGCGTATCCCGCCATGCTGAAAGGCTGTATTGCTTCATGTCTGGTTGAGTATCTTCCCATTGCAAAAGTGAGGTAAGGTCAGAATAAGCTGCATGTGGACCATGAAGAATTGCACTGCCGCCATGGTAGGTAGATGCTGGGTGCGGGTGCGGGTGCGGCTGGCTGACGGCGGGGGTTAGGGACGTGTTTCAAAGCGGATATATTTCTAATGTACTTGGTAGTTCGTTCTTCACTCCGCTTCTTTTTGGCAGCTTGCTTGTTTGCTCCACTGCTTGGTCAGGCTGTGCTGTGGCTAGCTTTGGTCGCGCATGTCATAGGCGGCGTCTACCCAACTTCATACCCGAACTGCCTCACCAACATCCTTCTACTTTCTCACACACCACCTCATTCCTCGACCTGGTCTCCTACCGCTCGTCGACTAAACAGCATCTTGCATCTTTTCGGTAAACTGCACCAGTCCCACGACTATCCTTGCGCATAATCCCCAAAACGTAATCGAACCTGCCATCCTCCGCCTTTCGCATAGAAGCATACCCTACTATTCTGCGACACTCACAGTCCAGTCGCAATGTCGACGGCAGTACGTTCTCCATTCCTCTCATGCGTCGGCAATTTCGTGTTCTCTTCTCGTTGTCCCATTTTATTATCTCTTTTTGTCGATTCCTGCCTTCCGCCATGTCCGGGATGGCCGGCAGAAGCAGCACCAGAGAAATGATCTTTTTGACCCAAATGCCGGATGGAATGCTGACGCGCTTTTCAGGAAGACTGCCTCCTCGTCCTTATAGCCATCTTTCTCCCACCGCTCGTGGTTCTCATTAAGCGTGGCTGCGGCCTGAATTTCTGCCTTAACATCCTCTTGACACTGCTAGGCTGGATACCTGGAATACTGCGTAAGTCGAATTCCAGAAGAGCTTTCAAAGCTCCAACTACACATATCCTTTCCACACACTCGTGACTTTGCCGCTCAAACACGATGGCGACTGACTGCGCGACTGCGCGGATTCATCTCGTGCCTCGCGCGCAACTCGCTCAACCGGCACACCGGATCTGGAGGATCGCAGACTGACGCAAGACATGTGCAGATGCCTGGCTCATCATCGCGACCACGCCGCGTCGACGCGTTGTCTACCGCAGCACAAACTACCCCACGACGTACGGCAACACCGGCTACCAACGATACCACCGACGCACGTACTCGGCGTCGCGGCCGCGGCGGCGATATTACTATTGAGCTATCATGAGGCGGAAGTGCGGCAGAAGCTAGGGAGAAGAGCTCGGTTGAGATTTTGGGTGCTCTTGGTTGTATGATTTCGACGCCGGCAGGCAGGTGTATGATACAAGCGGAGTTATGATGCTGCAAGTGTATTGTTGGTCTTGAATGTTTCTCGTGTTGGACTCGTGGGGGGTCTGCGGGGGTCGGGGGTAACTTTTGGACATTTGAGTGCCTCAGTCAAGCGAGGCTGCTTTCGTAGTGGAACACCACCGGACATGCCAATTCTTGTTGGCTGAGGCCTGGGCGGGCTTGATACCCCGTTGCTTTCTTTGGGTGGGATGAGGGCCGGTTACCAACCGCTGCTACTTCTCCGCAGGTGGGAAGTAGAGCGTTTGGGCTTCTAAGAAACAAATGATGCATGTTCTTTTCCTTTCTGTCGTCTTTGGATTTTGTCGGCTTCGCGCGGATGCACGCACAGTCGACATGCCAGAACTGTGACGAGTAGAGGTGGATGAATGCAGCTTGCATTTTTGACTGACTTGAACACTTGACTTGAGCAAGAAAGTATGTCTTCGTTAGTAATGCGGATGGGAGCCAGTCAGCAGAGAAATCGTGCTTTGATTGCCTTGAGCTCGTGTGGTGGTCAATGGACTGTCCACCTTAACAGCGGAAGCCGCCCCAAAAATTCTACCCATGGCCACACAACGGAGCATTTGCTTTGACGACGCTTTGGAAAAGTCATTGCAAGTGCAAGTGCGCGTAGAAACGCGTCTTCGGTGACAATATTTTGAAGTGTTGGGCTGGAAGCGGATCTGGTAATTTCGACCGGATCTGGTAGTCAATCTCTCGTGCGCGCGCAACTACTACAAGCGCCTCCACCGATGCAGTGCGGACTTTTGAAGGAGCCATGGAGTGTAGCGACAGTCTAGGTGGTCCATAGTCGACTCAATGGCAACTGGTCATTTTTCACTAAATCATGATCGGTTCGGGAAGTCACGCTGCGAGGTCCCTGCACCTCACCAATGGTGCCAGCAGCGACCTGAGGGCTCGACCTACCTTATGCAAAGCATTGAAACCAGTAGGGTGCTCTCTGTCGTCATAGAGCCCCCTTGCCCCCTGGCACCAATATTGTAGGCAGTCATGAGCCTCAATATCCAACATCCCTGCAACAAACTTGGGGGTGTGGCGCAATGGTAGCGGTAAGTTCTGGCAACTCAACATCACCTTCCCCAACAAATAACTAACGAATTTTCCAGCGTCAGATTCCAGTAATTATGGAATATCCTGAAGGTTAGGCGTTCAAATCGCCTCATCCTCATTCAAGTCTTCTTTTTTTGCTGTTTTTTTGCTCCGTTTGCGCTCCACAAGCAACGCAAGGCTCTTTTGTTCGTGACCACATCGTCGGCTGACACGCTGGCAGCGTCCGCGGCAAGGCTACGGAAGAGCCGGTTGTAGGACCCACCGCAGAATCGCTTTCATCGTCCGCTTTGCCGGCTCGGATTGCTGTATTGCGTTGGCGGCGGTGGGTCGTCGGTCGGTGGATCTGTCGGGCGGAAGAGCGAACGCTGAACTCGGAGGTTCGGGATGCTGGTTGTTGGGGTTGCCGGTCGATTCCTGGAAGAGTTCGATGCGAGGCGCAACGGGAATAGGGGTAGGGAGTGAGGGGAGCTCGAGGATTTTATACGTCAGTCGAACAGCACAATAATATCAAAGAGATGGTGACGTGAGAGGGAGCGGTAGACACAGATGACGATCGAGCTGGGCTTGCGCGCAAGGAGCTGTCCCTGTTGTGGGAGTTTACGTCGCTGACTCAGCCCCGGCAAGGGAGAATGGCACAAGGGGCTCTGACGGTCGGCTCCTCGACTGCATACTTTGTGCATACAATTGCAGATGATTATTGCTCCCGCTTCAACTGATAGCTTGTAGCTGTGATTGAGGCTGTCCTCGACGAATTCTGGTCGTGGTTGGGAGCTCCATTTCGAAGTTCGGTTGCCGCCCCACATGCGTATTTTTGGATCCCGAAAAGCCGCCCCCGACCCCGAACATGGTCTTTTTGGCCAGTCCTTTTTGCTAACAGGTGCTTCTCTTGGCGCTGAAGATGCTCCTTGTGTTTGATTTGGCGTGGCACTTTTGCTTCTGTCAGAAACAACATAATTATCCATTTTTTGGGCCTCAAGTGTCCAGAAGCCACAACTTGCTAGAAGTATATATTTTACATAATTATTTTGTTCTAATATCAAATGGGGGTGTGGCGCAACGGTAGCGCGTCAGATTCCAGAGAAAATGGCTTTCATAGCTCTTATGGTGGTCATAACATGGGATTTCCTGAAGGTTGAGCGTTCAAATCGCTCCATCCTCACTTTTTGTTTTTTTTGGGGGCGCCCGGGCTTCCATTTTGGCCCACAGTGGCCCATAGCACTCTGTCAACCATGGCACGGATGTATTTTGCAGCTCAGCATCCTTGGATTGGGTCTCAAGTACTCCCTCCCTTTCTTCCAGAGACTCTGCCCCTTTTTTGTGAACACTTCAAAGCTGACATTCTTTCGGGTCATTTCCAAGGCAAGAAGATACTCTGTAGAGTTGTTGGTGAAGGCTCAGAAGCAATCTTCAAGTGAAAGTGAGGTAAAGAAGCCCTTTGTGGGTTCCGCCATGCAAGCCATGTCCTGCGGCGTCCCTGGCCGCTACTTTATAGCGCGGCACCACTCCGCCACTACAAGTCGATATCTTTTGCCAGATTTGAGATACAAAGAGTCTGATCTAGGTTTACATAAATTCTTTTCATCATAAAGTGTCAGAAATGGATACCGTGAAGTTGTGGATGTGGAAGATCCGATGGCTTCACCTGGTCGGTCGGCAGGGCGGTCGGGGATTTTGCCGACCCACGCACGTCCCTCGAACCCGCCAGGCCGCGTCGACCTTTCTTCCCGCCTCAACACACCTCCTCCGTTACAGTGCATCAGCTCCTCGCTTTGGTTTCTCGATCCATCGGCTGACCTTTACGATCGCCTTTGCTCAATCGCTCTCAGGCTCGACACTGCGACTGTGCTGTGAACATCATGCAGCGATGCGCCGCCGACGGGCCGCTGCACCTCACCAAAACAACAACCCGGAACGACGTGACGAGCCTCTGCGGGCTTTCAAGGAGCTTCGCAGGACCTTTGCGCGACGGTCATGGTCACAATCTGCGCAAGTGTTTTCAGTGATTGTGAACCAAGGAGTGATCGTGGTCGCGATTCTCCAGAGCGTTCTGTCTGCCCAACCCACGCCTCTCATGGAGGCGGGTTTCGTTTCAACCCGTACAGACTACCTTCGTGCCAGCATTCTCACTGCCTGTGGACAACGTCTCCATCGTCATTTTGAAACTCGTCTGTTCTCAGTCATGGCAATATCGATGCTCAGTTTTCATCAATCATCTGAAGTCAACACCAAAAGTTGGAGGTCTTACATGATCCGAATGACTAGCAGTCTGTCACCGAACAGCCTTTGTGACGTTGCAAAAGAGCAGACAGGCACTACTTGTTTACCATGGTCGCTTTCTTTTGCCCTTGGCCAGGAAAGGGCAACGACGCTCCTGGATGCGGATGGAAGAAGATGTTCATTATGAAGCGACAGCCCAAAGAATGGCTTCGAGCACTCAAGCCTATCGAGCGATGTTCGGAAGTTGCAACTGAACGACAACTCAACATGCCAGCGTTGTGCCATTGAAGCAGGAGTGTCCCTCCACTCGTTCCTCCCAAGAACCACCCCTCCATCACGTCGGGTTCGTGGTTTTGGCACAGCCAGGATGGAACTAATTCTCACATCCCATTGACAACTTATACACAGAACCCGTCTTTCCTGTTTTCGCTGATTTGTCACTCAAAAGGTCTTCACGCACAACTCCGCACACGTCCAATGACGCTGACTAGAACCAGGCCAGCCAGCAAAAACCTACGGACGGTTCCGCATTGCTATCTAGAACCCAACTCAAGTCCTCCAAATCGACGCTACAACGCGAGCAATGGCTCTCAGCGACGACGAGATCCGAGCCAATGTTGTGGATGAACACTGCCGCGTAGGATGGCCCAGGTTCCTCTCGAAACCATCGGAATTCATCCCGCATGGGGTTCTTATCTCGGATATCTCAGCAATTCAGACCATCTTGCGACCGTTGACGGACCACGTCAACGCATGCTGCTATGTGGGCAAGGTGGTCATCGTTGGAGGAAACCGACCACCAGTGTCCACGCTGAGACTTGTTGTTGGCGCGAAGAAGGAGTCTGTAATCTGGACTTACTTTCTGGTCCAACTTGTTAGGGCGACGCAAGATCTCAAGACATGCGAAGGAGCAATTTTCGTCGAAATCGTCGAAGGTGGATTCCCTCAATTTGCGCCTGTAGGCGCCGGACACCCAGCGCTGGACGGTTGGGAAAACTCGTTGGCTCCTGCAGTGATGGGAATCCTGAAAAAGTCATCTTTGCTATGGCAGGGTCTGACATTGGTTCGCTTCGGGTCCTCCTATTGCTCGGATGCGCCAATCACCATGCTCATAGAAGCATCCGATGCGGAAGACCCACGTTGGGAAGCTCAAGTTACGCTATCGATCAAGGCAAAGATCCAGGAACTGCGGGCTCCAGTACGCTATGTCTCCGTGTGGCAGACGCTCGACATGAGAAGCATATTTCCATGCGATTTCAACCGAAACCTTTTCTCGAATAGGTGGTTGAAAGAGCCAGTGATCTTCGTTGGAGATGGGATTGCGCCTGAGGACTCCTTGGGCTCAGTGGGAACCGTTGGTGAGATGGTTGAGCTGCAGGACGTCGGCGGGGACAAAACCCTCCATTTGCTCACAAACTTTCATGTCATTAATAACGCCAGTCTGGCAAAAGGTAAGCGAAACATGCCTCACCTCTTCGCGACTGACACTTGTACAGTGCTTGCATCTGACTCCCCATCTACACCTCTCAAATCGCACTGTTTCACTGGAAGGACCTCTTCGTATCCGGTCAAGGTTCCAGCTGATCTGGACACGACCGTTGCGCTGAACACGATCGATAGAACTATCAGTACGATGGAAAAAACCCTTCAAATGTATAGAAGAGAGCCAGTGTCTATCGAGGACGAAGAAAGATATCTTTCCTTGATGAAGCACACGCAGGATGTAATCGACTCATCAAGAAACTTGAGAAAAATTGTCCTGCGGTACAAATCCTTCCCCGGTGGATCGATTCGGGCGACTTCTGGCCAACAGCATCATGTGGAAAAGAGGAAGAACTACGCTCTTGACTGGGCGTTGATCAACATCGAACGCACACGATGGGTCTTTCCCTCTAATTACAAATATGCTGTAGCCGGTGGCAACAGGAATGTAAACGTCGAGGGTCCTTTTTCGCTGCCAAGTTGGGTGCCATTTCTTTTGCCGCAAACTTTCACTACACATATCCAGGAAATCAATGAGGTTGTCAAGCTCGGGAGAATCACAGGCTGGTCAGCCGGACTGATCAACCACGCCACATATTTCTGGAAACCAATCCAGGACAGGGGCGCGCATGTCGACAAGAGGTGTGGCCGCGAGGACCCGGTCCTAAGCTGCATCCAGATTGTGCCTCCTGTCTACGGCAACGCAGGGCAAGCCAGGCCGCTCGGAGGTTTTGCAAGTGGGGGAGATTGCGGCTCAGTCGTGAAGGATTGGAGCAATGGCAGTTGGGTTGGCCTACTTATCGGAGCCCACCCATTGTTTAGATGGGGCCTGATGACCCCAATCGCAAAGGTCTTAAAGAGCATTGAAGATGTTACCGGGGAAACAGTCACTGAACCGCAACCTATCAATACCTCAGACATGCACCAGGAGAGTTGAACAATCAATCTTTGTCGTCGTTTTATGCAAGATAGGGTGAGAATTGCTCGACTCTTCAAGAAAAGATGAACAGTAAGTTGTTATTCCTTCCATTCAAAGCTTTGCGAGACGTCAAGGTAGATCGAAACTACCCGAGAAAAGTCTGTTCCATCAACTCCCAGAAGTAGCCGGCACGGTTCAATCTCAAGTCTTGGAAGGCTGACGCGGAGCATTCGTGAACACGCGTCTACGAGACTTGGAGATAATTGCCTTGGTCGTGCTCGAATTCCCCAACAAAGCAACACCGCGCATCCTCATCCGACGACCACTTGGACTCAGAGCGCTTCGTGGTTCGATCTTGCTCTGGGACCGGATTTACTGCGACGGCCGTGCGACTCTTCTTCATGTCGAGCTTTTCCAAAACAGTTCCCTGAACTATGTTGGTCCGTCAAGCCGGCGAACGAACCAAAAGTTGACTGTTCGAATGAATCATTTCATTACTGCAACACATCTTGAAGCGATGGTCCCAAAAATGAAAGCGCTACGGTCATTTGTTGAATGTTCTTTCCCGTTTCTGATCCGAGGTTGCTTGGCCAAAGAACCAAGGGTGGTGATTACCGGTTTGACCATCGGGTTGATATATTTTGCCCCAACAAGACCACCCATTCTACACAAAAGCCCTGCTTCTCCCGCTTCCAATTTCTCCATTCAGCGTCCAACTTCCTTTGAAAACTTACCTCTGCCCGTCGTTCTCTCCACCCTCAAGTCACAAGCGAGACCTGACTCCGGGATCTCCTCTCCCCTTTTCATCTCCTCACGCGGTATGCTCTCCATAACCATCCCATCATAGTTTAATTTCACTGACTGGCAACAAGGAAACGGATTGCACCACTCCCACGTCCACTCAGAAAGACCTCCAGCCAAAATGCCAGTCATCTTCGACGACAGCGACCTGGAATTGAATGACCTCCTGGCCAGACTGTCACCTGAAATGCTGGAACAACTCCTGGCCGCGGTGCTGCTGCACGAGGAGACCACCGACAGCCGCGAAGACAACGCCGGGCCCACGGAGATGGGCGAAGTCGACGAGCTGGAGAACCCCTTGGCCGAAGAGACCGCCCGTGAGCCCGACAGCCGCGAAGACGTCGCCGGAAACATCGAAATGGAGGATCACCGCGTGGGCTGGCCGCGGCTAGTGTCGCTGCGCCCCTACCACTTCGAAGACGTCCTCCACCACCTCTTCGCGACGGGCCAGCTCGACGCCGAGATCCCCCGCTGGCGCGAGATCGTCGATGCCACGCGGCACATCATGGGCCGCTACTTCATCCCGCTGTACAAGATGCAGTACGGCGAGCAGGTCATCCAGGGCCCCGGGCTGCGCACCGAAGCCATTCCCATCTTCCGCGTCATTGTGGAGGGCTGGGGCACCGATGTCCCGGATTGGCAGCGGGCGCTCGTCGACGTGGTCGAGATGCTAAGGACCGAGGGGCTGGATTGCGGCGCGACGCATTTGCACGTCGAGATTGTGTATCGCTTCATGCCGTACAGCTTCCACCATGGCTGGTGAGCTCAGAGGTCCCTAGGCTGGAGCTTGGTGGAAGGCCCGCGATCTTTTTTTTTTTTTTGGAACCTTCGGAAGTGGGACTCTTATGATGCGCACACTCTGTGGGTCGGTTCCGTTCTCTAATTAGGGGAATCTGTCATTTCTGACTTCATGTTGTTACGTTCCGGAAGCTGGAACTTGTATTTGAGTGAGCACTCTTCTCTTTTCGACGGACAATAGTTGTCCATGTACATACACATACGATATGGGTGTTGCTGGCAATGCAACAGCTGCAACTGAGACATCTGGTCGCGCAACAAGTCAATCTGGAGGCTCAGTTGTGTTGACTTCGTTGCTTTGGTTTCCTTTATCGAACCGCCACACTGTTACTCAGTTGAGGTAATAACAGAGAGAATTTCCAGCGGAAATTGAAAAGACCTTGATGACTCTCTCGTACAACTCTTGAGTCGCGCATTCAAAGTGGCCATTGTTTCCATCCCAAAAACATGATTGGAAAAAGTCACAGTACCCACGTTGGCGCCTGCCGGACGGGGTAATTTGGGGAAGAGAGAAAGGGTGGATGGAAAAAGGCAACGCCACCCTCTCCCCTCCTCCATTTGATCAACGGACGATTGCTCAGGATTCAAGTCGATCGAGGTGCCTGCGAATCGAGCCGAGTTGCGTGCCCTCTAACCCGCTTCTATATGGACAAGATGGACACGCGATGAACCGACAGGTGCAAATAAAGCGCATCTACGTGGTCAAGAAGTGTGACCAGTAGAAAAATGCATACAACAACTGCCTACCTGCCCGCCTACCCGACTGTCTACTTTGCCATCTCGCAGTCCGCTCATAGCAGCAACAGGAGTAGAAGTGACCGGGTAGTCAGCGGCAAGAAGATATTTACGTACAAACAGACAACCGCGCACCTGACCATGCATTCGCGCCCTCCCAGCTGCTCCCAACCTTGCCCCGTGCAAACAAGATTTTCTTCCCGCCACCAGCGTCATTCGCCCTCTTTTTTCGTGTCGCCATCGCCATCATCGGCGGCATTCCTACTCGACGTGAATGAATGCTGTTTTTGATCCTGGCTCTCCGCGCTTCCCTTCCTCATCCTCGCTCGCTCGCTCGCTCGCGCACACCAAGCAAAAAACCGAAGCACCGTAAAAGGAATGATCGATTGAAAAGCACATTCGCCCGCCACCACACCGGCGCAGCAACACGGCGCGCAACGAGGACACGAGACGAGAGCCAGCTCAGTCTGTGTGGCGCGTCAGCGCGGTCCGGTACTTCGGCCTGACAACGGGTCGGGAGGGAGTAAAGGGGAACGGTGAAGGGAGTCTGTTGATGGTGGTGATGATGTTGGGGTTGTGCGCGGGAGGAAGCATGCAAGCAAGCAGGAAGTGCTAGGGGCGACGGCGAAGATGATGGATTTTCTTTTGGCCGAGCAAGGAGTAGGGAGGTAGAGTTGACGGAAGACATACAGCAGCAGCGACAATGACAAGGACATGAACGACAGCAACGACGATGACGACAAAAGATCAAGCTCGGGCGCCAGCAGAGTACATGGACAGCAGGGGTACGTACGTACTTCCGCGCACTTCAACGACATGACATGCACACGACTGCCGCCGCCGCCACCGTCAGCCACAGCCACAGCGCACTCACAACAAAGCCAGCCGCCAACAACAGCCTCTTTCTCAATCAATCAACAGAAAAGAAGAAGAAGATGGTATAAACCCGCGGGGAGGAGTGGGTACTAAAACCTAAAGAACAAAGAAGAGATGATAACGACCATAATACCTAGCCTATGATATCGATTTGGTATAACATTCGACAGCCAAACGGAAGAGAAACAAAACAGTAAAAAAACCAGAGAGAAAGGAGAAAGGAGCAAAACGAGACAGGAGAGGAAAAGGACGATGGACATGGGATATGAGAGAGAGCTGCTGTGCCCTCTACTCACACCCATACCTGCAACTGCGACTTTTTCTTCCTTTCTTTTTCCCACCCCTTTGCTTGAAAAAAGAGTCTTCTACATCTCTTCGCCATCGCTGCCGTGGCGCAGCTGGCCGCCACCACCGAACCCGCCAGCCCCGAATCCTCTCCCGCTCGTCTGCCATCACAAGGTACGCGCGCGCTGTTGAGGCGCGAGACGTCGTGGCGGACTGACCGGAGCAATGGCAGCGCCTATTGGTGAACCTCATCTACAGCAACGCGCCATCACGCCTCCATCTCCTCACAAGTCGATCAAGCTACCCTGCTGCTGCTGTTGTTGGTGCTGCGCCCCAAAAGGCGACTGGCCAAACGGGTTCGCGGAACCGCCAAAGCCGCCGGCCGGCCCGGTCTGCGCCGGCATCATGCGGTTCTGGTTGTTGGCGCCAAATCCCGTCTGCTGTGGCATGCCCGTGAACTGGCTGCTCATGAACGGATTGCTGCCAGTCGCGTTGGTCGTGAGCTTGCTCATTCCCTGGCCAGCCGAGTTGACGAATGTCCCCGGGGCTGTGTGCTGCGCAGGCATACGTAATTCGCCGACATTTCCGAATGTATCTTGGCCTTCGCCCGAAGCCAAAAGCGCGTTGAGGCGAGCAGAGTGATCATCCATTGGCTTGGCAGGTGGCTGTGCAGGCATTGGTGTAGGCTTCGTCTGGTTTTGCGTGAAGCTCGACGATGAAAAGTCGCGTATTGGATTGAAACTGTTTGTGGCGTTTTGCTCTGCCAGAGTGCCGAGGGTGGGTGCCTGGCGCACGCTGGTGGGTTGCGCGGTGGCTGGTCGGTTGATTGCCGAGGCGAAGGGGTTGTTGGAGCCAGTCTTCATGGGTGCGATGGAGTCGGTCGTGTGCGATCCTGATGATGATGCCCATGGGTTGTGGTTTCCAGGCTGTAGCGTGTTTTGTTGCTCCATTGGTTGCTGCTGCTGGCCAAAGGCGTCTCCAAAACCATTCGTCTGTTGGCCCCAGGGGTTGTTCATGTTGAAAGAAGTCTGCTGTGGCTGCAGGAAGCCCTGTTGCGGCTGCTGCTGGTAGCCGCCGTATCCAAAGCCATTCTGGAAGCCCGTCTGTTGTGACTGCAAGCCAGTTGGTTGCGAATATGCCGAGTTGAGGAAACCAGTGTTTTGCGGCTGCTGTTGGCCAATGGGGTTGCCGAACCAGTCGACTGCTCCCTGCTGCTGGTATCCCTGATTCCATCCAGTGGGCTGAGAAGTCGCAGGCTGAACAAGAGTGTCATCAAACAGATTCGAGGCGTTGGTCTCTTCGAGCTCTCTTCTGCGAAGCTCCTCCTCTTCCTGGCTTAGCTTGATTGCCTTTTGGAGATCGTCATCTTCCTCGGCGCTCTTAGCCGCCTTCATACGCCTCTTTCGCTCTTCTTCCATTTCATTCTTGCTCGCTTCAATGGCCAGTTTGTATTCGAGATCGTCATCGTCCCTGTTTCTCCGCTGACGCTCGCGCGGTCGCGTCACATCGCCGCCGCCGTGTCCATGTCCGTAGCCGAATTCTTCCAGACCCGTAACGCGAGATTTCCATGATTTCCGGTCGGCACGTTCGGCGCGCAGGCGCTCCTCGTCTTGGATCAGGGCGGTGAGCTCTTTGGCGGACACTCGGACTGCACGATTGGGGTTAGCCGGCGGTAATCTCGGAATCAAGAAATGGCCCGCTGGAGGCATGACGTACTGTTCTGGCCAACATCGCGGCCTTCCTCGTCAATGTATTGAAACTCGCGCAGAGTCTTGATAATGTAGAGATTCTTGCGCGCCCACGTCACGACGAGCTCGGAGCCCTCGTGCAGGCAGTAGTCGAGCACCTTGAGCGACTTGAGGACGTGGCGCCAATTTTTGCCCTTGTCGTTCAGGCGCTTATCAAGCATGTCCATTATCTGATAAAAGTCCTGACTGCTGCGAAAATGAATCAGTGTTCGTTGTGAGACGGTCGGCACGCTGACGCGGCGTCCTGGCCAGGTGTCGGGCGGTGCGGCTCACTTGTTGTAGGTCAACTGGGAGATTTCGGCCATGTCGCTGCCGACGGGGCCCCAAGGATCGTTGCTGGTAGCTGCGATGGCATTAGTTTGCGCATGGCGGAGAGGACATGGGCGTGTTGGGCGCGGGCGCAGCGTACCATTGCGGACCTTGATTTCGACGGCCGAGTAACCCTTGGTGACGTTCTTGACGCTGCGCACCACCTTTGACATTGTGGCGGGATGAGGCACGGGAGGCGCCGTTCAGAATCGGGATGCAAGTCGGTGGTGGAATCGGGAGTGAGGTTGTGGGAGAGGAGGAGGTTGAGATTGCGGAGTGGCTTGGGGCGTGGTTCGAGGGGAAGGATGAAGTGCCAGGTGCCAGGCCAGGTGGGCCGGGGAGAAGGTCGGGCGATGATGCAAGGCGCCGTCGAAAAGGGTTCGTTCGCTCGTGCCGCAGCCGGAGCGCCGTTGGGAGCGATGCACAACCACGGGAGAGAAATAGGCACTGGGAGTGAGTGTCAAGGAGCAGCAGCCCTCGCTGATGGACAGGAGTAGCAGCTGATGATGTGCACCCCCCGTTGCGCGGCCACGTCCGTGATTTTACCTCTTGGGCTGAGTCGCTCTGCCTCTCTGCCCAGCCGCCGCAAGCCTCTTGGTCTTGGACCTGTGGCTTTGACTTTTGGCAGTCAGCGCAAAGACGTGTCACGGTTCCTTTTGCACGCTTCTTTTCGTCTGTCTTTGCCTTCGCATCTACTCCATCATTCGTCCATGTCGCCGCACCTAGGCCATTCTCCGCAATTCCACAAACACATGCATTCGATCGCTGATTCTTATGGCACGTAGAAGTGAATTTTATGCTCGCTCTTTTAACCCACCACGAAAAGAAAACCGCCCATGTCCGACCGCCCACCACAAATCAAGGAAATGAAAAAGAACCGCCTGAATCCACCTCTCGTCCTTCCGCACTAGAGGCTCAGACGCCACCCTTTGGCCCCACATTTCTAAAACGAACGCCCGGCTGTAAAAGCCCATGGAGCAAAAGCCGAACCCAGAGAAGACTTGTAGGTATCTCTCGACTCCCATCGAAAAAAGAAGGGAATAGTACATGATGCAATCCGTGAAGCCACTATTACGGTGTAATGACACGCGCGAAATGGCCGTGTGGGAGCCGCTCAAAAAAAGGAAAATGTTTCGAACCAAGGAAAATCTGCAAGACCATGATGCTATCACCAGACTGCTCCGTTGAAGCTCCGTATCCCATGCAAGTTATCCGTATCAGCAGCCACCTTCTCGCTCTCGCTGTCATCGTACAATTACCGCATTAAGGTCGAAGAAATCATTGCACTGGAGGCGCCCACATGCCACCCTGACGCTGGTCGTTGTAGGCACCCGGCTCAGTGCTCGTGGGACGGTGCATGTTGGCGTTGGTGTAGTACATGTTGGCGGCACCGCCACCGTAGTGCGGCTCGGGGTAGGTGTAGTTGTCACCGGGTCCAGGAGAGGGAATGTTCTGTTGCGCGGGAGACTGCCAGCCCATGTTGGCCATGTGGGGACTGCTGTGGGCGCTGCCAGGCTGGGCGACTTGCTGCTGCTGCTGTTGCGCCTGGTTGGTCGAGGTGGGAGGTTCCAAGACGGAGGGCGGTCCGTAACCGGCCGGGTGAGAGGTGATGGTGGGCCTCGACTGGGTGCTGACCGAGGTGTAGGGAGTCGAGGTCAGGGAGGGAGAAGAGCGCGGGCTGGGCTGCTGAAGCTCAGAGCGCAGGTGGGCGGGCATGTTAGGACCGCCCATGTAGGCAAAGTCGGAAACTTGACGGTGCATGGTCGCCGGCATGACCGGCATTCCGGCAGCTGGCGACATGGACAAAGGCCGATTGTTGGGAGAAGGCGTGGGGAGGGGAGAAGCCGTCTCAGATCCATAATCATCTGCGTCAGAACGCACAGACCGAGGGGGGTTCTGAGAAGCGCGCGACGCCAAAGCGGCCGCAGTCGCAGCAGCAGCCTCCTCGACAGTGCCAGTGTGGTGGTTTTGGTGGCGGGTGAGAGTGGTCCTGCGCGTAAACGTCTTCTGGCAGTCCGCGTACGGGCACTTGTAAGGACGCTTGCCGGAGTGGATACGACGGTGACGAGCGAGCGAACTCGAGTCGCTGAAGGGCTGCAATGATTACGTCAACATGATGCTCAGGAGATGAGAGGAATTTTCTGCCACGTACCTTGCCGCATCGCTCGCACATGTGGGGCTTCTCGCCAGTGTGGACACGTTGGTGAACGGTCAAGGCAGAGCGCTGGATAAACTGTTTGCCGCAGTTGGGGTACTCGCAGACGTGGGGACGAATGCCGCTGTGAATGCGTTCTACACCTGGTTAGCATGGCCAATGTTTACGTGGGACGCGTCATGACCTACCGTGACGCGCCAAATCACTGCGACGAGCGAAGCCCTTGCCGCAGGTCGAGCACGCGAAAGCCTTGGGCGGGCCATTGTCCGATGCGGGTCTACCGCCCGTTTGTTGTTGTGCCTGCTGGTCAGGCTGAACCGGAGGAGGGTACGCGTGTTCTGGGGCGGGGTTTGCCATGTACTGCTGGTTCATCATGGGCATTGGCGCATTCATGGCCGTCGGGGACGGGTAGCGCATGCCATTGTTCATAGCGGCGGGCATGGGCTGGTAAGCCTGGAGGGGAGGAGGCGCAGGCTGAGGGTAACGAGACTGGTAGTCGTTCGAAGGGTGCGGCGAGACTCCACGCTCAGAGTTCGTCTCGGACTTGATCTGGCCGTTTTGGTACGGCGCAGGAGCGTATTGTTGTTGCATCGTGGGCTGCATGTCGTAGGACATGGGTCTTCCTGCTAGAAGGCGGCCAGGCATCTTAGTATTGAGTATGCTCCCAAGTTCCATGTCCCCAAGCGCCATTTTGAAAGTGTGTGAAGGGGCCCACGCGTTTGCGGTGTAGCAGACGGTGAGAGGGCCTCTGGAGGAATGACGAGGTCCGAGGAGGCGGGAGAGGTGCGCACCAGTTTGGAGTTTGGTTTCTCAGACCGCTCCTTGGGTGGGCAGAAGCGTCGACCGACTCGAACGACGAGTGAAAAAAATAACCCTTGAAGGTCGAAGGATGACAAGGACCCGAGAGTGTTTGCGGTGGGTGGTCCGTCCGAGGGTTGCTGCAACGGGACGGGCCAGGCGAGGGTCAAAGCTGGCAAGCAGACTGTCGTCTCACGCACGTCAGCTCGCCGTCAGATCATGAAGCGCAGAGCGCAAAGGGGCGGTGATTGAGGTGAGGAGGAGTAGAGTCGCGGCGATGGCGAGCGTGGGTGAAAAGGGGATGCGGGCAGGCGGGGTGCAGGCGGCGACTGGGAGAGCGGGGCGGGCGAAGCAGTGCAGTGTCGTGTCAAGGACGTACCTTTGAGACGGGTCGACGGGTGGTGTAGGTGGTGAGGAGTTGGGATGGAGGTGGTGAGGGTGAGAAAGTTGAATGGTACGTACGTGGAATACCGTTCTTTTCCTTCGCGTTTTGGGTCAGACTGGAGTGCGCTATACCGGATTGGGGTTCGCGCTAAATCCCGATTCAAAGTCCTGACACCTCTGGATCCGCGAGTTTCACCAATCCCGCCGGCGCTGGCGCAATTCGTCCTCTGATTTGGCCGGGCTGGCTGGCGCGAGGCTGCGACGGTAATTGAGGGCTGTTATTCACGGCTGCTGTCGCGCGCTTGTTGTCGAGCAGAGAGAGACTTCTTGGCGGCGATGGCAATGTCTCGCGTGCGGTGAAATCTCTGCGCGTCGTCCGGTCTAAGGCCCGCTGTCAGTGCGGATGCCGTCGCGTCGTCGCTGTGGGTGTGCCTTGGTGGCGGCGAAAAAGAGGCGCAGATCTGTCAAGTCGTGGAGCCCGGGGCGGATGCGTGCAGATTTGCAGGTACCAGACTTGCAGGCGGTGGTTATGGTAAGGTGGGCTTGGCCTCGTAGTGGTAGGGGTGGGATGATATGACCTCTGGTCGACGGACGGGTCTGGGTGGTCGAGGATATGTATAGGGAGCTTGCAAGACGGACGGGGAGGCTCTTGCTTGGGGCTACGAGCAAAAAGGTCACGGCAAGGTCGGGGCGTCAGAGCAGTTATGTAGATCATGGGCGTTTCCCACGGCGTGTAGAGACAAGCGGACGGCGGCAGCCCTGCGGGCTGGATGACCCTGGACACAGGACAGCAGTTGGGATCACAGAGGCACTGATGCTGTCGCGCCAAAGCTTGCTCGGGAGCATCCACCTTTGGCCTCACCGCATGGCCGTGGCCGATAGGGGGCAAGGTTAGCGCAGTCAGTGGTCTTGGGATGCAGGGGAACATGGTCTTGCACGGGTCAAGTTATGCATGCTGCACGTTATGGAACAACAAGGGAAGACTTCTAGCGGCCTTCTAGGGCGGAGCAAGGACCCGCGGCACTGCAGCCCTGGAGCTCGAGGAAGTTCCCTGCCACGACGACGAGAAAAAGAAGCTCGTCTCTGGTCGATATTGCGATGGCCTCTTGCTGCGGCCTGCAATTGAAAATGAAAAGTGAGAGAGGGGGGCGCTGCAGCTGGAATGGGGGCGCGTCTCCGGAACCAATTGCGCGGGTGACATCATGGCTGGTACGCCTTCAACACGGCGCATACGTAACGGGTTAAGGGGTTTGGGACTGATGAGCCTGCGCTTTCGACGCTCATCTCGGCTCGAGGTCGGCATACGGCTGGCGGCATACGCAGAGGAATTCCAGTCCAATCCTCTGAACACCGATGCAGATGCAGCAGCATATAGTGGTTTGCATGCCAGGCAAAAAGCAAAGCCAGTGCAACCAGCCAGGGGCCAGGGAAGTGAGAAAAAGCAAGCAGACGACGTGAGGATGGCGGGGATGGCCGCGGCAGGCTTCCCTCTGGCTGTGGTTCGGGGGCGCGAGTCAAGGCTCCCCGAGTTTAATTTACACGGGAAACTCTTGTCTGCCGGCGGTGGTGCCAACGGCCGAGCCGCGTGACCTTCTCTGCTGCTTCCATGGTGCTTCGATGAGATCTGCCAGATGCTCTCCATCATCGTCGTCTACATTCTGCAGCTTCAGTCTGCACCTGATATCCTCGCTTACGGCAATAACCAGTGCCATGCAGCAGCGGTGAATACTTTCAGCATCTCCACTTCACACGTCGTCAGTCGGCATCGTATGTGCGTTTCAGCGAGCGACGATCGTGGCTCACCTCAGGTTCAGGGGCCCCGGCAACACAGTCTTCCGACGAGCTTCCAGAAGCTTGCCTTTCTCGACAACCACGACCTCACTGTCGCTTCATTTCCGCACGGTCCGTTTAGGCCCGGCGCTCTCTCGACGTCTCATGTTTCTGGAAAATTGCCTTCTTTGTGCTTTAACCATTCTCTTTTGTGACTTGCACCCAATCACAGCCCTCTCTCCCCGAGACCCACCTCTTTCCCTCCCATTGGCCCGCCGGATGCCCTTGCTCCTTCCCCGTTGCCAGTTCACCCAAACCTCACCACCACGTCCTTCTCGGTCCGTCCTGCTCTACCTCCGGCATGTTCTTTCCGTTCAAGTCCAACGCATCCTCTCTTGACCCCACCCTCGCTTCCAACGTCATGTTCTCTGCCTGTTTGCTGTGGCAGAATCCTTCTCCGGCTGGGATGTGCTTATTGATATCCGCCTCCTGCGAGTCATTATCGTGGAACCTGGACGCTTCTGTCCGCGCTGCGCGTTTGCTGCAAGATGATTCAACCCGAGATCTGTGCTGACCTGCCCGCCAGATCTTCAATTGATGCCGCTGCTTCTGCGTGCTTGTGCGTCTGCGTATGCTTCGCCTGAGCTTGGTCGCTGTTCTGTAGGTTCGTCAGCCAACCCACTTTGACGACGGTTGGCCGACAAGGCCTGTCGCCAACTCATTCCCACCGGTCAACATCAACATGCCGATGGGCGTTTGTTCCCACCGGGAAGGCCTCCCGCCCTGACACAAATTCCACCAAAAGGCGCCCGCCGAGCCAGGTTCACAATTTCGCCTGCGCTTTTCCGCCTCGGTCTGGGCAAGCCCGGAACGGCTGGCAGCTCGTTCACCGACACAGCCTCCTGCGACTCACGGACGCCCTGGATGGGTCAAGACTGACCCACCCTCTCGCTGGGACCTCCCGGCTTCTTCAATGCTTCCAGAAACACCGAAGGGGCCTCGCTTCGGACTGTGTGCTGGCAAAACTCGGTTGAGCTCCCGCCCTCCCTCTGGAAAGGGGCATCGAGGGGTCTTGCCGTTGCCGTGCTCACAGCGGGTAGGGCGAAGCTGCCCTCTCCCTAGTCCGCACGCGTTACCTGGATTCCCTTGCGTGAAGCAGTCAAGCCACACTGATCGATTCCAGAGTTCGCAGAGGGCGGCGCCGCGCTCAATTCTCAACGACCTGCAGCGCGAGCTCTGATCCCATCAGGCCTCCCTCCCGCACGCACGAGTGCTGCAGCAGCTCAGCGTCTCTCTCTGTGCGTAAGGCTGATGCGGGAGAGAAAGGGCAAGCTGTGCCCAGCGCCGCGACAACCTCAACTTGAACGTGGGTAACCGATGCGCGCAACCTGGGGACTATGGCACGAGGCTTTTGCCGTTCAAAACCAGGAGGAGAGCCTCCGGCGTTGCAACTTCCCAGCCTATCTAGCTCCCGGACGTCTGCGGCTGTGATATATTTGGCCTATCTTTGGACCCATGACAACCACCTTTTCCTTTTGGGACAGCGACTAGACAAGCATCTCGGTGCGTGCAAACTTTAATTTTCGACCAATTGCAAGATTCTTTCAAGCCAGACAGCCGGATCTATCGTCTCAGGTCTTGTGTGGCCCTTCACCCGGCAGGATATTTTGCTGAACAGAAAATGCAAATCACCGTGTATCAAGTTTCCGCGTCCCAAACTCCCGGTCCGTCGTCAGACTAGTTTTTGGTGCCTGAGCATTTCGTCGCGTTGCTGGTCGGTCGACGAGTCAGGAAGCACTTGCAACTTGACCATTCATTACCTGACTATCAGAAGACGGCAGTGCTCGATCCAACTAAAATAGCGACTATTCTGCGAAAGATGTGCTTCATGTCTCACGATCGAACGAGCACATGCATGACAGGGTAAGCCTTTCGAGCGACTGATGCGACGACTGCGAGAACTAAAAATATGATCTCCAATGCAAGGTATGTCAACCACAGAGTTTAACTTGGAGATAGAAGAGCTATAGCCGAAGAAGATTTCCTTACGAGTACACCATTGAGCTTTCGCCAGCAACAATTGAATTCTTTACACAGCCCTAAATTCAAATCGCCATCTGCATGCGATTCGGCAAGCCGAGAGCGACATGCTGCCGAGTACAAGCGCGGTTTTCAGACAGGTCGAAGCAGCCGCCACAGGATTGTGGCTGCTCCTTGGATTCGTCTATAGATGCCGCACAGAATCCTCCACTCGACCCGGACCGTCTGAAATTAGACTCATGTCAGGGCGCTGGTGCTGACGACGGCAGCAGGCGTCGCAGGATCGTGCAGCGGGGAGGACCCAGGGCAAAGGTGCCTCAGGGCAGGATACCGACGTCAGCTGGGCCAATGCCGTCATATTGGGGCAAATTTGACGTTTGTCAAGACGGTCTGCATCCCTCGCCTTCCCGGCATCTGCTGCTGAATCATTCCTCAAGCTCAACTTCTGCAGGTGGGCGAGCATCCGGGCAGTCCGAGCGTCCTTCGATTCTGTTTCCATTTTTTTTCTTCAGCCCTACCGGTGTCGCTTGCGCAGAAGCTAACCACCTGGTTCCTTGTTGGTGGTTCCTTGACCACCGCCCTTCCCGTGTGTCTGCGGTCTTTCGACTCGTCCAAGCTGTGGTTTGTGCTGCCCTAACTTTCCATCTGACCCCTCCAGAAAGTCCCGACCTGCCGGCGCCTGGTACCTGCCTCCTGGCGGCGCGATACCAAAGCTTTCGACCCATCTGCTCAGGGATCCCCCCATCCCACCCCCATCCGTGCCTGGAGTGTCGCCAAACCAGACGAGTCAAGCCGTGCCGCAAGCAGCTGCGCTTCTCCCGCTGCACAGGACGCTCGCTGCAGATGCGGCCGGTACCTGGATCTTCGCCCAGACACCAACGGCAGCGCACGTACGCTCGCCGTCCTGCAGCGACAATGAGCTTTCCACGTGGTGGATGTGCGATGCGGGGAACTTCAAAGCTTCGAACCACCACTTTTGTCCCTTTCTCATAGCAAAACCGTTCAATACGCACCCTTTCGATTCCCTCTTCAGCTTCTCCGATCCCCCTCCTCTCCCTCCGTTTTCGCACCCTCATCCCTACCGAACGCTTGCTCCAAATAAACTCCAAACCCCCCTTGCCAGGGCCTCTGGTTCCATCCCTGCGGACTTTGCCCTCTGGTCCCTGACGCACACACGCAGCACCCTGCCGGACAACCCTACCGCCCTCCCCTTCCCACGGCTCAGCCCAACGCAAACGCACCAAAACAGCCTGCCAAGCCCTGCGACTGCGCCGTTCTACAAGCGGAGTCTTCCTTACGTTGTGCCCCTGATTGGGCCGCAATTCTTTTTGGGCAATTTGAGTTGGCCCTTTTTCGTGCGGCTAAAGCCTGCTTGGCTGGAGCCGTTTGGTGCCTCTTGGCGGCGGGTGAATGGCTCTCTGTCAGGAACGGAGTGTGGCGGTGGGCAGCGTGACTGCTGGACCCTGAATGTGATGAGGAGGGAATGGTGCGGAGGGCCTATGAGATGTGGGGGTGAGGTGGCACTTGCAAGCCGCCCTCGACTTGGGGGCTGATTTCGTTTGCATGCTTTGTGTGTTGTTTGCCTGCTCTGCTTTCGCCTTGTCGAGTTTTGATGTGTGTCCACCATTTTTGCAAGATGCTTCTGTTCTCTCCTCAAGTCGCTCGCCTCACCAAGTACATCGACAAAGGGCAGTTACTGGAAACTGGAAAGGCTGACCACACACCGACGCTTGAAGACACAAATCTGGCGTCTCCGTCTTCCTCATTTCATGCAGAGCAAAAAATTTGAGCACGAGTCGTAGTTTCTTTTCCATTCTTGTTCTTGCCTGCCGTAGCTCGACCGCTCGTTGGATTGCGTTCAAACGCTGTACTTTGCGTACACATATAACAACGCAAGAGAATTCTCGAGCGGCGGATGCGGATGCACCAGTAAATGAAGTAGCAGCTCGTCAGTGAGTGCAAAAGGCGGCTTGCGACAAGCAGCACTGTAAGGTCGACTACCTACGTACCTACCCAATGAAAGCATCTCATTCATGTAAAGGAAGGATGGGTGCGCGGGAACTGTCTGCCTGTGGTGGTGGAGACCAAGTCTGGCATGGTGGTGGTGGTGGCATGAACAACAGCCCGCGGGTGGTAGGGTGGTCAGTACAACAGAAGATCTGCTGCTGTATGCTTCAGCACACCGAGCGGATGCAATGTCGTGACGGATTGGCGAATGGACTGAAGCATGGACTGCACAAGGTGTTCTCTGCCACCTAGCCGAGTAGGTGGGTGTCGTGAGGCAGATGGGGGGGGGGGGGGGGGGGGGGGGGGGGGGCACGCAAAGGAGGGCCGAGTAGTGTCTACTCGGCAAACTCGTTCTTCACTCCCTCCATCTTTGCTGGCTGGGCTGGGCTGGCTGCCCACTTTCACGTCACTCTTTTGGGTGTGCCGCGCAGGGAGCGACGGGAAAGATTGTGTGTTGGAGCCCCCCATGTGTTGTAAAGACGGAAGAAGGAGTGCGGGGAAGGATCAGTAGTCGGTCGGCACAATCGCTACCTACTACAACGGGATACGTTGATCAGTGGCAAGGGAATGTTCAAGAGCTAGCTGCAGCTGCCTGGACGAATCTTGCTCGAATGTATGCAGAATCAGGATTTCTACAAGTCGGTCGACTATTTTTCCATCCTTTTGGTCTTCAGAATGGACGACCAAGGACAAAGTACTGATTCCGTATGCTTTGTAGAATAGATTCTTATGGCGTGGTTTATTTTCCCTATATATATATCTATGCGACCGGTAACACAGCACACAGTGACGAAGCAAGCAAACGTTTATGACGAAAGGGTCGGTGGTGTAGTGGTAACATGTGTCGCGGCTACAGTCTTTCCCGCGATTCGTTCCAGGTTCGATTCCTGGCTGACCTGCTGCTGTTAACCTTTTGCCTAGTTCTTTTTGCGCTGCTGGTGGGAGGGCTGGAATGTGTGGTAGCCAAAGCACGGGCTGAGGGATTAATAGATGAGGTTGTTTGGTGGGTCAGTTGGCATGGGGGAAGAGGGATGCGCAGTTGAGCAGTTGAGGGAAGTGGGAGCTGAGGAGTGTTTTTGTAGACATTTGGTTATATTACATTTTATGTAGAGACCTTTTGGAGTGAGGATTCAAATTGTGAAAAGTATGCAAAACGCCGCCGCCATCCATGCTATGCCAATGTAAGTACAAGTCTGAGGAGAAACAAAAAAGCTCGTTCCCTTCCACAGCACCCGCCATCCGAGACCGTGTGGTCACCGACGGCTTCAATCCGAGCCGAAACAGGTGGCACCACCCCCTGAGATGTAGACGTAAATGGTCTACTGAGCGCCAACGCCACCCGTGCCAAACAGTTCTATCCGCACTCGGCTCTCATCGACGCCCTTGGCCAGTAGTGCCTTCTTGGTCTGCAGCATAAACTGCTCCGGGCCGCACACGTAGTAGAGGGCATCAGGGTTGGCAAGATGAAGCGCTTCGGCGTCGAGCAGCGCCAGGTCGACGCGGCCTTCGTGGTCGAAGTCGACGCCGCGGACGTCGCCCGCCTGGACGCGCGACGTGAAGAGCGCCGTGCGTAGGTTGGGGCGGCGCGTGGCGAGGTCTCTGATGTGCGCGGCGAATGCGCGAGCCCCTGTTGAGCGGGCGCCGTGGATCCAAGTCACCGGCCGCTTCTGCTGGTCGTCGACAATGGTTTCGAGGATGGACAGCAGACAGGTAAGACCGACGCCCGCGGAGACGAGGACGACAGGGGCATCTTGCTTCTCCTTTTGCGCGTCAAAGTAAAAGTCGCCAAAGGGGTGCGACACTTCGACCTCATCGCCCTCGTGCTTGTTGCCGTGCAGCACGTTGGACACGAAGCCCGGGTGTCCGGCGTCCGGAGCGCCGTCCTCGCGCTTGACGCTGATGCGGTAGTATGGCTTGCCCGGCGCGCTCGACAGGCTGTACTGGCGCGGCTGCAGGTGCGGCAGACTGGGGACGGACGTGCGTACGCTGATGTACTGGCCGGGCAGGAACGAGGGCAGCGGCTTCGACGCGTCGGTAGGCTCGAGGTAGAAGGAGGTGATCTCGCTCGACTCGGGCACCTTGCGCGCGATGCGGAAGCGGCGCCAGTCGGTCCAGCCGTCTGCGCTGGCGTAGAGCGCTGCTTCCTTTCCGATCAAGAGGTCGGCCAGCTGCCAGTACGCCGCTGCCCAGGCGTCGTGGATGTCGGGCGTCAGCGCGGCGCCGAGGGCCTGTGCCAGCGCCTCGAGCAGGTACTTGCCGACGATTTCGTAGTGCTCGGGGCGGATGTAGAGGGAGGCGTGCTTGTGGACGATGAGCTCGACGGCCGGCGAGAGAACGCCAAGGTTGTCGATGTACGAGGCGTAGGCATACAATGCGGTTGCGAGGGCCTTGGGTTGATGTCCGTTGAGTTGGTTCGCAGTGTTGAAGATGTGGTTCAATTCTTTGTGCGCATCCAGCATGTTTTTGTAGAAGACGGTCGTAATGGCATTGCCATGCTCAGCGAGGACCGGCGCCGTGGATTTGATGATGGCCACTTGAGCCGGCGTCAAGGGCTGATGCTTTGGTGCCATTTGAGGCTTTTGTTCTTGAGAGCCGAGAAGAGGCATTGATGTGAGAGAATTAAGGGAGTGGTAGACTCGATGAAGTTGATGTAGGACTTGGAATCTGATGTGATGATGGCGCTACCAAGCTCTTTCGTTGCCATCCTTTTAAGGAGCGCATGGTTCTGTTCCGTGGAGATGTCCAAACAAGTATCCGAAAGTAAATGCAGTCGAGGCATGAAACGAGAATGAAATCACTCCACCTACCGTACGCGTTGCATGGTTACGGGGATATCCGGACAGGTTCTGAGGATCATTTCGGGGACGCATCCGAGCCAGGTGCGACGACAAAACCACAGGGCTACAGAGAGCCGCCTATGAATGCAATTGCAGTTACTCAATTGTGGCCGTGAGGAACGAGGCGCAAGAAATTGGACGGCAACCCCAATTTACGTCAGCCGAGACGGGTGGACTGTTATTCGACAGAGGTTTGTGGTGGAGAATCCAGGGGAACTTCTCCGCGGAAATGGTGTTTTGGTCGGAGGGCGGAGGGCGGAAGGCTCGCCGGCTCCGCCCTGCAGAGTCACAGAGCCATCATCAACCACCTCTTCGCCATCCGAATACCCCCGGAGATGCTCAATTTTTGGTCGCCCTGACGGCCCTTTTTCGATCGTAAGCTGACGGGCTCCGAAATGTCCGTCAGACTTGATCCTCTTCGGCACGCTCTGATGCTGTAGGCCACGCCCGTCGATGAAACTAGCTGCCAGGCCGTTGGCAGTGCTGTGGAAGAAGAGTCGAACAAGAGCCGCAACGAACGACGTCCAGGTTGTCACAGTGGTTAGGCTCGGCCCGCGACGCCAAGTTAAGACGCGATGATGCACGTGGCGTCAGGTTGGGTGAAGATCCTGCGAGTCAGCAGCGGCGACTTTGTTTGTTCGGTTTGGCGGCTCAACTAGGTCGCTCTGGAACCGATCGTTTTTGGTGATTGACGACGAAAGAGATTTTTCAGCAAAGACCTTGATGGCTAGAGTAGTAAGCAGAATCCTCCAGCGTGAGGGATACGAGGTCGCTGACTGATGACCAAGCCAAGCACAATAGCAGGCCTGAAGGTCCAAACAGACATCATATCGTCGCGACTTGGTTGGATGTACTCTGCCAGTATGCCGATCGTATTTTGAGCTTCTCCGAGTAGTTTGAGGACAATCGACCTTTTTTCGAAGGTCTTTCCAGACAACCCTGGCGTTTTCTGCTCTAAACACTTCGGAAGCCCAATCGATCTCCTCGCACGTGACCTGATTTCATCGTCAGAGTTATTTCACTCGAGAGTGCGGAGTGAGTCTGGTTGTCTTGATTCATTCTCGCTTCGCTACTGCCAGAGTCATGATAGCGTCGTCTACTCCGGGCGTAGTGTCCCTCTTGCGGATAAATGCAGATGAGGGGAACCACGCGCCAGGGTCATGAGAGGCACAGGAAAATGATGGCCTCAGGTCACCTCGGGAGCAATCCTTTTCTTCTGGCTCTCAGAATGCAGAAAAAGTGGTCTCGATCTCATGTTTGTCTTTCTCGCGGCAGCTGTCTGAGTTTGGCAGTAGAAGAGTAGGCAAGGTCAATTGACCGCACACCTGCACCACCACAATGTACTTCCAGATATGCTATACGAGGCGCATTCTCTGCCTTGATCCAATGCCACTGATTGGAGGAAATAGTCCCGCCACATGAGGAGAAAGCCAAGAAAGAAAGAACAATGGCGAAAATATTGTATAAGAGATGGGCCCCATGCCTTAGGTCCCTGGGGGCGAGGGAACGATTGTCAAAATGTACATCTCAAACCTGCTTGGAATTGGCATATTGCTGGCAAACTTCGCAGCTGGCGCGCCGACCAATGGAGGCTCCAAAGCCTTTTTCTACAAAGGACACGACATCTCGTCGCTGAAGATGCTCGAAGATGGCGACACGCAGGCCGTCTTCAAGGACACAGCGCGGGGCAACGCGACAAGACGCGCCGAAGACATTCTCGCAGACGGAGGCATGAATGGAGTTAGACTTCGGTGAGCAGCACTCAATCCCCAATGCTGCGTTCGTCCAACTCCTAACCGCCGCCCCAGCCTCTGGGTCAACCCCATTCCTGGTCAATACGACCTCGACTACGTGCTGGCGCTCGCCTCTCGTCTGCACGCCGCTGGCCAGGCCATCTATCTCGACTACCACTTCAGCGATACGTGGGCGGATCCACAACACAACAACGCCCCAGTAGCGTGGCCGACATCGCTGGAGCCCCTCGCAGCGACGCTGCGCGCCTACGTCAACAGCACGCTGCACGCCTTCGAGGACGCGGGTATCCCGCTTGCTCTCGTCTCGCTCGGCAACGAGATCCGCCACGGCATGTTGTGGCCGCTGGGCCACGTCGATGTAGAGGTCGAGCCGGAAGATGCTCGCGTCGCCAATTTCACGGGGCTGGCGACGCTCTACAAGGCGGCGCGGTGTGGGGTGGACGACTACGTCGACACTTCCAGCAGCACGCAGCAGCCGGCCGTCATGCTACATATGGACAACGGATGGAACGTGACGTTGCAGGAGCGCTGGTTCTCTTCGCTGACGGCGACCGGCCTGGTGACGCCCGCCGACTGGGACGTGCTCGGCTTCTCCTTCTACCCGTTCTACGGCACGACCGCGACGTTTGAGAATCTGGCGACGACGCTGGACTGGGCGGCCAATGCCTTTCCCGGGACGCCGCTGCACGTCGTCGAGACGGACTTCCCGGCGCGGTGTGATGGGGAAGATGCCCCTGAGTTGAGCGAACCGGACATCGCCATCAGCGCGGCGGGGCAGACGGCGTGGGTGAGGCGGGTTGAGGAGGTCGTGAAAGCGGTTGAGGGGGGCGTCGGTCAGGGCGTGTGGTATTGGGAGCCGACCTGGCTGAACAATACATCGTTAGGGAGTGCGTGTCAGGATGCTATACTGTTTGATCAGGACTGGAGTCAGTATCCGCGCGTCACGGGCTATTCAAGATCGAGTGTGGACATGTTCTTGGATTCTGTATAGCTGGATATCAGGGTATGGGGAGATGTTGGGGGTGTGAAGGAATTCGCCATAAGCCCCAAGATCATATTCGAGGAATGTGAGGGCCGTTCGGGCTATGAAAGTCGTCCGCCTTCGTCAAACCCGAAATGTTCATCTTGATGTGTGAAAAGCCGCCATGTGAGAGGGATGCTGTAATGAGAAAGTCGGCCGTAAATGTTCTTCGTCGTCCGCGCTGGCGAGCGGACTCTTCTCCAGTCCCCCTTGTAGACAAAGGGAGTGATTGGTGATATGGAGGCGGTGGGGTTTCCGCCTCTGTCGCTGAATTCTTTCATGTGGTATTTGTATTTGCATGTGGTATTTGTATTTGAAAAAGTCCGACTTCTCCTCGTTGCCATTGTGGATGAGGAGCTAATTCCAGCAGCAAAATCCTCTTCTTCGATCAGTTCCTTATTGATGATGATCTACTCATCGTCTTCGCACAATTATTGGCAACAGTGCATTCAGACAACCGGCGGAGGCGGATTGTTGCGCCAGTGCCGACCAGCGGTGATACGGACGTTCATGGTAAAGTGGTTGATACAATTGATCATCAGGCTATCGTCCCAAGTGTTTGTAAAGAACAGCACCATTGAAACCGTGTTTTCGTCGACAATGCCGTCGATCAAGCGGGTGCGGTTCCTGGTGTCCGTCGAAAGGTAGACCATGTGCCAGTTGGACGTTGGGGCTCTGGTGATGTAGAGGTTCTCGAAGCCGTCATTGCAGTGAACACTTCCGATGACAAGCTTGTATCCAGTGAAGGACCGTGGGCATCGGACGTAGTGGGGTGTCTCCGTTGAGAGGAAGAGGTCCACGTCAAAGGTTGTGCGAGTCCGCCAGCCTTCCAGAGATCATACGGGTCAGGAGCTGGGTTCAAATTCAAGACAGTGGTGTTTGCTGGAACTTACTATGGCAGCTGCTGTTGCAGGATTGTTCGATGTAGGTTTGCTGGGTGTTCTCACTCATTTTGTGCTGGAGTATTGAGGGTATGGTGAGGCCTGATTGACGACGCAGTTAGGACATCAGGAAACACTGCTACGCTGAGATGCGACTAGGCAGCGACAAGGAGGCGACTAAGCGGACAACAATCGGACTATAAAGCGCGAGCAAAGGCGAAGGTGAAGTCGCATGTGACTCGTGGCGCTGCCTTATAGACTCCAGGAACCAAATTCCGACCCATGACATGATACCATATCGATCTCATCACGACGCCATCGATCTCCGATGAGAGCTAAACCTCGACTCCTATTCCAGGTCTTTCCCCAAAAGGCCTCCCAGCCTACCCGAGGCCATAGAGAGGCTCTTCAGTGCCTCCCTCGACTTGCCCAGCTCCCTTAAGACAACGTCTCTTGGAAGCGGCGGTTCCAAATCATCGCCTTCCGGCTGCAGCGCTTTTGCTAGATTGCGGAAGCTCTCATCGAGCGAGACTGCTGACGTTGCCAGCACGCTGAGGGTGGTAGAAAGAGGCGTTTGGGCAGCTTGAGACTCGAACATTTTTGAGGTGGCTATATGCGGTTTGCCGAGGCTTTCGGGAGAAGGCGTTCGCGAAATGGGGGATTCCATGGGCGCGTTGGCAGAAGGGTGTACGAATCGTGTGGCCGTTTTTCGGTCCTCGTCGGTTGCTGACATGAGTTGTTAGTGGAACAAGGCATCGAAGATTGTTCGAGAAAGGCAAACATACCCTCGACGCCGGCACGGTCTTTCAACTGCACGACGTTGACACCCGCGGAGCACCCGTCTGGCTCTGGCTCCGTCTTCGCTTCCGACTCCTGACTGCTCAGCTGAATGTCGCCAATCAAGCACGATAGCTCCTCGGGATCGATCTCGTCCTCCAAATTTTCAATCTTGGTGACTCCATTCTTCCACTTTGCTTCCTGTTCTCTTAGCCTGGACCGCGCCACCAAATCTTGCATCAACTTTCGAAACCTCCGAGCTTCAGAAACGACAAACATCTCATCGGCAATGGCCAGCCCAGCTCCGTCTTCCCAATCCAATCGCTCCGGTCCCGCCTCTTTCGGGCTTCCAACCTCGGGGCCGAAGCTATCGAGAATGGCGTCCAGGACCGCCGGTCCTGGCCACGGCTCCCATCGTCGCAGTGTCAAGAAGGCAACAGTAACTGGCAGCGCAAATTCGGCGCCAAACAAGCGCCCCAGCATGCCAAACGCGCCAATGTGGACTGGGAGCAGCGGCTCCAGCGGAGCGTCACGTCCTGATAGTGCGCGGCGCAATGCACGAACTTCAGGGGCGAGTGAGTGGCTCGTGGCGTTGTTAAGGGCCGGAAAGGGGCAGTATAGGCCGGTCTGCTCGAGGTTGTCAAGGGACACGGCCTGCATCTTTATGGCCGCGCAGTCGGGTGCAGTGAGGGACAACGGGCCGTGGAGTAGGTACTCCCCAAGATAGTAATGCGGGACGAGCCAGTTGCGTTTGTCGGTACGGTCAAAGGGTCGCACGACGATGGGTTTGATATCGTAAGCAGCCATCAGTGCTGTTGCTGGGTACAGGCGTCGATTTTGTGGCAGCGTCGCGGTGTCTAAGACACATATGACCACATTCGTATCCTGTAGGCGCGGTTGATGTGCTCGACGGATGGCGTGACGAAGGACAAAAAGGAGCGAGCTGGACCAGGAGCTAAATTCCGAGGGCGTGGAGTACTTGTAAAGCAAGTGGTCCGATATCATATGCTTCGTAGTTGAGATCAACTTTTCATCAGTAGTGATGATTGTGTGGCACGGCGAAGTATCTGGTATGGCTTCTGTCGCTGAATTGGTTCCACGGGATTGGTCTGAAAAGGCTCGAAAGAGATATCGCGGGATGCATTCTGCCGAATCTGAGCAGGCTTAGTGGTGAATACGACGAGTCAGAGGATTCTGATACCTTCCAGCAAAGCACATTGCTTCTCGCTGTAAAACATGACGTTTCGCTAAACAGATGAACGCAAACAACAATCAACCAAGAAGAGGCCAGACTCCTTTCGCACAGATTCTTTGAGGTGGACTACTGTGAAAGGTCAAATACGAACTCAAAATTGACGAGGCTGGTGGAACTTTCTGAAGCGAATGTTGGTCAAGGAGACTAGTTAATGTTGAGCAGTAGGAAATATTGGAGATCAAGCGGCATGGGAGCCTTTTATCGAGCTAGAGGGTTGCCAGTTGCTGCCTCGTCCGACAGAAAGCAAGGCACGGAACGGTCAGTGCAGTCGAAGATGCAGGCTTCTACGCGCATCCCATGGTATTTCTATCCAAAGTTGGAAGAGCCACAGTTTTGCGCCACAAGCAGAGTTGATGGGCCTGGTGTCGAGAGAGTTTCGTCCAATCGATGAAGTTCAAAAGTGGCGAAAGAAGAGGCGGTGTCCACCCCTGCTAGGCAGCCAAAGCCGCCCGGTACCACCAACGGCGCCGTCTGTGCCTGGCCACCATGTACGTCAACCATGGCTTGGGTTTCCGAGTCAACGCCCCATACAGTCGAACTCTCGTAGGCGGCCTTTTTGAGAGTGAGTAGTCGCTGCTTCCAGCTACTGGTAGCTTGAATGTTCTCTGCCTCCCATCCATCTGACTTATCCACCAGGATGCCATAGAGTTGGCTGCTCATGAAAGAAATCCTAGTGACACCGTTGAGGATAATTCATCTTCTCTCAAGTGTCAAAACATCAACAAGCAACTTGGAAAGTGTCATAAGACCAAGTGGAAAGGGTACGTCGCCTCAAAATCTCTTCGCGGACTAATCGCACAATTCTTTTCCATCTATACAGGGGTATTCATGGTCAGCTTTACCGTTTCTACGCCTTCACAACGCAATGCTATGCGACGCTCAAATCGCTGGGCCCTCCCATGCCTCGCGCTTGATCTTCATGAGGTTGGATTGCTTGTGCGCAAACGTAACCTCCCTCTCCTTGTAGAATCCGGCGGCAACGAGGTACTTGTACAGCCTGCGAGGCAATTAGCTTTGAACCCAATCAAAGAAATAGAATTGACATACTTCTCGTTGTCTACTCTTGGCTCCAGCATGACCGTCTCGGTGCGCGAATCCGCCAAAAAGCAGTAGTGGATCAACGCGCTCAACCAGACCATGACACGGTGGGATCCTCTGAACTTTTGCTCGCCAATCAGGAGATGGATACCGCGATCCCAGTTTCCGCAGTCGCCTCCGAGGTGCTTGCCCAGGTTGTCTTCCTTGACCCAGTAGATCTCAAAGAAGCCAAATGGCTCGCCATCCCAGCAGCCAATAACGGGCATGCTGTGCTTGTTGCGGAGCTCATTCTTCAGAAACTCTTCCTGGTGCTCGCGCGGGCCCTGCTCACCCCAGAAGTAGCTCACACGCGGGTCGTTCATCCACTTGTGCATGAGGTCGGTATCGGATTCAGTGACGGACAAGGCGGAAAGATTGGGAATGCCCTCGGAGATCTGGCCTACGACACTGTTCTGCACGGGCTTTGGTGAGGCGGAAGCCACACGGAAAGAAAGCGTTTGTCCAAGGCTAGGGATGTAGCGCATGTAAAACGTCTCGCCCTGACGCGGAGGCTTGGGACGCAGGGGGTGACGGATGTTGTTCGTGAAAACATACTGAGCCGGCCCGGGGGGATAGAAAGTTGGGAGATGGCTGCTGGAGTGGAAAGGCCCTGGGGCCGTTGGGGACCAGAGACCCGAGGGAGGACGATCAAAGATGATCGACTCGGTCTTCTTGTGCTCTGGAGCTGGTGAGCCAGTTCCCGAGTTCTCGGAAGGAAAGTTGGATGCCGCACTTGGACTCAAAGTGAAAAGATAGAGCCGGGGGTCCAACTGCCAAAAGGCGCGCTTGCTGACGAACATGTCCTGCCAGCCCTCTCCGTTCAGCTCGTCGAGGTCGACACCGACACTCGTGTCTTCGCTCGCAATCAGACCCATGCGCTCAAGCTTGGGGAGAACAACGCGGCCCTTGAAGATGCCTTCCCGGCTAATGTTGACGCGCCAGTCCCACTTGGGCTTGCCCATTTGCGCAGTATTCTTGGAAAATTGGTTGGTGACCTGCGGCTCGGGTTGAGGCTGGTGGAAATACCACCACAAGGTCGACCACAGCATCATGGCGATTTGGCGTGTAGGCGACATCGGCGGCTTGTATTCATTGCTGCTAGGGTTCGAAATGGCCGAAATGTACAGGTGGTCGCCCTGCAAAGTTGGCTGAGAGTAGCGGCGCATGCGCTTCTCGGGCTTCGCGTCTTGCGACTCGGGCTGAGCCTGGTTCTCATCCTCGGTGTGCAGCACAATGGTCCATCCCGGCGGCAGAGGCGAGTGGTTGTTCCCGGAGAGGTCGTTGACCTTGAATTGAAGGCCTCCGAAGACCGGAACGACGGTCAAAGTCTGTCCATTGGGAAGGTGGACGGTGGAGCTGGCCATGGTTGCGAGACGAGGCTGTGAGGAGTGGATGGTGAGGAGCGAGGAGAAGAGTGAGGCGAGCAGCAGAGTCTACATTTGTAGTCTCGCTGGAGACCAAAAAGTCTCATTCGACCATGCCGATCATGTATAGCGATACCGCTATAGCAGCGGACGGGTTTGCTGACATGACACATGGATTTGGCGAGGCATGTGGGGGGTGGGAGAAGGCCGTGAGCGGGCTCGGCCGTCGGGCGTTCGAGTCGGTCGTTGTCTTCGAAATCCAAAAGTGACGTTTCGCCGTGCTTCCGCCGTTGAGGTCATAGCTCTGCAACAGATCGAGCTCCCTCCGCCCGATTGAAATACACTCTGTCTGAAGCTTTCTTCACCTCGAGTCCACTCACGTCTCTTCACTGCTTATCCTCCATCCTACAATCACCATGTCTACCTCGCTTCTCCGCAACTCGTCTGCCCGCGCTGCCCTGCTCGCCGCCAGCTCCACCTCCACCAAGCGTGCGGGTCTCGCCGGCGCCAGCTTCGTTCGCACCAAGGCCACTCTGCCCGACCTTGCCTGTACGTGCTCCTCCACACTTTCGTTTCATGTTGTCTTGATCATTCGACCCTGATGCTAATGATTGGCCTCTCCAGACGACTATGGCGAGCTCGAGCCCTCCATCTCGGGCAAGATTATGGAGCTCCACCACAAGAACCACCACAACACCTACGTGACCTCGTACAACAACTTCTCCGAGCAGCTGGCCGAGGCTCAGGCCAAGAACGACATTGCTACTCAGATTAACCTCAAGCCGCTGATCAACTTCCACGGAGGTGAGTACAATACACTCGTGTCCGGAGCCCCAAGCGGATTAGCGGAGCAAAATCTCGGTTTCAGGCATCTCGCTAACTCCCCGGCGCAGGTGGACACATTAACCACACCCTCTTTTGGGAGAACTTGGCTCCGAAGTCGCAGGGCGGTGGTGAGCCTCCTTCGGGAGCCCTCTCCAAGGCCATCAACGACAGCTACGGCAGCCTCGACGCCTTCAAGGAGAAGTTCAACACAGCCCTTGCTGGCATTCAGGGCAGTGGCTGGGCATGGCTGGTTCAGGACGTGCAGACTGGCAGCATTGGCATCAAGACGTATGCCAACCAGGACCCCGTCGTCGGCCAGTTCCGCCCGATTCTCGGTATCGATGCCTGGGAGCACGCCTACTACCTCCAATACCAGAACAGGAAGGCCGAGTACTTCAAGGCCATCTGGGATGTCATCAACTGGAAGGCGGCGGAGAAGCGTCTCAAGTGAATCTGAAATAGCTAAGCAAGCAATGTTTTAATCAAGGTCGCAATGTCTGTTCTTTGTTGTGCTAGTGATTTGACTGTCTATGAGAGATTCAAAATTCGACCATCAAATCCCACAATCACATGCGTTTGGAATGGCGACCATGTTGACACAGGCTACCACGTTGGAGGACTAGCAATGGCGCATGCCGCCATCCTGGAGACGGAGCACTAGCTGGTTGTGGACGAGCGCACGCGATCGAGGCGGTGCTTGCACTTTGACAGCATCAAGGCTGCGTTTGCGCAGATGGATTCCTGAGTGACGCCAGCATTACATATCAGTGAACGTTGAGTGCTGAAGGGCCCATCAGATAATGATTCGCGCCTGAAGGACAAGGCATCCAGCTGCGCGGGCTGACATCACGGCCACCCACCCCGCGCAAGATCGACCGACCACTCTCACTGCGGGCAGCTCCCCAAACATTCATCTCTGTCGCCCCATCAAGCCTCAGTACTCTCCACTATCATCCTCGACGTCTTAATTCGCCCGCTTGCCACTACGCTCGCAGCATCCTAAATCGCATACCTACCGACCGCCCTCTTGCGCAGGTGCACCATGCCGGGCCCTGCCGCCAATACCGACCAGCCGAGCCCTGCTCAGCCCACTATCCACTCGACAAAAACATGTCGCGCTGCGTCCTCGAGTGCAGAAGAAAGCGCGCTTGAAGTCGATTCCAGCTCAACAGAATGTGCAGACCTACCTCGGAGCCAAAGGCTTCAACAGCGCGACTACTTTCCATTCATGGAGTTGCCATCAGGTAAGTCAAGCCGCAATGCGCAAGCAAGTTGCTAACCGCAACTGCCCTAGAACTACGGCTCGAGATCTACCGCATGGCCTTATCACGTCCCAAACCCGTCCTCTTACACATGCCTCGTCCAATTCCGCAGGAAGAGCCGGCGTCAGAAAAGGAAGATCATGCAGTTTCCCTCGAAGCAGCTTGGAGCAGAGAGGAAACAGGCCAGCGTCGTCTAGTCCGGAGGCAGTGGGAGCACGAGTGGTGGAAGAAGCCCCTCAATGGCGTTAAAGATGTCAGCGCCGACCCGCTGATTCCCGCACTCCTCCGCGTCTCGAAGCTCATTCATCGCGAAGCGAAGCCGGTCCTGTACTCTGAGAATGAGTTTGTCCTGTGGTTGCCCACGGCTCTCTGCACGTTGATGCAACTACATCAACGGAGTCGGAGCCTCATCAAGCACATCAGGTTGCGCCTACCCACATATCATGACATTTTGGACGGCTTCTCTGAGCTGGTGCGCCTTGGTCTGCGCTACTGCTGGGGCTTGAAGACTTTGACCATCAGCCTGCCGGACTTTCCTTACGACCGCAATGCCTATGGCCCAAATACACCCAATGTCTACGTGAACGCTTTCCACATTCTTCGGTGGCTGCCAAAGCACACCGTTGTCCGTCTCGATGCCAACTCACACGAAGATATCCGGCGAGTGGTTGAGGAGAATTGTCGCCTTGCTGGAATGATGTCAGAAGTAAGTTATCAGCGAAAAATGATGTATCCCGATTCCGTCAAAGAGAGGGAAGTTGCATAGGCGCGCCTTGGAAAATTGGCTGGCAGTGCTTCTGAAAAGCTTCACAGTCTGCGCTAATCCTTCCTTGGCAGACTCCTGTAACTCTCCAAAATCGTCGGCCTCTTGCATGATTGGGCGAATTTTGGATGATTTCTGTCCTGTTGGTCTTGAGACCAAAAAGCAAGGCATTCCTTTTCAAGGCCTGGAGTTTTGGGGCGTGGTGATTGGTGTTATTGATTGGTTTCTTTGGATCAGACCCCTATTGTGGCATTTTGAAATACCGCTTGACTGCTGGGTGTAAGCAGAAAGGCGTAACAAAAGGCGATGGCAGCCACTGCAATCATGGCGACAGCGATACCTCCAAAAATCAAAATGATGATTGATGCGAACGCGAACCTTAAGAAATCATGCTTGCTCCTCATGCACATCAAAAACAGTCGAAAGCAGGGGTAGGTCTAGGGGCGGTTTCTCGGGGGTCCGCGGACTAGCTACCCCGAGGGGCCGTCCATGACGACAACGATCCTGGAACGCCGTCTCTGCTAGCAACATCGCCAAAATGAGCCACCATCGCTCTCACGCCATGTGGAGGATCAATCCTACATCTCAATCGCTGCCTTGTGTGGTAGAAGCTCGCTAGTCCGCGCCATTAAATCATTCTGCAGCGTCTGCTTGGCTCAGGTACAAAGAGCTTTACCATCCGCAAGTCCAGCTTCAATCTGACCACCCCGTCCCTAGGTTCCTTTTGAACGACGCATATCAACACAAGCAGCATTCGCGACCACGATGGCCGTCCTTTCGACCCTTCTCAACGCTACCGCGTTCAAGACTCCGCTCTTGCGCACGCTCATCCCGACCCTAGCTCTTGCGTATGGCATCCAAGCTGCGGTAGCAGTCCCCTCGATTGCAACCAAGTCGGAACGCTTCTACGACGCCAGTGGCAGCTTGACCTACCTCGCATGTACCGGAGCAAGCCTAATGCTGCCCGTAATACGCGCACGACTGGCTGCCGGAACCCTTGGGACACCAGGTCTTCTTGCAGATGTGCTGCAAGCGACGAATTGGCGGCAAATCGCTTTGACCACGGCGGTCAGCATCTGGGCCATTCGACGTATGTAGAGACCCGTATTCTTTCAAACATAAATTAACGCACCCAGTTGGATCATTCCTGCTCTCCCGCATCACGGCTGAAGACGGCCGGGACTCGCGCTTCGACAGCATTCGCGGATCGCCGCCCAAATTCGCCGTCGCCTTCTTCGCGCAAGCAACCTGGGTGTCGCTTTGCACGCTGCCCGTCGTCCTCCTCAACGCTGTCCCCGGCTCGACCTTTGCCTCCCTCCCTGCCTCCATCCTGCTCTCCGATTTCCTCGGTCTTGCTCTCTATGTCGGCGGCATCCTCCTCGAAGCTACGGCTGATCGCCAGAAGAGCCAATGGATGCACGAGAAAAAGGAGAAGAGACACAATGAGGAGTTTCTGACGCGCGGTCTGTGGGGTAAGAGTCGGCATCCCAACTACTTTGGCGAAATCACGCTGTGGACGGGCATTGCGGTAGCGGCGGGCGGTGTCTTGACGAGCAAGGTCGGCTTAAGCGGGTTGGGATTGAGCGCAGGCTTGGCGTCGAAGTTGGGAACTGCGGCTGCGTGCGCAGTCAGTCCGGCGTTTGTCACCTTTTTGCTAACCAAGGCAAGTTGTGGTCTAAGTGTGGAAACGGAGAGGACGTGGGCTGACAGCAACATCTAGGTTTCGGGCATCCCACTCAGCGAGAACAAGTACGACAAGAAGTTTGGCGATCGCAAGGACTATCAGGAGTGGAAGAAGAACACGCCGATGCTGATACCGAAGTTTTGGTAAATTGTACATGTGTCGCGTCGCGGATCATGTTGGGCTGAGATATTCGCGATCATATGGCATTGAACTGAGTTTCTTTTCGACTGAATCTATAGGCATCAACCCACAGTATCATTTGCAACTCGTTAATTTTATAAATAATTCCAACAAACTCCATTGCTCCTCGCTCTACTTTACCATCAGCCTCAGACAACATCACAACAGCCCGCGTACCCAACGCACGACCCCATCATATTATCCACACCCGGCATCCCAGTCCAGCCAGACCATCAAGCGGACCTTGCGCGCTCTGCAGCCCTGTCATTATCATCCCATTGGCCCATTCAACAACTTCAAACGTCGTGCTAAGTACACCCCCCTCCCCATCTGGGACTCGTCTGTTTCTGGTCTAGCGCCTCTTCGGGCACGGCTCGTTGAACTGTCTTTTTGCTGGTGGCTGTGGTTTGATTGGATGAAAAGACAACTTCGGACAGCGTGGGACGGTTAGATTGTGGTTAAAACACGGACCACTTGGAATTGAGATCTGTGAGCTGGAGGGCTAAGGAAGTTTCGTGATGCCGTTCCCTTATTTGCCTGTCTTTGCTGGTTACATGTATGTGTGGGAGAACAAAGCCTAGAGAGTGTCTTTCGGGGCTCTCTTTACCAAAATGTCGAAAATCACAGGCAAGAAAACAATAGCAAGGGACAGGGACAGGGAGCAGTGACGGGACGGTAGCAAGGTTTACTAGGAACATGTTTTACTCCCGGCCTTGCTCATTGGACAGGATGCCAACTTCGCACATCGCAACCGCTGCGGTGCACATCAATTGACCGGGTTGCGGCAACTGCCAGCCGCTCTTCTTTGAGTGGCGGAGGCTATCTTCACGCCATGGTTTGCGGTTTTTCTGGCTTTTTGTACCGAATTCTCACTCTTTGCATGTCATGTTCTGCTGCTGAGCAATTCTTCTGCGTTTTGTGCATGTAAGGATGCAGAAGGGCGAGAGAATGCTGGCATGAGGAGAAGGGCAGATAGACAGGGAGCAGGGGATGATGCCTGCGAATAGACTTTCTCGTGCGAATCTGATTGGTTGCAATTGAACTTCAAACGTAGGTATCTATGGACAATGTTTTTGTCATGTTAAAGTCATATTGCGCTGTCGTGAGGCTCTCCACTCGCCGTCTTTCTCGCTTTACAGGATTCGTGTGGTCTAATTAAACGTCAGGTTGTTCTTGCCCGTCTTGATTTGAATTCTTCCCATGCTCCTGCTTTGAACAATACAAGCACGCAAGCAAGCAGCAAGTGCTAGAGGAGTAAGATGGGGCTTAGGAAGACGGCGGGCTTGCCAAAACCCAGGGAAGTCTCATCAAGCAAAGGTTTGATAGGGCAACCTCCTTCCACCTTCCTTTGGCGGCTTTCTAATTGGACAGCAGGCAACTTCAAACGTAGGTACCCGGTAACTACTGGGTAATGCACAGACAGACTGGCCGCCTGTGCTACTTGATCTCGTAGGCGAGCTTTCGGTTGCATTTGCATCGACAGATTTCTCTCCATTCCCTCTCCACGGCTCTTTCATTGGATTGAACACAACTTTGAACGTCGCAAATTCATTACCCGGTAGGAATTGGGTAAGAATTGGCAGAGACTGGGTAATGCACTGACCGGCCGCCTGTGCGACTTGATTTCGCAGGCGAGCGTTCATCAGCTGATTTCCTTCCATTCCCTCGCTGCGGCCCTTTCATTGGATACGATGCAACTTCAAACGTCGTATCTTCATTACCCGGTAGGAACTGGGTAAGAATTGGAAGACTGGTGGGTAGATCAGCCACCCGTGCTGCTTGACTTCTTCGTCGGCGACGAGCATATTCATCAATTGATTTATCATTCTCCTTCTGCGGCCGTTTGATTGGATGGGACACAACTTCGAACATAGTACATTCATTACCCGGTAGAAACTGGGCAAGAATTGGGAGCCTGGTGGGTAATGCACAGACAGGCCGCCTGTGCTACAGACTGCTTGATTTTCACAGGCAAACATTGATTTCCCTTCAACCCTTCTCTGCCTCTTTCATTGGATAGGATACAACTTCGAACGTCGCAATTCCATTACCGGGTAATGCAAAGACCATTCGTGTGTGTCCTGGCACCTTGGTCCTTCCCAGCCGAGTGTTGGTTTGCAATTTACTCAGTGGACTGCCTCGCCAACACACTACATTTACTCACATATTCTTCGTCATTCTCTCCTCCTTTCTTCATCCAGCAAAACCAGAGGCTTCAAAAAGCCTCGTCCCTTCCCATAAAAGCCAGAAGACGGCGTCCCGTCGCCCATCATCGGGCCGACCGCCCCCTGGCCCACCACAACCCCCTCGCTCGCCCCACAGCACCCACCCACATGGCAAAAAAATTGCAAAACGTACAACAGCCGGGATTCGCTGCTGGTCACCCACGCAACTACTAATCGGCCGCAAGGTAGCTTATCTATGGAAGAGCGGACGGGGTTCCGAGTTCTCTACCTGCTGTGGTCGTACGTGAGAGAAGAGGCAAAGAAATTAGTTTATAAAGTGCATTTGCAGCAAAATGTGAGGGCAACGAAGAAAACGGACAGCCTACGACGCTCTAAATCGATCCAATATCAAATCTAGTGTTTGAAAAAGTTTGCGCCGTTTGCATTAAGTCCTAGCGTGTTGCAGTCACAGGTCACAACTTTGGGCTCAAGGACGCCGCGTAAAAGCGACACACCAGAACTCCTGTTTTCCAACCAACTTTTCGGAACTACCAGTCTATATTCAGGTATCAAATCCTGATTACTCTACTCCTCTGGTCTTATCACAGCAACACCGGTTTTGCAACTTAGCCACTTCGCAACTCCCAGGGGTTGGTCAGAGCGTCCAACAAACCACAGCGACGCCGACCCGATGAGAGGGATCGCTCTCCGTTACTGACGAATGTGGACTATGAAGCCTCACGAAGTGGAGAAGCAGGTTTCAATGGCACAGGAGAAAGCTGAACGGTGGTTACTTGACTTGGTTCGATGACATGGCGCACCGTCGCCCTTACAGCGCATGGTCAAGTAGACGTCACTCCTTCAAGCGGTCGAAGCAAGGTATCTTTAGGTCAAACCATCACCTTTAATCGTCTATCTTTAAGCCTGCTCACCTCGGAAGCATCAGATGGGGTTGAAAAGCGAAATTGATCCGTATTAGACACATGAATTGACTGGTGAGCCACATCTCCTCTCCTTTTGCTGCGGTCCCAAACGCCTTCCATCTGTCCAAGAAACCTCTGTCCAGAAGGCCAATCCGCAGCTATCGAACGAGTCAGGTACATGGTACAAAAATACGTTGTCTTTGATCTGCCCACCCTCCCATATACCAGTTCCTCCTGTCCATTCCATCCCGTCTTTCCAAACGGGAGTTTTCCGGAGCGCCATCTATAATCCAATCGAGCTTTGCAGTATCGTGTCGATTTGTCCATTCATTGTCACCCCCAAGAACACCCTCCGGATTCAGGCGCAGGGAAGGTCCCGGGTGTGTCTCCCACTTATCGTTGTGGTCTATGTAAGCCTGTTCGGATTTCTTCGCCTGCCTGGCAGCCTCTTCCGCCTCCCACTGCGCTCGCTCCTCCTTGTGTATGTTAATGGCCGGATTACACTGAAGGCTCTTCACGGCGGCGGCTTGGCGTACGCTCACCGAAAATGCATGTGGTTCAGGTTCACGAGGTCATGCTGGAGGAGGGCGTTGTGGACGTGGATGGTGAGCTCTGTGTGAGTAGTCTCGGTGGAGGTTGTAACGGACACAATTTCTCCAAGGACATTGGGAGAGCTCGCGTATGCCATCATCTGTAAACATTAGAATTGAGCTGGAGCTGGAGCTGGAGCTACTTGCGGTGGATGTTGAGAAGGGCTTGCGGAAGAACCGTGACTCAAAGACGAAAGCTGTGTTGAGCGTGAAAAGGGCTTTGGAGAGCTATGTAGCCAGGTGGTTGATGGATGGATGAGAGTGCGCAAGGTGGAGGTGGGAAGACATGGAAACTCATGAGCTTGGATTGTTCTGGCGTTCATTTTCGGGACGATTCCCCTACTTCGATTGTCGCAAGAGCTCTACGTTGTCCGAGACCCCGTGGTGAGGGTGCTTTTGAGGCGTTTCGCGGCCCTCTGCGCGCTGAGCGGCGCCGGTCTGTTGGCGAAATCGCCGACCACCTTTCCCCTGGACGTCCGATTAGGCTGGCTGTTGGGGCTGGCTGCCGGCTTCCAGCTGGGATTCAAGCTCGGCGATTCTTTGGTTTTTCGCCTCGAGAGCCCCCTGGTGGTCGATTTCGGTGAGCGCTAGCCTCTGGCCCAGCTTTCGGATGGTTCCGCCAATGTTGGGAACAGCCGCGACCGAGTTGTCGCGAACAGCCGCTTCGTGTCTCTGTTCGCTGGGCTGCCCTTCGCTGCCTCGTGCCCGTGTCGATTTAGCCGGCAATTTCTGTACGTACGCGGATGCAAGAAAAGCAGTCTGCAAGGGCTTCAACTCCAAAGTCCTAGATCGGCCTGTGAGGCGTCAGATATGGGAATGAGGGGTATCTCGTGGAAGATGGACGGTTGTATCTGCAACCTCCACCATCAGCATCATGAGCAAGACCAGATCAACCTTCACGAGAAAGAGCCCTACCTCAAAGAAGCGCCATGACGCGCCCCTTCCGGCGCCCTCAGACTCGTCCTTGGGCCCCTCACCACCACTGCCGCAAGCGCAGCGTCAGAGGATCCTCGTCGCCTTCCGCAACCCCTGACTAGACAAAGTCGACATTCTCCTGTTCTGTGACCTGCGTATTTGCCATGATGTCTCTGTCGCTGTCCCCATCAACAATGCATATACTAAAGGCTCGCTGGCCCACGAAATCAGCAGTTTAGATCCTGTGCAGGAGAGCCACGGCGCCAACCAGTAAATCCTCGTATTGGAAGTGCAGTTTGTCCAGACAATATACTCGATCCGCCAGCTCAACGCCAAATGATGTAGTTGGTCTCCCCCGACGAGACGAAGAAACCCTCCTTGTCGTCGACGAAGGGCTACTCGCAAAATCACTAACAAATTGTATATTTGCTCGAGCAGCGTCAAGTTGGTCTGACGGTTTGGTTAGCAAATATCGCAGTAAGCGCACAGAGGGCATACCGGGGTGGTCCAGGGAGAGATCAGAGCTCACCTGTTACGACCTGACCGTAGGGAGACCTTGCGATGGGTCTTGGGTGCGTAGAGGATTGATGTTGACGGATGAGGTTTGCGGGATGCTGCAAAAGAAGCTGTGGTTGGGGACCGGATTGGCCGAAAGGGGCTGCGCATCAAGCCGGGTGTGGTCTGAAAGATTGGTTAGCAGAGGTTGCAAGAAGCAGCAGTAAGGGCATACCCGGGCCGTCTCGGCGGAGATCAAAGGCGAGTGCTTGGAGAGAAGGGGCAGTACGCTTCCAAAGGAGACGCTAGCTCGGAGATTCGGTCGTCTTTCATCTCGATCGCAGTCTAATGGTTGGCTTTAGTCGATCTTTAGCCATGATCAGGACTGTCTCATTACCTCCATGTGGTTCTCAGTGACACACGCAACACACCCGACATAGATGGCGACCATGTTCTCGTCGACGTCTGCGGCCGGAAGGCAGACAGGCCCTCGCAATTTCTTCTTCTTTCTCTGCCTTCCCAACTCGAGCTCCGTCCAGTTAGACTCCATGATACTAACGCACAATGTATCTTTCCTCCGTCCACAGCCGTGTAAGACTGTCCTCCTAAAGAGGTCTGAGGGGGTGTCATGATGGTCGGCGCTGTTGCGCGAGTTAGCTCCGATCGTAGCTCATAGGCATCAAAGAAGCAACATACCGTATAAAGCTGTAAAAAGACTGTGCCAATTGCTACAAAAGTAAGCAGCCCAAAATCACAGAGCAACGGACGCTCCTAGGATTACTGTGTTCAGCAACCGGCTGCAGCTGGCGCGAGTCGTCTGCATTGGCTTTGTATGGATGGCTTTGTCCAATCCAGAGTTCGCAAGCGTCATGACGACAATGTTGGCTCGCTGGGGTTGGCTGGCGGCCGGCGTGATGCTAGGGAAATTCGAAGGAGGTCAGGAAGCCTGTTGGCTCGTCAGTCAAGCTTAGATCACAGCCCCAAGGCATTAGAGTTACTTTACCGTATGTTTATGACCGTCACCTCGGGGTCAACGCGCAGTGCAGTCACATAAGCCTGCTGCGAGAACATCCCCCCCCCCCCCCCCCCCTCAAACAATTTCCGTGTGCTCTGCCGTCCGCCACCCAACAGTCAGGTGGGTGGAGGTCATGGTGTCGAGTCGTCGTAAGCTCAATGGAATCTTACTAGGCGAGACCAGTTGCGCTTCGCGGCGGGACTCTGTCTTGATTTGCTCCGGACTCTTGTTGTACCGGACACAGAGCCGCTCAAAAAGCGTCTTGAGGTCCGCGAGCGTGATGTAGCCGGCGGTGTTCTTATGCAAGCGCGCCTGCGGCTGTTCCTTCACGATTGAGTAAAGCTCGTCGCCAAGCTCGTCAAAGTCGGAGCACACAAGCCACATTTGGGGACCACGGCCAGGCAGTCTGAACCGAACCTGAAGAGGTAAACGACCCATGGTTAGCGCAAGATCGGATTCTCTGTGGCTACAGGTTGAGCATGAAAATTCTTGGTACAAGAAAGCAGACTCGTCAAGTTATACTTTCCATATAGGGGCGGATTGCCTGCCATTGCATAGCTCGAGACTTGCCCTGCAGCGGCAGCAAAAGGAGGGCGAGGACGCGCTCTTTTCATACCTGCACCCCTCATGTCGCTGCTTGCTCCGTTTTGGGCAGGGTGGTTTGTAGTGGAGGTGGCAAGCGAGTGGAAGCAAGATAGGGGGGAATGGATGTGGAGAGGGAGTGTTTGAGCGAGTGGTTGGGTAGGGAGATTGAGGTTTGGCCTGCGGATATGTGGGAGGAAACGGGCGCGTAGGTGAGTTGGGCATGCTGAAGCTGTTGGCTTGTGAGAGTTGAAGTCAGTATGACGGGCAGCGGGACCTGCGGCTTGAGTTCGGTTTGGACACGGTTGAGGACGTGGTGAGTGCTGTCCCGGCTTTCTTCATTGTTTCCCAGCGATTTCCCAAGCTCTTTCTGTTTCCAAGGGATCAAGTCCGAGACGGCATTCGCACAGAGAGTATGAGACATGGGAAGAACGGCCGTGAGACTTTCAATTCTTCCGCCTAGCAAAGTAATAACAAAAGGGATTCCAAAGCGCGAGCTCGTCTATAACCGTAGCGGTAGGGTGACCACTGCTGCCTCTCAACAAGTATCCACAACTCCATCCAGAACACTACGATTCTCTTCTGCCATCCGTATCGACAGGCCCAATAAAAATATAACTAACGCCAATTCGTTCCTTTCGAGGAGGAGGATTTCAGGTCCTACCTGTGAGACCAGGGGGCGGCCGAGAGCGACTCGCCGTCGTCGGCATCGATGACCTTGAGCTCGCCGGTGACAATGTCAAAGAGGACGCCGTGGACGGTGACGCCGCGCTCGGCCATGGCCTTTTGGACGGTGGGGTTGGATACGATGGTTTCGACGGACTTGCGGACGTTGTACTCGGCGAGGCGGTTGGCCTTGTCGTCGATGGAGTCGAGGGCGTCGATTTCGGCCTGGTGCTTGCGGCGCAGGTCGCGCAGGGGCTGCAGCCAGTTGTTGAGGGCGGGCCCCAGGTCGGCGTCCGTCAGCGAGTTGACGGCGCCGCCGCACTTTGTGTGGCCGCAGACGACGATCTTCTTGACCTTGACGGCGCCGACGGCAAAGTCGATGATGGACTCGGAGCTCAGGTCACCCTGAGGGATGATATTGGCGATGTTGCGGTGGACAAAGATGTCGCCGGGCTTGCAGTCGCAGATGGTGGTTTCAGGGACCCGACTGTCACCGCAACCAAACCACAGGACGTCTGGGGCCTGGCCCTTGGCTAGCGACTGCCAGAGCTGTGGCTCATGCTCGCCGCAGCGACGGGCGTACGACTTGTTGCCCGCGAGGACCCGGTCGAAAGCGTCTGCAAAGTCGTACGATTCTGATGTCAGCGCGTTGGAGTTTTGTGAAGCGACCCAATCATGCGTACCAGCGCGAACCTGAGTCATGATGCGGCGGTGCGAAACAGTGGAAAAAGAGCGGGCAGCGGAAGAAGCTCTGGTTAACAGAGCGGCGGAGCTGCAGAGGTGGACGGGGAGGAGCAGGCGCTGTGGCATTGATTTTGGGTGGTGAAAAAAGAGATGATGGACTCACCTTGGCTGGCCATTGTTGGTGTGCGGCTATGACTGTAACGGATCGTGATCTGCCGCAGACGCCGACTCGCTCTCAACGGTTTTTTTTTTCGATTCGATTCCCGCGGGGCCGTTGGTAAGATTTATTACGCACACACGAGTCGTAGTCGGTGGAGGGTGGTCGATGAGATGTTGTCGTGTGTCTCCCTTCGCTGGCCGTGGATATGCGCCCTGCTTTATATCCAAGGGGCGAAGTGTGTCTGGTCTGCAGCTGAGAGAGGAAATAGGACCCTAACGTACCTTAGCAGTCCCTCGGCGCCGGAATTGGACACGCTCGCTCACTCCCCGGGTTACAGCATGCCATTACCCAAGCCTGAGTGGCCAAGGAAATCTCTCGGCCTCTTGGTTTTGGTGAGCTCCAACCTAACCTCGCTCCCCTCGCGTCCCATCCATGCATCCGCAGGGTCTCGCAATCGGCTCCCGCAAAATGACGGAGTGCCGTGGGGTTTCCCGATGCCAACCCCTCGCCCTCTCAACACGCCCATCAGCGCTTTTGTTCCTCCATCTGACTGTCGCTCATGTCCGCCGTTTCATGCCTGTTTGATTCTGAAAGAATGCTTCCGCCGCGTGCCTTGGTCCGGGAGCTGCCGTGACGTGCAAACCATGTGCTCAACACTGCGCGTGTCCGACCTCCGCACGCGGAGACGCCCATGGCCAGGTCGTCGCTCCCTTCGCACATGCTGCATTATCACCACTTCTAATTCCGGCATGATGGACGGCTCAACAGCCTCTTCACGCAAGGCAGCCCGTCAGCAAGTCTCGGGTTTAGAGGCACAACACTGAAGAAGCCATCCATGCCACCTCAACCGGCGTCTCACGACATGTTCTGCGGGGCAGCGTCAACGGCTTCCCAAACAAACAAAGCCAGCCCTTTGTCGACGCAACGATCGCCTTTCGATTCGACCACTCCAGCACCAACCGGCAGTCTGGAACTTGGGTCTGTTTCCCCCGTTCGCCCGGGTCCGTCTGTCTGCCTCCACCACTGCCGAGTCCCGAGAGACCAACGCTGCGCCCTTGATACTGCACCTTCACCGGACGGCTGCAATGGCCCATCGCGCGTCAGTGAACAACCTCTGAAACCTCTGCGTGTTTTCTAGAAATCCCTCAATGGCGACGAGTTGCAGAATTCGATCAATGCCTCTGCCGACATGCTTTGTTCTCGAAATAAATGCCAACTCCGAACCAACTCCGTCCATATTCGAAGAGCCTCAGCCTCGCGCGCGCCATATCTCCCTCGCCCCTGAAGCAGTAATGATAGAAACAGACAACTTCTCCTTTCACAGCTCTCCCTTATCCGTCTCCTTGCCCTCTGCCTCGTCTTCCTTGAGCCCTTGGAGCGCATACAAAGGCCGCGGCATCCCATTCCCGTAGCAGCTCGCGTACCGCCACCAGCCCCAGTTCCAGCTGCCAAATACATTCACCATCATCCAGCGAATGGGACCAGGCATCGGCGGCCAGTTGGCCCACATGCCGTCCTCATACGTGGCGTCCATGTTCAGCAGGCAGAAGGGCACCACGTCCGTCATGCCCGCCTTGGTGAGCGTCTTCTTGCCCCATGCCTTGAACGTTGCTGCTGTCTTATCCGCCTCGGGAGATCCTGGCGCTGGTGCGTTGGGCAGCGTGGAGAAGTTGGCAATGGTGGCGATTTCCGAGTGGAAGTGGTTGACAAACGGCTCGCGGAATGAGTCCATGATGCGCACGAGTTCGGCGCCGGAAAAGAGGTACGGCGAGTCCAGGGTGCCAAGGTAGGTTTCAAAATCGGAGAGGCCGCCAAGGAAGGATTCTGTTTGGTCGTGGTGGTTAGGATTGAGCAAAGATGAACCACGGAGAGGTTGGCGCTTACGATGCTCTTGGTGCGTCTTTTCCCAAAGTCCCTTTTCATTCAGAACTCCCTCGACGGCGGGAAAAAGCTCGCGCTCCTCGTCGTCATGGTGGGAGGCTACGAATTTGTGCCATGCCAAGCAATAGCCCATGAAATCGGTAATTTCCTGTTCGTCCTTCACGTGCGGCGCTTGGAGGTATATTGTATTGAAGCCCCGGAGGACGGAATTGTGCAAAAGTGCCATATGCGTTGCTCCTTTGGTGAAGATGTCGTCCTGGACTTTACTTAGCTGCTTGGTTTTTGGCTTGGGGAAATGATCCGCATGCTGACCTTTTTCGTCTCGTACTGTGGAGTCTTGATCAAGGAACAGGGCTGATCTGCCCACGGCTTTCCCGCAGGATTCGTTGGTTGTGCCATGGTCGTGGCCAGGAGCGAAGCAATGATGATGATCAAGAGGTTGGTGGGGAGCAGACCAATACTGAGCATTTCCAAAAGTCAAGGGTGAAAGGGATGGAAGGAGCATTCATACTGGCGCTTTTGTACAGCTGCAGCTGCAGGCGCATTCTCGCTCAACCCTCCGGCTTCCGGTTGTTCCTGTCCACTCCATCAGGTCATGGTCGGCCGATCGTGATGTTGCGCAAGGGTCGAATGGCGCGGGGACAGTTGGGCGGATGAGAAATGCATAAACTCCGATTGGTGACTGTCAGGACCCTTGGACGTTCCAGGCAGGCTGCACATGGCGTTGGATGCTCTTCGAGATGAGCGAGTCGATAAACCTTTGCCATTCACTCCTATTTCCAACTTTTGATGGTATTTGGTAGTTTTCTGATCAGTAGCAGCCCCTGAGCTTTGCGGAAGAATCCGACGGCACGCATGCTTGTGGAGAGAGATGTGCTCTCATCACCCCAGAATCTGGTCTGATAATTCCCAAAGAAGACGCCCGGGAGAGGAACGACGCCTGTGCTCAGGATCAGCATCCCGTCGGCAACGGCATCATCGGCATGTTCGCCAAGAGCTGCCACTCCGCTCCGCCGTCGGACGTGTGTCTTGGCGCGCCCAGCCTGCTATCCGCCGTGGTATTGCTTTCGGGTCACACCGTTTCTTGGCAGCGTCTCGGTACATATGACAAGCTGCTCTATTTGAGATTCCGTATGCGGTGCTCGCTGGCCAGTTTCATGTTTGAAGGTCTAGTGTGGTGCGCAGCTTGGCTGGGTCAACTGAGAACGGCGGTACCGGTCCGGTCCCTGTGAATGTCAGAGCAGGGCCCCTTCGAGCTCCCCGAAGCTTGCTGGGAGTGAATAGGTATGTAGCTCGTGTATCGCGCGGAAAGCTTCCACTCGATTTTGCGATTGTGCGAAGAAGCCTGCAAAGATCAATTGGACGCTCTGCGGTGATGCGCACATTCTATCCAGTCGCAGGTTGTATGCCCTCTAACGTTACGTAGTTGGTGTCCAGCGAGCGGGACGCCTCCAATCACCTGGTTGTCCAGCGCAGCACCGTGGTAATCAATAGCTTGAAAAATGTTGTTCGTGAATGCGACGTGTAATTCGTGAGCCGTGGAGCACACGTCACGGAGGCGTTTCTTTGTGCCGTGCTCTTCGAACAGACATGAGACAGTGGCGATGGTTGAGGCCCGACTCTCTGATGAGTGATGAGGTGAAGGTTCCTGAAGCTTTGAATGGTGGGGCGGCTCCGTCACCAGCCACAGATGCGAGGGGCAGCAGGGCACCTGCCACAACTGCCAGCGAATGTGCGTCATCGCCCTCGAGGGCAGCCACGCACGGTAGAACGCGCACCAAGAGTTGAGCACGATGCATTCTGATAAAATTGAAGACGCGAAGGGTCTGGAGGACTCGAGTAGGTGCGAGGGTCATCTCGAAGCCTCCCTGGCCCCACAGATTTGGTGTTGGCGGCTCTGGGGCGGGCGCGCGCGCGTAGCAAACAGGTGCTGAGCCCATCTGTGGCGGTGATCTTTCTCCACGCTTCCAGAGGGTTCTGCGGTGCTGCAACTTTTACTTAAGTACCAACCACCCGCAAACAGCCCTCCATTCCTCATCATCACGCAAATCCAACACCACACTCGAAGCCCAGCGCTTAAACCCCACGACTCTCACGCTTTTTTCACTCCTCTTTCCTTCTAAGATACCCGAACACCTCATTGAACCTCACATCCTCTCATCACAATGGCTCCCGCCGTCGGTATTGACCTCGGTACCACCTACTCGTGTGTCGGCGTCTTCCGTGACGACCGCATCGAGATCATCGCCAATGACCAGGGTAACCGGACGACGCCCTCGTTCGTCGCCTTCACTGGTAAGTTACCTTCCATCTGACCTGCCTTCAAACGCGACAGCATGCTAACAATCTTGCAGACACTGAGCGTCTGATTGGTGACTCGGCGAAGAACCAGGTCGCCATGAACCCCCACAACACCGTCTTCGACGCCAAGCGTCTCATCGGTCGCAAGTTCAACGACGCTGAGGTGCAGGCCGACATGAAGCACTTCCCCTTCAAGATCATCGAGAAGGCTGGCAAGCCCGTCATCCAGGTCGAGTTCAAGGGCGAGGAGAAGGTCTTCACTCCTGAGGAAATCTCCTCCATGGTCCTGACCAAGATGAGGGAGACTGCTGAGTCTTACCTTGGTGGCACCGTCAACAACGCTGTCGTCACCGTCCCCGCCTACTTCAACGACTCTCAGCGCCAGGCCACCAAGGATGCCGGTCTGATTGCTGGCCTCAACGTCCTCCGTATCATCAACGAGCCCACCGCTGCCGCCATTGCCTACGGTCTTGACAAGAAGACCACTGGCGAGCGCAACGTCCTCATCTTCGACCTTGGTGGTGGTACCTTCGATGTCTCCCTGCTCACCATCGAGGAGGGTATCTTCGAGGTCAAGTCCACCGCCGGTGACACTCACTTGGGTGGCGAGGACTTCGACAACCGTCTCGTTAACCACTTTGTTAACGAATTCAAAAGGAAACATAAGAAAGTATGAAGACTCTCGATCACTCCCTGTGCTCACGAATAATATGCTAACTTGAACCAGGACCTTACCTCCAACTCCCGTGCCCTTCGCCGTCTCCGCACCGCTTGCGAGCGTGCCAAGCGCACCCTGTCCAGTTCTGCTCAGACCTCCATTGAGATCGACTCCCTGTTCGAGGGTATCGACTTTTACACCTCGATCACCCGTGCTCGTTTCGAGGAGCTTTGCCAGGACCTCTTCCGCTCCACCATGGAGCCCGTTGAGCGTGTCCTCCGCGACGCCAAGATCGACAAGTCCTCCGTCCACGAGATCGTCCTTGTCGGTGGTTCCACCCGTATCCCCAAGATCCAGAAGCTCGTCTCCGACTTCTTCAACGGAAAGGAGCCCAACAAGTCCATCAACCCCGACGAGGCTGTCGCCTACGGTGCTGCCGTCCAGGCTGCTATCCTCTCTGGTGACACTTCTTCCAAGTCCACCAACGAGATCCTCCTGCTCGACGTCGCGCCGCTGTCCCTCGGTATCGAGACTGCTGGTGGTGTCATGACCCCTCTCATCAAGCGTAACACCACCATCCCCACCAAGAAGTCCGAGGTCTTCTCTACCTTCAGCGACAACCAGCCCGGTGTCCTCATCCAGGTCTACGAGGGTGAGCGTGCCCGCACCAAGGACAACAACCTGCTCGGCAAGTTCGAGCTCACCGGCATTCCCCCTGCGCCCCGCGGTGTTCCTCAGATCGAGGTCACCTTCGACGTTGACGCCAACGGTATCATGAACGTCTCCGCTCTCGAGAAGGGCACCGGCAAGACCAACAAGATTGTCATCACCAACGACAAGGGCCGTCTGTCCAAGGAGGAGATCGAGCGCATGGTTTCCGAGGCCGAGAAGTACAAGGAGGAGGACGAGGCTGAGGCTGCCCGCATTGGCGCCAAGAACGCTCTCGAGTCGTACGCTTACTCCCTCCGCAACACCCTCAGCGACCCCAAGGTCGACGAGAAGCTGGACGCTGGCGACAAGGAGAAGCTCAACGCCGAGATCTCTAAGGTCGTCACCTGGCTCGACGACAGCCAGCAGGCCACCAAGGACGAGTACGAGTCGCAGCAGAAGGAGCTTGAGGCCATTGCCAACCCCATCATGATGAAGTTCTACGGTGCCGGTGGTGAGGGTGCTCCCGGTGGCATGCCCGGTGGACCCGGCGGCTTCCCTGGCGCTGGTGCCGCCCCCGGTGGCGCTGGTGGTGACGACGGCCCCACCGTCGAGGAGGTTGACTAAATGCGTGCGCGCGTTTACAAGTTTTTCTCTCTTCTGCGGCATAGATTCCCATCGATTACGGTTATGGAGTTTCTAGAGCCTCTTTCTGGTTTTTCCTGGATGGATGGTTGAACGTTCTGCATGCATGGGTTTTCCTTTGCTTTTTCCTCTTTTCTTCATGAGGCTATGAACGGGGCAAAAGTACTTCCCACGGGAAGTTTAGGTAATGAGCGAGCATCTAAGGATGCAAAAATTCAAACATTTGAATTCAAACAACTTGTCTGTTGTGATATGTGATCGTACAACATCTCAGAATGACGTGACGATTTCGAAGATGACCGACTTCAGTACTGAAACCAACACTTTCTTGTGGAATGAATGCTTCTAGGGTTCACAAGGAGCATTCATCACTCAACGTCAAAGCCAACGAATGATGGCCCTCGGTGAGTGACGAGAAGTTACTATGAGGCAGCTAGGGAGCATTCAAGCTCCGGGAGCACAGGAGATAGACAAAATCTGCGTGCAGGAGACATGAGTCCGAGGAGCAATCAGGTACTTGCGTACGGAGTATTCATGTAGTGCCTACGAAAGAATCACTCACTCCAAGGCTTCTGAGCGAGTAAGGTAGACGTGGGGGAGCCAGGGAGCAGTCATGTTCCGGGAGCACAGGAGGTGGAAAGAATGTACTTGCTGGAAGCAGAGCCAAAGGAGCAATCAGGTGCTTGCGTGCAAAGGCTTGAGATGAAGCCTTGGCTACTTGATATGTCTACACATGTTCGAGAGCATTCCCGTTTTCTTGGTTTGACGAGAGCACGAGTGACGACGCTTCTTGGGTGATTGCTGGGACGCTTGGATGTTGTAAGAGATGAGGTGCAATGAATTTTCCGGTGGTCGACTTTTCGACTTTTGTTCTTTACGGCACACTACTTTTGGGTATCCTACGACAACACGCCATCCCCATCGAACATATCATGCCTCATCCGCAGACTTCCTCCTCCGCGGCAGCCCCGGTATGTCAATGAGATCCGGATCCTTCATAAACGGATTCTTCAGCTCTTCGCCGGGCCTGCGCTGCTCCCATACATCCTCACTGCTCGGGGCCTCTCTATACCTTGTCTCCTTCTGGGCGAAGTGGCGCGTAATCTCCTTTGCGCGCTGCTCGTCGCTGTAGCCGCGCGTGCGCATGCAGAACCAAAAGTCGTCCCAACGGTCTGAACACGAGCGCAGTGTGCCGTAGCGATACCAGTTTGTGAGCTGTCCGCCCAGTGATTGGCAGTGGAAGGCGTAGTCGAAGGCGTCGCGGCAGGACATGGTGGTCGGGTAGGTCGTGTCGGTGAGCGGCGAGGGTCTGCCTTTGGTGGAGGTGTCTTCGGGTGTGTTTGCGGTGGAGGAGGGGGAGGGTTCAGCGACGGTGGCTTGTGTCGAGGCATTGAGTTCGCGAAGGAAGGATTGCAGTTCGGCATCGGCTTGCTGCTCGCGGGTGGACTGCTGCTGCTGCTGCTGTTGCTGCTGTCCTAGTTGTGCTTCGACGGGATTGACATTGGCGGTCGACGGCGGTGACGGAGCAGCGTCCGATGCCTCTTTGGATGGTTGCGATTGGTTGTTGGAGCGCCACAGCCAGCCCATGATTGCGGTCGTCGTGGATGGAGAAGTTCGATTGCGAGGTGTAAGAGCTAGCGGCGAGACGGACGTGTAGCGGCGGAGGACTGGTCAGCGGCGTAAGAGGCTTGATGTGCTTGGTCAAGTGTCGAGGAGAATGACGGCGGCGGAGGCGGCAAAACGGCCAAACAAGTTTTAATCAAAGACGAGTGGCCGTGAACAGATCAGATGGTAGAGACGGGTCGAAGGACTGAAGTCTGGAGCTCTGGGACTGAGGACGATGCGGCGCTTCCCAAATTCCATTGGGCGCGAGTCAGTTTGCTACTTCTTCTGATTCTCTGCGATTCCTGAGGTCACGTGTAGACTTTGAATGCCGGCAAACGTCATCGTGGCCGTGCTCACTCCCCATGAATGAAGCGGTATCGAAATGGCCAACAGCGCCTGGCTCACCACGCACCCAACACACACCCATCCGACCCCGGGAAGTCGCAGATCTGTCCCAGTCGCGGCTCAAGAAACCAGAAACTTTCGCCATTTCTTGCTTTCGGCGCCCGCTTTCCTGCGCGTATCACTCCAACCAACCGTGTCGACAGCTCCAACTCGTACCTACGTGGGGCGTGTTTAGCTCACCGAGTCCACGTCTCTCTCACATCTTCCTCTCGACCTTTTTTCCCACTCCCCTCCACCACGCCACGCGCCTAACGACTTTACGTTTGCTGGATTGATACCCGTCTCACGACTGCATTCTCTTGTGCTTATGGATTGAAAAGCCAGAAATCGACTTGCCCTCCCTTTTTTCTCAAACACGACCCTCGCAACCAACTTCATAGCGAGTCACCCCCTCACCGAAAACAAATTTCCTCCCCAGGCCCGGGTAACGGCCATCTACCGCAAACATGCTCGAGGGCATCGTCGCGAACCTGCTCAATCGCTTCCTGGGCATGTACGTCCAGAACTTCGACCCGAAGCAATTGAACGTCGGCATCTGGTCTGGTGACGTCAAGCTCCGCGACCTCGAGCTGCGACGAGAAGCTCTCGACCAACTGCGCCTGCCGCTCAACGTCGTCCAGGGCCACTTGGGCCAGCTCACATTGTCGATACCGTGGTCGAATCTGAGAGGCAAGCCGGTCAGGGTAAACATCGAGGATGTCTTCCTGCTGGCGGCGCCACGCGAGGACGCCGAGTATGACCCAGAGGAAGAGGACAGGCGTGCACACACGGTCAAGATGGAGAAGCTGGATAGCGCCGAGCTGTTGAAGGAGCGGAATACCGAGGGCATGAGTCAGGAGGAGCAGCAAAAGAACCAGAGCTTCACGGCAAGCTTGGTTACGGCAATTGTGGACAACGTTCAGGTGATTGTAAAGAACGTCCATGTACGCTATGAGGACTCGCTGTCTGACCCTGGACACCCTTTCGCCCTCGGTGTCACTCTCGACGAGCTCAGCGCTGTCAGCACCGACGAAAACTGGACACCCACCTTTATTCAGGGCTCCTCTAACTCGACCCACAAGCTTGCAACACTTGGCTCCCTGTCTGTGTACTGGGATACGGATGCCAAATTGCTTGGTTCTGGAACAGGTTCGGCGCGGGAAATGGAGCACGACGAATTCGTACAAAAGCTTCGGGAGATGATTGTGAAAGGAGACAGCTCGCGGCTGGCAGAACACCAGTTCATCCTCAAGCCTGTCAGCGGAAGAGCGGGCTTGGAGATGGACAAGACCGGGAGCCTCGACCGGCCCAAGATCAAGGCCCGGCTTCTGTTTGACGAACTCGGTTTCATCATCGACGAAGACCAGTACCGTGATGCTCTGATGCTGGTAGACTTGTTCCATTACTTCATCAGACATCAGGAGTACAAGAGGTTCCAGCCCAAGAGCGCACCCAAGGAGGACCCCCGTGCCTGGCTCCAATTTGCCGGCAAAGCCATCCTCGATAAAATCCACGAGAGGAATCGAAGGTGGACGTGGGCCTACTTCAAGGAGAGGCGCGATGACCGGAAACGCTACATTGAGCTTTTTAAGAAGAAGAAGAGAGATGAGAAGCTCGCAGGTCCTGAAGCAGAAGAAATGGACAAACTCGAGCGCAAACTTTCGTATGAAGACCTGCGCTTCTGGCGGTCCCTTGCGCGAAACCAGCTTCGAAAGGAGAATGTGGGCGTCAAGAAAGAGCCTCCCAAGCAATCCTGGTCGTCTTGGATCTGGGGTTCATCTCAGGAGTCTCAGCATGCGGACAACAGTTCGATGACTGAAGAGCAACGAAAGGAGCTCTACGAGGCTATAGATTGGGATGAAAAGAAGCAGATTTCCGAGTCCATCGACATGCCCAAGGAGTATGTCAAGATGCAGGTTGAGATGAGTCTTCGCACAGGTAGCTTCACACTGAAGCGAGACCCGCATGGCAAGGCTACCGAAATTCTCCGCCTTCTCTTCGACTCCTTCAGCACAAAGGTTCTGCAGCGGACAGACTCCATGCTTGCTGAGCTTAGCCTCGATGGCATGCGTCTGTATGATGGCACGACCGAGGGAAGCCTGTTTCCCCAGATCATTACCATCAAGGATGCTCCTCCAGTACCGGACGAGGAAAGATTCAAGGAGCTCAACGAGGACGACACGGAAAAGGAAGACGATGACGACGAAGAAATATCGGAACCTTTCTTCCAACTGGCCTTTGAGAACAACCCGCTCGATGGCAGTGCAGATACAGCCCTCACTGTCAAGCTGAAGGGCATGGAAGTGGTCTACAATCCGAGGTTCATCGTTGAAGTCGTTAAATTCTTCAAGCCCCCAGAAAGCCGCATGGAGTCTATCGGAGCCCTCATGGAGACTGCCGGTGCTACTGTCGAAGGCATCCGCCAACAAACTCGCGCAGGACTGGAGTTTGCTTTGGAAGAGCACAAGACAATTAACGCACAACTCGATCTCCAAGCTCCTCTCATCATAGTTCCGGACTCTGTGACGCAAAAGAGCAGCATTTGCCTTATCCTCGATGCTGGTCATGCAAGCGTCAGCAGTGAGCTTGTAGAAAAGGACACTTTGCGCGACATTCAGTCGAAGCAAAAGAGCCAGTTCACGGAACAGGATCTCAGGCGTCTCGAAGGCTTGATGTACGACAAATTCTTGCTGAAGCTTGACTCCGCACAAGTGCTCATCGGCTCATCCATCGAGGAGACCAAGGCTCAATTAGACCAGTCGTCACCGAAGAGAGATTTGCACTTGGTGGACCGGATCAATGTGGACTTCATGATTGAGACTTGTATCGTGCCCAAGGCGTCTGACCTTACAAAGTTCCGCATATCTGGTCATTTACCAGTGCTCCATGCCTCGGTCTCCGACGCCAAATACAAGGCTCTTATGAAGCTGATAGACGTGGCTATACCAAAGTTTGACGATGGCCAGTCCAAGAAAGCAATCTCCAACGAGCCCTCGCATCTCCAGCTACCCGAGTCCAAAGATCGCCGCGAAAGCAAAGTCGGCCCTGAGAGGCCAAAGTCGTTCAAATTCAACTCCCAAGACCGCGAGCTCATCATGTCGGAAAGCAACAGCGAAGCCGACAACGAGGAATTCCAAGATGCTTCAGAAGGCCGCAAGGAGAAGAAGAAGCCCGAAGTGCCACTGCATCAGCGCAACTTCGAATTCAAGTTTACAGCAGACAAGCTGCAAGGTTCGCTGTATCGCTCGGATCCCGAGGGCAAGAAGCCCGACGCTTTGCTCGTGGAGCTCGTTGCGGAGCATTTCTATCTCGACTTTTACCAGCGGCCGTTTGATATGGTGGCAGAGGTCAGTCTGAAGGCTTTGGCTGTCGAGGATCACGTTGAAGAGGATCCACGGCCAGAGTTCAAAAATCTCATCTCTTCTGAAGATGTGAGCGCCTCGGACCAGAAGGACCTCTTCTCTCTCAAATTCATCAAGGTCAACAAGGATTCTCCAGAATTCTTGACCAAATATGAGGGCATTGCAACCAATCTGGACGTCGCGGTCTCTACAATCAATGTCATTGTGACGCGAAAGACGCTGTTGACGCTGCTGGACTTTGTCCTCATCACCTTCACAAACCCTGGACAGCCTCAGTCGAATCAAAAGAAAATCAAAGAGTCTGGCGAGGAGGAAGAGATCGTTCCCGCCCAGCAAGCGGACCCTGACAAGATTCGCATCAAGGCCAACCTGAAGGGTATTTCGGTCATCCTCAACAATGATGGCATCCGTCTGGCTACCCTGAGTTTGAGTACTGCAGATGTTGGCGTTTTCCTCATGGGCAAGACTATGAGAGTCAGCGCTAGGTTGGGCAGTCTGTCCTTGGTCGACGACATCAACCAGGGTGTGTCCGAGGAGTCGTCATTGCGTCAGCTTGTCACTATCGAAGGCGAGGAACTTGCAGACTTTGCCTACGAGACCTTTGACGCCGAATCTGATGCCTATCCGGGCTACGACTCTTCCATTTACCTTCGATCTGGATCTCTCAAGGTCAATTTCGTGACGGAACCATTCCGGAAGATTATGGAGTTTGGTGTCAAATTTGGAAAGATGCAAGCCATCTTCAACGCTGCGCGCCAGGCTGCTGCAGAGCAGGCGAGTCAGATGCAAGAGCGCGCGAACAAGATGCATTTCGACATTCTCATCCGAACGCCCATTGTTGTCTTCCCTAGAATGGTCATGAACGAAGGCCGAGCTGGACGTGACCGTGTCACCGCTCATTTGGGAGAAATCTATGCCAACAACGAATTCGTGCCGCTCGAGGACTCCAAGGACGACATCGCAAACAAGCTGTCGGCTGGCATTCGCAACACCAGGCTAACTTCGTTCCTTCACTACGAGGACAACAAGTCTGAGGAGCTGCAAATGATTGACAAGGTGGATCTTGGCTTCGGCATCACCTACGTCGAGCACAAGCCCGGGAACAAGCGACCGGATCTCGAAATCGAGGGCTCAATGTCCGACATCAATTTGAAAATTACTCAGGAGCAAATGAAATTCATGCTCGAACTGTCGCGATCCATACCGGCAGCGTTTGCCACGGAGTCAGACGAGGTGGTCGAGAAGGACGTTGTGAAGGAGCTCCCTGATTCCACCGTGAAGCCTGCGAGGGCCCTCACGGACAAGGACGAATCACAGGCCGACGACAAGCAACTTGTGGCAAGCCAAAGCCCCGAACTTGGAACTCGACCAGAGACTTGGACCAAACTGGACCTTGTCTTCAAGGTCGGCGCAATTGGTCTCGAGTTGATCCAGGGCAAAGAGAATGAGCCTGTGGGCGACCTTGAAGCAGCAAGCCTGTCAAAGTTCTCCCTCAACGACACGAGTGTTAAGTTGCGGATGATTAGCGACGGCGCTCTGGAGTCTGAGTTGCTCATCCAGAGCTTCAATATCCACGATAGCAGGACCCGCGAGACCAACAAGTTCCGCAAGATCATGTCGCTCATCAATAATGATGTCAAGCAGCAGTTCATGGCTAGCGTGTCCATCTCTGGCGGCAAGGAGCGCAACATGATTGTGCTGTTGACCATCGACAGCCCGCGCATTATTCTTGCTCTTGACTACCTTTTCGCTATCCAAGCATTTGTCAACGCTGGTTTAGCGCAAGAAGAACCTCTCGACATTGAGAGTGAGCAGGATGACGATGCAACGGACGACATGGAGAACTCTGTTAGCGATGTCTCTAGTGCAGTCACCAGACAAAGTTCTCGGCCGGAGAAGGAGGAGAAGAAGGCCGACGAGCCCGGAATGAGCGTGGCCTTCCGCGTCAACGTTGTCGACGCTCAGGTCGTTCTAATCGCGAACCCTGCCATGACAAACTCGGAAGCTATCGTTCTGGGTACGAAGCAAGTCCTGCTTTCGAAGCAGCACGCCATTACGCTGCAGGTCGAAAAGATCGGCATGTTTCTCTGTCGCATGGATCATTGGGAGACTACAAGACTCCGAATTCTGGACGACTTTAGCATCCAAATGTCGCTCGACATGCGGTCGGAACAAGGCCAGTCGTCCCTGACTAGCATTCATGTGGAAATCGAGCCGCTGGTCCTGCGTCTTTCGCTGCGCGATATTCTTCTCGCAATGCAGATTGTCAACCGGGCATCGGCCATGTCTGGAGGCGATGATGGAAAGATTCAAGATCAAGAGCCGAAGAAGCTCAAGGAGATCAAGAACTCGACCAGCAGCACCAAGGCAAAGTCGTCTGCGGGAGCCGGAGCTTCTACGACAAACAGACAGATGGCGAAGACCATCTCGACGCACAAGTCTGGCGCTGCCAAGACTGAAACAGCTCAACCGTCGCAGCCGTCGGCGCTTATCAAGCGCGAGGAAATGAATATTCAGCTGGACGGAATCAGGGTTGTCGTTATTGGCGACAAGCACGAACTGCCCATGCTCGATTGGAGCGTCAAGAAGTTTGACATTGACGTCCGCGACTGGTCTGGCGCTATGGTGGCTGACATGAGTGTTGACACGTTCTTCAACATCTACAACTTCTCAAAGTCGGCCTGGGAGCCGCTCATTGAACCCTGGCAGCTCGGCTTCCACATGTCCAAGGAGCAGAATCCGGACAAGCTGTCTGTCGAGCTTTACTCGAGAAGACCTCTTGAGCTGACTGTCACGTCCGCGACAATTGCTCTAGCCTCGAAGTCCATGGACTTCTTGTCCAGCAACGAGGATGTGTTGTCCAAGCCCAGAGGTACTGACGCTCCTTACCGGATTCGCAACTACACGGGCTTCGACCTGAACGTCTGGGCTGTGGACGCTCCCGAAGACAGCGGCTCTGCCGCCAAGTTGGAGGATGGAGAAGAAAGGCCATGGCGATTTGAAGACCCCAAGACGACTCGTGAGACACTTGCACCTGAGGGCGCTACTGGCATTGTGGGTGCCAGGCTGGAGGGCAGTGGATTCAACAGCGTTCCTCGAATCCCGATCAACCGCGAGGGCGAGTCAATCTACAACCTGCAGCCTCGGAAGGATAGAGTCCTCCATCGCCTTTGCGTCGAGGTCAGCCTCGGCCAGGACAACGTCAAGTACATCACTTTCCGTTCGCCCTTGCTTGTTGAGAACAATACCCAGATCCCCGTCGAGGTCGGTGTCTTCAGCCCCGAAGAGGGTCATCTCCTCAAGATTGAGAAGATCGCGCCGGGCGACGCGAGACCGGCGCCTGTCGGTGCTGCCTTTATGCACTCGTTGGTTGTCCGCCCCGACCAGGGCTTCGGATACACCTGGTCGAATGAGAGGCTGTTTTGGAAAGAGCTTTTGAAGCGTCCTACTAGGACCATCACTTGCAAGGGAGAGAGCGACGATATGGCACCACCATTCTATTTCCAGATGCACGCCAAGTTTGATCAAAAGGATCCGCTGACTGGGTAAGTTTGGAGAGCGACTCTATGACGATGAAGCTAACATCTCCGCAGCATCTACCCATGCATGCGCCTGCGTTTGCATGCTCCTGTCGAGGTCCAAAATTTGTTGCCGTACGACTTCAAGTATCGCATCTACGATGACAATACCAAGAAGGACTGGACCAACTTCCTGCGCAAGGGCGGCGTCAGTCCCGTCCACGTCGTCGAGCTCTCACACTTGCTGCTCATGAGCGTCGACATGCAAGACACGCCCTTCAAGCCAAGCAAGTTCGCTGTCATCAACTCGAGTGACAAGGAGAACTTCCGACGTGAGAAGACGATCGAGGTCAAGGATGATCAAGACTTGTCTCTGCGATTGAAGCTGCATTACTTCAACATTCCAGACTCAGGCGGTGCCTTCAAGGTCACAATCTACAGCCCCTACGTCATCCTCAACCGCACCGGCCTCGATCTGCAGGTGCGAAGTAAACAGTTCCTGGGCAGCGCAAGAGCAGCAGCTGGCCAAGGGGTCATTGCAAACACCGACCAAGGCGATGGAAGAGCTCAGCCCTTCATGTTCAGCTTCCCGACCGACGATCACAAGAATCGTGCCATGATTAAGGTGGGCGACACGAACTGGAGCAAGCCGCAGTCTTTCGATGCTATTGGTAGCACGTATGACGTTGCGTTGTCAAACACCCAAGGCAGAAGCGAGATGCACATTGGTATCACTGTCGAGGAGGGCGAGGGCAAGTACAACTTGACCAAGGTTGTCACAATCGCCCCTCGGTACATCATCAAGAACAAGATGAGCGAAGAAATCAACATTCGCGAGCCGGGGTCATCGAATGTGATGACGTTGAAGACTGGCGAGCTGCTTCCTCTCCGCTTCTTACGCCAGGGAGAAAGGCAACAGCTGTGCCTCTGCTTCCCTGGCCTCAACAACCAATGGTCCTCGCCTTTTGACATTTCCAACGTGGGAAGCGTCCACGTCAAGCTGGCCAAGGCAGGGCAGCGCCAGAAGCTGATTCGCGTCGAGGTTCTGATGGAGCAGGCAACAATTTTCCTCCACGTCAGCATTGAAAACAAGCACTGGCCTTTTTCGATGCGCAATGAAAGCGACACCGAATTCTTGTTCTGGCAGCTGAACCCCAACATCGATGAAGATGAAGAGGACCGTGGTTCCAGCTTTCGACCTATCCGGTACCGCCTCCCGCCTCGGAGCATCATGCCTTATGCTTGGGACTACCCTGCGGCCAAAAACAAGGAGGTCGTGCTCAAGGCCAACAACAAGGAGCGGCACATCAAGCTGGCCGAGATTGGAAACCTTGTTCCCTTGAAGCTGCCGCCCGCCCAAGGCCAGACCCGCGGCAAGATCATCGACCTGAATGTTGTGGCGGACGGCCCTACCCAAACGCTTGTAATGTCTAACTGGAAACCGTCGAAGAGCTTGTACAAGCAAAAGTCAAACACTTCATCAAGGTCGACGACCGATGGCTTCGAGGTCAAGGATATGGACACCAACGTCACTTTCAAGGCCAAGCTGCGGATCGCCGGCGTTGGCATCTCGCTCATCAACAGACAGTTGCGGGAGCTCGTCTATGTCACGCTTCGGGACATTGAGCTTTCTTACGGCGATTCTGCGCTCTACCAGCAATTTGCTGCTACCATCAAGTGGATCCAGATTGACAACCAGCTGTATGGAGGCATTTTCCCCATTCTCTTCTACCCCAGTGTCGTTCCGAAGACAGGCAAAGAAATGGAGGCCCACCCGATCCTGCAGACGTCTATTACGCGGGTGAAGGATGATTCCTACGGCGTGCTCTACATCAAGTACTTTTCGTTCTTGTTGCAGCAGATGACGCTTGAGATTGACGAGGACTTCATCTTTGCCCTTTTGGACTTCACCAAGGTCCCTGGAGCATCATGGTCCGAGGTCAAGGAAGGGAAGCTGTGCGACGAGCAGCTCGACATTCCCGAACCCCAGCAGGAGCAGAGCGGGCAGGATGTCTACTTCGAGCTTTTGCACCTGCAGCCTATGCAGTTCGATCTGTCTTTTGTCCGCACGGAGCGCATCAACGCTGAAGACACGATGACGTCGAACAACCCCTTCATGTTTGCCGTCAACGTCCTCACCATGTCGCTCGGCAACGTCAATGATGCTCCTCTTCGGTACAACGCCTTGATTCTCGAAAACGCCCGTGTCTCTGTTAGCGCTCTCATCACAAACGTGAAGAATCACTACGTGCAAGAGTCACTTCGACAGGTCCATCTCATTCTCGGCTCTGCCGATTTCCTTGGAAACCCTGTTGGTCTCTTCACCAACGTGTCTTCTGGAGTCACAGACATTTTCTACGAACCGTACAAGGGTCTTGTCATGACCGACAGGCCTCAGGACCTGGGCATTGGCATTGCAAAGGGCGCCTCCAGCTTTGTCAAGAAATCTGTATTTGGATTCTCTGACAGCATGGCCAAATTCACGGGCAGCATTTCCAAGGGTCTGGCGGCTGCGACTCTCGACAAGGAGTTCCAAGACTCGCGTCGCTCGAAGCGCGCTCGCAACAGGCCCAAGCATGCCCTCTACGGCATCACTTCTGGCGGGAATGCTTTCGCAGACAGCCTTGCCAGTGGTATCGGTGGACTTGCCCGCCACCCGCTGCAAGGCGCAGAGAAGGAGGGAGCTGCAGGATTCATCAAGGGTATTGGAAAGGGTGTATTGGGTCTCGCGACCAAACCAGCGATCGGAGCTTTCGATCTTGCCTCAAACATGGCCGAAGGCGTGCGCAACACCACCACCGTCTTCGACCAAGAAGGTCTCGACCGCGTGCGTCTATCGCGCTTCATCGGGCAAGACGGCATCGTACGTCCCTACTCGCAGCGCGAAGCGCTCGGTCAATTCTGGCTCAAGACGCTAGACAACGGGCGCTACTTCAACGAGGACTACCTCGCACATCTCGAGCTGCCGGGCAAGGACCTACTGGTGATGCTCACGTACAACGGCATCATGCTGGTGCGCACCAAGAAGCTGAGCACCGAGTGGGACGTGCCCCTCAAGGACATCCAGACCATCAGCAAGGAGCGGACGGGCCTGGGCATTACGCTCAAGGGCGGAACGAACGGCCCCTTTGTCCCTGTCGCTGATGAGCAGAGCAGGAACTGGCTGTACAAACAGGTGGCGGTTGCGGTGAATGCGTATAATGACAAGTGGAACGCGAGAGCTTGAGGGGTCGGTGGTTGCGGTAGCGGGAGCGGTGATGGCATAGTGCTGTTGTTGTTGGATTGGATTGGCATGGAAACAGCGGGTGGGTGGCTTCAGTGCATTGGAGGCGCAGCATGATTACCCCGGGAGCGGTCTGTTTTGTAAGATTGAGCATGTTTCTTGTTTTCTCTCCTACGACTTTTCTCTTTTGCACGCTTTCCTTGGTATACCAACTTCTCTTGCATCCTATTTTTTCCTACGAAAAGCCTGCGTCTTCGTACGAGTTGTGCGTGGGGATTGTTGCTCATGTGAAAATGTTTGTACTTTTATTGTGCAAGAAATAGGTGGTCGCTGACCTACTACATCTCCATCAGTATGCTAAGGCTTTTAAGGCTAGAGCTGAGCTGCTTGACTGTTCCCGTCCTTGAATGATGCTTTCCAGAGTTTGAATACTTCGAATTCTGCACCACAGGGCGCATGAAAACTCCCGGTGCCTCTACTATTTTGTCCTTTCTGCCCGTAGGACCCCCTCGTCCTCAAACACTCTTCCCCTCTCCGGCCACAGTCCAAAATGCTGCCAAAACTCCCTCCCATCCAATACCCTCCCCAGTGACTCCGTGTCCCTCGGCAACGCCCTTACGCCCTGCTCCTGCATCAACTCTGTCACCCACCTCCTATAGTCGAGGCCCTGGGCCTCTTCCGCACCCAACCTCTCCCTCGCCAAGCGCTCCGCCTGCGGACCCCATACCATCATCAAATCCCACCAGTCATGCACATGCAAGTCGGTGACCAGCCACCTGCGGCCAGGGGTAAAGGCCTCATGCACCGCGACGATGGCGCGCGCGACGTCTTCGCCGTGGATCACGTGGAGAGCCTTTTTGGCGGCCACGGCCTCTTTGCTACGCGCCACGCGACTAACCCAGCCGCGCGGGTCCCTTTTCCCGCCATAGAGGCCACACAGGTTGAGCACGCAGCCGTTGAGCGGGGCCGCGAGAAGTTCTTCTTCGGCTGCTACACGCGGCGTGCTGGCGTTGACGGGCGTGGACGAGTCGACCCAGTGCGCGTCGGACGCAAAGGCGCCCGACGAGCCGAGTTGGATCCAATTTGGCGCATCCGATGCGTTGGTGTCGATGCTGTGGGCGCGCTGGTACATGTTGACGAGATGGGCTGCCTGCCCGCGGCCTTGCAGTGGGAATGTGACGAGCACGGTGCGAGCGCGCGGCAGCGCGGCGTACGGCGCCACGTCTTCATTGTCTGGGTCGAAGCGGAAGAGCAGCGTGCCGTCGCGGCCGGTTGTTGTTGTTGCGGCGTATATGATGCCTCTGTCCTGGACCAGTGGTATGAGGAAGTCGGAGGTCCAGCCAGCGCCGAGGATGAGGATGTCGACGTGTGAGGGTGCCATCCTAAGCATTGCGGGAGGGATTGGGCGGAAGAGATGCTCGGAATTGGGAAAGGTGGGAAGGGTTGATGTCGATGTCCGAATCGTCGTGATTTAGAGCATTTGGCGGAGACTAGGCTGCTTTGGGTATGGTTTGACGGGTTTTGCGGCTCGTGCTGAGTTTTGTTCGCACTTCATTTGGCTCATGCTGTGCTTTTTGACTCAAGTTGCATGACTATCATCGGTTTGTAGAAATGGAATATGTGATGACTGTAAAGATGTTTGGTAGGCCCCTGTTATGCAGTCAAAAATTTGGTCGTATTTCATACACCATGCCTTGGATGATCATTTCTGACTTTGCGTTCCTTCGACTTAGGCATAGCAAGGCTGCTATCAATGAGCATGGTGTCTGGAAAATGCTCTATGTGCCAAAAAAAAAAAAAAAAAAAAAAGGCTTTCAATCCCCATGTTCGAAACCGATCCGATGTTGTCCTGAGGGAGGGAGCTTTAGCTGCGGTCAGGGATCTAATCTTATCGCTTGCTTGACTCACTGTGACTAGGCTTCGTGCTCTGACGTAGGCCCGACAACAGCTCTCACCCGGTCCCACTTTCTCACTCTCTATCCGTAAAGCTCACCTCACGACACTCGAGTCGCACACCAAGCAATTCCCTTCGGAACTCCCTTTTCGCTATGGCGCATAAAGAAGAGCACCCCCTTCTTCAGAAGCCGCTTTACGGTGACCACAAACCGCAACTCGCGACACAAGATTGAGACAGCTGACAGAGCTACAGTTTTTGATCTCCCGCGCGAGCTCCTCGACACAATTACACCGAGGCAGCAAGCCAACGCGCCTGTACCGACCGAGATCGAACCCAACTCCGGAGGGCAGACGCCATCATCGACCGAGCCCGAGAAGCAAGACGGTGCCCCCGCAACGGCGACATCATGCGGCCTCTGCAACCTCACATTCCCGACCCTGCAAGACCAGCGCGACCATGTGCGGTCAGATTTGCACAGCTACAACCTCAAGCAAAAGATGCGCGGCGCGAAGCCCGCGACAGAGGCCGAGTTTGAAAAACTGATTGGCGAGCTGGACGAGAGTATAAGTGGTTCGGAATCTTCCGAGTCGGATTCTGATGATGAGGCCGATGGCGAGGGCAAGAAAGGGGATAGCACGCTGAGCGCGCTACTTAAGAAACAGGCCAAGATTGCAGGCCCAGAAGAGGCCGAAGAAGTGGGCAAGAGGAGAAAGAGGAGAGGTGCCGGAAAGCCGCCAATGCTTTGGTTCAACAGTACGGTGTTGCCCGAGGAGGTCAACCTGGGGGTCTATAGAGCTATTATTACGGACGCGGAGCAAGAGAATGAGGCGGACGTTGTTGATGCGCTAAGAAAGAAGCAGCTGCCACCACCTGAAAAGAACGCGAAAAAGGAGGAAGATGATGAGGGTGGTGTCAGGCTTCCGACTACCCCTGAAATTGGACCGCACTACTTCCTGTGCATGATTGGAGGTGGACACTTTGCGGCAATGATTGTGGCTCTTACGCCCAAGGTAGGGAAAAAGCACGGTGTGGACGAAAGGCAAGCTTCGGTGGTTGCGCACAAGACATTCCACAGGTATACCACCAGGCGAAAGCAGGGTGGTTCCCAATCAGCAAACGACCAGTCCAAGGGTAACGCCCATTCGGCTGGTTCCTCGCTGAGAAGATACAACGAGGCCGCGCTCACGTCCGAGGTGCGTGCTCTACTTGCAGAGTGGAAGGACATGATTGATAGTTCTGAACTGCTCTTCATCCGTGCAACTGGCTCGACAAACCGGCGCACGCTGTACGGCCCCTACGACGACCAGGTACTTCGACACAACGACCCGCGCATCCGAGGATTTCCGTTCAGCACGCGGCGAGCTACCCAGTCCGAACTTATGCGTTCCTTCATCGAACTTACCCGGGTAAAAGTGAGTCGCATTGATGCCGCTGCCCTGGCTGCCGCCGTAGAAGCTGCTCAGAAGCCGACGGAGTCGCCCTCGCGGACACCGATGCCCTCAAAACCGTCGAAACCCAAACCTACTCCCGAGGAAGAAGAGGCAGCCCTCCACACCTCACAACTCCAAGCTCTCATACGGCGCTCCAAAGCACCTGGCGTCGTATCCTACATTCAGAGTAACAACTTGCCGTCGGACTTTCGCTTCCATCCGCGCGACACGGACAAGAACTACCACGCCCCTAGCCCGCTGCACCTCGCAGCGCATCTCAACAGCCCCGCCGTCGTCCTCGCTCTTCTCACGAAGACTAAATCAGACCCGACGATTACCAACCTGGACGGCAAGACACCCTTTGAGATTGCCGGCGATCGAGCCACCCGCGACGCCTTCCGTATCGCCCGCTACGAGCTCGGCGATTCTGCCTTTGATTGGGACAAGGCCAACGTGCTAGCAGGCATTTCGCGCGCCGAGGTCGAAAAGCAGCAGAGCGCGGAGAAGGCGTCCGAGACAGCCAAGGAGTCGGAGCGCAGAAAGAACGAAGTCGAGCGTCTGCGTAGGGAAGAGGAGGAGAGGGCGAAAGAGCAGAGAGAAAAGAGAGTCGGAAAGGGCAAAACACTGGGCGCGGCAGGCATGGAGAAGACGGCGGGCGAGAAGAGAGAGGACGAGGCCAGAGGCTTGACGCCCGAGATGCGGCAGCGACTGGAGAGAGAGCGTAGGGCCCGGGCAGCCGAGGAGCGTATCAGGCGGATGCAGCAGGGAAGGTGACTGGCCGGCGGTGGTGGGTGGAACTTGCAGCGGGTACTGAGGATGGTGCAGGAGAAGTAGGAGCCCGTTGCGATACCCCTAAGAGGCTTGCAGACAAACTGAACGTATAGAGTTGCGTAATCTGTGGCTGTGATCATTGAGCTATGTCTCATCTCCATGTGCATGTATGAAGTTCGGGGGAAGCATTCGTTGAGTCCAGTTGAATAAAGCAAAGGAAAGTACTACAGGATTTGATGGTAGTTGTGGGATGAGGTTGGAGCAGGGTGAGAAGAGCAGTGTGCATTGATATTTCAAAAACCCCAGTCTACCCTCCAACCTCCGATTATAGCGGGGTCACGGTTCACCCGTGGCCTGGTGGGAAAAGAGGCCACCTTCAAGTGTTTAATAACTTACAAAATGCTCTGCGGGGGGACACCAGGATAGCAAGCGACGGCTGGAGGTACTCAGTTCGAAGCCGCTACCGAAGTCCTTTTTGCCATTTTTTTTTTGAGAATTCTTTTTGCCGTTTGGTATTTGGACTCGCAGTTGTCAGTCACCTGCCGCTGAACATCCAACTGACTAGAGGCAGTCACGGGCCACATGCGTACTTGCCACAACTGGCTGCGTATCTTCTCGACATGTTGATTCATTACACCGCAGCGAAGTCACGCGCGTTAGTATTGACAGTGATTCCTGTAGCGATTTCTGCAGCGAATGTGAGGCCGATGCTGACGAACAGCATGACTACGGTGCTCCACAGCCAGCACCGGCTGCGGCTCTGACTCCAACTCCACGGCCTGGAAGACCAGTCGAGGGCACAGATTTAAGTCTTGTGAATACGTTCCTGGAGCCTCCCTGTACAGGTACCTCGCCACATACGGACCAGATGAACCACAGAGCCGGGGCCAAGCAGTGCAAACACACATAGTACAGCAAACGACAAGTACAGAGCGACACACTACACATCAATGCCAAGCACTGTACACGAACGAATAGATAGAAAGACGCAGAAGACCCAAGACGCCAATGTTCCGCGTCTACAGCCCGATACCGATACCGCGCGCGTGCGCGATGCGAATGTATGTATACGAAAGAATGCACACCTAAAAGAAAGCGACAAAACAATACCAACAAGACGAACAAGAATAGCGACGAAGCGCCGCCTCGTTAATGCTTCCGACGCCAGTAGCCAACACCTATGCATACCTAGGCGATCACGAAGGCGTCTCAGCCTCGCCGGCCTCCTCGGCCTTTTGCATGTGTTCGACGAGTTCCTCCTCAGCGGCGATGCCCGAGTTGCCGCCCTTTGCCGCCACAGCCTCGACTTCTTCGTCGGTGCTCGTGGGCTCTTCGACTGGCGCGCCGTTGCCAAAGGCCTGCGGGACCTTTTCGGACAGGTTGATTGCGATAAACGATTTTGGCAGTTTGACGCTTCAGAGATACATTAGCTTTCTTTCAAGACAAATTTGGTACGAATAGGGAGATGGCCACAACGTACCTATGGAACTTGGCGCGGAGGGTTCCAATGACGTCCTTCCAGTCGTGGTGAGAGGTGAGGGAGCGGCGTTGGGCGATGCCGATGCAATGTTTGCTGTCCAGTTGACTGCACAAAAGTTAGTCTCGGTCTTATGTGGCTTTGGGAGCATTGGCTTACATGTCGAGTGGGTCAAAGGTGTGACAGCCAGGCGAAAGACTGATTCGGATGGAGTAGTTGAACGACGACGGCTCATCTTCAGCAGTCGGATTCTGCGACTCAAACAGTTCAAAGCAAATCTGCGAGAGATAGTCGAGCTCAGGGATGGCATTGCGCTTGATCTTGGTCTGGATGCCTCCCTCGAGGATGCAGTTGAGCAGCGTGTAAATGTGCGACTCCTTGGTGAAGTAGAAAAATGCCTTTGCTTCATCTGACGCCTGCACCTCCTCGAGATCCTTGACGATCTCTTTGAGCAGCGGCAGAGACGTCAGAAGGCCAATCTCCAGCTTCTCAGCATCTGTAATGCCATACTCTTGGGGTCCGATGTAGTCGAAGAGGACCTTGCAGAGCTTGTAAAGCTCGCGCAGTCGCTCCAAACGAGCGTCCGTCTTGGCCTTGGAGGGACCGTTGCCGACACCTTCGAAGAGATTGAAGTACGACTCTGGTGCTGGACTGGCTTCCTTGCTCCGGACAGGGGGGACGGCCTCAGATCGCCTCCTGAAGCCCATTCGGTGCGAGATGCTGCCCTTGTCATAATTGTGTTCTCTGCTCTCATGAACCACCTCCGAAGGGCTCGGAGGCTCGGTAGATTTGGCGCTGCTTGTTGCCGTATCCTTCCATGCAGTCTCATCGATGGTATCTTCTTCGAGCATGCTGGAGTCAGGCGTAAACACCCACTCGAGGAATTGGCGGTTGTGCAGCGCGTCAAATTTCATCGTGTCGTAGAGCTCCGAAATCTTGCTAGGGTCAACCTTTTCCTCGTCGCAAAACTCTTTGAAAAGCTTCTCCCAGCGCTCCCTGAAAAGCTGAGGATCCTCACCACTGCACCAACGTGCCTGGATCGCACTTGCTACCGTAGGAGTCCCGTTCGAGCTTCCATTTGCGCCATTGGTCCCGCCGTTCGTGCCGTCAGCCGGGCCCTTTGCAACGGCACTCAGAGAAGATACCGCATCGCTTCGCAACTTTGTAAAGTTGTGGCGCATAACCTCACGATGAAATTTCATGAGCTCTACAACGCGGCGAACGACAATGAAAGGTTCCGGCATGTTGTCTGGCCACGCAAATTGCGGGGGAGCTTTGTGGCCAGACCGGAGCAGGATCTTAAGCTTCTTCTTCACCTTGTCCATTTCGTCTTTGGCTGCGTTCGAATCGTCGAGAAGGTCTTTGCGCACAGTGATGAAGTCCGGAGCAAGTTCTTGGTTGAGGAAGGTTGTTGCGAAAATTTGGGCACTCGTGGTCGAGCGGCGCTCCGAGCTGCTAAAAACTCGCACGTCATCCAGAGCCTCGCGGTTCATCAGAAGCATGTCGTTCCTTATGTTTTCTCCCAAATCATGCGCTTGGTAACGCGCCGAGTGAGTAGGTTCTCCTCCCCATTTGATGATGAGCTGAAGCTTGTCGAGAATCAAGTTGTTTTCAGCAGCGGCGATCCTGGACATTGTGACACCCGACAGGGAATCACTCCTCTTTGCTCTCCATTCTTTAAGCTTCTCAGGATCAGTTGGCGGCGGGTTGTCATCGCTGGGGCCCTCATGAACTTTGTCGTTATCGCTCTCTGCTTGGATTTCAGCAAGGAGCTCGGGAGACATTTCCTCCTTCTTTCGCTTGCGGAACATGGGCTTGATTTGGACCTTGGTGCCGGGCCAACCGATGCGCTTGTTCAAGGCGTTCCTGAGACTTGCGAGCTTTTCATGGTCTTCCTCGCCCTCCACGAGCGCTTGAGAAACAGCATCCTGGACACTCTGCAGAGCAGCCTCGCCTGTCAGGAGAACTTCCTCTTGGTGACCTTTTAAAAGGTCGATAAAGGGCTTTGTGTGGAAGCTGTACTTTATCTTTTGCTTCGGAGTTCGATCGGCGTGACGAATTACTGAAACCAAGCCCTTGAGTTTCCACTGGGCTTTGGAAGCTGGAGCTGGGACTGGGTCCGTCTTTTCCTTGTCTTTGTTGGCAGATGCAGACGCCGTTGCAGGTGCCACAGCAGGTGGTGGGAGCATCTCCTGAGCTGGAACACCGGGCGAGTCAGTCCGGAAATCGATTATCTTCTCGGTACTTGGCGAAGAAGCTATGGGTGTCGGTGCCGAAGACGGATCGGGAGAGGCAGAGACATGTCCATGATTTTGGTCCTTGTGGTCCCTGTGGTGTACGTGGTGGGCGATCCTCGAGACGCTAGGGGACTTGAGTATCGACTTCAGCTGTGCGCGATGCGACGAAAGTGTGTTCTTGCGTTGTGAAGGCCTATCGGCATAGGAGCCGTGCTCCAAAGGCTCAGAAGGCGGCAACTGGGCCGGCGGCTGCATGCCTTCACGGCGCTGCTTCTCGCGGACAAACATTTGCTTGAGAATACTGGAACACTTGTCATAGTAGTCGTTGTTGTCCTTGACAAAACTCCAACCATTGACATCAATCACAAAACTCTTGTCTCCTGTCCGGAGCAGGTCGAAGCCGCAGATGCGTTGTCCAAAGCCTTCAGAGATCCTCGATGCGATAGCTGCCTCTTCCTTAGTGAGGCTGGTGACGTATCTAATTTCTTTTCCATTGGGGTTGCGCTTAACGATGCCATCGACAACGGGGGACTTTCTGGTCTCCGCATGACAAAAGTCAGGCCCAACCGTGTAAGCCTTGACGTCCTCGGCATTTTCGACCCTGAGGAATTGTTCGTAGATATAGCTGCTGTGTGGGTCGGTGATTGACCTCGGCACATTGAGCGTCTCGTCCTTCTCTGAACTCTTGTTGTTGACCTTTCTGAAGAGTCTCCTTCCACCGCCACCGCTGCTCTTGGGAAAGTAAATGTGGATGTTGTGATCCTCTCCACTGACTGGTTTCTCGACAAACGGCTTCTTGAGCTGCCTACCGTCCACGCAAATGACATCGTTGTCCTCGAACATTTCGACTTTTTCAGGCGGTGACAGGCCACCACCAGTTCCATCCTCGGGGCCTTCGAGTCTCACGCCAGTCTTCTCGTACATCAGGCGAGCTAGCTCAGCAGAGGGCAGGCTAGGACCACCGTCTCGGTTGACTTCGACTCGTCTGGGCGTTGGAACATTCAACTTATCCAGGATTCGGAGGCAGATGCGGCGATCCCAGAGCACAGTCTGCATGGGCAGGTCGTTGACACAGAAGGGCTTCCGCAGCTTTGCATAAGCTATAGCTTTATCCAGAGGGAAACCGTCGGAGAAGAATGAAATGAGAAAGTCACAAATCGGCCAATTCTCGACCTCTTCGTCCAGAATAACCTTGTCTCCGAAAATTATGACCTCGAACTCTCCATTTGCAATCAAACGGTTCAAGATGTTCCTAGAAGGCTTGCTCCGTGCCTTGGTGTCCAAGGCGCAGACTCCTATGATTCCAATTGGAGGTTTCTTGGCCTCTGTCTCTCTTGCATCTTTGCTAGCGGTGATGCTCCTCTCGCTGGCTGGGCTGCCACTGCCGCCGACACTCGATCCATGGTGGCTTGCTCGTCTTGCCGAATGGTTGTTCCTGCTTCGAGATCGGCGGTGCTGCAAAAGCGGAGCATGGCCGTGGCCGTTCATGCCTTGCATTGTGGGAGAACCTGGAGCGCCGGATTGCTCCTTCGGTGATAGTAACGGCGACTGTGAAAAGTTTCCCCCATGGTTGGAAGCAGTGGTAACGGATAGTGCCGAGGTTTGGGTTGTGGTTCCAAGTGACGGGCCGTCGGATTTAACTACTGCAGGTGTCAGCACATTGTATTGTGACCTCGGTTTGTCGTCAACGTACCGTCTGGTTCTGAACCTGCTACGGAGCTTGGACCACCAGAGTTTCGAGCGCTGTTGTAAATCTGGGAGCCCAAAGAGTATAGGGAAGAAAACGACATTCTGTTGGACTCTTTGTCTGGAGCGGAAGAGGTTGGCGGAGCATCATCTTCGACAGCAGATGTTGCCTGGGGATCAGAAGATTCGAGATCGGTCGAAGATGAGGGTGGACAAATGTCTGAGGCTTTTGAGGGTCTGCGGGCGAGGCTTTGTCGAGTGATTGGCTTTGACGTAGGCGGAGGCATAGCAGAGTCTACGTCGGCCAGGCCCGTTGGCCGGTCTGCAGGGCGGGATGACTGGCTGGACAGCGAATGTGATGCATTTCGGGGTCCGGTGCTCTCAGCGCTAGGGGAGCGCGCCAACGGATTCATCAGAGGCAGGCCAAAAGAGGCGGCAATAATGGAATAGGAGTGGTTGTTGAGAGGGTTGCTTTTTTTCGAGAGGGTGCAATGGCTGCAGCGCATATGCAGCGCGGCGGGCACGGACGGGACCCAATGCGAGGACTGACACTGGGCTGGCAGCCTTGGCGCGCATGACGTCGCGTCTAGTTGGTTTGCGGTAGTTGCAGTCGACGTTTCTCGCGGGGGCAATCCTAGATGTTGATGTCCACACGTCTAAATGATTTGCATATTTTCTTACCACCCATGCATCTCGCATGCACGCGCGGCGCGGCACGAACGACCCCATGATCCTACTTGACCCGGAGACCGATGCGTTGGGTCTCTTTCAAGCCTGGACTGAATTCAATGAAGGGAGCGTGCCACGAAGTCGAAAAACTTCAGCCCGTCAGCACTCTATTCATCCCAACCTGTCTCACCGCGGGACAACTTGGATTCGCCCGCGTGATGTTGGATCATCTCCAATCTCCATCCATCTCTTCCCGCCCCCGGTGTAGATCCCCAGAGCCCCATCAGATAAGATAAGATCTAGATTTTTTCCACCGGCGCGTCCAACTGCCGTCCGTCCTCCGTCTGAATCCTCGACCGCGCCGAGCTGTCAAAACAGCGCCCAACCTTCGCCATGTCTGCTACCACCGCAGCGACACAAGTCGCCGAGGGTCCCGTAATCAAGCGCCAAAGGCTCAACGCCAACCTCGCGCCTTCCGAGGGCGAGGCGCGCAGCCGCAAGTCGAGGCTTTTTGCACCGTACAGAGTATGTTCGACAGACCAAAGGCTTCCTTGGACAAATGTTGATCTTTCCAGACTGTTGGACTCATCTCCCCGACTGATGTACCATTTACCTCTGTTCCGCTCGGAAAGACCACCTTCCAAATCACCACCTCCGTCGGCCGCAGCCTGCAAACCTACGACTTGCGCCGAGGCCTGAACCTCGTCTTCATCACCCGTCCCCAGACGCCAGAGAATATCACTGCGACCACAGCATGGAGAGATCGTATACTCGCCGCATGGGGAGGCAAGGGCAAGCAAGCCGCGAGGGGTGTCTGGGTTTTCAAGCGCGGCAAAAAGGTGGATGAGCTGGAAATGCCCAAGGGTTGCGAGCAGAACATTAAGCAAATCCTGGTATTTGGCTCGTGGATCGTAGGTTGCGGAATCACACGAATTGAGGTGTGGAAGTCGGACACGCTGGAGCATTACACCACCCTCGCAGCCCCACGCGTTGGAGGCGTTGGAAGCCGGCTGACTGGCGGCATCTGCACCATGCCGACCTACTTGAACAAAGTCCTGGCTGGAAGAGAAGACGGCAGCGTTGAAATCTGGAATGTCAACACCGGAAAATTACTCTATACTCTTCTGCCCGCCGCCGCAGAGTACGGCGCAGTCACGGCGCTCGAGCCTGCACCTGCTCTGTCGATGATCGCCATTGCATACCGAAACGGGCCCGTCGTCATTCACGACATCCGAGCAGACAAGGAGATCTTGAGCGTCAACACGGGAGCGGCAAAGAAATTCCCTGTGACTTCCATTTCCTTCCGAACCGATGGACTTGGCGCTGGAGAAGATGGACGTGCGGACGGCGTCATGGCAACAGCTTCCAAGGATACTGGCGACGTCACGTTCTGGGACCTGAACGGTGGTGGCAGGAAGATGGGTGTGCTCCGAGGCGCCCATGCTCCACCCTCCAGCGAGGCTGGAGGCGTAGCTGGTGGTATCAGCAAGGCCGAGTTCCTCGCTGGGCAAGCCGTGATCGTCACTAGCGGGCTGGAAAATTCTCTGAAGACGTGGATATTCGACCAGACGCCCTTTTCCCCGGTACCACGAATCTTGCACTCCCGCAGCGGCCACGCCGCGCCAGTTTCTTCCTTGGAATTTCTTCCTTCGGACGCAGATGGCGCCGATGCTGGCGGGAAGTGGTTGCTGAGCGCGAGCAGAGATCGGACGCTCTGGGGCTGGAGTTTGCGCCGTGATGGGCAAAGTTCTGAGCTTAGTCAAGGCAACATTCGCAAGAAGGCCAATAAGATGGGCATTCTTAGCGGAGGTCTTGCTTCTATTGACAGCAGCTTGTCTATTGAAGATCTGAGGGCTCCAAAGATTACGCGCATGGCTTGTTCTCTTAACAGAGACGGTGGCATGGGTGCTGCTCCTGGTGTGAGCACAGTCTGGACCAACCCGGGCAAAGGCAAAGGCAAAGACACCGATTCAGCGTCCATGACTGGCTGGGAAAGCGTTGTCACCGCCCACGAGGACAGCAACACGGCGAGGACATGGTTTTGGGGCAGAAAGAAGGCTGGTCGCTGGGCTTTTACCACAGGAGACTCGACCATAGTTCGGAGCGTAACCATTTCGGCCTGCGGAACTTTTGCCGTCATTGGATCAGAGGGCGGTGGTATTGATACTTTCAACTTGCAATCTGGGATCCACCGGCAGAGGTTTCCCCCGCGCCTGACCAAGGAGCAAGCGGCCCGTCTCAGGCTCCAGCAGCTTGAACAAGAGGGCCAGGAGTCAGACGATAAACCCAAAAAGTTTGCAAGAGGCCAGGGCAAGCACACCAAAGCTGTCACTGGGCTGGTCGTCGACAACTTGAACCGCACGCTGATAAGTTGCGGAGACGACGGCAAAGTCAAGGTACATCGAGCATATGTATTACAATGGTACCGAGCTGACAATTTTGGTAGTTTTGGGACTTTTCCAGCGGTCTGCTTTTGCACGAAATCGACTGGTATCCCATGACCTCAATCAACAATCTACGCTTCCACCGCCCCAGCGATCTTTTGGCCTTGAGCTGCTCGGACTCTTCCATTCGCATCATCGATGTTGAGACCAAGAAGCTGGTTCGAGAGCTTTTCGGCTGCCAGGGCCAGATCACGGATTTCACCTTCTCCAACGATGGACGCTGGGTCATCGCTGCTTCCAGCGATTCTGTCATCCGCGTTTGGGACATCCCCACGGGACACTTGATCGATGCGATGAAGCTTCGCAGCCCGTGCCACTCACTGGCCATGTCCTATACTGGAGAGTATCTGGCTGTTGCCCAAGACGACACTGTTGGTGTGCACATTTGGACAAACAAGACGCTTTTCACCCATGTCCCGACGCGCCACATTTCAGACAACGACATTGCCGAGGTCGATGCCCCAACAGCATCTGGAGAGGGCGGGGAAAATCTCGTGTCTGCGGCGTATGACGAGGCCGGCCAAGAGGACGAACAAGTCGAAGGAGACGTCGGCGTACCGTCCATCGATCAAATTAGCGAATCAATCACCACGCTCAGTCTGGTGCCCAAATCTCGCTGGCAGAATCTGCTTCATCTGGACCTCATTCGCGAGCGCAACAAGCCCAAGGAAGCGCCCAAAGCTCCGGAGAAGGCGCCATTCTTCCTGCCCAGCCTTCAAAACGGAACAAACAACTCGGCCGGTGCGATAGCTGGGGCACCACAGGAAGAGAAGACGGAAAAGGCAGGGCCGCTTTCTAGAATCTCCAGGTCTAGTGGACACCAGTCAAACTTTACCAAGCACCTCGCCCAGGCCGAAGAGACAGGCAAACACGAGGAACTGTTGTCGTTTTTGGCTTCGCTGCCGCCTAGTGCTGCAGACCTGGCCATTCGGACGCTGGAAGCACCACCATCCCACGAGTTTATGACATTTATTCAAGCGCTCACTGCACGGTTGAGGGAGAAGCGGGACTACGAGCTGATTCAGGCGTGGATGGCTGTATTTTTGAGGCTGCACGGGGAGACGGCGACGGCGAACGAAGATGTTGTTGAGGCGCTCAAGGAATGGAGGGAAGAGTCAGGAAGGGAAAGGCAGCGGCTTGGCGGGCTCGGTGCCTACTGTGTTGGAGTTGTAGGATTCCTTCGGAGTGCACGATAAGGGGCATTGGACAGGCGTAGCAAGGCATGGATCAGCATCAACTGCTGCACAAAAAGCAGTTCTCTTTTTCGATTATTGCAAGACTCGTTTTTGCGCCCTCGTTGGCAGCCTTGCCAGCCTATATAGACACGTTTGGATTGATCTGCAGGATACCAACCTGCGCTGGTGCCTAGTGGGATGAGCTGGAAAGAGCCAGTTGGCCTTGAGTCAGCCAGACCAGAATATTGCATTGCTTTCGCTTCACTTTACTTGCTGATGTTGTCGTTCACACAGCTGGTGGGAAAGGACGCTAGGCTGCAAGCGAAGCTAGCGCGGTGAGCACGCGCAGAGCTCGGGCGCACATCACATCACCCTTTCGAAATCGTCGCCAAAACAAAGACTGCTCCTCTCTCGCACTCTGCATCTTCTCCCGACCCATCAACTCGCACTTCCATCACCATCAGCGCGTCTACTGCCATCACACCCATCTTCCCTCCATCGAAAGCCAGCCGACGAAGCTCAGAAACCCTTTCCGGTTTCCGATATCGCGTCGAAACGCGCCTCTCAGCTCGAGGGAACGACCTTGCTACCAGCTAACGGCAGCCTTCCGCGCTCGCGCTAGCGGCTACTCCACTCCCATACATCAACGCTCGCGCTTCAGCGAATTCGCCCCTTCCCACGCCTTCTCCACTCCAAATCCCCTTACCTTCCTCTTCCGCATCAAATCAAAATGCCTCCTAAGAGAGCTGCTGCGGCATCGACTGCCACGAAGAAGGCCGCCCCCAAGGCCGCCTCCACCTCCAAGACTGCGGCGCCAAAGCCAGCTAAGCCGACCACCAAGAAGACGACCACCGCGAAGACGACCACGAAGAAGACTGCGACCAAGCCCGCTAAAGCGGCTCCCGCCAAGGTCGCAAAGCCCGCTGCAAAGGCACCGGCCAAGCGCGGTCGCACTGCAAAGAAGGCCGAGCCCAAGGAAAAGCCTGTGGCTGAAGCCGAAGGTCAGCAACCCTCGCCTAATGCCACTCAAGCTTTTACTGACACCGCGACAGAAGCCATCGTCGATGACGAGACCGAAAACGCCAAAGAGTCCTTTTCGACTGTAAATACGAACCCGGCGACGGATGCCAGCTCCCAAAACGCTGAGTCTCAGCAGACCAACATGACGACTCCCGAGCCCGAGCCCGCCCCTGCAAACATCTCCCGCAAGCGCAAAGCCGCGGAGCCCGTGACCGAGGTTCCTATCGCAAAGAAGATCAAGGTTGCGCGTCTCAAGGAAGAGGAGAAGAACATCGCCCCTAACCAGAAGCTCCACGTCTTCGTTTTTGGCGAGGGAAGCTCTGGTGAACTTGGCCTTGGTACTGCAAAGAACGCTGTCGATGTCAAGCGCCCGCGACTCAACCCGCACCTCCAGGCCGACAATGTTGGCGTTGTCCAGGTTGCAACTGGAGGAATGCACGTCTTGGCCTTGACACACGACAACAAGATTCTGACATGGGGCGTAAACGACCAAGGCTCGCTAGGACGTGATACCACATGGGAGGGTGGTCTCGTCGACATTGACGACAACAAGTCGGATGACAGCTCTGACTCCGGCTCAGACAGCGGCATGAATCCCCGCGAGGCTACGCCTACCGCGATTCCCGCGGACGCTTTTCCGGAGGGCACCAAGTTTGTCCAGGTCGCAGCCGGCGACAGTGCCTCCTTCGCGCTCACCGATGACGGCCTTGTTTACGGCTGGGGCACATTCAGAAGCAACGAGGGGATTTTCGGATTCACCAAGACCATCTACGTGCAGCGGACGCCCATGCTCATCGAGGGCCTCAAAAAGATTAGACACATCTCATGCGGCGCCAACCACGTCCTTGCACTCGACTCCAACGGCAACGTTTTCGCCTGGGGAAGTGGCCAGCAGAACCAGCTGGGCCGTCGGGTTGTCGAGCGGACCAAGCACGAAGGACTCGTTCCTCGCGAGTTCGGTCTGCCCCGCAAGAGGATTTCACAAGTTGCCTGCGGATCTTACCACTCCTTTGCTCTCGACACGAGCGGCAATGTTTGGGCCTGGGGTCTGAACAACTTTGGCGAGACTGGTATCCCTGACAACGCGGGAGAAGACGACGCGGTTGTTCTGAAGCCGACCAAGGTTGAAAGCCTGTCGGGAATGAACATCAAGATGATTGCCGGCGGTGGCCACCACTCCGCTGCCATAACCGAGGAGGGTGACTGTCTCGTCTGGGGCCGCCTGGACGGCTACCAGATGGGAATTGCCATGGATACTCTCAAGGCCAAGTCTGAAGACGAGGTGGTCAAGGATGAGCACAACCGACCTCGCATCCTGAAGGTACCCACCGCCTTGCCCACTGTCAAGCCGGCGTCGTTCATCAGCTGTGGCACCGACCACAACATTGCCATCACCAAGGAAGGCAAGGCCTACGCCTGGGGCTTCTCTGCCAACTACCAGACCGGTCTCGGAACCGACGACGACGTCGAAGTTGCTACCATGATTGACAACACGGCCGTCCGGGAGAAAAAGTTGAACTGGGCTGGCGCTGGCGGACAGTACAGCATCCTGACTGCCCCAGCGGACGTTGCCCCTCAAGTCAACGGCACCAACTAAGCCGTCGAAACAAAACATGATCGTACACGGATACATTTTGCCGCAAGCTCCCGTCTACACCTACATTTCGTTCGCGCACAGCTGCCTTGTGTATGATCAGGCACAGACTGTGAAAGCGAAGGTCACCGATGGCTCTCAAACTCTTTTGCCTGTTTATGGCGTTGAGCACAGTTCTTGGGATAGCCCCACGATATTTGAAGCTGTGTTTCCAAAAAGCTCAGCATTGAATCGAGATTTTGAATGCGCGTGGTTGCAATGGGCATGGGCATATTTGAAGGAGCCAGCGGGCAGTAACAGCATTCAAGCTGCAAGGGTGGAGTTTTTTGAGTTGGCGTGCAATCGATTCAGGGCGTGGTATAGCATAATACGGCATGGCGCATGGAGGAACGATTGTTTTTTCCGGGTTGGATTTGAATCGAGGCGCATGAGAGCAGCAGGGAGGCTCATGGACTGGTAACGAGCGCACACAGATTTATAAATGATGTCAGTTTTGAACAAACAACCTGAAGTCGAATCCCGAAGGACGACAAATAATGGTGTGTTTGTCGGGCCAAGGAACTGAAGGCCCAAGGTGAAGCTGTCGAATCAGAGAGGGCGACGATCATGGTACTCGGCGTCGTCGGCGGGTTTTAAGTGCATTTCTGGAAAGATGTTCGTATCTCCCCGGCGAGGCACCCTGCCCCAAGAAATGTCACGGACCGTCTGTATAGCCCACCGTGATAGCATGCAAAAAAGTAATGACTGTCGTTGGGAAACTGCTAACGACGCGCCAATGACGAGGCGACGCCGACGGCCGGAAGACGATAAACCCTGGCTAGCTATTACCTTTGCATTTGCATGTGTACGCCAGCTGCCTGCAGCCGACTTCGCCCATCTGTCGGCCTAGGGTCCGAGAGCCGTTGATAACCATCGCGCCTTGCCTACTGAATGACACCTTGACGCCCTTGTCGCCGTCTGGAAAAAAGGCCAACTCTGGTTTTATCCAGTCGCAAAACCTACCTCTTCTCCTCCACCACCTCCTCATCCCTCATCCCTCTCCCGTCTTCTGGGATCGCGTTGTAAGAACTAAGCGCGCGTCTACGTCACGACCAACCACACGGAACACACATCCCAAACACAACACCAACACGTCCTCTCGCCGCCTGCGTTTCCAAACCTATCCACTGCCGCAGCTCGCCCGGTAGGGCCACGAATCCCCTCGGTGCGATATTTGCCAAAATGCAGTCTCAATGCGCTAGAATAGGTTTCCGCGCATCTCGGCTCAGGCTAGCGCAAGATGCAGCCGTCCGTGTGCCGCGAAGCACGCGTGTTTGGAGCTCTCGAAGCAGTCGGTCTCTCGATTCGCTCGCGGGAGCAAGGGCCTACTCCAGCCGGACATACCACTCGAGCACGGTAGCCGACTCGAACGGCAGTAACGTCAAGCGCGGCTCTGCCTTTACGCCGCTCGACACTTTTGCGCGTCGCCACATCGGTCCCTCGGCGAGCGAGACGGAGCAGATGCTCAAGGCCCTTGACCCGCCGGCGAATACCCTCGACGACTTTGTGAAGCAGGTCGTCCCCGCAGATGTCTTGTCCGAGCGCAACCTCTCCATCGCAGGACCGGCTGTCACAAAGGGCGACAAGACGACATTCAGCGAAGAAGGATACACTGAAAGCGAGCTTCTGGCGCGCCTGAAGGAGATTGCCAGCCAGAACAGCGTCAACAGGAGCTACATTGGTTGTGGTTATGCGGGCACGCGGGTACCCGAGGTCATCAAGAGGAACATTCTCGAGAACCCAGCATGGTACACCAGCTACACGCCCTACCAGCCCGAAATCAGCCAGGGCAGACTCGAGTCGCTCCTGAACTATCAGACTCTGGTCTCTGACCTCACGGCGCTTCCGGTGTCGAACGCGTCGCTGCTGGACGAGCCCACGGCCGCCGCCGAGGCCATGACGCTGAGCGTGAACGCGCTGCCGATCAGCCGCCAAAAGAGACCCAACAAGGTATTCTTTGTCGATGAGCACTGCCACCCGCAAACCCTCGCTGTGCTGCGCTCCCGCGCCGAAGGATTTGGCATCACAATTGAGGTTGGCGACGTGCTCAAGGATGGCAGCAAGCGCGTTCAAGAGATTGGTCAGGACCTCATCGGTGTGTTGGTCCAGTACCCCACCACCGAGGGTGTCATTGAGGACTACCAGAGCCTGTCAGACACTGTCCACAAGCTCGGCGGAACTGTCAGTGTGGCTACGGACCTGCTTGCTCTGACGGTGCTCAAGCCCCCTGGAGAGTTTGGAGCCGACGTCGCATTTGGAAATGCGCAGCGCTTTGGCGTGCCGTTTGGCTACGGTGGTCCTCACGCGGCCTTTTTTGCCTGCAGCGACAAGCACAAGCGCAAGATTCCCGGTCGTCTGGTTGGATTGTCTAAGGACAGGCTCGGAAATCCGGCTGTGCGTTTGGCGCTCCAAACCAGAGAGCAGCACATTCGGAGAGAAAAGGCAACAAGCAACATTTGCACTGCGCAAGCTCTGCTCGCCAACATGAGCGCCATGTTTGCTGTGTACCACGGTCCGGAGGGCTTGAAGGCCATTGCGGACAAGGTCATGGTGACTGCCGGCGTCGTGCGGGAAGGCCTCTCGCAGCTGGGCTTTGAGACCAAGCAGAAAAAGGGAGATGTCGTGTTTGACACTGTCGTCGTTGACACCGAAGGCAACTCGGACGGCATCCTCGCCCAAGCGCTTGATACGAAGCAGATCAACTTGAGGAAGATCGATGACAGCTTTGTCGGTATTACCGTTGACGAGACGGCCTCGAAGAAGGACGTCGAAGACATCCTTGACATTTTCCGATCTTTCGCTGGAATCAACAACCTCCCCGACGTCGAAGCTCTCGCTGAAAAGGTTTCGACACAAGCGGTTCCTGAAAGCTTCAAGAGGACTTCGTCTTACCTTACGCACCCCGTCTTCAACACCCACCATTCTGAGACTGAGATTCTCCGTTATATGCACCATCTCCAGTCCAAGGACCTTTCTCTTGTTCACTCCATGATACCCCTCGGTTCTTGCACCATGAAGCTCAATGCTACGACTGAAATGACGCCCATCTCGTGGCCCGAATTCTCTTCTATCCACCCCTTTGTGCCCAAGGACCAAGCCAAGGGCTACGAGACCTTGATTACTGAGCTGGAAAACGATCTGGCCAACATTACTGGTTTCCACGCTGTCTCTCTGCAGCCAAACTCTGGCGCCCAAGGAGAATTCACCGGTCTCCGCGTTATCCGCAAATTCCACGAGCAGCAGCCGGGTAAGAAGCGTGACATTTGTCTTATCCCCGTCTCCGCACACGGTACCAACCCTGCCAGCGCTGCCATGGCTGGTATGCGTGTCGTTACCATCAAGTGCGACATGGGTACCGGCAACCTCGACATGGAAGACCTCAAGGCCAAATGTGAGAAGTACAGCGACGAGCTCGGCGCAATCATGGTCACCTACCCCAGCACCTTTGGTGTCTTCGAGCCCAAGATCAAAGAAGTGTGCTCGCTGGTCCACCAGCACGGCGGCCAAGTGTACATGGACGGAGCCAACATGAACGCCCAAATCGGTCTCTGCTCTCCCGGAGAAATCGGCGCTGATGTTTGCCATCTCAACCTGCACAAGACGTTCTGTATCCCCCACGGCGGCGGTGGCCCTGGTGTCGGACCCATTGGTGTCGCCAAACATCTTGCACCCTTCCTGCCCGGCCACCCTCTCGTCGCCACGGGCGGCGAAAAGGCAACCTACCCAGTATCGGGAGCACCGTGGGGTTCCGCCTCGATTCTGCCCATCTCCTGGTCCTACATCAAGATGATGGGAGCTCGTGGCCTGACGCACGCTACCAAGATGACGCTGCTAAACGCCAACTACATCCTCTCACGTCTGCGTCCCCACTACCCGATTCTGTACACCAACACCGAAGGCCGCTGCGCGCACGAATTCATCCTCGACGTGCGCGGCTTCAAGGAGACGGCAGGCGTCGAGGCCATCGACATCGCCAAGCGCCTGCAAGACTACGGCTTCCACGCGCCGACCATGAGCTGGCCCGTCGCCAACACGCTCATGATCGAGCCGACCGAGAGCGAGAGCAAGGAGGAGCTCGACCGCTTCTGCGACGCCCTCATCAGCATCCGCAGCGAGATTGCCAAGGTCGAGAAGGGCGAGTGGGCCCGCGACGCCAACGTGCTGAAGATGGCGCCGCACACGGTGCGCGATTTGCTGGCGTCCAAGTGGGAGCGCGGCTACGAGCGCGAGACGGCGGCGTTCCCGCTGCCGTACTTGAAGGAGAAGAAGTTTTGGCCCAGTGTGGCGAGGTTGGATGATGGTAAGTCTTCTAATCCCTCCTTTCCCCCTATCTCCCTGTTCCATCAACTTGATGCTGACAACGACACAACAGCCTACGGCGATGTCAACCTCTTCTGCACCTGCGCACCCGTCAAGGCCGAGAATGAAGACGACATCCCGGGCGTGGATGCGCCGCAGCCGACCTAGGGCGGAGGCGCCGAAAATTGCTCGATCCGAGCGAACTGGATTCAACCCATCATACCCACCAACGACCTGCGATTCAACCGTGGGGCCGTTTTTTGCATTGGTTCAAAGTGGAACAACGACAAAAGAGAACAAGAAGAAGAAAGACACAGGCAAAGAAGCATTTTGCGAGAACATCAGCATCACGCTCGCTGCGAGAGCGGGCGGCGGGCAAGTAATGACAGGAGAGAGACGCGAGCAACAGAGCTAGAGCTGGAGGCAGGCGAACAGGCAGACATGCAGGCAGTGCCTCAACACACTGCGCTTGCTGCACTGGTTACGTGTCTGATGAGGAGGCATTCCGTCACATCTACCACCCTACCTCCGTCACCACATATCAAACCTCCCGAATATACCCATCCACCACCTACCTAGCTACCGCTCTCAATCAACCAACCCACCTAAAGCATGAATCATCGTCCATCTCTCTCGCCTTCCTTTCTTTCATCAGTCAGCTACGCACGCGTGTAATTCAACATTAGAGAGACAAGAAGAGAGAAAGAAAGACGAAGAGAGAGATACAGAGGTAGAAAGAGTCAAAGACGGAATGAGATGGAATACTGGATTGGGTTGGCGCAGGCAGGTCGTTTTGTTTGTTTGCTTGGTTGTGCGATGCTGGGGCTTTGTGCGTGTGTGTGTGTGTTTGTCCGTCTGTTTTGCTTCTGAATTCTGATCTGCGATTTGTGTTTGCACTCGCAGCAGCTGTAGATACAAACGCTCTTCCAATTCTCCCATTGCCCTCGTCTCCTTTTGTGTCCCAACTCCCCACTTATGTTTGCACAACTCTGACATTCTGGATTGGCTGGCCGTGTCATGCCCCAGTGCTTCGAGCAGACGATGGGCGCAGAAAGAAGGACAGAGGGATGATCGATCAAAACACGGTCCACTCTGTTGCATCTGCCACGATTCGAAATCATGTCGTTGGCCCCCGAGTAGGCCCTGATTGATCCGCTAGTCTTGCGATACCCTGAAGACGCTACTGCCTCCCTGTCATATCGTAACATACCATAAGCGCCGAGAGCGCCTTGCTGTGTCCCTACGCTATAGACTACGATTCCGTCTCCGAAGACTCCCACCTAGCTGCGCTTGCTTCCTTGCTACTATACAAATTCATGCTGTTGCCGCTGCCGTGTCCCGTGTGAGCAAAAGGTCATTCGTTCCACCCATGAAAAGCAAGTTGAATCCACCCACGCATCCGTCCGTTCTCTTGTCCCCAGCAACCCAGAAGCGCCGGACCACCACCACATCTCTCCCGCGACATCTTCTTTTTCCCCTCTGGCCTCTGAGGAGGCCTCTTTCCTCATCTTCCTTCCTTCTCCGCTCAATCCTGAAAACCACTTTGCGGGCCTCTTCTGACCGTCCCGTCGTCCTAATTCATGCTCGCTGGACTGCCCTCACCGCTGCCGCCACTAGACTTCCGCGCCTTTGCAGCGTCACACCTCCGCTTGTAATCACTGAAAGGGTTTTTGGTTTTGTCCGTGCGGGATGCCGACGTCGATGGAGGTCCGGGTGGCATCAGGTGACGAGACGGGGCTTGAGCCTTGGGTGTGTTGAAGCTCGCAGCGACGTCCGTGGCATTCAGCGTGGTGTCTTTTGAAGCTGCGGTGGTTGGTGTAGCCGTGCGCGAGGGGGTTGCTTTGGCTGTAGCCCTGGCGGCAGGCTCGGGGGCACGAACGCTCTGGTTGCTGCCAGCGCCGCCGCCGTTGCGTCCAGAATTCGCACCCTGGCGACTATGAGGGCGACTACTTCGTCCTCGCTCTTCTCCGCCGGCAGCGGGGCCGTTGCGACCATTGGGCTTTTTCGGGAGGGCAGCAGCAGGAGCAGCGGTGGGCTTTGCGGTCTTGATTACCGGCGTGTCGGTGCCTTTGCCTAGTCCTCCACCGGCTGCTGGAGGTTGCTTTCTGTTGGATTTGTTGTCAGGAGCGGAGGGCTTTTCGGTATTCACCATGGTCGGGGTCTTGTCGGTACCTCCGTCTGGTCCTGCCGTGGACGCAGGGACAGCGTTTGAGCTCGGGTTGTCGACAGCATAAAAAACACCATCAGCACCGTAATACTTACGAGTGCTGTAGCCGCCTCGACCTCGACCTCCTCTGCCCCCGCGGCGAGCTGTGTTGGGAGCATGCTTCTCGTTCTCTGGACTTGCTGAAGCTGGTAGATCATCCGTGCGCAAGCCTTTACTCGCAGAAGAGCCAGGCTTTGCGTTTCTCTGATCAATCGCGACTGATGGATTCGAACGGCCAGGTGCGCCCAATCCGCCGGGCTGGAGTCGTTGCGCTTGTGACGTCGATGATCGCGGCGTGGCAGCAGCTTTCTGAAGCGAGGATGGGGAGGATGCTGGGCCGCGCGGTGAGAGATTTTGTTGAGCACGCTTCGATGGAGATTCGCGAATGACCAGGGTCTCGCGTTGATGCTGCTTGAGCTTGTCGGGCGAAGCATGCGACGAGGATGCATGCGGGCTATTCATCTGCAAAACCGCCTCGTCAGGAGCCGAGACGCCGCGTCTTTGCTCGGCCATTGTAGGACCGTCTTCGCGCTCAGAGTGCAGAGGGCGAGCCGACAAGGACTCTCTGTGGCTTGGCGAACGAATACGGGCCGTAGTTGGATTGACTGAGCGGTTGGAGATAGGCGACCTTTGGCGATATTCGCTGGAGGACCTTCTGTACTCATAACTGATCCCTCTTTCCTCAAAGGTCGGGGAACGGCTGCGACCTCTCCGTTGCTGACTCGCACGCTCGGGTCGGACTTCAAGCTTAAGCAACTTTTTCAGACTGGACGCGCTGAGAATTCCCTTATTGAACTTTGGCTCGTCTCCTTGGTAGAAGGATTTGAAGTAATAGTCGGGATACGGCAACTCTTCAGCTACTTCTTCGTAACATTTCGATTTGTACTGCCTGAAGTCCGTGAAGTATCTGATGATAAAGTCATCCCGGAACGTATGGCGGAACCATTGCCTTAGCAGCGGGTCGTGGTATTTGCGACAGAGCTCAGTGAATTGGATGCGATTGCCGCCGAACTCAGGATACGCCACTTTGAAATCGGCGAAGACATCATCGCGAGGCATGTCGGGTACATGCGATGGAGTTGGATGTTTTGGAAGATCCGAAAAAGTGGAGGTAGAAGTCTGCTTTAGGCTGGAATCTTCTGTAACTTTGTCTACCCTCTCTTGTTGTTGACCAGGGAGAAGAGCGTGGCTTTCGGTTTGTGAAAGTGAAAGGTCGCCAAGTGTTTGCGCATCCATGGCAACAGCTGGACCTGCGTCCATGTTTCCGAATTGGTGCGAAGGCGAGCCGGGGACTTTGTTTGCACTTCTCGCATCCGCGTTTTTGCTTTCATGGTAACTCCTCCGATGCTCTCGCCTGGCCATCATCAGCTGGTACTTCGGATCTCCCTCGGGGCTCTCCTGACTAAAACCGTACCCTGCGTGAAACGACTTCGGCCTCTTGTTTGAAGATTCCTCTGGGGAGGGTGAAAGCTGTGCTCTCTTTGTCGATCGCTCGGACTGAAGAACGACACCAGGAGATTGTGTATTCGACACTCGGCTCTCCGTCAATTGTGAACGCAAAGCCGTGTTCCTCTGCGCACCTTCTCGTCCTTGCGGCTTTTGCAAGACGTGGTCGTTGTGCGGAGTGGCGTCTTGAGATCTCTCATGAGATGGAAGCGACTGTCGCTCATCGTCGGATCGCTTAGTGTTCCTTTTTGCTCGTAGGGATGCTTGGCTTTCAATTTCGTTCTGAATTTGTCTCTCTATCAGAATGTCTTCATTGTCTGAGGAAGGTTGTGAATCGGCAACTCCGTCAAAACGGGGTACCCTTGTACTGGCGCTTACTTGTCGGAGAATGTTAGGGGAGCGTAATGGCGTCTCCAGCCTCGGACAATCAGGGTCTGTTGGCTGTGGATTGGAGGAAGACGTGATGTGCCTGGCCATAAAGTTTCTGTTCGAGTTCCTGGGGACTCTCGCAGGTTGTTCTTGCTCTATGAAATCCGCCTCTTCAGCTTCGGAGGCATACTCTTCCTCGAGTGGCATTCGTGCAACTGTGCTCATCTGACTCGGGGTTTGATGAAGTTGGGGGTTTGAAGTTGGCAGGGACTTTGGGGCCGACATTTCCAAGTCATCCTCGTCATTGCACTCAGGCCTGTGGCTGACCACGGGAGAAGGCTGACGTATTTCGGGTGGCGAAGAGCGCATGTCTGCGCTGTCTTGGTTTTGGGCGACCTCGGTCTGCTTTCGACTGAGGCGAGACCGATTTGTATCGGCTTCTGTCACCCCAGAAGGAGCACTGCTGGGTGGAACCGGAAAGACTGTCATGTGTGTGGCAGGGCGTCCAGACGATTGCTGTCCGCTACTGTCTGGTGGACTTTCAGGATCCTGCAATCGATTGCCCGTGTGTTCCGGCGGCGATGAAGACCACGACATTTGGCCACTCGACTGTGGCACTGGAGAGCGACGATTCTCCTCGTCCTCTGCACCTTCCTTCTCGCGATTCGCTCCCTCGGCAGAATTCTTTCCCAAATTGTGATGCTCTACATCCAGACGATTGGCTCGAACTTGTTGCGCTTTGGCGGGTTGCTCTGCTCGTTCGCTCAACAAGGTGAGGACTGGACCTGGCACATTTCCCAAAGGAAACGTCTTGCCAGGAGCTGGAGGCAACCAGGCTGTTAAGGGAGCTTGTAAGCGCCAACGAGAAACACTTTGAACCATTACTGGCTGTTTACTTACATTTAGTTTCCCTCAAGACATCATCCTGCTCTTGAGACACAAGGCCGATTGCGCGCGAGATTGGCAAAGTCCCCTAGTGTTGAGTCAGTAATACCCAGCAAGCCATGAATAGAGGGCCAACTTGCCTTCCAAGGGCCGGAGCTTGAAACAAACTTTGGAGATGCGTTTTGGGAAGCTGCGCTTCTAGCATGGCTTCCACTGCTCTGGACGGCCGTGCTGGTTGAGCTGGGCAGACTCGGATTCTTAAGTTGAGAACCACCCATGCGATCAACACCACCAAGCGGAGCAAAAGGGGCCGCAGCCGACGAATTGGGTAGCGCGCTGGAATGGATGTCGGGTCGTGGTGCTTGGAAGGATGTTGGAGCGTCATCTGCCTCCATTCTTGCTAGCTCCTGGGCCTTGAGGACAACTCTCTCGGGATCGACGGGAGGCTGCCCTCGGAACGGGGATTGGGGTACTGGGTTGGAAGACTGATTATCTGGCTCGATTCGCATGTTGGCGACAGTTGGAGCTGGCATGCTCCCCTCCACACCGTGCCTCTGGGGGTGACCTGGCGATTCGACGGATGGGACGGGCTCACGGTCGTCAATGTCCATCCTCGAATCGGCGTCCGCGTTCTCGTCCGCAATGTCTGGTTCAGCTAAACCTGGGCTTGGTGATTCTTTTTTGATCTTTGCAATCACAGCAGATTGGCCGGTCGATGCACTTCGATGCTCACGCTCGACAGGGTTACTGGGTTGCAGACTTGAACCATTGTTTGGCTGCAGGAGACCCAGGAGAGCATGTTGGCCTTCCCTGCTAGTTGCCACACTGGCTCGGCCAAGCTGACCGTTGTTCTGTGGATCAGACGGTTGTTTGCTCGCCTTTTTCTTCGGTTTGAGTGAGCCTGAGACTTGTGTCGCAAACTGCGTCTCTTCTAGATGCCCGTTGTCATCCACAGATGACCTTCGACTTTGAGATCCGCCATATTGACTTGCCATGTCTTCATCAGCAGAATTTTGCAGCTTTTCAACCAACGTTTTTATCTTGGAACGTTGGTTTATCCACGATGGCTTGCCAAAAATGGGTGATCCGCTTGAGCCTTGAAATGTTGCCTCCAAGATGCGGATCAGCACCGGGTCTGCCGCACCGGCACCGGCGTAGTCGACGACGATTTCGAATGTCTCCAGGTAGAATACTCCACCGATTATGTCTTTCGTGAGGTTGCGACGGTGGGTTTGTTTGAACTGGTCGACGTATTTGGACGAGAAAATGGCCTTGACCAAAGTGGTCCCATCCGAGACGGTTGCATCGACGTACGGCTTTTTATCGTATGCAATAAGCTAATTGAGGGATGAGTCAGCAGAGAGTCTGCAAATTAATGACCGGTTTGTGAGTCGAACGTCAAAGACCTGGACGGCGCATCTTTCACCCGGTGAGTACGTGAAGCGCAGGTTGCTGCCATCATCATGGTACATGTCTTCGAGAGCTTGCGAGTTCCGAATCTTGGCCTTGGACGCGGCAGACTCCCTGCTCCAGTCTAAGCCCTCGGAGATTTCTCTCTCCAATGCAAGGCCCAGCCAGTCGCGCAGAAGGCCACCCATGGCGGCGGGGTGTGGTGACGAGGTGAGGATGGATGAAGTTGCAGCGCGTCACCCGTCGGAAAGACGCGTTCGCGTATGCACGTGTTGCGGCGGGGGCAGCCGGGCCGAGCTTGGACCAGTTGGCGGTGGGCGTTGACATGAGTCGGCATCGACCAAACAAGGCAATCGGAGATCGTCCACCTCAGGACTCTGGACCGCGCTCGACTCGTTGGATCTGCATCGACAACACTTCTCTCCACGCTCTGCCGTCCAGCTGCTCTTCTTCTCTCCATGCCTGTGTCTGTTCACCTTCAGGCCGAACCATGTGAGCTGCAGCCTCCTCTTGCTCGCCGGCCCATCACTCCTCACCCCTCTGCTACTTCAGCCGCGTCTCCTCCACCTTCAACTACTACCTGACGCATCATCGCCGCTGCTCGACTCTCACGTTAGGCCCTCTTCGCCCTCCGATCGCCCTCTGATGCCCTCACCGTAATTGCAAACAGCCATGGCCGCACCACAACCCCAAGAAATGTCGTCGAGTCCTTCGACTTCGACCCTGCGCCTTTCTCTCGGTCCTCTTGGTCGAACAGCTTCTCGACGTGGCTCCATAGCCTCGCTTTCATCGCGCGGCCCGGTGGATAGAGAAGTCCTTCGAGAGGCTCTGGACCACATACACACCTCAGCCTCGCGATCGGAATCGCTGACGACCTTTGACCAATTTGCTACTCCGCCGCCCGCCGCGGTACATGAGAACAAAGGCATAGCGGGAGATTTGGTACAAGGAGGCCTGAGCGGGTTATATAATAGGTTCAAAACGTCGGTAGGAAGACGGAGGGAAAGTGAAGGCGGTCCACCGAGTTCAACGGGCTACGATAGCGACGCCTCCATCTCCAGCACGAGGACAGATGGGAAGAGAAAATCAACCAAGAGCGCAGCAGGGACTGCTGTATCCTCGCCGGTGCTTCTGTCGACACCAACCTCCCATCTGCAGTCCCCTCTCGTGCCCTCATTCAAAGATGCCCCAACCTCCCATCCTTCTGAGAACCTGAATACCCCCAAAGCGGCTGTTTCTTCGTCCACGTCTGCAAGCACGCCTCAATCACCTCTGATGTTTCAACCCAAGGCTAAACCTCTGTCTGCGCTCGCTCCTGTAGAACATGTTGCGGGGCAGTCGCGTACTGGCTCGAGGTCCGACTCCACGTCAGACCTACACCACAGCAGGCGTGCTAGCAACTCTACAACGTCATCGCAACTGGACCGGCATGCACATTCCCCTGCTGATCTCCGCCGGAGCATTCCCCGGAGCCATGCACCCGAGTCGCTGGATCCTTCACGGCCCAGCCTCATCCACCGCGTCTCGGAAGATGACAGCTCGAGCGTCTTTGGGGAGGACGACGTCCTGCTCGTCGACGAACCGCTGCCGACCGAGGCAGGAGCTACGTGGTCCAATCGTCTGGACGTCACACAGGGGCAGCCGCCACCAGCCGTTCATTCTGCACCTCTCACAAGAAAAAACAGTCAAGTCGCACAGACGGCGCTGCTGAATCAGCCCAATGAAGCCCCTCCAAAACTACCAAACACCTCCAACGACTCCCTCCACGAGAAGACCGTCTCCTCTGGTCCGATTGAACCCTCCACGTCTGCCCAGCAAACCACTCCGCGGCCCCCGATGGTGTCGATAGGCCCGTCCCATCTTCCTGGGTACCGTCCCTCGCGTGCTTCTTCTTCAGATGGCATCAGTTCTGTGACCACCCAAGTTCCGGCACGAAATGCTTCAGCACAGCCGCCCGAGGAGGCGCCGCGCTCGACCTCGCAGAGTAGGCAGCCCGAGTTCCGCAGCGGGACCACCCTCGCCCAGATGAAGCGAAGGGTTTTGGGCAAAGAGTTTTGGATGAGAGACGAGAATGCCAAAGACTGTTTCTACTGTGGCGAGGTTTTCTCGACCTTCAGGCGCAAGCACCATTGCCGTAAGTCTTGGCCAAATCGTTCTTGTATTGTTTTTTAACATTTGTTAGGGACCTGCGGTCAGATCTTTGATTCCAAATGCACATCCCTGGTTTCAGGTAAAGTCTTTGGCCAGTCTGGAAATATTCGCGTTTGCAAACCTTGCGAGGCCATCATCAATGGCAACGACGATGATTCGTCAGATTACTCAGAGGACGCAGACCAAAGTTCGCTGTTTGAAAGCGAGGCCATTTCGAGACAGATTGACCGCAGAGACTCTATAGAAACCGACGCCTTGAAGGGTGCTCAAGCTGGAAACGAAAATTACAAGGGACGAGATCACACCAAGATTGGTGCTCCGACGATGGGCATACCCACATCTCGAAAGCCGGGAGAAAAGCGCATGCGTTCCGCTGTGATTGAATTCAACGCCGGACACACGATGCTACCCCGGCCCAGCTCTTCCAGATCATTACGATCTCTCAGCATGAGACCATTGTCTTCTTCTGGTCATAGGCGCCATCATTCCAAACACCAGCATATGCGAAGCATGAAGGATGATCGAGCACCGTTCCATCGTCACCAAACTGAGGAGCTCGACAAACGATCTTTGCCAGCGTTTCACAACGATAGCATCATCGACCCCGATTTGGCCGCCTTCATGTCGGACGAGGAATCAAGCGAGGAGGAGCACCCCAACATCTTTGCAACGTTGAGTAACGACCACCACGATGCTAGTCATAGTGGCGAGACAGGGCTTGGTGGATTGCTGGCCGCAATCAAGAAAGGCAAATCGCGTGCAGGTGACCGAAGCATAGCAAGCCAGTTGGCTGCGCCAGCACGCGATTCGGATTCACTCAGCATTTCCAGTCGGCACGCGCCTCGCTTCAACCGCCGACGCAACCTCAGCGTGAGCAGCGTTACGCATCGACCGTCGCCCAGGCGAGCCAAGAGCAACAGTCTGCTGAAGCCCTTTGGTATCAGTCTTGGGAACTTTGTCGGTGGGCAATCTGGAGCTCTTCAAACACTTGCTCAGGTCAGCGGTGGGGGTTCCAAAATGGTTCGAAGCGCTTCCATGCATGGCCAACACGCCCCTGCCGTGGAACTGAATCGAGCCAGCTTGCAGCACGTTCGCAAGTTGCTGCGGCAAATGGTTCAGGATGCCAAGATTCCAAACGTCTCCAGCTGGGAAAAAGCTCTGATGCCCATCCTGCTGAGATGCACCGATGACGTCAATCCCGATGTCCAGCGCAGCGACGACATCGACATTCGACACTACATCAAACTCAAGAAGATTCCTGGAGGCAGGCCTGGCGATACCTCATACATTTCGGGCGTGGTCTTCACAAAGAATGTTGCACTGAAGAGCATGCCTCGGAGCATACCTCAGCCGCGTGTGCTCATTGTTACCTTTGCAATAGAATATGCACGTCACCAGCAACACTTTATGAGCCTCGAGCCCGTCATTGCACAGGAAAGAGAATTCCTGCGTAACCTGGTTGGCAGGATCGCTGCGCTTAACCCTCAGGTCCTATTGGTTCAGCGCAATGTCTCGGGACTCGCCCTCCAATACTTGGAAGAAAATCACATTACTGTCGTCTACAACGTCAAGCCCTCCGTCTTGAATGCTGTCGCGCGATGTCTCCAGATACGCATGATCTCGTCAATCGACAAGCTTGCCACGGATCCATCACATCTGGGCCAGTGTCAAAGCTTCGATGTCAAGACCTACGTTCACGGTCGCGTCAAAAAGACGTACATTTACCTTTCAGGATGTAAAATGGAGCTTGGCTGTACCATCGTGCTTCGTGGCGCAGAAGTTGCAACCCTCCGGAAGCTTAAGCAAATCACCGAATTCTTGTGTTATGTCGTCTACAACCTCAAGTTGGAGACCTGCTTAATGCGGGACGAGTTCGTTCTGATTCCTTCGACAATCCATACGGAGCTTAAAAGTCGCGAGCAGCTTACTAGCGCCGGCGGCCAGGTAAAGCAACCTAGTGCTCTGGAAAAGAAAAACAATCTACTACGAGTACCAGGCGTTCAAGATGGAAGATCCACGGCTGCTTCGTCTGACAGTGAGACGGATGCTGAGAAAAATGCGTCGCCTTCAGAAACACCGGCAGACGAAGAGCTCTCTGTCCCCGAAGATGTCCCCATGCCTTCGTTCTACGGAGACATGGTCGAGAAGCACAAGACCAAGATTCTATCGGCCTCGCCGTTTATCAAATTCTCTCAACCGTACCTCTTGACGCAAGCGCGAGAGCAAGAGCGGCGTTTGGAATATTTGAAGCGCCTGAGGGATCGCTACGGTGAGGAAGATGATCAGGAAGATGAGAAGCGTGAACTCGAACCGAATCAGACATTCGAGCTTGTTCAGCCGGAGATGGTGCACTCTCTCGTCGACAAGGCATCAAGACAAGTGCGGGACTTCTTGCACGCCGTGCACGACGCCGAATACGACAAGGCCATGCACAACTACCAGACCCAAAAGAGGCAGTGGGAAATGTACCTCGCGGCAAACAACGACCTTTTCGACCCCTTCACCCACCAAAAAATCGCAGTTCTGTACAGCGTCGTCAACTCAATCACGTCGACTCCCTGTGTTGGCCCCGAAATTATATCCCTCGAATTCTACAAGGAGCATGATCTGGATGCCGGTTTCGCCGCGGATTGCACCCTCGGCCAGTATGTCGAAGACCTGTGCTATACTGCAACCCAAATATGCACTGCAAATGGATGCGGGAAGAAAATGCTGGACCACCACCGGCATTACATACACGGTGACGGTCAGATGAGTGTTGTGGTGGAGAAGTATCCGTCCAAGATTCGTGGTCTTCACAACACCATTCTCATGTGGAGTAGCTGCCGAATCTGCGGACAAGAGACACAGACTATCCCCATGTCTGAGAGCACGTGGAAATACTCGTTTGCCAAATATCTTGAGCTGACCTATTGGAGCACGAACTTGCATCCGCGAGCTGACATTTGCCCACACGACATCCATCGCAACCACGTGCGTTACTTTGGCTTTGCCAATACTGCGCTTCGCATACAGTACGACCCGATCCAGCTCTACGAGGTCATTGTACCACGCCCAACGGTCACGTGGAAGGTTGATCGCGACCTCAAATTGAAGAACGAGCAATTCCTCAAGATTGAAGAGCGATTGGACCGCTTCATGACGTCGGTCAAGGCCCGCATCCGCAGCATCCGCGTCGAAAGTGTGGTTCCTGAGAAGGCTGAAGCATGCAAAGCCGAGGTCGAGAGATTGATGAAGCGTGCAAATGAAGAGCAAGACTTTTTGACGCGAAAGCTGCAAGACAAATACATGGGAAGCCGGTACTATGAAATCATCCCGCTGAACAGGGCCATTCGAGCGATCCACGAAAAGGCCTTGGCGTGGGACGACACCTTTGTCAAGTTTGAAAAGACCTTTTTCCCGAGTGAGAAGGATATTCAAAGGCTAGCTGTTTTGCAGCTCAAGAAGATCTTCCTAGATCGGGATGAGAGCTCGACGACGGTGAATTCCATCGAGGAGGGTGTTGAAGAGGCACCGGCCGTGCTTGATGGCGGCGAGAAGATGGATGATGAGAAGCTGAAAATTCAACCTACCCCCAGCAGCATGAGCCCTGAGGAAACAACAGATATGTTGAAAGAGGTTGTAGAGCAGCAGAGTGCGGTTGAGAAAAAGGATGTCGATCCATTTCCAGAGGGCGAGCAATTGCAAGAGAAGCCTTCTGAGCAAACGCACGAAGCGGCCGACGCAGATCCGAATTTTGAGTTCCAGTCTCAAGCCGTGGATAGAGAGGATGTGCGTCATCTCGACCTGGCTGTTTCGGCGGGCTCCCCAGGTTCGCCAAAAGGTGCTTCAGGACAGCACATGCCCTCCCACCCTGAACTACAGGCTTCCGCTGCGGCAGGTGACCTTTCACGTAGTTCTGCAACATCAGCTACAACATCGACCATCATCCCGCCGGTGCCTTTATCGCGTGGCATTTCGGACATTGTTGAGCAGATGCGTGGACATGCCGACGTTCAGGACTCAACGGACGCAGCTCACGAATCTCGCATACCAAGACTGACGGACATGACCAAGCGTGAGGTTGGTTCGACTCTCTTGAACCGAACTCAATCAGCGACTGGCATGACTCGCATCCAACAGCAGAACTCAGCAACCCCTTCAAGCAATGGGGCTAGCCTGGCAGAAAATGGGAAGTCAGACGCGGGGAAGCCAAGCTTTGTAGAGACTGCTCGTGCGCTTGAAGAGCGCATGTCGAAGCGGCTGGGTAGCCTTGGCGGCACCTTGAGAGCAAACAAATCATCAATGATCCCGCGATCGATCCCTACCAAGCAGCAAAACACCAAGGTGTCCACTCTTGCCAAGCATTTCGAACAACTCAGTAAAGAGTTTGAGAGGCAACGTCTGAAGGAACGCCACCAAAGAGCAGCAAAGAGTCGTCAAGCACGAGCGTATCCGCTTGCATCTTCGAAACCCATTGTCGAAGTATATCGAGACGCTCGTGATGCCGCCCAAGAAAGGGAGCCCGATGAAGATCTGGCCGGCACTAGTCCGCCACAAAGATCCAGTGCTGACACAAGCGCTCTTGACGAGAGCGGGTATACGTCTACGACGGAGCCCACCAACGAATCGCGATCCTCTGCCGAAGAGCACCATCCTGATTCTTCTGGAGTTGTCAGACCCGTTGATGGTGGTGAGAGCGTCACCGACTCTGCAAGCCTCCATCTCCCATCTGACGCTGAGGCCGAGGCAAGCGATGTCGAACACAGCCTGCTTGAGGACATTGGAATTCCTGACATTGGCGACGACTCGCAAAGCCTACCCACAATGGATTCCTCGATGGACTTGAGCGTGGATCTGCCAAAGCACGAAAAGAGCTTCATGATGAAGATGCTGAACAACTTTTGGTCGGAGCGCTCCGCGAGCGGCTGGACTCCTCTCGACTATCCCTTTGCCCCCATTGAGCACGTCTGGGAGGATTCCGATATCATTGTTCGCGAGGACGAACCCAGCTCCATCATTGCGCTTGCACTGTCCAGCGCGGATTATCAGGCAAAGCTCAAGGAATTCCGATTTGAGACGGGTGTTAGCGAGACTGGTGAACACGATCCAGCTATCATTGAGGACGAAAACATCGAACGAAACCTGAGGCACAAGTCCAACACCAACATCAAATACGTTTTCCAGAACAGAGGCGTACGGGCTACGTGCAAGATTTTCTACGCTCAATCATTTGACGCTCTGCGCCGCAAATGTGGCGTTGCCGATCGGTTCGTCGAGTCGCTCTCACGCTGTTTGAAATGGGATTCCAAGGGTGGTAAGACAAAGTCACTTTTCCTCAAAACCCTGGATGACCGTTTTGTCCTCAAATCGCTGTCCTCCGTTGAGGTCAACGCCTTTTTCAAGTTTGCCCCCGACTACTTCTCATTCACGCATCAAAACCTGTTCAACAACCTTCCGTCGGTGATTGCCAAAATGTTCGGCCTGTTCCAGGTGACGATCAAAAACCCAGCGTCAGGTCGTGACTTTGATTGCTTCATGCTGGTCATGGAAAATCTGTTTTACGACCGTGGCAACGATCTTCGGCGATTCGATCTGAAGGGCTCGATGCGCAACAGAAAAATTCAGAGCACCGGCGAGCAAGACGAGGTGCTTCTTGATGAGAACTTGGTTGACATCATCTTCGAGAAGCCAATCTTTGTTCGAGAGCATACAAAGAAGACGCTCTCGTTGAGTGTCTACAACGACACGCTTTTTCTGTCCAAGCAGAATGTCATGGACTACAGTCTGATGGCCGGTTTCAACGACGCAGACAGGGAGATCGTCGTCGGTATCATTGGTAAGCTCTTAACAAACTAATATGGATTCTCTGTACTAACACGATATTCAGACTGTATCCGCACATACACTTGGGACAAGAAGCTCGAGACGTGGATTAAAGATCGTGGCAAAAACAAGCCGACGGTCACTAGTCCCAAGGACTACAGGCAGAGGTTCCGTGTGGCCATGTCGACATATATTCTACAGGCCCCAGACTTTTGGCACGCCTTCAACACGACAGCAGTTCAGGCGCAGGCACAAGCGCACGAGACGAGCAAGTCGAACCTGCTGCACGGCGGTGGTCCGCCACCTATTGACTCGGACAAGGGGAGAGAGCAAGCTGGTGGGGAAGAGCTTTTGCAGGCGCAGGATGGCACGGTGGTTCAAGTTGAGTGAGCGATGATGGCTGTTATGACGGTTTCCTTTTTGTCCTCGTCACCTTTCTTTCACGTCGGGGGCGGTTTTCTGATGAGCATGTCCGGCCTTTTGTGCCCTGATTTTACGATGGGATCAGGCATAGCGGAGGCGCATCATTGGGTGGATTGGCCTGCGTTTATTTGCTCTTTTGCGTAGAATACGATAATGTGGTTTATAGGGAGTTGAAATGCAGGGCTACCTACGCTTTTCACGGAGAGAGAATATCGTGGGAATGTACGAACGAGGCCAATGCCTACCACGCCGCAAAACTTTGTCCAAACTCAGGTCCAGTGGTTCTTGCCGCATCCCACCTTTGTAGTCTACCAATTAGCGGGCACAGCGGGTCCTATCTGCGAGTAAGAAGCGTGGGTTGCTTTCTACTCCGCAGTGTACGATGGTGCAAGCGGTCACGTGTGTTTCGTCATCACCACCAACGAACCTCACAACGACTGGCTTAAGAACTTGACTTTTGACCTAGGCACAGAAGAGAATACGAGTTCGACGAGTTTGAAGTGTTGCTGGCTTTTGGGTTGCAAGAATTCTGCTTAGCTATACGAAAAGTGTCTTGTTGGTGACGTCGATCCACACCACTGCCACCACGCAACAATGGTCACGGCGACAACGAACGGCTCGTATGGAGCCAATGGCTCTGCCAATGACAGCGAGAAGCCCAAGAAGAAGATGATTCTCAACGCCTTTGTCGAAATGTGTAAGTTGGCAACACCATCCCTTTTCAGACACACCACTCACACGCAACCCCACAGGCAGCGGACACCAATCGCCAGGACTCTGGAAGCACCCGTCGGACGAGTCGATGAACTTCAACAGCGTGCACCACTGGATCAAGCTGGCACAGCTGCTCGACGAAGGCGGCTTCCACGCCATGTTCATCGCCGACGTGCTAGGCGGCTACGACGTGTACAAGGGCCCGCGCAACCTCGACCCAGCCATTGCGTCGGGCGCCCAGTGGCCCGTCAACGAGCCTGTCCAGGTCATTCCGGCCATGGCGGCGCAGACGCGCAATCTGGGGTTTGGCGTCACGGTCGCGACGACGTATGAGCAGCCGTATCATCTAGCCAGGAGGATGAGCACGTTGGACCATTTGACCGGGGGACGGTGAGTTTTTGTCTCGTTTGATTTACTTTCTCTTTCTACCGTCGTTTTCCAAATTTTTCGTCTCCGCGTCTTGACGTACGTTTTTAAGAGAAAAGAGAAAGCCAACTGACATTACCAGAGTCGGCTGGAACGTGGTGACGGGCTACCTCGACGCGGCGGCTCGCAACCTTGGCATGGCATCGCAGCCGGACCACGACGAGCGGTACGCCATGGCCGAAGAGTTCATGGAAGTCGTGTACAAGCTGTGGCAGTCGTCGTGGCGCGAGGACGCCGTGGTGCTCGACCGGGCGACGGGCGTCTACACGGAGCCGAGCCGGGTGCGCGAAATCAACCACGAAGGCAAGTACTTCAACGTGCCGGGCCCGCACTTTTGCCAGCCATCGCCGCAGCGCGTGCCCGTCATCATGCAGGCGGGCACGTCGAAGGCCGGCACGGCTTTTTCGAGCAAGCACGCCGAGATGGTGTTTGTGTCGGGCCACAACCCAGCCAGCTGCGCCAGCTTCGTCAAGACGATTCGCGAGGGTGCCAAGAAGGCTGGCCGCGACCCGCAGAGCATCAAGGTGCTGAGCAAGATTTGCATCGTGCTGGGGCGCACGCAGGAGGAGGCCGAGGCCAAGTTCGAAGAGTACGCTTCCTATGGCGACACGGAGGGCGCGCTGGCCCTGTTTGGCGGCTGGACCGGCTACGACATGGCCAAGTACCGTGACGACGAGGAGCTTCGTGTTGTCGAGACAAATGCCATCCGCAGCTACATGGAGGCGCTGGGCAAGCACAAGCCCAAGGTCGGCAAGTGGACCAAGAAGGTGCTGGCCGAGAGCGTCACAATTGGCGGACTGGGCGGCACCATAGTCGGATCTCCGGAGAACGTCGCGGATGAGTTGGAGCGCTGGATCGAGGAGTCGGATCTGGATGGGTTCAACATTGTAAGCTTTCCCTACGTCTCTTTTTTCACCACGTCGTGGTGGTGTCCAGCAGCCTTACTGCTTGACTTGCTCGAATTGCACACACTGACGTTTCACTCGACAGGCATACGCCATCCTGCCGCAATCCTTCGTCGACATTTCCGAGCTCTTGATCCCAGAGCTCCGCAGACGGGGCATCTTCCACGAGGGTCCGCAGGGCGGCACGCTCCGCGAATTCATCTCTGGCAAGGCGGGCCAGAGCCTCCCCGCAGCCGACCACCCGGCGTCCAACTATCTCTGGAGAGCGCCAAAGTGGCAGGAGAGCAGCTCGAAGCCCTTTTCGTCCGTTGCGTCCCCTGCCAATACGGCGAGGAGCTCGAAACCGTTTTCTAGTCTTGCAGGCGGTTTGGCGAATGCTCGTCAGGGGGCTGGTGCTTCTGGGGCGTATTCTAACGGTGTCTCCCATGCCCCTGCAGCGACCAACGGTTCATCGTATGCTTACACCCCATCCGTGTCTGGCGAAGTGGAGGGGGCCAATGGAGCCAGGGGAGTCAACGGCATCAACGGTGTCAAGCCTGCGCCTAGCCAGACGTCGACAGGGCTTGGAGGCAAGAAGAGCTTCAACAACATTTTCGATTTTGGCTTTGACTCTCTTTCACTCCGGATTGATTGATAAGAAAGCAGAATTTTGTGATTGGTTGACGAAAAATAAAGAACCGTCAAGCTGTGAAATGAGTTGGTGTTGATGGCAGTGGGATACTAGATGACAAGGACAATCTGGAAAGCTCCATTCAGTGGAATGCTACGCGCTTGCATGGTGTATCAAAGCAAACGTGGTAGATGCTTCCCTTGGCTTGCTTTCTCTTTGACGGCCGGGCAGTCGACAATTGCAAAGACTTGGCTCCCTTTCTCAATCTACCCAACGTCAATATCAATCGATAATGTCGTCACAGAACAACAACTTTGGCCCACTGCCCTCCGCACCCATCCCGCATGTCCTCGCTCCCTCCCTCACGCTCCCTACAGTCATGCGTCCATCCACGGCGACCACCTCAACACCAGACTACCCTCAGTCCACCCATTTCGCTCCGCAGCATCCGCTCCGTGACGTAGGCAACGTAGGAATCCTTCCAAAACTCATCGCCAGATCCCAGCTCCTGCTCTCACGATCCCCAGGTTTTTTTTTTTCGCCACCAGGTCTCCCATCTGATGCAATGCACAGCCCGGAAGGTAGGTAGACCTTATCGCGGCCAACCACCATCGACATCATCATCATCGTGAGGTGCTTGATATAGACGGTTCTCCACCGGTGGGCATGACTGGGGATTGCCCTGATTCAGGTACCTACCAGGTGGGCTGGCACGTGGGCAAGCGCGAAGGATGACATGGACGGACGGGTATACATGGGGGCCCAAGGCAACCTCAATCAATCAACAGCCGGGCAACCGGTGTGTGTAGATCATCACCACAGCGGTGTCTGTCTCGACGCGCTCCCTGCCGGCTCGTTTGCTCCTATGCTTGGTAAAAGTCCTGCACTCTTGATGCGCAGCTGCGTCTGTCTGTGATGAGGCTGCGCCATGTGTGGGGTGGGGGAAGAAGGTGGCTGATTGACGTTGTTGCTGACCGGCTGCAGTCTGATTGCAATGCCCTCAAACCACGATGGATGCGCAATGGTTGGCCAACCCGTCGCTCCGCAGGCTGCTCGTGTCCGGGCTGGCAGGTTCCGCGACGAAGCAAAGTGTGGTTGCACTGTACGTCCGTAGGTGTCAAATCGTGTCGATCGGCATGGTGGACAAGAGATCAGCAAGGCTACGGCAGGTGCGGCGGGCAGCTATGACGCAGTTAATCTATGTCCAAAAGTCGGCCTCAATATTGCGGCGAGAAGGGTCCTAGCGGCGGGAATAATGGCGGCGAAGGGCATTGAAGTTGAACGCCTTGATGGATGGGATTTTCAGGGACTCGAGAGACGGTGGGTGCGGGAGAGGGCCGCTGACGTCTTTGGTTGGTGGTGGCACTGGTGGTGTTGATGACGGAGCTTGGTGTGGTGCTGTGGCGGCGGGTCCCGTCTCGGTTCGCTCACTGTGGCGTTTGGGGGTGGCGTCCAGGGTCGGTTGCGAGGGGACCCCAGCACGGTCTCTGAACATGTCGTCGACTGGTGATGATGACGTGAGGACGACGATGAAACAAGTTCAACATGGCGATCGACACGTACAAGCAGGGAGGGCGACACCGCTTCTGAATCTTTGTCTCTCTGTTTCATGTTTCTGCGAAATTTGCTGCTGAGGGTTTTGACCGACAGCCGCTATTACCTCTTTGGGAAGGTGATGGTCGCGATTGTCGCTCTTGGTTTGCGGGGAGCGGAGCTGAACGGCTTTGAGACGGCCATTTGGAAATTTGGCAGAAATTTTGCACCACCCTTGCTTGACGCAGGTACCACTGGCCAGCTTGAATTCCAAGTCATTGGCTCTCGTGTGTCTCTGGCGCCGTGAGCTTTGAGTAGTGGCGCGGAGCTAAAGTCATGCGAAATAATGTGAGACTGTCAGCTTCTCGTTCGTGCATTGTATAGGAATCGTCTTATTATACGTGTTCATGCTATGATGGCCAATCATGGTGCAGAACTTGATTGTCCCAAGAGTTGAATTGAGTGCCGAGACTCCAAAGCAAGAGAAGCAACCAACATCTGTCCTGTGGAGTCTAACCACACGCGCAGTTCCCGGCCCTACAGTCATTCGCTGTCAGTCGATCCATCGGGCAAATCTTGCTTCATCCAGCACAGAATCATCGGAGCCAAGTCCGTGGTGACGAAGAGCTGTCAAACTCACTCACCATTTTGGCCCCAAAATCTGGAAGCCCTCGTACTTGTTGAGTAGCGTGCGACAGTTCTGATCAGGGCAGAGGTTGCCATTTCTCTTTGCATCGGTGCGCTGCAGACAGAGGTGTGGTTGGTCTCTACAATCCAACAACCAGGAGCATGAAAGTCAGCAAGTTAATTTTCTACTCGACCTTTACATGTGTCTCGATCCCAAGATTGAATAAGCTGAGAGAGCGTGCAGAGTGAAAACGTACGTGATCTTGCCAAACTGCACAATGTTTACCACGGCACACATGTCGCCGCCCTTGATCTTGTCGCCGCAGCACGGCAGCAGCCACGGGTCTCCGGGCGGGTCGGGCGACTCGATTGCAAAGTAGAATGGCCCTACTTCTGCCTATTTTGTAACATTTGTCAACAAACAATATTCTTGAGATCCTCATCACGCCGCGACACCCCTGATGCTACTTACTGTTGCCGCAAGACGGACCAGCAGGAGGAAGACGAGGAGAAAGATGCGGGTATGCATGCCTTTCTCGTGTTTTATTGAGGTCCGCATTGTGAAGACGGTCGATGAAAATTTTGTACGTGGAAGCAAGAGTTGAGATCAAATCATGAGACGAGAGAGGCAGGAGCTCAGGAGATTTGATAGAGCGAGAAAAGATGTGAAAAAAAGAAGATGATATTGCGATGAAGAGAGGCTCTAGAGATGCACTTATCATTTTCAAACATGTGGTCTCCGTCGAGGGCAGTCGGCTTCAAAAGTCGATGAACACACGGCAAATCCGATCATCAGGGCTATCCACGACGCAGAGAGAGACGGAAAGCAGACAAAAGGGAACAGTCTAGACAGCACCCGACACGAGCAAAACCGAACGGATAGAACGGATAGCCTTATTACGAGCCGAGCCGTGGCATGGATACAAACCTAGGTACTTGTTTGGCAGCGCGCACCAACGTCTATCCTCCACTCTAATCGTCCTCCTCCCCTCTTACGCAGCACACTCATTCGTCACGACGCAGCCACCTACCGCCAACCGTCAACTGTCGGCTTTGGCATCGGCAACCGCGCGGCAATCAATGGTGATTTCCAAAAGAGCGCCGGCGGGACCATCTCTCCGAGCTCCGCAACTGTCTCCGCCATTGCTTTGCCGTGAGTGGGCTGTTCTGAGGGGGAAGGCAGGCAGAATGGGATCAAGCCGCGGATGGCTCCACGGAGCCTCCCTCGCCGACAGCGCGACAAAGCTTATGTCTTTCCGTCGAGCCGCGCGCACGCCGCTTGGTGGACTGGAGCATGATAACTTCAGAGTTTTGATCTGATTTATCATGAGGGAAAGCTTGTGTTGGCGTGTTTGAGATACTTGGGTCAATCAGGGCCGGCGAGGCGGGTAGGCCAGGTTTGGTCGGTACAGATATGTATTTCGAGGCGTGAAAAAGGCCAGTGATGTTCGAGGGATTCTTTTCCCGAGTGACATTTTCCAACGTAGCGGCGTTGTCAGGAAGCCTTCGTGCTTCTACGGCCAAACGCCTTCGGATTGTTGTAGAGTACTCACTCAGCTACCCGCGGCTAGGTGAGTAGGTAGCAACTCAATCGCAGGCTCGCTCATCGAATCCCTGTCCGGAAAACAAGAAGCTCAGCCAAGCCCGTAACCTTGAAAAAAAGAGTAGCGAGAACTCGACGGGAAAGGAAACCGATCCCGCAGAGGAGGTTGCGAGCAGAAAAAAAAACTTGGGCACAGTGACGTACTTGCCTACTTTCAATGCTAAATGTAGAAATATTACAGCGGACCGCCCAGCTTCGCGAGCAGATAAGCAACTCTCAAAATTAGCAGTCATAATCAAATGCCGGTGGACGACATGCGTAGGTACGGCGGAGGATATATGGCGTGCTCGACACTCTTCGCCGTGGTAAAAAGAACGACGTTGGATCTGAGAAGGTGAGCAGACTGCACTTACTGTCCATCCCATCTCGAGCTCCTACCCACTCCATTTCCACGGGCAGATATTTGAGGAAACGGGCAACAAAGACACGTATCTGACGTGCCAACGCCGACGAGCCATGCCTTGGCCGCGAGCTCCAGTGCCCTCGATGACACGACGACGAACCATGGTACCACCTACCATTGCACCTGCCGCCGAGACGAGAGACGCACATGGCCGACGACGACGCAAGCGACGCAAGCGCATACAGAACGACGATCGATCGGCCATCGGCGCAAAAATAGAAGTCGAGTGAGAGGTAGAGGGGAAGAAGGATGGGGCAGGCAAATCATGCAGACAGTTGTACGACGACAGCGGCAGACTCCATGGCTGCCAGGAGCATTATTCCTACCTCCACACCACACATGGGAATAGGCAGGCAGCAAAAGTAGTGGGAGGCCTGTCGTCGGGTAGCTGCAGTGCCGCGCAGAGTGTACCTATTATTGACCGTCAGGCGCGCCGCCGCCGTCGTGCCTGCCACTTGCACGCATGCAGCACATAGGAGGTGTAGGTAGGTCGATTGCGTTTCGCGCATGATGCAGGGCAGCAAAGCAAAGACTAGAAGAGAGCAAGCAAGCAACAAAAAAGCGGCAAGTGCAAGGGAAGAGAGAGCACTCGTCTGCTCGGCACTTGGATGGCTGGTTGCCGTGTAGTAGTAGCGTACCAAGATACTGCAGGCACGCGCTTCGAGGGTAGAGAAACGAGGATGACGACGAGGACAGCGACGTGGAGTACCAAACACCACGTCGACAGCACCATCGTGTTGTCGTGTCGGGCATGATGGAGGTGGTGGCGGTGCAGCAGCTGCTTGCAGCGCTGGCTGGCAGCAATGGAGAAGGGGCGTCTGCAAATGCGGAAGCGTGGCGTCGCATTGGTGTAGCAGCCGCGCAACGGACGGGTACCAAAGAAGGGTGGGTGGTATGGAAGGGCAGGCAACAGCCAGAACCAGCCACGTAGTCCCAGAGAAGGAAGTCGGATCCAAGCCAAGTCCCGGCAGGAGTAAATAGTGGTAGGTGGGCTTGACATCCCGACGTGGCACCCGGACAGGAACAGGTATTTCTTGATCCTTCTCCGCGAATCCAAAAACCAAAAAAAGGTACGGGGAGGACGCCATTACCAGCGCCCACAACGACGCCTGATGCAGGCGGGCAGCGAGCAAAGGGAGGAAAAGTCCCGCATACCAGCCAGCGTACCCACCAACTCGGGTAGACAAGCCACCGCCGTCTGAGTCTAAATCCTGGATACGATGGATGGCATACCACGACCGCGACGCGTTGGCATTCTTTCTTTTGTGGATCGTTGAGCGAGTGGCAGGTCGCGGCGCACAGCAGCTGTCCGCAACCGGGTTGGCGGTGTGTATGAGGACGTCTGGCGCGCGCGCACGCGCGAGGAATAATGAGGCGTTTACGGTCCTGCTCCTATGCCATAACTGGAATGTACAAGTGTCTATTGACGTATGGGTCCAGTATAGCCTGCGGATGCAATGGTGACGGGAAACCGCCATCAACACCACACACGAACGCAGCGGACGGGCTCCTGCATCCACATCGAGACGATCGAACTCGCGATGGTCGCACGGCGGCAGACGGTTGTTTTGGTCGCAAGCCAAATTTGCAGATCTGATCGGATCTTTCGACTGCTCAACGACGGCGACGAGGCGGACACCGACAGCCAGGTTATCGAGGTGCAGCCCTAGCGGTATGTCGTGGAATGAGGAGTTTTGTATGGTTGGTAGGGGGGCGCGGTGATTTAGTCTTCGCTCGGGACCGGTGAGTCTCAAAATGGTGGGAAAAAGCAAAGAAAGCATGGGAAAGTGGTTGTCCAAAAGTTTATTTTTCCTTTTTCCCCAAGTCATTTCCTGGATGCTGGATGCATGCCGATGGTGGTGTAGCGGTGGTGCTCAGCCGCAAGTTTGGCAGGACCACCACAGCGACGCCACAGTATGACGGCATGCAATGCGCCGTCAATCGATCGAGAGCGGTGAACCAGGTAGGTGGGATGTAGGGCTCTTGCGCCTACGACTGTGTTTGATCTACCTTGGGAGGGAAAAAAAGCAAAGGCATAGAATCGTTGGCCTGGCAGGCGCTGGGACGACCAAGTCAACCCATGATTCTACCCGAGAGTTTGATGAGCAAAAAAGCAAAACCCGTGCGTGTGCAGTGCATTTTGCTGCTCTTGGGCGCCTGTGCCTTGGTGTCGTCAGTAGTTGCTTTGCTTGCCCGACGTCCTTTGCTTCAGGCGTCCTGCCTGCTCTGCCAATTCAGCCTCTGCTGCGTGCACCCGGGAGAAAAATTTCTTGACTTGCAGTAGCGAGAGTGACGGGCATTGGACACAACAGGACACCGGCCGCTTGGTGTTGGTGGTTGCAGTCCAGCGGTGAGGGCTGCAGTGAAGTCCAACAGAGCAAAAGCCCGACCGGAGACACTTGGGCACTGCCTGTCGCAGGCGCAAACAATTGACAAGAAGACGGAATAATGACGATGCGAGGAGGCTGTCTGTTGGAGAAGCGCACGGCGAGATAAGCGATTGCTCGGTTGACAGCTCAAGTCAGCAGTTTGTCCGCCAATCCGGAATCCTCCAGCGAGCGTGTGGAGACTGGATCAACACGTTTTGGCCCGAGGCTAGCGAGGCGCAAGCAAAGAGGATTGGGGCGGTTGCTGAGAAATGCAAAAGTCTTACTAGAGTTCGGGCTTGGTGGACGAAAAGGGCTGCAGCTAGAAAAGACTCGAAGATGCAGGTGTCTGGTGTCGTCTGCGCAGGGCTGACAGGTACAACGTTGATGCTTGCAGCGCGACGAAGATCACCGTCATGGCTTTCGGCTGTCACTTGGCACCGACGACGGCGATGATATGAGAGATGATGATGATGCGGAAAAAGTCTTTGCTCGCTGCGTCGCTTTGGCAGCTGACTGCTCACTACGCGCAGATGATGTGGAGAGGGCGGCCGAGCGGCAGTCTTGGTCGTGAAGATTATTATGCCATTGGCTCTCGTGTTGAGAATATCTGCTCTGCTCGGTGTCGTCCACATTGGGTGCGTGGTTGCGGTGCCCGGAGGGCACGGCAGTAATATCGAAAGTCGCCCCGGCCGGCGTTTGCTTTTCTTCACGGGCTGTCTCTGTCCTTGAAAATTGCTGTCCCAACAATGATCGCCGGCAGGCATGGCGAAGCTCCCAATTCATCCTCCTTCGCCTAGCAACGCAAACACCGCTTCTTCCTCTTCGCTACGTGATGTCGTTGGTTGTCGGCGTCCCCGGCCAGCCTTATTCACTGGGGGCATTGCGGAGCGAAACGGAGCGAAGCGAGAGAGAGAGCGGCCTAGCGAGCACTCCACGCTCTGCCGCTGGAGTCGTTCATTGGCCTTTTTGGGTCGACGATCCAACCTCGCTCTCAACACCTGCCATCCGCGTGAACCGTCGCCAAGCCTCAGATCCCACGATGTATGAAGTCATAGACTTGATCATTTTTCGACTCTCACGTGCCAGTCCACGCCCTCGGGCGGCAGAGGTCGATGCCGTTGATGTTGGTTCCTTCCGGGAATAAGCCACCAGCAGTCCAGCACAGATGGTTCGCGAACAGACGACGCACAGCAGCGTGGCAGTGCGCGTAGCAGGGCGCGTAGCAGGAGCAAAAAGAGACAGAATGCAAAACGGAAGCAGCCGAATTTGGCCGCTCAAAACCCCGCTCGTATCTTAATTCCGTGTTGTTTGTTGGTTCGAGCGCTCCAACAGCCGGACGCTTGCAGCTAGTAAGTCCGGGCGTACCCGATGTCCGGCCATGATGAATGTCCTGGCGCATGAATTCGATGATCGGTTTGGCTTGCCAAATGTTTTGATAGATGTCTTGAAGTCGAGCAAGCGAGGAATTATCAAAGGACGTATACTCCTCGTCTCGCAGTAGCGACCCTGTGACGACATGGATCGCCACGTCTCCTTTGGTATGGCACGGATACATCAAAGCGGATGGACGTCTTTGTAGCTGCTCAAAGCTCGGCAGGAGGTGGTTGTGGTGTTGACTTTGTCTGCCCTCTTGCACCAGCCAGGGTTCAACCGCGCCTCTCTCCCCACCTGGCCACAGACCTCTCTGGGGAGGAGCTTTTCTGCAGCTCATCGTGCTCGGGGGTCCAAACGTCGACAGTGTCCTCTTTTCTCGCTCTCTCAAACACAGACCACGCCACTTCTTCACCGCCCCTCCCCTCCCCAGAGTATTCGGCCCCCTGACATGCCGAGATGACATCCTCAAAGGGCAAAATCCAAACACCCATCGGCCCGCGCCTGTGGTTGCCACCCGAACGAGCCTCCAAAGAGTCCCAACTCTTCAGAAATCGCAGTGCGTAAGAAAGGGTCTTGTGGAAGGGACTGTTCTGTCTGTCTGAGCGTCCTTCTAGCGCCTTGGCAAGAATATTCTGGAATATTGCTCTTTCAGGAGACATGGCCGCTGCGGCTGCCGGTGGCAGGTGGCGTTTGGGATGGTGGTCGGTGGTGTTGGTATCAAATCGCACACTCCCCACTGGCAATCCCTTATCCCTGCAGTTGACGAACAGCTGTGCCGCAATGCTTCGTACCCCAATAATCACGGCTGCCCTCGAGTCCAGGCAGCGAGCTTGGCTGCCTTGAGACCGAGAAAGCCAAGGAGGCGTGGGTGTAGACGCCCGGACGCAGCGTTCTGTAGTAGCGCGCGGCAGAGCCTCCGTGGAGAGCGGGTCAGATTTGGGGGCGCTGAAGCAACGGCATTAGCGGCAAAACCGGTGATGCTAAAAGAAGGGTCCTCTCTGGTGGCCAAGTGCGGCAAGGATGGACTAGTGGAGAGTAGCCAGGAACGCGCGAGGGGAGAGTACGGTAGGGCGCAGCTGCGCAATCACCCGCACCTACGCTGCACAGCACAGCTGCTGCAATCTGCAATCTGGCGAATGAAAAGTTGGAGATGCTGCACGCTGGTGGGATCTGTTTGATGAGGGTCGACGGAGATGTCAGCTTCTTGTTGGACCATAGGTGGCGAGAGGCTCTCAGAGGGAGCCAGCCAGCCAGCTTGAGACGCGGCCTGGCGCTCGCGAGACGAACGCGCCGTTTCATCCACTCCGCCAGCCTCCTACGCCTACGTTGCTAATGATAGACGGCTGTGGCGAGGATGATCAGCTTGCATCATGTTTGGCCTGTCCGCGTTTCAGAATCTGTCGTTGCGAGGAACATTTCCGTCTCGGTCGCGAAACCTCAGCACACGCAAACCGCAACAAGGTTGGACGTGCTGCTGACGCTCGGCAGCCGTCATGTCTCAGCGCCAGACCTTGGCCGTTGGAATCGGTACCTGGCCATTGGCAACACGTGGGGTGCAGTCTCCAGTGAAGCTGATGTGATGCATGATGCAGCGCGCGTCGGACGACCTTCTCTCAGCAACGTGGCAGCACCCACCAGCCCTTGGCAGCCATGTCGGAGCCGTTCGGACATGATATGATGGGCGTGGGGTTTTTCCTTTCCAATGGTTGCGCGTCCGCGTGATGGCATGGATGGAACATGAGCCTCGGATCAAGGACTGGCCGGACGAGCGGTGAGGAATGGCAAGAAAGCTCGAACAAGAAAAAAATGCGGCAACCGCGGAGCCCAAGTCACGAGCTCCCAAGGTTTGTAGAACGGGTAGCGGGCGGGCAGGGGTGCAGCAGGTTTGGAGATTTTGAGAGGCAGGACCTTACCCCACAGACAAATGGAGATCCAACGCCCAACAACGAACACGCGCAGTAGTGATGGTCGCTCTCTTGACTCAAACGGCCTCCGCAGTCTCCGTAGCTGGCTGTGTTAGGCTCTAAAGATGTGTCAAGTCAGTCGTCCAGCCTTGTGAGGCCAGTCAATCATGGAGTCATAGCCCCAGCCGTGCCAGATCAGATCCTCGGGGTATGCAGCTGCATGACTGAATGACTGCGTCGAGCGAGTCATCCGTCTCGCAATCGGAATGCGGTTATCGCGCTCGTGAGAATGCGCATTGAGAATTGGCACGCATGTTGGGACGAATTGAGAAGACGACCCTGGTCTTTGCTGTGGATACGTCCCGCGTAATATCGCGTCTGTGGAGAAGGGCGGTTGTTGTGAAACGATGAAGAGCCAGGGTCGCACGGAAGACATCATTGTGACCATTACGATGCACAGCATGCAGAAGAGGAGCCAATTGCGTTGTAACGATTGATATTCAGGCCTGAGCAGCAAAAGAAGCTGGACAGGAAGCAGTAGCTAGGAGTGGGCGTGTAGTGTGCCCGGGTATGATCCTCCTCATAAAAAACCACATGAACAACCCATGAGGGTAATGCAAAAACCCCAACCCAGCCAGCGCCAATGATGCATTACAGTCGCCAAAGGCGCTCGTCAATTAAAAGAGAGATAGCAAAGGCGTCCAGGGTCGCCCGAGGTCGACAATGCCGGACCTGCAGCGAAGTCGAACTTTGATTGTGAAGAAGGTTGAGAGTAGAGTCGTGGGGCAGATGGCTGCAGGCAGCGCGAAGCTTGCCTGATGCACAAGTCTGCCCTGGGAAGGTGATGCGCCAAGATGGGCCAACCATGTGAAGGAGGGGGACAAGGTTGCCCAGTCCCATATATTTTCGGCCAGAGACCTCATGCGTCGAGGCGCATAGCGTGGAGTAGCGAACAGCTGCGCGGGACCCTGGCGGTGCGGGTATCAGGCACGCGAGGTCCCGCAGAGGCCGCGCGTGGTGGAGAGGGTGGCCGGTTGATATTACTTATGGCTGGTGAAGCCATGGTGATAAGAATGATTGGCCGGGGTCGGCGGCATAGATGACATTCGCTGAAACACCAGATGTGGAGTCGAATGATGTCCGTTGTTGCTCAAGGATGGCAAAGAGATCCGAGTGTCGAAAGGCGGTGATGTGGATAGCGAGAGAAGCCGAGAGGAGAGTGAGAAAGTGGAAGCTGAAGCCTCGCAAAGCGAAAGGCTTAGTTCTTGGGAAGAGGAGGAAGAGGCCTGGTGGGAGGAGGGCCAGGGCAAGGCGGCAGGTGAGCGGTGGCAGGCATTGTTGGTGGTGTTGTTGGGTTGTTGGTTGGTTGGTGGAGGAGGGACTCAAGTGAGGAGCTTGAGTGCGAGCAAAGAGGTTGATTGAAGTAGTAGACGGAAGTTGTCTTGTAGAGTGAGGATTTGATGGTGATGAAACAAGTAGACGGTTAGGGCGGACAGATGTATTTATGGCTTTTGGGCTTGGGAATGGTGTGAGGCAGGCATGCCGTTTCGGACAGTGGTGTAATAAGCTCTTGGGGCCCCTGCTCGCTGGCTTCCAGGGCCATGCTGGTGAGGCTTGCGCAAGGCACGACGAGGGCATTTTGTTGTCGGGCTGACCGGCAGTGTGCCTGAACCGTGCGAGGCCGACCGGGGGGCTGCAAGACGACGGGGATAATCAAACATTTGTCTGCATGTTTCAGCTGCGCTGCTCGTGAGGCGTCCACCTCTCTGTTGACCGCGTTAGCTTGCAGTAGGGTAACTGAGTACAGATGGTCGCAGTGACATCAGGCCCGGCGTGAAACCAAACCATGGCGCCGACTTGGCGAGCGAAAGAATAATTTGGATGCTCCATGGCCGTCGGTCCGACTGTCTCTAGCGTCGAGCGGGCACTCAACCTCTCTCTCCACATTGCTCACAGCGCTGTGCTCGTGCACCCCTTCACCCTTCTCCCGCCCTTCTGCAGGTTCGAGATCTTCGCGCACTGGGCATGCCCGGAGATTGAGACTGCTGTTCGCTTTCGGCGCCCTTTTCGGGCCTAGAGAACTGACGCTCAAGCTCAACCACCAGTCTGACGTGACCTTGTCGTCTGTGACGCGTCCGAGAAGAAGACAGACGTGGAGAAAATTCGGCTCACGACTTGCATGCCATTCCTTTCACCCATGAGCAGGTCGACTCATCGCGTGGCAGCCTCAACTCCATCCATCCTGCTTCTTGTCTCTCGGCTCTGCCTGCTTGCCTGCAGCGTCTTCAATGCTCACGTCATGCTCCTGCCCAGATAAGCTCCTTCTATCCCTGCCTGGGGATGCGTCACCATTGATCTTTGCACCACCACCACTCCCAACTTGAACTCTCCCCATCGACTGACCTTTCGCTTTGCAACTTGCCGCCACATGGTCAAGCTGCCGCCAACCAGCGCCTGGAGGATCGTCAGGGGCCAACCCTACGCCCCGTCGCCCTCCCCCTTGAGCCATGCTTCCTTAGCCGCGCGTGAACGGCTACTAGCCTCGACTCCGGCCACTCGACCAGTGCCGTAGCGCGCTTCCAGAAGTCGACAGTACAACTTCAAAATGGCCACGTCGCCGTCACAGACCAAGTGCGCCAATATCTGGGCCATCTACTGTATCTAATGGAATGAATGCTCCAGCGATCAAGGCGTTTCAGCTCGTCCAGCTCGCTCCGCAAGTTCGATGCTCGATCGAGTGATTGCCCCCAAATGCTCCTCCTATTCCTCTTCTCTGTGTCTGCGACTGTGCTCAATCTCCGCTGATTCGATCTCAAGGCAATACCTCCAAGACGCATTGCGCGAGACTTCAGGCTGTGCCCCCCGGAGTACCCAGGAACAGTGCAGGGTTTGTTCCTATTTGCGATGCAGCAACGTCTATTGCGTCCCCCAGTCAGCAGGCCAAGGACCGATTGGCTGGTCGACTGAACCAATATCTTCCTGAAGCTTCACCACGGCGCATGCTAAAGGAGAGCTGTTGGCACATTGCCTGATCGGGCACGGCAGAGATGGATCTAAGCCCCATTTGGTCGACGGCCGACATGGGCCTTGCCCCATTGGGAAGAGAATATAGAAAGACCCTGGTCGCACTTCTACCAGAGCCCCACCACGACTACTACCGTTTCAAGCCCCAGCCATCTCTCCACACGCTTCCGTTCTCCATGCCGTCTCGTCTGCGGGCAGAGCCGAGTCGACCCAGTGTTCCATCACCGTCTATCGATCCATCATTTCGCGGCATTGCGTGGCTCGCTTTCAACTGCGGCGGAAAAGCCTGGGCAAGGCTTGTCCAACGCCTTCGACGGCCGTTCCTGACTAGCACCAAATCCTGGACCCTGGAATTTCCAAGACGCAAAAAGAAGACCGGTCGACGGCCATGAGACGTTCCAAGATTCTTGCGACGGCCACCTTCGAAACCGCTTTCCAGCCTGCTCCGTCGACGCTGCTGCAGGAACGCGGCTCACGTTTGAATCTTGGACGTCTCAGGCATTCTTGGGCATTCTTCACTCCAGCCGCTGTCAGGGTCCGCCAGGCACCATCTGCCAACCGTCCGCGCCCAGCACTCTTGACCGCGGACTCGGGTTTCTCTCTGCGTAGGAGCATCTCTCGGCCTCGCAAGGCTTCAATGCCCCCGTTTACCGACTGCTGATTTGTTTCAGCACAGCTCGGCTTCCGCAAAATGCACCTTATTCCAAACGCTGCTTTGGTTGGCTTCCGTGCCTCTGGCTCTGTTCCCCCGGCATCCATTAACGCCGACAGCTCGCTTCGCGCATGGGCTCGCGAAAGGAGTTGCGGCACGGTACGGAACATCTACTCGAGGATCAATGCACCATGACTCTTCCCTCTTTGCATAGAGCCCGGGGCAGAACCAACACCATCATCTTGTCTTATCTGTGGCTGAGTCTATCAGTTTCCCCACATGGCATCACCCCTGCATGCTTCTCGAGCGCTCTCCCCACCACGTGGGCTTGTGGCTTCGCTCGCGATGCTGCGAGGGATTTCCACTGCAGCTGCTGCCTGGCATCACGGGACGAGCGGCGGGCCTTGCTGACCTATTCGTGGTCTCGTGAATCTTCTCAGGATCGCCATTCGTTTCCGCTGATATCCAGATGGGGCCAATCGGCGGCGCCGACCAAAGTGGTTGCTTGCGGGGGCCGTTTAACTTCCAGATCTACTCGGGTGTGCATGTGCGGGTATCCGCTGCATTTCGTCTCCGGCTTGAGCATGTCCGGGGAATTGACCTCCTGTCCGCCCGTTGCCTTTGATTATCCATGCTCTCCTCCCGCCAGCTGCCTTGGATGAGTCCCGTCGGCTTGGTTCAGCATCATCATTGAAATGGCTCCTTTCCGTTCCTGCGCCCAGCCCCTTTTGGGCACAGTCAGGTGGCCTTAACCCGTAACCGTGTCGCCAAATGCTAAAGAGAGTTTTTGTTCGTTGAGCGAGGCTTCTAGGACGCGTGGAAAGATAAGTCGAGTGGAGTAGAGACGATGCGGTGAGCAGCAAGCTTCACGCTTGACGTCGTCTACTCTCTGCTGCTCTTGACAGAAGATCCGGGCATCATCGTATCGCAGATCTATCGTGGGTACAGGCACGAGTAAACAAACATCAACCGGTCAACAACACGCAACAAAATTTCTCACCGCATCGTCATTCTGAAACGTGCTCTCCCCGGTAGAGCAGGTTGGGTTTGCCGTCCCGAGCAGTTCCAGCCCAACCACCATCAGCGTCACCAATGAGACGCTCTTGTTCCTGGCAAAGAAGCACAGTACGAACAGTCAGTACTGCGAGCCTGTGCGGCTTCACCCGGCCCTACTGTAAGACTGTCACCCACATCTTCCCAACACCGCGGCAATCCTATTCGAGAGGTTCCGTCTGGTTCCCTGCGAGTTTCGCTCCCTGCAACTCGGCAGGAGGACGGCGAGACAAGCGGTCATTCAGATGATTGTCGACTCGGGATACCGCGAACCGCGCGTTTCTCGGACCCGGGATGACGCTCTCGCTCGCGAGAACATCTCCAGCAAGGTCAGTGCAAATCCGGGGTCAGCTCGGACACCACCTGGCCTTTTGCGTACTCGCTCTCACCACTTGGTACTGCATCATTTGAGACCAAAACTACGAGTTGACACCTTTCATCCTATTCGGCTCTGCTCTGCTCCCTGCTTCTCTCTCTCATTGCCCAATCAATCTCAGGATCCTAGGAACGACGGGTGATCCTCATCCTCCCCTTGTCCGCCGTTGGCAGGTATAGTAGGCACTTACACAAACAGTAAACAGCCCGCGAGCGGATATGACATCAATTTCACTTTGGCTCCGCCGTCAACACCAAATAGATGGGGGTAAACAAACACCTGGCTTTCCCATCATCTTCCCCTACTGCAATCTAAACCGGCTTGCAAAATGGTCAAATGGAGTTTGGGTAAACAACGGGATGGTAGGCGCGAAAATCCTCATGTGCTATGCCTGAGTTCATCCTTACCGGTGTTCCTGCTGAGGTTTGGGTGAGTACCTGGTCGGTTGGTTCGGCATACCCCTGACTGAGGTGTGTTGCTTAGGCTTTGCAAGGCATACCTACACCCTTTTTTTTTCTCTCCCCTCTCTCTCCCCTTCTCTCTACTCTTTCGCACCAGCTGGCTTCTCGCTCTTCTCATGCGACCAACTTCGTGGGCGTGTTTTCCCTGTCTAGCTACTGTTCACTCATCGCGGCCGCCGAGCACGTCGTATCTTCCCGCCCGATCTACCCCCCAAAGCTCGCACAGAAAGGTACAGTCACAATAGCCCAACAGGCATGTGCCTGCCTCCCTATCCGCCTTTCTGCCTGCGTACCTGTCAGCCAGTAGTCTCCGACCTGCCGACCTCCCGACCTTGGCCAAGCCGGAGCAAAAAATGCGTACGTAAACCTCTTCACTTCTTTCTCATCCCTCCTCCCCACACTTGCACATCAGCCATCTTCCCTGCTCCCCTCACCACACCCGCGGGTGAGCGGGCGAACCGCACACCGAGGCCAGCCCAGCCCAGCGGCCAAACATAACCCACGTTTTGTTTTAAAGTTGAAACCGCGTTTCACCCCCATCCCCTCGCTCCCGTGCGCGCGCACGAGCTGAGGCTGGGCACAAATGCTTCAGTTCAGGTGCGGCAGCAAGCAGCCCAGCCCGCCCCGTCGTTTTGTTTCAGCGCTGCCCGGCTGGGTGTCTTGTTTGGGTTGCCTGCTGTACTTACCATATCCTGCCCTGTTTGACAAGACGGCGGGACGAACGGGCGTGGCTGCGGTCGCGGCCGCCGTTTTTTTCTCTTGTTGCTGTTTTGAGAACAGCATGTTTGGGCTTTGGGAACGGGAGGGAGGGGGCGCGGGAGGATGCTGACGTTTGTTGGTATTTTGGGTCGTGAGGTTCAGGTTGTTGTGTTGACAATTAATTTCTACTCGAGAATGGGCAGTAATGTGGGATGGCTAAGGGATAGCAATGATTGTACTAGGTATGAGAACAACACCACAATGGAGCTCAGCTGTGACTAACTACCTGCTGCCAACTCCAGCAACAGCAGCAGTCGCAGTCATTTGTCACTCAAATAGGTCGCGCTGATGTATCTGTCAACTCCCAAACCACCGAACCCCCTCGGGACCATCTTGCCCTGCCTGTTTCAACCTACCTCTTGTAATCCTCCTACCGACCCCATCCGTCTGTTTCGTTTCCCCCGTTTCAGATTCGCCGCGTGCTGACAAAAACACACCAAGCCAGCCAGCCAGCCAGCCAGCCCGGTCATTTGCTTGGTGTGGATGACGTACATGACGGGTTTCCGTCGTGATGCGGCTGTCGCCCGCACTTCCGCGTCATCACTGCTCACTGCCACTGCCATGGACGCGGCGGTGTTTGCGTTTTCCTTAGAGAAGCTTGGGGGGGGGGGGGGGGGGGGGCGGGTGTGGAGATGGTGGCGAAACTGCTTGGTACACATCTGAGATGCGTGATGATGAGATGGAGAGATGGGAAGAGACTGTGCTAGGTACTCAGGATGCCTTGCTGCACGGCGTGACGCGTTTGCGCTTGCTAAGGCAGGGCGTTTTGGTACGAGAACGGTGATGCTTGGCTTTGTTGGCTCTAGGTCGTTCCGAGTGCCTGTGTTTTTGGTGCTCATGTCGTCATCTCGCAACCCGAGCGAGCAGGCAGGCCAGAAACTTTGTTGCTCGGCTTCTGCATGCGCCCTTGAGCAACGTCGGTTGCATATGACACCACTGTCGCAGCAAGCAGGCTGTCGCAACACTGACGACGCGCCGGCGGCCGCGACAACGGCCGAGACTTAAAACCGCTCTGACCGGTTTGGCTGGCCGTTTCGTTTTGTTTCGTCTCGTCTCTCGCGCTGTTGCACTGCCTCCCCGCGCCGTTTAGAGTTCGGCTTGGCTTGCGAAAACCAAACATGTCAGACGGAACGGAGGGACAAGAAGCTCGCCAGGCTGCCAGGAGAGAGGAAACACGACGAGGTACGGTGAGGTAGTTGGCTGAGTTTGCCTGCCCGTCTGCGCCTTCAAGGAGGGTCGACCAAAGGCTTGGTTGGTTCGTGATGTGGATGGATGGGCATGGATGGTGGCCGGAGCTTCGGCTCGGCTTGGATGGATGGTGTAGCGGCTCAGGCACGACCGGCGTCATGGTCGAGCAAGGGGACGAGAGAAGCGGGAGAGGGGGAACGTTTGGCAAGGCTGTGGTGCACTGGTTGGTTGGCTCATGGTTGGTTTGCGACACCCACATGCAGAGAAGGTGGGTAGAAAAACGCTTCCCGCTACTCGTACCTTGCATTGGTTGGCTGGTGGTTGTCTTGTCCGCGCGTATCCGGGTGTGTGGATTCGGCGGAGTGGTCTCATGACACCGTTTGCTCGTTCGGTTGACTCTGCCGTCCATCAACGGCTCGCTACTCTCCTCTTTCTCGCAAAACCCTCGCGAGCATGTGTCGAGTGGCAAGCTGCCTGTTGGCCTAGGTAACTCCAAGAAGTGGGGTTCATGGCAGGGTGCGAAGCTGATGGGAAGCTGTTGAGCAACGCAGGCATCTATCCATCCACTGGAGCTTCATCTCTCTGACCGCTGCTCGGAAAGTGCGGTGAGTAAGAAGACTTGATTTCCTGTGCGCTGATCTGCTTCCGGGCGATTTCATTCGCGAATTTGCTTATTCAATTACTCTAGCTTCGTCTGCAACTCTGTATCTGCTGACTGAACGGCCGCTGAAGCCAGTCTTGACTTTTGGCTTGAGAGATGCTTATGTTGCTTCGTCGTGATACTTTGGTGTTTCCGCAAGAGCTTGGGAAGAGGGGGTTTCATCCACAATTGGTTCCCGGTTTTTGGTTGACTTTGACAAAACTCAAACAACAACCTCATGCTGCAGCATCCATTGCTAGCTGATGTGGAGTGCAGTCAACAGGCTGGCTGATCAGCAGTTGCGCACCAACCACCTCACCCGCATAGCAGTCTCCACTTCTCCGCAATCCTCTCTGCCGCACAGAGAAGAAAACTGCCGCGCCTTTGGCAGAGAAGCGAGGTCGCGCAGCAATCATCATTCGAGCATCTTTCGATTGACGATCTGCTTTCCCCTTGAAGACGCGTTTGATCGTCTCTGTCTGTGTGAAGGCCTGCAAGTCATCAAAAGCACGCGTCGCCAGAGCAGCCTGGCTGCCATTTGCAAAGATTCAGGTCAGATTGACGACAGTCCTTAGGCATCCAGTTCGATGGGCATTCTGGAGATGCCTCACAAGGCATTCCTTTGCCGTTCGGTTTCAGCTTCCTACCGACAAGGACGGACCGGCGCCTTGCGATTAAGGCATGTCGACCGATGTTTGTCCGCACCGCAATTCCACAACACCACGCTACCCGGATCTCGCGGACAGGCGGTCAGTCGACCTGCCGTCATGGCAGCGTCAAGTTTTCATTGCCAGGGCAGCGTGTTTCCGAGACAACTGCAAACCAGAAAAACCTGTTGACTTGCAGCTGGACCAAGTTTTGCACATGCTCCAGCTTCACCGCTCCCTCTTCTCGAACGAGTCCTGCCGAAGCCGAAAATAATCATGAAATGATTGGACCAGGCCCACAGACAGCGGTTTGACAGCACGAGCGGTGTGCAAACCTGCTACGTAGGCTGGAATGACTCACAATCAGACCGCTTCCATGGCCCTTCCAAAATCCATTCAACCTCCGGCGAGGCTTTGCCGCAATCAATTGAAGGATGCCTGCCAAAGGACGTTACGAGTACGGCATGTTGAAAGTGCTCCCGGCGTCCAGGGCATTCAAAGCAGGTATTCAAAGGGGTAAGTTCCAAACAACTCGAACTGGCCAACGCGTGTGCGCGTCTCATATAACGGCTACACGCGTTGAGGTGCCTGAAGACCCTGAGCCTCTCTTCCAGAAAATTCTTCTACCGCGCGGCTGGATTGATCGGCAAGCACCATGAGTAGTTTCGGTTGAGACACGGTGTTGTCAAGCGCAGTTTTGATGCCCTCGTTTACCGTTCATCTGTTTCGGTGAGGACAGGAAGCAAACGAATTGGCCACGTGTGGGCGGTTGCAACAACAGAAAGCGCCGAACGGTACAGCCTTGCAAAGACGAACGCAATCACAAGACCCACTGATCGTTGGCCGTTGACCCGCTGGTGGCGGATGAGATGAGAGGTGACGAAAGGATTGGCGTTGATGGGAGAGAAGCCTTCCAGAAAACTTCTCGAAGCAAGGATGTGCGCGCATCTGCTGGTCCCACCAAGCGTGTCAAGCGAAGAATCTCCAGATGAGATGCGTAGGGCCTGGCCGCACAGACAGTATTGCCTGACGGGCAATGGAAGGCGTGTTCTGACAGGGATGTGCCTGGTGGAAGACATGGGATCCCAACAACTGCTCAGGGCATCCCCCTATAATCTCATCCATCGTTGATGTGAGACGAGGTTCGCAAGGCTTAGCATGAGTGCGGCGCTCCGTTCCTGCATATCAAATGCCATTTGTTGGATCGGATCGGAAAAGACGTTAAGCTTGAAGCGCGGCGCCAGGAGTTGTGAAATTATACCAAGATTGCCATGGAGCCTGATGGAATTGTTGGTCCTAAACATGAACAAGGATCATAAGGCCATGGACTCGGCCAACTCGGCTGTGCTCTTGGACATTCGTATCGCAAGGGACGTCTTTCTTCATCACGAAGAACCAGGCGCAGTCATTTCGCTTCTGGTGTATCTGAGCCGGATGTACGAGGCCAAGGTTCGCAATCTGGTTCAGAAAACAAGCCACGCCGTCGATGGGAGCATAATCTTCAGGATCTTCGATCTTCAATCGTCACCATCTTCTTCGTCTCCGATGTTCGCGGCTGCTTGTGTAGACACCCAATTCTCCATCATCTGCTGACTGCTTGCAGCTGGTGCCGCCGATCCGGTTGCACCACGGCCGGTTTTTGCTGCAGCACCTTTGCGCTTGACGACCAAGCAAAGAATCCGACCATAGATGCTGAAGCCATCGTAAGACGTGTTGAGCATGAGTTTCTTCTTGTCTTCACTCTCGTCTCCCAGTTCATCGTCCTCGGTCTGCCTTCTTTTTCTTCGCCGAGACGAGAGCTGCAAGCCATCATCGGAGTCGCTCGAATTTTCGTTGACAAAAAGTGCATCGGGGCTGCCTGGTCTTTCTCCATTGCCAGCGACAGCAGGCGCCTCGGGTATATCTGAAAGTGAGACCGGCTGGTCCTCGTCTTCATCTCTGACCGTGATGGTCTCTTGTGGCTTCTCAGTAGCCAAGTCAACCGGGTTCTCGCTCGTCTTACCGGGTGTAAGCCATCCAGTTAATTTTCCAGAGTTGCTTTTGAGACGAGGTTTCTCGTTGAACTTTTTCTGTTTGGTGAGCAATGAATGTGGCGTAGAGTTGTCCGTCAGGAATATGGAAACTTCAAAATCATCTGCAGGCAACACGTTAGCTTTCACAAGAATGAAAGGGTTGATTTCAAAAAGAATTTCCCAAGTGCTCTAAGGCGTATGATATCATGCATCATGGGTTGTTTTATGCTTACCTCCAGCAACCACGTCCTTGACGCCCTTTTTGCTCTTGCCTCGACCTTTCGCCCGTTCCTTTTCTTCCCACAGTTTTGGAAGCACCAACGGCCTAACAGCTTCTATTATTCGAGGCAGGGCTGGATCACTTTGACGAAGCAGCCAGGTATCGCCGTGGGCAGGATTGTCGAGATAGATTCGGACTTCGAGCGCGGAGTGTCTTGTTATTCGGAGGTAGCGACGAATTGGCGCCATGAGTGCTTGCGGACCAGGTTTGCGCCTGTCGTAAAGGGGAAGCCTAAGAGTGTGTCTTTTAGAGCTTCTTTTCGCAACTGAGACTCGACCGATGTTTGCGATGTTTGGCTGCGGGGATGTAAGGTGTGAGGATGCGGAGCAGCGATGACGTTCGGAGGTTTTGCGGAGGATCTGAGCTTCCCGCAAAATGGAAGCTCCCCTGCGACACCTTCCTTGTCTCAACACCAACCAACCGCAAATTCCACATCATGGTTTTGGAGATTCACGTTTGGGGACCAGGCTTTGGCCTTCCTTCCGTGGACCCAGAATGCATCGCCATCATCGCGTATGCGCAGCAGACACTGCGCGACGGCGCCTGGGCAGTGGTCGCTGCTCACGACGTGTCGCTGAGCCCGAACAGTGCGTGCGTCTCAGGAGACTAACTCTGCAACGAATTCGAATGCTCACTTTTATCAGAGACCTTTCCTGCGCTCCGTAACGGCCCAACCTGGATCAGCGGGTTCCACGCCATTGTACAATATTTGCACAAGCATAGCGCTATTGAGCGCAGGCTCGATGAGGAACTCAGCGAGCGGAAACGCGCTGATATTATCGCGTGCGTATTGAATTTCCATATCACTCCACGAGGCACTTCAGCTGATATGCTGAGTCTACTAGCTACTCCTCGTTCCTTCGAACCAACGCTCTTCCACTCGTCGACCTCAACCTCTACGTCTCATCTGCAAACTACTACTCTGTCACCTCTCCGGCATATACAAACCTCCTCCCCGCGCATCTGAATTACACTGTTCCTGGGGCTCGTCGTGAGGCGGCGCGGGCACGAACACAACATTTGGGGTTGAAAGACTTTGATTTGGATACTTTTGCAGACAACGAAGGCATCGTTGATGACAGTTTTTCGGCTGCGAAAAAGAATGCTGGAATCCAAGACCAAGGGCCGGCACCATATCGCCAGAGTCTCATATTTGGCAAAGGCAGGGGCCTGAGGGGATTCCTAGGCCAGCCTGAGTACGCGGCGCGCTTCAAGCTCACATCAGTCGCTGATGACTGCTTGGCACCGCTTGACGCCCTTTTGGAAGAAAAGGAGTTTCTGCTCAAGAGCGATCATCCGACAACCTTGGACTGTCTGGCTTTTGGATATCTCGCATTGATGCTGTATCCAGAAATGCCCTCTCCATGGTTGTCGGACCACATCAGGACCCGTTATCTGCATCTCGAGGAATACATCAATCGCATGCGCTCCCTGACAGTCGGAGGAGAAAATCCGAAACCGTCCGACTTCATGGCGCTGAACGACTTGCGCCGCAGCCCCGAGCTGATTTCTCAAGGCCGCAGGGAGCTTGGTCTGTTGCTGCCGTGGGCACCTTCCCCGCCAGTCACAGCAATGAGCACAATCTCCAACATTGCTCACAACATCACTGCTACAATTCCTGGACTGAATCGCCTGGTTCTTCCGAGTCCCGTCATTCCACCGCCAGGGAAGAAGCTGTATGATCCTCCGGAGCCATTAATTTACGGCTTGTCGACATTCTTGGCATCGCTTGCTGTCGGGGTTTTCGGAGCCGCCTACTATGTCCAGACTCATCCGCGCCCATATGATAAAATCTTCCGAAACGAAGAAGCATATGAAAGGCAAATGGAGAGGTTCTCCGGTCTGGGAGACGCTGGGGGATTTTTGTCGGCATTGGGAACACATTACAGCCAGGAGATGGAGTGGCAGAGGCAAGCGGAGCTGCAAATCCAAAGTGAAAGAGCTCAAACAGAACCAGTGGTCGAGGCTGGAATCACATATAATGGAGTAGAAGGGAGAATCGGCGAGAAAGGGGAGCCGGGTATTCAGTAGACATTTTGGCATTTGCCGCGGGATGAACGTCACTCTACTCCGAAAACAAATCAAGACATTCCTCAAGTTGCTTGTGCAGGGAAGAGACCAAGCTTTTGTCAGATCGAGACGTTCCAAAAGTCTGTCGAGGCGGCTTACATGAGCCGGAGTTGGATACTACCCGTTGGAGTCCCAAAACCAAAAGATGAGTGATTGGAGGGGTATTCCACAAGGAGTGGATACCGCTTGTGCGTCGTCCAAGGAGAGATTGTTCTCTCTGTCCCTCATCATCGGTATGAGTGTCTACCTCCTCAAAGCAACTCGTTCTTTCTTGATATTGCACTTGCAGATGGAGTCCTTGCACGTTGAAGTGGCCTTATTGAGAGAAACTTCGAGTTGCTGTCAAACTTTGAAAGACATTAGTATCGCTTGCGAAATGCGGTCGTAATCTAGCGGCATTCCACACAAAATGTACAGAGCTATTGGGCAGTGGAAGCAAAACCGCACCAAGACAGACCGCTACCCAGACAGTCTCTGAACTCGGAAGGCGACTGGATTCATGGAGGCTGCTCCTAGGTCAGCGATCATCGATTGGGCGATCGCCGCATCTGGCAGGCTACATGTAGTCATCAAGGATTCGCCGGTGAATTCACCTGTGGGCTAGGTGGGTGTATCATTGTTGGCTCGGACTCTCTTGAAGTGTTCTTGCTGTGCATTTGAATCATGGCGTGAGGCGGTGGTGTGGGACAGCATTAAGGACGGGACGGAGACGGAAAGCTGGAGTGAGATGTTCAAGCAGAGGTTGTTTGTGGGTGCCTCCTTCCTGATCTGGCATCTGGTCGTTGCCGGGACGGACGAATCAGGTACGCGGACTACAAGATTGAACGTCGTAGCATCCGGGGTACGGTCGATTCAAACGGGGGTACGGAACTTCAACAACCACCCGAAAGTCTCCCACAACGACTGGGTGGCGAAATCTGGGGAGTGCAATCGTCAACTTAAGCGGGATGTGCAGAAACCATAGTGACTGAATGACTGACTCCCCGGTTTTGAATTTGACTCCACCCTCTTCTGGCTCAACCTTTGCATACCCTGAGCCTGTGCTGTTCAAAGTAGCGAGCGTGTGCTTTTTGTTGGCGCTGAAATTCTATCCTATAAAGTCGAGGAGAAAGTGGCAGATGGACCAATAGGTGGGATGGCGGTACCCCAGGGTGGCGGAGAAGACCGAGGGGTAGACTGGTGGTGGAGGCAGAGAGTGAAGCCGCAGAGGTGGAGGAGGGCAGCCGCGGAATGAGGGGTGACATACCCAATGCGGTAATTTCTGTAACTTCAAACGTAGTGACAATTTCACCTGCCTTGGTGGACCGTATATGCTAAGTGGGTGCAGTCGGAACCACAAGAAGCAGGTGAAGTGAGAGAGATTGGGTTGGCAAAGTGAGTTGTCCAAAAAGGAGATCTTGTTCCCCGCTGCTAAAGCTGCGTCGATCCGTTCTTGAGTAGAATTTTCGCAGTGCAATCCTATGTGGCTCGTTGCTTCCTCGCGGCTCTAGTCAGTCGGCTGAAGAAGTCGAATTTGCTCTCACTCAGTTGCCGAGCTAGCGGCTTGCTCACTTCAGTCGTCAGGATCCAAGAATTGTGATATGTAGCTTGAGATTCGCTTTGTATGTCAGGCGAACTTTTGTTTGGATTCAGCCTGCACCTGCCGTCCTGAAAAGAAAAAGTTGTTGTGTAGTGTGGAAGGCGCAACGGGACCTCAAACAACGCGAGGTCATCCAAACAACCACTTCTTATGGAGTTGAGAGACGACCAAACCGATCTTCGTCGAAATATCTTGGAGGACTCCTCAATGATGATTGAGATGACTTTGTGGCGCAAAATTGACCAAATTTTTGGCGTGTGCGTCGTCGCAGGAGCAAACGACATAAGCCGTCTTGTCCATGTTGATGACGAGACTGAAATGACTTGAAACTTGTTGTAATCGGAAATTGAAAACATCAAAGGTTATGAGCTACCGGGCGAGCATTTTGAACGGCAATTTTGTGCGTGTATTGTGAAGCGTCGGTTTGGTTGGTTGTTCGATTTGCCCCCTTCCACACCCCCTTTTCCGCCCCCTTTTCCGCCCTTCAAAGCCAGTATCTCAACCCCCACATATGATTTAGACCCCAAGATACTTGGAGCTTGTTTCTGGGTCTGTAATAGAGCCTGGGGAGCAACGAAAATACTTGTAGGTCTGGCAAATTGCCGCAATTGTACTTGATATTGACAAAATTCCCGGCTTTCCTTCAACAAGTCTTCGATGGTCTAGTGGTCATGATTTCCGCTTGTCAAGATGGATTTCTTGCAAGCGCGGGAGACCGGGGTTCGATTCCCCGTCGGAGAGACCTCCATCTCATGTCTAAAGGCATGAAACTAATCTTTCGTTTTGTAGTGAATGATTTTCTCTTTTTTTTAATTTTTTTTTGGCCGTTCCTGCCCATTGTAGGATCTCGTTGGCCTTTCCCACGTTTCCCCCAGCCTCGAGAAACACACCTGCTACTTTGGGAGGGTCTTTTTCATATCTTTCATCGAGCATTCGGTCCGAGGGTGGATACGTGAGAGGTCAACCATCACTTGCTTATATTATCACATCACCACATGTTTACCTTGTTTTATATTGACAGACTGTTTTATGTCGTCAAGATGTAGAGGTCTGAGAATGGACAGGCAAGGGAGAACGGCACTGACTTGCAAAACTCGTGCAAGTGGCACATGGCCGTTTGAAGGATCAGTGAGTGTTCACATCATCAACAGCAGGTGAACAAAATTATCCAAAGTCTCTATTACGACAGTGATGTACAGGGAGCCTCAAGACTAGCACAGGAAACAAATACAAGCGGCGTGGTGTGTTTATTTTCTGCCGAGGCTCAGTCGTACAAGGAGTGCTCGCTTAGATGGCTTAGATGCCTTAGCCGACCAACCATCGAGCGCCGTGCTTGCTACCCGAATGTACGTATATGCAGTGTGAGGACGCAGCAGATAAGCCTCGTCATCTTCCAAATGAATTCATAACTATATCCGAAGAATGGGGGCATCGGGGCATGTCGACTGCTGGGTGACTGATTCCACGCGTTGCAGTGCGAGACGTGATCGCCGCAGGGCACGGCGACTTATCAACACCAATGCCTACTGCACCTTTGCTAGAACTGCTTTCCCATCGTCTCGGAGAAAAGTCCTCATTGCCTCATATGTGTTAAGTCACGAAATATCTAGCAAAGCAAGCAGCAAAAAGGGGCCCGGTCATTTAGGAAGCTTCTACCCAGGAGAGCGCACAGACCCAGACGGTTATTGAGGCTTCCCACCATTTTCAACACCATCAGGCTGCTCAGGTACGCAATGACGGAAGCGCTCTGGCGAAGTTCGACGTAGGTAGGCGCGTTAGTGTGCTCGACGACACGTTCGGAAGCAGCGTTATGTTGAAGCCTACGAAGCCTCCCCGTCGCGTCGCGTCACGTTCGACTTGGGCGTTTCTGCAATGCCGCCGCCGCTAAGTCCACTGGCCGTGGGTATGATGACTCCCGGTCCCCTGGTTTTGAGCCCAGCACTGTCACAAAGAATCCGACCAGTATTGTTCAGACGAGTTGGCATTGCTGGCTGACATAAACACGGGAGAACCGTCATGTCTCCAGAGCCGAGGGCGGGCTGTCCCAATTGCTCGTCCCGCAGTCTTCTCCGTTGCTGGCACTGTGGCAGTGGTCTTCTGGCCGCTATCGGCGTTAGATAGGAATTCGTCTCAGATTTCGCTACCCGTGAAATATCGAGCATGCTTCTCAACGGCTCAAACCCTGCGACTGATGGTCAAATTCTTTTGCATGGGCCAGATCACGCCCTTGAATATCAAGCAGGTAGCCGTCGAGCAGACATGGCCGGGTCCGGGTCTTTGACGGAAAGTGGAGGACGTCCATGTTCAGATGATGCGTCCCCGCATTGTTATGGTAACGCGGGAGCCGTCTGCCCTTGTTTTGCGTTTTCCTTGACGGGAAAGGCCTCAGGAGGGAGCTAGCCGAAGAGGGGACGACTCCTGACTAAGTCTTGTGCAGGGACAGGATTGCCTTGGGGCCAAAAGTAGCTTTGGAGCGATGGGGTATAGCTGCCGCGCTCAACCGGGGAGCGGTCGAAGGTAAGTAGGACTTTTTTGAAACCGGACGAGACGAACTTGTCGGCCATCAGCCTCGCAGTCGCAGCAGGCAGGCAGTAGAGCAGGCAGCATGTGACGGGGGCATGGACGAGCGTACAGAGGCAGCAACAATGAACGACGTGAAGTGATAGGAAAATGGACTGTGTTAATATCACAGCTGCATGTACAACTCAGGTGGCAGCAAGCGGCGGGGACTAGGCGAGAGCTGGGAGGGAGCTTTGGACGTCTGTCTGGGGGACTCTGCTCTCTGGGTGGTGGAAGCTTGCCGCCCTCTCGCCTACAACCGATCGCCCTTTCGCCATGCTTCCAACCCCTCTCGCCGTCGCCGCCGCACATCATCCACCACAAACACCACGAACGACGTTTGACTCCCATCTTCCCTCAACTTTTGCGTGTCGTCGTCGACCCCGGCCCGAGGCTGCAGCTGTTTGTGCGTTGCTTGCTTGCTTTGCCGCCATGACCTCCTAATTTGCCGCATCCACTCCACCCACTTCCGTCGCTCGCTCGCTCCATCACTCGTCGACGATACGCCGCAGCCGATTATTTCGCAGTGCACTTGACGGCTGGCCGCATCTGATTCTCCCTTGGCCCTCGCACGCATTTCGCCCGACGACGTCCTGCACACGCACACGCTCCCTCGTGAGGTCCGGGTCGATGATCAGTGCGGGCCCATCACCGAGCGTGCGGCCCTGACTTTGGTTGAGCACTCCTCGCCGCGCTTCCGCCGTGTCACCCTCGCGTCGCCGCTACCACCCTCGATTCTTTCCACACCCATCATGGACCGCTCGTCCACTGCGAGCGGCGCCGCTGCCTCACACGAAACCTCGACATATTCTTCCTTCGCCTCGACCGCCACCTCCATGCCTCCGTCCGCATCCTCCCACAAATCCTCGAACCCTGCTCCCTCTTCTACACAAACCATGCCCGATCACCGTGAGGTCTCCCAGATCGTCCAGACACAAGTCTTGGATCCGCACGCATCTCTCGGCCAGCTTTCCTATGGGCCCGCCACCCAGACCACCGTCGTGACGACCACGACTACAACAACCACTTCTTTTCCGCCTCTGCTTCTCAACGCTCCTCGCCACTTGAATCAACGCGATCCGAAGCAGTACCCCTTGGCTGCCTCGCCGACGCCACAGTCCATCAAAGACTTTAGCTTCAGCATCGGCGGCCGAGAGGCTCGCTTTCGGGAAGCAGACGATGCCCAGCAGACTTTTGACGAGGTGCGTTCAGAAAAAGCCCGTAGCTATGTTATGCAAGGGCTCGGTTACTCACAACTCGTCCTTTTGGGCATGGTAAACTAACACAACCTTAGTACAAAACGCAGCAGGCCAGTCTTCGAGCTACCAACGGTACAATCTCCAAATCGGCCGACGTATCTCGCCCTGAAGCATCAAGGAGAACCCAAAAGTCCAAGGCTCCCTCTGATGTCCCCACCCAGCCGGCAACCAATCCAAGAAAAAGGTCCGCGTCTCCCGTGTCCATCGCCGAAGCTGCTGAGCGTGCGAGCCACCAACGCAAGCGGTTACGTCCAAGCGTGAATACTCTTTCTGCTGGCTCAGCGTATCCTCCCTCGCTTACCCGGAACAACTCTTTCCAAGCTACAAAGTATCTTGACACGACTGCCCCGGCTACTCCGGATACAGATGCTGGTAGTACGGGACAAACCAAAATACAAAAAGTGCGGAAGGCGGCGAACAGACCGAGCTCTAGAGCGGGTAAGAAGAGCGTCCAAGGCGAAAAGAGGCTATCAAACCTAAAGCATGTGTCTGAAGAGGGATCGATCCAAGATGAACCAGGTGATAGCCAGGCAACTCAACCTCCTGAAACGGGCAGGGCGGCGAACTTGAGAAGATCTACTGACCCAAGAGAGTCACAATTTTCGATCACGGGTATTGATGGTCAGGCTAGCGGAGTTTCCGCGACCCCACCGATCGCCGAGACAGACTTGGAGCCGATATTGCCTATAGAAGAGAACGACACCCGTCCCCGGATAGCACATCCAAATTCTCTCCAGAATATTGCCAACCAGGACGCGAGCCTTCCGAGTCCCAGCCTCTCGCCAATCACTGCCGCTGCCAATTTGGCCCAGCATGCTGCTCTGCCTGGGTTGATGGGCGTGGAGGAAGAAGATGATGAGAATGACGTGTCGAGCTTAGACATTGAAAGAGAAAGGGAGGAGGAGGGCAGCAGCAGAAGATCTCGGGATCTGGTACCAGCTCATCGGGCTTCTGAAGAAGCTGGAAGTGTCACAAAATTCACGGCTGACTCTCATCCCCCCGCCCCCACTTTGAGAGATCTTCCCGTGATGGTTGACGCCTTCGATTCCATGCCCGACGACCTCAAGACCTACGTTATGTACCAGTTCCTTCGGCGTTGTGCCAAGTCGACGTTACACTTCGTTGCAAACGTAGTCAATCCCGCCTTGAAAATCGACTTCTTGGCCCACCTCCCCATGGAGTTGAGCTTGAACATTACGTCCAACCTTGACGCGCAAAGCATGTGCCGAGCCGCCCAAGTTTCGAGAAAGTGGAGGGATGTCGTCAACAGAGACGAAAGAGCGTGGAAAAATCTGTTGGACATTGATGGGTATCAACTCCCTGAGGGCGAACTGGAGCGGGCGATCAAGGAAGGCTGGGGCTGGCAATTTGGGCAAGACAGTCATGAGAAGGATCTCAGTGGCTCTTCGGCAATCATTACCATTTCCGACAGCGAGGCGTCGTCGTCGCCGCTGACAGCCCCGCTAGCCACCGGTGGATCGACGCGGGGAAAACGTAAAGCTACGTCGAGGCAGGCCACCAGCAACAAAAGGCAGAGAAGAAAGGGTCCCGCTACTTCTCCTTCGAGGAGTCAACTTCAAGTCCCTGCAGCTCTGCAGTCTACCTTGAAAGGCCCAAGTACCTACGCCAGCCTGGCAGCCGCGGCGGTTCCACAACCCAATATTGGCTTGCCCGATCTGCGACAGCTCCACCTGTTCAAATCGCTCTACCAGCGTCATCACCTGATCCGCAAGAGCTGGATGGACATCCACGCAAAGCCAAAGCACATAGCCTTTCGTGCGCATCAACGTCATGTCGTCACTTGCTTGCAGTTCGACACCGACAAAATTCTCACCGGTAGCGATGACACCAATATTAATGTCTACGACACAAAGACGGGCCAGCTGCGGAATAGGCTCATTGGCCACGAAGGAGGAGTTTGGGCATTGCAATACTGGGGCAATACCCTCGTATCAGGATCCACAGACCGTTCCGTTCGGGTATGGGACATTGAGAGGGGAATGTGTCTTCAAGTCTTCCAGGGTCACACCTCAACCGTGAGGTGTCTTGTGATTCTCCAGCCGACCGAAATCGGAACAGATGCCGACGGAAAGCCCATCGTTATGCCAGAGCGACCTCTCATCATCACGGGCTCACGCGATTCCAACCTGCGCGTCTGGAAACTGCCCAGTCTCGACGATCCTTCCATTTTCCAAACTGGGGCACCGGCAAACGACAGGGAAAATCCATACTTTATCCGCGCGCTCACTGGACACCACCACTCTGTCCGCGCAATTGCCGCACACGGTGATACACTTGTCAGTGGCTCTTACGACACTAGTGTGCGGGTTTGGAAGATTTCTACCGGTGAAGTCTTGCACCGGCTCAATGGCCACACTCAAAAGGTCTACAGCGTGGTTCTCGACCATGAGCGCAACCGATGCATTTCGGGTTCGATGGACAATCTTGTCAAAGTCTGGTCTCTTGAGACCGGCGCCTGTCTCTTCAATCTTGAGGGACACACCTCTCTCGTTGGCCTTCTCGACCTCTCGCATGAACGCTTGGTGTCGGCAGCCGCCGACTCCACCCTCAGAATATGGGACCCTGAGAATGGACAATGCAAAGCCACTCTTACCGCCCACACTGGTGCTATCACTTGCTTTCAGCACGATTCTCAAAAGGTCATTAGCGGCAGCGACCGTACGCTTAAGATGTGGAACGTCAAGACCGGCGAGTGTATCAAGGACCTCTTGACTGATCTCAGCGGCGTATGGCAGGTCAAGTTTGACCAAAGACGCTGCGTCGCTGCAGTCCAGAGAAATAGTATGACCTACATCGAGGTTTGTCCCCCTTTCACCCAATTCGATCTCTCTATAAAGCTAACCACGTGGTGCAGGTCCTCGACTTTGGCGGTTGCCGCGACGGCGTTCCTGAGGACCAACTCGGGCGTCGTATTGTGGTGGATCAGCGTGGCCGAGAGATTGAAGATGTAGAGGACACCCCCGAGATCCTGCCTGCTGAGGCCGACCCTTTGTGAGTTGAAGCTGACTCGAGTTCGAGTAGCGTTCTTCATCGTCGAGCCTTCCACCATGATCACAACATGCTGGACTCCCGGTGAAAATGCCAACATTTTCATAATTGGAAAAGCTTCTAAAAGCCAGTTTCACCTTAACGCTGTCTGCCTCGTCTTTTAGTGTTTTCTTTTTCCAGTTGTGGGCAATACCCTTTATACCCAACATGCTTATGTTCAGCCTTTACATGCCGCCTTTCATAACTTTTTGTATTTCATTCTCTCTTTCTTTTCAGGAGTTGGGCCCAGCCGAGGCTTCTCTTTCTATGGTTCCCGCATCGGAGGCATGGCGGATAGACAGCGATGGATTGGCCTGCGCTGGATTCGGAAAAGCTTTGCGTCGTTACCGTCTCTATGTCGTTTCCAGGGAAGCTTCGTGCAATGGTGCGGCTGCTTCAGCCTGCCCAACAGAAGAGGAGGCAGGTGTCGCGGCAGGTGAAGAGGCAGACGGGCAGACAGCGTTGTTTCTTTTTTTTGTCTAGTTGGTGAGACTGAAGTAAATGTCAAGGCATTGACGATCGGATGAACAAATGGGAAGGGAGTATCGATCAATCATTGGGTTTTCACTAGGTTTATAAGGATTAAGACTTGACGAATATACTATTACGCATCTGCTTCATTCCCTTCTCCGCTATTGCTCACGTGGGTGATCGAAGGGAAAAAGGACGCCGGCTGCTCCAGGATAGCAAAAGAAATGTCAACTCCAGGCAAAGCATGGATGCTTGAATGCTGTCTGCTGCAGCCATTGGTCGGCACAACCACTTGGGTCCTCAATCCGCGAGGTGTTTGTGCAATTCCAATTCTCCTCGCGTGCTGTGTCGCTTCTCAGCGGTAAGCCTCTCAGTTGTGGCGCCATAGAATTGTTTTTGATTTGCGTTGAGCAGTAGGGACGCTTCAACTCAGAGTGATGCTCAGGAGTCTTCATGCTTTGCTTCTGCAGACCTCACCTTATCTGCTCGGAGGCACTGGACTGGCCGGTACTCGCGGTGCTACATGTGGCTTCGCCCCAAATCAAATGGCCAAAAAACTCTGGCCAAAAAACTCTGGCCAAAAAATTCCGATGAGGAACAGGTAGATATTTGATGTTTTGGGGCCAGCGGAGGGCGAGGTGCCTTCCTGCCCGGACGAAGTAGGAAAGAGCGTGCGTTGCGCCTTCCCTCCCCACCTCAACCATCCGCCATGGTATTTGAGCAAATCTCGCTCCAGCTGCCACCATCTCTCTTCAACCCACCTGCATCGTCCCTCACCTCGCACCTTGCACCTCACTCTGGCTCACACAAAGCAGTCTTTCTTGCCTTTCGTCTTCTGAGTTGAACAACTCCTCTACTTCACGCCGGCCATCATGGCCAACAAACAACGGACTCGCTCGAAGCAGGCTGCTGCATCTGGTTCCACCAAGTCTGTCCCAAAGGCGACAAAGGCAGCTCCCACTTCGTCGGCTTCCGGTCCAAAGCCCACGACCTCTGCTTCATCGACCTCCGGTCAAAAGCCCACGACCTCTGCTTCATCGACCTCACCTAAGGTCTCTGCCGAACAAAGTGTTCAGCTCGTGCAATCGCTACTTCACGCTGGAGTAAGTCCTACAGCCATTGAAAAACCGCACCTATTGCTAACGCCACTCAGATAAGCTGCGTAGCCTACCTCAGGTGGGATTTGCTCCCATGCCTCCCTCGTGTACGGGTAACTCACTGCTTCCAGACAACTTTTCCCCGAGGCTTGCTTCATGCAACGGAACTATGAGAACCGTGATGACCACTGGGACTACGACGAATGGGTCGCTGGCAACAAAGGAAAGAATCCTGACACGATGCGTCGCGGGTCCGTTGTACCGGTCCTGAAGCGGGAAACGCACCGAGAGGCTGACCGCATACTTGACTGGCTCGTATGTCATCCACTCTCAACCACTCCTCAAGCTGACAATGTGGTGTGTAGGAGAAAGGCGTTTTCGATGCCCTGCGCAAAGGCTACCTCAAGAATTTTCAATTCCAGATCCTCCAGAACCAAGACCGACCAGCCGAGGTCATGGAGACTTACGATTTTCGAGTCCGATACGCGGAGAACACAGGGGAGGCGCTGGTAGAGATTGGCATGTCTGACGGGAAACAAGCCAGCATTGCGAGTGCTCGAATTGGATTCTCGCAGATGATCAAAAAGCTCACCCTTTACACCCCCACTCTTGCAGATTTGCCGCGTATGTTGATATGGCTGAAGTTTCCAAAATGTCTGCTAACAGCTCCTAGGGCAACGCTCAGTTAGGATTCGACTTGGGTACAATGACGATTGTCCCTTAGACTACGAGGCACCTGGATTCGTTGCGGGGACGAGCGACAAGCTTGCGTTTCCAAGCGGCGAAGGATGGGCCAGAAAAATCGTTTCCATGGGGGAGATGGTGACCGGGCGCCACGGGTAAGTCAAACTCAAGCAGAGCTGGGCTACTTGAATGCTCCCTGTGTGCGCGCGCAACTGACTTCGTCGAGATTGTCGTTGAGAATCAATCATCTTGAACAGCGCGATCCCACCGTTCCTGAAACGGAAATCCCGACAAAACTGGCGCACGACGACATCACTGAGCTCCTGGACGACACCCCCGCTGAGAATTTTGAGCCACAAGACGAAAGGATGGCGCACAAGGAGGCTTCAGACATCTCAGAAAGGTCTTACTTGAAGACAGCTGTAAGCTCTTCCCTCTCTCCAGCGTGCTTCATGCTAATCTCTGCGAAGCTTCAAGACACACTCGCGGACGATAACTCCCCAGACACACAACCCCTAAACGTTTCTTCACAGAATCTTGAATTACAGGGCATGCTAGCAAAGCAACAAGAGGTCAGGGAGTTATCGACAAACAAGCGCGCCGCCCTTGAACGTACAATTGCAAACGATGGACTATCGAGTCCTTTGCAACGTCGCAGTACTGGTATTGACCTCCGAGGGCTCGGAAGCAGTGACAAGATCAAGTGTGAATGTGGCTGGGAGGGAGAAGATGCCGACCAGATGGTGACAAATCCTCCTTGTTGTGCCCTCATGTACTGCGCTGACGAAGACACAGCTTCAGTGTCAACTGTGCGAGACTTGGCAACATGCGTTCTGCTACGGATATCTCGGCCGCTCCGACCTAAGAATGCCCAAGGATCGCTTCTGCTACACGTGTCTCACGAAAGGGGAAGAACCAAAGCTCCTAAGAGATCTACAGAGCATGGCGCTGATGAGGTGTGGCATTCGACATATCAAGCGGGTCGGGTTCACTGATGACTCCTCGTTCGCAAAAGGCCTCGGTATAGTCTTCGCAGCTTTTTGAGTATCTCCACTAATTATTTGGCGTAGGAATTGACAGGCAGAGTGCCACGCGGCTGTCGAGCTTTCTCCGCGAGAAAAAGTACCTTGTTCCAGTTCCGGGTCAGAAGAAAACGGCAAAGGCATCGGCTCAGGGACCCTGCCAGATTGTTGGAAGCGGAACTGCGCATAGGGATATGATGGACGAGTGCTTTGACCCGTTCAAGTCGATCGAGTTTCTGTACGTCCCTCGGAGCAAGCCAACGACCACCTTGGCTTCTAGCGCGGCCTCCTCGCAGTCTTACCCGGCCGTTCGTTCTTCGCGAAAAGGCAAAGAGCGTGCCACGAGCCAAGTGGTACCACCATCATCCAACCATCCGCCAACGCGCCCCATGGCTCCCGTAGCCACCATGCAGACTCCAAGCCGAAAAAGGCGCAGCACAGAGGACTGGGTGGAAGAGGTCGGACGTCGTGTCACACCGAAGCGCGCGTGCAAGAACAGTGTCTCCAACGGATTCGCCGACATTACTTACTTGTCGTCTCCGATGGGTGCTTCGGTGTACGAGGAGACGGAGACGGAGTAGTGAATCAGAGCAAATCAGAAGGAACTTGCCGAGAAAGGGGGGCTTTTTGCTGCCAAGTAAAGGATCTCTGTCGGCAGAAGACATCGCAGGAATATCGGGATGGAAATCTGCTGCTTGCTATGCATTTGAGAGAAAACGAGGCCTTCATAGCAGCAAATTTTATGGAGTATGCTACGACTGCCCACTGGAAACTGCTTGTCGAAGGCGTTTGAATGCTCCCTAAACCTCTGTGCAGACGACTCGGTTGCTTCCAAGTCTGGCGTGCGTGAGGAGTTCGAATGCTCCCTGGTAGACCAGCGCGTTCAAAATCCGACTCCATGGTTTTGGGCCAAAGTGGTGCGCGCGCGCGGTTAACACCTGACGGCGAGTGCCCAAATCACCAAGTCGAGACCAACGGGCGCGGATTCAAGGAGCATTCGAATGCCTTGCCGCCTAGAAGAGACATGTCCAATTGAACTTGTAGAAGGATAGCCACAGGGAGCATTCAAGCGCACGTGCTCTGCCTTGGAGTTGACTTTTCTTTTACATTCGACACACTGTAATGGGCTGACGAGGATCCCAGATACGCACCTTGAACAAGTTGTGGGGGTTGAAGAGGTAGATGTTAATAGGGGATAGCTCTAGGAAAGAATATAAGAACATCAAGACGCTCTGCACAAGACAAGACAAAACGGGTCCCCCTCCTTTCCCCTTTCTAGTGACCCGGGTATCAAAGCACACCACAACACTCCACCAACCAACCAACCAACCAACCTCGCCCACTCCTGACACAAGCAACCACATGATCGAAGCTACCGTCCTTCGCCCTGCCCCGGCCCAGGCGACGCGGACCCGGACCTACCCAAGCGGCCGGAGATGCGTCTGCGGATCGACTCCCTCCTCTCGACACCCGTCGCGCTGTCCATGCTGGTGCCGAGCCCCGAGTCGCGCTCGACGTGGCGGCCCATTTCGTCGATGAAGACGTCGTCGGCCTCGTCGTCTTCGTCGTCGGCCTCTTGGCCCGTGACTGGCGCCGCTTGGAGCGGTGGGATGTCGGAGAGAGGACGGGTCGAGGACGACGAGGCATCGTCTTCGCTCTTGACGCCGCGCGGGGATGTGTAGCGGAGCGTGGGTTGGCGGCCGTAGGAGGGGAAGGTGCGCGGCGTGTCAGAGAGGTCGGGGGCGTCCGTGGGGGAGTCTTCTTCGTCGTCTTCTCTCTTGACCGTCGTCGTGTCGCCCGTCTGATCTTCTTCCTTGATTTCGGTTTTGATTTCCGAGGGGGACGAGAAGTACTGCGAGAGGGCTAGGTAGGCGATGAGCATGAAGGTCATCTCGAAGGCCCAGAAGACGAGCGAGAAGACGATGACGGAGATGATACGGTAGTTGTACATGAGGTACCTGTTTGCGCATGTACATTAGCAGATGCTCCCAATTGGAACCTCCCTGGTCCCTTGAGTGGCAGACATACCGCAAGCCCTGCAACCTCGCCTCAAACACGACCGCGCACCCATATACCTGCATGCGCTCCACCGCTTGCACCTCAACTCTTACCACTTCGGGCAAATTTCTCCATCCGCGCTCAAACCGGACCGCCTCCATCATGGGCACCTCGAGCGTCTCGGCCTCGCGCCGCCACCCGACCAGATACATGGGCAGCTCCAGCGCCTTGATGACGTGCTCCACCGGCGCACTGTAGTACGTGAGAATGGCGGGCCTTCGTTCGCGTGCCAGGAGGTCGCGGCCCTCGACCGTAGGTGAGCCCCGAGCGCTAGCCATCATACTCCAACTGCCGCCGCCAGTCGCCTTGTTTCCCCTTCCCCAGCTCCCCGCCGAGGAGTAAGAATTCTGCCCAGCGGCTTGTTGTTGTGCGTCATCGCCCGGCGCCAGCGGCGGCCGCACTGGCCCAAACAGCTCCGTCTCGACCATGAAGTTGCCGGCCTCGCGATTGCGCCGCGTGCGCGGCATGCGCAGCTCGATGCGGACGTCGTACGCCTGCTGGCTAACCAGGCGATGCGCGCCATCACCGCTGGGCCCCGTGCGCAAGTGCGCCGTGCCAAAGGGGTGCTGCATCAGCTGCGCTTGGTAGAAGGTGGAGGCCTCATCACCGTGCTGTTGCAGCTGCGGATGGGCGCCGGGGAAGGGGTTGAATTGTAGGTGGACAGGAACGCTGAACCCACGCGTTGGTATGTAGGCGTAGTAGAAGAGAGCGTAGGCGAGGAGCGCAGTGGCGAGGAGAAAGGCAGATGTGACAAGCGTGAGGGTAGTAGTGAGGTATGCGCGGCGGGCGGGCGGCGAGAGCGCGATGTGGAGCGGTCGAAGGAGTTTTTCCTGAAGATTTTCATGTCAGCCATGAGCTTCGGATACAAGCGCCTGTTGCAGGTCGACGCGTGGTGTGGTTGGACATGGGGTTCGAGATTTTTGGAGAATTGACATGGTGGGGAGAGATGAGCTACTTTGGCAATGGTGAGGGCGCCTTTCTGGTACTCGTATTCGTCTTCATCGTCGGACGACCCTGAGGATGGCATGGCGGGTGCAGTGGATCCAGGGAACAGCCGTTTCACATGTTGTTTGGTCGTGGTTGGCGGTTGAGAGGAGCTCACAGGGCAGCAGAGCCGCGGGCAGGGTTGTTGTTGTTTGGTGGGACGGGAGACGTCCGTGACGTTTGCGGCCCTGAATCCGGGGAAGCAGCCGAGCAGTTCCCCGCCAACTTTTCCGCCACGACATTGACATCTCCATGATATCCATGCCCTCGATGCTGCTCACTTTGTCTCACGGCTTAATCTCAATGTAGTTCAAGCAGCACGGACAACATGAATCGCAAAAGAATAGAAATCTCTCAATGCCATGATGAGAGAAATTGAGATGAAAAGGAGGTATCGTCAAAATCCCAAATCCACCCACCCTCTCCCATCCCCATAGCGCCTTTGAACCCCTAACCAAACAGAGATCGTGAAAGACTTGAAAGTCATGTCCAAGGATCCATCCATCCATCCATCAATCAGCCAACTCATCAAACAGAGAAGACCAACCAGCTCACACCAAGAACAAAAAGGAAGCGAGCAAAACGAGAACGCTCACGTTGAGAGGCAAGAAAATGCAACAGGAAACAAAAAGGAGGTCGTCACGGAGCGAGAGGAGGAAATCACAGCTCCTCCTCGACGCCCTCCATGTCGTCGCCCAACTGCTGCTCCACGCACTCCCTGTCCACCTCCTCGGCGACAAACACCTCGTAGTCTTCGAGGCTCTTTTGGACGTGCACCTTGAACTTGATGACGTCGTTGAGCATGCGCTCAATCTCCGTGTGCAGCTGCTCGCGAATCTCGGCCGCCCGCAGAGTCAATTGCTCGTACCTATGACAGAAGTTAGCACTTCGTAACTCACTCAACAAGAGCAACTACTCACTCGATGTTGGTGTTCATCTCTCGCTGCTCCAAAATCTGCAAGCTCGTCGTCAACGAGTCGCGCAGCTTGGCCAGGTCCTTTTCGAAGCGCTCAATCTCGGCATCGCGGCGCATCTTTTCAGCCGCTGTGATTTCGCGCGTCTTTTCAAACTCTTCCTCGGCGGCGCGGACGCGGTGCGAAAGCGCATCCACTTCGGCCATCTTGTCGTCAATGGCTTCCTTGACCTTGTCCAGCATCTCGTTGTTTTCAAAGTCGGCTTCCTGCGCAGCGTTGATGCGGTCGCGAATGTCATTTCGCAACGACAGGATTTTGCTCTTGAGATCGCGTCGCGGATCGATGTTGAGCAGGTCGGGATATTGGTAGCCGTTGCCGCTCTCGGTGAGAAGGCGGTCTGCTGAGCTTTGCGAACTGCCAATTTGCGAGCCGCTAAAGTTGTTCGAGGTCTCGTTCAGGGTGAGGATGAGTTCAAAATTTTGTCCCTTGGCCTGTGTTGCTGTTTCGGGCATGATGCCAATCGAGTAACCGAGCGTGTTGTATTTCTCCACGGTCCTCTCAAGATCATCGAGTTTCCTGGTAGCTTCAAACTCCTTGTCGGCAATCCTCCTCTTCGTCTCGTCAAGGCGCTCGCTGGCGGACCTAACGCCCCCTTGAAGACGTTCGCGCTCGGCATTCATCCGATCGATGTCCTGAATGGTGATGCCTTGTTTGTCGACCATCTCCTGCAGACTGCTCTTTTCTTGCTCCACTTGCTCAAGCTCCGCCTCAATCTTTTTGATTTCCTCATCCAGAACTTGGACGCGGTTCTGGCACTTGTCGACCTTGGCCTCCATCTTCTTGTTGTAATCCTCAAACTTGATGCGGTCCTCTTCGAGAATTTTGATTTGCTCGTCGAGTCGGGCGATGCGAGGTCCATTCTTGCCCAGATCGTCAATTTGATCCTGGAGTGCCTTGTGCTCAGCCTCCAGCATCTCAACCTGCTTTAGGTGCTCTGCGTTGGCTTCGTCAAACTTGGAGGCCATGACCTCGACGTGCTTGTTGATTATGCGGTCGGCTTCATCTTCGGCATCATCCTCTACTTGCAACCAGTCGCGGTAGGCGTCTGTGAGGAACTGAAAGATGATCTTGTCACCCGTGACGTCGAATCCAGCTTCCATACAAGCCATGTCGTACTCGCCGGCGGCAAATCGCTCCATCATTCGTGCTAGCTGCATCATCCAGTGCAGCAAACCAAGAAATGTTGGCCAATTGTTTCCACCAACAGCCGCAATTTGTGACTTCATGATGCTCTTCTCAAAGGGGTACCTCATTTGCTTGAGCAGCGGCGGGACTTCTTGGTCGATGTTCTTTTGGAAGCGGTAGCTGGGATCGATACGATGGTAAAGCCATTGGAACATGCTGTTGAAATCCTTTTGAGTAGGCGAAGTCATGCACTTTTGCGAAAGCGAGTGCTTCGTCTCCATTTCAAAGTTGTACTGTGTCAGGTACTCCATGAGCTCTTGCGCCATCATCTGGCGGGTGCTCGCGTCCTTGAGCCTACGCGGGTCTTGTGGAAGCGTCGCGGAAGGTGGCGCGGTGGTGAAGAAGCTCTGGTGGATTCCCATCTGTCCAGGCATGCCCGACGAAGGCCGAGCGCTGCTCCACACACTGCTCCTCCTTTGCGATCCTTGGTCCATGGCGCCCATGCTGGGAGCCGGAGTCGCGCTGGGCGCATAGCTTTTGCGGCCACTTGCGCTGCCGAATGCATTGGCGTTGGAGTTGCGATGGACGCTGGAGAAGCCCATGTCTGCGAGATTGTTCCCAGAAGACGAGCGGTGGAAGGATGGTTGAGGAGGACGACTGGGCGCCAAGGACATGCGGCCGCCGGAGGAGAGGTTGCGACCGTGGGTCTGCGCGAGGTTCGAGTTGGAGCTGGAGCGCTTCATCGCGGAGCTTGGCATGGGTATGGCGGAAAGGTTGTTGTTGAGCCCGCCGAGGGTCTGCATATTGTCGTGGTCAGTATGAGAGGCTGGAGTGCTGCGCTGCGGTTTTTGGCCACTGGCGAAGGCGGTTTTCGACGGTACCTCTCGCGGCCTGCGGACGGAAAAGAGGCCAGGTTCTTGCGACATGGTCGCAAAAGCAGGTGTGGTGAGCTTGTGATGGTGAGGCGGGCGCGGAACAATGCGGAGCGCGGGGTGGTGATGGTGTTGAGTTGGATGTGTGTACCTGGTTGATGGAGAAATGGCTGTTTGTTTTGATTACAGCCCAGATAGGAAGGTTGTTGCCCCATCACTGCACGTGCTCGGCAGGGCCCCGCCTGCACTGCTTCACCGCCCAAAGCGGCAGAACTCGTCGGAAGAAAAAGGCGGGCCGAACCCTTTGCCCTGGGCCGCTGATCTCGAACATCGACCGCAGCCCGTCTCCGCAGCACTGCTTTGCCTTGCCTTTGTCACACACACTTCTCACACCTCACGACCAACAAGCAGACAACCGCAACCATGCCTTCTGGACAAGGAAGTCAGTAAATTTTGCTGCGCTCTTCCTATTTCCGCTCCAGCCTCTTCGAGTGATGCTAACCCTGTGGCTCAACCATTTAGCCGGCACCAACCCCATCCACAACAAGAAGCCCAAGAAGAAGGCTGCCGCTGACGAGGACGAGACCGACATTGCCTACAAGCAGAAGCAGCTGGCTGGTGAGGATCACTCCCCGCGCAACAGCGCCGCGAGCTGGGCGCCCGCCCTAAGGCGTTTTGGCAAAGAAAAAGCCTGCTGACAGACATTTTCCCCCCGCAGACAAGAAGGCCCGCGAGGAGATGGCGGCCAAGGCCAAGGGCAAGGGCCCGCTGAACGCTGGTCAGCAGGGCATCAAGAAGTCGGGCAAGAAATAGACGGTCAACCGGCGGCACGGTACATGAAAACTGCGAACGGTTGAAAGTTCTCCGACCACGACGACGACCACGAGGGAGAGAGACACTTGCATGATACTCAAGACATGAGAGGGCGTCTCATGTAGCGAAGGGTCCTTGGTACCAACTTGCTATTGGACGGAATGATATCCCACGACATGAAATACAGATATTCCTTTTCAACTCGCATTGTGAGACACAAGGTCCCCGGACCGGCTCGCTGGGAGTGTTCATGCATGCGGTCTGTTCGTCACCATGGGCATGTACCTGATTCATATTCCTGCATTCGTGTTCGCTTCAAGCGCACTAGGTAGAGTACCAGCTATCCTACATCAGTCCCTCGCTATAAATAAAATTGCCCCGCATTATCCATGACCCTGGCCCAGAAAAGTCCTTGCAGACCGAATAGTTAAAATGAGTAGAAATGGACGCCCGCGAGTAGGAAATCTCCCCAGCCCAGGCCAACGCGAAAGGGGGTATGAAGAAAATTCAACAAACCAGAAGCAGAGCCGCAGTCCGTACGCTTCACCAGGAATTGCGCAACCACGCCGCATCCAGACCACTCAATACCCAACAGATTAGTCTCGCCCTCGAACTTTGTGGCCAACTGTCAAAAGCGGCCTCATGAAACTCGTACCTGTCTGCCAACGAAGTTGCTGTAACGGCAGATCAGTGCGTTGTAACTCTCCTGACCCACAAGGCTGTCATGCCTCCATCGTTGCCCTCTTCCCGCTCTTGCCTCTTCCTGATGCGATGTAACTTCATACCAATGTCATGCTCTTCGCGAATCACGTCCGCCAACTCCGCCTCCAGCTTCTTGACCCGCCGTTCGTTGGCGCGTTTGGTAGCAAAATCGGTCGTAAGCGGGTTCGTCAGCTCCGGAGACAGGGTCAGGTCTTGAATGATCCGAGTGATGTTGTGGCGGCGGCGGTAAAGCTCGTCCACTTGCGCCTGGTACATGTCAACTGTCTTTGGGCCGGAGGCGCTTTCATCGGAGCTGCCGGTGGCGACAGACAGGTTCCGGAGAGCGGGAGTTGGCGGCAGGTTTTTGTTGGTGGTTGGAGTGCCGGCGCGCGAGCTGATGGACCTTCCTGAAGGAACGGGGCTAGATACCTCGCGCCGGACGGGACCGTATGACGAGAGCTGGTACGGGTTCGGGACAGGGCTCACGCGCGGAGATGGAGAGTTATCTTGGCGCTTGACGTTGGCGACAGGATCTCTGGGGGATGGGACGGGTTTGCGGGTGGTGACAGCGGACGCGATTGTATTGCGGGTGCCATCGGTGTCAACAGTCCGGATGCTGGGGGCATGGCGCAAGGTTGACCCAAAGACTCCACCAGAAAAGCTGCCGGTATCTGGACCCGAGGGAAGTCTCGGCGGACCCGTCATGAATTGTGGAGGGATTGCTGGCGGAGGACTTGGAGGTGGGCTAGGCTGGAACTCGGTGGCTCGCGTGGACCAGCTGAAGCGGCTGTTGAGGCCGTCGGAATCTCTTGTCGCGGGATGTTCCTCTACAGGAGGGACATGATAGTCGCCGTAATTATGCGCCGAATAGTGGTCCTTGGTCGGGTATCGAGGAGAGGGCTGAGAGTAGATGGACGAGGAGGCCTTGGAGTGGGAACGGTTATGGAAAGGTTTTAGCGGAGGGGGGCGCAGGCTCTGGATGTTGTCGAAGACGTCTTGGGGTTTCAGTCTGCTGGAGGTTTGATGATGGGGAGGCTTATTCTCCTTGTCGCGGGCGCGAAAGTGCTTTTTCCACATGGTGGCTTTCCTGAGGGCGACCATGTCAGCGGTATGGTTCCTGAGTGGTGCAAATATATGGGTCGTGTGGGTGGGTAGCACAGAGCTGCAGGTTGGGCAGAAAGCAGCAGGCGCTGAGCACGAGGAGGCTACAGGGCCGTTTTCAACGTCGCGGGAGAGTATTGGTTGAGCAGAAGGGCGGAAACAAACAGAGGCCGTCTTTGTTTATGGGCAAGGATGAGGTGGAGGCGTGCCTTCATTCCGGGGGCGGAGAGAGGTCCGGCACGAGGGACGAAGCTGTAGCTCGTGCAACCGGGAGCTTGTTCAGAAGAAGGTGACGGGAGACAAGCGAGTGGGAGCATGAACGAACCAAGGCGCGGGATGCGGGAGGTGGCTTTGGCTTACCTGGTGGAGGAGGCAAAAGGGTGCCTGTCGCAGCGGTTTAAGGTAGCGAAAACCTGGTATAAGGCTCGATGGCAGAGGATGCTGGACTTTTTGGGGACGACGATGGAGCGGACGGCGCGACAAAGTAGACACTAGGCTGGCGGAAATGGCCAGTGTTTCAGGACTGCTGCGGCGCCCGAGAGATGGCCACTGACTGACTGACGACCCCGGTGCTGTTCTCTCAGCTCACCAGGCACAAGAACAAACTGCTGAGCCGCTGCTCTTCATATGACGATATAGCTTATACACATGAACCTGGAAGCGAGCCGACAGTCCCAGACCATGACGTTGATCCTGACGCTGCTGCCTTTCATTGTTCCTGATCCACATTCCATCCCCGCTGTCCGAGCACGGCTCCGCCAAGTCCCGCCTCCGTCGCAAGAGGGTCCGCGTCCGAACCACTCCCATCCCAAAACATCACCGTTAGCCTCATTCGGCCACGAGATCTATATTTGTGTCCCAACCACGTGGCACGTACAAAGGGACCTCGCCAAAATCTAGGCAGGTGGTTGGTTGCCTCTACTTCGACCATAGAGAAAGGAAAATTTCCAAGTAAAGTGTGCACATACAAGGAGCATTCAAGCGCCTTACGCACTTAACACTGGAGTTGACCCAGTCCTTTGCGCAGAGTTACAGGGAGTAGTCGTAGCTACGTGTGCAACGACTTTTGCTACCAGGCCTCGATCCATATTCAACATCATCGGTCGTCTACTTCTCGTCCTCCTCGGCTTTGTACACATCAATATGCATCTTGCCCCGGATTTCGCGTCCCAGGCGGTTGGCTACGTCGCGGTGCATGATGACCCACTGGGTTGCCTTCCGGTCGCCAATGAGCAAGATGTTGTCCTGGTTCATCGTACTCTGTACCTTGTCCGCGGGAATTTTGGTAATGACCGTGATGTCCTTTTTGCAGATGTGGCCAATGATCAGGTCCGTCTGCGTCCGACCAGGAGTGAAATACGGGTGGTACCTTTCAGGTATCGAATCTTCCTACAGCCACGTTAGACTTGAACGCACAAAACGGCCGCAGCGATACTGGAGACGAGACAGGCGAAATACGTGCATCATGTTGCTTGCGGCAGTGCCAGGCGTACGCCTTCCAGTCGTACGAGTACCACAGCTCCTTCTTCCGAAGAGTTGAAATGAAAGTCGTAGGGACTTGGATGCGGATGATCCAGACTTCGCTGTACGGCTTCCGTACCTCGGCGTATGTCTTGTACGCAAGCGCTGTCTCATGCTCCGGTGTCCAATACCACGCGGGGTTGGTCGGGTTGAAGTCTCCACCAGGATACGTCCGAACGGCACGCATGTTGATGGCGCCATCTTCGCTGATGAAAGGGTCATCTCCCTCGCCGAGCCCATCGGGGTGCTTGGTCTTGTAAAAGACCTCGTGTCCTGGAAGAATGGGCGGCGGCGCGGTCGTGATGCATACATGAGGCTTTGGTAGGTGTCTATTTTCGCCTTCCATTTTCCCCAGAATGGCTTGCTTCTGCTCCTTCCCATTGCCTCGCAATATTGCATAGGCCTTGAGTTGCTTGTGGATGCGGACCAAAGAGTTGAAATTCGTGCGCAGGGAGTCATCGAGCCACCCCTTCAGAGTCCCGGTGAGATAAATGTCGCGAGATCTCGGATCCAAAATGGCTTTTTGGAGCCACTTTGCAACTCCTAGCTTTTCCAAGGCATCTTCATCCGTGTACGCGGACCAATCAGCACGCCACAAGTTGCAAGTGTGGCTATAGACAAAGTCCATCAGATCGTCTGGATTGTCCATTGGATTGGGCCGCGAGCTCCAGCGATTCCAGATTTCTTTTGCAGTCTCGTGGTTGAGGCCAATGAACTCGAGTGCGGCGAGGCTTCTGACCTGCTCTGGAAACTCCATTTCGTGCAAGGCTCTAGTGCGATGATACTGGACGGTAGCAGTTCTAGAGATCTTATCGTGGCTGGAGAACTCGTCGTTGCTAGGAGAAGCTGACGGGGCCAGAGAACTCGAGAGATATGACTTGGAGATCTTGCGCTTCCCATTATGGGATTGAAGGATAATTCCGTCATCTTCCAATATCTTGCACTCTTCGGGGCTGAGAATTTCGTCGTCCATGGCGGTTCATCTAGGGATAATTGCTCTCTTGACTTCAGATGGGTGTTTTGTCAAGCTTTATACCTTGGGAAATTTTTTGCAGGGTTCATTTTGCGGATCCGAGTCCTGAGCGTACCAGTTTCGGGGCACACCTCAACAATACACAGGGGTTGGTACCAACCGTGAAATCAGAACATGAGTACGACTGCTCCCTGTAACTCTACTTAAGGGACTTAGAGGTCGCCAGCTCCCTGTGCCGGAGGGGCTTGAATGCTCCACATGCACATACATTTTGAGATAGTTGTTCCCAGTGTCACTCTGTGCTGGCAATTTTGCGTCCAATGTTTATGGAAGAGAAATGATGTGAGGGGAGAGATGGGAGCTCCGACTTGCCTGCTTTCTCTTGGTCGAGCTTCCATAGTGCCACGACTATTGCTACCAAGCCTCGGATATCAGCGCCTGTATAAGACTACGAGTGGTGTTTGAGATCGCGATTGGTCATGGGATAAGCGTTGGTAATTTGTCGTTGGATGTTTTTGTGGCCGGGATGTGCGACCTGACGGCATCGGCAGGACCCTTCGCGGGACCGTTTATGCTCCGGCCACCGCCGGCGACCCTCTACTGCTCACCTCACTCGACCCCACCATCAACCCATCAACCTGCTGCTATATTACTTCAGCCCGCCGTCAAAATCTCCTGCTTGCTAGTCATCCAACTCCCTCATCCGTCTCACCTATCTTTGCCGCGACACCATGGCAGACAGCTCCGGTAAGCCTCGTACCATTCCAAACCGTCTTACAAGTGCTCCATATTCACGCGCGCGCGGCAACAGATGCCCAAGCTCTTCCTCCGGCCGCTGAAGCGTGAGTTGCTCGAGCTTTGGCACTCTAGGCCTGTCATCGTCTGACCCAAAGCCGTCCAGCCAAACCATCATGACGCCCATCAACCTCATCCTCCTCTCGCTCTTCGTCTTCCTCGTCTACTTGCGCTTGCGCCCCAAGGCGCCCGCGGTGCTTCCCAAAGCTCCCGCCCCCGTGGTGTTTCGCACCTTTACACCAAAAACGCTGCTACCGTTCAATGGCGAAGAGGGCAAGCCCGTCTATCTGGCGGTGCGGGGTCGCGTCTTTGACGTTAGTCCGGGCCGCAACTTCTACGGTCCCGGGGGCCCATATGCCAACTTTGCCGGCCGCGACGCCAGCCGCGGCTTAGCCTGCGGTAGCTTTGATCGAAGCATGCTTACGGAAGATTTGGACGCCCCGCTGGACAAGCTGGAAGACCTCGGCGATGAAGAGATGGAGGCTCTGATGGGCTGGGAAGAGCGCTTCTCGGAAAAGTACCTGGTCGTCGGCAAATTGGTTCCAGTGGGAAGCGAAGAAGCAAAGAATGCCGAGCCATGAGAAAAGAAGTACGGAGAGCAAATTCAAAATGCAGGATGCGAGTCGATGCTAGCGTACACGGCACTCGTTTAGTTACTGGCATTCCCCGTAGCTTCGGTCTGGAGGATCATTGATGGCGTTTCTGCGAGCGGCTCGCATGGCTTGAATGTCGCATGCACAATGACGTTGTCTTACTGATGATGGAGTTACCGGTGCCTTCATATCTACAAGTAAGCTAAGATAATCCAGATTCTCCCAGTTCGTACCCAGCACCCAGGACGCGAATCATTTCCAATGAGCGGGTTCATCCAAACTCGAAATCCCAACACAACACCGGTCCTGCTTTTGAGGGCGAATGGATCGAGTAGGTGTACTTCAGACCAGATCTGACATGCACATCAGTCTCACAAAATAGCCCGATGCTCCCATAGTGGGGGGCGGAAGAAACTTGAACTCCAGGTTTTGGTGCCAAAGTCTCTTAGCACAAAACTGGTGTTTAACTCACCAAGTCAGGATGTGCGCATACAGGGAGCATTCAAGCACCCCGGCGCGACCCACTGTGCTCTTGGTCAATCTTTCTCGGCCGTGATTGGCGTCGCATTTGACCCCTCGGTAAACGAATTCCCGGTACTTGATATCCTCTCCAAAAGTCAGCTCTATCACTTCTCCTTTTCCACGCTGCACAAAATGCACGCCGTGTCCACATCAGGTGGAGTCTAGTTGCCAGCGAACGCCTTGCAACTAAGTCCTACATGTTCCTTGTCGACGCCACGTGTGACGAGACTCTAAAATTCCCTCTTTTCGAAACCAGTTTGTCCTAACATGTCATATAAGGTGCAGCGACAGGGTGTCATGCTGGCGTGTATTGAAATCTGTTCCGCGGCGATGCTCAAAAATCTTTCACCAACGTGCAGACTCGCAGCCAAGCTTCGACAGAATTCATGTAGTGTTGGTCGTATCAACTGGCTATGAACGAAAACGAGTACGGGTATCCTTGCGAGTATAAGAACCGAAAACTCCAACAGATGTGGGTCTACATACACAACGGTTGCACGGATGCGATGCTTCCGGAGGTGCAGGGTGGTTGCCGCCGAGCCGAACCGTCTATGGTGTAGTCTGCGGCCACTTTGACTCTAGCATTGGCATGGTCATGCCCCGCCGTCACTCTCGACATAGCTTTCTCCTATCTTCACGAATGATCAATGTTCATCTAATAGGATAGGTTCTCAATCCTCGGTCCCGAACGCTGGTTCTCAAGAACTTGGTTGTTATCCAGGAAATATCGTCGTTGGGAACGCCCAAGCAGACCAACCGGGTGCGAGCGCCCAACCAAGACACAACCGAGGCATCTCTGGACCATCAAAATGGATACTCTCATCACCATTGTATTTACCCTACCAGCAGTCGTCAAAGCGACCCTGCTTCATTCGCTGTGGCTCTCATCAACGTCATCCAAATGGGACCTGAAAACCGCGCTGGTCATCGCCTTTCTTCGCTCTTCGTTCGACAGCCCAGTCAAAAAGTCCATTACGGATTTGCAAAAGGCTTGGGGTAAAGACCATCCCGTCAAAGGCCCCTTGTGGCGCAGCGACGCAACAATAAAAGCACCTCCGGAAGACGACGTCCGCCAGAAGCTGCTCAAGACAGTTGAGGAGTTATCAGTCACTGGCAAAGAGACTTACAAGATCCCTGAATCCGTAGACATCACAGCAGAATGGCATGGTTTGCGCTCGGGCGTCAAGTCCGATACGCCTGAGCCAAAGGAGCTGTCAAATGAGGCCAAATATCAAAAGCTCCTAGCAGAGACAACTTCCGACGCCGTGGTGCTCTATTTCCACGGAGGCGCCTTCTTCATTATGGATCCGTCAAGTCACCGAGGCATCACGGCGAAATTGGCACCTCAAATTGGCGGCCGTGTCTTCTCTGTCCGCTACCGCTTGGCTCCTCAGAATCCGTTTCCGGCAGCACTGCTCGATGCTGTCACTGCGTATTTGACACTCCTCCACCCGCCGCCAGGCTCTTTGCATAAGCCTGTCTCTGCGTCCAAAATCATTCTGGCAGGTGACTCTGCTGGCGGAAATCTGGTCCTCGCTCTCACACAGGTATTACTGCAGTGGCAACGAACAGCGAGGACGGGCACTACTGATGCCGATGCCGTACCTGTTGTCCGCTTCCACGGCGAAAATGTCGCCGTTCCCATGCCCGCTGGCATCTCTCCTTTCTCCCCTTGGACGGACTTGACTCGCTCTCTGCCATCGCTAGTTGAGAATACGCGCTACGACTATCTGCCCGCGCCAGATGAGCTCTCGCGACCCAAGGCCGACTCAAAGTCGTCAGGCAAGAAGAGTGGCACCAAATTGCTCAAAGAGCGCCACCCTTTTCCTCAAGACGAGGTCTGGCCGGCCGACCCTCTGCGCACCGACCTCTATTCCGACGGCAGCGCGCTGATGCACCCGCTGGTGAGCCCACTGGCAATGCGATCAGACGGCTGGGCCGACGCGCCGCCCACGCTCTTCATTGTCGGGCAGGAGATCATGAACGATGAGATGGGCCTGCAGGCGAATAAGATGGCCAAAGCCGGCGTCAAGGTGCGCTGGGAGCAGTGGGAAGCAATGCCTCACGTCTTTGGCCTGATTCTGGGCGAGCTGCACCCTACGACGATTGGCCGCGCGGTGTTTGAGCGCTGGGGCATCTGGGCAAGGCAGGTCCTGTCGCTCACTGAAGGATCCTTGGAGGCGCCTGCAGAGGGCCACGCGGAGACGGACGCTTTGACGGGCGTGGTGGAAGTTGCTGCAAAGACTTTCAAGGTTAGGGAGTTGCCGCGAGGCTTTGACGACGTGACGAGCGTGAGCGACGAGCAAGCTTTGGAATTGATGCGCGCGGCAAAGGAACGGCTGTGTGCGGCCGAGCCTGCTCCAAGAGAAGCGTGAGCACTAGAAAGGATAGGAGGAAGTAGGTGGTTGCACAGTGGGCCTCAAAAGAAATGTTGACTCCAAGGCAGGGCTGTTCGAGTGCTTCTTGTAGCTCTTTCCTTAGACATTGTCCAAGTCTTCTGGCTCGAAGGCACTCGAATGCTCCCTGTGTATATCCAAAGTCTCTAATTTGGACACTTCCCTTGTCCTCATTCTTGGCAAATTTTGACGTTGAGATAAATCTCTTTCGTTGCTCGTTAGCGCGACGGTGTTGGTGATGATGGTGCGAAAGCATCTGTTCCATGACAGAAAGGAGGACAGCGATTGAGACGTTTTAGGTATCAAATTTTCGACTTCCCATCTATCGTAGGAGTACTTCTATTTCTCAAAAAACTTCCGAGCAGTCAAAGAATTTCAGTCGCCTTCCAGTCTGGCTCTCCTACATTCTTCGGCATGGGACTCATCGGCATTTCCGCACATTCTGTCGCAATTCCCCTCCTTCCACTTCTGCCCCTCTTCTCCTACTCCCTCCTTCTCCCGCGGAGACTTCGGAGATAAGAGACACACATGGGCGTAGCAGCCTCAGTTGCATTTCTCGCCCTCAACCAGTGGTATCACGCAATATGTCGATCCAAAATCCAACCCGCACGCACGCACGTCGATCCGTCGCATTCGCATTCATCGGCTTTGTTTGTTTGCACCTATGGAGGAGTTTTCCCACTCCCCACGCTTTTCGAAATCGAAATCCAAATGCCCGTGCCCTCAACTAAGAATGCCATGCCGTACACTTCATTCATGCCACAAACCACGCTGCCCGCACGAGTTCTAGACCGCAGTCCATTGGAATTGCACTTGATTGTTGCTGCGGTCGACTTCTTGGTAAGGCGGATCTGGATGGTAAGTTTTGACAATGACGTATGGAACACATTGGTTCGAGGAAATGGGGTGGAATGACGGAAGTGCTGCCTGCATGCCGATGCTATTTCCAGGACTTGAAGCTAGCACCCCTGCTGTGCCCCCACCCCCCCAAGCAAATACTCTACCTTTTGGCAGGGCAGGCAGGTGCGTGGGCTAGCGAATGTGTAGGCAGAAGGCATTGATAGACAAGGCGCACACAATCCACACAATTCCGATGATATGTTTGTTGCCCCTGTATCTTGTCTTGCCTTCCTGTGCCCACGCCACACCGGGCATCTGTCTCAAATCCGAAAGCTCGAAGGCAGTGGAACTGCGCGGCTGTTCTTGGTTGCGTTGTGACCCGGCCAGTGGTGGTAACCAAGAAAATTTCCAACGACATTGCCTCGTTTCCTGATCCTGTGGAGCAAACCCTTCGCGGCGACGATGACTCCTCAAATGCAAGACACATTGAAATGACCGTGAAATGATGTGAGAATGTTTGTCTTTGTTTCTTCTTTGGTCGCAAATAACACACTATAGAAGGTTGAAAAAATCCCACCCAAAGAATAAGCGCCGCCGTCCACCACCGATACTGAGAATCTTCCTGATTGGGATTTTACCGCCGCCACAGCACCATCTTTCCAAATTCAGCCCAATCAACTCAACAACAAGAGACCTGCGCGCAAGAGGTAGCAGGTGGTTTAAGTGGTTTCGATCGATCAGTCAGGGTATGTATGAGGGGGATATTTTCGGAAACCAGAAAAGACGGAGGAAAAGCAAGAGGAAAAAGAGGAGGTTAAAACAAGCTGCCAAATATAGTTGACCTAGAACGTGAACGCCTGATGAATGCGTCTTCTTCGTCTTCGTCGTCGTCGCCTTCGCTCACTCCTCATCCTGCTCTTAGTTGCTTCCTTGGCTCGCCGCTTGCTTGCGTGTCCTTTCGCCCGCTAGCGTACACGCGTACAACATCCATGATATCTGCCAGCTCTTTCGTCATCATCTGCAAAAAATAAAAGAAACAATGACCCAAGAAAACTTGTCTAGGAACGCTGCGACAATCAACAATGGAAAAAGGAAATCGGACAGTCTTGCGCCGTCTCGGCGCGGCGGCGTTGTGTGTCGTGTGTAGTGTGTCGTGTCCAACCACTCAGCCACGCCCCGTAACCTTATTTTCGACCCACCGCGCAAACTTGACGCACGGGACATCGATGAAGCGCCAGAAAAGGTCGGCCGCCCATATGCTGATGGGCAGGACGATAGCCCAGCCGAGGAAGAGGCAGAAGGCAAACATATGCGGCCCGACCTCGCCGCTGTCCGTCACCTTTATTGTCTCGTCTGGTCGGTCCGGCGGCGGAATCACCTCCTCCTCGATGTAACGGCCGGCCATGCCCCACAACCACCGCATGACGATGTATCCCAAGCTGTGCAGGATAGGACCGTGCACAAGGTAGAAAGCGTAACTGATCTTGCCAAGGTACTGGGCGAATGGCGTTTGGAAGGGGCGGCGCAACACAGGCGTGTTGTTGATTGCGTACATGGCCAAGATAGCGCCGATGCTGTGCCAGAAGCGGTAGTAGACGAGACTGTTGCGGAAGTTCTCAGGGATCCAAGTTGCGAGATACATGAAGCCGGGCGTGTAGGCGCCGAATTCATCCGGGAATGACAACGCGTAGAGACCAGCGACGAAGATGACCATGTTCATGTAAACGCGCTCGCGGGACCAGCGTTCGAACCAAGTGACCGATTCGGCTTCGGCGCTGTTGCTCGGGAGTGCAGGCGGAGGAGTACCGGCGGGAGCTTCCCAAGCCCGTGTGATCAGGTCAACTTCGGCAATCAGTGTGCCACTGAGGAAGAGAACAATCTCGAAGCGATTCCAGCGGTTGCAGAACACAATCAAGGCCGCGATGAGAGACAGACGCCAAAATGTTTTTGCGCGTGCGAGGCAGACAAGGGTGAGGAACAGAACCATACTGGCGCGGAATTCGAGCGGGATGGTCCAAACGTGGGGATCGTACAGGTTGTACCATTCTTCCCAGCGGGTGAAATCAATGTAGTTCCGAACAAAGTTTACGTAGTGCCACCATTGCTCCCAAAGCGTGGGAAACCAGATTGGATGATGTTCAACAAAGGACAGCGTTACTCCGTCGTATGCAATGCGTGTGGCTTTCTTGAACAAGTCCATTCGGAGGGCGATGAAAACCATGAAGGTGCTGATGACGGTGGGTATGAAGAGACGGAGACCACGGCGGAATACTGACGAAGACAGTCCTTGGAGCATCGAGTCGTACTGTTTTGACCGTATTGCCATCAGGGGCTTCCGGGACAAGACGTATCCAGAAAGAACGAAGAATACAGTAACCATGGCCCGCCCGGCATACAAAAGTCGAACAAATGGTAGTTGGTGAAGCCAGAGATTCGTCTCTCCCGTCGGATCCACGCCATAGCCGCGGTAAGAAGTTGGTGTGTAAGTGAAGAGGAAGTGGAAATTGAAGACGAAGAAGCACGCGAACCCACGAACACCATCAAGGGTCGCTAGGCCGGTGGCATGCCCCGCGGGGCTCTCGGCGTGGGGAAGAAGGAAGCTCGGAAGGACTGGACCAAGGCCTTTGCTGGCCAGAAATCTTGTAATGTCGTACAGGCGGCGGGCCCGCGACCTGAAGAAAGCGCGGAGTTTGGCCTGCACGGTGGGCGAATCGTACAACTTCTCGTTGAAGGAAAACTCGGACGAATTTTGAAAAGGAGAGGACGGCCAGTGATCGTCACCAGACTCTGAGCCCGAAGGCACACGGCGGTAGTCGTGCAGCATTGGGGCTGCTTCTTCGCCAGTAGGTCCGCGAGGGTTCGGCGGGCGATGGGGCGAAGGCGGGGACATCTGGGAACGACACGCTTTAATCGAAAGACGGTGATGTGTAATGGTGCGGGAGGGACGAAAAGAACGTGCAGAAGCAAGGAGGAGACTGATTCATGAAGGGATGTACAGGCTTGGGATCGCTCGGATGGCTCGACGGCGAAAGTGATAACAACCGACCTCAGGGTTGCCGGATCAGGGCACAAAAATTACTGGCGTCCCCCTGGTCGCGAAAATGCTGTCCAACAAACGTGACGAGCGTGGTGCTCAAAAAGGGGACCTCTAAGCTCGCCGGTTCGAAGGCGTCGCGGGCGTGCGAATAAAGGGCAGCCAGAACCTCAGCTCTAATTGGTGGTGCGGGCACGGATTCCCAGCAATGCATCAGATACAGACGGGTCATTAACGTTTTGAGCTTGAGGCACACGATGACTCCTGGGCCTCCTCGGCAAGGCTAAACTGGACATGGCCGTTCCTTTGGTAGGTACCGCTTCGGGACAATGGTGAAATTGACCATGGAATGGCATGCTCGAAGGAATGCGAAGAATGCTTCGCTACAGACGGCAGTGTGGCGATATGAAAACATACCAAGTCGTAGAGGCAGCTGGCGAGACGGCCCTTGCCACAGACCGGGAGATCGACGGCATCAAGCCGACAAGAGGAGCGTAGGTCGTCGTCGCGCTGGCTCGATCGGCTCGTTACAGCAGCGACATGGCACGTTTAGCAGACTCCTGGGCTTCCCGGTTCGCTCCATGGGCCCGCCAGGATCCGCCAGTTGCCAGGGCGTCGATTGAGTTGGCCGCGGGGCGCCGTCGTCGACGACGCGGCCGAACTGGGTAAGGCAAGGGGAACAACGGCGCGCTGGCGGCCAAGGTTGCCGGTCTAGGCACAGGGTCGGAGAGCTGTCGTTGTCGTGTCGTTGGTGTTGATGGACCGTGGGCCCCTCGCAATTGGCGACCGCTGGCGCTTACTCAGCCAACCCTCGTCCACGGCCCTCTTCTACGGCTTCTCAGGAACTCTTCTCTTTCTCTTGGCTGCTCCACCCCCGTCCACCATCCCAGGTACTCCCTCTCGGACCTGCATTCACCTTTGATATGCGCCCAGCATCCTCACCATGAGCTGAGCCCCCGGTGGATCTGTCGGACTTGGTCTGGCCGGCTCAGCCACTGCATCCACAGAAACAACAGGGCGAACGAGAGCTTCATCAAGCGACTTGACAGTTCTTGCCATGGTCGGTAGTGTGTTTAAAGCCATAGCTGTGACACGTCACGTGGCCCAATCTGAGACAGCGCAGTGCGCCTAGACTGCGGGAACTGGTCTCGAGCGTCTTCCAACCGCGACCACATATTCCACGACGGTATCCCGAACTTGGATCAAGCCAGATGTACCGGCATGTCACTATGACGGTTCAGGCTACCCAGGAGCCGAATCCAGTCAAATCATAGGATCACTCCCGAGTCTCACTTGCACACTCAATTGTGCTCGTTGCCGGACCTCTCTGTCCTGCTTGACGTCATAGCTGGCTGGAAAGATCCGGTTCAATTCAAGCTCACAACGGCGCGAGGCTGGCGGCGCCGTCGGTTCCCCAAGTTGCCTACTTGTGTACATGCACTCACGCCCAATGCGCCATATCCGAATCTTGGCAAGCCTTCATTCAAGCGGATTTATGGACCTAGACTGGACTGGACTTGCGGCTATTCTTGGAGACAGATTTGTACGTTTGCAGCTCCTTTTCCATGTTGGCTGCCTCTTAGGACCGTGGATTTGGAAAGTGGCTACCCACAGTGGGTCGCAAACGAAATCTCAACTCCAAGGCAGGGCTCGAGTGTTTGAACGCTCTAGCTGTCCTTCTACAAGCTAAAATCTCCACGTTTTTGCATGGTATGGTCTTTGAACGCTCTTTGTCCACACAAGCACAGTGGGTGACGAAAGAAATTGCTAATCCAAGAATCTCTGTCGCCAAGTTAAAACACGTAGGGACGTGGAGTTCTCAAGCGCTTAATGCCTTCAACATATAGAGAATTTTTCTCTTATAGGTAGTCACAGGGAGCACTCAAGCGCTTGCGTCTGAAGGTGCGACGACGACGTGAAGCTGGGCCTAGGTTGAATTTCTTTCCTCACCTACTGTGCAAGTGTCGACTCAGTGATTTGAATATGTGCCGTACTATATGAGTATATACCGCGCAACAAACCAGGAGTTGACATTTCGTTTGTTGCCCACTGCATCGCTGTTGCGTTCCCATTACGCTTTCGGACCTGGTACACGGCATCGGCAACTTACACGTCGCGCTCTGATCAAGGTTATGGCGCCGTTCCACTGCCGTCACCATGTGTACCCGTCCAAATGTGTTCGAACTCGTCTATTGTACTTTCTTGGCCAACGTGACAGCTGCCAGTGGTTGTCTACATCCACTGGAAATTCTTGCATGCACCATGTTGGTCGACATCGTAGTGGGCCGCGAAGAAAGGTACCAAGGGAAGCTTGCTGGGCTTGAGTGTTTCCTGTTGCTATTCCTCGACGAGGTCATCAGTCTCCAGGCTACCCATCAAGCGAACGCTCTGATATGCTGGGCGAGCTCGGGAGCCAAGTCATGGTGTTGGAATTCTGCGGCCTCCGCCGCCAATTCGTTAGTGCCAGTATGTCATTCGGACATGCGCTCGGTCTTACCGGCTACAAGCCATGTATTCTGAAGAATCGAGTACCAAGCATTCGCCAGTCGGCAGGATTTTGACACTGGTATGCTTGGAGACTCCGCGGAACCACGTGATAGACTTAAGCATCAAGGAGTTTCTTTCTTATCACTTCAGCATAATCTTCCTCATTCTTGTGCCGGACTTCATTGCCCAGCTGGTGAAGTCGCACAACCTCCTTTCTACGTGTGTTCTCTATGATCAGGGGCTCTCTCTTCGTACAGTAATTCAAAGTCTGTACCACTCTCGCTGCACTGGCCCTCGGTTCTACCTCACATTGTAAGTTTGAAATGCTCCTTAACGAATTCTTGCGATCCACGGCATCTTTTGTTCCGCGGAGCAGTGTAGCTGTATCATTTGCCGACGTTTCCTCCGATGCCACAGTCGACTCGAAAACTTGCTCAACACAAAGGGCAAGCTTATTCCGAGCATACAAGCACATGATTGGGCATTCACATGATTCGACTACCAGCGGACAACCAGCGCTGATTGGCGAAAGGCACGCGAGTAAGTTGGCGAACAAAGAAGCGCAAAACGTGCTTGGGGCGCGTTCCATGTCTCAGCGCGCTGGGAACTTTCTGTTTCAGAAGCGGCATCGAAACAACGTCGAAGGTCAGGATTGATCGTGCCGGGACAAGCTGATGAAGTTGCGATTTGTTGTCAGGTCTAGGAATGGAGGTTGGGAATGTTGTGCCTCAGGCCACAAGGCAGCAGACCACAACTAGTCCGTGCACGGTACGCGTTGAACGCGGCGCGCAAAGAGGCTCGTGTTGAGGCGGAGAGATCGACCATCGAACGCGGATCTGATCTTGTTCGCCGCTGTAACGTTCGTGCTTTCACCACCTTCCGACTCCATCGAGAAACTTCACCCCGACGCGACCTTCGTCTCAATTGGCCTCCCGACGCGTTTACTACCTGGACCGTGAACGCCCCCAGTCGCAAACACCCGTTACTCCAATCCGCTTACAATGGGTGCTGCCCAGCGGCTCTTTGACTGCTTTGAACTCGCTGAACAAATTTTCTTTCAGCTCGTTGAAGCGGGCGGTGCAGGCACACTTCTCCGGGCCCAGTCGGTATGTCGGCATTGGAGGGACATAATACGCAATTCGAAGCCTATTCAGAGACGTCTCTGCTATCTGCCGGATCATAATTCCTCTCACAGTCTGTCAGAATTGGGTTACGAGCTCAATTCGGCACTGCCGCCAGAGTGGACGAGCAGGTATCATTTGTGGGAAGGGATGGTACATTTGACCATTGAGTGGGATGACCTTTGCCGGTGGATGGTCAATCGGCGTTTCGAGTCCTGGTCCAAGATGCTAGTATCGCGTCCTCCCAAACCGTACTGCGTCTCTACGTTCGTTGGCAGCAACAAGCCAGAGGAAGACTTGTGGCCACTTTGCCAAGACGACCATGAAAGCGAATACCTTGATGGAACTGTACCGCTGGGTGAAGCGATCGCTATGTGCTACATCACCGGGCAACGCGCTTTAGACGAAATCCCTACAATGCCATGGAACTCAGGCTGGGACGATGACGAACACGTCGTGGCATGTAGCTGCAGAATTGTCAACAGCATCGCTTTGGATAGGCTGATGGACAAAAACGGGCATGTTCCACCTGACGAGGATGAATTGCAGGAGATTCGAAGATGGGAGCGAGTCTTCCTAGGACTTGAGGCAGCCGATGAAGGAGCTTCTCCACCTTGAATTCCAGGACAGTAAGAACTCGGGAACGAAATCCAAGACTATATCTCGGCCCGCTAAAGTTCCGTCATTGGAAGATTCCCGGGTCTCTATGCCCGCATCCAATCTACCGCTTAGGTCAAATCCGCTTGCACCATCTGTATCCAGAACTGGATAATCCTTCTTCACCCACGAGTGCGGAAGCTTCCTTGGAGTACCGGTGCCAACCGCACAACTCCCGCCTCAGGCCTAACTTCGCTGTGGCTGACACCAGGCCGCCAAGTACAGAGACGGGTGTGCCTGAGGTGAAAAGTTTATATCAGCCACAGGGCGTGGTGTCAGTCTCTTACGACGATGCGACGACATGCCAGTATCAGTTACAAGATAGTATGTTATCATGCGAAGTAGGCTTTCGACTTGGAACGGAACATGGTGTTGATCGTTGAGGAATTCAAGATCCAGATGTGAGAAATGGAACGTTTTGCACCGCGAAACTGAAAACAATCGCCGAAGGTAGCAGTGCGACCAGAGAAAGGCGCTCGTATAAGACCCTCTTGAAACGCGACTCTGAGGCTTAAGCAGCCACACCGGACGCAGGGTGGAGAAGGTCTGAACAGCAGATCCAATTATGAGGCTGTTCCCGCGGCTAAACAGGCGAGAAAATAACCTTCTTTCCTCGATTCCAGCTGATTGGTGCCGCAGCCACGCAGAAAGTTGGCCGTGTATCTGGCGGTATTCTTCCCAGAAACGGAAGGTTCTACGATTGAAAACCACAACGTCGCAAGCCGAGTTGCGGGGAAAACCTCACCGGCCCATGTGCGTATCTCTCCGCCCGGTAGAAAAGAAACAATGTCGCATTTTCAATGCTTAGTGCTCACTGTGGAGGAAGGCGGTCGAAACGCCGAAGTGACGTTGCTTGAGCACTCCTGAGGGGCAACGGTACAAGACGCAGGGGAACCCGGATCGGGAACCCCGCCCCCATGATCGAGTAAATTATTGCAGTGCAGGGCGCCTTGGAGAGAGTTAGGATGCTAATCTGCATGACAGAGTCGTCCGTCTTTTTGCCTGCTCAGGTGTGCATATCTGGTTGGTCGCAATCGACGACCACTTATGTCAGTGTGCACAAGTGACGGGTATTTCTAAATGCTTTGGAAGCCCTTTTCTTTAGGCGGGTAGTGATCAATTTGCGAAGCATATATAGTGCTTGCCAACATTCCTCACCACTTTATCGGATCTGGTGTTGAGCATCAGTTGTCAGTCCTTATCAAAGTCTTTCCTTATCACGTTCCTTCATCATGGTTTCTTCCAAGTCTCTCCTTTTGCTTGCTCTCCTGGGCATTGCAAGCGCTCAACCCGGATGTTACGAGCAACCCGGCGGTGGAGAACGTCGTCCCAAAGTGATCAAGGACAATGAGGGCGGGACCTTCAAGCCCCAGCCAAAACCGCAACAGGGGGGCCAGCAGGGTCAACAGGGTCAGCAAGGAGGAGGAGGAGGCGGCGGCGGCGGAGGAGGAAACAACAACAAGCAGCCACCACCACCCGCGCAAACACCACCGGCTGGTGGAGGCGGTGGGGGCGGTGGTCAAGGAGGAGGGCAGGGTGGAGGTGGAGGAGGTGGGAAGGGAGGTCTTCGCGGCAAAGGAGAAGGCGCTGGTTCCAATCTGGGTCGGATTAAGTCCACGATGACCGTCTACGGGTCTAAGGATCAAAACGGCTCCGGAAACTGTGTTAAGCAACAAGCATGCGGTATCTACGCGAGCGTAAGTGGCCACGCTTACCTAGAAGCTCTCTTGCTAACGCGGTGAACAGCAAGGTTATTCCGCGGCCGTATCTCAAAACCTGTACGGTGTTGGATCAGGTCAGGGCACCGGACCTGCATGCGGTACTTGCTGGTCGGTCACTGTTGAGACAGACAGTTCGAAGAACCCATTGCCAGGTGGTCCTAAGACGATCACTGTCGTCGTCGACAACCTTTGCCCGCCCGGAGGTAACCCCATTTGCGCTCAGCCCGACCTCAAGTCAACCAACCAGTACGGAGCCAACGTCAACTTCGATCTTTGCCAGGACTCTGGCGCGCAAGAGGCCATCTTTGGTGGAACTGGAACTGGTCTGGGTATTGGCTACGCTGAGAAGGTCGATTGCTCCACATGGTAAGTCTTCCACACACCGTCAAGCGCGATTGGGGATTAACTTCTCTCTCAGGAAGGGTCAACTTGCAGGCAAGACCTGGAACTAAATGGATGGATGACTTACGTCGCGTTGGGATTGTATCCTTTTCTTATACGAGTAGTTGGTTGGAGGGCGCATGCCTCGCTTGTTGGCTTTTTCAGTTCTGGTTGTCTATCGACACGTTGTACCCTGTACATTTGACGCATGTCTCGTCAGCGCAGGTTGCTGCTGGTGCAGACCAAGATTCCACATTTTAAAGCCCGTGCCTTCACTGCGTATGTGAGAAGAGCTACCAGTTGCTCTTGTTTGACGTCAATCAGGAAGACACATTAGAAGTTACACCACGTATTTGAGGTGGTACAAGGCAAAAGCAAACGTTGTACAATACGGAATGTAAGGTACACTCTATCTGAAGCATTCCAGCACCAAATTTGAAAACATGTGGTGGTTCTCCAACCAGGAAAAATGGTGGTTCTATCTACGCCAAGCTTCTTCACGGCGCGCCTTCTGGGCCCGAGCACTCCCTGTTACCATCATCGCCCAAGCTCCTTGCATCTGAATTCTTCAATCTCAACTCGACAGCCAGGATGCCATCTCACAGCTCGGCACACTCCTCGCGACACCATTCTCATCGATCGCGCTCGCGCTCTCCACAGGCGTCCTCACGCCATCGCCAGCATCGCACCCGCTCGCATTCCCCGCATCGCCGTCATCATCATCGCTCCCACCACGACAGTCGCGTCGAGAAATCCTCCCGCGATAGACATGGCAGAAACCGCAGTCCAAGCGGAAGCCTCGCGCCGCCAAAGGCTGTCTCTCTCCCCTTGAACGCGCGAACGCTATCGAAGCACGACTATGCTGCCTACAGACCCATGTTTGCGCTATACCTAGACATCCAGAAGCAAAAGATACTCGAGGACATGGACGAGACGGAGGTAAAGGGTCGTTGGAAGAGCTTCGTGGGCAAGTGGTGAGTGCAAGCGCTACAAAGATCGACGTCCATTGTCCGGATAACGGCTGACGCTGGAAGGAATCGCGGCGAGCTTGCAGAAGGCTGGTATGATCCAAGTACGCTGCAAAAGGCGATCGATTCATCACCAGACACCGAGGAGGCTGGCGCCCATGCTGCAAAGGCACGCTCCCCGGATCAGACACGCAGAGCTTCACCAGATTATGGCGTCGGTCGAGCCGCCGCCGCCGCTACTACGACCTCGGCACCACATGTTCAGGAAAACGGTCCGGATGCTGATGAGGAGAGCGAGGATGAATTTGGACCCGCTGCCATGCCTGGACAGGTGAGCACGGGAGTCACGAGGGTGGGCCCAGCCGTGCCGCGACTGGATGATCTGGAGTTACAGAGAGGTAGGCCAGCAAACATGTGAGAACTCATAGGGAACTCGCAGCTGACTTCGGGATGGCAGAATCGCGAGAAGAAGAGCAAGAAGCCCGCATCGAAGCGCTCCGCGCTGCGCGAAAAGCAGACCGTGCGCTGCAAAAAGAGCGCCTCGAGGAACTTGTTCCACGCGCAGAGCCGGGAAGCCGCGAACGACAGCTAGAAAAGAAAATGGACAAGACAGCGATGGTGCGGTCATTCCGGGAGGCCAAATCGCCCGGGGCTGAAGACGTCCGCGAGTCGGACTTGATGGGCGACGATGTGGATGCGCTCAAGGCGCGGAAGAGAGAGGAAGAGCGCCGCAAGAGTGAGAGAGAGCTGAGGCGAGAGGAGATCATGAGAGCCAAGGCGGCGGAAAGGGAAGAAAGAATTGCGGAATATCGGTCTCAGGAGGATTCGACCATGCAGATGCTACAGGCGCTGGCGAAGCAGAGATTTGGGGGAGGTGCTTAAATTTAGGCGCTCTTTTTCTTAGGGGGTAGTCTTCGTAAGGCATCTACATTTTCGCATGCATAGGACTTCATTGGGATCATGACTTATTTCAAGCGATGGTGTGCTGTTGCCCGCAAACGACAAGTCCACTTCTCGGCTTAGCGCTACAAAGGCATTGTGTAGCATTCGGGGAGCATTCAGTAGTTACCTTAACCATGAAGATGTTGGTATCTAAGATCACAACTATTCATCATCTGGGAGCATTCAAGCAGCCCCGCCCTATTTTGGAGCTAACATTGCTTTTGCAGCCCATTGTAGTGCTCTTCAGACCCCATCAGCATCTGGCAAACGGAATCAATCGCATAGTGCGATGAGAGGAGAGAAGTTGCATTCGCATTCTAAGCGTCCTTTGACGACGTTCTCTGATCATTTCCGTGTCTCTTCCAGCACTGCCTAAAGGCCTCCATCTATTCATCGAGTTAGTCTTGACTATCACAAGGTGGATGCTTTGGTAAGCGGGGGCCGCAGCTTCCCCGAAACCGCAAGCGATTTGAGGTCGGGAAAGCTTCAGCTCCAATATCCGCATCATCCCACTCACCTCGTTCTTGCAGGCGCGCCAATCCTTCTTCTCGTAGTAGCAGTCGGTCATCTTTGCATTCTCGACGGAGCAGCCCGTTGAGAAGATTCGCTTGTCCCTGCGAAGGGCCCAGTCAGAGGCCAGTTGTCTAAAAAAGAGCTCGGGGACCGTGACGGGAGCTGCGGAGGTCGGAGAGGAATTGATCGGTCGGCACGTACCAGTCATCGGGTTCGTCATCGTCTTCCACTTGCGACGCAGTTTCTTGTCTCTTTTCCTCGTTGGACATTTTTGAAAGGTGTCCTGCGTCTGTTTTTGAGTCTGTTGTTTGATTCTCTTTCGAGCTGCCTCGACGACACGGGTTTCGGTTGAGGTTCGGAGCGGTCCTTCGCTGTCGCCAGCCAGTCTACATCAGTCACACATCATGGCGAGCAAACGTACAAATGTGCTCGTGTACTCGGGTGAGTGTCTGCAAATGACTCCATTGAGTTCAATGCACTCAACTTTTCGCTAGGCAATGGCAGCACCATCGAGTCTGTCCGCCACTGCACGTGGACTCTGCGCCGACTCCTCTCTCCCAACTATGCCGTCGTCCCAGTCGATGGTAATGCCATCGTTAAGGAGCCTTGGACCGCTTCATGCGCCCTGCTAGTCATGCCTGGCGGAGCTGACCTGGCCTATTGTCGTACCCTAGACGGCGAGGGCAACCGCCGCATCAGCCAGTATGTCAACCTCGGCGGCAATTTCATTGGATTTTGTGCAGGCGGGTACTATGGATGCAGCAAGTGCGAATTTGAGGTTGGTCACAAAGGGATGGAGGTCATCGGCGACCGCGAACTCGGATTTTTCCCTGGCATCTGTCGGGGACTGGCCTTCCCAGGATTCGTCTATCACAGCGAGGCTGGCGCAAGAGCTACCGAACTCAAGGTGAACAAGGATGCGTTGAGCGCAGGTGGCGCTGTACCTGATACTTTCAGGTCCTACTACAATGGAGGCGGCGTGTTCGTTGACGCTGAAAAGTTCAAGGACCGAGGTGTTGAGATTCTTGCGAGCTACACGGATGACCTGCATGTAGACTCTGGTGATGGGAAGGCTGCGGTCGTGTACCGCAAAATCGGCGAAGGCAATATCATTCTTACTGGGCCACATCCAGAGTAAGTTCACCGTCATCTCAACGAGATCGGTCTGACCTCGACAGGTTCGCAGCGGCAAACTTGAGCAAGGGTGAAGACGTCCCTGAATACGTCAAGAAGGTCATTGAGCCACTGGCGGAGGATGACAAGCAAAGGGTAGACTTCCTCAAAGCTTGCTTGACAAAGCTTGGGTTGAAAGTGAACCAAGAGCCACAAGCGGTACCTTCCCTTTCTCGTCTGCATCTGTCTTCCTCCAAAGCATCAGATGTGTCAGAGCTTGTGTCGTCATGGAACGACATTATAACTCTTGAGGATGGCGAGGAGCACATCAAGGGGGAGAATGACACTTTCCACCTTGAAAAGCCATCTCAGTGGTCCATGAGCTCGCTCGCCAAAGCCGTCACATCAGTTCTCCCCGGCTCGGGTGATGAGAGCAAGACTGATCAAGAATCTGCCAATGTCGATAGAATCCTCGACTATGACAAGGTCGTCAAACGCCTTGTCGCGCACGAAGCGGACCTCCCGTCCACCAAAGAAACCCCCTACTGGAACCACCACTCCTTTTTTGCAAACTTGGAGCATTATAACCGCATATACAAAAACCCAGATGCCGAGTTCGGCAAGTACCTTCTTTATGGTGAAGTCGTCACCAGCACCAACACCATTCTTGAAAAGTAGCCTGGCCCCCTCGACCCCTCTTGCTCATGTTTGCTGACTACTGCCAGAAACCCCAAGCTACTCAAGCACTTGCCCAACGGTTTTGCGGCATCAGCCACCACCCAAATAGCTGGTCGCGGCCGTGGCTCCAATGTCTGGGTCTCCCCACCAGGCGCGCTCATCTACAGCCTCGTGCTGCGGCACAGCGTAGCGCTTTCAGCGACAGCCCCTGTCGTCTTCATTCAATACGTTGCTGCCATGGCGACGGTACATGCAGTACACACCTACGAGCCAGGCAACACAGCCTACAGCAAACTCCCCGTGAAGCTCAAATGGCCCAACGACATCTACGCGCTCGACCCCTCCTCTCCGGCCTTCCCGTTGCCATCGTCGAACCCGGAAACGCGCCCCTCGCCCACTGCAAAAGACTACGTCAAGATCGGCGGCGTGCTCGTCAACTCATCCTTCCAAGGCTCCGAATACACCATCGTGCCCGGCATCGGCGTCAACCTGGCCAACGCCGCGCCCACCACCTCGCTCAACGCACTCGCCCGCTCCATGGGTCTGCCGCCCTTCGCCCCGGAGAAGCTGCTCGCGCGCACGCTGTCCGTCTTCGAGTCGCTGTACTCGCGCTTCTGCCGTGAGGGCTGGGCCGGCGGTCCCGGTGGCGATACTCTAGAGGCGCTGTACTATGCCGCTTGGTTGCACGCTGGGCAGGTTGTTACCCTGGAGGCGGAGGGCGGCGTCCGCGCGCGTGTGAAGGGCATCACGCGCGATTGGGGCATGTTGATGGCAGAGGAATTGGGGTGGGAGGATCGTCCTACGGGCAAGGTGTGGGAGTTGATGAGTGATTCGAATAGTTTTGATTTCATGAAGGGGTTGGTGAGGAGGAAGACGTAGGAGATGGGCGAGTAGCCGGACCAATGGCCAAGCATGGTGAGCAGAACTTGGGTTTATCTGATGTAGATGACGCGTAGATGACGCGAGATGAACGGTATGTGATTTTACTACGTGTATGTCATCAAATAGAGACTTTGGTCTCCCGTTTGTGGCTTTGCTGTCCACCCACCATCGAGGTGCCACTAAGCTTGATCCATACACACTCATACTCATACAACAACATACCCTTGAAGACAAATGGAGTATACAGAATCGACAATTTAAGCTTCCGAAGGAGAATTTCTCAGAGCAATTTCACAGCATGAATCAGGGAGCAAGAAAGGTGGTCATCTCATCGTATTCGAATGCTTCTCGTACTCATGCAACGTAGCTCTAGGATTGCGAAGTGAAAACTTTCCCACTCGACTCTCAGCTTCACTCAGTCCACGTCCTGTTACCAAACATCTTTCATGAAGCTGTAAATCTTGCCAACGTCTCGCCTCGCCTCACCTCATTCGCACGCCATCTGAAGGCCACCTCCGACAATACAATGCGAGAAAAAAATAAATGGGTCGAGCGAAGAGCGGTACAAAAGACCAAAGCAGGGTATCACCAAAGCCGCCCGGATTACTGAGAGAAGAAAAGATCATAAGAGAAGATGAAGAATCAGAGGTGATGAAAGCGAAGGCGAAGCCGAGAAGACAGATGAGTGAAAAGCTATGTGGCTGAATTTGCTGAGCGAGCTGGCTTAAACGTGGTCGTCTCGTAAATGGTCGTTTACATGTGCATGCCGTGCCGTCGTAAAGTATGCATAAGTAGTGCTGGGTTTGAGTAAATGGCGAAAGACGGGGGAAGGAATTTTTGGAGGGGGAAAGATGAGTGCGCTGCTGATGCGCGTGCAAAGGTGCTTGCAAGCATATGCTTGGTGAAGAGGATGTACGTTGCTTTCAAGCTGCTGTCTTCTGCATGCCACGCTGTTGCTGCTGCGTGACATCATGCTTCGTCTGAATCTCGTTCGATGCTGCAGAGCAATCTGAGAAAGCTGTAGGCGTGGGAATTTGATCAACGGGCCAACAACATCCGTTACCAAAAGGGGGAAGGGAAAAGATTCGGATTCGGATGAGGATGTGTGGCTCCATCCGAGTGGGACGCATACCTAGTATGCCACCCCACTGGCCCTCGCGTACCTGCCTTCGACTTCGGCCGGGTCATTTTCCACGTACGCAAGCCACATGCCAATGCGACCGAGACCATGTCTCCTGGCGGTTCCGGCGCCGTCGTCCACAAGACCGGCCATGACGCTGCTGCGACGCTCGCCGCCTGCCCCCGTCACCCCGGCCATGCCTCGCGCATAGCCCATGCGGCGCGAAGCAGCAGCATCCGTCTCCGAGTCTGTAGCGCGCCGGGTCCTTGTTGTCGTCGAGCGCCGCAGGGTCGCTGGCTCGCGGCGCGATGCTGGCTGGGCAGGGGCACCAAAGTCGTTCATGTGATGGTCGGCCGCGTTGCCAACGTTGATGACTTCGACCGAGACTTCGGTGGGAGGGGCGCGAGGATGATGCTGCTGCTGTGCACGACCGCCATGGGCTCGACGCGGTGCAATGATGTCGTCGGCCGCATCCAGAATGATTTGCGTCTGAAGGCGGCGCGCAAGTGCCTCGTCAGCGCGCTCGCGCTCACGCTCGCGCTCCCGCATACTGCGAAGTCGTCGGACAGGAGAGCGCTCCGCGTTGTAAATGGGATGGTGTCGCCGTGGCGCTGGTACCTGGTAGTCCTCAGGAGAAAGCCGCTCCCCTGTCGCTGCGCGTCCAATGCGATCTCGCGCGCGGCCAGGCTCGTCGTGCTCAATTACGACGTACGGCTCCGGTATTCGCATATCGTTGAGGCGGTCGTCGTCGTCCAGACTGTTGTAGTTGAACCAGGGGCACTCGCAAGTCTTCCATTTGGCTCCACAGAGCATGCAGAACTGCGCTGTGCAGCGGCAGGTCATGTGGTTACATCCTTCTTTTAATTCCACCATGGCTTTGCAGTTGTAGCAACGCTGCCACCCTGATTCCTTGGCTAATTCGGTGAACCGTTGCGTTTCTTCATCTCGCGGACACTGGCGCCGAGTGTGCCATTTGCCGTTGCATAGGACACAGACTTTGGTGCGACAACGCGGACATTTGGCGTACTTGCGGCCAGAGGCCGAGTCCATTCGAATGTTGGATGGTTTGATCCATTCGCCACAACCCCGCGATGGACAGTACAGGCGGTTCTTGGTCGTAAACTCTTGGTACTTCTTGTTCCATAAAATCTTGAACTTTGTGTCAAACAGACGGTCGACATATTTGGTAGGAATGTGGTCTGATGTGCAGCAACGGGGCGGCATATGTTGTGGATCCTTGACTGATAGTTCAAACTGTCTCCTCATGCACGAGTGGCACATTCGATGACCGCAGGCGAGCTTAGGACATCGAGAGGACCTGACCTCGTCCATGCAAATCACACAGTCGTGTTTCTTCTCTGGGCTGGGGGGCGCTGGCGGGACATGACGAAATAGACCGAACAGACCACTACTTCTCCGCTGGTGCGCCGGGGATTCTGACGATGCGACTTCGGGGGCGGCGGTAGGAACCTTTGTAGTGCTACTCCTGCGAATTGTACCCTTGGCCATGACAGGACGCTGCGGGTTGCGGGTCGAGACGGTTCTGAGTGACAAGTCAGCGAATTCATCTCCAAAGCACGGTGCGGTCCATACCGTCTGGGAGGGTCGGCCCGTGGAGGTGGGGAAGCCTCCCGCTCTACCTCGATAATGTCCACTTGGTCCGGGCCGTCGTCGACATTTTGGCGTTTGTTCCGCAGAGAACTCCTGCTAGAGCCTTGGTTTCCGCTGGCTGGGGTGCTGTAGACGTAAACGGCGCTGTCCTTTTCCTCGCGCTCTTTTTTGCTTGGATGTTTGTTGTCATGTCGTCTTCGAGTGTAGGCGTACTGGCGAGTGGATCGGCCTTTTTTGTCTGGCATTTCGGCGGCGGCGGCAGCAGTGCGAACGGGCTGCTCTCGTCTCCGCTCCGAAGGCGTTGCGCCGTAGTACTCGGCTCTCGCTCGACGCAGCTGCTCCAAGTCCGGGGCATCGACAATTGGGCTGTGTTCCCGGCGTCGTCTTTTGTGGTCGTGAGGATCGCGCTCGCGTTTGGACTTTCGGCGGCGATGATGTCGGCGGTCGAGCTCGTCGTAGTAGCTCGGAGGATGCGGGTGATCCTTTCGGCCAAAGAGGGAGCCCACACCAAACAGGCCAGAGGCTCGACGACCGTGATGGGCCATGGATGCGTCGTCTTAGCCAGTTGGAGGACCCAGGCGGTACGAGGGCGGTGAGCAAGCCAATGGGTTGCAGGCGAGCTGCAGATGCAGACCCTGTGCTAGGAGGACAGCAATCGCGTGCAGCAGCATCAGGCATGTATGTAAATGTACGGAGCAATCAGGAATCCGTCGCTTTTGTCCGTCGTGGTTTGGGCAACCGTCTCCCAACAGTTGCGCCCCGTTTTGCTGGGAGAAAAATTCTTTAGCATTCATGGTGCGCTTTGAAACTGGCAGCTACATTTTGGCTAGTCGACTACAGTCTCCCGCCCACCTCATCCCAGCTTACGGCACTCCTCCCGGTTCGCCCGACGGGTGTAGCGCCATGTCAGCTGAACTCTACTCACCTCAGCGGCGTGCTTGCCGTCGGGCATCTACAGAAGTAGAGGGCTGGGATTCCTTGTCTATCGTCAAAAGACGACAGAGCGAGCGCGCCTTACATAATCTTGGGCATGTAGTAAGTAGTCCGGCTGGCGTACTTTGCTGCGTGCTGTCTTCTAACGCAACTCCAGGCTCAGTGGCAGAGCGCCCGCTTTGCAGCAAGCTTCGTTGAATGCGGGAGGTCTAGGGTGTAAGTTCGATTCCCGGGCCCATCTTGCTGGGACCACAATACTAACCGAACAATTAGTCGATCCCCTACTTGTCCACTTGTGGATAGTCCATCTTTTTGGCAGCCCACTTTGTCTGCTGCCAGCCACTCTCACTTTTCTTTTGGCACCGTTACCGCCACTGACGATTGCCTTGTCGACGGGCGGAGCTATTGCTTCGTGAATTCATGTCCAGTGACGTCGAGCTACGTTTTTTGGTCCACGCCAAAATATGCAACAGACATTCTTGATTCCCAAGGTGCATGCTTGATGCGTTGGCAACGGCTTAGTGCCATCTGACCGGACATTCGGGGTGCAAAAAGGATTCTCCCGGCTATGGCCCGGATGCGCTCTACGATCCGTCCACCGCACCTCGGTCCCAATGGACCCCAAAAGGAACAGCAGCCTTACACAGACTGCAAAAGCGCAAAAAGAATGTGGTTATCTCCCCTCCCAGAATCGAACTAGGGACCTTTCGATAGCATTGTGTGAAGCTATTACAGTCGAACGTGATAAACCAACTACACCAAGAGGAGTGAACAGCAGTTGTACTGCTGTCTTGGTTGAAGATCGACGTCACTGTTGCAATTTATAAAGTGCATGTTGAGGGCTTTCGTGCCGCTGCAGCCTCGTCTACCCTGATTTCAACCCCAGGTTGTGTTACCAGTGATAGAAAAAGCGACCCCATCTGTGGGAAAGATGCCCCCATAGTGCTGACAGGTGTTGGGAGGCGTTCTGTAAGTATTGTCGTTGGCCTTTGAGCGCGGCTTCAGGCCACCGCACTCCCGAATCGCGAACTCGTCGACGAAGAACCGCTAGCGACAGGGAAAAGAATTTTAATCTAAGGCTTCAGTAGTGCAAAGTACAGAGCTATAAGGCGTAGGCATAGCTGCGTTAAATAGTTTGCAGTGCAGCTTGCAAGAAGCGTTTCGAGCAGGGATGGCCACGACTAATGCAGCCCTTTTTTCCTTGAGCATGCAACCAACAAACATTGAAAACCGAACACTCGAAATGGCTCTTCGCATGAGCTGATTCAACCGGTCGTGGCCTCCAAAGCATTGAAACAGAAGAAGAACTTCGAAGTCTCTCTCTGTCAAACCTGCTCCGCCGCTGCCATCCATGACTCCAGGGTCAATTTCACACAGCAACAGCGCCCATATTTGCCTCCCGCCCATCTGTCTCATTCCTCAACACAGCCCAAAAATAACCCTACACGATGTGAAACGCTCAACAGACGCGCCGCGCCGAGCCGTCGATCTAGCGGGGCGATATCATCAGATGCATTGCATCGGAAAGTGCCTTCATACCCGACTCTGACCTCGTGAGCTATCAACTTTGCCCGTCCAACCCGTGCCGATAATATCTCAAAAGTTTGACTGGAAAACGTCTCCCGCATCTGAGCAAAAAGCTTGAACAGACTTCTGTGACTGTCTAAGCGTGAAGCTCGGCGCCAAGGCCTACAAGGTCTGATTTCTTCCAGTTGCAACACCTGCCTCGGTTCGGGAGGAAACAGGTGCTGAGTACCTTGATGTCCAACCCAAGAACAACAGTGGGTACACCTCTGCCAATTCGCTCTGGACTGGACCGGATTTGATCAGGAGAAGGGGCAAGCGACATGCGAAGTCGGAATCTGGGGGTCTGGGGGCGCTGGCGGACATCTCCTATCGCGAGCTCCACCACGCCGGATAACCTCGCGCCAGGCCGGAGCTCATATATCATATCAGATCATCTTGTACGACATTAACTCCATCTCAATCCTTTTGTCTTCTGTTTGTGAGTTCTACGGAGTTGGAATCTTTCAATCCTTCTCGTTCTCGTATAGAACCTTGGTTTTCTAGACATCGGCTAGTTTTCCTTTGGAGGCATCGGAGGCTAGACCTTTGGAGGCATCACTTCCTCCCCAATCAGGCGATACAGTTGTTCCGTCAGCAGTCTTACGAATCGTCAAGAGCGGGGTTTTTGGGTTTCTGGTCTCTTCAACTTCAGCATCAGCATCTCCGCATCATAGGGGCGCCGCTACTCTATCAAGACCGCCATCAAAATGGGTTCTCTTGCTCCATCCACGACCACCAACAAGGTCCTTTTCATCACTGCCGGGCCTCGAGATGAGTCTGTGGCAACGGCCACTCCGACCATCATCGAAAACTGGAACACGAAGATGGAAGCCTACCTTCAGACACCCATTACGCACTTGCGGGAGTACAAGAGCAGCGACGGCAGAACGACCACCGTAACCATGACCTCCCTGCTCTCTCCCACCGTCACACCTGCCTATCTAGCCGCTTTCACACACATCATCTTCCTCGGCGTCGACTCTTATCACGCCTACTTGCAACCTTTCATGCGGCTGCTCAAATTGCTGCTACCCGCCGCCCAGCGCCTCAACCCGTCGCTGCACATCCACAACCCGCCAGCTGTGGTGGCCTGGGATGCGAACAAGACGTACCTGGCGACACTGGAGGCCGCTGGCTTCGCGATTCCGCACACCACCTACATCGACCCAGGCGCGACGGCACTCGAAGACCTGGCAAAGCACATCGCTGCAGAGCACCCGAATGCTGCGAAGCTGGTCCTGAAGCCGTCGATTGCTGCCAGCGGCGTCGGCACGCATCTGATTGAGGCGCCGCGAGACCTCACTGAGGCCGATGGCGTCGCGCTCAAGGCCATTGGGGCTGCGGCGGCGACCAAGGTTGCATTGCTCGAGAGCGAGGGAGAAGACGTTGCGCCCGAGGGCACACGTGCTATGATAATGGTGCAAGAATTTCTCCCTGCCATCCAGCCAGTAGCCGGGCAGGAAGCGGCAGACGAGCGGTGGGGAGAGTGGAGCTTCGTTGTGATAGCGGGCAAGGTGGTGCAGGTGGCGAGGAAGCGGCCTGTGGGCGGCGAGTGGAGGGTCAATTCGCAATATGGTGGGCGATCTGAAGTCATGAGCATCGAGGATGCGCGCGTGCCTTCTACCGGCAGGGTCGTGGCCGAGAAGCTGTGGCAGTGGTTAGTTGCGCACGAGAAGAGTCTGAAGAAGGGGAGCCCTGTTGAAGATCGGACGGAGCTGCTGTATGCGCGTGTTGATGGCGTGCTTGGAAGAGATGGAAACTTTACCATCATGGAGGCCGAGCTGATCGAGCCGTGGTTGTGGTTGTTTGAAGAGGGACCGGGTAGAGCAGGCCTTGACGCCTTTGTCCGGGCAATCTTGGAGCCCGAAAAGGGGGCGCGAATAGAGTGAGTCTGTAGCAACAAGGCCAAACTATGAGGCTGTAATTCGTGGTCCCGCCTAGTCTATATAAAGGTAGCGACGCCAGCGCGTATCCCGAGTCATATCCACGTATAATCGTAAGAATCCAAAACAACAGCTACGCCTTCGCGATACACTTGCAAGCCCCAACAACAACTTTGGCAACAATCCTCAGCAGGAGACCCAGCACAAAGACGACAACTTTGAAAGCCGACTCGAGAACCCAAAGGATCAGCTCGGCCAAAAAGGGCAGTTCGTCCTTCTTCTTGCCGTTGACCTGTCCAGCATCGGAAGCAGCAGTGCCAGCCTCCAGATCTCCCTGCTTCTGTGCTCCCTTTGTTGAGCCTCGAACCCGTTCCCCGAAGCCCCACTTGGCCTTGACTTTGCTTCGTTCTTTGGCAGCAGTAGTAGGAGGTCCCGCGAAGGCGAAGTTGCCTTCAGAATCGACCCAAGGAAGCTTGCCCCCTCCAATCCCTTGTTCCTCTTTGGTGCTACTCGACTTGCTGGAAGTGCGTGAGAGAGGAGCAAAGTGGCCTTCTCGCCTGCTTTCCGCCATGGCAACGGCTAGCACGGCCGACACAGCAGTATCTATGACGTATTTGTGCGCGTCTCCACCCTTAGTTGACGCTACTGCCATTAGTGCGGCAGCATCAATTGTCAGGGTGTGGGTTGTAAGATCAAGACGGACGAAAATTTCGTCTGGAGCTGGGGAGAGGGGTCGCTGAGGTTGATTGCTTCCTGCTGTTTTTTGAGACGGAGAAGATGGCTTGGGTTTGGAGGGCTCGCTGAAACTACTGCGAGGCGTTGCGAAAGGGTTGAGGAGGCTGATTGTGTTGTGTATTGGTGGGAGTGGGCGATAGTAGTTCGGACTTCCGGATCTGCTGCCCTCCTGTGGCTTTTCGCTCTCCCACAAGTTTTGCAGGGAGTCCTTGATACCTCCTTGGACAACCACAGGGAGAGCGCCAATTTGCGGATGCCGCAACTCGTAAGTTGCCGACTTATTCGTCTCGTAGGGTTCCATCAGCCTCTCTGAGATGGGGCAAAAGAAAAGTTGACAACCAAATTTGGCCTCTGAACCCGCGACTGCTGCAGCAGCCAACTGTGCGGCCTCAGGAGACGAAGCGGTGGGATCGACAAGCGCAATTTTCGCGGCCTCAGGACTGTTTGCAGCCGCTTCAAGAGCAGATAGAGCTGCAAGCTTGGAATGGATGCTCGCCACTTGAATTGCTGAGGTATCCTCAACGTGGGTGTCTGGGAACTCCCGGTGAGGCGGCGGCGTCTTCAATTCCAAATGAGCGACTGGAAGTGCTGGTGTCTCAGCCTTCGTTGGATGATGCCGACTAATCAGCACCTCATGTCTTGCCAGTTGTTGCTGCTCTCCCTCGGCGGGAGCGGGAGATTGCTGAAGCATGTACACAGGTTTGACAGGAGAGGTACCGAACACCATGTGTTGTCCGGCCAGTGACTTGTCTAGGTCTCGTTCCTTCGAACCACCATTGTGAAGCTGCAGGCTAAATGTCCTCTTTGCCTCTTGGTCCAGCTTGTTGTTTGCAGCGTTCCATAAGTGGATCAATTCAAAGAGAGGGGTGTAGTACGGAGCGTCAGGGGACTCGCTGCGAGTCCATTTGCCGTGTGGGATATAGAACTCTGGAGAGTAAGGCGACTTGCTGATCTTCTCCTTCGGGATGTGGGTCGGCGATGGTTGTGTCGGCTTATACGCTTGTTGAGATAGACGCAGGTTGGGATTATATCGAGGAAATATCGATCTCATGACCGGGGGACTACTGTTGTTGAGTGTCCCAATGAGTGTAGCGCTTTCAGACAGAGCCGGTGAGCCATGCGTCCTGGGATCAACTTTGGATGACGATGACGAGGCGCTCTTGGGAGAAAAAGTGCGGGAGGATAAAGTCGCATTCGATTGCGATCGATTTCTTCCAGAAGTAGAGGTACAGGAAGTCTCAACTGATTGCCTTTGTCGACCGCCATCAGCAGGAGCTATCGCTTGATACGTTTTGGTGTCTGTGGTATGAGCCTGCCCGGGCAACTGAATTTGTTCCGTTGGATCAGAGTTTATCTTGATGATGAGCTCGTGGAGTTCTCCGGGCGCCTTTGCACGCTCTGCCAATTCAACAGCTGGCTCCGGAGAGGCCGGGCTTTGTGCAATGATGGGCTGCTTTTTCGTTTTCTTCGGCGGAGCAGGAAACAGCTGAAACGACATGGTGAAGACAGTGCAAGGAGATGTAAATGAACGTTGTGTGATTAAAAGAATATTGGAAATCGATATTGTCTCGCAAGATCCAGCTTGCAGTAATTTGACAGAAGTAAAGCCTTCGCAAACGCGATATCAAAAAAGCAAGACTCAAGCAGAGGGAACGAAATAACCACCGTACTTAGCTTTAAGGAGGGAGACCGCTGGACGGCCGTCAAGAGATGGCGCCTGTGAAGGTCGTGTTCCTGCAGTTGAATGCAAGATGGACCAATGACCAATTTTCTGACGCGGACGCTGGTTGGCTGGCAATGTTGTCTGTAAGCGCCGACTTTGCTCATGCACAATTCGCACCGCGGGACTCGCCAGAAGAAGATGTGATTCAGCCGGACGAAAGCTCAACTTGCACGATTGGCTAACATGAGGTGTGGAGTCCGCCCAAGGGCAGACGGCTTCCTTTGCCGCGTGATGTCTGTACAGGCCCCCGGGCCCGGCATCGCACTCATTCAGACTCTTGGCCGGCTTGGTGGTTGACGGGTCGCGCAGGTGCTCACGAGCCGAAAGTCTTTGATAGAGTATGGTCCAATTTTAGACGACCTTATCATCGACTGTCCGAAGTGGATTTGTTCTTCCGACGTACCGACTGCCATGGTTGTAAGCACGCGCTTGATCACTCCCTGTCTCAAAGGCTCCAGCGCTGAGGGATCAAGTCGAACAAATCTCACAAGACTGGAGCCAGGCTTTATTTAGACATGATGCTCACTAGCTGCCAGCAAGTGAGTGTCTGCAGGTCAGATAATGCCGCGTTGTGAGCCAACAAGGTGGAACGCGGGGGTAGCCCAGAGCATGGAGATATGATGGGACAAGCAGACAAAAGATGAGACCCGATAGCGATCATTGAAGAGACCGCGCCCGTTACTGACTCTCGATTAGTCTGTAGCGAAAATGATAAACCGTCAAGGTCAGCGATGGATTAAAATGGGAAGGGGAAGAGAAGGAGCCGCAGGACGAACCTGGCCACAAATAGGGTGTGAGGGCTTATCGATAGCCCCGCGCACCATGAAAAAGTTGGCCCATGACGCACGTCGAAAGCGCATCACCACGACCGCTCATCACTCGCGACACCATGCCCACAGAACTCGAAGAGGTAAGCCTGGTCGACTTGTAGTCGCAAGAGTGTCCTGACATTCTCCAGCTCGTGGAGTTCCTCCACCATGGCAACTCCCAGATTCGTCAGATTGGTATTCCCCACCTCAACACACGCAATGCGCCGGCTCCTCTACAGCACCATCCTGACTCGATCCACCACCAGCGGCGGAGAACTTGGTTGGGTTCTCGACGGCCCAGCCCTCCCTCTTCAAGCGAAACCAATTGGAACCCATAAAAGACCTGAAACTGCTCATTAAAGACTACACGGTACGAAATCGCCTTGCGAATTGGTCGCCCACGCATATGCTAAGATGGAAACGGACAGGCCATAGCCAAAAATGCCATTACAATGCTTATCAACCTTACCGACGACGAGGAGGTCCGCGAAAATTTGGCAAAAGACGACGCCTTCCTCGAGGCGCTACTGCTGCGCATAACCGTACGCCGGTGCTTGAGCATCTTTCCCACACGATCACAAATCTGACGCATACTCTAGAGCTCAAAGGAGCCCAACGCGAATGAGCTGGCTATGCTGCTTGCCAACCTCGGAAAGTCGGATTCTATAAAGCGGGTGTTGACCATGGAGCGAGCTGTCCCCAAAGAGCTGTCGACGTCCAAGGTAGCCATGGATCAGCTTATGGATTGCTTCGTCAAGGGTGCCGAAGGCCGCTACAACAAGCATGCTGACTACGACTACCTCTCCTACCTTTTTGCCGACATCGCCAAGGTACATACGCTGTCGAGACAAGAGAATGTTACTTGAGGTTAACGACTTGAGCAGCACCCCGAGGGCCGCACATATCTCACCACGCCACAACCGTACGACGCATCGATTATTCCAATCACCAAGCTCATCGTCTTCACCGAACACAAGTCGGCCATCCGGCGGCGTGGCGTGGCATCTACAATCAAGAACACATGCTTCAACGTCGAGGCGCATCCGGCGCTGATGGACACGGACAAGGTCAACCTGCTGCCATACCTCCTACTGCCGTTGATGGGCAATGAGGAGTACGCCGACGAAGACACAGACGGCATGCTAGACGAGGTGCAGCTGCTGCCCCCTGACAAGGCACGCGACTCGCAAAACGACATTATGCGCATTCACCTTGACACGCTGCTGTTGCTGACGACGACGCGGGAGGCGCGCGATGAGATGCGCAAGATCAAGGTGTACCCGATTATTCGCGAGTGCCACTTACAGGTCGAGGACGACGAAGTGCGCGAGGGCTGTGACAGGATTGTGCAGATGCTCATGCGCAAGGAGGAGGGCGAGGAGGAGGACATTCCCGAGGGCGCGCCGAAATCGAGAGTCCAAGAAATAGAGGAGGATGAAGAGGAGCAGGTAACGCAGATTCTGTAAAAGGATTGACGCTTCGTAGCAAAAGAAGAACATAGGGGGTCGCAAAAGAAATGTCAACATCAAGGCAGGGCCAAAGTGCCAGAATGCTCCCTTTCAAAACTCGAATGACCAAGTCTTTGGGCGGTAAGGCAATCACATGCTCCCTAAACACGCATGTCTCAAGGTAGCGATTAAGATCACGTCAAATGGAAGTGGCTGATAAGCACCAAAGTCTGTATTACCTTGTGGAACGCGCGTTGGGTATCTTTAGCTAAAAATGCTCTGCCATTTCATAAATCCACCGCACTTGCCCTCCTTGCTCACAAACAAAGTTCGAGCGATTGTTCACCTTGAAAGACATGATCTTCAAGACATCCATCGAGGACATGGCCAGCCAATGGCGGTCACCTGGCGTTGCGCACTCTCCCAACAGATGCCACGTCTCAAAGCGGACGTAGCGGACTCGATCATTTCCTGGATGGTAACCAAGTGTGACGGCGTAGTCCGTGTGGCAAAAGTCGCAACATTGAAGAGGAAAAGCGCGACTGTTCCCCTCCGTTGGCCAAGCGCTGGGGTTGGTGATGGGCTCGCTGATCCGACGGCAAAGGAGGCTTATGACTCCGAATTCTGTCACGCGGTGTTGGCAAAGTTGAATTGGAAACAAAGAATCCAGTGAGAGAACGAGATCAGGCATGTGGCCACATAATACATATTCGCCTTTGAGGTAAAGTTGCCCGCGTATGATCTTTGGTTGCCACTTTTGCCGCAGTCTGAATTGGTCTGGGCGCTCGAGACATGCAGGAGGCGAAAGTTCGTATGGTTTGCTCAAGGCGTCAAGTGGGAGCCCATGTTCTTTTCCCCATCGCCGTCGGTTCATGAGAAGTTGGACATGGCTGAATTTCAACCAACGGGTGCCCAGTTTGACCGATCCTTGTGTATTTCCGCACTCCAAATGAGGTTGGTGAACATATTGATCCGGAGGGAATGATTTGTCGGTGAGGCCAAATGGATGGAAGTAGTAGCAGTTGTGGCAGAGAACTCCATTTGGCCAATGTTTCTGACGCGCCAGAGCCCATCTTTTCTGGTCTGCTCTTGTCCAAGGGCCCGCAACGGTTTTATTTCGAAGGTTCCAACAGGTGAGCCGGAAGCGTCTGCCATCCTCGGGCGGCAGCTCGCTGTGGATAATTTGAACAAGTTCCGTGGGAAGCGAATGAATTGTAGTAGTCCTCATGTCGTCCAGCAACTCCGGCGAGACTACTATCAAGAGTAAGCCTTGCACGCTTCGAATTCTGTGTTGCGACAAGACCAGGGGTACAGGAGGCCAGAGACAAGGAGCAGTCAAGCGGCTGCATCTTGGACCCTACCGTATCTTCCAAAAGGTCTTTAAGAGAGACGGAGCTACAATGGACCAAAGAGCTGCCTGTCAACAAAGAGGCTTTGTTGTACCATTGCGGTCTTACCGGCGCGGCTCGAGCACGAATTCAGATTCGATCAGTTTTCAAGCTCCGCATTCGTCCAGTCTTTTGGAGTCGGCAAGCCTAAGGGCTGAGAGACACTGAGTGAGTCTCATGTTAGCATGAAGTAACCACCACTATTTGGTGGAAGGCGTGTTGGAGCGCGAATGGGTTGTGAGAAGCATCTTTCTCACAAGGCCAAAGAAATGAGTGAGACTGCAGCAAATCTGTTTGTCCTGGGAATGAATGATCGAATCTATGATGTGCAGAATGATGGAAGAGGTTGGAGGATGCAGACGATGACTCTCGGTAAGGATGGGAAGAGACGGGAGTGACTTCGTGATTTGGACGCGCTGCGCTCGGGCCAGCCCTTACCTCATGCCACCCAGACCTGACGGGCGTCGCTGGCAGCGCCTTCTCTTCGAATACTATCAACGCCCACACGAATGCGCCGCGCGACATCGACATCACGCGCGCACCGCTCCCACTTGCCTAACTGCGCGTCTCATTGATGGGCATCATGGCTGCCACGCGGTGCTCTCCCACCTTCTCAAGAATCTCTTCTGCTCTACCGCTTGCGCCGCCATTACGATTCGCCTCGCCGCTTCCTCTCTGCTTTATCCGCAGCAACCACTCCCACAGATTTTCTTCCTTCGACGAGCCCGATGTACCCCATGGGACCCAGCAGCAGTGGAAGATGCCGGGCCGTCAAAAACCAGCCCTGTCTATAGCTGAAGTCAAGGCCGACCTTGCTGAGACGGAATGGACAATAAGCCCAAATCTGGCCGGGATACAGCGTAGATACGTCTTCAGAAATTTCGAAGACGCCTTCGAATACATGAAATTGGTTGTGAAACGGTGCAGAGGGGCCGCCAGGCATTGGCCAATGTCCTCTAACTGGGGCAATCGCCTTTTCATGCGGTGGTCCTCTTACAACAACACGTGCATCACCAGGACCGACATGCAGTTGTCGCGCTTCTGCGACCGCCTTTACGACGAGAAATTCGCGGCGCAGGTGTCGGAGCCCGAGAGTCCTTCGATGCAAATACCTGACGACTTGGATTGGGCGGACGATCGACAAATCCTGTACGGAAAGGACGCTTTTTACGGCACAAAAGACCAATTATCCTTGTGGGACTGGCTCCCACACGTGAAGTCGACCGCTCAAAAAGAGAATGCGTATCCTCTCTGGGGTATATCACACAACCGGCTCGTCTGGACAAGCCTGTTATGGGACGGCAAGACAGGTACTCCCAAGGCCATGACGCGGGAAGACAAAAGCAGGTGGAGACCAGGAGCGCCGATCCGGAAGATTAAAGGGACCCATTACTGGCTGTCTAACTTGGCAGATCACGCCAGTCAGAGATGGATGCCAAACTCATGGGTCGAAAAGTCTGAAGATCCAAAACAACTGCCACTCCGCTTCTCCATGGCCAGAAGCAATGAGTCTTTGAAGAGAAAAAGGGAGAAAGAAGAAGAAAAAGAAGAGCCATCGCAGGACGGCAATCTGCAACCCAAGGGGCCAAGGCCACGGACTAGGAATGTCCGAATCTACGTGGATTGAAGGAACCGCCCCTTTTCTGAAACAAACGAGCCAAAGTCTGCAGGTTGCCGGATCTTCAACCTAAATGGCTATGTAAGAGAGCACAAAGCTGTGAGGCTGAAAGATTCAAATCACAGACATTTCGATCTGTATTATCTTGTAGTCCCCAGTTAGTCGGGACACTGATCATCTCAGCCAGTCGCCATGGACTACGACCTGGAAGATGCGCTTGGGGATGACAAGATCCGTTTGCCAAATCATTTGGCCAGGCATATCGTGCATCACACAGTATAGCCGCACCGGGAGTCATCAAAAATATGTGGCGCAGCATTGTGACAGCCGCAAAAAGGTTTGGCAGAGAATCTGGCAAAGTAGCTGGGACAAAGGAAAAATAATGATACAGCTCAACCGTCCACAGGCCACTGGAGTATGGAAAAGTGTGGCATGAATAACAACAAAAAAGAATTAGCAAAGCGGGGGGTATATTTCGCAAGGAGAACCCCATAGAAAAAATTATAAAGAGTCCCAGAAGCCCAATTTCGTCACAATACAGCCCATTTATCCACGAGTGTTTCCTGAAAACGCAGCATCGACATTAAACATAACGACATGAAAAAGCGTGAGAGCATTGCCGGTCTACTCGTCGTCCAGAATGGAACTGGCCAGCGGGCCGAAGAACGGGACTTCGCACCTATCCAAAGTCTCGGCTGTATCATGAAGTTAGCCGTCTTCCTGTTGACGGACGAGGAAATCGTCCCAAAGGCCGCACTCACCGTCCCTATATGCCCGAACCGTGAGCCATGCCATGAGCGCCAAATCTCCCACCAGCAATATGTACGAGATGGTAGCCGTCCACGAGAAGATGACGTGCAGGACAAACGCAAACGAAAACACCAGAGCGCTCTGCCACGCGTGGAAGCGCACATAGTCGCTGCGGTGCTCGAGGACGAGCAGCAGAACCGCACCGGCCGGCGGCAGCAGCACGTACGCCGCGCATGCTTCGAAGTCCATCCGCCAGCCCAAGCGCGTCTCAAACATGTCGACCTCCTCGCGCCGGCCGAAGCGCTGGCCCCATCCGCCGCCGGGCGATCCCCATCCGCGCTCCACGTCTACGCTGCCCCGTTGCTGATCTTGCTGCTGCTGTTGTTGTTGTGCGGCGTTGGGGTTGTCGAAGTAGCCCGATGTCGTATTGTTGTAGTGGACGCCGGCGGTGGGCGGTGTGGTGACGCTGGGGGACGTGACGCCATTGGTGCCAGTGCGTGGACCGGGCTTGGGACGCGTCTGTTGCGACGAGGTGCGTGGAGACGAGTAGGCGGGCGACCGGACGCGCAGAGGTGGTGACAGCGCGCGCGCTGTCTCGGGCGCCGCATCTTGGTAGGGAGCAAAGTTGGTTGCCATGGCTGGCGGTCTTCTCAAGTCGAGTTTGTGGTGTTGTAGATATGTACAGGCGAGCGGCCGGAGTAATGGGTGTCGCTTATCGCGTCAAGGTCGCAGGCGGTGACTGCTTGTCGAAACGGCTGTGTCGGAGGACAGAGCAGTGGAGTAAAGGGCGCAAATGAAGGTGAAACATGAAAATGGTTTGAGGATGGCCTGGTAGTGCATGTAACGTAGTGCAGGCGGTGAGGCCGGGGAAAAGGGTCAAGGAACCGGAACGTCTATCGTAGGGCTGACCAGGCCTGAGCTCCTGGGAGCTTGGGCCACCCGTGTGCTCAGATGGGGTACTACCATTATTGCACGCTATTGATTTTTGCGATTTGCAAGGGGTCTCTGTTGCTTTGTTTAGTGAGTTATTGAATAGCTCCTATCCTCATTTCTTCTTGCTGACACTATCGGCATCCAGAGCAATATCTTCCACCCGTACTAGGCCATCTCCCATTCCAGCAGCAGCCCAACCGGCATACTTGATGTTGGGATTCCAAGCCAATTGAGTGATTCCCGTTTCTTGTTCGTAAATCGTATTGTAGACAACACCCTCGTACTGGTTCGGCAGTCCCGCTTCCACCCAGAGTTTGTAAACCTCGGCTCTGAATCCCTCCAGCATCCTGCTCAGGGGCCCTCGATGATTGATCTTTTCTGGCCTTGCTTGATCAATCTCAGCAGGAGGCCTTTTGTTTTCGCCACGCGAGAAGGCTTTCGTCGATGCCTCTGTCACAATTCCATTCTCGTCTACGGCACGCCTCCATTCGTGCATGAACCAGGTCTGGTGCCACATTTCCGCCTTAGCAATGAGCACCTTGCGCATGATGTTGGTCGAAAGAGCCATGCCGTCTGCACACGCGACCAGCACAAAAGGATGCACTGGACTTGCTGACAGATCCAAGATGTTGCTATTCGCCCGGCCGACACTCATGTTGACGTGGAAGCGACGGGCCGAGAGGGCGAGAACTGTATAGTTTTCGTCGCAGGTCAGGAAGCATTGGGATACCTCGTGCCATTGGAGGGGTGCACTCCCAGTGCGCGACCTTTGGGAGAAAAGGGTATCTTGAAGCGGAGCGCGGAGATCGATCATTCGAAGGTAGCCATCCATGCTGCTCGTAGCTATTACGTATGGGTGCGAAGGGTAGGCGCTGGCGATAGACAGGATGTAGCTGCTGTGAACTGAGTGGTAGAACCAAGGACGAGGCGTGTCCACGATGTCCGAAGCGCGCACAGACTCTGAAATGTCCCAAACGGCAACGCTCCCGCTGGCGCAGCTGACTGCGATCTGATTAATGGAGAGCCATGTTACTGACGTACAAACAGTATCTGGTGGCCTGGATTCAAAGGCCGCCTGGGCGATGTAGATGTATTGAGTGGATGGGCTTGAGGGATACTTGATGTCCAAGACTCTGACTTTGCCATCTCCCCAGATTCCCGCGAGAAGTCCAAGACTGATCTCGCTTTCGTTTGTAGACCGTCTTCGTGGGAGCGGACACCACTTGAGCATTCTAACCGGACCCCAGTCCATGCAAATGACCAGCTCTTTTCTTGGCGGAGTACCAAAGTCCATTCTGTCGCCTTTACCCAATTCCTCCTTTGTTGCAAAACCCCAGATCTGGATGGAGGCAGGTGAGGGTTCAAGGGGATTGAATGCCGGAGCGCTGTGAGGTTCTGTAAACTTCGGAAAACTTGGTCGTTGCAATGCAGCAATAGCTAGCCGTTGAGTGCCGTCGAGCCAAGGAACCCATTCAAGGCATTGGATCTTTTTGCACAAGTTCAGTGTCCACGCTGATCTGTTCTTTTTGCTGGATGATTTGGGATCCCAAAACTGTCCCACGTTCACAGCTTCGTCTGGCTTCAGTGTATGCAGTTTTGGCTTGTTGATGGAACCAAAGAGTACGCTTCGTTCTGGCCCATCCGTTTGTGGCATGTACTTCCCGGCCTCATTGGCGGAAAGCTGCTTGGTTTTCTGCTTGAATTTGAAGGCGAAGATGCCACCTTGGTCATGGTACCATTCCCAGCCCTTCGTAGCTTCATGTTGGCGCCGTTCGTCAGTGTAATAGTGGTTGTAGGCAAAGCCGCCTTCGCCTTTGTGCACTTTGCGTGTTGGCAAAGTTGGCAAGTCATGCCATTTGTCCCGGGCCTCAATTGCTGGCCAGACATCCTCTTCGGCAGGTCCAAAGAGATTCATGAAGCGCGTGTCTTTTCCGGTGTTGTGATACATCTCAGGAACTCCCCGAGACGATAGTCTGCGCTCAGTATCTTCTGCTTGGTTACTTTTTCCAGCGAAGGAGGCAAAGCTTCCGGTTTTGAATGCAGACTTTTCCGCGCGCTCTACGTGGCCAGGCTTGAACCTTTTCTTTCCCTGCATTTTGGCCTTGGGTCTTCGGCGAGGCGCTCCAACTACCGCGCCGACGAGCTCTTCGTCGTCACTGAGCATCATCACAACATTATCGTCGTCTTCTTCTTCTGGAGCAGAGCCATCCGAACTCTCGGCAACAGAAGCGTCCTCGTCATCGTCTTCTTCTGCAGCGTCGCCTTCTCCAGCGCCATCAAACTCACCATCCGCGTCCGAGTCGCCATTTTCCTCTGGCGCCTCACTGCTGGTAGGATCGTCGTCGTCAATGTCTAGTCCTTCAAAGGCATCGTTGGTGTAGCGTTTCACTGGGCGGGCCCTTCCCGATGTGCGACGGGAGGCCATGCTGCAGTGAGGTGAACAATATGATAGTCGATTGGTCCGGGGCGGTGGAGTGAGAGTGGAAACAATGACATGGGCCGTGGTTGGCGGATGGTTTGATTTGGGTCGTGGTTGGAGAGAAATGGACCGAGCGCCGACGTGAATGCCTGCCTGCCGCGTTGTGCAGCCGAGATGCCATCATCGCGCCCAACTTCAAAGCCCACATCATCAAACACTTCTCGCAAGCAGATCCTCAACACCTCCACCACCCTTCTATTCCGGCGCCGTTTCTATGCCGATTTAAAGCCTTTCACGATCCTCCTCGCTCCATCCTCCGCCGCCACACCTCTTCGCCATGGCATCTGTGCCTCACCACCCCGCGTCTCAGCGGAGATCGTCACAGCGCGAACCGGGCTCTTCCTCCGACGCCACTGTGGCACCCGTCGACCATGAAGCCTTCTCAACCACGTCCGTTGACTCCGATACAATCCTCTTCAATAGCGCGCACCAGACTCTCAGGCACGAAGCTCCAACGCCCCAGGTGGAGGCAGCTTCGACTGCAACGCCATCCCACCAGCAAAGTCAGGCCGCCGAAGAGGACGACACGCGGAGATGTTGGATATGCTTCAACGACGAGAGTGAAGATGCACCTGGGTCTTCTGCCTGGAGGAGTCCTTGTCCTTGCGCCCTTGTTGCTCACGAAGATTGCTTGCTCGACTGGGTCGCGAGCCAAGAGGCTCCAAACGCACGACGGCAGGCCGGGTCAGGAAGCAAGATAACGTGCCCCCAGTGCAAGAACGAGATTCACCTCAAGAGGCCTCGAAGCTTGGTGGTGGAGGGAGTGAGGGCAGTAGAGAAATTCACCGGGTACTTCGTTCTCCCGGGCACTGTGAGCGTCTTGGGCTACACGGTTTGGCAAGCATGCTTCATGCATGGCGTGAGCACGGTCTACGCAGTTTTTGGCCTGAGAGACGGATACAGGATATTGGCGCCACTTCACCAGCATCCCGTCATGACTGCCAGGAACGACTCTGTGGCCTTGACGGCAATATCGCGCTTTTTACAACACGCGCGGCTGCATTTTGGTCTTACAACCATACCTCCCATCCTGATCGCCTCGCGTCTTTCAATCGCCGACTCAATCCTCCCTATTCTGCCCGTCATTTTTCTTGCATCTTACGGCCCAGAGGACTTTCTGGACTTTAACCAGGGACGCTGGCCTCCGAGCGCATCTCTCTGCTTCTCTCTTCTCCCTTACATACGCGCCGCCTACAACACATATATGGAAAAGGCCTGGGGGAAGAAGCAACGCCAATGGCTAAAGGAGATGCAGCCGCGGGCAGGGGAGACGGAAGATGCGCAGGCTGTGGACGACCTCCACGACGCAGATCCTCTGGACCAAGGCGGCGACATCCTTGATCTTGAACTCGACGTGCGCATCGATATCGGCGACGACGAGGATGACGACGATGGAGACGAACACTTTCATGACGACTTTCACGTCCTTCCTGGCGAGCCCAGAGGCCCCAACGATGTCCATCCATTTGAAGCTCCGCCTCTCGCGGACAACGATCCCGCCGCCCATGCAGCAGCAGCTGGTGCTCAGGCGCAAGGTCCCGGCCAAGGTGCGCAACAGCAGCAGCAACCAAACGCACAACCGCGCCCTCGCGCGCGCCCGGCCCGAGAACGCAATCTCATCTGGCAGGGGACCAATCTGGCCGACACGGTCCTTGGAGCTCTGGTGTTTCCCTCGATTGCCGCGGCCGTTGGTGAGCTGCTTCGACTAGGGCTTCCAAAGAGTTGGACGACGCCGCCGCCAGCTAGATTGACCCAAGCGCCGACGGGCTTTCTGCAACACCGGTGGGCACGCAGCTTGGTGGGTGGTTGCTTGTTTGTCGCTGTCAAGGACGCAGTCATGCTGTATGTCCGTTGGCGGATGGCGCAGAGCCACCGTCGGAGAAAGGTCTTGGATTACGACAAGAAGAAGGGCAGGGTAGTGGAGGTGTAGACTGCAATCAGATACTTGGTTCGGTGGTCCTGTTCTACATTGAGTTGCAGGGCATTCGATCCAGCAGTCAGGGCTTCAAGGTTCATTCTATTTGATCAAACCAGTTTCGCGAGCAGCACTTTTTGTGCGGCTTGGGATGGAGGCATGAGGCTCACGTAGTCCATTCTACTTCAACGAGAGATAATTGCAGTCTCCAAAGCATTTGATCTGGCTGGAAAGCCTTGATATTATCTGCGTGGATGTCTTTATCAAGTGAATCGTATGCTATTATCCGAATGCCCCGAACCCATGTCAAAGGCACACACACACCCAAGCAAGGAGTGTTGCAACGGAACGCGCGCGTGGTCTTACGGCGTCAAGCGTCCTTCCTGCCGTGCTCCTCGTGCTGCAAACAACAGTGCACCCGCTGCGCGCTGCGCGCTCATATGCAAGTCAGCATCCTACCATGTTTGAAGTTGCAATGATGTGGGTCCCTTGACTCGATGAAGAAAGGGGGCACGTCCGCTTGGCGCTACCTCCAGACGAGCCAAATGACCAGGGGGCAGGAATGCTCGAAGGGGTAAGTTGTGTTGTATTTCTAACAGACATGAATCCAATGACTCCATGGGTATTTTTCATTCCCGCTCTCCTTAAACGCCGTACCATGCAAAAGCCGTCTCCACCGTGCCATCATTTCGGGAAAATGGTCTGTGGCGGGTTGGCCACGCCGTGACAGTAACAGCCAGAATCGCGACACCCTGTAGGATGCGAGGGGTCATATTTTGGGTACCCCAAATCCTCGTCGCTGTCCGTCTCATCGTCCGGCTCGTCGGCCGCGGCAAGCTCACTTTCTTTGACAGCCTGGTCTGCCTGTTTCTCCTCACTGACGCCGCCAAAGGCCTTTTTAAAACCTCCCTTGGCAGGAGCAGGTGCGGGTACATCGGGGGTAGGCTTCTGTTGCTGCTGCTGCTGTTGCTGCTGCTGCTGCTGCTGCTGCGATGGCTCCTCTGCAGGGGCGGGGGCGGCGGGCTTCCCAAAGGCGCTCTTGAAGCCGCCCTTTTTGAACCCACCCTTCTTGCTGGGCGGCAGGTCCATCTTGACGGGGTCCATGGTGATGAGGCCGGCCTCTTCGTCGGCTTTGCGTTCGGCGCGTCGCGCCTTCTCGGCGGCCTGCGGGTTCTTGGACATTTCCTTCATGTCTTTGAGACGCTGTTTTGACGCGTTAGGAAGGCGGAGAAAGATGGGGGGCGTTTGATTTCATCGTTCGTGGAATTGATGGGATGATTTTGCAAAGAGAACAGGCCTTTCCTTTTTGTGTTGATGGTCGTATGATGATATGTGCGCTTCAAACTCATTATGGCGCTTGTAGCCTTTGTTGCACAATTCGCCTGTTGGCATCAATGTCAGCGCTGATTGCTTTGGAATCAATGGGACATCATTACAGAAGAAGTTTTTGGCGGCTTCGCGCGCGCTATCCGTCTGGTTGACAGACGTCAGTTTTGAGGTTTCCATTTGCGGCATTGAGAGCACATGAGCAAAGCGGAGCTGCTCACCAGAGGCGCGGGGTTGGTAAAGGCGCGCTGAAACCAATTAGCATTCTATTTATTACATGTTTGGCAGGTGGACAAACAGGAGGCATCTTTGGCCAATCTTTGACAACCCAAGCGGGGCGTGCTCGAGCTAGTGACGAGTAGAGAATGATGCGATGTTGGTTGCTAGGTTTGGCGGGCCCTGACGAAAGAGACGGGACGGCACGGCAGCCCGGCGTCTGGCGTCCGGGCCGAGGAGCATCGGGTCCGTGCGTTCGGCCGATGAGCGCATCAGACGGCGCCGAATTCCGCTGACATCAGGATCCCAGAGAGACCCAGACACCTTATTTCCCCGGATTCTCAACCACACCTGGCCGTTTTGCTCCACAACTCTTACCATGGGTCCTCCGGCTCCTGATGCCGTATCCGAAGTCTTTAGCCTACTCGAACTTGATCCTGCACCCGTCGACGACGATTTCCGCTCCACCAGAGACGGCCGACCATCATCGTCATGGTCCGCCAAAGTGCCAGCGCCTTCGCGCATGAGTTCGTTGGGGCTCAGTGGACATAGTCCTGTCTTTTACTGTATGTCCCGGCTGCCGTTTGCGCCATCTTTTCGCTATTCGTCCGAATGTTTCCGTCTTCAATTCAATTCATGGTTTCAATCCTTTGTCGAAGCACATGGCAAATCTAGGGAGAGCCCCCATGGCGAATGTTCAAGCTCGTAGTCTCTAGACTACGGCAACTCCCAGTGCAACGTCGATCTTCCAATCATCTTCTCCGATCCCATGCTAACCAAGCGACCAGTAACTCGTATACAAAAATACTCGTCCTACGCCTTCACCCTCTTCGCCGCCGCCCACATAACCAACACCTCCCTCATCCCGCTAACAACGCGATCCCTCCCCGCCTCGGACACGTACCTACTCCTCACGCGGCCCTACTACCAAGACTTCCCCTTCGAGCAACTCCTCGTCATTGCACCTCTCGCCCTCCACGTCTTCTCCGGCCTCGCGCTTCGGCTCTACCGCCGGCGGCAAACGGTGCGCCGCTATGCGGGCGAGGCATCGACGCTCTCAGAACGTCGCCGCGTGCCCTGGCCGCACGTGAGCGGTGTATCTGCGCTCGGCTTCGCCAGCACGGCGCTCGTCTCCGGCCACGCGCTCGTCAACCGCGGCGTCCCGCTGTGGGTCGAGGGCAGCAGCGCGGGAATCGGGCTCGAGTACGTGAGCCACGGCTTCGCGCGGTATCCGGCGCTGTCGTTTGTCGGGTTCGGTGCGCTCGTGGCTGTGACCGTCTGGCACGGGGTGTGGGGCGCTGCGAAGTGGAATGGGTGGACGCCGGAGCAGCTGGTGCGCGCGGGCTACGAGGGAGAGATGAGGCGCAAGAGGAGGTGGTACGTCATCAACGGCATTGCGGCGGCGCTCGCGGGCCTGTGGATGTGGGGAGGTTTGGGAGTTGTGGGACAGGGTGGTCCGGCGACGGGATGGGTTGCCAGGGACTATGACAACCTGTTCAAGAGCATACCGGTCGTGGGACAGTGGTTGTAGAAGGTGGATTGGCGGGCCATGCCCAGACAAGAGCACTGGCGAGGAAGAAGACTCAATTCATGAAACAGGGGGGAGATGTTGCTTAGCGGCGCGTTTTCACGGATGGCATTGATGGCGCGTTGGACGGGACGAATTGCTTGATGACAGCACGGGACATGATGTTTGGCGTTTGTTCAGCACGATGCGTACTTAGCAAGGTATTTCCCTTTGATACCTCTACCACCTCTAGATGATACAGACATGGCAGAATACTGGCAGCAGTGACCAATAAACTTTCCCAGTGTTCAAGGTCTACCAACACTGCTGCCAAACCAGCAACAGAGAAGCCAGGAGCATGTTGGAATGACACACGTGCCGCCACAAACCAACCACACAATCGTCGCCTGGCCTCTCTCTCTCTCTCCCCTTTCTCTCACACCGAAATTTCACTCATCTCTCAATCTACTAGAATCTCCAGTACTCGCACAGGCTAGAGCCACTTCATCCTGACGTTGACCCGGCCTCTGCATGCTCGTCGCAAGATGTCACCGCATTTGCGATTCTCTCACGCCTTTCCTCCCCCTCTCCCTCCCTAATTCCACCTCCACCTTGCCAGGGCATTGAGCGGAGGCAACCTAAGTCCAAGGAAGGATGGTGCCTAAACGTAACCCCCATCCTTGTCCCCTGACTGGAGTGAGTCGTCGTCGACACTGTCACGAAACTCATTTTGCGTGTCCCGCCGCTCATTGTCTCTTGTCGTTCCGCTCCGAAAGCAGTCCAGAAAGACACACACACACACAGAGAGAGAGAGAGAGAGAGAGACGCGCGAATGAACATTGAACTCGTTCGATGATGACGACCAAGGCCAGCCAGCGAGCCAGCCAGCCAGCCCCACTCAGTCACTGCCTCGGAAGAAGAAGAGGCGAGAAGAAGAAAGGCAAAAACGAACAAAGCTACCTACCTACCTACCTACCTACCTACCTACCGATCCGACCGACCGACCCGACGGCGCCAACGAGTGGTCCATCCACAGCGCGTGCAGGGCGTCAACCAGGGCAGTCTCATCAGACTCCCCCCGATCCCACCGACCCGTACGACCACCACGTCCAAACAGCCATGGTACTGACTCTCGGACGGTGTACGTTCTCTTTTCATTTTCCGCCATCACAGGTAGAGCCTTCAGAGCACCGCAGGACCTGCTTGCTTACCGGCCAGCGAGCCTGACTTCTACTTCAGAGCTAGTTCCGTTGTTGGCGGGTTCGTTTGGACTGAACTTCTTCAACAGGCGCAAGGGTTGGGTAGGCAGGCAGGCAGGCAGGCAGGCAGGTAGGTGAGGGAGCAAGCGGCAAAGCTGTTCGGACAGGAGCGGGTTCTCCACATCGCACTGGATGTTGCAAAGTGAGAGTGAGTTGAAGGAACACGACTGACGCAGGCGACTGATCGAGTTGACGGATCGCGAGAGGAAAGGATGGAGGCAAGTAGACAATCAAGGGAAGCGAGACCAAAGTCCATTTTGTGTACCAGTGCACACCACGCGACGGCAACCGAGAGGAGCAAAGCAGCAAGTAGAGGGTGCTTTGGATAGAGTGGAAGACATGTGAGCCGTTGCATTTGCCTGAAACCCCCCCATAACCCGTCACCAACCACCGCCAGCCAGCGCTAATCAGTAACAACAGAGAGACCAGGAGATGAAAAACCAGAAAAACATGCAAAGATGAAAAAGGCAGGAGAGATTCAATCCATTGATACCCCACCTGTCGACTCCCCTTGGACTCTCTAGCTCAAAGCAAAGAGCAAGAGAGCTGCCACGGAGAAGCTCAGCCGTGGCACATGGCACTCCTTTTCCTTTCCGCATCAAAGCTAGTGTCGAGGTGTAGTATAGCTAACCCTGATGGCATCTCTGCGCAAAGTTGAACCCACCCTAGTCCGCTTCATAGCATTAAAACTCATCATTGGCCTTTCAAAAAGAGATTCGACCGCATCCCGGTCCACACGCAATCGGAGGCAAGCAAGCCAGCAAGCACCTCCGGACACCCGCCTTGCAAAAGCAAAGGAAAGGACTGCAGATACCGAGTATTGTTTGTCGAACGACGACTAGAATGACCTGTGTAGGATGGTCGAGGCGCCCCAGCAAGAAACACGAGATTGTTCTGCGGGTGATTCAAGGGACAGGAACAAGGTCATTGAAGGAGCGTGCGAGAGGACCACGAAGTCGCTTAGTCCGAGGCCTCATCCTCCTCGTCGGCGCCCTTCTGCACGTTAGCCAAAGACGTTAGACGGTGTCCGCGCGCTTAAAAGAGGAAGAAGTCCAATCGTTCGTGGGGAACATACAGCAGCGTAGGCGGCCTTCTCGTCCTCGTAACGCTTCTTGTCGTTTGCGGCCTTGGCCTCGTAGGGCTGGCGTTGCTTTTCGCTGAGAGCCTTCCACTTCTCTCCCAGGAGCTTGCCAACCTCGCCTAGATGGATGCGTTAGCAACGAAGCTCGTCTGGAGGTGGTTGAGCGCGACGTACCGAACTTGATGCCGGGGTTGTCCTCGCGCACCTTCTCGCGCTGCTCGTTGGCGAAGAACATGTAGGCAGAGAGACCACGCTTGGGCGCGTTGGGGTCTGGAGAGATGTTAGCTGCAGCTGGGAAGGCGATGCGCAGTGTTGCTTACCCTTCTTCTTCTTGCCGCCGTCAGCCTTGGAGGCCTTGGCCTTGCGGGGTGCGGACTTTTCCTTGGGCATGGTTGCGGGTGTGGTGAAAGAAGGTCTGGAGGCGCGATTGTTAGAGTGGTTGCGGGTAGCGAGGCGCGCAGAGGGAGCGGACAGGGTGTGGCAGAGGACGAGAAATGGTCGCGCGACGCAACGCGCGTGTCAAACAAAGTGCAAAGCGAAGGGGAGGGTCGGTGGAAGGTTCGCGACCGACGCAGAAAAAAAGGCAGCAGTGAAAACAGAGTGGTGAGGTGCAAAGCGCGTTGTTGACAGTGCTGTCGGCGCCGAGCTCTGGAGGGTGGTGGGCGGCGGGCGCAGGCGCAGGCGCGGTCGCAGAAGCACAACAACAGGAAACGAGGAGCAGTCGGTCGTAGAGGGGATGGAAAGGACTTACTTGACGGATTGGATCGGAAATGAAGTCGTTGAGAGAGGGCTGTTCGTAGACGCTGGGGTTAGCTTTTTGGTGCGGTGGATGAGAGTTGATGGCTCTCTGAAGCGGCGTTGGCAGAGGAGGAAGTGACGAAATCAAGGCAAAAGAGAGTGGAATGAAGCAGTAGTCGCGTGGAAATGCGAGAAAAACGCGTGAATTGGAAGGGTGGTGGGTGGTCGAGCTGGGGTGCCAGTACGGCAGCTTGCAATAGGCGATACTTACTCAGGCGTGTCTGGTGGGCGGGCGAAGATTTGTATGAGGGAGAGCTCGCAGTATGAGAGAGGTGAGCAGCTCTACGAGAGAGGTGGGAACGCTGGGGGCGCACGGCTGGTTTTGGGAGCCGGCGGCCCTGCCGTAATCTGGCTGAGGGCCCGTCACGTGACTCGCCCACCACCACCAGGGCACCTGCCCACCCACCTACCTACCAGTCAAGCGCCGGCCAGCCAGTCTACTCCTAAGCTTCAATTGAGTCTCCCCGTTGGCCATCGTCATCCTCCTCACCTCTCCACCTCAGTCTCTTGCGACATGACACACTGCAAATGCCAGCCCCGCCCACCCAACTGACTACTGTCGTCACTGCGCCCTCCCTCGACACACCCACTCCCGTCGCTCTCATTTAATTATCCTCTCTGTTTACTCATTTGCCGCGTGTTGTGAGCCAAGCTCCCGCAACAGGATTTGGGCCAGGGCTGCTGGGCAAAGGTAGCAGCCAGCCAGCCAGCCAGCAAGCCAGGTGCCAGGCCAGACAGCCCCAGGGCCCGAGGGCCGGCCAGCCCGCCGCCTGACGACAAGACGCGCTCTCTTGCTCGTTTGAGCCAAGACCATCTCTCGTTGCTGTACGCACGCGTCGACCACTGCCAAAATGCCCTGCTGGTCACACGTCGTCCCGTCGTACCATGGCTTCGCTGTCAAAGGCTGGTGAGAGGCTCTGTCGAGCGTGCTCCGGCAATCAAACGCGCGCGCTGCCTCCCGTTTGTTTACCTACATGTACCCTCCCACTACTGTAATGTAGGTTGCTCTGCCGCTGCCGCCGTGCCTCTCCTGCATTGGGCTTTGTTTCTGCGTTTGGCTTGCCGCTTACGCGTTCCTTTGACCCATCCCTAACTCCGACCTCTCTGTGTTGCGTCACGTGTTTGTCCAACTCTCCATCCTTGCTGCACCACTGCCACCGGCAGCTCCCAGCCGACGACAGGTCCCTTTGCCTCTCCAGCTTTTTCATCATTTTCCTTCTCTTCTCAAACGTGTTGCGCACCAAGTTTCCATACGACTGCGTCGCCGTATCACGAGTCAGACAGTGCGCAAAATGACGCGCGCGGTTTCTTTGTCTCGTACCTGCACTCAGTCCGTCAGTCCTTTACCCCTCCGCCGCCGACTGGGTGCTTGCTTGCCTCCCTCCGCTGCACCACTGACGTCGCAACCGCCGCACCACTCCAGTCGTCCCCTCTCAGTTCAATCACACCGTTCACGCACCACCCCTTCTCTTCCTGTCATATTCTGGCAAGACCTTTCAAAAAACATAGAGCATCACAGCACTGGCCCCAGCAGCTCTGGATGAGTAATGCATTCCGCCACCATTCGAATGGATCCATGACCAAAGCCCGGACGGACTATCGACGCGGACGAAGAGCACCCCGTCTGCTCTCCAGCGTCGCCGCAACTGGGTCCCTCCTGCACCGGTCCGGCACGCGAAATGACTGACTTCCACGACGGCAGCCTCGTCGCCTCCAAAAGACTGCCGCCGACTGCCGACGACCCCGACTGCCAGCAGTTCCTGGCTTCCCTCTTTCATCTCTAGTGCTCCCTCACAACTTGGCGCCCACCCATCACACTGCCATTTTGCAAAGAGGAAGCACTCACAAAAAAGCAGCACCAACAGCCGTGCCAGCCCCGTCTCGCCGCGGATCTTTTCAGTCCTTCTTCAATTTTCCGACTCTTGTTCTTTCGTCCCACCCACCCTTTTTCAACACCTTACCTCTTGGCCATGCTATTACTCACTTGCCCCATGTCCTATACATGTGCCTGCATTTGTTGAGCCTCATACCTTGGCATCAGACTCCAAGCCCACGACGGGAAAGAGTTGCTCATGAATTCCTCCCGCACCTTTTGAAGGAACAAGAAGCGCGCCGCTGCCGCCCCCAGCCAGTCAGCCCAGCCCAGCCCAACCGGTGCAAGAATAGGAGCGGCAAGGGCGGGCCGCTCGCTTTTGGTCTTGTGCGGTCGGTTGTTGTTCATGTTGTTGTTGTTGTTGTCGTGGGGTACCTGATGGAGAACGGGGAAGAGAAGCATGGACTTGTGATAGAGAGCAGACAGTGTAGGGTGAAAGGTGAGTGAGGGCAGATTAGTAGAGTAAGCACGCGGAGCACTCGATGCGCGTCTGTCAATCAAAAATCGGGCTTTTGATTACAATTGTGACTACTGTTGTTCTTCTTTTGTATGCCATGTTCCCCCGCCATCCATACCTGGTCTGACCCAGACGCATCGAGCTCATGCTCCTCGTCTGAAGGTCCGCCGTGCCGTTGAAGTGCTGTGCTGTTGTGGTGTGCTCAGCACCCATTCAAACGCGACCCGCCATCCCACCACCCGGAATCTTCATGTCTCCGCTTGCAATGTCCATCCTGCCCCCAATCCGCTCATGCCATGCCATGCCATGCCCCGCCTTCACACGTGTTGACGCTATGATGCTTGCATTCCATTCCTAGTCCCATTCCATTGCCATTGCCCTGCCTCTTATTCAGCTGCCCCTGAAGTCGTTGCCCGCTGCTGCTGCTGCTGCTGCTGCCACCGCCGCCGTCGTTGCGCTCGCGGCTTCGTTTATCCGTGCGTGGTCTTCGTTGACGCCCAAAACTCCATCCTCATGCGGGTATTATCTCAAGAAAAAGGGGACTTCTAACGTGCGTGGTGGATATGCTCCCGCTCGGCCGACCCTTGTGTGCGCTCGCGCTCGTCGTTCTTATGCGTTGTCTGCCTGGATCGTCGTCTACAGTCAAGGCACAAAAGATGTTAGCAATGCGGATGTCCATGTATGCGGAGGAGGAGCTCCCCCCGCGCGCGAATATGCGACCCCTGGGAAAGACTCACCGTCAGCCAGTCCATGCCCTCGTCGATGCCGCGCCCGTCAATCGCCGAGCACGCGACGATGCTCCAATTGCGATCGCGCAGCTCGCCCAGCTTGAGAGCTTCGGAGATTTCGCCCGCGCCCTTGGCGCCCGGCTGGTCCTGCTTGTTGGCGAAGACGAGCAGCGCCGCGTCGCGGAGCTCTTCCTCGGACAGCATGGCCGCCAGCTCCTCCGACGCTGTGCCTAACCGGTCAATGTCGGTCGAGTCGATGACGAAGATGACGGCCGCCGTATTGCTGTAGTAGCAGCGCCAGTACTGTGGTAGGCGTTAGCATCGATGTTCGCGACGGCGGCGGCGACCACGTTCGCAACGGACGTGGAGTAGAGGATGGGGGGCGGAGGAGGCGGGGGTCGAGTCAAGAATACGATGGCATGGGGCTACGTACCGGACGAATCGATGTCTGGCCTCCAAGGTCCTGAAAGTGGTGACTGACGTCAGCGCAAGTCTTCGTCTGCAGAGCGCGTCCGGCGACAGTGCCGCAGGACGGGCGAGGGCGCAAAACACCATACCCAGACGTTGAGGTTTAAGTTTTTGTACGTGACGCTCTCTACGTTGAACCCGATGGTTGGTATCGTGGTCACAACCTCGCCGATCTGTGCTCCGGGGCCATTATCAGCAACTTGATCCCTGAAGTCTAGACACATCTCTTTTGCGGGCCCTGTCTGCGTATGCTCGCTCCCATACCTTTAACCTGTAAAGTAACGTCGTCTTGCCCGCATTGTCCTAATGCCGTGTGAGCCAAAGCTGTACTCTCGTATACAACAACCTCGGGTTCGGTGGTCCATACAAGCCCCAGGATCAGGATGCGAATCTCCTTCTTGGCCCAGACTAGCGATGTCAAACGCGATATCCAGCCGCCCATTGTTTGTGTAGATTTCGAAGGTAGAAAAGGTGAGAGGTGTCGGGAGAAGTCGAGGCAGGACGAGGGGAGCTGGATGATTGTTAAGCACCAGGCAGGTCCGTAGTGGCGGCGGCCGGGGGAGGAGGGAGAACGGCTTGGTGCTAAAAGCGGGCGGATCCGAAGGGGATGTGCGGTACGGAAGACGAGAGTGGTGAGAGGACGAAGAGCCGCGGTTCCAGGAGAAGGACTGGTGTTTGAATAAGAGGAGATGTCTGGGGTGCTTAGTTGGCTTTTACTTGCCCGCTGACAACCTATGGGTGCGGTGGACGCCCTGGCGCCGGAGTGGGCGATGATCCGAGCTTGCGGTCCCTGCCCCCGTCCGGATCGAGTAACGGGGATTCTGCACCGCGCAGATCACCGAGTCAAATTGTCAACACCATTCAGACATGTTGCACTTACTCGGGTTGATATTGAATGCCAGGGAATGCGGCTGAACTATCTTCATTCCCCCTGAGATACCCGCTTCACGTGATTTACCTTTCCAGAGATTGACGATTGATTGACCTTGATTAACCAACATCCGTTATTCTACCTCTGATAGTCCATCTTCTGGAGTCCCCTTGTATGACGGGCCCCCTTTGGCCTTGTCGTCTGCATTTCCAATCTTGGCAAAAGTTGACTCCTCGAACCTGCGTGCGATTTCCAATACTTCGGCGTCGTTTCTTGAAGCTCCCATGAATTGCACCCCAAACGGCAAGCTACCCTCTGCATCCTGCCTGCCTAGATACTCGCCCAAGCTGAAGTGTCCCACTGGAACGGCAATAGCGCAAAGGTCAAGAACATTGGCGCAATGCGTATATTCGCCGAGGACGCTATTCTTTCGAATCGGGTCTGACAGCACCTCTTCAATGGTCCAGTGTATGGGCGCAGTTGGGGTCACAATCACATCAACCCCGCTCGAATCTGGCCGAAAGACTTGTTCGGCCTGGCGAGTGTAGAGCTCCTTGGCTTGCAGGTCGCGAAACAATTGGATCGCTGTGTTTTGTCGGGCGGCCACATTGTCCATGAGTTCTGCTATCGTAGGATGAAGGTAGGCGCGGTTCTTGTCAAGCCAATCGTCTGGTAGATTGGCGAGGCGCTCATTGACGAGCGTACCGTCGTAAAGGAGCCGCCCGCCCTTTTCAAACGGTGTCCAATCAACTGGACGTAGGATACCGCCAATGGACACGAGCTTCCGGATGACGTGAGTGAAGATCTTCCGGTAAAGAGGATGGCATTCCCCTAGAGCTTCTGGCGGTGGGATTCCGATGCGGAAAGACTTGTGCCGTGGTCCACTGGCTTCGACGTGCCGCTCAAGGCTAAGAGTAGGTTTGGAATAACGATCTCCTGGATCATGACCTTCGAGAAGTTGCCATACATACCGCGCTTCACTGACGGTGCGCGCGAAAACGGCAATACAGTCTAGTGATAGGCAAGCCGGAGTTATTCCACGCATTGATACAAGTCCTCGAGTAGGTTTGTAACCAACAACGTCGTTGAACAAGGCCGGTACACGGCCGGAACCCGCGGTGTCGGTGCCAATGGAAAATGATACAAGCCCTGCTCCGACACACACCGCGCTGCCGCTGCTGGAGCCTCCCGAGATGTATGCCTTGTTGTACGTCGAATGAGGTATACCATACGGACTGCGACAGCCAGTAAGACCGGTAGCAATCTGATCCATGTTGGTCTTACCAATGAAGATGCCGCCATTTTCGATAATCTTGTCGTACACAGGGGCCGATGTCGATGGTACATGAGCCATGGGAGGACATGCCGTCGTTGTCTGCAGCCCAGCAATGTCGATGGAGTCCTTAATGCTAAAGGGAATTCCGAACAAGGGTGGTCGCGCTTTGGGATTTGACCACTTGGCTTGCACCGTTCTCGCCTGCTCAAGAACCGAGTCTTTGCTCTCGAGATGAATCCACACTGCCGGATCATGCTCCTTGTACACTTCAATCTTGCGGTACAGTGAGTCCATGACGATTTCTGGAGATACTCCTGAGCGGTACGTTGCCTGGAGGCGCCGAATGCGACAATCCGAATTCTGGCGGTACCTCTCGTCACGGGAGTTGCGAGCTTGGGCCAGTGGTCCTAGAGAATGCAATATGCGGTCCAGTTTGGTCACGACACCGCATAGGCCGTAGTCGCGGATAACATCCAAAGCCAATCGCTTCGACTTTTCATCGTAACTTGCTGTGCAGTCGCTGATGGTACCTGGAGAGTCATAGTTAGCCTTTGGTAAATTGCAAGGTTCGAGGACTCCCTACAGCATTCGAGACCACGATCGCTGGCTTCTCGAAGAGTGGTGCTCAAGGATCCTTCTGTGGTGATACCAGCCACCAGCAGGTGTGTGATCCCGTTGGATTTGAGCTTGTGCAGAAGCTGTGTGTTCCAAAATGCCCCGGATCCTGACTTTTCAATGACAAACTCGCTTGGGAGTGGCCGTAACTCATTGACAAAGTCAGACATGTACTCGCCCCGCACCAAGAATCGTCCCATGGGACCGGAGTCGCCAATCGTTCGCGCTGACTGCGCATTCGTGGAATTTGCGATGCTGCTGGCGTATCCGTTCAATTTCGAAGAAGGACAGTCGGAGAGATCTGGAGCATAACATTCCTTTGCATGGAAAATAGACAAGCGAGCGTCTCTGCAAAATTCCAGGAGCATTCGTGAACTCTTGATGGCAGACTCGACGAATGACACGTCTGCCCCCAGGCTGCGCGCATATCCATCTTGGTAAACAAAGTCCCGCTGCGTATTCAGGAGAAGGAGAGCAGTGTGACGGGCCAGAAATGTAAAGGAGCGAGGCCTGGCCTCTATCGTGAGACCGGGAGATCCACTTCGATTCATGGCCAAGGCAGGATGCGGGGAGGATCTGAATTAGTGTATTTTTGAAAAAGGCTGCATGACCACCGCGAGGAGGGAACGGGAGTTCAAGAAGATAAAGTCTCGTGCCTGGGTCAAATACCAGATAGACTCATTAAGCATTCGCCGGCGGCCAACAGCTGCTCGAGCTTGACCGGGTACCGGACAGGAGAGCCACCACAGACATGGTTGCGGGCCCGGGAAAAGACAGGCATGAGGCTGACAAAACGGCTGTCATGGCTTGGTCGCCGCGGTGGGGTGGGGTTGGTCAAAGTGAAGTCGACGGTAGTCCAGTCTGTCGCAAGCTCGGGCCAAGCCAGGCACATGAACGGATGGATACCTTGCTGCGCTGCCGTGCTAGGTACTTGCATCCATCCCAGACTTCCGCTCAACACCCAAACAACCCACACACCTTTCTCGCTTCTCCTTTGTCTTCGCCAGACGATTAGCTGCGCATCATGGTCGGCAAAAAGTCTGGCCGCACCCTCATGAGGGAGGAAGGTCCGTCGCTCACAAACTCGCCTCCAACAACCCCGGAGCTCTTGCAAGAACTGTGCTGACACCTAGTCGCAGGCCTCGAGAGGACAGACAACAATCTGGACCTCACAACATGGCCTCAGGTCAACATGATCAACCAGAAAAACTACTATACGTCAGTAATCCTCGCCTCGTCATTCACCGAATCCGCTGTTCCTGCCGTTGCCTTTGCCTTGCTCGACTCTTGGACAAACACTCGCGATACTGCCTGGAGCGATTGGGCTACATGGGAAGAGCAGTTAAGATTGTTCCACCATTCTCGTGGTGGATGTGAACCGAACATTGTTGGGGCTTCAAGATCGCGAGAGACGCGCCACCGAACACTAGGACTGTTGACGGTCACATCGCGCGAAGCTTGGTGCCCGTAGACAATGAGGCCCATCCGACTATTGTTGAAGGCAATCTCGGCGATTCGAGTGAACGCAATGGCATCGACGTCTGGTTCCTGGAGGCCCGGTGTCCACTCTTGGAGCCACAGCTTATTGCAACACCTGAATTGCCCATCCAAATTTGTTCAAAAGTTTTCATGGGTGTATACTGACTGTCTCTATCCAGCGAGTATCTCAAGCGAGATGACCAATTCCTTGCCTACCGTACCCAGAACGAAGAGGCAACAAATCGCATGGTTCAGCAGGCTCGTGATAAGGACCGAGCACTTGCGCAAGGCGTAGAGGTACCGCAAGACGAGAATGTGGATGAGAACGGCCAAACCGCGGCGGCCCAGGAGGCTTTCGGATCAAAGATTGTCGTCATCCATCCCGGCAGTCAGAATTTGAGGATCGGTTTGGCCAGCGACATTTTACCCAAGACTGTCCCGATGGTGATTGCTCGCCAATGGGAAGAGAACGAGGCAGAGGAAGCAGGAGAGCCTAGGCCGAAGCGAGCGAGAACCGACAGCGATTACCCACCTGAGCCCGAAACGTGGTTTGGACCGGAGTTTTCATCTCAGTTCAGCACCATGTCGACCGAGTTGAAATTGCGCATGAGAGCAAACAAGCGGCGCGTGCTTCCAAACTCCAAGGAGCTCGTCGTCAACTACAACAAACGTACGGGTCCCGACATTATCACCGAACACAATGACCCCCATCGCATAGAATGGACAGAAATTCCGAGAAATCCAGACAACGCGCCGGATTATATACTTGGTCATGCTGCTCTGCGAATACCAGAGGTCTCAAATCCGCGATACAAGCTGTTCTGGCCCATCAGACACGGTTGGTTCAATGAGCAAGACTATGCGACCAAGACGATGCTTTTCCAGGACGTTGCGCTCATCATTGAACATGCGATCATGTCTGAACTAGGCCTCAGGCACAAGAAGGACTGGTCTCAATATGGATGTGTCTGTGTCATTCCAGACCTCTACGAAAAGCGCTATGTCTGCCAGATGCTCGATATTTTGCTGAGAGACATTGGCTTCGGGCGAGTCTGCTTCCAGCAAGAGAGCCTTGCCGCAACATTTGGAGCTGGGTATTCGAGCTCGTGCATTGTTGACATTGGAGCGCAAAAGACATCAATCTGCTGCGTTGAAGAGGGTCTGTGTATCGAAGACTCGCGCGTCAACTTGAAGTATGGCGGAATGGATGTCAGGGACACATTCATACGGATGTTGCTGCATGACCACTTCCCGTACACGAAAATCAACCTGATGAAGAGGCATGATTACCTGCTTGCCGAAGAACTTATGCACAAATTTTGCACAATGAACGAGGGCGACATTAGCGTTCAGCATTATGATTTTCACTTGAGGATGTGGTGCCGAGACACCAGGAAGTACTACTTCAAAACGTACGATGAGACGATGCTCGCGCCCATGGTAAGTCTTTCAATCTCAAAAATGGTATCCGGCTGACTTTCGTGCAGGGTTACTTCAACCCGACAATATTCGACCACTCCGAGAAACTAATCGGACGGCGCAAGCTCATTCCACCGTCATTCGACCTGTATGATGGGTCACCAAATGACCCTCAGTCCGCGGCACAGTCTGCAATCTTGCAAATTGCCGCTCAAAGTCAGCCTGCAGCCAACGGCAATGCCGCTGCCGAACTTCCGTCACGACCTCCTCAGGTGGCCTCGACACCAAGTCGTTCCCATCCTGTGGGACTTGCTGGCCGTTTGAACGAGGAACAGGGCACGCCTCGATCCTCGGTGGCTGGCTCTCCTGGGCCCGAGGGCACTCCTCAACCACCAAGGGAAACTCCCATGGGAGGAGAGCAGCCTGTCAGCTTTGAGCATCCGACCTTGGATAAGATCAAGGCCGCTGAAGCACGCGACAAAATCATCCCTGTTGCACCTCTTGACACGGCCATAATGACGTCCATTCAAAACGGCGCGCGTGGAGATGATCGAAAGGCACGCGACTTTTACGGGGGCATCATGATCATAGGTGGAGGCAGCAAAATTCCGATGTTGATGTCTTTCCTCGAAGGAAAGCTGAAGGAGCGTTTGCCCGGCATCAGTCAGGATATTTTGATTGGAACACCGCCTAGGGACCTCGACCCTCAAGTCTTGGCCTGGAAGGGAGGCAGCGTCTTTGGCAAGCTTAGTCCCAGCGGCAATGATAGCTGGATCAACCAGAAGGAGTATGACGTCTTGGGCAGTAGGCTGCTGATTAGCAAGTGCATGTTTCCTTGGTAGTTTACATCTTTAGCATGCAGTGGGAATTGAGGGATTGAGGGGACAATAGCCATTAGCTTCTGCTTCCAGTTATCCAAGATGTCTATTTTTTGCATGATCGTAAGGCAGATTGTGTTGGATCTTGTCTCCCCCCAAAGTCCGCACAGCGCACGGACCTGGCGTCGACGCGCCGCGGGCAGCTTCAACTTGACCTCCGATCTGAAAACCACCAACTCCATTCACCACCACCTCATACCTCCACGAGCACTCCGTCAAGATGGCGAGTGGTACGCGCGCCTATCACCAGGACTACATTGCCCGCATACGCTACTCGAATGCGCTCCCTCCTCCCCCGATTCCTCCGAAGCTCCTCGAAATACCCAACACCGGCCTTGCTAGCGGAGAGTACACATCTGCAGGATATGCCTCGCGACTTGCACGAGAGCAGCCGCTCAACATTGAGGCTGATGCGGAGCTTGGAATGCCTATAGACCTCATCGGTCTGCCTGGCGTATTCGACGGCGACGATGCTGGTGAGTCGCAAGCCAGTGGCCGTCGCGCAGCTTCACCGCGACACGCTAACACTTTGAACAGCCATCATGGCGCCCGAGAACCCTGACACCGTGGATCCCAAGGACAAGCTGCTTTTGCGTCCCTTGTCCACGCTTGGCAAGGCAACCGCTACGGCTGGCGGCAACAGTTTCCTGCGTCGAACAGAATGGATGACAGCTTCCGGTGGAGGTGGACAGAGCGTTTTCCGGGACAGCAGGAGCTTGCGCAAGCCCAAGAGACGTGTACAGACGGACGAGGAGAAGAATGAGCCCATCAACATTCTGCGCTCCATCATGAAGGGCTTCGACATTCAATACCCACAAGACGCCTACAAGGGACACGACACAACATCGAATCTGCGCGCGGAGGAGATTACGGCAGAAGAGAAGCGGGCGTGGCAAAATCCTCGCCATCCGAGCAAACCAAACCTCCAGCTGGTCGACAGCTACCCCCTCCTCCCCGACCTAGACGCGCTCCCCGAGCCTGGCAGCTACATCGTGACCAAGTTCCAGACGAATCCCGTCAGCCAAGGCGACAAGTACGACGAGCGCATCAACGTGGGCATGTTCCGCATCCTCGAGCCCGACATGGACGCACAAGCCGAATACACGCGCAAGTTGGCCGAAGCCGAAGCGGACCCAACCAAGGAGGCGCCCATGGCCGAGTTCGACTACGAGTTCTTCCTGCCGAGCTCGCACGACAGCGTGCGCGGCATCAAGCGCAAGTTCGACGTGCTCGACCCCGAGCGCGACGACCCGGACCTCTACGACAGCGAGAACCCTGAGACGAACAAGCGCTTCTTCCGCTTCGACCGCCTCCGCGCGTACGAGACATACCAGCAGACGGGCAACGCCAAGGACCCTTACGACGACACGGTCGCCCTGGCCATGCACGATCCCGACGAGAAGAGCGGCGACGGTCTGCAAAAAGCGGCATACTTTTACCCCGTCATGCAGCGCACGTTCATCCGGCCAAAGAGGAAGCAGAACCGCGGCGCCATGGCCATGGCGAGGAGGGACGACGAGGAGGACAACAAGGTCGACGCGTTGGAAGTCGAGGTGCGGGATTTGGACGAGGAGGAGCTGGAGTTGAGGCGGCAAAACAGGTCCAGATTGGCCGCGGAAGACGAGTAGTAGTGGTGAGATAGTGGGTGAGAGGGTGTTTGAGGAGACGACATTTGGTGAGGCTGCTTTCTCTTTGCAATCGACGCCGCTCTTTGGATGGTGGCATCTACTCATGGAGCATGGACAGGGAGCCCGTAAGGTGGGAAATGCGCTCCGACATGGCGTCGAGGGACTGTGTACTTCTACTACAACACTACGCATATTCAAGTAGTGACAAGGTTCCTCGGAAGGACCAAAAACCTATGAACAAGTTCAACACCTATTCTGCTCTTTGATGTCTTGCTTCAAGGTGTGCTAACTCGCGGCTCGTCCGACGAAACTGAACAAGAACCCCTTTGGCATCAAGTGCATCCGTGGTTCCTGCGTCTCACTTCTGTCAATTGATGAGAACTTTCTCTGCAAGATGCTGTGCAATGCCGAGGTAAAGAGATGATCTCGCACTCGTCAGTCCCTCGTCCTTTTTCCCTAATTGACGGTCTCCGTTCGGTGGCGGCATCTTCGACTCATCTCCGCGTCATTTCATCGGATGAAATTCATCCATGCCCAGATGTGGACGGCAACCAGCAGAACATTTGTCAATAGTCTTCCCCCCAATGACAGGCATACCGCGTCCGAACGAACGTAAAAGCCAACCCAAGTTTCAAAGCAAAGAAAGAAGAGTAGACCATGGATCAAAAGATGGAAAATTGAAATTAAGAAAAAGCATCTCAGTCCAATAGAGCAAGGTATGAAACAAGTAAAGCCTTGGACGTCAAGTCGATCAACTCGCCATGTGTGGTGGTGCAGCGGAGGCGGAATGATGAGGCAGCCATGTTGACATGCCTTAAAGACCCATTGAGGCTCATGTTGCTGCTTGTAAGGAGGGAAAGAATTTCAAAAAAAAAAAAAAAGGGTGGTGAATGTATTTTGCAAGGAATAGAATGAACAGGTGGAAGGATAGAGCTGCTGCTGGGAAGACTGATCGGTAGTAGAAATGAAGACACAACCGAAGGAAACCACAAAGAGCAGTCAGAGAGTTGATTCATGGGAGACAAAGATCTTTAAGAACTCTGGACATGTCACTTTCACATTTGACAAAAAAAGGACGGATCGACCAGTTATGAGAACCATGGGCCGTTGCAGTAGAAGACCATGAGCAAAACAGTCGACAAGCACAGAGACGAAAAGGTCCATAGCATCCATGTCGGAAAAACAGATCAGATTCAAATATATCGCCTTGCCCATGCTATGCTTGCTTGCTTACTTGCTCAGTCCCCTCTCCCCCTCTCCCCATCTCTCCTACATCGACATCTCCCACCGTAAACAAGGAGTGAAGTATTCCGCTGATCCGATCCTGCTGCACACTGCTAGCTTCGCCCCCTTGTGCTGTTCCTCCCCTTGAAACTGCCCCTCCTTCGAGGCCAAGCTCGCAGGTGTGTCGGTCCTTTTCCATTACGCCTCCTGCCCATGTGTCCGTCCCGACAAGACGATTGGAAAAACAAGCTGGTGAAAAAAAAGGAGGGACTGCAGAAAAAAAGAGATGTCCACGCAAATGGGAAGAACTTTCAGACGTCCGCCACTTTGCTCCTCTCGCGCTCTTTTCTTCAGGCTCGAGACTTCCGCCGCCGCCTCCTGTCGACAGTCTTCTTTGCTTCGTTGAGTTGGTGCAGGTTGTGGCTTTCGCTCCTCTGCACTTCTTCCCTGCCGATTCGCTGTAAAAATGGACCAAGAATGTATCAATCAATCGCCCATCTGGCACCCTCCGCCAAAAGATCCCAAGATTCAAAGTCCCGTCAGTGTCGTCAAGAGCGGCAGCCACTTGCAGCCCACCCATGACGACACGAAAGGACCACCCCGATCCGATGAATTAGTAGGTAGTAGTGCTAAAAAATGACATCAGCAAAGAAGAAAAATTCGCACACGGGTGCCTCAAAAGGCCACTTTTTCCATTCTTTGCCCTGGTCGATTCTTCGCTTTCTTCCCGGATATTACACAACGCCGGCTCCTATGACGAACCACGTAAACGATATGACGGTAATGGCAAATGTGCCAAAGAGGAAGCCGAGTGTTTGGCGTTCCATTGACGTGGTACCAGCGGAGCAGCCCGGGCAACTCCATTCTAATTCAAGCGTTAGCGAGGCTAAATTCAATGCAAGTGCGTGCGAAACCAAACGCAATTGTTTCGTGGGCCCTGGAAAATTGTGGAAAGGAGGGGCTGGTGGGCAGGGCTGGGCGTTTCATCGGGTCGACTCGACTTACCTGACCGCGGCGTGTATGGCTGAGGAAGATACATGCCAAAATAGAACGTGTCGGCCACGCTGAGGTAGCCTGGAGCTGCCGTAGCCGAGACACTGGAATCCGCGTCGTAGATGACGAGCGTGTACGTCTCCATGATGAGCGATTTGGTGGCCGTCTTTTGGTACTCGCCCGTGTCCCAGTAGACCATGCCCGTTTTTTCAACGGACATGTTTGTCGCGAGCGTATACGTTTCCTGGTTCTTGCTGCAGCTGGCCAGCACATTGATGGCCTTGGGAGTGACGGAGAGCGATGTGTAGTTCCAAGCAAAGCTGACCCAGTCGCCAATCTTGTAGAACGAGGACTGGTCGGTCGCTGCGGGGGTGATCATGGAGATGCCTCCATAGCCTGCCGTAGCGCCGAAAGTCGTCTTGCTGCTGCCCTTGGTCTTGCTCTTGCCCGTGCCTGTCGACTTGCCCGTCTTCGAGGCCGTCTCGGTAGCGGCCGATTTTCCTGTCGTTGCGGCAGCGGTGCCGGTGGTTTTTGCAGCGGTTCCTGACGCAGAATCGGTTTTATCCGTTTTGGCCGCCGTTTTGGAGGCGGTATCTGTCGTTGCCTTGGCCGTGTCGGTTGTCGCTTTGGCGGTAGCAGATGAGGAGGCTGTTCCGAGTACTGGGTCAGCTCATTTTGATTTGGCCATGTGCAAGTGCAGCGCATGCAGGGTCCAGGAGAAGGGGACGTGTAACACGAGTGACGGCAGCAGTGTCGAAGGACCAAACTTACAAGACTTGTCATTATTGTTGTTGTTTTGTCGCCGGTAGAGGATGTTTTCTATACCAATGACACCCTTGATGTCGTCCATGTTGGGAGGCCACGGCCATGCAGCAGAAAGGGATGACAGCGTGAGGGCTGCGGCGAGCAGCTGAGCAGGCCGCATGATGGTGTCGGGTGGATTGAGGCGAGAGAGAGCAGCGAGCGCGGATGAGGCAGCGAAGGCACAGTAGTTTTGAGATGGTAAACGGGTGGCAGGCGTTTCCAAGAGAGCAGCGATCCCCGGATTTGGACTGTGGCCAGGATGTGCTACTAGCGGCGGGTCGACCAGAGGAGCACTGGGATGGGGTGGTTTGACGGTATGGGGGATCTGCGCAAACGAGTGGACGCAGAGAGGGGTGGCAGCGAGTGGAGGCCGGAAGAGGAGGAGGAGAGAGGATTGTTTGTAAGGAGTCGGGCGAGGAATGGAAGAGGGGTTTTTGGTGTTCTGGAGCATGCAGCGCCGACGCAGACAGAAGACGACCCGACGACCAGCCAGACGCAGAGGGAGCAGACCAGCGGGCGGCACAGTGCAGGGGTTGGAGACGATCGGCCCGCCGCCCTAATTTTGGCAACACTTTCTCGCTCAGCCCGTGTCCATGTCCGTATCCCACTGAACAACACCACCAAGAGTCTGAGCCTGCCCGACCGCTGCCCGTCGTCGTCCACCAAACACATGGGTTACAATATCCTCACCAGCTGCCCGACTTGTCCGTCGCTCCACCCTCCCGTCCGTCCCCTCGACCGTCTGCCGCGTCGCATACCTTACCAAGCCATCGAGGCCTCCCAAGCCGTCCGTCCCGTCCATTGGATGCTGCAGTGCAGTGCAGCGCACCACCACAAAAAGAGCCGCACTTAATCTTGCGTCATGCCCATCCAGTGCAACCATAAATGCCCTTCCTCAGTCTTTGCGCCCAACTCAAATATTCCTCGCTCGCCAGGCTTGGCTCGCCGACTTTATGCGCCTTCTCCTCACCGTGCACGGCCGCCGTCTAAGCGTGTGTCAAGGCCACCGCCCAGCTTGCAACTTGTGATAAGAGACGTTGATTCTATCGTTCCACGCCTTCTCCTGTCCTCGAGTACTACTCCCTACATCGCCGTCTCAAGTAGCTCGTGAGCAACTTTTTCCAACTGTCGCAACAAAAAATGGCTCCCGTGGACGTATCCACTCCAGTCCAGCCAAAACTTGCCAAAATGTAAAGGACCGCTCGCGTACCAAAGATACAGCCTTATAGCAAGGCGCGGCGCCAGTCCCAGAAGCAGCGAATGAAACCAAAAAGAGACTCTTGGGCTTGGTCCATCCTGACCTAAAGCGCCTTCTCCGCATCAGAATGACAAAAAACGGGAAAATTGAAAAGAAAAAACTTGTTGAATCCTTTTGGCGCCGTGCCCCAATGTCGTGCGTCCCTTGTGCCCAAACTCCAGGTTGTGCATCAAAACTGCCAACCATGCTTTCAAGACAAATCCGGAAATGAAAAACGAAAAGGAAAGATCACGAGTACGTCCACTGGCAGTGGCAGCTAGTTCCATCGTTGTTTCGCTTGATTAGTGACCGCCTGGAGCCGCTTCCGCCGCCACTCGAGTGTCCCTCGTTGTCTTCGTTCTCACTCAGCTCAATCGTCACCATGTCGCCGTTGCTGTCACGCCAGATGACAAGCTGACCGTCATCTAGTAACTGCATCTTCTGACAGTACGGTGCCGTGTTGGTCACCATCCGCCGCTCCTCAATCTTGACCAGTCGCGGGTAGCACGTCAGGTTGTCTGGATCTGAAGTTGCCACGGCGCTGGAAGGGCTGGTGGTGCTTCCAACGGCACCGCGCTTATGGTATGCTGTGACGGTGGGCGAGGTTTCATATATAGTCGTGGTGGACGGTCCGCTGGTTGTAGGAGATGAGTAGCCTGTCGTTGCTGTTGGCGAAGTGGCGCTCGGTGTTGGCGTAGTTATCGCTCCAGCCTGGGCTGCTGTGCTGTTCCTCTCTACGTAGAAGAATGTCTCGAGGAAGGTCTGGTTCCAGATGCAGAGCCATGGCGTTTCTCCAGCTGCCACTTGGCCACGATGAAGGAATCCAGGAGGCATTTGGAAATTTCCAGTGCTCCAAGGCGGGGAGCTCTGTCTCTTGACTTTGTTGTTGTTAGAACCTGAATTGGCGTTCAGGTCTTCGGGCCTCAAAATGACCATCTTGTCGTAGAGGGTTTGGAAATGCCATGCCGGACCATCGCTCGGGCTGTCAAGATCTTCGACCAGGTCGAGCAGGATGGGCGAGATTTTGGGGACCTGCGTGCCGTAGTTGACGCCAGAGGCATTTCGGAGGGGATTCATCCAGGCAGCGAGGCCCTTCGTCCCCGGGGTTTCCACGTTGATTTCGATCGGTGCTCCCTCCATATCACAGGACCAAGCGTCATTTTGATCTGAAATGGAAAGACACTCGTTGCTTGACACATCCGGGCTGCGGATTGGCAGTGCAAACTTGCCAAGCGGCAACGCGGGGAGATTCGTTGGTGTCGCGATAGGAGTTGCGTCGATTCGTGATGTAAGAATGGCACTTGGATTCCTGCTTTATCGTTAGGCTTGTCCGTGTAATGTATGAAAGAACTGCGTACTGGTACTGGTGCTTCTTATCAGCCATCTTGTCCCTGGTCACTAGTGTACCGATCACGGCGCCTAGCACAATGGCTAGAATCAAGATGATGACCAAAGCTATGATCAGCAACCAGAGTGGGACTTTGCCCCACAGTATTTTGGTCTTCTTCTTTTCGTCCCATGTCTTTTCGCTCCACGGCCTCCGGTCATTGCCGTGGTCTGTCCCTACTACCGTGCTGGACGCGTCCGACCCCGTCTGGCCTTGTCCGTTTTGTCCATCGTTCGGTCCATTTGTCACTCCGCGATTCGTTGATGCGTTGCCTACCAGGGCTTCCGCGGATGGATTGGTCGCAGAGCCAGCGGCAGCGGCGGTAGCCGCAGCCGCAACAGCTGCCCCTGAGGCCGCAGTTGCTCCGCCTGCGGGTGTGTCTGTTTCATACATCCCATACTCTTCAGGCACAGCAAGTAGCGATGCCTTTGTTGGCCCTTCCTCAGGAAACCTCGAATAAGGTGGGAGTTGCTCGGTGTGTCCGTCGGGTCCGATAATGTCCTGCTCTTCACCGTCCGGTCCAATCTGGCGATGGAAGCCTGCACCCAACCCAGGAAATCCTACGGGCACAGTATTCGTCATGGCGGGTGCTGTTTGAATCTCGTCCGGATCATCGACTACATTCTGCGGGTACATTCCATAGGGGTGTTGAGGCGCCTGGCCGGCGACCGACGAACGTCCTGGGTTCCTCGAGGTCGCGGTAGTACTGGTGCTGAGAGACCTAGTGAGGCCGGTTCCTTGTGGGTACATGCCATATGGATGGCTTGGGCCAGAGTTGCCGGTGGCATACGGGCTACTCGAGTTTTGAACGGTCGCAAACGATGACGTCGACGCGATGGAGATGCGGTGCTGGAGTGGTATCGCGGGACACTGTGCAGCAGGTAGGTCGTTGAGAGGAGTGTCGGCAGTGGAGCCTTCGTTGGCCATGGTCATGGAGGATGGCGGTGCATGACCGCCTTTGGAGATGCTGCTTCTGGGTTGCAGCGACGAGGAGCCCGGACCAGATGGGTTCTTTGTCTCGGGTGGGAAGTTTTCACTAATCGAATGGCGTACAGATGACTGACGGCTCCATCTGTGGTCCAGGGCGGCAGAGGTACGCGAGGCTACAGTGGTTGTACCTTGGTCGGGGAGTGTTTGTGTGCCAGGTCGGAAGCCGTCTGCGACAGCAAACTCGCCGTCCAAGTCGGAGGAATTTTCGACGGCATACTCGTCGTCAAAGATGTTTGGATTCGTGTTGGACGGGGCCTGGTCATGGCGGTTCGGCTGGCGGCTATCCATTGCGACCGGGGAGAGGAGGCTCCTTGGCGGAGCGTGTAGGCTCCGTTGCGCGAGGGACAATCAATCGCGACAGAGACAAAGCGAGGGTGGAGTCGAGCGTCCGGTCGGGCGTCGAAGAGAAGTAGAGGCGGTCGGGTGGACGAGCGAGCGGAATCGGGGAGGGCGCGGGAGGAATTTGCGCGGGGGGTGCGGTGTCGTTGTGAGGGTTGTATTGGTAGAGTGGAGAGACGGAGTGAGAGTGTGATGGATGGTGGATGGTGGGTGAGCGAACCAGGAAGACCGGTTGGCTCGGGAAGCGGGCCAGCTTGGGAAAGAGGGCAGAGACCAAAGCCGTTTCAGGCACGGCAGCCACCAGAAGAAGTCATGCACACTCTGCGACGTGACCACTGTAGGCACAAGAAGTTGAAGGCGATTATTAGGAAGACAGTGATACCAGCGCAGGAACGGCGACATTGGACCTGAGAGTGAGACGAGGAACATCAGCCTGCGCAGTCAGCCCGCCCGCCCGTGGCCCGTCGCCCGCCCGCCAGCGCCAGCGCCAGCGCCAGCAGCACCAGCAGTCCAGCCTGTCTCTCTTCCTTGTCGCCCTGTCAGTCAGACTCCAATTGTGCGATCTGCACTCTCCAATTTAGCCTGACATGAGCCAATGACTGCCTCTCTTTGCATTTTTTCCTCTGCACAAACTCAGCTCATCCCGCGCCAACCCGCCTCCCATCCTTGAGTCGTATTCTGCTGGTTGTTTTGCCCACCACCACACCACTGCAACACGCCAATAATCCCCCTCCCCAGCCCTTACCATCTCTATCATCATCACGTGCAAATACGGGGTAGGCCAGCACTCTGGGTTTCCTCGCCCGAGACTTCGGTCTTGGCTTCCTTAGGGCGGTTGAGGTTGGGCCATTTCTCTCGGCCGCTCTCTGCCACTCGCGCCCGCTAACGTGCCGGCTTCCACTTCCTTGACCTTTGCCATTCCACTCTGTACGACAACCGGCCAACTGCCCGTAAAATTCGTATCCTTTTCGCTCTCTCCGCTGCATTCTTCCATCACCTTGCACTTCTCCCAGCGACGTGTGCGGCGTTCACGCTTGCCCGCCCCATTGGTGCACTGTCCAGACGTCCAGGGTGGGCCGGGAGCGGGCCCACTCGTTCACGCTTCCCCGTCGCGTTGCTTCAGGAGCGGTCCGACGCTGCTTCATCTTCTGATGGCGAGATAAATTAGGAACAATGACCTTTTGCCGTTAGGACCTCTGTGCCATCGCTTGCCCCTCAGGCGTTGCAAGAGCCGCCGAGAAAAAGAGCCAAGGCGGCGTGAGTGGCAATTGGCTTTTCTCTATCTTTTGCTGCTGGGCAGAGTGTGACGAGCTCGCCTTGTTCATGGACTCCATGTGCGGTTCGTTCCGACCTGCAGGCGGGCCGGCTGAAATTGAATTTTTGTGGCCCAGGATCCTCTGTCTTCGGCCGCTCAACGCCTTGAGCAAACCCGAACGAACACCTTCCTCTGCCTTCTTCCCTATCAACCACTTTAAATGACGATGCATGGGCCCTCTTCATGGACATCACTTGGAGCCAGTGGGGAAGCGCTAAGCCTTGGGGATCTGCTCGTCAGTGCGCAGCCAACCTCTGTTTCCCCCGTCAACCAGCAAGACGCCTGTTTACGCGTAAGTAGTGAGCCGCTACCTTGCCAGCGCACTCTGTTTACACTGTTTGCAGGGATACACCAGACCCAAGCGCTAGCACCCGTTCCGACTCGAAGAGCTCTCAAAGCGAGAGGGCGAAAAAAAAAAAAAAAAAACACCAGAAAATATGCCCGTCAGTGCTCTCCAATCCTTCTTGAGACACCCCGTCGATAGTCGCAAACACACGGACGGCCACAGGATGGCAGCAATCTTTCGATATCGAGTGGCGTTCTTCCTTGCCCCTTCGACTCTTCGCCTCCGACCCGAGTACTCAGGCGCACCGTTCCCACTGGCTCCCTTCCTCCGCCTCCCGTCGAACGCCCTGCCCGAGGCTGCTTCCAGCTTCTCAATTGCCGGCAGGGTGGCTGCTTACTGTGCTCGGCAGTCTGTCTCTCTTGCCGTTGCGAGCAGAGAGTAGAGTTGCTCAGCTACCGGTTGGGGGTGGGCATTAGAAAAGGACGGCGAGAGGCCGACCCACGATTCCGAGCCACATACATCACGCCTAGACGCCTTTGCCAGCACGGTTCGACCAATTCTTGAGAATACTGCTGACAACGTATTCCGTAAGCTTCCATTGTTGTCATCACCTCGTCATAAGGAGCATGACCGAGTCGAACACACTGCGATCCCTTCTTGGCACGACCGAACTGGGCCTATCGTGTACCTCATCGTCCTGTTGGGCCGCTCACTGGACACTGCGAGGTGCCACAGTGGGCGACAATCAGGTAATGGTTCCAAGTCGGCGCACAACCAGGCTCAAGCGCTTCAACACTCCAAGTACCCGTCCTTCAAAGCAGAACTTTCTTTCTATCTCTAAAGCCTCAGGAGGTTGAATGCTCTCCGTCTTCCAGCGGTCTGAGTTTGCACCAGGGAGACTCGGAGTTCGCAGTCTCTTTAGTCAAGATTAGTGGTGCCACAAAAATTTGGGTGGGTATCGAGTGCAATGTGCTCGCCGAGACTGAACAAGCTTCACAAGCTCAGAACGGTGGCCTTCTAGGCACGATCAACACCAATACTACTGTCCAGCGCTCACTCCACCTGGTAGACTTGCACTCATCCAGGAATCCCCTCCGCGTGCCATGGCCACACGGCCCAGCAGACAGGACGATGTGTTGTGCCCAACAGAGGTAGGTAGGCGCCAAGAACGCACGAAGCAACGATCCTCAACTGGCCGTAAAACTCGACCACCTCACTCGATGCTCGACACCCTCTCTCTGTTGTTTTCGCCGTATCCAGGCGCATGCAGTCAGCTAGTTGGCTCCCCAGACAGCCAATCACACGTGAAGATAACTCGGCATGCAAGCCACCACGTTGGCACATCCAACACTTATTCCCGTACATACCCAGGCACCATGCCCCCATCTTCCCATTCTATTGTCCTTTCCACCTACTCTCCACGACAACCACGCCGCACCTACTCCATTGGGACAAACTGGGCTGGGCAAGGCTGCGCTTGACCGCGTGGCCCTGCGCCGTTTGACCGCATGCATGCGGCAAAGATTGGCTTGCCTGGACCGCTGGACCCCACACCACCACCACTTCTCATGCAGCCATGGTGCAACGCAAGTCTGCTGATCTGGGGGGATCTATGGACCAGATGGAACAGGTGGTACTCGTTGTGTCTTTCCCTGGTGTCTCTTTTCGTCAAACTTTTTTTTGAACGAGTCTCACTCTTCCGTCCAAATAGGGTAGCCATGTAGGAAATGGGCAGGTGGGTCCGCTCAAGAAGGAAAATGCATAGGTGGGCAGGTGGGTAAGGTGGATGAGGTGGTGTGGATGAGGTGGGTCTGGGGAATAACACTTGCTGGAACAACAGCACGCCCAAGGTAGGTAGGTGTTTATGGAACAGAAGAGTAAGCGGGAATAATGCAATGAAAAGGACATATGGTGGCAGTGACCGCGGAGAAAGAAGAAGACGAGGCATCGGATCGGAATAGTCCTCCTAGATCTGCTGCCCACTTCCGCTCTAGATTTTCAAACTGAGAAAATAGTTCCAACCCATCGGTTCTGTTACATACACACCACTATACCGCAGCACAGGCGTGCCGTACAGCGGCCTTCGACATTGTTTTGCGCGATGCCATCATCGATGGGTTCAGCGAAAGGTGCTCCTATCCTCACACTGGCATGCAGTCAGCTCCCTGCCAGCCGCTCACCTACTCGAGCACCACCCGCACGTCAATAGCCATCGGCGCGGCAGGTAGGCTTCTGTCAGTAACTTGATGAACGGACAACGCAAGCAGGCAGAATGGCTTGTCTCTCCAATGCTCACTCACGACACCAACATCACGAAGCCATGGCATTGCAAATCTATAATCTCTCATACTTGCACTCGGTGCTCCTCCAATCATTCCACCTGTCCGAAAACACAAAGGCAGTAGTATACAAGCCACCCAAAAACACTCTCTGCTCTGACGGACAAATGACCACGTGCAAAGCGAGACGGCCGTCGTGTCAACGGGCGCTCGTGGCATGGCATTCTTAAGAAGCATGGAAGCGTTCGCGATGCCCGTCGCGCAGCGACATACATTCTCGAGCGAAGGGGGACCGGTACAGGGTCCTCGGGTGAGGCGACATGGTCGCGGGGAAAAGGAAGCTTTGATTTGTGGTTGCCCTATCGACCTACACATGTGTACTGTACCTGCGTTACCTAGTAGGCTGACATCTACTACCTGTTAAGATTGGACGAGTAAAGGCAAGTGAGCTAGCTAGATCGACTTTTGACACTTGACTCTGTGGCCAATCCCAACGGATGGGTTCGTCGAAAGGGGTAGGGTGGGGAAGTCAAGCTGCCTGACCTGAAACTTTTGGAGCTGGAGAGGGACGTAGGGTACTGGTCGAGTTTTCTGGTCAAGACTCTCTCATGGAATATGTGCCATTTTCCCATGGTGCTCACGTATTTGGGGTAGGAGCTTCGTAGGAAGGAGACGTGCTTTGGTTTCGTGGCGGCTCTCTGGCAAAGGAAAGAAAGAAGCATAAAAGGGCCGACAATTCGCTGATTGGAACATGCTGGCTGTTCATCATCCACTAAAGTAGGTAGATGATGAGCCAAGTAGCTCATGCTGTAGGGGCAGTCGGAGGCAACGTGACAATAGCAAGCACGAAGTTTTGTTTCCACGAGATCCCAAGTAAAGATTGTTTGGTCTTGTTGCTTGCTCGTATCTAGTATGTGCATGCATCTAACGGATGTAGAAATGCCCGCTATGACTTTGACGAACCGTCAGGTCAGAGCTGGTGCAGTTTTGCCCGCGTCTTTGCATGTCTTGTCGATGATCTAGGTGCACTTGAGGTGCAGACGGCCACTCAGGCCTTGTAGTGTTGTCAATGTACAGCCGTGGAGGAACCTTTTACTTGCTCCGGCGCTGGCAATGACATGGACCAACAAGGAGAAGAGTGGACAGGAGAGCAGAATTGCCTTGGACAGTGCAAAGCGTGCAGCTTGGCAACATTTGTGCGATACGATTTCTTCAGTGTAGACTGTAGAGGACGGAATCTTGCCATCCCTACTCGGACGAATTGACGTTCGAAGAAGGCTGCATGAAAGATGTGACCGTGGATAAGAAACCAAACGAGGAATGCAGCATCTGCTTACGCGGTTCCGCATGCCAGCCTAAGGTGCACGCGGCGCCGGTCCGCTCGCAGGTCCATTTCTCAGGGACTAGGGCCGCCAGCGAAAAGAAGGTTGGGTAGACTGGTTGGCATGCACTTGGTGACGCACGCAGCACCTCCGCGTTTGGTGTGCTGCGTGTCTCGGAAGTGCGCGACCACCTCAGTAGTCGCCGCACAGTCTGGGTCCTGCGGTCATCTTCGTCGCGACCACTCACCTGCTTGCTGCCGCATTGTCGCTCGTTTCGCCCGAGTGGATAGGTTGATTTAGCTAGCTCTCTGTTTTAGCCTACGCAGAGCGGGTGTTTGTGCAGTGCAATTGCGCCACGCGACAAAAGTCTGGATGCTGCTGGTTTGGTAAGTCTGCTCAACGAGGGACTTTTTACCGCGCCAGAGGGTTGAGAAACAAGCTCTTTCCAATGCACGGCATAGCCTCAGTTCTGCCTAAAAGCGGATGGGAAAACGATGGGTGCTAATTCGTTGACTTCTTTTCGGGACCAAAGGCTTGGAGAACATGGCCTTCAAGCAGCAGGCTCGATGTCCATACGACACCACCTCGGTCACCGTGTTGCAGACGCATTTGGCTGCGAGTCGAGGCTTTTAGAAATGGCAGAAGATAAGGATGACCGACGAAGCAGTCTTGAAGGTGTAGCCTCGAGTTGAGTCTAGGCGGAGGGTTCGGAAGCCGAAGCTACTGACTCTTGCCGTGCCGAATAGGGCAGGTAGCTGACTCTGTTGGATATTCGCCGATCCCCCAACACTTGCGGTAGGTTTATGGTGGCGCGTTCTCAAGTCATGATGGTTGTTTCGAAGGTTCGCAGGGTAGCGACTGCTTGACCTAGAAGTGGACAGTGACAAGTCGAAGAATCTTGAGCTCGCAAGATGAAGGGACTTTGCCAGCCACCAACATTTCAAATGTTAGCAGGTTGTGACAAATGGGCATTGTACGCGACCACCAAGCCTGTCTCAGAGCACACCAATCAGAGGTTGAATCCAACCTGGCGGATTCGAAAGACCTCGTATTCTCATGTTCGCCGTGAGTCGGTTCAGATCATATCAACGACTGGGAGATCCGGCAGTTACCCCGCGGCAGACGACTCTTGATGGATTGAAAGTCGGGGCGTTTTCGACGGGACCCTGTCAAAGAGGCGCAACTCTACTTGGCGTGAGGCGCCCTTTTGGCGTGGAGAGTGAGGCTGCGGCGCAAGTGGAGAAGGATTGAATGCGGGATGTCTATGCAAGCGGAACTTTGGCTTCGGATGTCGATTCCGTGTAACAAGGGACAAGCAAAGATTGGCGGGTGGCGGCGGAACAATCGCAAGGAAAGAATAAAGCGACAAGAGGAAAAGTCAGAAGAGGGAGACAAAAAGGCATTTGTATGGCGTCGATCTGATGTACTGATTCGGAGATAAGATAATCAGATGGCATGTCGGCAGCCGAGAGATGTGGAGAGCGGGAACCGAGCGGGATGGTCCGGGAGCCGCGAAATAGCTAAACGCCAAGTGGCTGAAGCTGTGGGGAGGACGCAGGCGAAAATGGGCTGATGATTGCTTGCTCCGATGTCCCAAATGGTCCGATTGCGGATGCGTGCGATTGCTGAGGACGGATGATGATGGGGAGGATGCCCTTGCGAATGGCACTGCCACGTCTGTTAGTACTTTTTCCTAGTGCGTGGTGGAGGCTGTGGCTTGTACGACGGTAGGCAGTGTAACGCGATGGACGGACGGCGAGTGAGGCGATGACTTTTGCGATTGTTGAAGCTGTTGAAGCCAACGGTCAAGGTGTTGTCATGGCGGTGTGGCGCTACGCGGTGCATTATCAGTTTATCGCCAACAATTGTGCCTGGGTCTAGCCGTTTTGGGCTAGACGGGGACCTCCCTGGCCGTCCCTTGTCAACGGCGACGGCCAGTCAGTGTGGCCATGGCCGGCCGCTGCACGGAAGAAATAATGTAGCGGCGTCTACCTTACCTTTCCTCTTCTCCACGTCCTCAACTCCCCTCTTGCTCTCCCCTCTACGCCCCCTTCTCTCACGCTTCTCACCTCCAATCAACTGCGCAGCCATGGCTCCCCAAAACATCGGCATCAAGGCCTTCGACATTTACTTCCCCAGCCAATGCGTTGACCAGGCTGAGCTCGAGAAGTTCGATGGCGTCGCCCAGGGGAAGTACACCATTGGTCTCGGCCAGACCAGAATGAGCTTCTGCGACGACAGAGAAGGTTTGTTTCGCGACACCAAGCTTCGCGGCGCTCGCTAACCTGCGCGCGCTACTTTAGACATTTACTCCTTGGCCCTGACCACCGTCTCGTCGCTGCTCAAAAAGTACAATGTCGACCCCAAGTCCATTGGTCGCCTCGAGGTCGGCACCGAGACCCTGCTTGACAAGTCCAAGTCGGTCAAGTCTGTCCTCATGCAGCTTTTCCAGGACTCGGGCAACACAAACATTGAGGGTGTCGACACGGTCAACGCTTGCTACGGCGGCACCAACGCCGTTTTCAACGCCATCAACTGGGTTGAGTCGTCGGCCTGGGACGGCCGTGACGCCATTGTCGTCGCTGGTGACATTGCGCTCTACAAGAAGGGCAACGCCCGCCCCACTGGTGGCGCTGGCTGCGTCGCCATGCTGATTGGCCCTGACGCGCCTCTTGCCTTTGAGCCTGGTCTGCGCGGTACTTACATGCAGCACGCCTACGACTTTTACAAGCCCGACTTCACCAGCGAGTACCCCGTCGTCGACGGCCACTTCTCCATTCGTTGCTACACTGAGGCCGTCGATGGCTGCTACAAGGCCTACAACGAGCGCGAGGAGAAGCTTGCGGCTCAGGCCAACGGCCACTCCAATGGCGAGTCCAAGGTTGAGCGCGAGACTGCTCTTGACCGTTTTGACTACATGTCCTTCCACGCTCCTACTTGCAAGCTTGTGAGCAAGTCGTACGCGCGCCTTTTGTACAACGACTTTTTGAAGAACCCCGAGAACCCCATCTTCGCCGAGGTCCCCCGTGAGCTTCTGAACCTTGACTACGCCGCCTCCATCTCCGACAAGACTGTCGAGAAGACCTTCATGGGTCTGGTAAGTTTCGGTGCATGCGCTTCAATCGACATCCGCTAACTGCCAACTAGACCAAGAAGCGCTTCGCCTCGCGCGTGCAGCCCAGCGTCCAGGTCCCTACCATGTGCGGTAACATGTACTGCGGTAGCGTCTGGGGTGGTCTTGTTTCCCTCATCTCCAACGTCTCCTCGGAGGACCTCCAGGGCAAGCGCATTGGCATCTTCTCCTACGGCAGTGGTCTCGCCTCCTCGCTGCTGTCCCTCAAGGTCAAGGGTAGCGTCAAGGAGCTTGCTGAGAAGGTCGACCTTCAGAAGCGTCTGGACTCGCGTCGCGTTGTCGCTCCCGAGGTTTACGACGAGGTATTTTGGCTACAATTTCCCCATCCTTTGCACCTGGCTAACTGATACGGCAGATGTGCGTTCTCCGCGAGCACGCCCACCTCAAGAAGAGCTTCGCGCCTCAGGGTGCCGTTGACACCCTCTTCCCTGGCACTTACTACCTGACCGAGATCGACGAAATGTTCCGCAGGAAGTACGCTGTCAAGGAGGCCTAAATTTCCTGAGCCTGTCGAGCATCTGCGCCACGGCGTGGAACAGCTGCTCCATTGAGTCGTCGACACCGTCCGGATCACTCCGCGGCCTTTTGCCGTGTCCGCCGTGTCCACGAGTCGACACCTCTGGCGCGACAGGGTGTACATAGCGACGGCACACTCTGAACTCTCGCATTGCAAACGTGGGACCGCATGACATGACGGCATTTTTTCTTCTCCCGATTCCTATTTCGCCAAACACTGCAAAAGGAGCTCGCTCATACCTCGAAAGATCTCTCCCAGCACGCGCTTCAAAAATCGAACCCTCTTCCCGATGCAAAACATGCTCTTTCTTCCACGATAGACGGGCAGACGGATTCAAAGGGCCTTTCCGACTTATAATCATAACGTTTTCCCTATTTCTTCTCACACGACTCCATGTGTATAATAGATTTCTTTCCATCTTTCGTCATTCCTCCCCTTGGACCCTCGGGCGCCCACGTCGCGCGCTTCGCTAAGGGGGTCCAGGGCATGGCCAATGTCTGTCGATCAGGGTCCGACGATCCGCTTCCCTGGCTCACCCCCGGGATTTGCAGAGGTGGATGGGATTGGGTCTCGTCAATGTAGAATGAGAATGAAGTAATCGCTCTGATCTACCATTGAAATATGCTCGCGCGTCTCGTCCGTCTTGTGAGTTGGATGGTGGGTAGAAGATGAGTGTTGATCAAGGGCAAAACACCCAGTGGTTAATGCAGCGCACCGCAACGCGCCACTACTCAGAAAGAAGCAATGGCCACCGCAAAAGCCAACCAAAGCTGACAGGGCATTGCCGTTCGCCGCGTGAAGCGATGTTGGATCGAACTGGCAGCATGAAGACGCTGCAGCTGCTGCTGCGGCGGAGCAATCAAAACACCGCCTCAAACACTAAAACTTGAACTCCTGTGATGCAATCGCATAAGTGCCCGTGGTCGAACAAGTAACTGATTTTTGTGTGTCTAGAAAGAGCTCCATTATCTCGTCTACGCAAAAGGCAAGAGAGGGGTATCATCCGACCACATTCACCGCCAAGTCCATTCGTCTCCGTCGTCGTTCCTCAGGGGTATCTATCTTAGAACGCATTCTTTTGGTGGAAGAAGAGAAAGGAGAGAAAGGCCAAAGCAAAAACAAGAGGCTGTACATCACCGTCATTCCAGCCGCCCCACCCGTTTTAAGTAATGATACCACCCTGCCCTGCCAAGTCTGTCCCAAACACCATGCTCCATGCTGTGCTGTCAAAATGCCTGCCTGCTATTCTGCTCGACGCCAAGGAAAAGAAGAAAGAAACAAGATGAGCAAGAAGCAAAGACCCCGCCGGGCTCAGTCATCGCCGGATGTGCATCGTTCCAGACGACTGAACTGCCAGCGCTCGAGTCAGAGGACACCGAAGCGTCTTTGCTTCCCCAAAAAAAAAAAAACTGAGACGAAAAGCAGAACACCCCGTCAACTCAACGACAATGCAGATCCGCACGATGTTCCAGACCGATCACACACCTCAACCGCGCCTTTTGCGCGCCCTGCCTGCGCTCAACGCCTCCTCCCTGGCTCGCTTCTTGCGCTCTTTCGCACTCGCCCTCTGCTGGCGCCTCTCCCACTCCTCGCGGTCCATCCACTTGCCACGACCCTCCTGTCCGCGATGATCGCGTTCAAAGACGGCGACGGCCTCCAGGGCGGCCCGGAACTCGCGAGTGTCGGCTTGCGCCTTGAAGTGCTGCGTGAGATCCTTGGAGAGCGCGAGGCCATTGTGCTTTGTGTTGATGAAGGCCTTGATGGCAGCAGTGAGCTCCTCTCCATGGAGGAAATTGGCGCTGTTAGCTGCAGGAGTGGCGCGGCTGGAGGAGAGGGGCGTACCGCGGCGCACTGACGAGGCCCGGCCGGCAACGGGCGTTCCGGCGCGTGAAGAGGCTGACGACGAAAGACCAGTGCTGCCGTTGCGGTTGCGCTGGGGTTGGACGGCATTACGGAAGGGTGGAGGCGATGCAGGACGACCGGCCGTGCCAAACTCGCCAGTCCAGGTCACCGTGCCGATTGGGACCTTGGGCGCCGCGTCACGAGCACGTTGAAGCTCGCGGGCAGCTTGGTCGGCGACCTTCTTCGCCTCCCGAGCGATGATGTTTGGTGTGCCATGACCGTTCACAATTGAATCGTGATTCAGCGAACTTTGGACTCCACTGCGCGCGAAAATGGTGCTGAGAAGACGCTCGTCCTTGTTTGCGCCCTCGGCTTGTCCAGCCCCATTGCTGGCTTTGGCTGCGCCTTTGGACGAATCAGCCTCATCATCTGAGCCGTCATGGAAGTTTTCGCCGCGAGCGATTCCGTAAATGTTGCCCATTTCCTTGAGCTCTTCGGCATTGGGCTCATCAGCCGCGACGTCAGAAGACTCAGACACACGAGTTTCCGCGCCTTTGAACAACGACGCAGTTTCAGTCTCGCCACCGCTGGTGTCACCAAGAGAGAACAGGTCGTAAAGGTCCCTCATTTCAAAAGTCTGTCTTTGCTTCGGGTCCTTGAGGATCTTGTTGCTCAAGAATTGTTTGAAGATTTGTCGGTGGTAAATCTTTTCTTCGATGGTCCCAGCTGTCATCAGCCGATAGATTTCAACTTCGCGCTGTTGTCCGAGACGCCAGGCACGCTCTCGGGCCTGGAGGTCCGTAGAGGGATTCCAATCGGGATCGTAAATGATGACTCGATCCGCTCCCGTGAGATTGACTCCAAGACCACCGACCTTGGTGGTGAGTAGGAAGACGTGCATTTCAGGGTCATTGTTGAAACGATCCACCATGTCCTGGCGATCCTTGATAGCCGTCGTCCCGTCCATCCGTAAGAAGTTGATGTTGCCCATCTTGCGAACAAATTTTTCAAGAATGTCCAGCATGATCCGGTGCTGAGCAAAGAGCAGAGTTTTGTGGCCCCGCTTGCTCCACATTTGCAACAGTTCCTTGACAACTTGCATCTTGCCAGACTTGGATCCACTCCCATACTTTGGGTCCGCGACCTTTTCGACAATCTTGTGGTCGACAAGGTCCGGATGATTCGTAATCTTGCGCAAAATGTCAATGCCGTACAAAGCCTGGCGCTTGCCGTTGAAAATGGACTTCATATCGTTGGAGTCCAGAAACTCCTCATACTTTTCCCGCTGGATCTTGGTCAAACGACAGAATAGAACACGCTCAGTCTTCTTGGGCAGGTCGGCGGCGACGTCAACCTTGAAGCGTTGCAGGAGGTATCCGCTGATCATCTCTTTGAGGACCTCGGCACAGTGCCTAGCAGCCTCAACTTGGAAATTGGAGGCGTTTGCGTATCCTCCCGTTTTGATTGGGATTTCGAAAGAGTTGCGGAAATCGACAAGGGTGCCCAGGCGCATAGGGTACACGAAATCGAAAAGCGACCAGAGTTCTGTCAGGTTGTTTTGCATTGGAGTGCCTGACAGAATCATGCGGTTTGCCGTCTGCAATTCTTTGCAGAAAATTGTGATTCGGGCGTTTGGATTACGAATCTTGTGCCCCTCGTCCAGAACAGCGTAGCCCCATCGGACGGGTAGAAGGAACTGGGCGTACTGCTGAAGGCCTGAATAGGTTGTGACGAGAACATGCCCATCAGTCTGAACCTTGTCGATGATCTTCTTGATGGTCCTCTCAGCTTTCGACAGACGAGTCTTGCTACCACTAGGGCGCGCCTCAAAGCTCCTTTCAACTTGTGCTTCGCGCTTCAAATCGATCATGCCACTTCCAGAAGCGTGCAGGATGGAGACGCGAAGTGCTGGCCACCATTGATGAAATTCATTGACCCATTGCTTCATGACGGTAGCAGGGCAAATGACAATGACAGGCTTGGTAAGCTTTTTGGAGTAGTGGAGGGCGGCCAGAAAGGAAATGAGTTGGATTGTCTTGCCCAAACCCATCTCGTCGCCAATGATCCCACCAACATTCTGGCCATAAAGCTCCCAGAGCCACTGAACACCAGTCTTTTGGTAGTCAAACAGCGATTGATAAATGTCGCCAGGGACTTTGAGGTCCTCGCCGAAGACTTCATCGGGAATTGTCGGATGCGGAAGATTCCACTCCTCTTCGCCGGCCACGTCTTTTGGCAGACCCCGACGTTCCTGTTCCTTTCGGCGAGCTTCACTGCGCAGCTTCACCCATTTTTGTAGCCGGGATTGGTAGACTTCTTCATCGCCGTCGTCCACACCAGCCAAATCCATGTCATTTTCCTCTGAAGAATCTTCTGGGTCGGTTTTAAGCTTCTTTCGGATAGCAGTTGGCTTGGGCTGGCGGGTGCGCTTGCGACCGGGAGTTGTCATGTCATAGTCGTCGTCTTCCACCCCATCATCATCATCGTCCTGCTCCCCAAGGGCCGCAAGCTGTCGATCGTTGAGCTCTGGCTCGTAGGCGTCATCAGAGCCGGCATCCTTTGGGCTGGATGCTTCGGAGGCGCTGTCTTCCTCACGGCGGGGCTTCTGTTTCCTTGCTCTTGTAGGGGCGGGCGCATCTTCGGGAGGGACAGCCTTGGAACTACTATAACTCTTTGGGATGCTCTCTTTGACTTCTGTTTTGAAACCAGGCCTTTTCAGATTACGGTGGGAGACTGGGCCCTGATTTGATGATGTATCTTCAAACCCATGCTCGGCCTCTGCATCCAACATTACCTCGCCAAGTCCAGACACCTCCGCGCCGGCCTGCGGCATACGGGAGAATGGTGTAATCTTGCCGGTGCGAATGAGAAATTCTCGGCGGGATTCTCCAGGTTGCTGTCTGTGTCCTCCCATCTCTAGTGCGTCGGCATCCTCTGCCTTGTGCCTCTCCGCGATACGCGCCTCAATCTGCACTATGTCCTGGTTGAGGCCGTCGATACGGCTCTTCATATCTTGTACCTCCTCCCGCAATTTATTCTTAATCGTGGATCCCCCAGGTCCTTGCAGCTTTTCCTCCAGTTTCGCCAGCTGTGTCGTGCAAACCTGCTTCTCTGCCAATGCCTTGTTCATCCGCTTATTGTCGCGCGCATCAGCTTGGTCGACAAGCAGCTTGTCTGCCTGGCGGCCAATGTCACGTTCCAAGTCGTCTTGATCGCGCATGTTGGAAAGGAATTGGAGTCCGGTCTCGTCGTCACTACTAGGGTTACTCTGTTCAGCTTCGGGATCCTGAGCGCGACCTTTGCCTTTCTCTGGCTTATGGGTGGATCCATCGCTTGGAGGGTCAATCCCAGCGGTGGACATTGGGGACGAGGATGCTGTGGCGACAGCGACGCCGCCTTCGTCGTGGTGTGGTTCGGGCATTGTGGTGGTTGAGGTTTCGCGTTTGTGGTGAAAGGGCTATTTGATTTTGAGAAGGTTGAGGTGGAAGGCAGGCGTGGCGGGAGGTGTCGAGGGCGATTCACGCGTCGGAGGTTCTTGACGAGAGTTTCGGGAAGGGCAATGGACAGAGGGATGGAGAAATGGAAGTCGGGATCGTAATAGAGGATCGAGGGAAGAAAGGAAAAGGTTTGGCGAAGAAAGAGAGGTTGAGGAAACTAATGACGAGGGTACACAACAGACAGCTTGGGGCCGCTGCGAAGTGAGGTCGGGCATGAGAAGTGAGTTCAAATCGAAGGTGAGATGGATGGTGAGTCGAGCATTTCGCGGCGATGATGACCTCATTCGATCTAGCCTAGGCTGCCGCGAACACCGCGGTTTAACCGGTCGCATCTGGATGGTCAACTCGCGTGCTCGCGAAGCTTTCCACTCCGCAATCCTCCGCCCCCATCTTACTGCCTTCTTGATGCCCCTTCATCAATTGAAATACTCTACAGTACCGATCATGATCCACATGTGGTGTACGAGACTTATACGCATCATCGTCCTCTCGTCGTCTTGGGTTTGCTTTCTAGATCAACTCGGCAGATCTCTCTCTAGGGCTAGAATCCTGGCTTTCTGCCGCCTTACATTCTCCATGTCGAACGACGCTCTAATCCATGCCGTAGGCCGATGTCCCTCTTGTTTGTCAAGACGCGATGCGATATCATTCATAGCTCACGTTAAAAGACATGTAAATTATTCTGGACCTTTCAGTACTCTGCCCAGGCGCTATTTACGGCAACTAGATTACTCGACGCGGAGTGTTCCTGGCCGAATTCTGCTGAAAATGGTAACTCTCTCCGTCATATTCTTCGCAGTGGACTTTAACAAGAGCCCCTTAGCGTCTTCTTGATTCGTACCAGTCATCTTGGCCAGACTGAAACAAAAATGGAAGATCATCCTGCTCTGTTGTTTCAATTCACCACGCTCCTTTTGAATCCATGCGCTTCTGACAATGAGATTTCTTCTCTTTGTGGCACTGACTATCATTGTTTCGTATGTTGAAGGAGTTGTCATCTTTCAATCGCCCTACCTACAGGAACCCGGGCACATGCTACGCGAGGACCCTGCTACTCGATGACAACACCTTCTTAGCCACCTGGGAGAATCATGGATCAGAGCCTGTCTATTTTCCCATCTTTCGTTCAACAGATGGGGGCAACAACTGGCAAGAGTATTCCCGCGTCGAGGACACTGTGAATCGTTGGGGATTGCGCTACCAGCCCACCTTGTATAAACTACCCCGGCGAGTGGGAAATTTTCCTGCTGGTACCATCTTAGCTGCGGGAGATGCAGTTCCACCTGATGGCTCACGAACGAAAATCGAAATATATGCTAGTACAGATCAAGCGTAGGTTCCGGAGGCTATAGTATGGCATGATTGCTAACTCTCGACGTAGTAAGACTTGGAAGTACGTATCGACAGTGGCAGAAGGTGGACGGTCGTTTCCAACGAATGGGGAGACGCCAGTTTGGGAGCCGTTCTTCCTCGATTACAATGGTCAAATAGTCTGCTACTATACGGACCAACGCGATCCCAAACACGGACAGAAGCTTGTACATTCCCTTTCTCGCGACCTGATCAGTTGGAGTCAGCCCGTCAACGATGTCGCGTACGACACCTACGATTGGCGCCCTGGAATGACGACTGTCGCCAAATTACAAAGCGGCGACTACATAATGACCTACGAATTTTTTGGGGCTCGGGAAGTTGCATTCGCTGTATACTATCGCGTCTCGAATGATCCCCTCAACTTCAACGCGGCTGAAGGTCGAGTCCTGCGCGCAACAGACGGCACTGTCCCCACATCGTCGTCATACATTGTGTGGACCCCAGTGGGAGGATCAAGCGGGACCATTGTTGTCAGTGCCGGCGACTTCTCCGAGCTGTTCACCAACACAAGCCCCGACGCCTCTGGCCCTTGGGTGAAAATCCAGATCTCAGAGCCGAAGTCCTACTCCTGTAGTCTTACAGTTCTGCGGGATCCATCGAAGATCTTGGTTGTCGGAGGAGGACCTTTGAAGGGCAAGGCGGGAAGCAACAGGGTCACTGGCAGCGTAATTACCATTGGAGGGTCATAAAGCTTCTAGGAGCGAGTTCCATCAATGGACTTTTACCAACCCAAGGAACAAACCGTTCAGCGTGTCCCGCATCTGGCTTTTGCCCTAAAGGTCGTAGCAATACCGCCTTACGGAATTTGGTCGTTCCGGTGGCTTTGATTCTTTGATGTGTGATTGATAATGGATGCTGAGATTGACCTTCGGACGGAGGGCGGAATCAGCTTTCATCAAGATTCCGGAACTTCGACACAGAAAGGACGTTGATACGGTTCTGATGCCAGCATCTCTTCGCAATGCACGCTGATTCCGCGCATGGCTTGCGTATAGCAGTAGGCCTTTAGAGGCGACGCGCTTGCGCCATTTCTTACAAATTGTGCGATGTTCCCGCTTTCAGAAAGCGCGAGCTCCGGAGCTAGCTTACCTGCCTCGTGTGCTTAGAAATAGTGGGGCTAACTCAGCACCCTTGCGTCATGCAGGAGGGGTAGCTGAAAGACATATGTTCAGCAGCGCGGCTCACGATTACTCTTGAAGAATGAATTTAACGACCAGTCTCTCAAGTTCCCTCAGATCAATTTACAGGATCTCAAATCGAATCTGCAGAACCCAATCCCGCACATTCACCAACAACCATAACATTGCGTCTGTCGGCCAACGCATTCGACGTGTTCGACACCACTCGACAACCTCAAAGAATTCCATCATGTCTTATCTCTACACGGACGAGACTCCCGCGGAGGTCAAGAACGCCAAAGGCATCCATCTCGTCACTCAGAGCACTCCCAATGGTCAAAAAGTGCAAATTATGCTCGAAGAATTGGCCCTCGTCTACGGCACAACATGGACTACCACTCTCATCAATATTATGACCAATGAGCAAAAGAAGGACTGGTTCCTGCGCCTCGACCCCAACGGCAGAATTCCCATCCTTGTCGACAACACTCAGAACCCGCCCTTCCCTGTCATGGAAACCTCAGCCGAGCTGCTCTACCTCCTCAAGTTTGCAGACAAGGACGATGTCTTCGGCTTCAAGGACGAGCTTGAGCGCAGTCAAGCGCTGCAATGGCTCTTCTTCTGGCATGGCAGCGGTGCGCCGTATCAAGGCCAGTTGAACCATTTTGGCAAGTTTGCCAAAGAGAAGATTCCCTATGCAATTGAGAGGTTCCGCAACGAGACGCTGCGTGTTTACGGAGTGCTCGAGATCCACCTCTCGGGCAAGTACAGCGGACAGCCCAGAGAATACCTTGCGGGCAATGGCAAAGGAAAGTACAGTGTTGCCGACATTGGCACGTGGCCTTGGGTCAAGGGTTGGGAGTTCAGCGGATTAGAGAAGAAGGATGTGGAGCAGTTCCCGCACTTGCTCAAGTGGATTGATAGGATTGCAGAGAGGCCAGCAGTCAAGACTGGAACAGGCCCTAAGTACCAGCCCAACTGACTGGCGAGGGGCAAAATATGAGATTGGCAGAGGGTTGACACAAAAGGCTGTATGAAGGTAAACCAATAAATGATGACATCCAACTCGTGCAATTGCTCACTATTGCCGAATGCTTTCATGCCGCCTAAAGCATGTCGACAAATTGGGAGCCCGCTTGGGAGAAGACAAGTCCACCACTAAACCTCTCCCATGAACAGTTCAAGCCCTGTTCCGATTGATGGAACAATCCCTGCCTGTGCATCCTGCACTCCAACCCCGTAACCCCGCAATCTTCCATTTCCTTTTTACGACGGAGATACTGATCGGGCGAGCAGACATGGGGTCAGAAGTCGTTCCGAACGGCATTCAGGCGGCCTGCTCGCAAATGGCATGCCCCACGGCCTTGACTATGTAAATGGTGGTCCATGGACCGCCCGAAGCCAAAAAGCTTGTCTCTCGTGTAAGCATTTTTCTGGCGTTGTGCCTGTCATGTCTGTCTTTCAATCAAGCTTAAATCGAAGCTTAATGATTTACCTTTTGAGCATACTAATCACTGGAGCATTTGCAACTTCATTGGATTTCAATCGCACAGAATGCCAGTCCCCTACTTCTGAGCCTCTTGATGGCTGTCCACCGGGGACTCTTCTCGTCAGCCAGAATGCAACAAACAGTTCCGCCTCTTTCGCGACTATACAGTCCGCAATACTTTCACTTCCTTCTGACAACTCCTCAGCAACCATCTTGATCCTCCCGGGCACGTATGTGGAACAGCTCAACGTAACCCGACCTGGCCCCTTGACTCTGCTCGGTCAAACCGCCTCTCCGAACAACTCTTCGTCCAACACTGTAACCGTCCTCTGGCACGAGGCCACTGGCAACGACGTCAACACGTTCGACAACGCCTACACTTCTGTCCTCACGATCGCGCCCACGCTTGAGAGCAGCCTTACAGGTTCTGGCCCGACAGGATATGCCGTTCCTGCAAATACATCATTCGGCACATCTGACTTTCGCGCCTACAACCTCGACTTTACCAACGATTACCTTCCCTACTCGGCGGGACCCAGTCTTGCGTTGGGAGTTAGCTATGCCAATGCAGGATTCTACCACGCCCGCTTTTCCAGCTACCAAGACACCATCTACGTGGGCAAGCTAGGCCAGGTGTATTTTGACCAATGCATAATCGCTGGGCAGACGGACTTCTTGTACGGCTTTGGCACTGCGTGGATCGAGAATTCAACGCTGTTGCTGCGCAGCTGCGGCGGCGGCATAACCGCATGGAAGGGCACCAACACGACGACGCCGAACAAGTACGGCGTCTACATACACTCCTCATCTGTCTTGCCAGCGAATAGCTCGATTGCTGCTGCAATTGAGGGCAAGTGTAGTCTGGGCCGGCCTTGGAACGAGCTGCACCGCTCGATCTTTGCGCAAACGTATCTGGATAGGGCGATTCTATCACAGGGCTATACGGATTGGAGCTCGTCGGATCCGCGTGTGGTGCCAGCGACCTTTATGGCCGAGTTTGAGGATTTTGGGCCGGGCTGGAGTCTCCGGGGTAGAGAGGATGGAAATGTGACGAGAGTTTTGACGCAGGAGGAGTGGGAGCCGTATTCTGGGCCTGAAAAGGTCTTTGAGGGTGGCACTGCTTGGGTGGACAAACTGTCGGAGGTGTGATAAGAAACGCCTTTCACATCTTGGAATGATTGTAGAGTAGAGCGGTTTGATTCATACCAACTTCCCGTTGGCCGAAGCCGACGGACCGCCAACCTTGGGTATGACGTCGGGCTGGAGCTCTGGCCACAAATTCCAAACACTTCGAGCCCCGCGAACTTTCCAACCCAACGTCCGCAAAAATCCCCACTCCACACTCCAATTCTCTCATGGCTTCTAAACGGATACTTTCGACGGCGGTGCGGCCTCTCGCCTCTCCCACCGCCACCTTCAGTCGCCCAACTGCGTCGCAGATTCGCCGCATGACAGTTTACGGCTATGAACAGGCGAGGGCCCTCGTATTCAAAGACTATGGCGAGCCCGAAAACGTCCTCAGCCTGCACACACATTCGATATCGCCTGCGCATGGCGATGCGCTTACCCTCCGATTCCTCGCGTCTCCAATAAACCCTGCCGACATCAACCAAATCCAAGGCGTTTACCCGTCCAAGCCAACCTTCACCACCTCCATGAGCACGCCGGATCCAATTGCCTGCGGCGGCAACGAGGGCGTCGCCGAAGTCATCTCTGCCGGCTCCGGTGTCAAGGGCATTGGAAAGGGCGATTGGGTCATCATGAAGCAGCCGGGCTTCGGGACGTGGCGCACGCACGCGCAAACAGACGCCACCAACCTGGTCAAGATTGACAACAAGGACGGATTGACACCGATCCAAGTCGGAACCGTCAGCATCAACCCGTGCACTGCGTACCGCATGTTGACCGGCTTTGCCGACATGAAGGAGGGCGACTGGTTTGTACAGAATGGCGCCAACTCCGGCGTCGGGCGCGCGGCGATCCAGCTTGGAAAGCTGTGGGGTTACAAGAGCATCAACGTTGTTCGGGAACGTCCTGATCAGGCGCAGACGGACAAGTTGAAGGCCGACTTGAAAGAGCTCGGTGCCGATATCGTAGTGACCGAGGCAGAGCTGCTGGAGCGCGGCTTCGGTCAACAGGTGAAAGAGTGGACGAACGGCGGTCGTGAGCGCTTGCCCCTTGCCCTCAACTGCGTGGGTGGTAAATCAGCCACCGCACTCTCGAAGCTGCTAAGCCCGTCGGGTCACCTCGTCACGTACGGCGCCATGTCCAAGCTGCCGGTGCAACTGCCCACTGGCTTGCTCATCTTCAAGGACATCCACTTCGATGGCTTTTGGGTGAGCAAGTGGGGCAAGGATAGCCCAGCAGAGAAGAAGAAGGCTGTAGACCACGTTTTGGACCTGATTCGCCAGGGCAAGTTCAAGGACACGCCTGTGGACGAGGTCAAGTGGGAGTGGGAGACCAAGCAGGACACTCTAGTCAAGGCAGTGCAAGGTACACTGGAAGGATTCAGGAGTGGAAAGAGTGTTTTCGTGTTTGGAAGGACATGATTGGCTTGGAAGGCTGATTGACAGGCGTATATATCCACAGAACACCCATTGTATATTCTTCAGCAGGGCGAATTCTAGCGTTTTGCTGCTTCGATCTTTTACATGGAATATTTACCAGATCTCCTATTGAGTTCCGATTTACACAGGGCGCAAAGGAAAGCAATCACCGAGAAGACGGTAAAGTCATGGGGATTTTGACGTAATCACTCATCTGTTCCATTTTGCCACAAGAGAAAAAAGATCTCCAACCATTTTCATACGCCAGACCGTATCCATGCCCTTGCTTTGACGCAAAAATCATTGGTAGTCGCCTTGGTCCATATGCCCACCCCAGCAACTCACGTTGAAATCCCCAATTCTTTTTCGATAAAGAACCATTATCCTACAATATGATGAAAAAGAGGTAACCGGGACGAAAGGTAAGTAGGTTGGATCTTGGGTCACTGATACCCTCTTGCTGGAGGAGCACGAGGAACAGAATCCAAAGTCACAAGTTATGTTTAGACAGAATGATCAATCTACCGGCCTGCGTAGGGAGGCGAATTGTATCCTTCTCATCTAGTCATAGAAAATTGCTTCAAATCCGTAGATGAAGCCGAAAACAAGGAACGCGAATGCGCCGCCGAGGGTAACTGGATTACAAAGTCAGCTGAATCAATTTCTGGCGATTCAACAGGGTTGTAGACACGACACTTACCCACTCTCATGCTGACACGCCCCGCGATTGCTTTTCCTCCCAAAACCGCAACTCCAGTACAAACGGCGTGACCGCTGATGGCTCCGCCAGTGACCCACCAGTAGTCTTGGCCAGCTGCCATTGCGATTGTTGCAATCTGACTCCTATCACCCCATTCGCCGAGGAAAGTCATCACAAACGTTTGTACCCACGCAGGACTGAGTAACAAGGAGAAGAGGTTGTTGAGGCCACCAAGAACGCGCTCCAACGACGCTCCCGAAGGCGAGGGCGAAGGAGAGCGTGAAGATGATGGGCTGCGGTGTGTAGGCAGACGGCTCCGGGAGCGGGATTGGCGGCCACGTCCAGCCTCGAGCATGGAGGGGTCTACCGACGAGCGTCTCCTCTTGCTGGCCACCTGTTCCTTTTCCTCAAGCTCTGCTTCGACTTCTTGCATTTCTTCTCCCACGCCTTCCTCTGGGCTCATGGCGAAGCCCTCGCGGAGGAGTTTGGCACCGAATACAAAGAACAACAGGGCCGCGGCGACGCTAGTGAGCTTTTTTGGAAGCAGAGTCGGCACCGCATGACCGAGTACAGCGGAAAGAACAGTCATGGTTATCAGAGCGGAAAAGGCAGCGGAAAAGACCAGCGCGCGCGGATGGCGCATGGCCATGAGGGCGGCCACGAGGAACGTTTTGTCGCCAACTTCGGAGAAAAGGATCATGGTGAAGGAAAGCAGGAACGAATCGCCGGGGTGAATGATGGTTTCTTCTTCAGGTTCCGAGCCACTTGAGCTGAGTTTTGAAGAGAGTTTTTGTTTCGATCCAGCACTGTCGTCTTTGGGCATTGTCGGAATGACAGGATTTGCGGAACCACCATCGCCGTGTGGAGAGTCGGGGAGATTTGTTGGCTTCTGGGACTGAATGTCAGTATTCTTCCCGTGTTGTCCTTAAAACCAGCGCGCAAGTGACTCACCTGGATCCCGGCGGCACCCTTGGCCTTGGATTCCGATGTTGAAGTGGCATCCTCATCGTCAACCACTTCAACGCCCAAACGCTCCTGCTCTTCGGTTGACATGGGCCTTGCCTCGTCTGGAGAAACGGGAACTTTTTCCACCTTGCCTCCCAATTCCTTTTCAAGCGCCTTGTGCTTCTTGTTCTTCTCGGAAACGCCACCTTCAGTCCCGGTAGTGCCCTTCTTTGGGCCCACGTGGTCTGGATCGTCCATGACACTGTCCTTTGCTGCAAACTCCGAGGACAGATCTTTCTGATCTCCCATCACGCTATCGCTGAGGCTGTCAGAGCTGCTCTTGGGAGTACCCTTAGAGCCGATATCAACGATTCCCGGCGACATCTTTTTCGGTTTGTCCTTGTCGGAGACGAAAGGTCCCCATTGCGGTCTGCCATCTTCAGCGGGTTTCACGCTGTCCGCAACATCGACTTTTCCGGCAGCGACAGAGCCGGCTTTGGCAGCGCCGCCACGTAGGTTCAGGTTGGTGTCCTCGTCGGTTGCACCAATGGCTGCGGCGGACGATAGGGCGGGCAGGAGCAGCAAGAGCCACCCAACTTGATTTTTCCTCAGGATCATTCTGGCGTGCGCGAACGACGATGTTTGTTGAATCAAGGATTGGTAAGGGGCAGGAAGTTGGGAAGTCGACTCCGTCGCTGACGTAACTGTGCGGCGCGCGAGCTCAAACGACGGGCGACGAAGATTCGGTGAGGAGGATGGACTAAAGGAGCGGATGTCAGTGGGAGCCTCTGACAGAGGCGAACGACCAAGGGATTGAGCCTTTGGAGGCGGGAGGGAGGAGCATTCGCGTTTGGACAGCGGGCTGGGTGGTTTTGGCCTTGGACGAATGGGCTCGTGAGGCGGTGCAGGGGCTTACACGTAACGTCTAGGGCATGGTGCGCAAGGGGTCTGCTGAAAATGATTGCGCTCAGGCCTGTCCGCACTCGATGAGAGCGCAATGACGGTCGCCAAATAAAGTTGACGGTCCAGCGGCGGGACGAATGGGAATGGCGCCAGGTGGAGGTGGTGTCCTCACCAGTAGTCGGCTGTCTTGGGATGTGGCTTGAGGCTCTCAGGCACTTCAGGCAGTCAGGCAAACACAGATCACGTGCCTCGTTGCTGGGCGCGACGTGAATTGCTCTCACGAGTCAGTCAACCTTCCTTGCCAAGCAACTCCACCAAAGAGACCCTGCCAGCGACCTTCTCACCACGCCCGCGACTTCACTGCAGTCCTAAATGCCAAACTTCTCCAATCATGGTGGTCGAAGCTAGAGGATTGCGCTCGTCGAGCCGTCGCACTCCGCAGCCAGCTTTACTGAGCGCCGCGAGCGCCGACCCGCGTGCTACGCGAAGCCGCAGTCAGGACATCAACCCAATGCGACAAACATCGCCCCCTCAAAGGACGACCCGTGGACAGGCGCGCGCCGCCAGCGTTGAAAGTGCCTTGAGCACTGGAAGCATGCCCCGAGTTTCTCGAAGAACGGCCAAGCAAGCTGCTGCTGTGCCTGGTGAGTTTTATTGACTCTGGCGCGAACTACAATAGCCTCATCTCACGTGCTTCAAATGCCTCCCAATGTCTTTTGTCGCAAGTGATCTATGACGACTGACTCGATGCCGATAGAGCTGCCGACTGTAGAGGAAGATGCGGTTTCTAGACGCCAAAGCCTTGCGGAGCCCCCGGCAACTGATGGCCACACGAGCCCTGGTATCACAATCTTTCCCTCAGCCCAGCTGGAGCCAGAACATCAGCCTGAGGGGTCACCTGGTGCTCGTTCCAATGGCTCGGGATCCCCAATCTCAAATCCCGAAACGCTCAATCCTCCATCCGACCTGGACGTGGTCCTCATGGTGGATACCCTGGAAGACTTGCATGCAGATTCGAACAAGGTTCTTGAGAAAATCTCCCCAAGGAACGCCACACATGCCCAGCTCCGGTCTATTTACTCGGATGTGAGAAAGCCAGGCTCCAATGTGAATCGAATTCTTGCAAACCGTCTCAAAAGATTCGACAACACACGCTCAGCCTATGGGACCGAGGAATACATAAGCTGTAAAACTGTCAACGACGCATTCACTGAACACGCTCCCTATGGAATTCCTCCTCCTCGGACCGATGCCATTTTGCAAAAGGCAAATCTGGCGTCGCTGGCGAGAGAGATGATATCCCTTGAGCGCGAGAAAAGCGAAACATGGGACATTTTACTTCGACTGGATAATACGTTTCCGTGCAATTTTCTCTCTTGGTTTTACGATGACGACTTGGACGCGACTCCTGTGGGGGCAAGCGGACTGGTTGAAGAAACCTTTAGTCTCGCCCTTGAGATCAGAACTCAATTTCTCATTCGGTTGCTTTTGCAAAAGCAGGACGAGACAGATTTCTGGCCACATCAGGAGTTATTGGAGGTCTTTTGTAACCCATCCGAGGATGGTCATCAACTCGAAGCTGGACGCCAGTCCCTGCGCGGATGGAATATGCCAGGTCTCGTTTCCGATGAGGAAGAGCTGCCCCCCCAATTTGAACGTTTAGTATCCGAACAAATCGACAGAATCCGCAAATGTCTCCCGGATCAAGAAGATGGAATTGAGGACGTCGACTTCGAGCTACTCGAGGCCGAATTTCCGTGGACCCATTTCATAATCAAACTTCTAGAATGGATCTCAAAACGCGAACAGGAGACGGAGGCAGAAATATCACGCCTGGGAGGTGTTGAAGCAATCAAGAACGATCTACAAGAACACATTGAACCTCCCAAAAATCAGGCTACCCAGACATACGAACACCTTTCTCATGAAAACGTCGAACCTCCCGAAAACCACTTCACTCAAACTCCTGGGCCCTTTTCACAAGAGAACATCGAACCATCCGAAAACCAGGCGACTGAAACTTCAAAGCACCTTTCTCAAGAAAATGTCGAACCTTCGGAAGACCAGGCGACTGAAACTTCAAAGCACCTTTCTCAAGAAAATGTCGAACCATCCGAAGACCAGGCAACTCAAGCGTCCAAGCCCCTTTCTCAAAAGCAACCAGTTGAACCCAAACCTCAACCAAGAAAACAGTTTGCGCCTCCCAACCCGGGCGTAATATCTGTTTTGAAGAAAAGGATCGCTCGGCTTTCAGGTGGTCAGACAAGGGAAGAGGCAGGAACTGCTTTACAACCTCGCCAGCCCCGTCAACCAGAGGACGAAGACGACTGGCAACCTCTTGCCAATGAAGACGAGGACATTTCTGCAACCGCTGTGGAAATACAAGAGCCTCCACCTTATGCTTCAAAGCAAGGTGCAATGGAGCAGTTGCGCCGGATCGAAAGGCAGAACAAGGAGAACATCCTTCGAGTCCAAAACGAAAAAGCGAAACGGTCGATTTTCGAGCGCCAACCAGATGCTCTCAGAGTCTCCTTCGACGAAGATGGAATTAGGAATTCTCCCGTAAAGAGGCGAGACGCACCCGGCCAGTCTCCAGCAAAAAGACGGCGCGTCGATGAGGATTATGATGAAGAAGAGGAAGAATTTGAAACAGATTACCGGCAGCCGTCCAGCCAACGGCGACGCGAAGGTCCCGCAAAACGTCGACGCATCACGCCCGCGCCGCGCCGCGCCACCAGCATCGCCTCGTCCCGAGGACAGCGGTTTGACGGCGGCGAAGACGTCGGCGACGAGACGGTGGTAGAGGACGTGGAAGATGTCAGTCGCCTCGCGCGTCGACAAGGCACGGTGATACCCCCGGTGACCAATGCAGGCGGCAAGCGGAAGCGCTTCCCGTGGACGGAGGAAGAGGACCAACAGCTCATAGCTCTGTACCGCGTCTACGGCGGGGGCAAGCAGCCGTGGAAGCGGATCAAGGAGGCGGACGAGGCGGACCTCAACGTGCTGCACCGACGCGATCCCGTCGCTCTCAAGGATAGGGCGCGGAACTTGTGCTTCATTTATGACAAGTAAGTTGGCCCCCAAGTCAGTCAGATTGGAGAACGAACACTCAGCTGACCAACGCGCCCCAACAGATCAAACACGGGTCGTCCAGACGTCCTCGAGGGTCTCGACATCGGCGAGTTTTACAGACGCAAGGTCAACCAGAAGCTGGGCCGCCTGCCCAGCGAAGTCCCCGTGGATTGAGGGAGCGACGACAAAGAAGCCGGAACCTCTCTAGGACGGATCCCGCTGTGTATAGTACCTTTTGATTAGACCTGGAGGAACCTTTGAACGGACGGACGGCCGCCTTCCTGCGCGGCTTTTTTTGCGTTGCTCGGGCGTCTCGCGATAGGACGGGTGGACAGCGCTGGATTAAGAGGCTTGATTTTTGGGGGAAAGCAATTACCCCCCCCCCCCCCCCCCCCCGGTTTTGGCGTTCAAGGAGGAAACTTCGGGAGGGCTGGCTTATGTAGCGCGAGGGAGATTTTCCTGCTCCTTGCTCCTTGCTCCATGCTCCACGCGTTATGCGTTTAACAGCGGTCGAGCTTAGACATTCAACACATGGCCACATTTTGACGACGGCAAACGTTGGGGACTCGTGTGTTGGCCACTCGGTCCCATCTCCATGTTTGCCATCTTTCCGCTTTTCACCTTCAATGGCCGTCTGATGATTGTGGATCGAGCTCCTGTGTTTCTCCAACGCTCTACTCCTATTTGACCCCCCCATGGCTATTGTTCCATAAGGATAGTGGCTGTTGTGTGCCGTCTTGTGTGTCTGTAAGCACGCGCGGATGTGTGCTTTCCCGCTTACATCCTACTCCCTTTTCTCTCCTCCCAAAGCAGAGATTCATCAAACGAAGCAAGTGACATGAGCACTGAGCAAATTGACGACGGTCGGCCAACTTGCCTGTTGCTCCCCTTTCTCTCCTCCCAAAGCAGAGATTATTGTGTATTGAAGCAATGTATATATCATTACATGTGTGCTCAGCTACATGGGTACTGACGAACAAAGCACGACAGATGCTCAAATGCTCAAGTGAGCACGGAGCAATAGGTGTTTGGTCAAACAGGGCGATTCATAATTCAGTGCAATAGGTGTCGATTCACTGCCAAGCGAGTAAAGAGCCACGGGGAGACTGGACGCCAGCAGCGGCCAGAGGGCGGCAAGTGGCGGTAATTGTCTTGTTCCACTCTAGACGATTGGTTGCACCCAAAGCAAACGCCGGTATGGGAGTTCTGCATCACAATCTGCACCTCAAAGGACATGTCTGCCCCACACATGCAACAGGACCAATGTGAGAAGAGTTGAGAAAGAGGGCACGCCGTACCAGCGACCCAATCCATCCAGTTTTGAACCATTATTTCCGTTTTTGAGTGTGGCCACTGCACTGTTTGCTACATACATCCATCCATTTGCCCCCATCCACTGACTCTAGACCGAGCTAGCTCAACGTCAGCATTCATACCTAGAGCCGGCACCACGCGTCCTCCGAAATCCCGCACACAAGATGGCCGACGACTGCTATGCGAAAGGGCAAGAAGAAAGAAGAAAAGGGTGTACTTGAATTGGTGGGGGAGAAGGAGAAGAGGCAAGTTGAAGTAGAAGAGAAGGGACTAGAAAAAGGAATCGCTGCTCCCCCGCTATTATGACTCCTTCTCAGTCCGTGGTATCTAAACGCGCAAAAAACACAACAATGCCTGGGAAACCGCAAAAAAGAGGCCGCTAAGTGTTCGTCGATGCCGGTGTGGAGGCTAATTCGCTTGTACGCTGCATGGTTGATGCGGTGTATGCTGTGGTTGAGTAGTCGTTTGGAGCTGCTTATTCCAGAAGCGTCTGTTCGCCAATCTCGTTGAGCGCGCCGGCCTTGCCGCCGTAGACTTCAGGAATGCCTGCGCCGAGTTGAGCGCCGAGCTGGTTGCCATAGCTGAGGACGGTGAACTTCTTGACAGTCTCCTTGGGCAGAAGGACCTTCATGGCGGCAAACATCCAACCCATGACGACGGGCACGTTGACGAAGAACTTGCGCGACAGGGTCTCTGGGTAGACCTTGGAGAAGAGCTCAATGGTGCGCTTCGAGGCGGCCTTGACGTGCGGGTCCTGGCGAATGAAAGAGACGCTGAGGTAGTCGTGCACCTGGATGCCTTGGTATGGGTCAGGTCCCTGGTTGAAGTCGGGGATAGGCACAGTAGCCTCGTTGAGCTTGAGCTTTGCGATTCCCTTCTCCATGAGGGCAACGCGCCAGCGGATAAATCTGTTCAGAGCGCAACCCGTTAGCGACGCTGATCTTCAATAGAGAGAAGCCACTTATCCACTGCGTGTAAGCTTTCCCAATTCCAAAGCCACGGAAGAAGACCTTCCAACTAAGGAATCTAACGAAGCTCATAAGTGGTGGGTGTTCAAAGCGAAAACTGCAATACTTACCCCTCAAGGTTGCCAAAGGTAGCCTTGTTGTCCTTGACGGCACCGTAGACGTTGAAGGTGACGATATCCTTCTTGTTCGTGCTTTCGGGGACGCCCTCAATCTCCATGACGTAGCCCAGGCCGTCGAAGATTTCCTTGTCGAAGCCGGCGTTCATGGCCTCCAGAGGCCGAAACTCGCGACGCCACTCGAGAGTCTCCCTCAATTGATCCTTTGCCTTGTCAATGTTATTGGAGTTGGCGCGCAGGAACTTTTGGAGGATGAGCTTGGTGTGGAAGTCGCCCTCCTCCTTCAGTGAAATGCCGTAGACCTCGTTGTAGTTGGTCGACTTGAGAAGAGCGGGCAATTCAGCGAGAAGCTTCGAGAGGGGGTGGTCTGCAGAGAGTTCAGGCCAGACAGGGCCAGTAGTAGCGGGCGCTTCGGTCTTGGTCTCTTCGGTGCCTGTCACGGCCTCCTTGTCATCCATCTTGGACTCCTCAGTCTTGGATTCCTCGGCCTTGATGTCGCCGGCGGAAGCTCCCTCAGTCTTGACGGGCTCTTGGGTGGTGGCAGCCTCTTCCTTCTTGTCGCTCTCGGGAGATGTTGCGGGAGCGTCGGTGACGGGCTTCTCGGAAGACTCGTCCTTCTTCTCGTCGGAGGTGGTCGCGGCAGCGTGCTCGGCAGGCGCCGACGCGTTAGTCGCGTCAGTGATGACGGGGGCGGTGGAATCGGTGGCAGCCATTGTCTCTGCGGGCTTGCTGGCGGCGACTTGGTCTTCGGTCTTCGGGTCCATGGTGTTCAAACGAAAGGATGCTGTGAGAAAAGAAGACGGGAGTGAGGCAAGGAGCTTATAGATTGGAGCAATGGAAGCTCGGGGACGCGAGGCAAGCGCGGGCGGCAGCAGCCCTGACTCGAGTCATTACTCAGCCGCACGGGCCTCGTCGTCTGCATGCACGGGCGTCAACCGAAGAAGGGTCCACTACTCGAGTCACTTTGTGCGCTGCTCTCCCGATTCAAGCCATGTCCGATCCAGCATATCGGCTTCCGTACTTCTTGTCAAAATGCTTCAATCCATCTATATTCGACTTGGCCTATCAATCGTCACCACTGGCAGTCATTGAAGAGTGCCAAAGGCCCATGACCAATCTCCGGCCTCCGACGAATTTCCGCTGCGGAATACCATCTCAAGGGGATATGCACGAGTCTGAGCGTGCAATCTGAGCCCGAATAGGAGACATGCGTGCATCAATGCATCCAAGGATGGAAAACGTGAGCTGCTCATTGGCCTTCGCCAGCTCCAAGCCGCCCGGCAGAAAACCGGCCTCCATTACGTGACCACGATATCGGTCAATTGCGAGAAGATGATGCTATTCTCAGTAAAAGGGAAAAATCGGGTCTCGTCACATCTTTATTCAAACAGGGCGCTGATGCGCTGGCTCCCCTATCTCTCATCCTCCACCTTCTTCGTTGGAATTCTTCGCTGGGGACCGTTTGCGGTCAATGATGTCCTGTCTTTGGCTCCCCGTTGGCTTTACTCCTACCTCCCAACTTGCGCTTTGCCCAGGGCGGCGTCCCCCTTGACCGCTGGCTTCCTCGACTCGACGATACCCCTTGCTTGAGACGCTGCTTCCCTTTTCTTTCCGTTTCCTTTTCATGCCTCCTCTGCTTGACCATGTCGCGGTCATAGCCCCTCTTGACCATGTCCTCGTCAAAGGCTCTCGTGAGAAATGCCGTGATTTCCGACTTTTTCTGGCCCAGTTCTGAGCGCATCTCTTTGGGAACCTCGGGATCGTTGATGAGTCTGTCGTAGCAACTCTGCATGCGCTTCATCATGTCGAATATTGCCTGCCGCTGTTCCTCGTCCTGCATCGATCCTTGATATTTGCCGTAGGTGAGCATACTCCTCAGATTGCGGTATATCGGAACCTGCTGGACTCCCTTGAGCAAGTCAGCGGCGGCCGGAGCATCCAGGAGCCTGCTCAAGTAGGACTCGACAGTGCGGGCATCAGCACCAGGCAGCTTTTGTTCCATTATTTTTAGGAGTTCCGTCGCATGATCAAGACTGTTTTTGTTTTTCGAGTCGCGTGCGCACGCGCTCATGGCGATACGGAAGACAGCGGGTGAGACGCGCATGTTCTTGCCAACCACGTATGTCTGTACGATTTGGACAGCATCTGCCGAGGATCTAAAGACCCTCAAGACGCGCAAGTAAGCCTTGATCGAGGGCTCGTCTGGCTTGATACTGTAGCTATCCCGGCCGGTCAGAATTTCCCAATACTTATCGGCTGCTTGTTTGGTCATGGCCTTCATACAAGCAGTCATGAGCAGACTCAGAGTAACATTGCTAGGCTTGACCAGATCAGCTTGGCTGTGCATGCCCCCGACAGCCCGGGGCGGTTTGACAGAATCGAATTCATGGCCCGGAGCTATGTTATGCTTGGGACCATTGCCATCCATAGGCACGTTGAAGCCCGCCACTTGTGGCTGTTGAGCGGGATCCGGCTGAGCAGATATACGAGGTGACATTCGTGGGATGCCCGTTGTTTGTTCAACAAGAGAAAAGACTTCGTCGTGTTCTCGAGGCCGAGATGAGCTCAGAAGGATTTGGCCCATTGCCAAGACTAATTGTTCGTCCATGGTAATGGTATGCGCTCGCCATTTGGAGACGATATCTGCCCAAATTCTCCGAGCATCGACAGCCGCCTTGTCCATCTTTCTTGAGAGTTCTTCCGATGTAGTGTCCGGCAATTTACGCTCCGACTCTGCTTTCAATGCGTTCAGGATGATGGTGTAGGTTGCGCAATCCGCTGAGCCAAATCCGACGTCGGGGATGCGACCTGCGACGGCCCAAAGCTGGTCAAAGGCCTGTGCCTTTGCGCAAATCTTGAGGAAGATATTGGTGTGGAGGATCGTGGGTTGTTTGGCCGAGTTGGGCGCAGACATGGAATAGTAGACGGCCATGGCATTGGCAAGGGCTTGCGAATTATCCATGTTGTTTTGAATTCCAATGAGGACAAGGGAGTAGGTATAGGAGTCCGGTTTTTGTCCACGTTTCTTCATCTGCAAGCGACCATGATTAGCAAGTCGAAGCTATGCACCGAGACAATTGTCGCCAACCTCGTTGAATGCCTTGAGAGCAAGGTTGTCAAAGCCTTTCCGCATAAAGTGATTGATGATGTGATTCCACGCAACCGTACACTCCATCTTGGGACTTGCTTCACGCGCAAGCGCCAGGGCCTTCTCTTCTTCGCTTTTTTTCAACAACTTCAACGTATGGTCTGCTACGTTCTTGGGATCTGCGCCCAGCCAATGAAGCTCCGTTCTCACATGCTTGCGCATGGTTTCGTCAACTGTCCCGCTGTAGTTGAACTCTTTTTCGGCTCCTTGCAGCCGTATCCTCATTGGTTTCCGCTCTGGCTTGTCTTCTTCATCGCCCAGCACGTCCTCATCGGCATTCTTCGCCACATCGTACTGCGCATAGGCATGCCAGTTTTCTTCGTAAATCTTTTTCTTCAGACTATAGCTGGAGGTTTCGCCGGCGGCAGCATAGCCGCGACGGCCGGGAGAGGACAGAGCAAGTCGAGGAAGACGGTGGCGGTTGCGCGCAAGCGCGGTCGGTTGTACGAGAGATCGATGTGCTACGGCGCGAAGGCAGTGCCAAAGGCATGAATGGCAGCTCAGCAGGCTTCGCATCGAGAGCGACGGCGAGAGATGTGGGGTTGGGGTTGAATGTGAGAAGAGTTGACGGTTGCGACTTTTTTTCGACGTCGAAAACGCGGCAGCGTAAAGCGGAAGGGCTTATCACGTGACCGCGCATACTGAGCGCGGATTGAACTATGGATACACGATGATTTCAATGGCCAAGGGCATTCAGAAGGGGCGGGCATGTCAGAATGATTGCACATGGCAGCAGGTGGGCCACGGCTACGGTGTAGTCGGTCGACCATGCCTTTCACAGTTAAGGCCAGATCTGGGTGGACGCGAGGTGGGCATGCTCGAGGCGTACTGCGGTGAGATCTGCGGCTAGTAAGGTGAGTGGCTGCCATGGAGCTGGAGGATGGATTGAACAACAAGGTGACTTCTTAGGAGAGGTCGGTAAGCTGTCCTGCCCTGCCGTGCAACACCGACGTCAACGACCGACCGGGTTCCTAGGCTAGCCCTCGGGTGCAAGCATCATGGTGTCCGTCAACCTTTGCTAGCGTCCTGTGGCTGCCAAACGCTGTTTTGACGACAGAGCAACTTCTGCCTCGCGTCGTCTTGTCTTTGCACGAGACAACGTCACGCCCAGCTGGTCCAAGGACAAGCAGATGGAATGCCACTGTGCCTCCGTTGTTGACAATTCTCGCCGTGCATTTGCTGCCACCGACATTTGTGTAATATGACAGGCGAGAGCCAACCACTGCAAAACACACCTCGACACGACAAAACAACCCACAGGTAGTGCATCATGTCACAAATATTCAAAGCCCGTGTCCCAACAAGTCGTGTCACCGCCGTCGGCCTCTCGTTCACACTCAGCCATCCCACCCACACGCTCTGTCACGCGCCCAGCTGGAGGTGATGGGAATGCAAATCGCCAACCGCCAACCGCAGCACTCCCCATCTGGACACGGATGCCAAAGCACCGTCCGCACCGCACCTATGTAGGTACATGCACCATGGACGGGAGCCTTGATCGGACCGTCCAACCACTCACCATCCATTGGCAGCGCATATTATCTCGAAAAGTATCGGTACGGCACACGCGTATTGACCGACCTGACCGGAACGTGCAGTACAGCGGGGGAGAGAAGAGCGCCACGGGCGGGCCCATGACTCGGCTCGACTCTGAACGCCATCACTCGAGTCTCAGCTGTCATCACACAGTGTGCCGTTATCCGCGCGCACACGCAGACTCCCTCTCCCCTCGTCTCTCTCAGTCATCGAGCATCCATCACAACGGGAAAAGCTTTCCACACCGCTCCCCACCATCGCACATGATTTCCCCCCATCTTCACCATTTCTTTGTTGAAGCAGCAGGAGTCGTCGACCGACGGCCGCCGACATGTGCTGCCCAACAGCAGCAGGTGGCGGCGGCGGAAAACCATGCGCGAGAGAGACGAAGCAAAGGCCAACGTCTCCACCGAGAGCCAGAGCCACCCTACCCCACCCCGGCCCCCAAGCGAGAGGTAGGTGGTACTTGGTAGGGCAACAAAGGCACACCCACAGAAAAGCTACCGAACAAGGGGGCAGCCAAAAAAGACGAGAGAAGAAAATCTGGGAATGGACGAGCCAAAAAAGCAAAAATCACAGGGTCCGCACGTACCGCGGACCTCGTGTGGGACCCTGGGACCTTTTTTGCCATGTTGCCCTGAGTGCCCTGGGAGAAGAGATCCACACATGAACCACGGACCGCGGAGGTGTCAGGCAGACGTCGCACGCCCGTACCCAACGACGACGCTTCCACGCACCCACCGCACATCGCACGCACGCAGCTCCGGCCGGCAGGTAGCTAGTGGCGGCAACCAAGGGATCGCGCCCGTCCTCCTTGTGGGCGAAATGATGGACCGCTAGCCTCCGTTGGCGTTGATGTTGTTTTTACGTTTATATCAACGTCGTCTGAGACGGGGGCGGAACAGACACTGCCCGTCATGCCCATTGGTGGTGCTGGCCAGTCGTTATTCCGCGTCACATTTGTGCGCCTGTAGTCGTTGCCATGTTGCCAATTGATTCTTGCCCGAGGCGACAGTGATGATGACAATCGTGTATCGTGTTCGCCCCCGGCCGCCGCATGCCTGCCCTGCTTGCCGTGCAGCGAAGCGCGGCTCGCAGCGCAGCTCAGAGAGAGAGGGCAGGGAGGGTGTGCAATCGGACATGCAGCCCTGTCTGCTCGCCTGGCCTGTCTGTTCGCTTTATCGAGCGATTGTAATGAGTGATCGACAGGCCAGCTGAAAAGAAAACGAGGAGCAAAAAAAAAAAAAAATGTGATATGTCCGTTTTTCCCGCCCTGGTTCTCTGTGTGTAAGACGTGATCATTGGACGATGATCAGAGTCGTCCTCTGGTCCTGTTGGCCACCAGCTGTTTCCTCAATTGATGAGACCTCTCTCGCACATTGTGTATGTGCGCTTCGAGACATGCTGCGAATGCGAGTGAGTACTACGACGAAGAGGGGACGGAGAGGCGAGATACCTGAAGAATCGACGCTGCGCATCCCACCTCAACGTTACACTTGTACCTCATCTAGGCAAAACCCATGTCCCCAGCTCTTTTTCAACAATGGCGCTTAATGATTACCCTGCTTGCCGGCCCCGATCCGCCAACGGGCGCCAATGTAGTCGCTTGTAGTCTGCAGTGGTAAACCACCGTAGTTGCCGCCGCCAGAGTAGCATGGCCAGCCGCGCGCCAAACGGTTGGAATTGACGGGCTTCCTACGTACTTGACGCCGTCGTCGGCGGCGCGCTGAAGACATCGGACGCCACGCGACGTGGGATGATGCCGTTGGGCGTAGTTAAAATTTTGGGTCGCCGGATCTAGTATGTGGTTAAAAGGGGGGACGGCATGGTAGGCATGGGGGCGGGCAAGCAGAAGGGAAGGTTGTGTTTAACAGTGTCTTCATCATGATAGCAGATGAGATGGGTATATCGTCGAACGTCGTCTGTCAAGCGCGGACAGCTAGAGAGCAAGCAAACAACACCACCGAGTGACTCCACGGGACCATGGTCTATCGCAACTCCAACAGCTAGAACTAAGAGAGTAACAGGAAGCATTCCCAAGACTCAAAAGGAATGAATACTGGAAGGGCAGATTGCTTGTGTTTTTGCGTGTAAAGAGGTGTGTGTACTCGTACAAGTTTTCTTCTTTTCCGAAGTGTGCAACCCAACTTCGAAGAAACGATGGCATCAACCGACCGCCATCCGACCAAGCCGCCCAGAGAAGGGAGCCAGGAAGCAGCAAGAGTCAGACGTCAGGTCTGATTATATCAAATCCGTCCTTTTGTCCACAGCTCTCACGCTCGACCTGCCTCTTCCACTCGGGCATTGGCTCTTGCTTCCGTCCTTTTCGTCAAAACCACATCAACCACTGTCCGCAAGGCACGATCATGCACGATCAATGCAGACCCCCTGAATATCACAAACTCAACAGCTAGCTCCCGAGCCACAAGAACAACATGTTGGAGGCCTAGTGGCGCACAAAGCCACCAAGCCATAAAGCCACCTCAGAATCCTCCTCAGCACTTGCCCCTTTGTCGTCATTCGATTATTACGCTCGACCATGGCGCCCTGCCGGCCTTTCACACACAAGCTTGTAGTAGTAACAGGAAAAGAAAGAATGGAGCTGATCAAGACAACACAGGCAGCATGAAATGAATAAGAGCAAGAACTGGAATAAGGGATTTCAAAAGAAAATTGTTTCTTAGACGCCGGGACTGTATGCACGTCTCTAGAAAGAAGCTCCTTGGTCGACGGATGGTTTGAGAGAATTGGAAGAGGAGAGTATACTTGTTGCGGCAGCCGTCTGGACTCCATTTTGGTTGAGATGGTTCTCAATCCGTTTCCCTGCCACAGATTTGGCTGCCCCATCAGTTGAAGCCCATTCAAAGGACCACCAAGAGTTTATGGTGCTCGTGAGAGGTCGAGTTTTAGCGAGAGAGTGGGAGAGAGTGACGTCGTCCTGTCCAAGAACTCCTAGAAGAGTTTTTCGCTTTTATTTTCCGGACCCAATTGAGGAGACAAAGCCGTAAAAAGTTTGATGCCGGTAGGTTGAACCTGAGCGCAAGCTGTCTCGAGAAGCCGCTGATGCTGCTGTTGGCGTGTATCCGAAACCGGTGAAGGACAGGCCTGGCATCGTCGACCAGAGAGCTGGGGCGCGACCGACCGTCAAGTCGTCATTATCATGGATTTCGCTTTACCCCCAAAGTCGTGTGACCGCAACACCCCGAAAGAAATGGAGCCACCCCCCGCGAAAATGCATAACACAAACCGAACGCAAATGCAATCATGCTGCGCAGACAAAGCAGGAACGACTAACGGCTGACGAATGGGAAATCCGAGAATTGACTCTATTGCTGGAATGTGGTCGATCCGTTATCGGTTGCTGGAGAAGAGTCAGCACATATCCTGAGAAAGCGAGGAGGGGCAACTACGTTGTTGGTACATCTGTTGACCCGGAGCGTAGGGTGACTGGGGGTAGCTGCTGCTCGCATTAGACGCACTGCCAAATAGCTGTGGGTTTGCGGCAGCATACTGGGTCATATCTCCAATTGCACCTGGGCTCTGGGTGCTGTACTGTGTCGTCGACTGGCCCGTGGCGCCGGCAGGAGCGTAGCCGATGGGAGGCAATTGAGGGCCTCCCATCTGCGCAGACTGACCCATCTGACGGTCACCGTACATTGGAGCTTCGGCATTGGTATTCTCCTGGTTGCGGGCTTCATTCTGACGCCGTCGCTCTTCCTCGGCCTTGCGCTGGGCTTCCTCCTCCTTCTTCTTCGCCTTCCACTCCTTGCGAATCTCCTTAAATTCTGCAGCATGAAAAAGTCAGACCTCATTACACAAGGATTTAGTGTAGAAGCGGCGGCGCGTTTGGTGTTGAGGCTAGACAGGGCATGGGTGGGCTTGTGCTAGCTTCCGTGAATCGTCAAAGCGATTCGAGTCCGACCGAGCGGGAACCGCCAAAATAGTCCGCTACACCAAACGCGCCTCGAGCGAGTACCCTGACCGAGATTGCGCGTGCGCTTAAACGCGCCGTTGCGGCTAATGTGTGGGAAAAAAAATTGACGTACCTTCGGGAGTGCGTTTTTGGCCGTGGGATTGCATCGTGACGTGCGCGTTGAGATGGTTCAGCGTGCCGTACGCCTTTTCGCACCCATTCCATCCACACTTGTACATGCGTTCGATCTCTTCGTAGCGTCTGCGCGGCCGCTTATGCTGCTGAGCACCGGGGATCGGGACGAACGAGTATACGGTCGAAAGAGGATGGCCGCCCTGTTTGGTCGTCAGAACAGAGCAATTCGAGGCTCGTCGCTTCGCGCTTACCCCAGGAGGACGCTGTACGGGTGAAACCATGGACGGCGCAGGCGGGCCCGAAGACACGCCGTGCGGATACATGTGAGGGTATTGCGTCCAGTCGGGACGCGTAGCGTAGACGGGCGTGCCCGGATGAGCGCCATATTGCGGAATGTGGTGCTCCGGAGGATAAGGTGAGTATTGGCTGTGAGGCGGATAGGTAGGACTGGTCGCGGCGGCAATGGAGGGATCTATAGGGACATCGGGGTCAGACTTGTTGCTTTGCGCGTGGTCATTGTTGGTGGCAGCAGTGCCATCGGACAGAGGCAATGACGGACTTGTTGCTTGGGCCATGTTTGCAGCTGCGGGAGGCTGGCCCGGCGGATACTGTCCTCGCTGAACGTAATCTGGGAAAGAGCCCGAGCGGGCAGAGGAGGGATTGATGCCGTAGTCGGACGTCGGAGTGGCAGACGAGGAAAAGTTGGACGAACGTGGATCGGATCCTTGGTATTGCGCAGCAGACGCTTGATCTGGGCGAGCGAGATGTTCAGAGTGGTTGTCGGCGACGAGGTAGGGTGGATCGGTGGTGATACCTGACTGCGGATAGTCGTTTTGTCTACCGTCCATAGACTGCGCGTGTCCGTTCAAGTGCTGAGCGAGCTTTTGACTCGGCGACAGAGGGCTTTCGGATGAGGTAGGATGGGGAGTGGGATAGCTCGCGGACATGTCACGCTTAATTTGCAAGCGTCGGCGGGTGATTCGCCGCTTGGGCAACGAACGACGGTCGAGAGAATAGGACGGACGGAGACAGGCAAACAGGCAGCGCTTTCGCGGAGGGGCGTCGACGAGTGGACGACTGGAGATTTAGGCCGTGCGGACCGAGGCTGGGATCCAACAGCTGACAGTAGGACGACGGTAGTTGAGGTAGCGTGCGACTTAGACGCGGGTGATGCGCAGGCCGGTCTCTTTGAGTGCAGGCTACTCGGCTAGGGTGCTCCGAGCGCCCGCTGGCGGACGATGATGAGGAGGAGGATGGCTGCTGGCGTCGTTGTAGCGCACCGGTGTCTGTTGCACGGGAGCTTGCGCTGATGCGCTGCGCTTGGAGGAATATCAAGATGGGAGTAGCTGAGAGCGGGATAGCTTGGATGGAGGTAGGGGTTTGGTGGCGGCCGGGCTGCGAGTGTGGCCCTGTGAAGATTGCGGCACCAGGTAGGATTTGGCCTTAGCTCAAGGCGTGAGGTAATGCCGCCGAGCGGTCGAAGTCGAAGCTAGGGCTTTTAGAGTGGTCCGGTGTTGGGGGGGGTGGTGGGTGGTGGAGGACTGGGCAGTAGAAAAAGTGGAAAGGCGCGTCGACCTCGGTACCCAGCCAGCACAGGTCAAGACCGGCCGTACCTATGAAACCACGGCGAAAGCCCTGGGCCAGACTGCCCAGTAGGAAGACCCGGACCGCTCCTGGCTTAGTCGGCCCTTTGGCCCACGGTGAATTAGACTTTACCGGGAGCAATCTGGGCGTTCCCGGCAATGACAGGACGAGCTGCAGGCGGAGCAGCGTAGTGTCGTGTGTGGTTGTGTTGTGGAGGGGGGAGGGATGGTGTGTGGTGCGCGAGACGTGTGAGTGGTGGGAGCGCCTGGAGCCGGTGCGTGTAGTGCTGGTGGTAGTGTACGCAGTAGTCAGTGTGTGCGGTGCGAGGTGGTCGACGCAGGACGCAAGACGTGGCGGGGGATGCCGATCGCCCAGTGACACGGGCAGGTCGCTGTCGAAGTCGAGGTCGTGCCGTGGTGTCGTGTCGTGTCAAATGGAGAGAGTTATTTAGAAGGTTGTGGGTTGAGGGCGAGCGAGGGCGCGTTGTTTGGTTCTGTACAGTACGGTAGGGCAGGTGCGTTGGGTGGGTTGTGCGCGGCGGGCAAAAAGGTCTACTCCCATCATCAACATCAACAGTCGACGGCGGCCGTTGCCAACAGCTCTACCTCCTACTAGGTGTCGTTTTCGTGTTGCACGCACGCGGTCATTTCTTCTGCCATGACGGTCACGGCCAGCACGACGAAGCTCCCCATGGACGTTCTGCAAACTCTCCCAGCCCGCCAAGCCGCCCGCGGCCTAGCTCGAGGCTTGTCTACGAATGAGGCTGACTTTGATTCTCTCTCTACCATGTTTACCGCTGCTGGTCTCTGGCTGCAATGCTGCCCTGCCCTGCCCTGCCTTGGCCGCGATGCTACTCCATGACCTCCCTCACAGGCATCCCAGCTCGCTCCCGCCGCCCGTCGTGATTGATTGACTGGTGTTTCTGATGCTCTTGTCCATTTGTAATTTGCATCCACGTCACATCCTCGATACGACTCCCCCTCAAAGGCAATGATGTGCGCATGGACGGCTGGTTGACGCATCAAGTCATGGCCGCCGGAGCAACCTCCTCGCCCCTCCCCCAAAAAGTCTCGCCTGCCACACCACAGCCACTGGGCTGATGGCGTCCTTTGTCGTGCGCCTCACAACCGGGGACAGCTCCGCCGCCTCTCACTTCACCTCGACGGCGTGGAATGCCCTCAATCATTGCGATCTGCCGAAAATGCAAATGCTGCTCCGACTGATTGCACGCAGCCACCGCCCATCGTCCGCCACGTTCCTCTGCGCTAAGCAACCACCTCGTGGTGAACATCAACGACTGACTGCTGTGAACAAGAATGTCCGAAACGGGCGGGTCGTCGAGTCATTTCTGCAGCCAACATCCCTTGGCCCGTTTGCATGATCCCGTCACTTTTGCTCGTCGTCGGGCCCGGCCGCTTTCAATGCACCCACCCTGCTGTGTTGTAAGAGTATCTCGACTGTCTTGACCTGTGCGTCCTCATCCCACATACCGCACTTCTCGTACACTACTCCTACGTACCAAGTACCGGGACACCGAAGAGGGGAGCCGGAAGCAGACCGACCAGCGACGTCACAGGTCGCGGCCTCTTCCCGATAAGGTGGCGTTTGACGAACTCGACTTGGGCGCGACCATGGCCATTTTTGGAAGCTACCCACACCATTGCGCTCTTTTCTCCCTCTTTCCTCAGAGGCTTGGTGCAAAAAGTAGCGCTTCTCCTTTGCACAATCTAAACGAGCGAATAACGACCATTCGCGAAAATTACAAGGAGCATTCGAGAGGTCAAAGTCTCCCCTTCACGTCACGACTGGGTCACTAAACAGCGGAAAACCTTATTTGTGGCTGTGTAGCGTACCAATCTATGAGTCGACCCTTTTCTCTCTTCAATTGGAAATCACTTCTCCGCGGCTGGCTGTTTCTGGAACTGGTGTGGGGAGAGTGAGAACCAAATTATGCTCACAGCCTTTTTCTCACCTCCCTGTTGCAAATCAGATCCTGTGGCGTTCCCGCGACGACTTGCTCACCCTGTGGCTGATGGGAGAAAAGAAAAGAAAAAATGTCATCGACCAAGCCTGGGGCCTTGCAGGCTCGTTCCCCCTGACTCGGGGAGGCGCTTTTGGCGACGGGATTCAAAATGATCGCCGCGGAGGCCAAACAAGAGGCGTCATCTTAGCACCCGCCATGGTCACCCCATTGGATCAAGACGCGCGCGCGTTGCACGTCCGTCCTTGGTTTTTGGGACCTACGGCTCTGGCCAGCCGTTCATGGACAACCAGCAAGCAATCCGTGGTTTGGCCCCGGCTCTCGAACTTGAGTGTTCACCATGATGTGGGGCTGATGCTGCGTATGCTGCTGTCGCTGGTGCTTTGGCGAGGTTCAAGGATGTTGTCGAGCTTGGGAGGGCAAAAGCCAAGAGGCTGACATACACAGGCAGTCGTCTTCTCGTCCCGCCTCATCCTTGGCCTCGGGCTTACGGATACGGCTCTCCTATTCGGTCTTCGAAACAGAACATGTCTGGACTTCTGGCGCAGGCAGAGAAGGGGGAACAGCAAACAACGCAGAAACGCCATATACGCCAAGTCAAGGTTTGCGCAGGAGCCGCCATGATCGTCATTGTTGCTCGTGCTCGGTCTGTGCTGATGATGATGGAGGCACTCGACGAGTCTGCAACGCGCCATGTGCCGATGGACATGGGTCGACTTTGGCGACGCAGGACTGCAGAGGGCGAGAAATGGGTGAATGGGTGATATCGAATTAAAGCTCATGACTAAGACGATTAGCCGTCGCTCATCGGTTCCCCCAAGTGTGGATCCCTCCAGGTCGTCAGTTTAGCCCGCCGTGGCTTCTCGCTTCTCTGCAACTTCCCAGCAGCCCTCGCACCCTATCTCGACTTCGCTTTAAAGCCATCACGACGACGCCTGGTCATTTGAAAACCAGAGCAACGCGCAACGGCCTTGTTTCGCTCGCCAAGCTGCTCTCCAGGATGCCCCGTCCAGCAGATGAGCGACATTTGCCACTTGACCTGCTCATGGTCGTCACCGCTCGTCGGACACCAACAGGGACCTTCCCGTCAGCGGCACATCAGAGACGTCCCAGCTGCCCAGACGACCGACGACCGACGGCCAATGGCAGATGATTGACCGTGGTGAGGCTTCACGTGGGCAGTTCTTGCAGCACACGCACAGAATGAGACATGTCGTCTAGCTGCACTGCTGTCAAGACGGTTGATGCCTGAGAAAGCTGTCCCAGAGCTCGTCGTGGTGTGATGGGGGGGCGGGGCACCGGGGAGGGGCCGCCTCTTGCAGCTCCTATGACGCAGCAACGGAATCCAGAGCTGCAGTCAATGGATGATGGATGGATGCGCTGCACCGCGCTGCCTGCGTGCACATGCGAGGGAAAATCAAAAAGCATCTTGGTTGAAAGACTTTCCAGCGGATGACTGTGAGTGGCTGAGCAGACCATGTGTAACCCAAGGCCGCCGGCTACCGGGATGCTCTCTTCAGGCCATCCGAAAGGAGCCTCCCTCCCACCTCGAGCTCCGCCTTGCCGGTCTCCGACCTCCATCACTCTTCGACATCGCCGTAATATGGGCGCATGCACGCGCTGCAGTCTGCAATCTGCAATGTGCCTCGTCGGCCACATCCATCCGTCCCTCAGTACCTCTACCACGCCTTGCGTCGTGCACTGCGGTCTGGGCCTCGACAACTACCATTCGATTGATCATGACCTTGCCGCTGTGGCCGCGTCCCTGCCAATCCTTCCACCCCCAGTCCCGAACATGTACTGCACCATGTACAGGTTGCCGCTCCCTCTCTCTGATTCAGATCGAATCCTTGGACCTATACGCAGTTAGGGATAGTCCAGTCGCGTCCCTGCACATACCCCGGGAAACCCTGCTACTCCAATAGGACGCACCCGCCAACAACCCACATCCCAGCATTTTCGATAGCACTGCCTGCCTCCAATATGCCGATCAAGCAATGCCGCCCCGTTCCCCGATCCCTTCATCGACAGGCAACCTCGTCCTTTTCTCTTCTGCTCTGTTGCTTGGGCCGAACAAAAGTCGCACGCAACGTTCCGCCGCTAGAGAGCTCGGTAGGCCCGTCCGCAGATCAGACTTGCAACTCTCCTCATCCATTGCCACCTCAGATACACGTGTGCGAGGAGCAGTCGCAGCAGGACGCGCAATGTTCTGGGAGCCAAGGCAAGGGCACAGCCTTGACCACTTGGTCTCTGGATGTTTCCAAAAACAGAATGGGTGAGCCAAATGTTGCTAGATTGCGTTGTTACCGAAGATGGGTGGTTGTTGGCGGCCGCCAATACCCGCCCCGCACTCTTTGCGCAGAGGGCACAAAAGAGAAGGGATGTGCGTTCGTTGCGTTATGGACGTGCAGTCTGATCCGCTTGGGGACCCCCTGCGTTTGCGGAGAGAGAAGAGGGCCCGCCCGTCAGGCAGTGTCCGCCTTGATTTCCTCGACAATAATTTCCGTCCATGTTCATTCATGACTTCATCCTGGGACAGCGTGCAGCCAGCAGTGCGGTCCAAACCTGGGCTACTCATCTCCCGCTGAATGATGCTTGCATCGTGGCCCTGCGATACCATGGCCAAGTTGACTAGGTGCTGCCGCGGAGCCACTCTCAAGCTTACTTTCAAAGTTACCAGGAACCTGCTCTAATGCTCTGCACAGACGTTGCGCTAGTCACCTCGCTACCATGATCCCATGGTCCGCGTGCTGTATTGAAACGACAACATCAACATCACCACACGCATGAGAGCCTCGTCCTTATTGTTTTGACTCCATGTTGGATGTGTGAGTGGCTGGGAAGCCTCCGGATGTACGCCTGCAATGCACGCGCACCTCCACACGAGCTCCGGCGTCAATAATCGTTGCGGTGTGCAGCAAGCAAGCAAGAATGGCACGAACATGGCCTCGAGCAAGATTCAGGAGCAGATACGAGAGCACGAGCTCATCTTCAACTCTGCCGGGCGTCCTCTCTCCCTGCACAGCCGCCTTCGCGAACAAGGACTGAAGGGCATGAGAATTGAGCTCTTAGCAGATTGTACCACCAAATCTCTAAAGTCAAACTGACGACACACCAATTCAGGAAGTAGGTTCTCGAGGAACTGATAGCTCAAGTCATTACAACGTGACTGGTCCATGGATGTTGCTCCTTGAAATTCGAACGCCCCTTTTCTTCGATCCTGCAGAAATTTGGATGCTTACTCGTCGTCTTGTTGCGCAGTTCAAATTCTCTCGTTGTGGAACCAAGGGCCTAACCTTCTTTGCACTTCACAACATCAACTCTGCAAAGTCAAAACAACCAATCAGGCAACTCAAAAAGTAGCTTCTTTGGGAATTCACAAGCCAATATATGAACTTATACATGACTGTCCCATGGTTACTGCACCTTGAAGTTCGAAAACTCCTTTTGTGTTCAATCGAGGAGGTTTAGAAGCTTCTCGTTGTTTTGCTTGGCAGTTCAAATCCTGTCTGTGGAATCAAGGGTTGCACTCTCTCTGCATCTCAGGAAACTAACTTTAAAAGATCATCTAACTACAATAGGCAACAAAGTGGGTATTTCTTAAAATGACAGCCCAAGATATACCATGGCTGTTGCCCTAATCTTGGACCCGAAAACGTAAACAATCCTCCGTACTCAATCGACGAGAGACACTCGTCCTACTTCTTCGCGGTTTCGTCTCGTAGTTCATTTTCTCCCTTCAGCACCAAGCTTCAGTGTCGAGCATGTGCTCAACTATCTGCCTTGGCGCATGGTACAGCAGTGCCTTCTCGAAGACTGTTAACGTAATCAAGCTCCCTACGATCACCTTTGCTCCGCCAAAAATGAACACTTTCCTCTGCCTTCTCCATAACCCCCCGCATCTCCTCGCCCTATCACATCTTGAACCATGGGTAATTCCCCGCCGAAATCTGCTGCTATTCGACAACTTGATTGCAGGGCAAGGGATCATTCCTGGCAACACGAGCGTGGAAACGGCGCAACGCCCTATCGCAAGGCGGACTTTTGACAATTCCCAAGGATCAACGGACGGGCTGATTGCTGCCCACAAACTGCGTATGGTTGTGCTAGTCGCGGTACTCCGAAACCGCGTGAATTCCCACCTCCTTCGTGGAGCTGCATTGTGATTAGTGGCCGGCGACTCGAAATTCAGCGCTCGAAGGGTTGAAGGGATGACTTGGGCCGTTGTGCGTGACAAATCTTTCGCTACACTTGCCGTTTTTCTTCGCGGCAGGGGAGAAGGGAGGGATTGTCGAGTTTTTCAGGGGCGATTTTTCTCAGGGGGTAATTCCATCATCAGGGGCTGCTAATTTTGCTTTGGGGAGTATATCAAGAGAAACGAGGAATTTTGGTTTGGTACTGGGAGCAAGTGTTGTGACATTCTCTCAATCTTCCCATTTCTACATGGGTAGATGGCGTCGATTTATCTTCGAATTCAAATCATTCTACCTTTCCTATGCCACCAATTTTCCCAGGTGCTTGTTTGTCTCAAAGCTTTCCAGACCGTTGCTTATCTGCCTTCTCCCTTGTTCAACTTTACTCCAAAGAGATCAAGTCATGCCCCATTTGAGCATTCATCTGAGGTGAAGTATGACAGATTTTTGCAGTTTGGGAAGGGGTTTTTCGTGCTCAGCAAAAAAAAAAGGCCCAAGTGAACGAGACAGTGACTTTGATACAAGTGGCTGAATTCCTGCGTCATTTGGACTGTTCACAGCTTAAGCACTGCAGTTACATCTTTCTCGAGAAAACAAGTCAACAGCGACTCCTTCTTTGCAAGTGAATTCCCCGACTAAATTTCTGGTCTCGCAGCTCCACCATGTACGTTGGGACCGCGCAGGCAAGGGAGTGGAAGTCGGAACTGTTTTTACGCTGTCTCTTCCTCATTAGATGTAGATTCACAGGGAACAAACAACACGTCTGACTTGGTCGACCAAGCAGGATACTGTAGAGATGGATTGCAGTCGCGGTCTTGCTCCAATCACTATGCGTGGCGTTGCTAGATTGCTCAATTGCCCTTGTCCTGCCTTTTGCACAGTTTCCTCCATAATGGTGCCATCGCGACGTTTGTGATGGCCCGTCTTCTACTTCAGCTCTCTGTCCGCAACGATGAGGTCGTGATGTTTGACATGCGTTCACTTCTTACGGATTCTTCAATTGTGCTTTTTGCCTCAAGTTGAAGCCCTCCCTAAGTTACCGGGATTCGGAAGATTGACCTGGCTGCCAGAGACTGGCCCAGAAAGGAATGAGGTGCGTTGATGCTCGGACGTAGCAAATGAAGCTCAAGTTTCGTCAAATGCCATGTCCGAAGTTGGATGCGTATTTCCTCTATGGGAGCCGTCCCTGAGCCAGGGCCCAGACGCTGAATTCAAATTGGCCCTTCGTTCTCGGGACGGAACGTGTGACACGTTGCAACTGAATAGACGTTCGAATGTGAGCCTCCAGATTTCCTCTTTCGGTCACAAATCAAGACTTGGCTTCTGCTCACAGCTTATGAATTTTGCGCGAGAGATTAACCTCGAACGTCTGCCTAAAGGGAACGAGTGACACGTTAAGGCTGTAACGCAGATTTGGAAGGTAGACGGCTTGGAAGAACATTGCTGGAAGGGGAAAAGGTGATTGCTCCAACATCAAACGTCTGCTCGAAGAGGAACGACTGACACGTTCCTGAGAACGAGTGAGACGTTTTATCCAGCGGATAGGTTTAGCTTCAGAAGTCTAGCGGCTCCGACAACTGCGTCTGATGACTTGACTTTTCAACGATTTCTGACCACCCATTTGGGTTGTAATGGAGCTAGAAACAGAGCTTCATTATTAAGAAGCAATGAGGAGAGCCTTGTATCGCTGTACACGCCTTTCAGGCGTATCTTGCTGGCTGATGTCCGCAGTGTACCTTTGAGCTAAGTCCATCGAGGCGGATGAAAAGGCCTACGATCAATAACGAGAATCCATGTCCTCGATATCAGCTTCTTCCTCTGATTCCTCCTCTTGCTCAACATCGCCAACCCCGTGGTCTGGTTTTGTGAGCTTCGGGAGCTGAGCCGCATCGCTGATGGTAACGTCGTCCGGTAGCCCCAAGCTCTTCTTTTGCTCTGCCGTCAACTCGACCATCATCGGCGCGTACTCGCCAGTCTCATCGTCTTCGTCATAGCCAGCAACATCCATCTCGACTTGCTCGCCATCTTCCAGCTCCAGCATGCCTCGCCGCACAAATGCGTCATCTAGCTGCCATCCGTATTCGGACTTGAGAAATTCCTCCAACTCGTCCAGTTCGTCCATCACGTCGGATTTTTGCGGGCCTTGGAGCTCGTCGAGCGCTTTCCTGAACCTCCTCAACAAGCTCTTCAGCAGGGTGGCGCCCTCTTCGCTCAAGTCGAACAAGCCTCCTTCGGCGTCTTGAGTCCTCTTGAGTTGTAATCGCAGCAGCTGCAAAAGTTTGACGTAGAGCCCTGGTCTCTCCACCACCGCGCTTTTGCAGGTAAAAAGCAATTCCAACAGCCTCCTCCACTGCTCCAGGCAAGAGTTGTTGTTCAGCGTCAGCACCATTAGAAAAGTAAACTGCATCTCTCCAATGATCTCGTCTTCGTCTTGACGTGCACAATGCTGCTCAACCAGCTCGCCCAGCGCCCACGACCGGTCTCTTGCCGCGTCGGTGCGCTCCCTCCCCGTCGCGCCTTCCCGCCACGTCTGCTTCAAATTGACTGGCAAGAACCGCAGTTCCCTCTCTGGGTGGAAAGCGCTCTGCTCCTTGGACAGGCCGGGAATGTCGTCCATGTCGCGGGCCGCAGAGCTTGCAGACGTCAAGGTCCAGTGGTCCGGCGTCGCGTCGTCGCCGAGAATCCGGAAGAGCATCTCCGGGGTCATGCAGTTGGTGAGATTGCGCCAGTCAGTTTCGCGCTCTTCTTGCTCCTCGCCGTCCTTGGATGCGCTCTGCCGGTATGGCGTCAGGCCTTCGCGCCACACGGCGCCGAGATTTGCGCGCCATCGCAGCACCTCGGATGCGTCTGTTTCTGCAACGAGCTCTTCGGCTGCCGCGTCCCATTTTTTGATGAAAACCTCAGGCGGCGAGTTCGGCAAGTTGTTTACCCGGAACCATGACCCGTGGCGCACGGAAAGCGACGATGTGCTGCTGGTGAAAACGAAATGCCACCCGCTTGGTAGCTCTTTGATGCCCTTGAAGCGGTCTGTAGTTGTGAAGGATAGAAGGTTGATGCCGCCTAGAGCGCGGGGCGGGAGATTGAGGAGCAACACGCAGGCTTTGTTGGTGTCCATTTTAAATTTGTTTCGTTAAGAGCTTGGGTGGTTTTGTCAAGACATTTCTTTTGGACTCGAGTCGTGGGAGTTTGGGTTGGAGATGAATTGATGTCATGGGTTTTCGCGACGCGCAGTCAAAGGGTCCGCGCCAGACCCCAGTCGCACTATTCTCCTTCGAGCCAATCATGTCTTTTGCTAGAATATACACTTTGCAATGCTTACTCTCTTCAAATCACGGCGTATCAACACGATCACGTTTTCAGAGCACATTTCCAGGCACCATTCTCAATTCGAGCTGCAACAGATGGCTAGGTCGAGCTACTCCATCACATTCTATTTGGGCTGCCGTAAATCGGGTATGCTGGCTAGTACACCCTGAGATGACCAAGGTCAAAACAAGGTGACCAGCCAGAGGATGAGGACCAGGCATTTGACGCCGTTCCTCGCGTATTCAGTACCAATCCCATATACCTCGAGCGCACACCCAAATCCACCAGCACCAATCTAGAGACGGCGACCACGGCGACCACCCTTTCTGCGGGTAGAGTCCGAGGGAGTGGGGGTAACGTCCTCGATGCGGCCGATCTTCATGCCGGAACGGGCGAGGGCGCGGAGGGCAGACTGAGCACCGGGACCGGGGGTCTTGGTGCCGTTACCTGGATCTTGTGAGCTCCCGACTTTGTCCATTGTCGCGTCATAACATACCACCAGTGGCCCTGATCTTGACGTGGAGAGCGGTGATGCCGAGCTCCTTGCAGCGGGTGGCGACGTCCTGGGCAGCCAACATGGCGGCGTAGGGGGAGGACTCGTCACGGTCGGCCTTGACCTTCATACCACCAGTGACACGGGCAATGGTCTCGCGGCCGGACAGATCAGTCACGTGGACGAAGGTGTCGTTGAACGAGGCGAAGATGCGGGCAACGCCGACTTGGGCGGCATTAGCGACGGTCGATTCAGCGGTGGCTGTTGTTGAACTTACAGACGAGCTCGCCCTCGCGCTGCGTGGTGTTAGCTTCAAAATTGGCTTAAAATCGTGGCGTCAAACTTACGGCATTGGGGCCGAGGGAGATGTTCTCCTGGGGAGCGCGCTGGACCTGCTTCTTAGGGGCCATGGTGACGAGTGTGATCGAGGTTGACGGGATGGTCGTGTCGCTGATGGGGTGTGAATGCGGCGGAAAAATGGATTCAGATTTGGAGTGGGCGCCAAGACTTTCGCGCACGGGCCTCGCTTAGATTTTTCCGAAAACTACTTCAACCTTCGCGCGCCCATTCTTCTTTCCTTCCCATCGCGCATCTTTGCGCTCACTCGATTTTCATTCGAAGCTCCAACGACGAGCGCGACACCAATCCGCCATCATGGACGCCACCGAGAAGACGGTCGGCATCATTGGCATGGGCGACATGGGCGTCATGTACGCCAAGAAGCTCAGCGAAGCTGGCTGGAGGTAGGTGGCTCTTCTACAGCGTAGTTGAGCCACGCGGTCCTACGAGGTAAGCATCAGCTCCGTCTTTCCCACACCGACAATGATGACCGTGAGTGCATTTGGCTCGAGCATGGCCCTCTGTTCCGACGTGCCATTCTGGATACTGAGGAACGGAGGGACGTCACTGATGTAAAAACCACGCTACCTTATTTCTTTTTGTCTGAACGTCTCTTCTTCGCGAAACTTCAAGTCATGTTTTCACTTGAACCAAGCTGACTCGAATAAAGGCTTTGTAGATTCTCCTCGAACCCGCGATGACTTGCTCAATGACGATCTGCTCAATATTCTGACGCTGCACCCGGCAGAATCAATGCCTGCGATGCGCCGCACAAATATGAGCATCTCAAGGAAGCCTATGCTGGAAACGTAGGACGCGCGTGCACATCTCCAGCAGAGCGGCTCGCTGAGGCTATGATAGAATAAAATACACATTTACCCCGACGGCCATCTCGTCTCCAGATGTAGTGACTTCATCATCTACAGTGTGCCGGCTGAACACATCGAATCGATTGTTGCCAAATACGGGCAGTGTATGCAACCGGGCCGCCCCGCAAACGTGACAGCGATCAACTGATGCGGATAATGTTCAGCTACCAAGCTTGGTGCGGTCGTGGGTGGACAAACCTCGTGCAAGGCCCCGGAAGTTGCTGCGTTCGAGAAACATTTGCCCCCAGACGTCGACATCGTGCCCATCCACTCGCTTCACGGCCCTGGTGTTGACCCCAAAGGCCAGCCTCTGGTTCTCATCAGGCACCGCGCCAGCGATGCTTCTTTCAACCTTGTGGAGCGGGTGCTGTCATGTCTACAGTCCAAGCACGTCTACCTTACGGCCGCTGAGCACGACCGCATTACAGCAGACACGCAAGCCGTGACGCACGCCGCGTTCCTCTCCATGGGCGCCGCCTGGACTGCAAACAGGCAGTTTCCTTGGGAGAATCCTCGCTACATTGGCGGCATCGAGAATGTCAAGATCAACGTGACGCTGCGCATCTACGCCAACAAGTGGCACGTGTATGCCGGACTCGCCATTCTGAACCCATATGCGCAGCAGCAGATAGCCCAGTACGCCCGGTCGGTGACGGAGCTGTTCAAGCTGATGCTGGGCGGGCACAAGCAGGAGCTTTCGGAGCGCATCAAGAAGGCCGGAGCCGCCGTGTTCAAGGGTCAGTCCAATGCAGACCTGCTGCTGAAGGACCAAGTCCTGGATCGCTTCAGCCTGGGCGACCTGCCGCCTGAGCGGGTCAAGAACAACCACCTGAGCCTTTTGGCTATGGTTGATAGCTGGTGGAAACTCGGAATTGTGCCGTACGACCATATGATTTGTTCGACGCCGGTACGTGTGCTCCCTCTGATGAGTGATCAGAACAACTAAGGACAAAACTAACAAACGCTCCCTTGCAAGCTCTTTCGCCTGTGGCTCGGCGCCACTGAGTACCTCTTCCGTCGGCCGGACCTACTCGAGGAGTGTATCGAAACAGCCATCGAGGACAACACGTTCCGCGCAGACGACCTCGAGTTTACCTTTGCGGCGAGGGTGCGTCGCTCCAATATCCCTGTCCACCATTGACCCGCTAACAACAACTACCAGGACTGGAGCGAGCGCGTCAGCCTGGGCAACATGGAAGCCTACCGCGAAAAGTTCGAGACAATTCAATCGTACTTCGAGCCGCGCTTCCCCGAGGCCAAGCGCGTTGGCAACGAAATGATCAAGACAATCCTGGCCAAGACGAGCTCGTGAGCCGTCGGGTATGGCCGTGTTATCGCGACGAGGCGTTTTTGCTACAATGGGCGGTCACTACTTGCTGAATTGAACGAATGCCCCTGATGAATTGACCCTGTGACGTTAGTGAATGAGAGATTTTCCGTCCCAAAGAGCACGTTGGCCTCGGGCCGCATCGTCCCGCGTTTCCAGAAGCCCATTGCTATTTCCAGAAGACACGCCATGAATCAGTCCAAACGTGCGTGTAACTCACGAACGGTCAAGCTCTTGCAAACGAAGGGCAAGAAAACTCCCCGCCCGCTTTCGCATTCCACGGCCATGTCCATCCATGCCCATACCCATTCTCATGCCTGACAATTGGACCGGCAACAGGGAAAGAGCGAGGACGTTTGTTGAGCCACCTCACACAAAAGGTCTCCTGAACGAATTAGTCTGCCTCCTGCCGAATCATACCAGTCCTCTCGGCCACGGCCTTTTGAAGATCCTCCTCTGTGACCAGGAAGACAAAAGAATCGGTTGGGGTGCAAGATTCCCAGGTTGACTTGGAGGACGTCTGAGTACTCGGCCTGATTGCTTCTCAATTTTGGATCCATCATCACAGGGCAACATCATCACATGATACCACCCAGAGACGGCAATGTACCACCTTGAAAGATGTGAGATACTCCTAGTAAATACCCAACGAACACGCTCCGAGCCAATGAACCAATAAATCTCAGTCGTTGCACCCAGAACCCAAAGCCCCCAAATCCCCAAACCCAATCCATCCACCTTGTCGTCATCAGGGGGTATACATATTGCCGTGACCTACTTGCCTCCTGTCCGCCAGGCTGGTTTCCAAACTGGCCCCGCTCCCGTTCCTCCCCAGTAGTCGTCAATAAAAGCAAGTCATGATCCCAAGCGCACCGCCTAGATTAAATCCAACCCAGCCCAGGCAAAAGAAAGAAGGGGAGAGGATGAGAGTGGTAGGAAGGAAAAGACGCACTCGCCCAATCGCGTCCATGTCATACCTTCTCCCTCGCCGGTCTCCTCACACAGCTCATGGAGTTTAATGTGTTGGCCACAGCCACACGAGCTTGCCATTGAACCAGCCCGCATCCCGAGTCCCCCTTCGCTCTGCTCATTCCCATGAACTCCTTTCCCCGGGCCATGTCACTCGCTCGCTCGCTCTCTCTCTCTCTCCATACGGGCACATCTCTCCCAACCCGCGACGTCTTTCCAATCCAGTTTCCATGAGCGTGTTCGTCGATTGCTGATACGCCCGCCTTCCCATTCATCCATCCACAAATACTCCCCGAGCTTCTTGGAAGCCGTCACCACGCCCAAAGGCACTCTGCCATACCGACAACATCCACCCACCGGAGCAGCAGAGATGTAGGCAGAAAAAAACACGCTGAAATGCAACGACTCTGTCCATCCAACACAAGAGAAGAGGCAGAGGGATGAGCACGTGGAGGAATCCGAGTGGATGGTGGTAAAGAAGGGAAAGAAGACGGCCGCGAGAGCGAAGGTTGACTCTCCCGAACAAACAAATCGATATCCAAATTGCCCAGTCCCGAATCCGACCCACGTATTCGTTTTTTTCATCCTGAGCCTTGAACATGGCGAGCTATAGCAGCTGCCTGTTAAGTCGTAGCGTGCGTAGCGTGTCATAAGCGTCCAGTCTGTCGGCCAAGACCCACTGCTTCAATCGTCAAACCCAAACACGAAGGAGACTTGCCACACGGGTGGAGAGACGAGTTGAGACGAGATGAGACGACAGGAGAAGAGAGAGAACCGAGAAAAGTAGAGGCTAGTAGGTAGGTAGGTAGGGTAGTGGGGTTGATACGTAATAAAAAGGGAAACAACAATGACAACACCGACCAAAAGAGACACCTTTGGGGGATAAGGGGGGAAAACGAGTAGAGGAAAATCATTAGCTCCCGCGCACGCAACCTGCAACCTGCAACCCTGAACAACCCGCACCAGACCAGACCCGGAGCCCGAACAACCGAACCCAGTACCCAGAAAAATTCCTACCCGCTCCACCAGCACCAGATCATGAAGTAAACGAAAAAAAAAAAAGAAAACTCCTCCCGAGGCAAAGTAAAACAGCAAAATCCCGCTTTGTTTGTTTCCCATCCTGTGCACCGCGCACCCCAACCCAGCTCCATGATTTTCCCGCAACCCAGCAACCCGCCCAATTTCGTTGTTGTTTGTTTGCCCTCCTTTGGTTTTTGGTAAAAATTCCCACCATACGACCGGATCCACGTAAAAGAGAAACACACGAGCGCCTGATTGTTGAGATTGTTGTCGTTCGTGGGAAGCAAACCAGACCGTTCGCCATCATGACCAGTGTTGAATACAAGGAAAAAGGAAAAGGGGGGGAATCAATCTTTTTTGAATGTTCCGTGTGCAAGCAGCAGCAGCGAACGAAAACACCACATGGGGAAAGGGGAGGGGATATCAATCCGAAAGACAGATGCCGGCGCCGTGCTCCCCCTCTGTTTTTGTTGTAAAGAAGCCCGTTTCGACTCATGACAGCCAGGGCATGCAAAGGTGGTGTTGGTTTTGCGATTCTTTAACCCCAGACCGACGCCTGGACGCCGAGAGATCCCTTGGATGATCCCCACACGCCGCTGTTGCTTCCCCAGCCGAGACCCGAAACAGTGGATGCCGTGTTCTTGTCCGTAGCGCTGGCGGGCTGGGAGGCCGAGGACGCATCGGCGGCAGCGGCAGCCGAACCGGCTTGTTGTTGGTCGCTAGCCGTGAAGCCGTAGCTCAACGGCGACGGCAATGGCGTGGTGGAGCGTTTGCTCAGAGCCGGGTTCGCGACCTGGCCTGAGGGCTGAACCGGACGAGTGCCGATCGGCGCAACGCCCGCAGATCCGGGCGCCTTGATGCCCACGCCGCCCTGGCGAGGCGGCGAGCCACCCGTGGGGGAAGAGTTGGAGGTACGGCTGGATTGCTGAGCCGTCTCGAAGAGGCTGAAGGCGGCCTGGTTGGAGGCGGGCGAGGAGGTGCTGTTGGCACGCGAGCGCTGAGCGCCGACGCCGGCATCCTTGCCATCACGCGGCGGCATCTGAACGGGCGGCTCACCGCCTTGCTTGGTCGGAGCCGACATGCCGAAGGGGTCAAAGGCCAGCGGGGAGGTGCCGCGTCCAGCAAGGGAGGTCTGAACTCGGACGTCCTGGCTCGGCTGGCGCGAGTCGGGATACAATGTAGAGTTTTCGCCGTACAGGGCGCGGTGCTGGCGCGCAATGAGCTCACGGCGTTCTTCCTCACTCATGGCATTTGGAGACATTGAACGGTCGGACTTGGCTCCCGAGATATCTGAAAGAACACCTAATGGGTTAACCATTTTTTCCTACTCTATTGTCCATTCTCGATCTCCTTACTCCTGTTGTATTGCTGCTCCTGGTGGTAGTTACGCAGCTCCCGTTCCCGCTGAGCAGCCATGCGCCGCTTTGCCTGCATCATCTGGTCGGCTTCGTTGGGGCGAGGCGCGAAGCGCTGGTTGGCATAGTATCCCTGGAGGTTCTGCGCCGAGTGCGAGCGGATGCCGTCGTAGTCGCTGACCGAGTGGTGGCGCTGGGAGCCCACGCCGCGGGGATCTAGGAAAATATTCAAATCAGTACATGCGACGGCTTGAGACCGAGGACGAGACGTCGAGGGTTGATGTGCAACACTCACCATAGTCGGCGCCGCCGCCGTACGCCGCACGGCCCATAGGAGGCATAGAGTCCCGGCGCGGCACGCCGGGCCCGCCAAAAAAAGGCATCTTGCCGCTCTTGTAGAGGTTGTCAATGGCGCGGTCAACCTCTAGATAATGGTTAGATCAGGGTCCGACAGGGTGGTTGTTGAGTGACGAAAATGGTACGACAACGACGGCAGATGTGGATCCGCTCGAATCTCGGCCATTTGGAACACCTGGCAGATGTGCGGGCAAGACACACTCACCTTCTATTTGGGACAGAAACGCATTGGGTTCCTCGCGCTGTACGGTCGAACTTGTGCCTGTGTGCCATTGTTACTATGGTTGTTGTTGGGAGGAGCGAGTTGCGGAGCGGCGAGGTCATACCAGATCGCGACGGAGGGGCGGGGGCCTCCCAGGACGGCTGGCGTCCAGCAGACCAGGCAGCAGAGTCGTAGTAGGCGGACATGGCTGTCGAGGTTCGGCGATGCAGACGGAGCGGGAGCGGGCGAGGAGGTGTGGAGGAGACGTGGAGTCCGGAGGGCAGCGAAGGTGCGTGCAGGCTCGATGGTGTGTCGATGAGAGAGAAGACTGCAAATGGAGAGAGGATTAGAGATTAGCTGGACAATGCCAAGCTTAGAGAACTGGCACGAGGCGGTGACGGTTAATGGTTATGTACAGGCGTGGTGTTGGGACGGGCGTGCGGACGGCGGATGGGACGATGGGGGGTGGGCGGTTGAAAGGTGGGTGCACGCAAAAAGATTTCGTGGGAGTCGCGCGGAGATGATTGGGCTGCGCACACACACCTTGCCGAGGAATGCTTCTCAGAAATTTTTATTTTTTATTCTTGACCCTTCGCGACTGGGGGCGCAAAGGGCGGCCGAGGGCGAGACGAAGGCAAAGGAGCGACCGAGGGCAGGAGAGAGGCAAGAAGAGCGTCGCGGACGAAGTCGATGGTGGAGAGTCAGTGATTGGCGACGAAAGAGAGAAGGGACCTTGATTCGCAGGTGTTGAGCACAGTCGAGGCTCAGGAGTGGTAAATTAATGCCCGTGATGGGCCCGCCGACGCGCGCTAGGCCACTCTCATTTCCGAGCGAAGACAGTTCTATTCTGCCACTCCAAGAACATACATCTGCTATTCTACAGTCAGTTCCAATCGACACTACCTGCGCGACTGCAACTGCGCCAGCGCGAGCCGTCGTCGACACTGGGCCATGACCCAATGCGCTTGAGAAAAAAGTCTGCCTGGCCGCGCGCATGTATGACGTTTTCTCCGGCTTACAGTGGCCAGCCAAGCGACCTTCCTATCCGGTATATAATCCATGCGCCAGGAATACTTCCATCTTCTTTCAAGACGATGGCCACTCCGTCCTCACCTCAACGTCCATCGCCAACGTCCTGAAGCCATCGCGCAGCGCAACGACAAGGCTGTCATGCCCCATCCATGCACCCCCGCCCCCAAACCCTTCTTCTCTCCCAACAGCCACCCGCGCCATCCGGGATGCCTCTTCGTCCCTCTCACTCGCCGCGCCACAGCTGCATGCCAAGTGCCCAAGCTCCCTCTGCTCCCGTCCGCCCGTGCCTCTTTCGTCAGCACCGCTCACCAGACCACTCCATCAACAGCCTTTGCCCGTCACATGGCGCTATTCCCCAAGAGAAGGCCCTCGCTGTCTCCGCCGCTGTGCCGCCCGCTCTTGCGTTGTCCCGTACGTCCCATTTTCCGGCAGCCTGGATGCGACAGGAAATTATCAATCCTCAAATAAGCATCTTGGCCGTTGTGATTCAACCCTCAAAGGATGATCCATCTCCCTCCCGCCAAGCTCCATTTATACTCGATACGGCCTGGGTGCGAAAATCCTCAGGCAGAAGTACCGCCAGTTTCAGACCGCTATATTAAGGTTGTTTGAGCTGGGGCCCGCGCCTGCCGTCGCCCGTTGTTATGCTTAACCCTAGAAGGTCGTCCGAGAAGTACATCGTCGCCTGCTGCCCTACATTTTCTGCCTTGCCCAACCAATAGACATTTCGCATTCGTCTCCCTTTTCGACTATTCCCATGGTGCGACCCAACGCCGCGCTTCGCCGTTTGCTAGCCTCCGTCTTTTTCTCTAGAATTTCTCGAGTAATTTGTTTTCAATAGATGGCCGTGCACCGCCTGCCTGCTGCAGCTAGGCGTAGCTGCCCCAGGGCAGACGTCAGTCGTGTCCACCACCGCCCACCCACGTGCAAATTGGCCGTTAGCCCTTTTGCATCACCAGACGACTCTTATCTCATCACGTGTAGGCTGTCTAGCAGCAGGACGCGCCCACTATTATCCCGCATGGCACCGTTTGCGTACCTAAGACCCTCGATATTGGGACGCGCTCTCTAGCTCCAGTTCATCACTAGCAGTTCATCAAGACGATTCGCAAGCCAAGGTCGCCGCCGTGAAACAAGCATGGACAGTTTCCTGGGCGATTGCTTTTGCGCCGTGCCCGTTGCACACATGCAGTACCAAGTTTCTGGCGAACTGTCCGGGCAGGCCTCAGCTCAGTAGCCAGCCCTGCGCGTCATTTCTTTGCAGTCACTAGTCATATGAGAGTTGTGAGCAGATACTGAATCATTAAATAGCCGTAGGCTTGTCCAGCTGCTCTGCTCAGTACGAGGCAGACCGTGAGTTCTTTCCTAGGTCAGGTATGTGGTTGTGGTGGCTTCGGGAGCTACCAGTCATTTTTGGAGTGGCTCACTTTGTACCTGACGCGACGAACGCCGTGTGGCTGATGTTGGTCGACGGCGATGCCACCAGGAAGCTGACATTTTGCGTACAGCTTCTGGCCTCATAACCGCGCGCCTTTGTCTTCTTCAGCCGGGCGCCTACTTAGACGTGCGTGCTCCGAAACACTGTGTGGTCCTTGTCATTGATCCGCTGCGCCGCACACCGCGCCTACCTATTTGCCACGGCGTCGAATATATATCAGGGGAGAAAAAGAAAGACCAAAAAGACAATCATCCATATAACAGCAAAACCAAACTTCCAGAGCAAGCCTCGCTGCACTACAACCATGACCGGTCAACCAGACTCTGCGGAGACGGCAGTGCCCCTGGCCGCAACACCCCCTGACCGTCCCAGCGCACCGGTACCAGCCCTCCTACGCCTTCCTCTCGAACTCCACCACCTCATCGCCGCCCGACTGTCCCTCCCAGGCTACCTCGCTCTCCGCCTGACGCATCCATACCTTTACAATGCTCTCGCAGCGCCATCTCCCACGCCGTCACTGAAAACTCTCGATTCATGTGCCCGACTAGCTGTGCGGACATATCTAGCACCGTACTTTGCCGGCTGCAATGGAGCTTCCCGTTCCACATTTTCGAGGGTAGAGCAGGGGGAAAAGGCAAAAATTGAGCCTGCAGCGGCTAGGCGAGGGAAAGCAAACTCGCAGGGTAAAGACGCCTCGAAACACTGCATCCTCTGCGCCGCACCGTACGCCCCGCGCCTCTTCAAAAGCACGTCCAGTCCGGCTGTCGATGCAGCGGACCATGGACTTCCAATCACAACATACCCGTCGCTCTCGCTGAACCCTGGAGCGTCATCACCGCATCTTTCCCTCCCCCTTTCCACAAGCAGCACTCCGCCAGCAAACGAGCAGGGCCGACAAGTACTTTCGCGCTCTAATCCCTCATGGGACGTTCTGCCGCTTCCCGATGGCGTCTGCGCATGGCATGTGAGTCGGTTTGCGCGCGTCGTTCACGAGTGGCCTGCCACACTACCACATCCGGCCGCCGCACTCGATTGCCGGGCAGGCGCAGACGGCCTTGACATGCACCGTCCCGAAAAGAACCAACGCGACGCATCGCAGCAGTGGTGCTGGTACGCCTTCACATCAACACTGTGCCCGCACTGCGGCGCAGTTGGTGTGTTCAAGGCTTGCACCTGCACGCGCCCAACAACATCGACATTTGCTACCTCCGTCAGCCGCGCTGCCTCGCCTCGTGCAGCCTCTGATGGTTGCACTCATGTCAGTGACCGTGATGCGGTGGCGCCACAGCAACGACGGCGTGGCGGTGTCGCCAAAAGCGCCACCACCGCCAACACCGGGCTCGTGGGCACGCCGACAGATGATGATGACAACAACACCAACAGTCATTGTCAGACGTGCGCTCTTCGTCCTGTCACGGTGTTTGTGCGCTACCTCCCCAACGACAAATACACCACCCAGCAGAAATCGTGGGACGTCTCATCCTACCGTTTCTGGCGCGATGCTGATGACCGGCTGTGGGTGCGTGAGGAGGGTTTTGTTTCGTCCCCGACTGAGAATGGCCGTGACCTGAGTAGTTGGGAGTGGGGAAGAAGCAGAGTGCTGGATGCGTGGTCGTGGGGCTGGGCGATGGGCTGGAGTGGTGGAAGAGGGCCCAGCGCGTCGAGCAGAGAGAGTGAGCGAGAGGGGAAAAGAGCAAGAAGAAGAGATGGGGATATGCACGTTGTTGATGTGCCGGTGAAATGGATTGACGTCTAGAGTTCTTGGAGGGGCGCATCTGGACAGGAGTTCTAGGGTGGCGTTGGTTGCTTCTCTTCGGCAGGTTTCGAGGTTTGAAGCTCGGAGGAGGACTGGGAGAGGGGAGCGAGTATTGAATCCAGCCCAGTGAATGGACAGTAGAGGCAAATCAAGGTGAGTAGGTTGTGCTCTGAGCGATACGACTCCTAGAGATCATCCCAAATTCGATAGATTGCGGACGGGGGCACAATGAAGCAGCCACGGGTCCTGAACATTCGCAATGCCCAATTTTCCTGAAAGGTCAATGTTCCCCTAAGCGAGCATTGAATCTTGGTGAATTGACGGTGATTGCTTCATTGCAGTAACCATCGCAACACACTTGAATGACTAGCTAGGTAGCTATTTCTGTTGTCCCTCTCTCGGTCGTTCTGAACACAATTAAAAGCGTTCTCCTTCCCACGTTGATTCGCCTACATACAACCATGTTGCTGCTCTCTCATGACCCTACTCGTCGTGTTTGTTGCTTGATTGCCCTATAACGATATTGAGCAGCAGAGACCATTGGGGCGTGTGGAGCGCAACTTCATCAACTGAGCAAGACTGACTGTACTAGTCGGTGCGTGGTTGGTTGGCATGAGAGATCCACTCAAATGGAACGTCCACCGATATCTGCATCATCGAAACACTTTTGAGATGCAGCAAGAGTACAATTTGCGTCTCGTTGGTGATACCAATGGCTCTCCTGCCTTTGATGGATTGGCCCAGCGCGCCAGCGCCTGACTCCAATCATCGTCTGTCAACAGACACTTTCCCTTTCGGGCGGTGAATAGAGCAGCAGGTCAAGCCCCAAATTTCAACTCGCAAGTAGGGTCAACAAAGTTGCCGGTCGGCTATGTGTCAATGCTGCTTCCAAGTCCATGGAGCTTCTCGCACTCGCTCCTAGTCATTCTGTTTTCTCCATGGCGATACATTTCAACGCGTTCGGGGTCCTCGGCCGCTCGGCTGGGCTTGTGGGCTCAGTGTATCTTGTTACATCTACTCTTTGCTTTCCACTCTTTGATGATGCGAAATACGTGGCGTCTGCAGACCCAGGTTCTTGGAATCCCAATCGCTTCTGGAGTCTTGCAACATCATCTCATCTCAGCGCAAAATATACACTCGCACCACTGACCCCATCAAGCCAATGGCGAAGTTTACGCCACGCAGTTTTTTTGGTTCTTCGATATACTGCAAAAGTGAAAAAGCATGTTCTATTTTTACCTGCAGTGCCTGATTACGACCCCAAAAACAAAAGAGGTTGGTAAAAGAGCAGGCATCATTAAGGTTCGCGGCGTCCCGCGCGCACGCTTGCGATTTGGGCGGTAAGTATTGCGAAATTGCCGCAATGGCTGTGTGTGTGCGCGCGCGCTCTCATTTCGATTGAAACTGTGGTTGAATGGGTGGTGGTGTTGCTTTTGCGCTTCTCAGCTGCAGGCATGGATGGAGTTCGGAAGAGGCCAGAACACTACCGCAAACCCCCCAACAGCCAGCACGACACACCAAAAAGGCATCTCAACCTGGCAGAGGCAGCGCAGCCGCATCGGCTCGGCACACGCCAAAGACTCAACGGCCGGCTAGGTACATAGCTGCCCCAAATCGGCACACCTATTAGCCAATATATCGACGCACGTGTTCTGCAATAAAAAGAGACCCCCAGGCAGGCCCTCGTACCAACTCTATCGGCACGGGTAGATCGAAACACACGCGCATGCTGCGGCTACATATCATCTCTTGGCTGGGTTTTAGCCAGGCTGGGTAAAGTGAGAAAAAGACGAAATGCTCAAGGAGGTTGGGATTGCGAGCATGCATGCCCGGGCCAAGGGTGATGAGGCGCGTCGGTAGGTTCCTGGGTGGTGCGTGCTAATTCGAGAAATGGGCGTGGTGGTGAGGTCGGGGTGTCCTGGCTGCGCGGGAGCGACTTCAAGCGCGCGTGCATTTTGAAGGTAGGTTTTGGGGATAGGGCTTGGGACGAACTATGGTGGAAAGAGGGAGGTCGCTGTGCTATGCAGTAGATGCAGTGAGCGGGGTCATGGTGGAAGTGGTGAATCTGGGGTCAGCAAGGAGGTTTGGTAAGCAGGTGCAGGTGATGATGAGGGGTCTGCATCAGTTCGAGCGGTGGTAGCGTGTTCGCATCATCCAATCTTCGTGCATGCGCGCAGCCGACGCGCCGGTGAGCGGATTCGGACCATGGTGATCAGAGAGAGACGGCCGGTGCCATATGACGGCGCGGATGCAAGGTTGGCCGGACATGTTGTTTCAACGCGGGGTGCGAGCAAGGGAAGGAAGGCAACGGCGACTGGTGCTACAGTTGCGGTCGACGTGTTTTTGGGGAGCTTCCCATCATGTGGTCGACGAGGAGGGGGAGGAGGGGTGTTTCAGTGCAAAAGCTCCGGAACTAGCGGGTTGACCTGGTGTTGTATTATGGGGGCGCGTGACCGGACGGACTCAGCACCGGTACCTATATCGTGGGCTCCACTGGTGTTTGGAAGAAGTAGGTATGATGGCATAGCTACCAACCTATGGATGCCGACTCGGCAGACGGGCCCAACCGCGTCGATTGCAGCGCTAGCGGCATTGGGCTGTCAGATCATCCGTTTGACGTGAAAATCTCGAAACGGGCCGGCGACGGCATGATGACCTTTTCGAAAGACGAAAAACAAGATGCAATTTTTTCTGCATGTCGAGCAGCGAAAGCCGGGGTAGCCATGGTGGTTCCGAAATCCGAACAGAAACCGGAGGCCGGGAGCGACGCGGGACGACGCGCCGGACGGAGTTAGGCATTACCATCTGTCCTGATCGGGAAGGATGTGTGATGTGATGAGATTCAATCGACGACAACGGGACTTGGATGCGATGTCGCTGGGGGGAAACACCAACGTCTTATCCAACGCCGTAGCAGTAGTGGACCAGCTACCGGATCCCACCTCATGGAGCAAAGGAACCAAGGGCATTAGCATCAGCGACTTAGGAATGCTCAGGCTGACCAAGCAGCCGAATACTTCATGTAGGGGACTTTGAGCGGAACTCGGTGCGTGCGCATCGCGCCCATCGGCTCCCAGTCAGTCAAGCATGATCTCATGGCTGCAAACTGGGCGTCGCCATTGTCAGCGCGCCGCACGCGGTATGCAAACCACTGGAAAGACGTGTGCCAGTGGGAGCGCAGGGCTGCATCATAAGCTTTGAGACTACTCGGCCAAGCACTCCAGGTACATGTAGTGTCCCGCTCAGCGAGCCTCCAACAAAGACACACTGTAGGAAGGATTACTTAGTGAGTGGTGACTGTGACTGATGGCGGCGGCGGGAGTCCCGGGTCTGTGCTCTCCTGGAATGCACAAGAGCTCCCTCCACCGGCACTGCAGCCGCGCTATTACTACCTACTTACATGCCTCTTCTCTCTCACTCTTCTTTCTCTCTCACTTCAACACCTCTCTCACCTCTCTCGCCTCACTCCCTCCCTCCAATCTCAATCCAATCCCTCGCTCAAACAGGGGAGCGGTCCGCCACCCGCTGCGGCTCGAACACAGCCAACAAGCTTATTTCCGCTTCCAGCCCAACTTCCCTGCCGCTTTGTCTGCCGTCGACCACCATGCCTGTCGACAACAATGCTGGCGAACGGTACGTCCATGTTTGTTTTCTATTCTGAGCTTGCCCCCTCTACTCCATAAAACATATTCAATCGCCCCCTCCCCTTTCGCGCGCTTCACGATCAAATCCGCTGACCATGACCCTTGCTCGTTGCGGCTACAGCCAGCTCACCATCGCCTTCAGCGCGTTTATGCTGTACTTTAACGCAACATTGCTAGCCTGCGTCGTCTACTTCTCGAGCCAACTTCCCTTTGGAATTTCCGGTTCCTTCATTGCATACTTCGCCGTCGCAAGCGCCTTGTGCCTACTTGGCCTGGTCGGCAGCCTCAAGGTGCGTGCGTCATCGCAACTGGATTTCCTCAAGTCCCAGCGCCCGACCCCTTGCTTCGACCCCCTGCCTCACCCCTACCTGATGAAACGCACGCGTTTCCAGCGCCAACGAAACGAAAGCATCAAAGAATTCACAAAAAATTCCTACACACAATTTTTCTTGCGTGACGTTGTACCGTTATCATAGCGCTCTGCTAACTGCCACACAGCGCTTCGAGCCCTTTGTCTCGATATTCGCCAATCACGTCCTCCTCGACGCCGTGCTCCTGACCATCCCGCGCGTCGCTTTCCTCGCCTTTCTCTCCACACTCCCCACTAGCATCTGCAGCGCCTCCGACTTTCCCAATCTTTTCCTCCCGCCAACATCGCCCACCCTCCCTGGCGCCGACACGGTCCACATACATGCCTACGCAGGCTCGTACGGCGGCAGCGCCGCATCATCTGATGTCCATTTCTGGAGCGAAAACCGCGATCAGTGTTTTGTCGTTGTCAATACACTGATGGGCGTCGCCGCCTGCCTGGCCGTCATGACTGGCGTGGCGCAGTGGTGCGTTGCACTGCGGGTGCGGAAATTCGCACAGGCGCTGCGGCGGCAGAGCCTGGTGGAGAAGGCGGTGGACGGCCACGAAGTGGTTGTCGTGGTGGTCGACGAGAAGATGGGCCTGGAAAAGGTGTGAACGGCCTAGGCTCGCACCCAAAAATTTGGCACCCAAACAACGTCACAAGCAAGGAGCGCATCAGCGCCGCGCTGCCTTGATGCGGCGGGCGTCCACACTTCTGCTCCGACACTGCTACCGCTTGCATCGTTTGAGCCGGCGCATGTCCAACGCATGATAGATTGGATGGAACGCACAAAGACGAGACGAGACGAGACGCGGATTATACCCCTACCGACACGGCTCCAGGTATCTTTTCTCATGGTATTTTTATCTCTTTTTTCCTACGACGACGACCTGGTGGTGCTGCGGTGGGTCATGAAACAGCACATGATATTGCATGGATGGATGATACGGTTTGGCTCTGGGTTCCTGGTTGGGTTTTTTGGCTTAGGGGCATTGTGTGGCGTCACATGCTGCGGGAGAATCACTTGCAAAGCGTGCAATTGGAGTTTTCAGAGAGAGATACGATGGAAATGGAACGGAAACGATTGGCTCGCGCGGCACGACGTCCGAGCATCGGACAGAGTGAGATTGAAGCAAGCACGTGAAGTTGAGGGAGTGCGGTGAGCAAGAAGCTCGATCAATCTAAGCAGTGAGGGGTATCTACCAGCAAAATGACGTCTTTTTGGTGCGTGAAATCCATCTGCGGGCGGATCAGGTACATGCGTCGCGGGAGGGAGCGTCGTTCAGGATTTGGACAAATGTGCCATGTCGTCACATCACTTGCATCTTGCGCAACTCCACTGCGACCCGACCCGCGCGCGTCGGTGGCGGTCCCCACCTAACCACCCCCTTGATCGACCCCCCTCCTCGCCTCTCGGACCCGCTTCGCCTGTTTCTTACCCCTGGCTGCTGCTGCTGATCTGCGACAAGACTGCCGCCTTGCCTGACCCTCTATTTAGGTACATCAAAAAGACATGAACTTGCACATTGAAAGCGAGAGGAATTGACGATTTGGATTGAATTTTTTCAATTTTCTGGAAATGAGGAAAATGGTAAAATGAAGAGAGGAACTACTTTTTAGATGATGTGATGATGATGATGATGATGATGATGCTGCTTGCAGCCTTGCAAGGCATGCTCGGCCTTTTCTTCTTTTTGCTTCAATCCAAGCAACAACCCAAGAGCTCTCTTGTGGTCTTGTTCTTCTTCTCCCGGGAGAAAGAAAAAAAAAAAAAAAAAAAAAACTCATGTACTCACTGCTTCATCAGCTTCCCTTCTCAGCCGACATAGTACTTTACCACGTCGTCGCCATACCACCGCCTCCCGACGTCCTCGTGGCTGCGGATCCACTTGCGCAGCTGCGACTCGCCGAGCGCGTCCCAGCGCGCGTCCAGGAAGCTGGATACCGTGTCGGCTGTTTTGGTGGTGGTGGTGGTGGTGGTGGTGGTGCTGCTGCTGCTGCTTTTGTCCACGTTGTTATTTGCGTCGTCGTTTTCCCGCTGTCGACGCAGCGTCCGCACCGAGAGCGGCATGTAGGATCGGATTTCTGATACCGTCATGTCCAGGGGAAGGCCTTGGAAGAAGGGGATGCTGTAGCGGGCGGGTGAGGAGGGGAAGGGTGCCTGTTCTGGTCAGGGGGGTTTCTTGGAGGTGAATACGATTCGCGCAGCGAAGAAAGACATGGGGGTTGGCTAGAATTGCAAGTCAAAGAAAAAAACGTGGACTGTCGTTTTGAGACTGGTTGGCCAACACGTGATATCAAGCTGAGCTAGACAAGCAAGACAACAGCAACTCACCGTAACTCTATGCACAGTGGCCTTGACTGCGCCCTCGGTAGCCGCTTCAAACGCATTTCCGAAATTGACTACAAAGGTTCCGTCGATGGGTGGAGCGGGTATCCACGTCTCGCCGTCGGCGGCCAGCACCTCGAGTCCGGCTTCCTGGCCAATCTGCAGGAGGAATGTGAGCCAGCCGCTTGAGTCCTTGTGGGCGCCCACGCCCTGGCCGCGGTTGCTGCTGGGCGGGTACTTTAGGAGCTTGATGCGATGCTGAGGGGGCAAGTACGTCAGCTTGGTCGACGCTGGCGCTGGCTTGTCTGAGACGAGGCGCGGGTCGTCCGACGACATCTTCCTGTTGTCGGAGCGGAAGAATTGGTCAAACGTGCCCACGGGGATGCCGAAGGCCTCCTCGACCAGATGCACGAACCCGTACGAGAGGGCCTGCAGCGCGTCGTGGTAGGTCTCGAGGGCCTGCCGGAAGCCGGGCAGCAGGGCTTCGGGCGGCCATTGGTTCGGTCCCCGTAGTCGCCAGTACAGCTGCGAGAAGTCGCGCGTGGAGCCGCCGTTGCTGTTGGACGAGGCACTGTTCCTCCTGCCTTCGGCCGCCGGCTTGTACACGACGGGCAGTTCGGTTGCAAAGTCGAATTGCTCGCGAAGGTCCTTTTGGCCCAGGGTCGTCTCTTCGGCGAAGCCACTGTAACCGAGAAAGTGCGGCGAGTTAAGCTTGGACAGGTCGGCCTTGATGTCACTGGGCAGGTCGAACAGGGCTGGCAGGCGGCTGGTCAGATGGGTTATGGTGGAGTTGGAGACGCCATGGTTCTTGATGTATAAAAAGCCAACGTCGAACAAGGCGTCGCGCAGCTGGTTGAGCAGGGCGGGGCGCTGGGCCGGGTCGTCTGCCAGCGCTAGGTCGAGGATTGGGAGATGAGCTGGGACAGAAGGGCCCATGATGGATCACTGAGTTGACGTTGAGAGGTGGCTGACCCCCTGGCGGACCTGTATGCTGCTAAGGTAGTGGTAAGAGGAAAAGCAGCCATGACTATGACGTGCTTGGACAAAGACTGGGCTAGCAGCAGGAGTCCGGGTCGTCTCTTGTATGATACAGGAACAGGTTGCCGTCCGCCTTGCCCGGTCGGTCCCCAACAAAACCACGTCCGTCACATCGTGACTGAGACGCCGAGCGGGAGTGACTCTTGTCTTTGAGCTGCTGACTCTGTTCGGCCCAGGGATCATGTCAGTCGAGACTGCGGACGTCATGGCCAGTCATGTGAGGAGGTCACTCAGCCCTTGATCACGTGTGATAAGATAGCCAGCACCGACCCAAAGTGGAGGACCCTGGTCACCGCCCAGACTCCACTGCTCCTTGACCACCACCCACGACCATCTCTCGTCGCCTCTCTCCACCTCGTCCACTCGCTCTGACTCCGTCATATCCTACGCGAGAATCAGAACTCACGTCCCACGAGCCCACGCCACTCACATCATCCACTCGGAGCTCATCTACGCGCTTGACAGCTGCAACACCATCTCAACTCCGCACATACGGTTGAGCAATCAGCCCCACATCACCGCCCAACCATGCAGTACATTCGCAGCACGCTCAACACGCTCCGCGACACGTACGCGCCCATCACCCACACCTCGACCTTTCGCGCGACTGGCCAAATAACCCCTGAGGAGTTTGTCGCCGCCGGTGACTTCCTCGTCTACAAGTTTCCCTCGTGGAGCTGGTCCGACGCCGCACACCCCAGCAAGCGCGTCTCGTACCTTCCGGACGGCAAACAATTCCTCGTCACCCGCGGTGTACCATGCCACCGGCGGCTGGATGATAACTTTGCTGGCGACGGCGGAGATGAGGGCACCGTCGTCGGTGATGGCTTTGCCGGCGGAAGTGGAGGCGACGACGGTGATGACGGTTGGTTGAGGACTGGAGGCGGCCCCGGCATGGGAGCTAGCCAGGAACGGGCTGCCCGCGACGTTAGAACCGTCGATGACAAGGGTGAGCTGAGTGACGCTGCTGAAGAGGAAGAGATTCCAGACATGGAGGATGACGAGGATGACGAAGAGGCAATCATCCGCGACCCCAAGGCTGGTTCGGGGACTACTGCGTGAGTGATTTCTATTTCACCTCTGAAAGCTCACACTGACATCTTTAACAGTCCCTTGCGCACATACACGCTGTACATAACCTACACTCCCTACTACCGCACGCCGCGCCTTTACCTTAGCGGCTACGTCTCGCCTAGCGAACCTCTCCCACCCCATCTCATGATGGAGGACATTGTTGGCGACTACAAGGACAAGACCGTCACCCTTGAAGATTTTCCCTTCTTCGACGCCGGCATCAAGATGGCCTCTGTACATCCCTGCAAGCACGCTTCGGTCATGAAGGTGTTGCTCGACCGTGCAGACGCCGCGCTCAAGCTGCGTTTGGCCAAGTTGAAAGCTGGCCAAGACGCACAAGGCGTAGGCAAGGAGCTGGGTATGGAGGGCCTGACCGAGCAACTGCAGGGTGTCAAGATTGAGAAGAAGGATTCTGACAAGAAGGACGGCGATGAGTGGGAAGTGCTGGACCAGGCAAGCGCGCCGGCGGAGGAGGAAGAGGTTGCTATCCGAGTGGACCAGTACCTCGTCGTCTTCCTCAAGTTCATGGCGAGCGTGACGCCAGGCATCGAGCACGACTTCACCATGGGTGTGTAATGATGCGGCGCTGTCCATCACAAAGCCGTCGACTTGACATTGCTTCCTCACTACATCTCTTTCCGATACGATAGTTATGATTCAGCGGGATTTGGGCAGGCGTTGCGATGGGTTGCTACGGCCATTAATGTCCGAGCGTGATGGAATTGCCACGTTCTGGGTGATGGGAAAGGCGTTTTCGCTGGCGCACCGGCATTCAGGGCAAGCAGGCAGTCGAGCTAGCAGTTTTAGTACAGGACAGTTGCAGCAGGGCATCCGAGTTAGCGTTTTGAGTATCACCAATAGACATGCTTTCAAAGTCCAGAGTCTTCTCAATATCGGCTGTGAATGGAAGCAGGATCAGATATGCCCGAAACGTTCTCAGATCAGGCGCTGGCTGTAATGATATCATCAAAAGTCTACCCGCTGACCATACTCCACATGCTGTTGAGACAATTCATAAATCATACCGCATCAAGTCCCGTCGTATCACGATGGACAGAGGCCGTCGAGTCCATCAATTCATTCATCGTCGCGTCATGATCATAACCGCGTGACTCATTGCAAAGGTTGTTTCCGCCACAGCGGCAAGGGCGGCGGGCTCTCCCGTTCAACCCCTGCACGGTTTGCGTCGCTCTCCCCCTTTTTTATCATTATTTTTTTCTTTCTCGCGCTTTCGAGGGCCAGAAAACTTGTTCTTCCCCCCTTTCAATTGAGATTTCCCAGGAACACTACAAGCACGGCACAGTATCTGCGGAACAAGTTTGTCAGGCACGCGTCCATGATGATGGCAAAGGAGCGCAAGGGGAGGTTGGAAAACGAGTGTGCGCATTGTAAACGAGTGACTGATAACTGACTGACTCGCTGACTGACTGACTGACTGACTGACTGACTGGTTGCTCCCCCGAATAGATAGAGACAGACTCGAACAATTGGATGTACAGTATAGACAGATGGATGCGGCTCGCCGGCTACAGTGGGTACAATGTACACAAGGAGACTTGACCGTGAGGTCGCCCATTTTCTTCTTTTCTTGGGACACGTGTAGGGACAGACATATGGCGAGTATAGATGAAGAAGAATGCTTGTTTCCAAAAAGAAGATAGGGGGAGCCCAGACAGAACGTACAGAACAGCAAAACAGCGCGAGACTGACGGACAAGAGAGAGAGAGAGAGAGAGAGAGAGAGAGAGTATGCGTATGACATGCAGGAGAAAAGAATTTGCACAGAACAAAGACTTACGCAGCAGTTGCAGCAAACACCTCGTGGCGCCTGGCCTTTGTGAAGACGGACAAGGCCGCAGAAAAGACGAGCGTAAAGGCCAGGATGACCAGGATCTTGACCGTGCCCGACTCATCCTGCATGAAGAGCACAACAACGGGCGCCATGAGCAGCGCCACGGCCACGATGGTGATGAGGATGCGCGCGAATGTGTCGATTCGGTGCTTTGAGTACAGTCTGGTCTCCTTAGCGCTGGTGCTGCGCCGTTGCGCGGGGTCTGAGAAGGCGAGCTGATGGGACAAGCACTCGTCAGTTGATGTCGATGATGAGGCGTTTAATTATGAAAATGATCTTACCTTTGCCATGCGGTCGGGCAAAAGGGGCAGAAAGAAGTCCTCCAAAATTGCGTCGAACCACCCTCCTTCTTTGGGGTCAACCAGCGCGACGAGGTCCGGTGCGGCTGTCTGAAACTGGTTTTCCGCGTCACAGAGTGGGTCGTGGTTCCTAATCCAATGGGTGACGCTCGTAAAGTTGCGATGCGTGGCTTGGGGCAGCGAGGCCATTTGTCTTGTGCGGATAACAGCGTCGTCTGGATGTCATGAATGCAAGTGTCAATGAACAAGACCTCCTGGTGGTGTTTGAATCTGTTCAATGATTACGTACCATACTCCTTCAACTTTTCATCAATTAATTGGATCAGTTTCGCGCGCTCCATGCCGTTGGTCGCATCGTCGAGCATGCGAGACCGGAGACAGCGCTTGTTTTCTGGGTCCCTGTCATCTTGTCTATCTAACGCGTGCAACTGAGATTCCAGTTCTCGCAGCTCATCTTGTCGGTACAACAAGACTCGGTTATGAAGGAAGCCGTATCGACGACAGAGGAGGAAGTTCTCGTCACTGTTCAGCATGGCGGCCAGCATTGGGTATCCCTGGGGATGCCAGTCAATGCAGCTTGGGTCCTGTCCATGGCCTTTCTTTGGGCTGTCGAACCCGGTTGCTCGCCGAAATCTGTGCCAGGCATTTGGTTTCGGGTCGCGGTCTCCGCTGTCTGCTCGTCATCAGGAGAGAGAAAAACCACCAGATGCCATGGCTGACTTACTGGCTTCGACGTCATCATCTGGGTCTACGAATTCAATCACCTCGGTCTCTCCAGCCTCGCTTTCTTGACTTTGGCTTTCTCGTGGTGTGGTCTCAACGCGCGTCTCGTCGGAGTCGAATGTATCGTGTCTGTCGTTTGCTGGCTTCTCAGGGTCCCTTATCGACGCATAATTGGAGGTGGAAGATGAGGACGAGGCTGATGAAGAGGCCGGCTCAGGTGACTCGAAGAGTGGGGGCTGTGTTGTTGGCAGAATAGGGACGACGTTCGACAACATGGTCACGAGCTAAATGGATGGGACCGAATCAGAACCATGAAACTCCAAATGAACTCCAATGCCACAGAAACAGGTCAGAACAGACTGGAAGTTTCCAGAGCCATATACCGCGAATTGGGGGCGAATAGGGTAAGCATAGCCTCCCCGATGTCTTGCAGGTGCGAGGCTAGATCCGAGGCACAGCCTTGTGCAACTGGTGAGCTGCGGAGGAGCGATTCGTCCTCGACTCCGCACCACATCACAAGGTAAGCGCCGTTGTGAAAGCCACACGGCGGGACCCAGCCACTGGAAATAGAGGAAGCTGACAGGATAGACATGCATTTCCCTCAATTTGAAGTACTTCTAAGCCACCTCTTTCGATTCAATAAAGCAGGTGCATTGACCAATAATTAGAAGTATTACCGATCATACCGGATGTATTTTTCGGGAACTCCTCTGATCTCTGTGTTGCCCTTCTTCAGGACGTAGACGAATTTTTCATTGCGCTCGATGGGTTCCTCTTGAACTTCGAATCCCTTTCGCAAGTCACGCGCATTGCCGTTGTGCTGATATGCGACTTTGTCTCCCTTCCCCCAGAGGGCCGTTTTCTAAGATGATGAGGATCAGATCCGTTTGAATAGGCGACGGGTGGCACGAACCGTTCTAACAGCCGCTAGGTCAACTGTCGACCTGTATTCGGGCGCGTCATCCGCATTTGCCTCCTCCTCTGCGCTATCCCAATCAATGATCTCCTGGTTCTCGGTTTCCATCTCGTAACGAGTCAGCGGCAAGTAAAACCGGGATTTGGCGCGAGCCTTACTTTTTGGGAATTCTGGATCGTCTGGATCGAGAAAGGATTGCAGATTCGAGGCGACTCTGGATCGTAGCCTTGTTCGAGTTTACAGCGCAGTCTCCAGTTTACGCAAGGCTTTATATGTGCAATCCAAGAGCCTCATGGACGGTGACAAACCAAATGAGTGGACGCAACCGTAAAGGTGCTGCCAGATTGCGAGGCTGGAAGTTGGCGGAAAGCGCGTCGGCCCCCAATTTTCAGGCAAACGTGGTGGTGGTGGCTGACTGATCTTGGTACATCCGTGATGTGGCATCCCCCGGCGTTTCCAGCGCAAGGCTCTCCATACAGCATGATTCCCAGTGGTGCAGCGGATATCTTGACCCTATTGATATTTGTGGCCGGTTTGTGGGTCTACAGAGCCTCTTTCGCAAGAACGGCAGACGCCAATGAAAAGGAAATCGCCCCTCAACCATGAGGCATTTCATGGTAAGCCGCCATAAGCGATTCTGATTACTGATTTGTGCCTCCGTAAAACCGCAGTCGAATCGAAAACACATGCTAGCCGCCACAGCGCCCATCTAGTGAACAGCAAATCCCAAGCCTGAAAATTCCACGCGCGAGATGTGTACCGAAATAGATAAGAGAAGTTTGCCGCGAGGCTGAGGAATGGGCTCGGGGTAAATCACCCTTTTCGCGGCCTCTTCAAGCGAGATTCGTCTGGACCGAACGCCAATGGGGGGCTGTCTCGTTTCTTTTTGATCGGGCTCCACTCTGTCGAATCCAAGGTCTCTGCATCCGAGATGCCTTCCAAAGGTGGTGGGGAATTGCACTGGACTGGACTGGCCGCGGGCTCCTTCAGCTTTGATTCCCGAGCGATATCAGTTGCAACACGAACCACTTGAACAATCTGGGGTGTTTGCTCTTTTGCTGTTGCTTCCTCTTCTAGACCCTTCTCAGGGGTCCAGTCGTGCAATTCCGAGTTGCGTCGTGGGAGCGGTCCAAATGAGTTTTGTCGCTGGATGGGACTGATTTGCATTCCATCTTCTTTCTGTCGGTTGATGCGGATTGCCTCTCTTCGGACACGAATTTTCTTCAGCAGTGGCTTGATCCTTTGCGCCCGTATCACATCCTCCATAAAGTCCTGCAACTTTGCTTTCGGTGCCGAGAGGTTTTTGAACTCCATCTTATGCACGTAAGGGATGTACTGCATATGCGATGCCAGTTCCTGCATGATTGATTGATTTGGGACCACTGAGAGTTGGAATCTGAGATCGACAAACACGGGTGAAGACTGCTCTGGATCGGGCGTCATTGCGGGAGTACCTGATTTGGGAGGGAACGGAACGAGCTTAATGTTGCCGTAATTTTTCGAAGAGCAATCGAATAGAAACGGTTTCTTCGGGGGTGGGGAATCAAAGTAGACCTCTCGGTATAGATCAGATGTAGTGAAGCCCTTGAGTTCATGTCTCTTCCGGAGAGTGGTAAGTGCCCGAATGAGGCTTCCTGAGAAGGAGGCTGCGTGACTCGGTCCGAGCGCTTCCTCCTCAGGAGCAACGCCAGAAAGAAGCTCAAATTTGCGCTTTCCGTGTTTGTTCTCGGAAAAGGCTTGGGCAGCATAGCAGCAGTCAACGATCACAAGCGTGTCAGTGTCCGGAAAGTTCAGCGGGCGAAGGAGGTTGGCAGCCTTGAATATCGCTCCGTCTATGAACCCATGACTGTGGACAATTAGTTGAATGTTTTAGAGCAAGGCTTGTCCTCTCATCGAGGACGTTTGGGCCTCCTGATCTCTGTCTTCTTTCGCAATATTGAGAGAGAGCTGGAATGCTCCATGTGCAAACTCTCCAAAGCTTGGAGATTGTGTGACAAGCCTCAGCGTTGGACATGAATACATACCTGATATGCATCGAGTGGCCCTCTTTCCTACCATGTCCTCCATAGTAGATGATGCTCAGCTTGTCGGGCCCGTTGTACTCATTGGCCCACTCATCCAGCCGCGCTTCGAGGCTCCTTGCTGAGAGGGCTGGTGAATCCTGGGAGGATGGAATGGCATATAGTTTGGTGCAGAATCCGTACAGCTTCCTGAACCCGGCTTCGAGATCTTTCGCCTGAAAATTGTTAGGATGAGGAGCCTTAAGCGATATGGTTTGCCTACCTCTTGTTCAAATCTAGCATTGTCGCCTTGCCAGTAGATCAACAAGACGCCGACCTTGGAGTAGCCGGTCGGTCCATTTCCATAGCGGCCATTCAGAGTCTTGTTGAAGGTCACCTTGGCCTGCTTGCGCCGCCTCCAAGCGTCGTTGTCGGAGTCCTGAGTGCTCGTACGCTCTGGAACGGGTGCTACTGAAGTCGGAGTTGGAGGGACTGGCATACTCTCTTGAGGATCCAAAGAATCCATGGTGGATAGGAAAAAGCAAAGGGTCCTGGTACTTGAGCTGGTAGACTGCGCTGGTGGAATTTCCGGACTCAGGAAGGGACTCGGACAGAATTTGGGGCCGCGCGAAGAGCAGCAGCCAGATGCTTTAACGTTTGCGCAAACGAAGGAAACGGAGAGGTGATTCTGCTCCTGGAAACGAACGCCAATGGAGGTATATCTGGAAGAAGCTGGCTGCCATGAACAAACATAGCGTCGGTCAAGCCACCGTAGGCGGTGCGGCGGCTGCTGACGTGCGCCATCATTGGGGGCTGTATCCTTAAGATGTGGAGGGCAGACGGAGGCTGACAACCTCTACAACCCCCATCCACATCTCGGGCACCATCTCCATCAGGTCATGGCTGCCGTGAAGCGAGCTTGCCGTCTCCACCACAGACGCGTGATGGGATCATCTCGGGCTCGTGGTTGTCAAGGAGGCGTGCGAGCGATTGAGCCTTGGGCGCGTTGGTGGGATGGGGTTGTTTGCCGACAGGGAAGGTCAGAGGTCGGCAGCTTATCTTTGTCGGATGTGCGACCAGGATAAGTCAGCGCATCAAGAGAACACGGCAAGACTAACCAAAAGGGGATGTGGCATAAATCGGGGGACCTTCTTTTGCTCTTTGTTTTAACCTTAATTCTACAACTGTCGGACATCTCTATCATTCGGGTCTTCCCTGGTCGTCAACCCTGTTTTTATAGAATCGGATGCCATTGCGCCCACCAGTCCCTTTAGCATGGCACATGCGACTGAGATTTTAGCATCCTTGAAGGCTGTGAATTTTAGGGTATGTACTACTGTTGAAGGACGTCCATTGGAGTTCCTTGCAGGATGCAATCAAAGCATTCGCGCCTTCTTGCAGCCAATCAACGCTACACCGCCAACCTGTTCCAGTCCAATACCTGGACATGCCCACCGGCTCTGAAGCACAGAGCCATTAACACACAAAAACATTACGCGATACCCATAAAGACCGTCGCGGCTGGGCCAGCTCGCTAACCAAGCCCAGCGATTCCAACATGAGAGAGCGTCGTGAAAAGAGTGTCGTGGTATCGTGATCGTAAACCGCAGTTTTTCCCTCCCAATTAGTGCAAGGCGCCGACCCGAAAGATCAAAAAGGAGTGGAGCCATCAACGCCGATGTATGCAAAAGACAACTTCGCAATTCATGCGAAGGCAATGAGACGATGCGGGCCAAAAGGACGTTTCGCTTTCTATGCGCAGTTGGTGCACTTCTGGCACAGGAAAGACGTCATGTTGCTGTAGTTGATGCCGTTGTAGTTGTCGAGTTGGGTCGAGCCGGGGTACTCAATGAAGAGGTCGCCGTGGGTGGTGCAAGTGTCTTGGGTGCTGGAGAAATTGTTAGCACTGGGAATGTCAGATAATTATGGAATACACACTTTGTGATGCGGCAGAGGATTTCATGGCCAGGGGCAAAGGTGAGGACGTTTTCGAAGTAGGGGGCAGGCAGAACGTTGCAAGCGTTGGAGGTGTAGTTTTGGGTGTAGCAGTCCCCGGAGTAGTTGGCGCCCGTGCAGATGGTTACCTGTGGTTGGAACATGTCAGTGGCTTGCTTTGAATGTGGAATTTGGTTTCAGTGGTGACGTACACTGCCTGCTATGGTGTCCTGACGCTTCTCGAAGATCTGTTCCGATGCGGGTGCAGCAGCGGAGAGAGAGACCAGGGAGACGAGAGCGGTGGCGATGGTGGTGAAGGCGTGCATTTTGTGTGTTGCAAAAGTGTTTGCTGAGGTGGAGAAGTAGGCAGGTGGTTGCTTTTGTTTGATTACTGATTAAGTGATTAAAGCCGTGAGATGCAGATGATGATGGATGCTTCTTGGGGGGCGTCGAGTAGTCTTTTTAAATATTGGAAAAGAGAAAAGTAGGAACGACTAAACGGGAAAGCGAGGGCAATGACGTCCCGACAACGAGGAAACGGCAGCGGCCGCTTGGGTCAGAATGCGCGCTAGTAGGGTGCAGATACGACAGCAGCGTTCCCACAGGCAAGGATGGTGGGCAATCAGTCTTGGTTCCGTGGCCGTGCTGTAGCAACGATGGAGCGAGCGTGGAGTAGTGACTGGCGTCCGTGAGCAGTACGACGTAGGATTAGTGGTTGGACGTGGGAGACTAGGAGCCGTCAGGCGTCTGGCAGACCCTCACCAAAGCACTAGAAAAGCCGTACCGATGACCCTGACGCCCCTCAGTTCCTGTTTGGGCAAAGAGGGTGGAAGCGAAAGGCGGGGAATTCGCTTGTGGCTGCAGCACCTGACTGCCAAACGTGGTCCTATTCCCCAGAATCTCTTCTTCAACGTTGAGCTTCAAGAATTCCATTGCTGCAAGAGGCAGGGACCGAGGCAATAGGAATTTGAAAGTAGCACAAACAAACGCAGCTCGGGTCTGGAAAATCCATAGAGTGACCTTGCATGCTTCCGTAGCACAGTCTGGAAGACCATTTTTTCAGCTCATGTACAGTCCAATGTACTCCGCAGAGCCCCACCCGACAACAACACAGCCATCAGCGCACACCGCCAATGATGAAAAGGAAGAGGCAGGAAGTAGGCGTCCCGGCTCCCGATGCTTGAACGGTTCGGCGAGCTGCTGCCGAATATCTTCTTCCTGCTTCGTCGTGTCCCGGTCCCTGACCCTGGTCCTTGACCCACCGGGTTGGACAATAATAGAATCCATGATCACCCGACCGGGCGCCTGTTTTGCTTTTCTTGCTCTAGTTCCAATGCTTAGTTGCACCTTACCTGTACTTGCACCTGCAGTAGTCCGCTGCTCAGCACGTATGTTGAGCACCAATCGCTTGCTCCGACGGTCCAACAGCTACGAAGAAGAGGCTTAGAGGGATGACAGTGTCGCACTCAGCCCTTCGTATAACCGCGCTCGTCGTTGTACCCTCTTTTCGCTCGTTGCTTCCGCACGTGTCCGCCCACCGGTAGTTAAGGCAACTCACTTGATCGAGAGGCGGTGTAACCGTTTGCCCTGCGTTGTCCACCGTCCTCTGTGTCTCGGCCCTTCACAGCCGCGCTGGCGGCGGACGCCTCGCCGCCGCCTCGCCGCCATGTGGCTGGCCAGATGCTGCAGGTGCGGATGCCAGTTCAAGAGGCACGGGAATGCGGTCATCGTGGCGATATGCCATGCTCTGATACGATGGTCAAGTTCTTCGGGAGGTACGGCCACCATGATGTACGTATCTAAGCCCTGAAAGCTCGTACTCCTGCCTGTCCTGCATGTCTCCAAGGCCTTCGTGGGCAGACAGAGAAAGTGACTCCACTGCTGCTATAAAAGACGACCAATATAGACATGGATATAATGTTCGGTTTGCTTCCAGATGCTCGCGATAAGGCGACCTCCTTGGTGTCCTGACCTTCGCCAGATTCTTCATGAATTGTTCTCCGAATTTCTCCAGAATTTAGAAAGAGGCACAGTGAGCCGGAAGTGTAGCGCCGCCACGCCGTCATACAAACGCTTCGCGCTATGCTCGATTGGAATCAACGTGTCGGTGGCTTCTGATGCCGAACGTCCAATTAGAATGACGAGGAAGTCAGGACACGATCATGATACGGGTGAGCCGACACATCTCGCATGTCGCGCTAAACCTGGGGTATTTTCAAGACAGACGTGAGCCGGAGCATGCGGAACCGGGAAGGACATGACAGGTTGGTAATGCGACCAACGCGTATGCTGCAGGTGTCATATGTCTGCGAGAATCATCAACGCAGGTCGTTACGAAAAAAGGCATCTTTGAATAATCAGCCCATCTGATGCACTCCAGCTGGGTATCTGAGCTGTCGCAAAGAACGATTCCGATGACTCCGCCAAGACAGTTCCTCCCAACAACCCCAAAACACAGCAAACGCCAATCTGGACGGTGTGCAGACGGAGCAAGAGACCAACGCCGTGTCCGATAGCCGAGTCATCCCTTCACATGTAGCCTTCTTGGAATCTCTCCATCCCCTTGCGTATTTCTGCCACGATCTCGGTTGCTTCCTCGCGGGTCTGGCATTCAAAGTCATACCGCTTGCTTTCGCGCTCGCGATATACCACCACTCGAAAGCTCTTTGGATGCTTACTGCTGACCTTGCTTCCGACCACGCTGCTGAAATGTACCGTCGTCGTCTTGCCAGTTCCTGCAGCCTTGTTCGTCGCAGCGTTCGCAATCGTCGTATCAGCTGGCATAATGTGCATGTATTCGCCATCCAAGGCGAGCACGCGTGTCGACGAGGAGGTGAATGACATTGGTTGCTTACGTGTCACAACATACCGTTTGTACGGGTTGTTTGACGTAGTGAGCGAAAGCAATGCATCCTGCTTTTGGGCAAGCGGATGCAACAATCCCGTCGAGGAAGCAGCTGCAGCCGTGGCCTTCTTGCTCTTCTTTGGCGTCCCGCCAGTGCTGATGAGCAAAGGAGCATTCGGGCTGGAGCTGCCAGGGGATCCCGAGAGACCGAAAGCTCCATCACCGACAAAACGGCGCCGCGCAAGGTCTAGTTCTGTGCGATTTCCCAAAGCTTCGACAGTGCGGTCAGACGGCGCGACTGTAGCCGTGCCAGACACTTTGAGAACGTATAAGGCTTTGTCGACGTTGAGATCTCGACAAACCCTATCAAAAACTTCGGCGATGTACGTGTCCGTCGTAAACTCAAGGCGTGAGGTGCGCGAGGTAAAATCATCGGAGATATAATGAATCGTCAGTGTGCGAGGAGCCCCTGTCCGAGGAGTCGCGTGCGACACAGGTACTGCTGGAGCATCTAGCAGGTTATTGCTGTCCTTCCGTGGTCCACTTGGGGCGAACGATGGTCCTGTGATCGGGTTTTGCTTGGGCCCAAGAAGACTCGCGGACGTCGGGTTTGAGGAGGGGAGTGGACCAGAGTTTGAAGTTGGCGTCGGGGAGGGCATCTTTTGCAAATCATGGGAACCGCTAGCTTGGGCCTCAGCAGCTTCCCTGCTGTACTCTGGCGTGGTCTTTTCATTTTCCGCAAATTCTCCTGGTGAGGCCTGGACAAGAGCGAATTCATCCCAAGGTTTGTCACGAGATCTTCCGCGTTGAGGCCTGTTGTTGGTAGACGTGAAATCCTGGATTGGCCGGGTCCTTGCAAAAGCAGGAAACTCGTAGTCGACCTCCTCGTCCTCAATCATTCTCAAAACCCAGCAGTTGACGTTCTTCTTTTCTGGAGGGATTGTGGGCTCCAGACCTTCGTCCTGGTATTTGAAGAGCGCAAATCCAATAGCCTCTGCGACTATCACCTTTGTGCCTTCGTCGACAGTCTTTCGAAGTAGAATTTCGTATGGTTTGTGAGGCTTGCTAGACCATGGTGCGTAAATCTTGATGTATAGCGGATGCGGTTCTCCTTCGCCAGATAAGGTACCGAATCTCTGCAGGGGATCTGCAGGCTTGCTCGATTTGGCCTTGAGCGCTTGAGTAAGAGCGCTCACCGGTTGGACCATGCTAATTGGTCTCGCAGGCGGCAGGGTTGGCAAAGCCGTTTGCGCCTGTTTTGTCCTCTTGTTTGGCGACGAGTTGTGCGGAGTGATGGCTGGAGGAATATTTGTCGGTTTTGGCGGCGTCGAACCTAGTGGATCAGCATCAACGCCTAGGAGCGAGTTGGAATCCGCTGTTCCTGCCGCAAAATCCGAATCCAAGTCGCTGTCGTCGGACTGGGCGCCGTCGAGGTCCTCACCGTCGTCCTCCTGGATCTTTTCGGCCAACAGATTGGTAGCCTGCGTTGCCCTGCGCGCATTGATCTGTTTCCTCTTGAAGACTGACGGGTCAAGCTCATTCTCAGAAGACATTTCACTGCTTGTCACCGTATCTCTCCGGGACCTCTCCTTGACAGACTCAAGCGCGCTCAGAGAGCCCCTCCGCGGTGGTGCGGTCGAGTCGGGTGGTTTTGAGGGTGACGTGACCATGATCATCTCCGGGCCTTCTGCCAGGCTTGTTTTCTGCAACGGGGAGGATCCTGCCCTCGTCCGCACCGGCATCTTGGTGAACTTGATCTGTTGCGCTGCGCGTTGCCCATCTCCCTCATCGTCGCTGTCGTCGCTGAGGTCGCTGCTGTCCTCTTCCTCCAACTGTTCCTTTCTTCTCTTCCTCCTGGCATGCATCCCCGGCCCAACAGTTTCGTTGCTCCCCCCTCCTGTCACCATGCCCCCTTCTTCATCGTCATCTCCGAATGCCGGCCCAGTGAGTCCCGCTGACCGAGGCGCTTGGAAGTATTCGGATGCGATTGCAGTAGGAATCGGGGGCGAATAGGTGCGCTTGATATCGGACGTGTTTGGTAGCCAGCCAGCAGCTCGAAAAGCCGGGTTGTTAAGGACCGAAGTGTTTACGCTGATAAGCCTCTCGCCGACGCCATCTTTGATGTGGGAGAGGTAGGCGGTGCGCAACTGGTAGAGGACGAAGCTGTTGTTCAGGAATCGTCAGTCCTACAATTCAATTCATGCAGGGGCACTTGTCCTTTGGTTGAGGGTGCGCTCGTGAGATTGCGTGAGATAAACTTACTCCTCGTTCTGAAGCAGAGACATGAAGAAATAGCGATTACGAGAAGAGGCAAGACGACATCATGAAGCAGCCTCACTGAAGAGAAGAAATCTTCAAAGGGGGTGAAGTGAGGAGATTTGGCAACGGTTGAGAACGGCGCTGAGACGGAGGGGTGTTGGGTACACACCGGCGGGCTGCGGCGGCGCGCGGACGTCAGCCTTGGTGCGCGTCGCTGGCTGTGGGGGAACCATGTCGCAGATCGTCAAGTCAACCTACCTGACCCTACCACACCTCTGACACCACACATTCCAACACACCTCCATCTGGACCCCTTCGAGAGAATCCCCTACTCCTTCACACCATGAACCTCGTCGACTACTCCGACTCCGACTCTGACGGCGATGCGCCCTCGGCTCCTCACCCCCCGCCCAAGCCTGCCGTCAACTCGAAACCTGCTTTTCAAAAAGTCGTCGACCGGTCCAAACCAAACAAAATCCGCGTAAACCTTCCCTCGACCGCCACTACCGACGATCCAAAAGAAGACGAACCCCCTGCGAAGAAGGCGCGGACTGGTGGAGGGGCTTTTAGTGGCTTCAATTCGTTTCTTCCAGCACCCAAAAGGACAGCAGAAAAGAAAGCTGCTGGGGCTGGACTGGGAAAAGGCGTCAATCTGAAAACCAGCGGCGCCGCTGCCTTCAGCAGACAACGGGAGGATGAGGCTCCCGCAGATGGTGGATCAAACGGCGCGGATGACGGACCCCAAGAATCAGAGGCCACTGCTGGACCAATGGAATCAGAAAATCCCGTGGAGGAAGTAAAGCTGGTCGGCAAGCCGATGATGTTCAAACCCCTATCTGTCGCGAACAACCAAAAGAAAAAGAAGAAGACTCTGGCGCAGGTCACAAATCTACCAAAGGCGACGACACCAGCGGCTCCATCTTCACAATCAGCGGCTGCGGCGACGAAAGCTGCACCGGAGCCTCCAAAACCTAAGCCCAAGGTCTCTCTATTTTCGATGTCCAAAGAGGAATCCTTGCCTGCACCGAGTACGTCGGGTGCAGACTATCAGCCCATGCTCTATACAACCAATCGGGCAGGAACCGCGGAAGAGGGAGGCAGCGGAGAAGGTGAGACCACGGACAATTACCAGCAGTACCAGTCGTCCAGCGTCTCCCAATCCACGCCAGCTCAAGCCTCAACGGACAGCAACTCTCTCACCTCCATCGCCTCCGACCTTAATCTCACAGCCGCAGAACGGCGCCAGCTCTTCGGCCGCCAGGCCGGCAAACGCGACGTTGACATGTCCGCCATCAACGTGGTCAACTTCAACACGGATGCCGAGTACAAGGCGAACGAGGAGTTGCGCGCTGCCGGCGAGACTGTGCAACATAACCCCGTCCGTGCGATTGCGCCGGGCAAGCACAGTTTGAAGCAGCTCGTGTCCGCGGCGAGCAACCAAAAGGACGCACTCGAGGAACATTTTGCCGCGGGCAGGAGGAACAAGAAGGAGGCCGGGAGCAAGTATGGGTGGTGAGGAGGAGAGTTGTCAGGCGATTACAAGTTGTGTTGCATAAGTGTATAAACCACCTGCCCCTTTGTGATGGCGTGGTGGACGTCGAGTGCCCACGAGATTGTTGCGTAAAAGCGAGGCGAAACCAATACAAGATACCCAAATTGGATTTTGTTCATGTTCAAATCTAACAAAGCATGTCCATGTCAAATACTGACGCCAGTACATGTACCCATTAATTCTCACGCCACCCTTTCAAAAGCAAAAGTCTTCCTACCTCATGTCAACGTGAAACCTCATGTGTGCACAATGAAGACGTCATCATTCCTTAGCAGTGCACATGGCCCCGCAAAACAGGAAGCCAGCCCTCCTCCAGTTCCATCTCGAGTTTACGGAGCAGATGGGATTCGAGTCTTTCCCCAGATGTGTGGGAACAGAAGGCCAAGCGGAGAATTCCGGCCTGGAATCACGCTTCCAATCATGTAGATGTACAGATACATGGGCGGTTGGCTAGATGGCATTCCAAGATACTCGACTCCAGATGGATACGGGCAAGCGCTTTTCACATATGCGAGGCTGTGTATCGTACAAAAAGGCTTATCTGACTGCTCAGACATGCATGGCGACGATTACGTAGAGAGACGAGAGGATGCCCAGTGACACCAAGGCGGAAAGGGCAGTTCCCGGATTTGGCACCAAGCTTTGCAACATGCAGATCGTACAGAAGATGATTTAAGGGTAGATTTGAAGTGATTGAATATGATGATGCTTATCTGTCAGGGTATATAGACGAATATATACGCTTTTGCTTATTGACAAGGGAGGGAAGGAAGGAAGGAGGGAGAGGGTGAGGATGAGAATGCTGCTGCTGGCCGGGCCACCTGCTCGCCACCGCTGCCCCTCTGCCGCCAACTAGTCATCTGCCTCGACTCGAAACCTCCTACGTAGACATGAAGCCATTGATGTGGTGAATAAACCAAGCAACAAGCCACCGAAGAAGCTTCGTGGCGCTCGCTCCACGCACGCCAAGCCAACCAATCAATCAACGCCATTAATGAAAGCAGGCTTGAGAAAGAAGAGGAAAAACGGTGAAATCAAAACGCCCATGTCCGTTCGCATATATGTACTAAGTGATAGATGGGTGAGAAAGCTCGAAGGAATACATGTACGTGAGCTTTGTTTTTGTGGAGGGATGTTTCCCTCAGTCCAGCTAAAAATCCGCAAATGAGGTGCTGTAGCAACAGAGAGGTATCGGTGGTTCGGTAAGTAGGATGTTTGGATGTCGAGTGACTGGATGACAGCGCAGTAGTAAGTAGAACCCTGGCGCCCCATAAGCTCCGAGGAGGCCAACGGATGGGCCGTGGTCCAATCATCATCGCTCTCGCAACGAGAGTGCCTGCCGCCATCTCAGGGCAATAGGTAAATCGCAGCCAAAAAGAGCAAGGAGGACGAGCAAAAAGCAAGTCATCCCGTTCCTCACATGACAGACGCACTGCCAGAGTAATATCGCGCAGAGCAAAGAATGTCTTTGATTGCGGACACTTGGGGCTGTGGGAAGCGTAGTGATGAGGCAATCGTATTGCCCAACCCGTCCCAAGCTCCGAGACATGTCGAACCGCGTCCGAATGATTGGACGTGGCTGCCATCTGTGCGCGGCAAGCTGCATATTTGCAGATAGGCTGCAGCAAGCGCAAGCAAGCAAACACATTTGGTCCCAAGACTCCTCCTTCACGCTTATAACTCCAGCTCGCCGATGAAGCCGTCGTCGTCTTGATCAGCGAGGCCTCTGTCAGCTCTGGATTTCGCCATCTGTTTCCGCTTCTCCTGGATTTTCTTCGCAATCGGGTCGCCCTTCATTCCGTTTAGGTGATCATCAGTATCTTCTCCGCTCTCTTCGCGGAGAATCTGCTGTTGCTGTTGCTGCCTCCTCCTGTCCGCGTCCTCTTTTTTCAGTTTTTCCTCCTTCTCAGCCATCCGTCGGGCAAAATTGAGGGCCATGTAAGATTCACCAAGGCTCGAGTATCCCAGAGTGCTATCGTAAGCCGGAGATGGACTCCCGCTACTGAAGCCACCGACAGGTAGCGGAACGTCGACTGCCTCCAGGTCCTCCTCGGATGGACGGAGTGGGCTTGGTGGGGGCCTGGACTTTGTGGGATAGAAGAGACCTGTGTTGTTGGCATCTGCAAATGAGCTGGAAAGCAAGGCAGAAGAAGACGGGTGGTTGGGTATCGATGGGTCCCCTCCGGCGAGCGCAATGCTTCGGCTGACTGGAACGTCAACCTCGGGAGATTTTGATGTAAGGGCTGTCGTGGCAGTCGATCTCGAAGGATTCAAAGCAGGCGCGGACGAGACGCGTGCTTTGTCCTTCTTTTTCTTTTTCTTCTTCTGGTCCTTTGGGAGTGACTTGACCTCTTCAGAAATGGACGACCGACGACCTTGATAATCAGCGAGCTGCTGGAGGACCTCTCCCTTGGCAAAATTGAGTGGGCTTGCGGAAGGTGACTGCTTTTTGGGTTCTGAAAGGACCTCATGGGCTGTTCCATTCTCGACAAGATCTCCAGATGCTTTACTTTGGCTCTGATCTCCCGCGGATGACGATGCAGGCACATCCTGCAGCTGTGGGGCAGCAGTCTTCTCTTCAGGTATTTTGGGGATTTCCCCGGCCGCGGATGCCATCAATTCTTCGTCGGGGATCCGCTCGTGGTACATCTTTCTGGGCTCGGTGTCCCACTTCTCGCCAAAATTCTCCGTCGTAGGGGGCGCGTCAACAATTGCGGAATTGGGGGAGTCTGCATGGGAGCTCAAAGGGCGGTCGTCCGGAGGTGATTGGGTGGGAGTTACGATTCTGGGACCAATGCTCAACCTCACGGCTTTTCGCGCACTTCCTGGTCGGTCTCCGTTCGACGATTGCTTCAGCGACGATCGCCTGGGCTGGGCCGCCCGTGGGTGGATAGTTGGAGCAGGCACGGTGCAAGAGCGGATCAGTTGACTTCTCGGATCTTCTGACGGGCCAACACCTCGATCGTTAGTGACTGGAGCAGAACTGCTTAGCGCAGCTTGGTGGTCAAGCAGAGGCAGAAATCCAGGGAGAAGTTGAAAAATCTCAGAGTCTCGCTCCCTCACAGTTCCCAGCGCGTTGGCCGGGCTATGGGGAGCGCTCTTTGACTTTGGCTCAACTTGCGTGGAGACTTCTTCCGACACCTTGGCGGCTCTTTGACGGGCAGCTTCCTCGCGCTGCTTTTTCGTAAAGCGAGTCATCTCATCCTCACCTTCACACGATACAGCATTTTTCTTCTCAGCGCCCTCTTCAATTGTCTCTTCATGTTGATGATGGCGATGTCCATGTCGGCGTCGGCGCTCCTCGGCGCGGTGTTCGTACCGTCGGTTCTTCTCGGCCACATACTCGTCGAATTGCCCCTGTTTCTTCGCGATGTAGCGCGCCACCTTTGCGTCGAGTTCCTGGCGCTTCTGTTCGAGGCTTTGAAGCAATGCCTCGTCAAACTCGGGTGGGTCCTTTTGGTTTATCCAACTCAGGTCGGGCATGTGGAGGTAACGGTAACTGTTTCTCGACGGGTCGTGCAAGTGTTCAGCCGGCTGTGCCGGTCGGTCTTGGTGGGAGGCCATTGTGGAGCGGGGTCCTCGGTCAGGTCACGGCGGGAGCCGGAGGATATCTCTGACAAGGAGAAGAGCGATAACGAGCGTCGGACTGCGCGACGGCAGCAGCGGAGGATGGCGACAGAGCTGGACAGAGAGTCGACGAGGCCACTCGCTCAAGGTGATCAGAACAGTGGTATGGCGGGTTGGAGCGCTGCGAGGCGGTCAACGACTGCAGCTGCAAGACGGGCGGAGGGCGGCAGATGGAGTGGCAGACGGACGGCGCATCAGCAGCGAGGGACACAGGAGGGCGCGGCGGTGATCGGGGCAGAGAGCGGCGGGGGCGGCTGGGTCATGGCGACGCAGACGGGGCAGCGGTCGTCGGCGGTGGTGAGGTGAGGTGGTGAAGATGGGGTCACTACAGAGAGGTAACCTTGGGCATGGAGTGTGCGTCGCCGGCGAAGGCGGAATGGGCCGTAGGGCTGAAGAACGAGGAAGTGCGCGAAGCTGGCGACCTAGCCGAGGATGGTCCTAACCACTACTAGAGCCTAGTGCTGCTAACCGGTCGACTGCCTGTACCTACTACTACTAACTACTGTTCTTGACGGGCAGCATTGCCCTTTGCAGACGTGCCGTTCCCCCACGCTCTTCACACCATCTGACCATTGAAGCTTACTCGTGGTCTGCGGAGACACGGGTCCTCGACCACCCTTACTGAACGACCACTTCACCCGGCGTCTCACAACGGCCTGCCCTGCTGATCCTCGCCAATCACCGCCGCTAAGCCATATCTCTTGCATGACCTGGCTCTGCTGGCGGCGGGCAGATGATCGGAGAATTCGTATGACCGTCTTCGGCTCGACCATTCCATCCAGCCCAGGCCATGACCTCTCTGCCGACACGCTCCACTCCTTGTCGTTCGAACTGGGACTGCCCGCAAAACTTCAAGATAACCGACTCTAAGCGAGAGAATCCATTGACATGTGGCTGACTACTACGGTAGCTGACTACGCACCCGCCCTGGGATTGGGAAACAAAAACAGACCGGTGTGGATCTGCATCAGCAGGCTATGCGCCACGCTGTGGCTGATATGGATGTAGATAAACCTACATCTTCCGCCAATACTCATATCAGACCATTGATTCTGTTGTGCTAGCAGTCCTGCACCCATTACCCATCCCATCTCCATTCAGTGACACCCCGCAAAAGCATCCCATGGAGCCAGCACGCTGTGCTACTTTGGCATTCATCGAGGCCCAAACCCACTGCAAAGGCGAGAGACCACGCTAACCCGGGTGGGCAGTTGGGACTGTCCAAACTCTGTCTCTCGCCAAACTTCACCGAAGGCCATTGCCCCTCCTCCTCGTAAAGAGCTGCATCCGAATGGCCGGTTGAGTTGAGTATCCGCCCTTTGGGAACTGTGACATCACGCTCCGTAGCATAAATTGATGTGGTTCGCGGGATAAACTCTCGGACCCTCAACACTTTGTCGAGACCCCAATTGTGAAGCTCACCTAAGCAATGGAACGTGAGGCGGGGCAATTCCGCTTGGGCTGCCGGAGACACTTCCGGGCCAAAACACCCGACGACTGTGTACTTGAACGGCATGGAAAGGTTGGGCAAGCATTAAATTGAGTACGTCACCAGCGGTAGTCTACCGCGGCCGCGTCTGCGTGTTGGAGTAAAAGTCAATTGAATTCAACCTGGTCAAACTCGCGGGAAATACGTAGGTGGAACCTTTATGTGATTCTGCAAAGGCGTTCACAATCTGTGACGTAGGTCAAGCCGTGGAGACCCCATATCGGTGCGACCCGCTGGAGGATTGCAATATCCCGGTGGCCGATTGGCGGTTCCCTGATCTCCCGGTGTGCTGTTGGCCGCTCTCTGCGAATCCATCTTCAATAATGCAGGTGCAAATGCGTTTTTTGGTCTTGCCAGACAGTTCTATTTCCAGGGTCCTTTTTCGGCGCCGCTCAACGTAGCCGAGACTCTTGTTTAAAGGTTGCGCAGATCATATGGCCCCCGGCATGCCCGATTCACTACTGCCCGCTGTGGAACATGTACCTGCAGCGGTTTTTTAAAGTTTCTGCGTCTGAAGCCGGTGACGTGCCCGGGTGACTGCGTGGCGCTGAGTCTTCTTCGTTCTCTTTGCCTCTACAGGACTCTGCATACTGTTGCAGTGACGGAGCAGCGATCAAAAGCAATCAAGATCTCGCCTCGCCTGGCAATCGATCACCCGCGGTATTGACAAAGTGTCGAGAAGGATTTGGCCACGTCACAATGATACCTGAGACTACGACTTTGGTCTGGTTTATTACTCCATCGGACGATAATTGGCAGGCTCACAATCAGGCGCACGCAGGCCAATATACGAGGTTTATCACTCATCAAAGGGACGTCTGGCAGACTTCTCAGCAGGAGAGGCGTTGGGAATTATCGTTGCTGTCGTATGTAGGTGAACTAATCAAAGAGGAGCCGAAGCCCCATGCGATGCTCTTCCATCAAGTCTCCCGTCCCAGGAATCCTTTGGTCAGAATGGGACAGAATGAGAATGGCCCAGACTGGAGGATGCGGCGTGGGTATTCAACGGGTCTCGAATCAAAATGAGCGGTTGAATCTACGCCACGGCCGGCTGCGACTTTTTCTTCGCCAGACCACACCTAGGTATCCATGCACCAACCCTCGACAGCAACCCAAAATGTCTGCTCGGAGCAACCAACACGAAAGCCCGACTCGCACAACACAACAAGCCGATGGTCAAGCAGAGCCGAATCATGAAGACGGGACGCGCCGCGCGCAGATCATCCGGTCTCGACCAGACCGTTATGCCCAATGACGCCATTTTGGACAACGTTTAGTTCCGGGCTCGGAAGAATGTGAAACAAATCTGCACCGGCGAGCTTTGGTACGATCTTCGTCAACTTTGGCTCTGTGTTGCAGTGCTTGCTCTCGCTTGCTGACATTGATGGAGATGCAGGATCCTGAGGCCCCGCTCTGTACAATCATCTACACCGCTGTAGCACGAATGTGTGGGAAAGCGTCCCGGAACAATGGCTCCAGAATCGTCCAACTCCAGCTGGCCATTGCATCCATTTCGCGCCAATCGGCAATCCACTCGAGCATGTACTGCACCGTCAGCATCACCTCTGTCTGATCAACCTCAAGCCGGCAAACCTCGGCCAGGACGCTGGATATCGTCGTCATGCGGAGAATGAGCAGAATCCCCAGGAAATTTGGCGTCCATGCAAAGGGATACGGGACCAGTCGCTTGCGATTTTTGGGGGGAGCCAGCGCCATTGGCCACATCAAACTCGACTTGATGCACATGGCAATCAACATCCGATCCTCCTGAGTCACGAGCTCTGGAAAATGTAGCGCTTTGAAGACGAAAGGTCGATATATTATGAATCGACACTGGTAATAGCGGCTACGAAGATGCGCAGTGAGTAGGTCCATGGCGCTCTGCTGATCCAACGGCACGGCGCTGTCCGACGCGCCGGACGAAAAGATGTTGCTGTCGAAGGCCTTTTCTAGACCGCGCATCCCATATACGAATCGAGCCTCGGGTGGATCGTCCGACCATTGAAGAGGTTGAGGAAGCATGCTGCGCCAAGACTCGAGCTGTCGAGCAAGCTCACGAATCACGTGTGTAGGAGGACCGCCATAACTTTCAGACGTCTCCGCAGACGAGCTTGTTGCTGATAGGGTTGACAGTTAGCAAGGGGGACCACGACAATGTGGGACTCTCGCAAGTCGGCACGAGAAGGGTCCAGCAGAGGGTCCAATTTCTGCCCAAGCGGAGGACCCGCCGACTCCCCGACCGAGCAACCGGCGCCGCGAAGAACTCTTGTCAAAGAGGTGCCAAACTCACCTTCAAACAGTGTTTTGTGCACTCGCGTCACTAAGCGCCGCAGTGCTATCATCGCCAGGAAGTGCATCATCGCTTGTTGTTCCTCGGCTGTCGCTTGTCCAAGCAGGTCTCCAGGTAGCGGGACTTCGTCTTCGCTCTCGACCATGCCGGTTCGAGGGAGATCAAGGTCAAAATGATGCCAACTGCGTAAAATGTCAGCCCTGTGTACAGTTTACCATTATGTGCCTCAAGGTACTTTTCGAGCGAGTTGCAAGTCCAGTATAGTCTTTTGATCAAGCTGCCTTGCTCCGTAAACCAGTCGACCGGAGTGCTGAAAAACTTTGATTAGCAGCCATCTCAGGTTTTTGAGTTTCCCTGTACAAACGAACTACGCATTCGCCTTGAGGTTTGTACGCACAATTTCATGAAAATCTGCAACGCCGCTGATGCTGCCGAAGACGCTCGCCAAAAGTCCTGGGCTTGCCGTTAGCCAAGAGACCACGATTCATCGAGATTCCAGCGGCCTACCAACTGTCTTCCACACGACTCGAAGTATATCCTAGAAACTCTCAGTCAGTGAACCCAGATCATCTTCAACGACCCGTCCAACGGCCTTACGCAGTCAGGAGCAATATCTGGATGTTTTCGATCGAGCACTTGTACGCGACGAATCCAGTCCTTCTTCTGGCTTCGTTGAAGAATTCCAACCCTGGCGGTTGCTCATTGGTGCCTCCCTTCAACCCACTCGCAAAGTTCATATCATTCTCCAGGGGCGCGGACCACGTTCCTTCGAGCGCGACCTTTCCCAAGGCAAGCACAAGCAAGGCGATTATGGAATCCTCTTCGCCGTCGCCGAACCCGCGCCTAGCAGCCCGAGGCAGGATGATATTCAAGAAGTTTGCTCGGTCCAGGATGAGGTAAAGCAGATTGAAGGTGTCGAAGTAATGTGTGGCGTATGTCCTCATTTCATCGTACGAAAGATCGGGAAATCGTGTCCTGGGCAAGCCGTCAGGGCTGGTCAAGCCCTGCACTAGTTCGGACTTTGGACACACGTTGCACGGTAGGACGTTCGGATGTCTTTTCGAATCCTGCCTCAGTACCCATGGTGTCCCCGCTTGGACTAGTGCCTGGAGATCCCCGGCCACGTCGACGTTGAACTCTTCCAGGCGGGAGCGGATAAATGGCCACAAAATGATTCTGTGGGGTGCCGTTATATGGACCGGAACATTCGACGACCTGGAGCTCTTGGTGGTTATCGCTGGGGAGTGGACTTGGATCCGTTGTTTCGCCAAATGCTGGACGTCCCGGTTCAGAACATCCTGCTCAATGAAACCGCCGATGGAAGATGGACGACGCCCTGACTGCTCTGAGAAATGAGATGTGAGATCGGAAACGCCACCCTCGGGATCAAGAACCTTGCCGAGCTGGTCAACCTTTCCCTCTATCCTTTGGAGCGTGTCTAGCATGAAGACCATGGTCTTGTCCTTTCTGGAGATCAATCGTCAGTCACACGAGCCTCGGCGCACGGTAAGCGGGACAAAGCCGCATTCGGTCACGACAAGAAACCTACTTGGTTGGTAGGGGCTCTCGGTATCTACATTCTGCGCCCAATCGCTGACAGAGGCCGCACTTGGGTCTCTTTTCATCGCACTTGGACTTTCTGGCTCTGCACGTCTCGCAGGCCTGGGCAGCGATTGCAGCGCGCTCTCGTCGTTGCGAACCGTCGACTGAGCCTTCACCGGGGGAGGGACCAGCCGACCCGGGGGGCGAGAACGCGCTCATGGCCTCAGGCAGCCGTGTCGATATCGCCCTCGGAGACTGGCAGTCGTCCTGGAGTTGATGACCTCGAGGTCAGGCAATGTTTGATGGATTACGTTCAATTCGGGGAGTTCTGGACGAGTGGACGGAAGATCGAGAAGATGATGCAGATGGTCGAGGAGAGTGGCAATTTGGTGGCGGCAGGACGACAATTGGAGAGCGATACGGCGAGGTTGAGGCCAGCGTTGTGGGTCGATGTCGGGTCCTTTGGGAAGGGTTCTCGAAGTTCTTTTACCCCCAAGCGGCGCGTGAAACTCTCTCGTCGGCGAGGACGTCCTCGTCCCCGTTGCGGACGTTATTAATAGGTCAATTGTCGACACCTTCGCCAATCAACGCCGACAGCAAACCTCGGTGCACCGGCCAATGCCACGACGCCTGATGGTTGTCTAGAACGAGTCTTGGTCGTTTTTCAGCGGTCAAGACGTGGTCATAAAACTTCGCGCCGGGCTGAGTTTGCCAACGGGCCGCTGGGCGGATGAAAGCTCCAGATTGAGGGCACGCGTCTGCATGCAAGCGCGTGGTCGGGGTCCGCTCCGGACAAGCTCCACGTTCAAGCCGTGTTAATGGAAGGCTACGAGATGGCTTCCCGTAACGGTCTGGACGAACGCATTGCTCGATGCGACGCAGGGACGAAGCATGTTACGCCTCCGCAGAACCCAACCAGCACAACCCTCGGACCAATTTCCGACCTATTAAAGCGCCCACTGTGGCCCTCCCGTCGCGCCCCTCGATCATTTTCGACTGCCCTCCCCCCAAGTCTTCACTCAGCTGCGTTTGCCCGCAATGCCAATTGCCTTTGCTTCATCCAGCTGTTCACTGCTCAAGGATGAACCTCCGTGCTAAAACCATCACCATCCACAATGTTTTCTACCTACTCGCAGACACTGATCGCCAGCAGCGGCGGTCGCGCCAGGTGCCCGGTCCTCGACCCAGTCATGGTACAATGGCTTCCAGTATACTGTTACCCGCGGCCGGGTCCGGGCGATAAGTTCGCCTTGGATCCAAAAATCAAGACAAGAGGCTGCCAACCTTCGAGGCTCCATTCGGGGTTGAAAGACAACCAGGGGCGATCCTGTCGAAGACTGCCTGGTTGTAGTGAGCGAGCTCTGCAACGAAGCTTTTCCGTGTGGACCAAGCAAGTCTCGAATACTGCACAGGCTGTACCTATCTATACTGCTCCACCCCCATCGTCATCCGCGCCGACTCATTTAAACCGTCGAAAAGCCCTGGTTACGTCACCATTTCGACAGGATGTTTCTCATTTGGCGATTTAGACGACGGTAAAGGCCTGGCCGGCCATGCCGAACCGGCCGGCGGCGGCCCGTTCGGGCGCGTCTCCGGCTATCCTACTACGGTCCAAGGAACATTGTATTTCCTGCCGTCTTTCACCATCGAACCCCCTCTCCCGTCTCCAATTTTGTCTTTCCGATTTCGATCCGGCCTTGTTGTTCATGCGTCGTTGCTCCTTGCTCTACGTACCCACTTAGACCCTGTTGTACCATTTCCTGGGGTATGTTTCCTTGAACATGGGATTGCCACTTTGGGCATCTTGTCTGTTGTGCCAAACTTCATCTTCAACGTGTCACAACAATGATTGAAAGCCACGGGTAGTGAACATGACGTCGCTCCGGGCAGTGAGAGACAAAAATCGCATCAACAGTTAAAGTTCACACCAAACTTCGTTCCCCACACAGAAATTCTTCCGAACTAACCACTCGCAGGGCATGTTTCCTGCTCTATGCGGGCACGCGAAGCCGTGAAGCGGTACCCTGCACATGCAAAACATCGACGTCAGTTCAGAATTCCCCCGCCACGCTCCCTGACCTTCCTGCCGACCCAACGGCACATGGCAACAATTCGCCTCGTGGCTCCTCTTGGCCGCTCAGTTCACTACAGCCGCATGGTCTGCTCCTTGCGTTTTTCTGGCATGACAAACGATTGATCACGGACGAGATCACGACTACGTCGCCAAACTGTGTTCGGGCACGATTCTCGTCTCAGACTGGAATCCTTCAAGTCTTTTTAGCATCGAAACAATCTTCGATGTTTTGGACGTTGGCCATCAGGATCCCTGCTTCTGCGAACCGACAGACTTCGAGGATGATGTCAGGCCGGCAGTGTATTTCACGTCGTCTGCATACCAAGCAGAGCCCACGCGGATATTCTCGCATAAGATTGCAAAGGCTGTGAGAGATTCTACGTCACCGATGTCAAGGGGCAAAATACACCGCCTCTTCTCAAGCATTAGCTTTCAGGCAAGAGACTTCTGCGCCCAACTTACGATGCTTGGGTACAGCAATTCGCATTGTGTGGACCTCAAGACCACCTTGTTCGTCGAATCCGAAAACGAGTGAAAATTTCAAAGCGTACGGATCCGGCAACACAATAATCAAGCGCTGGCGTGTATCCTTCATCAACACCTACTGAAACTCACGAGACCAGTGATGAATAATAGTGTTGCTGCATGATTGCTTCTAGGGTCACCATCTAGTGCCCGTCTGCTCAACCATCGAACTCACTACTCAGAGCTGAATCTTCGCTCCCTTTACAGGTTGGTTCGAAATGTTTTTTCATTTCTCTATTCCGTGTTGAGGGGCTACTTGGTCTATCGGAGTTACCCCTTCTTTGACCCTCGATGGCCGAGGTCAAACGGAAGCATCCTGTCAGTCTGTTGACGTGTGGTTACAATAAAGCCGTTGTAGATCCGAGTTCAAGCTTATGTCCAGAGATTCGGGCCGGAGGTACAAATAGCACTGGATGTTAAAGCTCCTCAGCGCCAGGACTAAGCTTGACCCACGTCACATCAGCCCAAGGGTCGCATTACGACTCAGATCTCCCTTCGAGCTACAGGTCGAGGTTTCCTCCCAACAACCAGCCATCTTCTAGCAAACTGACATGAGAGCCTACTATTGCCTCGAGATAACACGCAGGAATTGGCATCCCCGGCTGCGAATACGCCACAGAAAAACTCATAAAAATTTCGAAAACTGTCTCAAGGACGTATGTCATTCGGAGATGCCTTCGTGGCAGCTATTCTCCGGCACTAGACAAGATTGGAAGGCACCAAGACAGGCCAAGTTGTCGTCGCCAAGTTCCACGGGACAAAAATCTAGCGCCTCACATGGGATTGAATGGGATGGACCATGAGGCTGCCGAACCCTATCTCTGCGACTAAACTCAAAAACACCTTCTCGGAAATCCCATTCTGGTGCAGATCTTCAAGGGAAAGTGTGGTTGCTCAAGAACCAAGCACATCCAGATCCAGCATGCCCTATCGGAACCGCTTCCGTTCGCAACGGTTGCACGTGTTTTCATTTGCTATGACGGAAGCCAACACGCCTCTTTGCTGATCTCCCAGGTAAAGGGAGACGACAAAGTTTGCCGGCTTTTGAAAGGCCCGGATAGCTCCAGCGTCTCGGAAACTTCCTATTGGATCATTCGCAACACGCGATGTTTCTTTACCTTCTTGTATGACGGTTGGGCAAATGCGGGCAGCTGCTATATCAGGTTCCAATGCCGCGTTGCGGAACCGCATGACACGGCTCTGGAGAAATAATTGGAGAGAAACTGCGCAACTTCTGTGCACCGGAATGTTGTGGCTTTCGCCACTCTGCTTTACCAAGCCATTCCTTGTCAGAGCTTCTGTAAGGCTGGCAATGGATCAGACCATATGCATGAGTACGTTGCGGTCCGCGACGAAAGAGAAAGCCATCTGCCTGGTCCATGCGAATGGAATTGCGAAAGATTAGCCACAACACGACGTGCCAAGTGCCCGGAGACTAGCCAGGCTGTTCATGAAAGACGGAGCATACGGAGAGCTGGAGACTTGAACGCGCAGGCATGCGTCCATGGTGAACGCTTTACGATCCGTCGCACCTTCAAAGGCAAGGAGAGCTTCAGCTAAGCTACAAAATCCAAGCCATCTTTCAGCCCTCTACGCAATAGTGCATCGACAACTTCGAGACAAAAGACAATGTGGTGGTAAGAGGGATATCCTTGAACACAGCCTCATGCGCCTATCCTCGTTTTGCCTAGGCTCCGGGGCCTGGGACCAGGGAACTTTGTTGAGGAATGCGGCTGTGGCAGCAGGCGCAGGGGCATATCCACGCGAGTTGGTACCTGACCGGGCAACTCTAAAGCTGCACTTCTCGCTCCGCTCCGCTTCTGGATGATCAACACCACGAGGACGTAACTACACGTAAGCAGCGGATAGCTCTCCGACTCACCCTCGAGCTTGTTAATCCACTCAACCCCGCAATATTGGCAAACTGAGGGATGGTGAAAATTTCTTCCCCGCAATCGACATTTTCCATCATGCTCGACTCAGGGACTGCGCCCACGAATCGGCGCGAGGCCGAGACATGGATGAAGCTTCAGCATACGTTGTCTAGGATCATGGCAGTTTTGAATCCAAGAAACCGCTCCCCGCGCTTAAGGAGCGCCAATTGCCAAACAAGCATCGGTCAGGGAAATGGGATGAAGCCCTGAGACACAGAAGATGGGCATTGAAGAAAGGGAAGTTTAGAGGGACTGTCGACCAACCAACAGGATATTTCGCATGCCAAGGACAAGGATCCTGCGAAATTTCTCACCTGCGAGCATTGCTATACGTCCGTACAGCACAAACCTTTTGGCCTGACTCGCCACTTATAGTAGCAATAGGCGACCATGGTGCCTTCTTGCAACCAAGACCGCTCACACGCCTGCCGCGCATGCCGAAAGCAACACCTACGCAATCCCGTTTCACCCCATCTTTGCCTTATCCGCACCGCTAACAGGGCGGGGTTAGAAGAATAGAACCATGGTCAGCTGAACCAGGACCAACAACCACTGACCGGATAGGCTTGGATAGAATAGGTCCGTTAGGAGAAGCCCGCGCACACCACATTTCCACTTCGACAAAATCACAGAGGGCTTTTTTTCTGGTACGGACACTAACGATACGAACTTTGCGCCTCACAGCCTCGACACGGTTCAGCAGTTCAGGCCCCCCCTGGAATTCGCACCGAGTCGAATCCATCCCTCCACGTGGATGGACACCAAGAGCCCAACCTCAGGTGATAACCAGAAGTACGATATCTCGACCGCTCTCCTGATTTTGCACCGCTGCCCGCTGTAGTCAGTTATGAACCTCGCGCCACTCGCGTCAGAACGCGGGGAGCAGGAATACCTACCGTGGTGTCCTTACACCTCCTCTTCTGGATTCGGGTCCTGGGGCTATTGCTTTCAGTCTGATGTGAGCTTTGAAGATCCACATTCGTGCAAGAACTTGGTATTACAAGAAATGAATGGACCGAGCAACTTCTTCAACATGCTCTCAGGTGTCCAGTTCGGTGCTCACGTATCATCCGTTTTCGATGATTCGAAGAGATATCTTTCTTTGTTGTCCTCCTCTGTGTTGGTCGAGTTCCGTTTGCAGGTTTCCTGGGCGGAGTCGGCGATGTTTCTTTGTCTCTCGAAAAACATGACCAGGCCCCTTTCGCCCAAGCAACTCCATCCACAGCTCATCGTCCAGATTTGCGAATCGACTAAGCTGAAACTCTGCCATTGCCATCCCCAACATCTAGACTCGAGCATCGCACATTAATATCCGATCGCAGTCGCTGTTTTACACACACCCAACATGCCGGACACCGCAGTCATGACCATGCCGTCAGTATGCCCCTTCGCCTCTCCTCAAAAAACAAGCATTCCCGTTGTGGGTGGATGACTGAAAATCACCACCTATTTCCAGTTTCAACGACGATCCGTTTCGCGAGCGAATGCGCCACGTCCATTTCGATGCCATCACGCCGCTCGGTACAGAGTATCCCAAGACGCCGCTATTCGCCATGGCTGCCGGACGGGACTTTGGTGCTGCTTCCTCATGGCCCTTTGGCAAAGCAGTCATCGGGCTCCAGGAAAGGGCAGACCCGTGCCAACCGCCTGCCACCGCGCCCAGGACTCCGCCGATAAAGAAGGAACCTCTCAAGGAGCTTGAAAAGCTTGGCATGGTCGCCAATTGCAAGAAGCCTTATTCGCCCGAGGAGGATTTGAATGACAGGCTCCGCCGAGCGGCTGCTTTCCTCGCTGAACAAAAGCAAGGCGATCTTTTGGACATTGAAGGTCGCCTTGTTGAAATCGAAGAATTGTTGGGGAATGCTGCGCAAGAAGAGCAAGTGGACCACCGACTAGTCGATCGCGTGAGGGCCATGGTTGCAATGACCAGAGAGGGAATGGCAGTAGAGACCCGTATGCAGCTTGACCAAGGCTCAGCCCAAGATCGAGAGGAGCAGGGAGCGGATGAGAAGGTGGAATTCTCACTTCCGATTAGAATTAATGTGGGCGAGCTTCGTTCTGCGTCTAGAGAGACCACAGCTGGAGAAAGTTCAAAGCGAGGATCAGCTCCAGGCGGACGTCGAGGCGGTGGTAATTCGGCTGGCGGATCTGGGGGAGTTGCTCCAAATAACTTCGCTGGAGGTAGCGGCGGAGCTGGCGGAGGTAATGGCAGTGATGACAATTGGAACCGCCCACCGCCTGATAGCCTCCACAGGGCTGATGGAGATGGCCAAGAAGAAGAAGATGGTGAAGGTGACGAGGAACCCAAGACTGAGTGGGCTGATCGCAATCCACCTTGGAACGAGAAGTGGTACCCATCCGAACGCGCGACGTATCCCGCAGGAGAGACAATCTTTGCGCAGAACCACGCGAGCGCGAAAATGGCCACCGAGCTCTTCCGAAGTACGTCTGTGTCTTTTGCCCTGGATTTTGAAATGCTGACCCCTCCCTCAGACGATGAAGGCAAAAGACCTAAAATGCCTGAAGCCAAAACACTTCCTTACAAGAGCCAGTTCAAGCTCCTGGATGTCCAGCAGCAAATGTTGGGAAACGATGGTTGGTTGCACAGAGAGGGCACCTGGAATCTGGATCATTTGGCCGGCGAGGATGATGATCTGGAGAAGTCTCTAGCGGATAACTTCCCGCTACACGAGGACTGTGAATAGTTGTGCGTTTAAATTGATGTTTTTGTTGCAGCCAATGGGTAAGCCCTGGCTGCCATGGTAAAGGGGTTGAATGCGAACAGCGGTGCTTCGCGCGCTTGCGGATTTTGAGAATTTTGAGAATTTGCGGCTCTGTGTCGCTGGGGGAGCTCTGAAAAGATTCCATCAGCATCGTGGCTATATTTTAAACTTAGATTGGTCTTACCAAATACTCTTACTTGTTGATGTGTTGAAAATGTCCTTTTGGCAAAACTGTGAAGTTTGCAGAGCTTCCTTATCACAAACTCTTGCTCATGATTGTGTACGAAGGATACTTGAGTTTACCCCCTCTGAGCCTCTTAGGAGGCGGGCTGAACTCGTCTTCTCTGAAGCCTACTTTGGTATAAAATTCCAGAGCTGTTGTATTCCTCCGAAAGCAGGTAAGCATGACCTTGTCTACTTTTCCTTCACAGGCACAATGTTCCACTGCGTCCATGAGATGCCTCCCAAGTCCGCATCCTCTATGTGATTCGTCAAGATGGATCTCATAAATGTAAACCACGGGGTAGTCGTCCTCGATAGTGAACATGAATGATACGAATCCGGCGAGGCCTTGATCTTCAGGGGGCCGACTATTTGCTTCTTTGTCGTCTGCAGGCTTCGAATCGCCATTGAGAGTTTTCGGTCGACTGCCGCTGGCGTCCATTGAGTCTGGTCTTTGGCGGACGAGCAAATACTGCATGTTGTCTTCGTGCATTTCGTCGAGCTTGTGCTTTGGCTTCCATCCGCGCTCCGAGGCTTTGTAATCTGCCAAGGATGTCTTCTCGATGAGCTCCAAGCAAGCGTTCAAGTCGATTTTATTCATGTCCAGAATAGGCTTGAGAGATATGTCGTACTCCTTGTAGGAAAGCAGGGTGTTGGAGCCAAAGAAGCGTTGGTGGAATTCTCCTTGTGGGAGAGAATTGATTTTGTTGATAAGCTCTTCATTTTCAGCCAGCTGTTTAAATTTCCGTTTGAGACTCGGAGAAGGCATGAAGTCGGTCGAAGCGTGGGCTGAAAACAAGAGGGCAAATGGTAGATTCACAGAAAAGATTCACGCGTCGCGTCGACGAGACGAGAGGCGACCGGGGTGCAGGTGCGCACGGACTTCCGATGACGGCAACTGCATCCCACGAGTGTGGGGTGCCTCCCATCAACAATTCCCCCACCTCTCTTCATCCTCGCCACATCCACCATGATCTTTTGTCGCTTTGGCGCTCTCAGGCACCGAGCTCGTTCTTACGCGTCTGTCTCCTCGAAAATTCCCAAGCCTGGCAAAGGCCCGGTTCTCAGCCTCGACGCGGTAAGCGACTCGACGCAACGTTGCCAATGGCTCCCACTAACGTCAACCAGTTCATCCAGAGACAACGAGTAATATCTCTATGGAGAGAAATTGTCCGAGCTCTATACAGTCAGTTCAAGTCAAGCGAAATTCCCATGAAAGCCTGCGGCTGATACACCTCAGAGGTGCCACCTTCACCCACTCGAGACGAACTGCGCCAGTACGCCCGCACTGAGTTCGAGAGGCACAAACACGTCAAAGATGTGGTAAGACAAATCGTACTGTTATAGAAGAACTGGGTTGACGCTCTTCAAGGCACATATCAGGTATTTGCTCTCGGTACGTCCCCGTCACAACGATTGACCCTCCCTCAACCGGATCCGACGGCTGATTGTCACCAGAACGGCAAGACCGAGTTCGATATGATGAAGAGATATGTCAATGAAATGGCTCGTTGAAAGCACCTGGATCATCGAATCGCGTCCGAATAATCTGGAAAATGGCTGCCCTCAAGCAACCCGAGAGGTCTCGCTCAAGCTGGATCCGGTTCTTCGAGGAACAGCGCTGTGGCCGTTTTCCTGGCTCATGGCCCACTTCGCCGGTACAACTTGGCATTTTTCGTGGATCTCAGCCCCTCTACAACAGCGCACAACAAAGCAGCTACTGGTCCGCTGTCACATTTCCCTCCTGGATCACCGTTGGTAGAGGTAGACCTGGATGGAGGAGAATCAGTCCCGAAATTTTCACCTGAGCCTGAATGGAGAGAATCCATTTGCAACCTAATCATAAGCCGCTTTCCCGAAATCCTCTCCAACAATGTTGATATCACCAATCAACAACACCAAGGTCTTATGGTCTAGTGGTATGATTCTCGCTTAGGGTCCACCCTGAGTAGCTCCAGCAGCTTGCGAGAGGCCCCGCGTTCGAGTCGCGGTAAGACCCTTGTTTTGCCTCCTGAGAACTCGAGGGTTGGTTGTCGCTGAAGAGACTTCTTTTTGCTTGTCCACAGGCCACGCGGAAGTGGAGAACAGGCCCCAGTTGGACCGTGCAGTCATCCGTTGATCAGGGACCTGGCTTCTGTGGAAACGTTTGAGAAGCTCCTTTTGAGAGATAACAAGGAGAGGTATGGCTTCAGTTTTGCTTTCATGAGACGCGCTGGAAGCTCTTGACACCTCCTGACAGCTCTGACAGTCATTGGTAGGTTTGAAGGCCAGGGATGTGTCCTCCAGAGCACTTCATGTTGCCTGGTGTGCTTCTTCCTTTCCAGCTTGCGCTACCATCGAGTTCAGCAAGCCCAGCTCAAATGACGCTCGTCTCGCATACTTCTACTGTCCTCGCAGCACGGACAAAGCAGCGGTTGTTCTCATCAAAAGCACCGGTGCACGGACCATTTTCGGCCAGTTGGCTTGCCGAAAGCGGCCAACACGACTCGGGCCGAACATCCTGGCTTCCCCACTCCGAGCAAAAAATCTGTTTGCGTCAACCTCCCATCGACACGGCCTTCTGGATGGATTTGTCCAAAACAAGGGCAAAAGAACGGGTCTTACCGCGACTCGAACGCGGGGCCTCTCGCAAGCTGTAGACAGCAACCCAGGGTTAACCCTAAGCGAGAATCATACCACTAGACCATAAGACCTGTCGAAATATGGTGTGGAATACAACGATTATGAATGCACTCCTCCACAGGGTTGGAAGCTAGTGAACACCTTTCGCCCATTTTTGAGGACAGGTGCGTGGTTTTACTATGCTTGGAGCAAGAGATGCTCTGAACTTGTCTTTAGCATGCAAAGAACAGTGTTGTGGCGTCTATTTCCTTCTGGCTTGGAAGCTTAGAAGCAGAATTTTGGCGACTTCCAAGATCCTCATCAACTTAGAACTCCGATGAGCATGCAGTATGCCAGCCACTACAGCAAAGCAACAGTAGTGATAGCTCTAGGAGAGCCTTGAGGTGCTGCTGTACTGCTTTGGGGGGGCAGGGTGTCATTCTTTGTTACAGCAGAGTGCAGTGATTGAGGATCTTGTGTTCACGATTCAGCGGCACCTGACGGGAGCTCCCAACTGCCAGGGCGCCTCGGTCCTCTGCAGAGAGTGATCCGCGAGAGTCCTCTGTGCACGTCTGCGTCGCCTTCTTGGGCGAAAGTCTTGATCAGCTGGTTGCGCTGTCGAAGGAAGAGCAAGTCGTTGTTCTTCTTTCCTGTCTTTCGAGTCTTCCGACAATTTTACTGGTACTTCTCCACCATTGCGCCTTTCTCCTCGAGAGGGTGCAAATTGCTCGAGACTTGATGACTCACATCGGGATTGACGCCATGAGCGAGGATTTTGGGATACCACCGTGACCACGCTTACCGTGTAGGAGCTGACTCATCACGGGTGTCACTTTCCAAATCCCGTATGCTGCCTTCCCAGGACCGTGCTATGAACAGAGGAATCGATTATTATACAAGTCTACCTACGACGATATTTTCCCCTTCTTAAGGCATACGGGCACGGTTAGGAGGCAAGTCAAGCCAGCAAGGGGGCTTTAATTCATCGACTGATTGGCTCGTTGCGCCAGTCGTCTGAGGCGATACTAGGTTGGCATGACTGAGTGATGTACCCGTCGAGCGAATCAACCGGGGACACCTCAACAACAGAAAGAACTTCTTGAATGGGGTACGACTTGTCTATTCCGCGTTCCTTGCTGTTGCCGATCCAGGAATCCCGAGCTCTAGATCGCTGCGAAAAGAGATACGTAGAAGGAATTAAGGGCCGGCATTAAAGGGTAGGAGTGGGCGCACATGGTCGTCTTGACGGGAAAATTTGAAGCGCCGTTCCATACTGAGAGGCAAAATAATGGGAAGACACTGGGACTACTGTACTTGCTTCAGAAACCGTAGATCCCAGCGACGATGGGTCCAGCGTACTGCAGTCGAGTGTAAAGATTCTCGGCTGCAGCTGCCCTTTCTTTCTCTGTTGTGGCTCTGAGAGATCCAGGTGCGTAATTGAGTTGTCAAGTGGTTAAAGGTCTCCTGGCAACTCTCGGAAATTCTGTGCGTGGAGCTCTTGCTCTCCTTCCCGTCCTGTGTCTGTCATGAAGTTTCGAGAATATCTAAGTCTGAGCAGTTTTCCAGCCACAGGGGTCGTGTTTTGAGCTAAGGGCGCAGCAGAGCGGGCCAGCAGAGATTCAAGTGTTGGCTGGAACCGTTTGCTCTCAACCAACGTATGCAGTCATTCCGACAGTAAAATAAAAGTATGACCGTTGACTCAGTTGCTAAAGCTAAGATTCCCACGCTAAACAAAAAAAGATATTGTCCAAATCACCTACGAGGCTACAACGCATACATGCTGTAACTTTCTACCGCCACCAAACCAATATTGAGCTGAAAACAGCGCCGCCAAAAGACAGTCGCAGTCATCCCTTTGAGACCGCTCGAATGGCTGCGGCGAGATGAACTCGGAGAAAATGGAAAGGAAGAAAAAGAGAGAAAAGTTTAAGACTAACTTGATATGCACGCGCCTTGAGAAAAGGGCAGCAAACGCACAGAAAAGCAGGAAGTCGACCCCAGCAACCCAGTGTGAAAAGGAAATTTCAGCCGTACGCCTTCGCGTCCCACGCCATCTCGCCATAGAGTGAAGCAGAAAGCTAGCTGATTTTGACCCAAATTTGCCGAGTCGTCGCAAAAGGTGCGCCCGGGTCCATGGGCGTCCGCTCTTCATGAGCCGACAGCGTAACATGGTTCAGCGGCATTACGATGAGCCCAATGCGCAAGGTCGAAAATGAGCCGAAGCTGTACTGAGACAAGAAGAAAATTTCTGGTCCGAGCGGACCTGCTGACGCAGAAAAGTGACAGACGGTCAATCCTAGCTGCCAGATGTCGGAACTGCAGGAGCTGGTGCCGAAGTGGAGGGCTGGGCAGAGTCATGATCAGTCGAAGGATGAGGAGCTGTTTAAGACATTCGGTTAGCAACTGCCGCGTCCAGATTTCAAAGTCGGCGTCCAGTGATGGTGGTAGTGAGGGTGAACGGCAGAGGATAGCGATCAGGGTTGAAAGTGAATGAAGCCCAAAGAGCTGGAGATGCCTCGCCTTCTATCACATGGACAAAAAGACTCATCGGCCATCAGGATTTTGTTCTGGTGAAATGGTCCACGTCTCCTTCGCAGGAAAGTGTGCGACCACGATGGTACCAGGGAATTCGTCGTCAGGCATAAATTGGGGTGTCGTTGAAAGGGGATGGCGTCGAAGTGAAATCAAAGGGGGGAGGCAGACGAGGGAGAGGACCCGACATTACCTTCTTGCTGAGCGGCTGCCGTGTCCTCACTCTTCTGTCTCTTGTGCGGATGTTCACTCGAGGCAGGGAGGTACTGAGCTTCTTCGTGCGAGTGCTTGGTACCAGCGTGACCGTTCATGCCAGAAACGGACATGCCCATGGATGCTGCAACTTGTTGAGCCGACCGAATGAGGCTTGTGTCCAAGGCTGACATGGGAGCTACAGGAGCTCCTTTGCTGGTCCTGGGATCCAGAGGCGGATTCTGGGCAGCCTGGACGACCGCGGCGGGAAGGTCGGTGTGTGGACGAGAAAGGTCGATCGTGGACGGAGGGTCAGGGTAGTTACCCTGACAATCAAGAAGGCGAGATTGGAGACTGATGACGTAGTCGCGGAGGGTATTGTTCTCAGCCTGGATGGTACGGTATTGGTCGGCCATTTCCTGAAGTTGGTTGACCTGGTCCTTGAGAGACTTGATGTATTCCTCCTTGCGCTGGCGAAAGGCGCGCTGCGTCGAGTTAGCCAATATGTCGACGTTGTAGGGGGAGCGCGCGCACCTGGGCAGCGCGGTTCTGGGCGGCGCGCTTCGAGGTGGACAGCTCGCGACGACCCTTGGGACCGCGACCCGACTCGCTCAAGTGGTCGTCGCCTGGGTCGCCTGCACTCATCGGATATCCTGGGGGCGCAATGGAGGGGTCAAGGCCGGCGTGAGCATGAGGGTCCTGAGGGTGAGACGGAGGTCCAGGAGTGATGGGCTGAGGAGCTTGCGGAGGCTGACCTGCGCCAGCGGCGAGGAGGTGCTCTCTTAAACCTGGAGTCGCAAATGCATGTTAGACAACAGACGAGATGATGGTCCGAAGCTGAGCTCAGCAAGGGTCGGGCGGCTAACTCATCTCGATGTTGTGGGTAGAGCCCTATAGAGCTGGGGTCAGTTCGAGTACGTCGGACGAACAAAGGGCAGGCAGAGAGAGCGGATGGCGACGTACCGAAGGCGATTGATTCATTGCTGAGTGGTAGTTCCAGCTGTTGGCGGCCGTCATTCAATCAACGGCCGATGGGCGAATGATGGTCGACTGGTGCAGAGGTGGAGGTTGACAAAGCAGGGTGGGAGGCGTGCAAGCAGCGCTGGTCGGTGAGGATTGGGAAGTTGGGATTGGGAGCTGGTGGAGGGGAGAGTTAGCAGGAGGTGCCATGATGATGAGTCGCCGCGCGGGCAACAACTCGTAGACGTGGATGAGGCTCTCATCGGGAACTTGACTTACATGGTCGCAGACTTTATCACGGATCTCTGTTCAGCGGAGGAAGATGACTAAAAGCTGAGCCCCCCGCTGCGGTCCTTCACCGCCCTTAAGGAGGCACTTGGTGGATGCGACGGCCGCCAAGACTGTGAGTACACCTGGCGATCGGCGGCCCAATGGGGCAACTAATCAGCCACCTGATCAGTCAGCATCGACATCTCGGTCTTTCCATCAGTATCAACAACTATGTCCCTGCCGAGGAGCTCCAATGTCCACCAGTTGCTCATTCTTGAACAGAAACCCTCGTATATCACCAGTCACCACAACTGTTGCTAGCAAACCTCGGTATCGTGTCCTCGTTGTGTACTCCGTATACGGATAACTCTACGGATATTCCAGCTTCTGACCCGGCCTATCCGAACGCTCCACGCACAACTTGCTGTTGTTGCTATTCAAGGTCTGCACAAAACGCATGATGCCGGCAGATATGGATGACTAGGCCTGGGCGTCTCGAGTGCACACCTTATCCAACATCAACCAGCCACAAGAATATCTTCTTTCCACCAGGATATCTCCCCTTTCTTTCACTTTATTCTGCCATCGAGCTCCGACGCCGCCGGCCACCATCTTTACGTAATCTGTGCGTAATCCGCTCGGCCCAGCAAAGCCCCGGCTCCGACCCGCCGGCCCCACTGCAACCTGAACACGCTCCCCTGCCTCGATGCTCTCTGGGCCACTGGTTCATACCTTTGGAGGACAACTCACCATCCAAGAGGACTTTGCTGAGATTTGCCTGATGTCTCAATGACAAGCCATCTGACAGGCCTGCCCGCAAGCAGTGCAGCAACAGCAGAACTAGCACCATGTCAGCCTCAGCGCATTCCATCATTAGTCAGCATCAGCCTGTCACTCCCCAGGTCGCTCTTTTGGCCATCTCCCAAATAGAAGCAGTGGTGCTATTGGGCAGAATTGATGAGCGGAAAAAAGTCGCAACTCGGGGATGGGCCGTTCGCATGCTCCCTGTGGTCGTGTTCTTAGACCTCGTCGTATGGAGATTCGTGAGCTTCATATGCCAAAACTTTCAACACCAAGTCGGGGAATTGATATTTCTTCCGCTACACGCTGTGCCTCCACTTCTCGACCTGTGGTTGCGTGAGAACATGGCTTGGCAGCGCATACTTTTTGGCTTTGAAGAACTCTTCCTTGGACTCTACCTCACAAATTAGGAAGCATCAAAGCCCTACGCGTGTGGGGTGCTCCCTAGCCGCGGTCCTACCAAATAGAAATCTTCCATTGGCCGACTAGTCCAGCCCAATTGTTATGAAACCTCCAACCTCGCCGACCAAGAAGGTTGCGAAAGCAGAGTCAAGCGAGCTCAAAAGGACTGCACGAACATGCAGAGGGGCCGAGACCGAAACCGAAACATGGACGTCACATTATTCAAGACAAGATATCCAAGACATGCGGGGAGCCAAAGACAAAGGTTGGACGCAGCAGCCAACACTGACTACTGTCAAAATGATCTTTCGCTCTCCGTAGCCTTCCGTACCCAACTTTGCATCCTTCCTCTCTGCCTACCAACCAACACAAATGCCCGTCCACCATCTGTTTGGACAATTGGGACCTCCTGGATGTCAAGTTGCTACCATGTCCGCCCGTCTTTCCGAACAGCCCGTCCGTCTCGGCCCTCCGTCTCTCCGTCTGACTTAGCGCCTGACGAAATCCATATGTTTACGTACGCCTGCAGTTACACATACCTCTGGATGATCGCATCCCTTGCTTCGATTCCCAAGCTCCAGCCGTGCGTCGTACGGAGTACCTACGGCCAAGCCAAAACAGCAGCAGGATTAGGAAGGTGGTTTGAAAAATGCCCTCCAGCAGCTATCCGAGAGAGCCGAAAAGGAGGAGGCAGATTGATGGAGAGAATCAGCCAGCCACACCGTTGAGGTTACGTTGAAGAAAAGACAGCCATCATTGACGGACAGGTCGAATTGGTTGAGTTTTGGTGAGACGGTTGTACACCGTCGAGACCCAGCTGACACACACTGCGCCGCTTACTGTTCGCAAGTATTATTGCACAGTGGCTAAGGAAGGCCACAGAGAGCCGGAGATCATTCAAATTCCCGATGGCCAAATAATGGAGAGGGCAAGCATGTTTACCAAAAGCAGCCGAGCAGTTGGGACGCCTTGGCCTGGGATATCGAGCCATGGTCAACACTCTTTCGTCACTTCTCGTGGATGAGATCACAAATGTTTGATGTTTTGGTATTTTCTGGTTGGTGCTACCTACTGCTACATACCAACCCATCCGCCGAGATGCTGTCAATTGGTTGGACCATCATACCCATGTCGCGAATCAATCCACCCGCTCAACCTCCCATCCAGTTAGCGCGACAACTCAGCTCAGCTCGCTCAACGTTTCGTTCATCCTCGCTGTTGTACATTGCGGAAGAGCTGCAAAGAAAAGCACAAAGAAAAAGAAAAAAGCCTCGACTCCTTTTGATCCATGACGAGAAGAGCAGGTAAACCAGAAAATAATGCTCCGTGCTATGCCATGTTGGAAAATGGTGAACCAGCAGTTTTTCTCTGCCCTTGCAGATAGCTGGACCTCCCGAGTCCCAACATATCCCGTACGTCTCAAAAAGGAAAAGGAGATTCGTCGCTCGTCAAGCCATGCGCACATATCGTCGTGGGACCACCACAGTAGGCGAGGAAAGAAATTCAACCTAGGTTCAGCTTCACGCCGTCGCACCTTTAGACGCAAGCGCTTGAATGCTCCCTGTGACTACCCATCAAGAGAAAAATTATCTCTATGTTGAAGGCAGCAAGCGCTTGAGGACTCCACGTCTCTACGTGTTTTGACTTGGCGGTAGGGATTTTCGGTTTAGTAATTTCTTTCGTCACCCACTGTGCCACCAATCGAAGAACCCCTCCCGATTTCCGCTGCAGCTCATCAGTGCGGGGACTCACTGCTGGATGGCCGCGCTCCGGACGCGTAGTACGGGTTGTTCGACTTGCGGTTCGGGTTCGGATTGGGTCCCAGTGAAGGACTTTGGCTATGCGTGCTGGGCGGGTACTGGTTGTTGGACGGGTACTGGTAGCTAGGCGGCACTTGAGCCATCGTGTTGTAAGAGGTCGATGATGGGTACGCGTATGTGCTCTGCTGGTAGCCCGAAGTTGCACCCGCTTCGGCGGCTTGGGGCTCGTTGATGGTTGGCACGCGGGTGAGCGACGTAGTGCGCGCCTGGAGACCGCGCTCGCCGGCTCTGCGCTTGCCCAGCGTGCCTTCGCGCTTCAGCGTGTTGTGCACGTCTTCCACATCCTGTGCACTCATACTGGCCCGTTCGGTGCGAGGGAGGCCAGTGAAGCTTGCCGCGTCGCCACGGTCGGCATAGGCATCATCGCGATATGTGTCGTACGCCGGATTGCGCGCGTTCAGTTCGTTGAGGGCTGCTGTCTCTGCATTCAAAGATCCATGAGCGCCGGCACCACTTGCACGGCTGAGGTAGTCGATGCTCGAGGAGCGCTCAGTGCCCGCCGGTTCAGGCTTCTTGGAAGGGAAGAGACGCTTAGATTCCTTGTCTTCCAGGTACGCTTGACGACGCTCCTCGGCTTCGCCAGCAGAGATGCTTACGGAGAATTGTGGGCGATCCGATGAGCCGAGGGCAGCGTCGTTGCCTCCTGGGGGTGCAATGGGAATCTTGCGAAGAGCTTGGACCAAAGCGCACATGAACTTGGAGCGGCGCATCGCGCGGAGAGTCTCGTTGCCCCAGTTCGACTTGTGGCGGATCTCAATGATCAACTCGAGCTTGTTCAGCTCAGCAATGCCGTTGACCGAGACGTCAATATCCGGGTGGAAGTCTCTGTTGTTCTCAGAAGCCCGTACAAAGTTCTGCATCTCCACCTTCAATGCGGTGATGTCTTCGAAGGAGGTATCGAAAGACACGTAGATTGGGACTTGCTCGCGCATGGCCTGTGACCGACTAGTGTTCTCAATCCACAGACCATTGAGCACTTGGTTGGGAATCTGGACAGTGCGACCGTTGTTGACGCGCTTGAAGATCGTGAAGAGTAGTGAGATGTGCTCGACTGTGAGTTGATCACTCCCTGTAGTCAGGTCGACTCTGTCGCCAACATCATAGGGGTGCTTGACGAAAAGGAAAATGCAGGAACCCAGGACCTCCTGGCAAGTAGCGGAGAAAACAAAGGACAAAGACAGCAGAGCGGTACCAGCAGTTGCAAGCATGGTGACGAAGCTGGCGTTCAGGAACGCAATGAAGATGAAGATTGAGGCCACAAAGACGACAACGCAGAGCATATCGTCGAGGACATTAATGGCTTGCGAAACATCGCTTATGCTTGTCGCAACGGACTTGCGAGTCCTCCCAATCTCAGTGACCATGAGGATCATCTCTTCAAGATTGACGTCTCCGTTGCCGTCCGCGTCGAGAGCAGTAAACGCTTCGTCAGCCTCCGTTTCCCGGTCGGCCCCAAGCACCTCCTTAATGTCCTCGGGGTACAAGGCGTTCTTGCCTTCAACGACAAAAGACATCCAAAGACGCTTAGCAAGAGCCTCTGAAGAGCGCGGCTTCTCCAATGCTTGAATCACGATCGAGTGGGCCGAGTCAGGGTTGAATACGTTCTTGCCGGTGATCTCCGACGCAATGTTTCCGAATGCAGACGTAATTTTGTCGCCCACGCGGCCAACATCGTGGAGTAGGCGCATTGGTGTTTGTGATCCAGAACGGGTGTGGCCTTGGAAGTTCTTGGGGAGATTCAACCTGAGAGTGTCGTGGATGATGTAATCCTCCTCCTCAAATTCGCGACAATACGATGGGAAGAGAGACCGGGAGGCATCGTACAACAGGCCAAGAAGATGTACTTGGCGTTTGTTTTCCTTGATCTTGCTGGTAAATTGCTTGCGATGGTAGTTGATACTGATCAGTTGGACAAAGAACTTCTCGACCAAGAGGACGACGGACGCCACGACTGCTGCAGCCAATAGCTGTCTGACAACCTTCTGCCAGCTCTTCAGCGCATCTGCGTCCTTGACTCCTGAAGCTTTGGCGGCGCGAATATCCGGGTTATGGGCCATCAATGGAACGAACGTGGCCAGGGATGTCACGGCCCATCCAACGAGGGAGAGGTAGAGTTCGAGATTGCGGATGACAAGGGCGTACTTGCGCACACCAGAGCTGACGACGCCCGCCACGATCTGGAATGCTTTCGGGAGACCATGCGCGACGATTTTGGCGACCCAGATTGAGCACCATACGACTTCAATCCACGTGAAGAACCTGAAAATAATTAGTCTTTGGTTGCACACACGATCACGAATGCACCCTGTAACCACACACAAGGACTTTGATGATGATCTCAAGTTCCATGTGCCTGGAAAGCTTGAGTGCTCCCTGTCTGCACGCTTTTCAAGATAGGATTTTCTTACCAAACAAGGCGCACACCGCCGATTTTGGCATTTTGAGCCACAGTGGCTCCGACAATGATGGGAATGGCGATGCATATAGCCAATGGCGCGACGTAGAGGAAGTAGCGGGTGACGATGCTGAAGTTGAGGATGGCGTAGTAAATCCTGCCCATACGATTCACATAGTCCTCCTCGTTGTCCAGGAGCCGTGCGGTACCGTCGTCGGTGTGGACGTGCTTCAATCTTCTGCCCTTGGCGCCTGCTGGAGGAGGAGGAGGTGGTGGAGCCTTCTCGTTCTCGACGGTAGCAACATGAGTGAGAGGAGCATGGCTACCAGTGCGCTTGCCCGTCGAGCCATGGCTAATGACGGGCTCGAGTGGTATGTCAATAGTTACGTCGTTGGGAGACATGTCGACGCCGTTGTTGCTGGGCAGGGGCTGAAAGCCTTGACGCGAAAGGCGATTGGGGTTTGCAGATTTTGGCGATCTCGGGGAATGAACAGACATTTGTAGAGTAGCGTCGAGGGGTTTGGCCCCAAGGCAAATGGGGCGTCGATGATCAACGTGCCGATAGAGCCAACGGCGGTTGCAAGTTGGGAGCTGGCGAGATCCTTGCCGATGGGAATCAAGACTGTCTTGGTCTAGGCTCGGATGGCTGAAGCTGCCGAGGGATACCACAAAAGCGCCACCGGCAAGAATGCGCGCGAAAGTGAATGGCGTAGAGTGGTGAATGAAAGGAGGGAAGGCGATTCCTCGGCGGGCCCCCAAAAGGTTGAACTGACAAGGGTGAATGGGAGCGAGCGAATGGGAACAGAAGTGGAGGTTGAAGAGCAGAATGCGAGATTAAAGAGAGTGTCGAGGAATGGGAAAAGGCTTGGAGAGGTGGAGTGGAAAAAAAAAGGGCCCTCTTGCTTTCTCAGGCCTGCTGTGCGCAGAGGCCATTGGTCAGGCGTGAAACAGCCACGACCCAGCCAGGGCAGGCACGAGCGACTGGGAGTAGGACTAGCACCAGGATTGCAGAGCTAAGCTCAAAGCTCCAGGCCGGGGCTGACGCTAAACTAAGCAAACCAAAGCCACCCCGTCACGACCTCTCGTTTCTGTCGGCCGCAAGGGGTTTTTTTCGACCCTGAACCGTCGGCCATCCACGTCACCCTATTGCGCCGCCGTTTGGTCCAAGGAGATGAACGAGCAGAGATTCCATCGCAGCAGTGCTACTGAGTACGCTCCGAGCTGGAGCCAGCGATTTGCGGATCTGCGCACATCCACGTCCGCCTGGGCCACTTGATGCGCGTCAATCAACTGCACCCCGGACCAAAACAAAAACAATCGATACCTGGAGTCCTCATACCCCCGCTCGATTGCGAACGAGACCATGGCACGTTCATATGGCAGGATCGCGTGTGACTTTTGTCTCACCAATACTGGTCGGCCTTGTACTCTTCGTTGCCAGATGCGGCTTCACGGCTCCAGTTTGCCTTTTTCCATGTCGCAGCCGAGCTGACAGACGACGAGCCGAGTCCCGGTCCAAAAAACGCGTCGGCAAGGGCGGCCGAGTTGTCGCATGGTCATCGGTCGACCGAAAGAGACATGAACACAAGGTCAGAAGCCGTCGCAGTGGTTGTCGCGAGACCTGTTCGATGCATTGTGCATCGAGTGGAGGCTGGAAATCGCCAAAGCACGCGCCAGGATCCACGCGATCGACGCGATGCCTTGAGTGAGAACCAACATCCTCGGACTGTCGATATATAAACCTCTTTGCCTACCTCTACCTTCCCGTATGACCATAGCACGTGGAGAACTCGGAACCCCGTCCGCTCTTCCATAGATAAGCCACGTTGCGGCCGATTAGCAGTTGCGTGGGTGACCAGCAGCGAATCCCGGCTGTTGTACGTTTTGCAATCTTTTTGCGGTTTGAATGTTCGTTTTGTTGTTGTTTAAGAGGTCGTTGTTCTTTTGAACGACAAAACCTTCTTCCCTGTCCGTCGAAACACGGTTCGGGCCGATTGAACCTTCTTCCTCCAGGCTCCTCGTTCCTTGGACGAGCCTAGCCCGGGTCTCCCAGTCGCACCAGTCCCCGGATACGCGTTACCGCGCTTCAACCGCACAAAACGGGTTTGGAATCAGGGTCCTGACGGCCTCGGGTCCCTCGTTTCCTCGCTCTCTGGAACACTTGTGAGAAGGCTTGACGGGCATCTTCCTAGCTCATGCCTCGTATGCTTGGACTGCTTACGAGGCTTGGTCCATCTTTGGACGTTGGCTGCAGTGCACGCGTCGCCTCGCTACGTAGCCACCACCGGCAAGTGCAATTTTAAGACGAAGAGGGACTTTAGAGCAAGCCCGTACCGGACTGTTGTGGCACTGAAGTTCTGGCTTTTTCGTCGAAGAAATAACAGAACAACAACTTCGAGGCCAGCAACTCGAGTTCGCAATCAAGAACCTGGAGGTCAGTCAACGCATCTCGACTCTCGAATCACCGCTCGGCAAAACGCGTCGCTATGCGTCGAATGAGGATCCACAGCAGTCCATCAGTCCGGAAACGTTCCAGACCTGCCAAAGAATCGACGACACGAGAGAAAATCCCGAAACAACGCGTTCGCTGTGACTTGAAACGGCTCGGCCCGCTGGAAACGTCCCAGTTTCGAGGCAGAAGTTCTTCGTCGCGTGGCGTGCTATACACAGGGCAGATAGGGCAGATGCTCGGCAAGAAACTTCCGGTCTAGACGGCGGTCGAAGAGGTGACACGTCCCCCTTCTCCACGTGTGCCTGTGCCCTGTGGTCTGGATCTATTTCTTGAAGCCCGAAGGTATCCACTTGCCTAATTGGACAATTTGGAAGAAAGTATTGCGCGCGAAGGGCATGTGATTGAGGCGCCATGAAATGAATCCTGACTCCAAGAAGACCACACGAGCAGCATTCAAGGGTCTTTGAACTGGAGGACTTCGGCTTTTCAAATTTCTTGAGGTCTAATGGGGTTGTCGCCTATCTTGGTCTTGAGCTTTAGGACCAGTCGTTCTTGGCTACTCTATCCGTTGGCCTTTGAGGAAGAAGGAACTTGCCTGCGGGATCTGGGAGCTCCTGGATTCCAAGTAAAACTAAGCGCCGAAAAGACTACCGATCGAGAGAAGAAGTCTCCAATGCGCTCGAAACCTCCCCAAGATCCGGCAAAGCAGGAAAAATTTAGTGTTTGTCGAAGAACGTGGGCCAATTATCAATACACCACGGCCAATTGATTGCTTTGAGCAATGCGAATTTCGAAAACTGCACCTATTACTCTTCAGGGTACACCATCTTCTTGGTAACACCACCATCAACCACAATCTCCTGGCCGTTTATGAACTTGCTGGTGCTCAAAAACTCGACCGCCTGGAGGATATCGTCGACCTTGCCAACCCTTCCACTCCAATGCCACTCATGGTCCTCCTTGCTCAGGCCTTCTTCCCACCTCGTCCCCTTCTGATCCGCTTCTTTACTCTCATTGCCCACATGAATCCAGCCGGGCAGGATCGCGTTGCAGGTGATGCCCATAGGCGCTAAACTAGCCGCCAACGCGTGTGTCAGACCGAGCAAGCCAGATTTGGTGCTTGCGTAGCCCTCAGAATTGGGCTCTGACTGTCTGGCGCGCGTGCTGCTCATGAAGATGATAGAGCCGCCAGCATCAGCGTCGGCGCGTTTGCGCAGTAGCGGGATGCAAAGTTGGGACAGGAGCATTGGCGCAGTCAGATTTGTCTCCAGCTGTGCATTCCAGTCTTCAAGCGACATGTCCTCGAAGCCGACGCCGCCCACGTAGCCCGTGGCCGCCGCATTGTTGATCAGCACGTCAAGGTGGCCATTGAAAAAGTCTGACGCGCGAGAGACGGCTGTGCGAATCTCGCTCGGTTGCCGCAGATTCGTCAGGTGTGCAGAGAATGCGTCTTTTCTGGTGCTCGAGATGGACGTGAGATGCGTTGTCGTCGTGTGGTTGAGCTCCTCGGCGTTGTTGTCGATGAGGAAGACACGGTGACCGCGTTGCAGCAATAGCCGTGACAATCCACGTCCAATGCCTCTGGCAGCGCCTGTGATGAGAAAATTGAGGGGTTGCGCTGTCATGATTCTGGAGTCTACCCAAAGGTTTGTTGTTAGATGAAGAAAAACTCCCTAGGTTCATTTGAAATGCACGGAGTTAACGGGTTGGAGGACACCCCTGACGTCACCCATAATTGGTCCGTGCTAGCTTCACCCTCCGACGGGATTTCCAAAAATTAGAAAAGATTCAAAGCGTGTTGGAATTTCCCAAGGATAGCTCTCGGAAGTTGGCCTTGAAATACCCGCGAAGATCTACCTGGGAGCAAATCACGAAAAAGAGACGTGGAAGGATGCCAAATCCGGTTCTGTCCTCTTTCACCAGGAGAGATTCGCGAGCAGAGAAGAAAGTTGGCAGCTCAGCAACTCCATCAACAAGATAACATCATAGAAAGAACCAGGGGTAGTCCGAGCACAGCCAAGGTGGATGCAACATGAACCCCCTACGCAACCGGTAGCCAGCCAACACTTTGACGAACCCGAACGAGAGAAGCTCTTATTGCAGTCAACACAGAAAAAGCAAACCCATGCAGCCATTTCAATTCATGCACCCAATCAACGCTCTGTCGTTGAGCAAAGCGCTCCAGAAAGTGCGGAACGCAAAATGTTAAAGTGGACTCGATGGACTGAAACAGTCAAGTCTTTGGCAGCATACTATGAATCATGACTTTGGCCAAAGAAGGTATCAAACGAGAACGATCGTGGTGTATGCTTTACTGATGATGCTGGCAGGACGAAATTCGAGTTTTGAGAGCGATAGTGAGTTTCGCGCTTCATCGGTGATACAGACGTCTACTGGTATTTTGGCAAAGTCACTGAATCACATATCAATCTGTGTTGTCAGTGTGGAGCCTGGGATTCATTCACTGCGGTTCTCGCAAGACTGTCAGAATGGTAAGCCATGAGTAGAGGGTATATAGTGTATGCACTCATAGAACCAATTATGAGTGCTCTACACGAGTGGGCTGATACTTTCTCGTCCTCTGTGTCTCAGAGACTTAAACCATCCCTTTCTGCAGCGGAAATATCCAGTCTGTGCCTGCTCCGGCTCTATTATCTGTAAGATATGGTGCGCGGACTTATTTCATATCAACTGCACGAATTTCTTATCCTCAGTCGACCCATCTTTTCCGAACGTCGAGATAGTCGACAAGCCTCAATTTCACGGGCATCAAAGTCAATCAATCGGGAAGTGGCGTTATACTAGCTACGGGCAACGGCGATGCCTCCCGCCTACTCCTCCGTATCGTTCCGTCAACTCCATAGGACAACCCATTGTTCGGCATTCAGAACTCGGCACTTGTGGGGAGGCTTACGACTCGGCCACGCGGCTGCTGCGTCAACAACACTGCTGTCCATGCTGACAGTGGAGCGCGCGCGCAAAGATGCTGATGACGGGCAGTGAGTGCATCAAAGTGTGCGACTTGGCTTTCTGCGTCTTGTCCAGCTTCGCATCGCATCGCTGGTGAGCAGTGACGAGAATAGGGGAAAATTGGGAACTTCGGAATTTTTCGATTGTGTACCTGCGCCACATTCTGTCATGGCACTGCAACACACAGTCTGTAAAAGGGATGTAGCTCGATGACTGTCCAGCGGCTTCGTAGATCCGACGGGACCCGGTTCTACGTTTCGTGTTTTGTGGGGAAAAGAAGCTTGTCTGCTTTGCGTTTTGAGCCAGATCGGACGCACTTGCTAGACGGTGGGACGCCGGACACAGTGGTAAGCAGCATCTGTTGCTAAACGCGTGCTGTGATGGAGCTTGCTGAGTGAGGCGGCCTCCCTGGCCTGTGACTTGTGAAAGAAGGAAGCAAAGCTGCCAGCAAAGGCTCATGCACTGTGATGTCGGCGCTGCTTGAAGAAGCCTGATCACTACAACTGAATAGTAAGTCTACTGGAACTTGTCAGGTCTACTCAATGGACGCAACAACCGATGCGCCAACGAAACCACCAGCGACAAGTCTCAAGTCCGTATCAACCCGCATCGCGTGGAAGCATCCGGTCCCGGGATGCCTCGGGAAGCTCCATCACTTCCAACCACGGATGGAGCACCATGCATCGGCCGAATAAAGGGCCCGACGGATAAGCGTACAGACTCCTGAGCCTCCCCCGCACATCCAAGACTTATTCTGTGGGGAAGCCTGTTAGCGGTCCCGATGTTGCGCAAACTGGTTGGCTGGAAGTTTGGCCCAAGCTTTGCTGCAGGAGTCAGTCCAAAGTTTTTTTTGGGCAACAAACGTCGCTGCAGCATGCCTTGCATCGCACCCATGCTGGGCAGACAAGAACGCAGACAGGCGTAGGGCGTGTGCGGGTTGAACGGGTTATTGTTCTTCTTGTTTGGCGTTTTGACTGTGCGAAGTGCAACGTGGTTGGCCCTCGACACTGCTTGAACTTGATGTTTGTCCTTGTGACGCCTGTTGAAAGTCTTGAAAGTCTTGAAAAACCCCAGCGTCCAGGAATCGTCTTTTGGTTTTAAGGTGTGTAGATCTCGCGGCCATTTGGTCGATTTTCCGGGAGCTGTGCCACCGCCGAGTTGGTGGGATGTTGCAAACGAATCGGGACTGCTGTGGCTCAAATGTGGACGTGTGCGGAAGTTTGAGTTGCAATGGACGGTAAGCTCAAGATGTTGATGGTCGACGTGCTCTCTGTCCTTCTGGAGATCATGTTGATTAGTGAACTCTCGAAATCTGCGACTCCTTTCCTCGATGTTTGGATAACGGAGTGTTAGACAGGGAGCTCTTGTGATGGACCAGTCACACGGTGACTTTTACGTAGGAGGTCGAGACAAGTTCGTCGGCAGTTGGCAAAAGTGCCGTTTGCTTGCATGCCGCTGGCGGACGTATCCGATTTGACGTCAAGCTGAACGACGGGGCGCAGCAGGGGAGGAAGAGACAGAATGTGGGGAGCAGCGGTGGTCCTGTCAGAAGAGTCGAGTCGCAGGGTGGCACGTGGAAGTTTTGGGAATCTGGGGAAGTCAAGCGAGCGCCTTCCCCACACTTGCTTGCCCCGGCGCCTCCCATTTTTTCCCAACCGCCGTCTCCGAACCTCAACCATTGCCATCGCGTGATCTCGACGGTCGCCAAATCAGATCCCGATCCTTTCGTCGGAGCATGCGTGTGTGCCCATTGACATGTTTTTCGTCTTGTCAACGACGGATTGGGACAGCTGCCAAGAGCGTGGTTGCGACCTGAAGCACTCCAAACATCGCGACGACGCATATCGCAGGCGATACTATACAAAGCAACAGAAGCGTCAAACTTTGCACAACAGGAGATCAATTTCTTTTCGAAGCATCGTGCTTTCAGCTCGCCTCAGGTCCAAAACACCGGGGAGCTCGACACAAGACTGGCGGCTCCTCGATCCCTGCAGTCGAAGCTTTCCCTGGAGCTGTGAACCGGGATGGAGTTCTTCTTCTTCTCAAGCAAGAAGTCCCAAGAGCTGGGCTTAACCACGATAGGCAGCCACCGCTTTGCCTGTTCTGCGCGAGTGTTTCGAAAGTCCCGAGCCACACTTCATCTCTCTGCTACGACTGGGCAACTCAACTGCCGACTATATTGCAACTGCCGGTAACCGCAGTAGGGCCAACTCAAAGTTGCGGATGGCGCGCAGTCCTAGGGGAAGCGGCTTGAGACCCATTCGCTAGCCCCGCAAACACTTCCAACCCCGCAAGGTTCTATGTCTTTTTTGGTACGGAGCAAGCGATACTGCTGCATGTTCCACCGCAGCGTATGCGCCAAGTGCTTCAACAGTGAGTTGAAGTTCTTATCACCTAGTGTGTTGTTCAACGATCGTGTGGGGGTGTAAAATCTGTGCATTTACCCCAGTACGCGCGCAGATCAAGCGGAGAAGAGTTTAGGGCAAATTGGTTCGACAGGGTCCTGATCCCCCAGATTGGTCGAAGCGCACCCGGCTCTTACAGGATGCCCCTGTTCTACCCGCGTGTCGGAGAGCTGTCCACAGGCGGTAGTCCTTACACAGCCGTCGATGAGCCAGCTATGTTTATATAGACCAGCAAGACCCGTAACCCGCCTTCTCAGTGAGCTTGCTTTCACCTACAACAGTTGGCGCACAACCTGGTCCAACATGCATCCAGACCAAACAGACGACCGGATTCTCGACAATGACTCCAAACCCGAGGTCGAGCGCTTCGAGGTTGTGTCTTCCTCATCCAATGTGCCGTTAGATGGTGTTGAGGATGGGAAGGTTTCAACGTCCACCATTGTTGCTGTTTTGGTGAGCTCGAAAAAAGAAGCTTCACTGAGGGATTTCTGACCAGTCTCGGACAGTTCCTCGGACTTTCCTTCACAGGTCCAATCGGTTGCGGTTATACTCTGATCGCTGGAATCACACATCAAATCGGTATCGCTCTTGGCAATTCGCAGGACATGGTTTGGGTCGCCGGAGGGTGGTCTATTGCATCTGCCGTTGGCTTCGCTGTCGCTGGTGGATTGAGTGACATCTTCGGGAGACGCTGGGTGATTCTATACGGGAATGCTCTTTCAGTTGTTGGCGCTGTGAGTCCTGAAAAATCACGCAATGGCTTTCCTTTACTGACATTTCCAAGATTGTTGCCGCAACCGCCGACAAAGTCAACCAAGTAATTGCTGGTTCAACTCTCATTGGAGCAGGAGCGGGCATGATCTTTGTCGCGTATCCTGGTATTTCGGAAATTCTGCCCAACAAGTATCGGTACGCTGGAGAATTCGAATCTGATTTGGAATGTACTAATACTGTATAGGGGAATCGGCCTGGGTTGGACCGAATTTAACATCAACTTGCCGTGGGCTAGCTTCAGTGTTCTCATTGGACAGCAGTTGGCTAGCAAAGCTACATGGAGGTGGTGCTACTGTGTGTCACCCCATCATGCTTTACAAACAACCTGGTAGTAACAACAAGCAGATGTTGCAATCATCTACTCGGCGATTTCCCTCGTCGGTTGCGCCGTCTTCTATTTCCCACCGACTCGACCAAGGAACGACTTCGACAAGTCTCGCTGGCAAGAGTTCAAAGAGCTGGACTTTGTTGGTGTAGCCATGTTCTCTGGCGGTCTCACGATTCTCCTCGTTGGCTTGACGGAACTGGGCAAGCCAAGTTATAACAAGTCGCTTGTGGCCTCTACCATCACCGTTGGCGCGATTATGTTCCTCGGCTGTTTTGCCTACGAATGGACGGTCTGCCCGAACCCTTTGTTCCCTTTCAGCCTCTTCAAGCAGATCCGGAAATTCGTGATGCTGCTCCTCGTGAGCTTCGTTGCCGGTCTCGTTTGGTACTCAATGGCTGCTTTGCTCCCGCAAGCTACTCTCTACATGTATACCAAGGATCCGGTCGAGATTGGCGTCATTGCGATTCCAAACGGAATCAGCTTGGTCATTGGCGGCTGGGTTATCCCCTCCTTCCTTCAGTATATCAAGCGGATTCGCGGCCAGTTCATCGTGGCCATGTTTATTCAAACCCTCTTCACGGCTCTCTACGCCGCGGTCATCCCCAACCACAAGGCAGCCTGGATGATCTTCCAATTTTTCGGTCAAGGATGTTTCACCTGGGTCACCACCATTGCCTATATCGCTGCTGGTCTCGAGGTCCCGCAGGAGGAGCTCGGTGTTGCCTCTGGTCTCATTGGTACTTTCCGCTCCGCCGGTGGTTCGTTTGGCAATGCCATTTTCAACACGATCCTGAACAATGTCATCAATAACGACCTCGGCGGCAACATCGCACGCGCCGCCATCTCCCGTGGCTACCCCGCTCAAGGAGTCACCGATCTCGTCCCGGTTGTCATTCAGGCCGAGTCCGGCGTCCCTGGAGCTCCTCAGATGTTGGCTCGCATGGACGGCGTCACCCCTGCAGTAATGGCAGCCATTGCCGAGACGGTCAAGAACACCTACGCGAAGGCTTTCAGGATGGTGTTCTACGCCAGCATCCCCTTCGGCGTCATCGCACTGATCGGCTCCTTCTTCATCCACGACTCGAGCGACAAGCTGAACAACCACGTTGCCGTCCAGCAGGAGAAGGAGGTGCTCTCGGGCAAGGTGAACGACCCGAAGAAGCGTTTGAGTCAAATGGGACAGAGCTAAAGGCGGCGTATTGGGACCGTGTGATGGATTGTTTTCCTCATTCCAAGGGAACATGAGACGTCATGCATTGCTTTTGTCGCGCTGTATCGGTTTTGCTAGAATCGAGGCCTGTTTGCGCGACTATTCGGACTGCGGGCTTCTAGACGTACAGGGGCTTTTGCGCAAGCGTTCGCCGTCTCCCTACGCAAGGTTTGTGTGCTACTGTTGTGGTTGAAACACGTCACTGGTGGGTGTAAAGGTCAAATTGAAAATATCGAGAGCTTTATTGCTTGTAATGGAGCGTTCAGATGCCGCTGTAATTATGACGAGAGAATAAGGGGAAGTCTTTAGATCAAAGAATCAGCCTCCTACTGATACGTGTTGATGAATGTACGCTTGATACGTCTGTCCTGTGACAAGTCATTTCGTCTCTCGTTGCCGACTGAATCTCAAGTTATTGGACCAATTGCACTTGAGCGGCGTACGAAATGTTTCAAAGTAGGAACATTGCGAATGTCGCTGGTTAACAATGTCTTTCTTCATGATGCGCTGGTTGGCAAACAAGGTAACAGAGCAAACATGTATATGTAGTAGAGTACCCTAAAGTTTGATGCTCAAGACTAGGATGAAAGACTCGACGTGTAGCTTGTCGAACATGGAAAGCACATGTCTTGATTGTTCTACAAGTATTGAGGAGAACATGCAACACCGATCAGGATTTTCATGACTCCCGAGTTGTGGCTTTACTCGTCTCCAGCAGTCGATGGTCACAATGTTCACAACATGTCAAGGGCGATTTCCATGCCTTAAAACACGTCACAGCAATAACAGACCTACCTTGAGGGCGCTGTCGTAAATGGGCACAGCAGCCACAGCAGGGGACGCCAGAGGCGACACCCCAGTCTCACCAAAGAGCAAGTGGGAGAGTTGAATTGGTTTGTTCGGGAATGATTCATTTGCTATCAGAATCCATTCCCCAGCCACCACGCTGCAAGAGCCGCCGCAGTTACGCGAAGCGAGCCCTACACATGCCTGACCCTGCCGTTTTTGTGGTATATCCTATCCATCAACCGTTTTTGTTCTTGTCGTGAAGAAGGTGCGCTTAGGCGACGAGCTGGACAACGCCACCGGCCTCCTTGATCTTGCGCTCGGCCTCGGCGGAGACGTAGCGGGCGCGGACGACGATGGGGACCTGGGGGATGCGGCCCTTGCCGAGGACCTTGGAGTAGCCGAGGGGAAGGAGGTCGAGGACGGGAGCCTTCTCGGTGCTCTTGGCCTTGATGTACTCGTCACGCTTCTCGGCGGGGATGAGGGACCAGAGCTTGTCGAGGTTGATGACCTGCGGCGCATTAGAGAAGAGCGCTGGGTGAGGGCGCTGGAGGTAGACTTACGGGCTTCCAGAAGTGGTTCTGCTGCTTGTGGAAGTAGCGCATACCAACCTTACCGACTGCATGCGATGTTAGCGCGATCATCGAGAAAGAGTCTGGTCAAACTTACAGTAACCAGGGTGGTACTTGTCAACGTTGGTCCTGTGGTGGTGCTGACCACCGGCCATACCGCGACCACCGGGGTGCTTGCGGTGCTTGCCGATACGACCGTGACCGGCCGAGACGTGGCCGCGGCTGTAAAAATTGTGTTAGCAACAGCTCATTGTATCGGTTAATCCAGTTGCGCTGCGCTGATCGTGTTGCATGCCGTCCGCAACCGTTGCGAGAATTTCGAAGGGCCAAAGTTCTCGAGGAAGCGGTCTTCGGAGGCAGCGCATCGAACCAGGCGCAATTGGAGTCGCGAGGTGTATTCGGGAAGCTTACAGCTTGCGGGTCTTCGTGGAACGAGTAGGCATGATGGATGTCGGCCGGGTTGTGGAGGGTCGGCGGTTGTCTTGTCGTCCTGCAGAAGGTAGAAGTGTGAAATGGCCGTGGTTTTCGGCGGACTCGTTTGTGGGCGGCCCGTCATTATTCCGGGGATGACTAACGTAAGCGCCTCAGGCACTAAGGCAAAAACTTGCATTATACACCGAGTCTCTGATTTGTCGAGCTCGTACCTCCATTGTTGCGTCACTCAACAATTTCTTGACTCGAGTTTGCAGTCTATCCAATTGACTGACAGACTGTGTTTGAATTGATATGCTTTTCTCCCATTTTCTGGTGAGGTTTAAGCAGTTCGACCAATGTGGTCAACTAGATTACAAATTCAGCAAAGAAACCTTGCGCCACCCTATGCCAGTCTGTACAGTGATTCCTGGGTATTCTAAATCTTGATATCAAAGCTGGTACCGCATCCACAGCTGCTACTTGCTGCCGGATTATCCACAATCTTGAACTGACTCCCAATCAGTTCCATGGTGTAATCCACCTTGCTCCCCTTCAGTATCTCCAAACTTGACTCATCCAGCACCACTCTCGACCCGTGGTCGCCCTCGAATACTGTATCCTCTTCTTGCGACACTTGGGACATGTCTGTGAGCGACATGAGGTATTGGAAGCCATGGCAGCCACCCGACTCGACTGTGATGCGGAGGAGAAGGTCTGGGTTCTTGTCTTGTTCCATGATTTGCTTTAGTCTCTGTCAAAACTGTTAGTATGTTTAACAAAAGAGACGAGGTTGAAGTTGCGTACATGGGCTGCGCGAGGTGTGATTTCTAATGTCATCTCGTTGCCATCTTCATCTTGACGCGGGTTCAGGATTGCTGCACGCCGCGACGGCGACGATGAGAATGACCGGGCTATGGTAGCATGGCGCAGGATGCGCGACGGTGCCAAATGCCGCAATGGATTGCGCCGACTGAGGGCATCATCTCGTGGTGAGACGTGGAGTTGGGATGCTCTTCGGGTGGCGGATCTAGACTGCGATGCGATGCCGCGGCGGGCTTCGACGGCGGTGATGCATGTGGATCGTGGAGAGGTGCGCGCGGCGGCCTGGATGGAGCGCAGGCAGGATTGACATATGGAGGGTCTCAAGGCCATTTTGCGGAGGTCGGGGATTTGAGGTTGAGATAGGGTAACGGGACCCAGAACAGAGACCTGGACCGGAGATGCGGAAGAGTCCCGGCGCATGCGTCACCTGGAGGGGCTGCGGGCTATTGGCGGGTTAGCGAATCCTCTGAGTAAACATTCGTGGATTTGCTCCAGGTCCCAGCCTGATGGTCATGGATTGCCGCGCCCGGTGCAGCAGCCGCCTGCAGGTGCGCTAGCCGCTACGCCGCCAGTATCCGCGAGCACATTCCCGCCTGGACTACATGCCTTGGATGCTGCTGTGCTAGTTCACCATCTGGACATGTTTTGCAAGAATAGACTTGCGGAATAGACTTTATGAATAAAAAAAAGTCTGGAAAACATGTGTTGCATGATCAGTAAACCAGCACCGGCGTGTTGGAGGAATCTGGAAACTTTGGCTATCATGACGCTGTCAAAAGACTATTTACATCCATCTCGAGACCCTTAATTCAGTTCGGGGATAGCGATAAGATGATCCCACTAGCGACGCGCGGGCTGCGATGCCGCTCGCGTCTCCCCGCGCAAGGTAACCTGCCGCTGCCGCAACATAAAGTGCTGGACCGTCCCGTCAACCTTTTTTTCTTTCTTTCTCCATCACAAGTCATACAGACACAATGGCGTCATTCACTCTCGCACCGTTTAGCAAAGGCCCCGAATCTTTCAGCCAAGAATATGCTGCATCACTCGATGCGCAGGACCCTCTTCGCGAGCTCCGCAAAGAGTTCATCATCCCCACCCACGACGACACCAGGACCAAGCGCATCGCCGACAGCAGCACTGTCCAAACCTTGAGCGGACAGACCAAGAGCCGTACAGGAGACGAATGCACCTACCTGTGTGGTAACTCTCTCGGACTGCAGCCGAGGCGGACGCGGGACTATGTGGAGAGGTACCTCAACACCTGGGCAATCAAGGGCGTCAACGGCCATTGGCAAAAGCTGGAGGATGGCGACTACCGCCCCTGGGTCGACATGGAGGAGGACTTGAAGCCGCAAATGTCCAAGATTGTGGGCGCGCAGGAGAGCGAAATCGCCGTCATGGAGACCCTCACGGCAAACCTGCACCTGCTCATGGCAAGTTTCTACCGGCCAACCGAGGAGCGGTACAAAATCATCATTGAGGGCAAGGCCTTCCCCAGCGATCACGTAAGGCCATTTATATTCAAGCCCCCGCTTCTTGTCCCCAGCTGACAGCATTGGCGCTGGTAGTACGCCGTCCAATCGCAACTGCACCTGCACAACCTCCACCACTCGGAGGCCCTCGTCGAACTCAACCCCCCCGAACCAAACAGCTCGCTCCTCCCCACCTCGTACATTCTCTCGGTAATCGACGCCCACGCCTCCAGCACCGCCATGCTGCTCCTCCCGGGCATCCAATACTACTCGGGCCAGCTCTTCGACATCCCCACCATCACCGCCTACGCCCAGGAGCGCGGCATCACCGTCGGCTGGGACCTCGCCCACGCCGTCGGCAACGTGCCGCTGCAGCTGCACGACTGGAACGTCGACTTCGCCGCGTGGTGCAACTACAAGTACATGAACGGCGGGCCAGGTGTCATCGGCGGACTCTTCGTCCACGAGCGCCACGGCAACGTCGCGTCGCCCACCGAGGGCAGCAACGAGGTCAGCGAGAAGGGCCTGGGCTTCCGGCCACGCCTGAGCGGCTGGTGGGGTAGCGAGAAGAGCGCGCGTTTCCGCATGGGCAGCCAGTTCGTGCCGCTGCCCGGCGCGGCGGGCTTCCGCCTGAGCAACCAGAGCGTCCTCGACTGCACGGCGGTGCTGGCGTCGCTGTCCGTGTACGGCCAGACGACGATGCAAGACTTGCGCGCCAAGTCGCTGCATCTGACGGCCTACCTTGAGCACCTCCTCTTCGACGACGTGCCGGGCGAGAAGAGCGAGGACCGCCCCTACTCGCTCATCACTCCGACGGTGCCCGAGGAGAGAGGCGCACAGCTGAGTCTGCTGCTCAAGCCCGGCATGCTCGACTTTGTCCAGGCCGAGCTGGAGTCGCAAGGCGTCATTGTCGACGAGCGCCGGCCTGACGTCATCAGGGTCGCTCCGGCGCCCCTGTACAACAACTACACGGACGCGTGGAAATTTACCAAGATTTTCAAGGAGTCGTGTAAAAAGGTACTCGAGGCACAGAATGGGCAGAATGGGCATTAGCGGAGCCAAGTAGATTTGATGAAAAACGGCGTAAAGCAAAATCGTGGGATTCAAGGCATTGATCATAGACATCTCTCCTGTCGCCAACAAGGCAATAAAAAATATAATGGCATGTAAACGCTTCACAATTGAAGAGAGTCGTGGCTTCAAACGTACTTGTACAGCAAAGAAAAGTCATGAATGCATCAAGGACAAGGGCTTTCATTTCTAAGAATCCTTGTGTCCTCTGGACCATGAAAGACTTGAGGGGCTGGAATGAAGCAGCGGCCCCCTGAAGGTCCACAACAGCGCTCGCCCGCCATTTTCGGCAGGAGACTACCGAAACAAGAAGAAGGGGGTTGGCAAATCCCAAGATAGCTGAGCTCTGGCCCAAGCAATGTGGGTATCAAGCTCCTCTGCGCCACTTTTACAGTAGTCGAGGAGAACCATAGTGACTGTAGCATACACAAGTGGAATGCCGACATCATGGTGAGGGGTGAAGAAGAGGGAGGAGGAATAATGGGACATGGGAGATGCAAAATGAGTTCCTAGCTGCTCATCATTACGGCCTTTGGTCGCCTTACAAACCCAACGTGAGGAAGCGGTGATCATGACGCTACCCCACAGGTGAGAAAGTTGACAAGATGTTGGCGAGCCCTGCTGCTCAGCGATCCACAAGGAGAAAAGACAAAGTGGGAGCCACAACAAGACAAGGAGAAGCACACCAGACAAGGGGTACCTCTAGAAACCAGGGGACGACACGCCTCCAAGCGAGCCCGGGAAAGAGGGGCCACGCGAGATGCTACCGGCGAGAGTTGAGTGGCTTCCAACCGGACTGCCAATTTCGCCGAGACCTCCCAAAGACCGACCTAAGCCACGCGCGTCGCCGTTGCTGTTTTCATCCGGCTCAAACTTGACCAGCGCGCCTGCGCCGTCAGGCGCGTCCTTTCTGAAAAGAAAACCGCCGCCATTGTGCGCATCGCCTTCGGTCTCGCAAATGTCGTGGATTTCATTCTCCATCACTGGCGGCTCGCCCATGCGGAAACTGTCAATGGTCCGGATGATGGTGGGTACGTCGTAGAAGCCGCTGGCACTACCGCTCGTTTGTGCGAGCTGCTGGCATGCTCTACACACCATGAGACGTACCATTCCGGGCCGCGACAGGCTGGGGCGATGCGGTGCTCCGCCGAGAGGCCCTCCCATGCTACTGAAGCTGCTCGGCCAGCCGCCTCCGGCAGTTGGCGAAGACCCCCAGGTGTTGCCTCCGAAGCCGGCTTGGCTGAATGGATTGGACATCGTCGGCGTTCCCCATGGTGTACCTCCGCCCGGCATGGCAAATGGATCCATACGAGGCTGGTCCGTGAAGAGCGGCGTCGTTCCAAACCCCATCCTGCTGTTGGTCCTGCCCGTTGGAGCGAGACTTGCTCTACGAGCTTCGGCCAAGCTTGTTGGTATCGGCTCGTCGCTGTCATCAAGCAAAGCGCTGCTACCCAAGTGATTACTGAGGTCATCAATGTCGGCACGAGTAGGTTTCTTGTGCTCCTGGCCGATTTCCTGGGGCTTAACGCTAGATGGACGTTGGATAGGCGCCGGTCTGGAAATCGGAAGCGTCTGCGATCCCGCTGGAGAATCGAAGCCCGGCAGACCACTCTTTTCAAATGATCCAGCAGATGCTTGACGAGAATGCGTCGGCATCGTACTCGTGGGTGCCCCAAAGGCTGACGCTTGGTTGGCTGAGTTCAAGCCTGATAAAGGTTGACCAAAGCCAGGTGGCGCGCCCATGGGATGCCCGCGGCCGAGCCCCATTCCCGACATGTTCATTCCAGGGGGCGGCGCCGAGAGACCATTCGGAGCAGGGAAACCATGGTAAGGCGAGCTCATAGGTGGAGGGGGAAACATTTGCCCACGCGGTTGATTGAAGCCCTGCATTGGAGAAGGCGCGGCTCCCAAACCCGGGAACCCACCGAAGCCTGCCGGAGCATGCATTCCCGGAGGAGGACCTATCGGGTTGAGCGGCGAAGAAGGCTGCGCATGGTGGACGCTCGTCTGTGCCTGGGTCATTGGCGGCTTCTGCAAGATCGTCCTCGGAGCCGTGGCACTAGACAGAGTCGGAGATGATGGTTTAGCTGATCCTGGGTGAACATGCGGTGTCTTGGGCGATGATCCATGGGAGCCTTGCTGGGAGGTTTGGCGCGGCTTCACCGGGGTCGGAGCCTTGGGGATGTTCGGAGTGGCCACTTGAACGTGTGGAGATGGGAAACCGGTCGAAGACTGCTTCGAAACGAGTCCTGGTGGTAACGCTGGCGTGGGTTGAGCTGGGCGTCTGTTGGCCGCCGCCTGTTGGGCAGCCTTCGCAGCCTCCTCTTCCTTCCTTTGACGCTCCCTCGTTTCCCTCTCCGCTTTGATCCTGGCCTCCTTTTCCCGGCGTTGCTGTTCTGCGTGTGCCTTTTGCTCCCTCGCTTCTCGTTCCCTGGCCTCCTTCTCTTCGCGCTCTTTCCGCTTGGCCTCCTCCCTAGCCTTTTTCTCCGCAGCCTTTTGCTCCTGAGCTTTGCGCTCGGCCTCTTGCTGGCGCTCCCGTTCCTGTTGCATCCTCCTCTGCTTCTCAGCCTCTTTGCGTTTCCTCTCCTCCTCCTGAGCCTTGCGCTCAGCTTCCTTCTTCTTCTTCTGTTCCTCTCTCTTTCTCCGTAATTCCTCCTGCTTCTTTGCTTCCGCAGCCTTGGCAGCCTCCTCCTCGGCACGCTTCTCCGCGTCCTTGCGAGCCTTCTCCTCGGCCTGTTTTTGCTTTTGGAGAGCCCTCTTCTCCTTCTTCTTCTGCGCCTCCTTGGTCTTCTTGGCTTCCCGTTCCGCATCTCTGCGTGACTCCTCCTCGAGTTCCTCGATGAGCTTTTGCTGACGTTCATTGGCCACCTTTTCGCGGTATGCAGAGAGAACGCGCTGTTCAAACATGCGGGCCGCGAATATTTGGAACATTCGTCGCCCTTCACGCATCCGCTGCTGTTCAGTCATAGAGTCCTGGCGCTTGTTAGAAAATGCCAGGAAAGCTCGAGAGGAACTCAAACCAGCTCATCATCCTCCTCGTCATAGTCATCTTCCTGGCTATCGTAGTCATCGTCCTCCTCGTCGTAGTCATCTTCCTCTTGCTGGTTCGGATGATGGTGACCGCCGGAGTGCGGATGTTGCATTGCGTTTGTGTAAGCATAGCTGCCAGCATGCTCAACAACTTGGTCCTCTCGTTGCATCCGACGTGCAGCTAGCTGCTCCATCATTTCGATGAATTTTTTGCCGTCATTTTTGAGGAGATCGTCGGCGACGGTGAGAATACCACCTAAGATGCAGTATAAGCGCCAGCTGTTCCCTTTACAGTCGTAGTCGTCCGACAGACCTTGCACAGTTAGGCTGTTCCCAAAATGGAAGAAATCCGCAGCAGCACCTCGAGGTGGCAGCTCTTCCGGCTCTTCCTCGTCACTGTACTCGTCATCATCCTCACTCTCGTCGCTGTAGTCTTCGTCTTCGAGGTCGTCCTCATCATCCTCCTCGTCGCCAATTTCCTCGACTCGATTGGCAGCGTCATAGGGCTCTGGCAGTCCGCGGTCTGGAGGCAAGCGATGACTATGCGCGTGGCTTTCGGGCCTCCCCTTTGTTAGCATGGAATCGCCGTGGTCGGGTATATGTTCCTGGTCGCCATACAGCTCCAGCTCCTCGTAGTACGCATCATAGAGAACTTCAAGCTCTTCCTCGATGGCCGTCCGTTTCCGCCCGCAGACAGTACAGCTGCACGCATGCTTCTGCTGCTCCTTCATCTTCCGCAGTACCGCCTCCTTTTCAATCTTGACCAAGGATTTGCGCTCTTCTTCGCTGAGCGAAAGCCAGAACTCGCGAATTCTTTCCCTCTCCTCTTGTGATGAAGTGTTCCATATGCGGTCCTTGGAGTTGGCGCTACGGTGGACGGTTCGGAGAGCTGCAGTCGCAATCGACGGGGGCGGCGGCGGCGGATGCGAGTTGGGGCCAGAATGCGGGAGCACTCCTGAGGAGCTACCGCTCGGAACCTCGTGCTCATCATACAGTCGTCCCCGCTTCTTCTTCTTTGACTTTTTCTTGGATTTGCGGGCCGACGTGGTGTCCAGTTCGTCACCGTTTGCAGCTGTCATGGCGCGGTCGTAGTGCTGGCCGTACGTCTGGGTTGCCTCGTCGTCCGTGTAGTACTCGTCGCCGTCAGCGGGGTCGAATTGGTCGGGATCGTCGTAGTCGCCTTCGTAGTCGAGCGCCTGGTGGTCGTCGGGGTTCGCAGCAGCACCGTTTTGAGTGACTGGTCTGGGGGTATACGGAGAGCCCTTGGGTATCCAAGCGCCCTTGAGATTGGGGTTTGGGTGCTGGTCGGCAGCTAGCTTCGCGGCCTGCTTCGCCCGCCGCTTTGCCTTTTTGCGGTTCACGCTCGGGTTGCCCGGCGGTGGGTTGGCGGTGAGGACGCCATTGCTAGGCGCTGGCGCGGCGGCGTGCGCTTTGCCGTTTGCCATTTCAAGTGAGGCGGGGAGGATCGAGGGGCCCTGGGGCGCGGACGAGAGGACGGAGTCAGAGGATGAAGCTTTGGCAGTCGCGGCGGAGCAGGAGCGAAGACGGCGGGGGGAGAGGGCAGCGGCGAGGTCGACAGGAGGAGTTGGTACCAAAGGTGTGTCGGACCAAGGCCACAGATGGAATGCCCACGTAGGTCGGTTGGGAGCAGGGCGTGGGCAAGGCGCGCCGGGGGGATCAACACACAGAGGAGAAAGATTGCCGTGACGCAGCTCGGAGGGACTCTGTGGGGCGCGTCAGGTCGGGCGAGAGGTTGGGGGGTGATTGAAACGCAGCTCAAAGAAGAAGGTAGGTATCCGTCATGGACGTCCGTCGGCTTGCTGAGTGAGGGTCACGTGAAGCAATCTTGGCAAGGCGGAGGACGGGCACACGGACCAGAGGACATGGAGGTTGGGCTGCCACTGCCACTTTGTAGAGCCGGAGGTACAACGTAGGTTAGTTAGCTGGCAGTAGCCCGTAGGTATGTAGGTCGTCGTCTCATCCACCTCACTCTCCATCTCTCTTCTATTCTTGCTGCGCCCGTCAGGTTGCCCACTCCACCTCAGTCGTCCCTGGTCGCCTGCGTCACAGAAGCTACTTCACTGCCTCGCCCCGGTCTCCCGCCTGTCCTGTGCTGCTCCTGCAACCACTGCGGCCACTAGTTATTGCGTCGCTGGCCAAGCGCTCCGACATTTCCTGTTGTTCCTCCGCCGCCTCGTATCACTTTCACATATACACGACACCACCCTCCTCTCCTCTCCTTGCAGCGCCCGGAACCTGCAGAATCCACCTCGACGCTCTATAACTGTTGCTGCGCCCCGATCCGTCTCGCTATCAATCCTCACTCTCCCCGCGCTCCGCGTCGCCTCGACGCCATCACTCCGCCGAACACCTTGGTGGTGAAGCTCCTCGCGAGCCCTCAGCGTCCTTCGCCAGCTTTCCACGCCCTCGTCAACAACCACTTGGTCCGACCGGCGACGGGCCTGCACTCCTTCGATCCCACTCTCCGTCTCCGGCTCGTATACAGCGCCGTTGTCGACCGCTTCCCTCGGCACCAGCGGCACCCAAGGTACCCCCACCGGGTACGCTGTTTGCCTGTCCAGCCTACGACCGATCCGACCTTTCCACGCCGCGCGCTGCCCACATCATTCAGGGTCCATAACTGCGAGGCCGCCGCCGCGATTCGAACATCATTGACAGCGTCACACGCGATAATCGTCCAGGTTACCGTCGACCGGCATGGCTCAACAAAATGGTCAAGAGGCTCAGGTTATGCGGAGGTAGGTGGATTGCTTTTCCCAAGACATTCTGCTCTGCCACGACGTCGCCGCGCTCGTTAGAGGGTTGCAAGACTTGGCACGCCTCGAGGCTTTTTGCTAATCTGCGCCATCCGTCACGTCTCTCTGTTGTTCATCTCGTGTGTTTTCCAACTCAGCCCCTATCCGAGCGCAGCTCTATTTTGAAGCCGTTGGTGTGGACAGCTGCGCCCCATAGCTTCTCACAGTCTAAAACGAAGCGAGGGCGATAGCGTGCATTGGCGTCCGCGACCCGAAAGCCTTAGGCAACCAAAAATAGGCTGCGTTTCCCTGGATTTTTGTCGCATTGTAGTTGCTAGCTACCGGCTTCAGCTGTGCAGCCGCTGCGACACGTCACTTTGTTTCTCTTGTTTCGTTACCCACTCTTTCAATTCCTCAAATGTTGATCTTTTTGTCTTGTGTAACATGCTAACCGCCCTGCATTAGAAAACTAGTCATCATCGGCGATGGCGCGTGCGGCAAGACCAGTCTGCTCAGCGTCTTCACATTAGGCTACTTTCCCACGGTAAGTGCTACTTGACCTTTTTCACAGGCAAAGATGCTGATGATGATTTAGCGATATGTAAGTCAAGATACTCGCCGTACGCCGAGACTCTCTGATTGACGAGTTGAAAGGTTCCTACAGTCTTTGAGAACTACGTGACCGACTGTCGCGTAGACGGAAAGTCGGTGCAGCTCGCGCTCTGGGACACGGCAGGACAAGAGGACTACGAACGTCTCCGTCCTTTGGCCTACTCCAAGGCCCACGTGATTCTCATTGGCTTCTCCGTGGACTCGCCCGATTCGCTGGAGAACGTAAAGCACAAATGGGCCGAGGAGGCTCGAGAACGGTGCCCAGGCGTTCCAATCATTCTTGTTGGTCTGAAAAAAGACTTGAGGGATGATCCTTTGGCCCAGGAGGAAATGAGAAAGAAGAGCCTCAAGTTCACGACGCCAAAGGCGGGAAGTGACATGAAGGAAGAAATCGGCGCCAGAAAGTACCTCGAGTGCTCGTCTCTGACGGGCGACGGTGTGGATGACGTCTTTGAGGCAGCGACCCGGGCCGCGCTGCTATCGGTGGACAAGGCTGAGAGCAGCGGGTGCTGCGTGATTCTGTGACCTCACGGTTTGCGCCAACCTGCTGAGCCAGTCTTCTTCGATCATGCATGGACGGTGTTTGGGGTTTGTATCATTACGGCGTTCTCGTGCAGCGCGTACATGGGTTCCCTTCCTTTTTCTCCAGTCTTTTTCGATTTTCTCGGGTCCATCACCCCATCAAAATGCTTTCCTTGTTTGCAGCAAGCAATGCAGTGACGGGTAATGACGGATGATATCATCGTTACGCTCATTTTGATTTTTCTTCATGGCAGCCTGGTCGAGGATCATTCCCTTGCTTCGAGTTTCTGCTAACGGTAACATACGTACTCTTTTTGTTGGTCGGGGTCTTTTTAAAAACCAAATTGACTGGAAAACAAACGTCTTGGCACCTTGCTGGCATGAGGGCGGGGATCGTTTGGATTGTGTTGCAATCAGAGTAGGCCTCGAACAGCCCTTGCCAAAGGTGTGTTTCCTTTGCAGAGACAAACTCACGGTTTGGGCATTGTTAGGTTTCTAATTGACAGTAGATCATGGGTCCCTTTGTGTTTGATTTGTGATCTTTGGCAGAGTGCCTTACATGCCCTATTGATGCCCAGGCGAGCATTGGAAACTTTATGCGGCGCTAAAAGACTTCCGCGACGTTTTGATTCGACCTCGTCCACTGTTGTGCCCTCATCCTCCCCTGCGCCAGTTGTGATTCCATCCGTCCCTCGGCGGTGTCTCAACCTGTGGTCTTGCATACTCTATGGGAAATCCTTCGGACCACCGGCCAGTCTTCATCATGGCAAGTCTGAACAAGCGTCCAACCTCCTTGCCACCAGGCGTTGCTTTGTGGCCATTTTCATCCATGAGGCGAAGGGCTTCGCAGGCGGCGTTCATCGAGTTGTACTGGGCCTCTAATTCGAGTTCCTGCTCGCGGCGCATCTTGCGCTGGAAAAGCATCCAGGCACGGTGAATGGTCCAGTGACGCAGATAACGACCACGAGAAAAGCGGAGGGGACGCGGTGTCTTTGGGTGGAAGAGGAAGTAGCGAATTAATGCTAAGGGCCATGGTTAGCTCCGTTTCCAAGCACCTGGCTGGCACCAAGAGGTGTTGATATGGGCTACATACTGACTCTGCGATCTCTCTGGGGTCTTCCACCTTTCTTGCCCTCTGCACGCAGAGCAGCGGAGGTGGAGAACGGAGCGACATTATTCGACGGCCGGGAGATGGAGAGAGGGAGCTTGCGAGCGGCGGAGACGAGAGGGGTGGAGGGCGGGGCGACCGGGCGGAAGACGGGGGAGAAGACCTTGCGGGCCGTCGCAGATGCTATTCGTCTCATGATTGCAGGCGAGGTGTCAATTGGAGCTGCGAATGGTGTTCAAGTCGTCAATCAAACGCCTCCGGCGGATGCAGGCGCCGCAAGCGGGCCGTCCATTTTTCCACCCCTGGCTAGCGCGCTATTCCTGGCTCACCGCTCTCTCAGCCCTATGGCAAAACCTTGGTGGCCCTGGCGCTCAGGTGCGCAGGTGCGATCGGCGCCCGCGGGGAGCTGAGGTCGTCAAACCCCCCAGTTGCCCCCCTTCTCCCTCGCCGTCGTTCTCACACTCGCTCTCTCATACTTCCTTCCAGACACCACCTCCCTCCCTCTCTTTGCCTACTCTGTGCCACATTCTCGACTCTCTTCCTCCCATCATGGACCAGAAGATCTTGGATGCTTCTGCGAAGCACCCACAGCCGGGCAAGGTCTTCCAGTATGGCACTGCTGGCGTAAGTTTGACCTCTACCGCGCGGTCCGATTCGAGCTGTTGCTAACTTGAGGCAGTTCCGCATGAAAGCGTACGTTCCTCGTCAGCTGGTCGCTATATAAAGCTCAGGGCTAGGATGCGGACACGTCGAGCTGACAGGGCCCCGCTGTTATAGTGACCTCCTGGATTCGGTCGTCTTCCGCGTTGGACTGCTGGCGGCCTTGCGTTCTAGGAAGCTCAATGGACAGACCATTGGCGTCATGATCACTGCCAGTCACAACCCTCCTGAGGACAATGGCGTCAAGCTTGTGGACCCCATGGTGTGTTTGTCGCAGTCCATCGGCTAGTTTGTCGAATGCTAACGTGTGGGTTGTTAGGGCGAAATGCTCGAGGTATGAGCCGCATTCTCATGCAGCTTGACTTGTTATCTGACCGCGTCCAGTCTTCCTGGGAAGCTCATGCCACCGTCCTTGCAAACGCCGAAACCGACCAGGCTCTTGTCGAGGCCTACAACAAGCTGGCAACGGACCTCAAGGTCAACCAGACTGCTCCTGCCAGGGTCATATTTGCCAGGGATACTCGCGCGTCTGGCTCCAGGCTGGCTGGCTGCTTGATTGACGCTCTGGAAGCCACGGGTACCGAGTCCACCGACTACAAGATCCTTACGACACCTCAGCTGCACTACCTGGTCCGCTGCGTCAACACCAAGGGCACCGCGCATGCGTATGGCGAGGTCAGCGAGAAGGGCTACTATGAGAAGATGTCGGCTGCTTTCAAGAAGGCCTTGAAGTACAGGACCATTCCGGACGATGCTCCTGAGGACAAGGGTGTCATTGTGGATTGCGCCAACGGCGTCGGTGGTCCCAAGTTGAGGGAGCTGCTCAGGTACCTCCCGAGCCCCCAAGACAAGGGAGTCAAAATCAAGGTTGTCAATGAGGACGTGCACAAGCCGGAAAACCTCAACTCGCAGGTGTGTTTTCTGTGGTTGAATAGATGTGCAGAAACTAAAAATTTGGACAGTGTGGTGCAGACTTCGTCAAGACCGGCCAGCGGGCTCCTCCGTCATCCAAGGCCGAGCCCTTGGAGCGGTGCGCTTCGCTCGATGGCGATGCTGACCGTGTAGTCTACTACTTTACTGACAAGGACGGCAAGTTCAACTTGCTGGACGGCGACCGCATTGCTACGCTTTCCGCTTCCTTCATCGGAGAGTTGGCCCGCCATGCTGGTTTGGCGGAGCAACTCAAGGTTGGTGTCGTCCAAACGGCGTACGCGAACGGTGCAAGCACCAAGTACATCACCTCTGGCCTGAACCTCCCTGTTGTCTGCACTCCCACAGGTGTTAAGCACCTTCACCATGCTGCGCTGCGCTTCGACGTTGGCGTCTACTTCGAGGCCAACGGCCACGGCACTGTCGTCTTTTCCCCCGCCGCCCTCAAGACGATTTCGACCCACGAGCCCCAGTCTCCTGCTCAGCACGAGGCTGTGGAGACGCTCCAAGCTTTGACTGACCTGATTAACCAAACGGTCGGCGACGCCATTTCTGATCTTTTGCTTGTCGAGGTCATTCTTGCCCACAAGAAGTGGGGACCTTCGGAATGGTTGCACACCTACAGCGACCTTCCCAACAGGCTGGTCCGCGTTGAGGTCAAGGACCGCAACATCTTCAAGGCCGTGGATGCAGAGCGCAAGCTTGAGAGCCCCGCGGGTATCCAGGATGAGATTGACAAGCTGGTTGGCAAATACAAGCAGGGCAGGTCCTTTGCTCGCGCCAGTGGAACAGAGGATGCGGTGCGTGTGTACGCAGAGGCCGAGACGAGGACGGAGGCAGACGACCTTGCGCAAAAGGTCGCCAGCCTCGTCAAGCAATTTGGTGCTTGATTGACAGGACACAGTCCAGGAGGAGGGCGGGCAAAAGCGGAACTGTGGCATAAGTCGGGCATTTCTACGGTCGAATGTGCACAACATGTAATATTCTAGATGAATACATGGATATATGGGACACCACATGATGAGAAGCGCCAATCGTTGGAAGATCTGGTGCACGTTTCGCAGCGAGGGAACTGTTGGTTAGCGCTCGCTTATGGTGGGGCAGGCGGTCAGGGGCATGAATGCCCCACGTCATGGTGCCTCCGTCAGGTCATCTTTGCTTCTTCAACAACCTTTTTGAGCAATATTGCAGAAGAGTCGTTGCACCCAGTTTGACGTCTTCCCCAAAGCTTTCGATCACACACAGCTACAATGGCTGAGCCCAATTTGCAAGAGATTCATGACTTTCTCATCTCCGTCGCGAAAAAGGCGGGGGAGATGATCACCACTGCCCGCCCTTCGACCACGCAGACGGGGGAGAAGAAGAACTGTAAGAGTGGAGTTCCAGGGCAATGAGAACCAGGCTGAGTTGTCCAGCTGCCGACCTCGTAACAGAGACGGATCAGGCCGTGGAAAAGATGGTCTCGACGACCCTCAAGGACAAGTACCCCGACTTCTCGTACGTCCTGCCCAATTTGGATGCCGTAGATTTCCACTGAAGGCTCCTTGACCAGCTTCATGGGTGAGGAGACATACAAGCCTGGCGATAGTCTGACTGCCGCTCCGACTTTCATAGTAGGCAAGTTGCAGACCAACGAGCTGCCGGCCCTCAGCAGCTAACCGAGGGTCCAAAAGATCCCATTGACGGCACAACAAACTTTGTGCACGCCTACCCGTACGTCTCCATCTCGCTAGGCCTCGCCATCAAGCGACAGCCGGTCGTCGGTGTCGTATACAACCCCTTCACGCAGACGCTCTACTCGGCCATCAAGGGCCACGGCGCCTTCCTCAACCAAACGCAGCGGCTGCCGCTTCGCGAGCCCGAGCCCCTCCGCGGACTGGAAAATGCCGTCGTGTGCATCGAGTGGGGCAGCGAGCGCACCGGAAACGATTACGAGGTCAAGACTGCGACGTTCAAGAAGCTGTGCGCGAGCAAGGACGAGGGCGGCGCCATGGTGCACGGCCTGCGCAGCTTTGGCTCCGCCGCGCTCAACCTGTGCGGCGTTGCGAGCGGCGGCTTGGATATTTACTGGGAGGCTGGCTGCTGGCCATGGGACGTGTGCGCCGGCTGGGTCATTCTGAGCGAGGCTGGTGGCTTCATCGTCGACGGCAATCCCGGAAACTGGAACCAAAGCGTCGATGGTAGGCGTTATTTGGCCGTCAGAAAGGGCGAAGGCCAAAAGAAGATTGTTGAGGAGTTTTGGAGCTTTGTGCAGGGTAAGATGGAGGTTGGCTTGTAGATGGCATGGTGAGTAGACGCAGCTGGGTGCATAGCATTAGATGATGGGTACACGTAGACCTGCGCATTGCTGTCTTTGATGATGGTCAAGAAAAGAAATTTCCTTGATCATCTTAGATTCGACTGAAGATTCTAAAACTTTCCATTGTTAGCAGCTGTTTGACCAATCTTCGGTAGAAATTAGACATTCTCTGAAGGGCTCTCGGATTCCAAGGAGTCTCCCAAGTCACCATCAGCATGATGCTATCTACACGAGCAAGTGAACTCCACGAAGTGAGACTATACAAGAAGCGACTTGCAATTGCCAAAGTATGATTCAGTCAGCAACTGAATTCCTGTGGTTTGTCAAGTTGCTGCTTCTGCTTGCCTGCACGCTATACCGTATTCAAATGACATCGACAGCCTTGGAAAACAATTTCTGGTCAAGCTATAAAGCCCTCACCAGTCACTCCTACTTCTCCATCCTGCAAGTTACGCTGCAAGACGTACGGAAGCGTACACAGCAATTCCACCCAAACACCTTCTGGTTGCAGCTTCCCTCTGGTGCTACAAATTTCGAGACACTTGCCGTTGGTGTGAGGGTCAATTTTCTGCGCTCCTATGTGACGCTCTAGTAAATACATCACTTTAATGTAATGATGAGGAATAGCATTGATAAATGCAGGCTTTTGAACTTGCCGCAAGACGGTAAAAAGACATAAAAATTTTGAACGCACTCGAAGTCAGATTGAGGGTGTAATGTCTTAGAAGCAAAAAATCGCCAAGTCAAGCTTTTAAACCTCGACAGCAGGATGAGGCAGAGGCTCAATGTAAGCTGCGGAATCTGGTTCAAGGGTTGCAATATCGCAGTCGACTACAATTTCGATATATTCTCTCCAGAAGCCTCTTCCAATGCAATGATGCAATTCATCAGAACTTTGTGGTGGAGGTTCTCAACGGATTTGCCTCTACTTTTTTCCAGAGCATCACGTTCAAGCTAACCGATTCGGGCAAGAATAAGGCTTGGGCTGCGATGAGGGCGAAGAGACACAATCGAGGGCGCGACTTTCTCCGTGGCCGTCGCATCACCGACTCAACATCTGCCTCTCCGACCCTCGCACACTTCGACCAGAAAATTTCCTCCTCACGCGACCGCGCGAGCTCGCCCGAACGAAGAGGAATTCCGTTGCCCAACCGCAGATCCGCCATACGCGCCGGCCGAAAGCGCACAGACCACCAAATCCTGCATTCTCGGCCCTGAAAAACTTTTGCCTCACCGAGCGCCCCCACCCCCAACTTCGGTCTTTTCGTGGAACAAATTTGATTGTGGATATTCAGAAGAGCTAGAAAATGTATTGAATGCTGTTTATACTGTGTTTTGGTGGTTACTGTCTTCAACAACATCCAATCGGGTGTTCGAGCTTCCTGAGCCTTCAGGAGCTCAGCAATGACTGGCCGCGTGGCCCAATGGCAAGGCGCTTGACTACGAATCAAGAGATTCCAGGTTCGACCCCTGGCGTGGTCATTTCTTTTTGTTTTGGTTCAGTCTGGGGCTGTGATGCATCACTGTCGAGGCTCTAGGGGTTGTGGTTGAGTTTTGGTAATTTTGCTGTTTTTTTGGCGTAACACAGGGGCGGCGGGGACGAGGAAGCAAAGAGAGAGCAGCGGAGAAAAGCAGGATCCAATCAGCGAGGGGAACTAGAGCTGTAGTAAGCTGTGGTTCCATCAAGCTGCCTACACACTAGTTTTCACTAACCCCCCAACACTTCCACAAAACAACACAACAACTTGACATCTGCAGAAGAACATGTCCTCAGCTAATAATCAAGGCAAGCGGAGTCTGTCTTCTAGGATTCCAATTCCAATCCCTTAAAAATAAGTCGCTGTCATTAAAGTAGCTTGCCATCCAGACACTTGACTTGTGCAGGGCAAACATCCGCTGCCAGTATTCCCAAACACCAAAACCACGAACCTGCAAGCCTGTCGGCATCCTAACCATCAGGGCTCTGCCTACCTTAGGCTCCACTGCTTGCCAAATCGTTGAACAACAACACATTTGCATGATGTCGAAGAACTTACGGCAGGAATTGGACATTTGGTAAGAGCGGAGAACGCTACGAAAAGTGACGTTTGGCTGAGTCGCAATTCCAGCAAAAGAACTTGAAAGTCTCTGTCACGGCACTGAACATGAACTTTCGCATACTACTTACTACAAAAGGGGAATCGCGGCTTTAATGAGACTGGAAGGCTTTATACCTCTCCGCCAGAACCAGGTCAGCAGGCAAGTCCTGTGATTGACCGTAGCTCTGGCATCTGACAATTGGAATAACTGACGTGGAGCTGCCCAAGGTACAAATTACTATAAAGTCCCACTGCTTCCATACACCTGCGACCCCTTGGAAGCGCAATAAGTTCACCAGGTCAGCGCAATTCAGGAGCTTTGGACGAAAAGCCCAAGGCCACTCTTTGCAAGATCCAAGCAATGATCGACCAGACTGTGCATTGGCTTTCTGTTTTGCTTCTGACATTTTCGTCGCCGGAGCTCCAAATTTCTACTTTTGATCATCATGACACGACCATGACATAGGCTTGCATCAACAAGTTACTGCTGAACTTCACCACCATTACTAGTTGATGCAAACCGACGAGTACGAAATAAGCATGACAAGAAGTTCCGCCACGAACGACACCTGCCAAAAGCGAGCGGTGCTTGCTTACCAACTGCAGACAATGCATCCAAAAACAGAAGGTGCCACCCTCTCCAGAAGTTCGAAGTTGCGAGCCCGCTGCCCCTATGGGGCAACTGGGGGAGATGTGACAAAGCAAAATTTGATGACAGCCACACAGAAATGACAGGGAAACGTCGTTTTCGTTTGGAAGACATCTGCTTGGGGTTCTGCATTCAACCTCAGCTCCTCGTCATCGCAATCAAAACGTCGATTTAGCAACACACTCATCAATTCCCTCCAAGACATTGACGTCCGACGTGCCCAAATGTCAAGAGCTGACGCGCAGGGAGCGATTGGGACGAGGCATTTTGCTAATGCAGATGGAAATGGAAACGAATAACAATAGTGCAAATATTCCTTGTCTCAAAGCTAAGATGAACCATCATCATCAGGAAGTAATGGAGAGTGTAATTGTGAAAGCATGATGCATTCTAGGAGGGGGGGCAACTCTTCCCAACACAAAACCGAAAAATTACGCGGTTTTGAGAGATGCTTCAGCCACCCAACCAAAGCAGTACATGGACTTGTTGCTCGGACTGGAAGCAATGAGGGCATCCTTTGTAGATGGAGTGTGAGCGGATAACTCAAAAGTAGCAGCGGCTGATATGTGTAGGTTCTTAGGAGAGAAGAGGTCAGGAGGTCTGGGCCGCCGAAACGCTTGCAGCTGGCTGTGAGCTGGCAGTAAGACTTTGTGTCCGTCACTTGTTGGGGCAGGTGTCCGCAGACATGGAGTCCTCGTGTGTCTCTTGCGCAGGGAAATGTACATGTGATGGGCATCTCCATCGCTTGTGCTTTGGATGATGGGTAGTTTTGCGTCGTTAGCTCACTCTGTGACCATGAGCCAAGTTTGTACCCAACATAGGACTAGTTAATTGAGTGGTATATTAGTTGTTTGAAGAGAGCCGTGGCGTCGTCATAATCAGCTAGGTGTCTGTGTCTGTATCCAACATCCATCCAGCACTCCATCCATCCGTCCGTCCAATGTGAAGGAATCAAGCGAACGGCCGCCGTGCTTGTATCCATGTCATGTCGGTCGTTATGTGCAGCGCCTGCGCACTCAATCGCGTCAACTCCGTCTTTCTCCCGGGGCCTTGCCATCCACCTCAGTCAGAAGGACCAGCGCACCCTCCCCCCTCACCCCTTCATTCTCCAGCACCCCACTACCCCACACTCCTTCGCCACTCAATCGGCGTGCGCGCCCTCTCGCGGCCCTCCTTGCGGTCCCTCTCCGACGCGGCACCGCTCTTCCTGCGGCCACGGCCCCCCGCCTCGCGCCGCGGGCCCCCTTTGACCGTCGACGGCGGCCACATGACGTAGTCGAGGGTGCGGGGATCGCGCTCGGCCATGGCGCGCTCGAGCTTGCGCAGAGGGGCTTCGGGGAGGATGCGCGTCGAGACGTGTGCCTCGTCGCCGCGCCGCAGCTTCCAAAACACGTCCGGGGGCGCGTCCAGGTCTTGGACCATTTCGTCTGGGTCACGTCGGGTGCGGCTGTGGCTGTTGCTGCGGCTCCTGCTGCCTTTCCCCTTTTGGTGCGGATATGTCACGACGAGACGCCAGTCGTCGAGGGCCTCTGGATCGTAGCGACCCTTGTCCTCGACGCCTGGTCCGCCTAGACGGAATCGGGTACGCACCGAAGGGTGCATGTATTCGCAGGTGTCACGAAGAGGCCGCGATGTAGGCCGTCCGTTGTGGGGGTCGACAGCAAAGTATTGGCCTGGAGTGCGAGTCGTGCTACCGCCTAGCGCGTAGAGACCTTTGTTGCTGTCGGGGATCTCGCCAAAGGACCAGGGCCGTGGTTGCTCGCGGTGTCGAGAATACCACCGCGCGTTTTGAGTGTCTTGATCAAGAATGTACTTTATACGAAAGTCGATAAAAGGTTCAAACTGCGATACCATCCAGGCGAGCGTAATGTTGGCAAGTTGCTGATCGTCGTAGCCACCACCGACGTTGGTGTGGACACCCGGGAACCACACTTGTCGCAATATTGACCGGTTCCCACGTGGCTTCTCCCAGATTGCGGGCGCGAACGCGGAGCGTCTTTCGTCCAGGGAGAGCGCTTGAAAGGCGTGCTCGACATTGTTGTGGAGCTTGGTGTCATAAAACGACAATGTGTCTTTATTTTGCGTCGGCTGTAGTCCAATTCGAGTAAGTAATCCAATGCGAGGCGTGCCGAGGGCTCCTGGTAAGGTCAGAAGTTGTATGCATGACATGGGAGGAGAATACACACCAACCGTGTCCCAGACTCCTATCGCTTTGACCGTTACGTCGAGACGAGTGAGACCTCTGCGGTAGAGCTCCTCTTTGTAGGTTGGATCACTGGCGTTGGGCTTGTTCGGAAAAGGAATGTCCGGATTCTTGTCCTTGTACTCAGGATCACGCCGATGGTGGACGTCCTGGAAGATGGCAGGAAAGGCGCCGAGACCCTTTTTGGTGAGAATGCCAATCTCACAAATAAGTCCCGCTATACTACGAGCGGTAAAGGCGCCTCTTGAGAAACCGACGAGATAAATCTCATCTCCCGGAGTATAGTTGTTGCTGAGGAATGAATAACTTTCGCGAATGTTTTCCTCGAGACCACCCCCTGTAGCACCACCTACCACTCGATTGATGACGTTTCCTCTTGAGCCTACTCCGAAATGGTAGTAAACTATTTGGGGGATCCCGTCCCTGCCGATTGGCCTGATGGCCCTGGAAAACCGCGTCACGTTGCTGGGGATAGCTAGCTCGCCATTGTTCATGCCATTGTCCGCGTTGAGCCACGTGCCTGAGTGGAGTTAGCATGAGAAAACCAGAATGGCGAAAATGCTCTCATATCTTTTGCAAATTCACTGGGCAAATGGAATCACGACAGCTAAAAGCAAAAGACGATCCAATCAACCCGCGGCAACACTTCAACAGCATGGGAGTACAAACTCAGTAGAAAAAAGCAACTCACCATCACATGCAACAATCAATCTCTTATATGGCGCAGGGTTCTCAGCACCGCGCATATCCAAGCTCTTCCTCCTCGACCTGTCCGACCTCACCGAGACTGGCACGACCTGCTCGACAATCTCAATCTCATCGGGCGCACTCCTAACAACCAGGACGCCGTCGTCGCGCGTATAAAAAGTCTCGTCCTTGTGTTCGTCGTCCGAGTCATGACGCACGCTGCGCACAAGCTGAACCTCCTTGCCCGTGTCTTTGGCCAGCTCCAGGGCACTCTCACGCTCCCGCGCACTGTCCCGCTCCTCGCGCGTCGTCTCACGCACAACCTCGACCTCTTGACCAGCATCGCCGTCCTTCCTCCGTGCAAAGTGAAGCTCCCGACTATCACAATGTACAGTGACGGGAACTGGGTCGCGGTGGTACGAGTTGGAGGAGCGGGGATTCGTGGCTGTGGAGATGGACTGGCTTGCGGCGGGGATGTGATTCGGCGGCGAGGGATGGCGGTAGCGAATGCGAGAATCACTTCTCCCCGGTCGCTCGACTACAACGTACTCGTCACGCTCGCGGACGACTTCATGGTCGGAGCGGTCGTCGTATCGGTCATCATAGCGATCGCGGGTACGGTAGACGTGCGAAGACGAGTGGTGAGAGGGCATGACGACGACGGAGGAATCAGGCTGCAGCTATGCCGGGGGGCGGAGATGGAATTGGAAGGCGGCGACAGTGGAGACCGGCAGAAATGTCGTGCAGGTGGATGCAGTCGGTTGGTGGTTGGTCGTAGCGGAGGAGGGCTTGCGACAACAACAAGACCGTCGCACCAGGGCCGGCGAGCGAGTTGAGGAGAAGAGAATGGATGCAGGCCCGAGGCGATCGGAAGAGGCTGGAATCGAAGCGCGCCAGATGCGCGTGAGGGTAGAATACCCAGGAGCATTCGACGTCACATGGCGTCGACTCCCTGCCTCCTGCTTTCTTTGGACTGGACAGACGGGCTCTGCTTGACTCTTGATTGCTTAGGTTAGCATAGCCCACGGCATGCGGGCGCGGATTGGGTCGTCGGCTCCTCCAAGCCTCTAAGCATCCTCTGCAGGCGTGGAAACTGCCTCAACGGCGTACGTTTCAGCAACGGCATGGAAAAGCAAAGGGGACTTCCTTACAGATACCCGACAGACGACAGCGGCCCTGCCCGCCCGGCGGCAGACGCGGCAGTGGCTGTCAATTGACTGTCAGTGTCAAAGAATGCCGTGCGACGCGTCGCGCGCGCAAAGTGACGTGCTGGAGCTAGCTGTACGTGGAAGCGGATCAAAAACCTGGAGAAGTCAACGTCCGTCGACATAGCTCCTGAAGATCGCGCCCGTGTCTGTCGTGCTCTGCTTGCGCATCCCCCGGTCGCCCTGTCTTCGCGCTGCCCCTAGCAGCATGCATACCACCACACGGCCTCAGCCATTGTTGCCCTGTTTCGCATCTTGACGCCCAACTCGGCAATCGTTTGACAGTGGCAGCCAATTGAATACACAAGTTTTACTTTTGAATATCTAGCCTCAAGTTGAACCCAGTTGACCGCAGCTTACTCTAAACACTGCTGCCAGGCTACATGATTGTCCTTCCTCGTCTTCTCATTCGTAATCTTACATCTCGTACAACGACAAACATCAGTCTCGGGAATCCCCCACATCGCTTGCTTCTTGTGACCGCCGCCTCTTGCAAACGCCCGCAAACAGAAAACTCAGGCATCATGCACCCACAACCCTTTCCCATCCGTTCCCAGGCCGTGAGACGAAGAGTAGGAGAATAAGGAAACAGCTCAAGTAGCAACAGCTTATCAAGTACAGAAAAAGATCAGGAGGTGAGTTGGGTGAGACGAAGACTCCGGAATGGCAAAAAGACCCCTTTTTGAAACGCCCTCGCTTTCCCAAACTCATTTCGGGTTGCAAAAGAAACCAGAGTCTGCGACTAGTAGCCGCCGAGAAGGTCGTCGAGTTCATCGAGCTCAACAGTCTCGGGGCTTTTCCAGTCCGACCAATTCCACGTGTCGTCGTCATCGTGCACGCGGACGTCTTCCATGGCATCCGATTTACCACCAGCACGCTGCTCCAGTGGCCGGAAAGCTGGGCTACTGGGTTCAAAGTCCATGGTGGTCGCTGTCGAGGCATTACTCTCGACGCTCTGGCCAAATAGGAGCGCCGCAGCCTCAGAGTTGCGCGCGGCCGCGGACTCCTCGCTTTCCGGCTCGGTACTTAAAAGTGGCTCCTCGTTGTTGATGTTACTCGAAGACGACGAGGGCGGGCCACTAGCAAAGTCGGGTTTGGCCTCTTGCTCTTGACTGCGGCTGCGCTTCTGTAGTGATGAGGCGGTTGCCGTGAATTCGCGCTCATCGCGCTCCAGGGGTGGACTGGCTGCGCGGCGATTGTGGGCAATGTTATTGGTCGACGCATCGCGCATGAGCGAGCCGTGAGCAGAGAAAGTGGTCGTATCGCTGTCATCATCCAATTCTGGTGATGAGAGATCAACCTCGGGCGATGGCGACATGGCGACACGTGCACGCCTGTCGCGCTCATCCTCTTCCGACTCGTCAGCCGCCGAGGAGAGCGAGGGCGAGATGATGCGCGCCTGAGCAGCAGCCGCAGACGTCTCGTTGGGCTCAGGGATCGGCTGGTGCGGGCACGTGTTGAGGAAGAAGTAGATGCGCTTTGGGTGGGTGCCGACCAGCTCCTTTCCCACTGGACAGGGCGATAGTGCGGTCCATGGCCGGCGGATGTAGCCAGTAAGACGAGAGGAGATGATGGCCGAGGGGTTGGCGGAGCTTGGTCCAGTTAGCAAACGTACGTGATGATCAATGATGTTTTCATACCTCTCGACGATGGGCAGCTGCGTCGACAGCACAGCTGCAAGCTCCTTCAACAGGTGAGGCCTGTTGCCAGTCTCTTCCAGCTGCTTGATGACGGCAACGACAATGTCATCGTTGATGCCCTCAGTGTCGATTTTTGGAACGCCTTCGACGCCGGGCGAGGGCGGCGGCGTGTTTTCGACGGCGCGACCAGCGCCTTTGGGACGGTCGGTGCGCGCCTTGGAGGCAGCGGCGACTGGTGGGGTCTGTGGCGAGGGTGACGCGCTGCTGCCGGGCGTGTGGATGCGTTTCTGCTTCTTGTGCGGTGGTTGCTCGGCAGAGGCCGTGGGCGGTGAACGGTGCGATGACGATCGCGAGCTGTTGGGTAGCTGGATGCCGAGCATCGGCAACGAGAGCGACTTCCTCCGGGTGTTGTAAGGCATGATGTTGTAGAGAAGAGGACGTTTCGAAGTCGGTCAGGTCTCAGCAGCAAGCTGGGGGAGCGTTTGTTGTGGCTATTCCTGAAAAATGGAGGGCCGAAGAGAGGCGGTGGAAGGGTCCTATTGGGTGGCGACCAGGGGGCGTGGAATGCACGACTTGAGACGCTCCTCGCCTGAATGGTCCTGGGCGTGTGCGACGTGGTACACGGCTGCGCAATCAGAGGCCGTTTGAGCAAAGGCTGCAGCGGGATGGCGGCGCAGCTGAAGTGGAAGACGCTGTTGGCGTGCGTGGGTGCAGGCGGCGTGGTGTTGTTGATGGGGTGGTGCTGAGGTGGTCCTCGCGGCGCGTCAATGCTTGGAAATGGGACGAACGAGGAGCAGTCGTCAGTCGCCAGCAACCAAACCAGGAGCTCCAGACAAAAACAAGGCGCGAGATCGGGCGAGCCGGAGACGGAGCTGGAGGCCGAGGAGAAGGGTAGGGTTGACAGATGGAGGGATGTTTTCGAGGTGTGTGTGTGTGTGTTTGGGAGAAGAGTTGCGAGCAGGATTGGGTGTGAGATGTTTGGAGTGGAAAGGGTGTGAGAGAGGAGAGGGAGAAGGGAAGGCTAGTGGATGATGTGGATAGGTGAGGTAGATGGAGGTCAGGTCTCACAAGGCAGCGGAGGGCACAGAGAGAGGGCGAAGGGGAGGACCCGGGTCGGGATGGGATGAGGATGAACAAGCAACCCAGCAACGGGCTGGGTAGGTGGGTGGAGAGCAGGGGGGGCGCTGGCCCACGATGACCTGTCGTCAGAGGTTGCCGTAGAGCGCCTAGTCCCTTGTCGCCGCCTACGACGAATATTTTTTTTTTCTGTCCTTCTGTTCTCGTCGACGAGCAGGGGCAGGCCAAAATCTCAGCAGAGCACACGCCAACCCACTCACGAAGAACATCCGTGATCCGACGCCCGAGAGACTCCGACGATACCTACAGAACTGCTGCTCCCTTTCTTTGACTTTTGGAAAAGCCGTTGACGCGTGCATGAGCTAGGGGCGACGAGCATGACGGCTGCCGCGCCGCCGCCTCGCCCGCTGATGGTGCCCTGGCTGAGAGGAAGCGCAAACCTTTTTTTTGTTTTTATTTTGCGGTGCATCATCTATTTTGCGCCGCCCGGCCAACAGGAACCTGGCCAGATGCGAGGAGCAGCCAGCGAGACGCAGCGACACCGCTCCGTGACAAACAGGTCCGGGAAAAGGCCCGAGAGGCGTCGTTGTCGAAGGCGCATGGAAGTGGGCGACGATTCTAGCGCCAGCGCAGAAGAGCCGAGAGCCACTGCGCCTGCGTGCAATTTGGCTTGGCCCCATCCTCAGTGGACAGTCGTGGCTGACATGCGACCGTGCAAGAAAAATGTCTTCTCATAAAAACTGCAAACGAGAATGCCCGTTTCATGCCTCGATGCCCTACCTCTACGAGGTGCCCGCCCGTCAACTACCGCCGTACCGCTGCGCTGACCGGCAGCCAGGGAGCCTTCATCAAACTGCAACCTGGCACTGGCGCTGGTAGACCCCCTTGCCACCCTTTGCCCAACCTGTGCCTCATGGCTGCGTCCTGTTGGTGATGACTCTTTTTGCACGCTGGATGATGGATGACTGCAGCTCAGGCAGCTCTCTCACCCATGCACAATGCTCTCTGCGTCGCAGCCAATGGCGTCGCCTGTATATGATTTTTTGGCCATGACTCAGGGCGTCCATGCAGATGCAGCAGTCCGGGCCCCGGTCCCTCGCTTGGTCAATCTGGCAATGTGCATATGCAGACACTTTGGCCTGCAGCTCGCAGCATCCGTCCACCAAAAGGGTCGCTCCCTCGTTTGGCTTGGGGAATATGGGGTAGTTGTCGTCCATTCTTCTGTTTCCCCATTCCTTCCGCTCTTGCCTATCTGGGCCGCCGTAGCACCTTAAATCCTCGTTTGATTGGCGCTCCACGCCCTCGCCCCAAGGCCCGACGCCGACACCATCGCCAGCAGCCAGCCATCCTTCGCCGTCAGCCACCATCTCTGTGACTCTTTCAATGCGCCAACTATGGCTCAAGCTAGCGCATCTGATGAATGCGAACAATGGACCAATGCTGAGCCCTTTCTTCCCATTCTTCCGACTCTTTCACTTCGCAACTCTCGTGGCCCAGCTGGCTTCATGACAGCGGTGACGCCACTGCTGTGACTTGACGTACTGGTTGACGTCGGACTTTGGACCTCGACAGGGATGGCACGCTGCTCCAAACAGCCCTCCATCATCAGGCTCGCGGCGTGAACTGCGCACCCACATCATCCATTCTCAAGCCGGTTAGCCAAAAAGTCTCTCTGACTCGCCTGCGCCGCAGAGATCGACTTTTAATGCACCATCGATATCAGAATGCCATTTACGACTCGCCAAGCCCAAAACGAGCCCAGCTAACCGCTCGACGTGGACTGCTTCCCGCTCCCCATCCCCGCGGATACTTTGCTGTCAACCTTCCTTGACACCATCAAAGCTTGGCCTCGACGCGACACCCTGCGTTGGTCTGGAACACCGCGTCTTGATAACGCGGGGTCTGATTCAGGGACCAGTCGACGTCCTACCACAACCATCCGCGTTTTTGTACTGCTTCTTGTTGTTGAGCCATGACGTGTTGCTTGATCGGCGACTCCACCTCTTGCTGGATCTTATGCTCTTGCTCTGCGTCGTGGCCTTTGCGCAGCTCAATCCACCAAGTCGTCCCCAGGTGATACCAGGGTCTGCTAATCTTGACAATCTCCAGACCGCTGTTTCGCACAAGTGCGCCAATGTCCTTATTCCACCAGCAACCATACTTGTCTGCGCGCATCGGGGCATTGAGGTCTAGCGACAAGTTCAACCAGCCAAAGAAGCCGTGGCCATGCTCCAGCAGCAGGATCCTGCCGTCGCGTTTGACCACTTCGCCCAGCCGTTGAAGGAGTCGTTCAGGCTGGGCCGTTGAACACAGCCCATGAGCCTGCACAACAGTATCAAATTTGCCCGGCTCGTCGACTTTCTCATCTTTGGCGTACTTGGGCCCTTCGATTGGGTCCAATGCGCTTTGGACTCTGAACTCGACATTGGCCGGTTTCCTCCCAGCGAGGAGATCCCTTTCCTTAATCTCATACCACTTTTGACGTGCAATTTCAAGCATGGGTGCACTTTGGTCCAGCAGCGTCAGACTGCGCACTTTCTTAAAGTTGTAGTGCGCCAGGCTTGGTCCGGTACCTGCGCTGACCTCTAGGACGTGACCCTCTGCTTGTCCTACAAGTTTTCGCCGCAATCTATCCACGCCAATGCTCTTCTCGGATGCGCCCACTGTTTCGTCGTATGTTTTGGCTGTGCTGTCGTACCGATCTGAGGCGTCTTCAGGAACAGGATGCGATGGCGTCTGGGGATTGAACATGGAGATGACGAGCGGGACCGTGTAGAAGGAGCCGACTGCTGCGCATGCAAGCGCGCCCCATAGTCCAAATCGACGGAATTGTTGAGCGCGAGTACTCAGTTTGGCTCCATTTCCGCCTGGCGACTCTGCGACGGGCCGCGGAGAGGGTCTGGGCTTGGAGCGCGGCGCAAAGGGTAGCGGTTTTGGAGGGACGGCACTCTGCTTGCGTCGCGACGGCGAAGACGTGGCACCCATGGCGAAGGGACGCGGTCACTGGCGGTTTCGAGATGTTTGGCGTCCGGGGCTAATGTTGAGAATCATGCACACGAAAGTGGTAGAAAGCTCTGGGCGGACCGGCATCGGGGCTTTGGGCTCCGTTATGCCGAGAGTGGCCGTTGCAGCGCGCCCTTTTCGCACCCTTTTCCTCACGCTACCCCGCGGCCAACTCCACAGGAAAATTTGACCACCCAACCCTGCCCGAAGAACTTGTGGGCCACAACGATATCAGACGACTGCCGGAAGAGCGGCTGATTTGCCGTCCGTGAGTTTCCCATGTTGTCCGTGTCCGTCTCTTCTCTTGTCATCTTTCTTCTTCAATCAATTGAGCTGCTGCGCGGCCTGTCTTTTATTGTCTTTGCGCTTCTTTTCCTCGTCTGCCGCGATGTCTGCTACGCCGCGTACTCCCTCGTCCGTCCTGATTATTGGCTCAGGAGTCTTTGGACTGTCGACAGCCTATGCGCTGGCGACGAACCCAAAGTACAAAGAGACGGATATCACCCTCGTAGATCGCTCTGATTTTCCCTCGCGAGACAGCTCGAGTGTAGTGCTTCCCGAGCCGTCCTGTCAGGGAGCATGCGAAACCAACTGACCCGCGACCCTTAGATTGACACTTCGCGTATAATCCGTCCCGACTATGCCGATCCCGCCTATGCTGCGCTTGCCAATAGGGCGCAGGAGCTCTGGCGCTCGTCAGAATGGGGTGCCAACGGCCGCTATACCGAAACTGGACTCTGTATAACCGCGGATGCAGGGGGCACCAACTACGGCATCCAGTCCCTGAAGAATGTCCGAGAGATGGAAGCCAAGAGGTTGTCGCCCGATGCAAAGGTTACGCGCAAAGAGTCCAGGGGATTCGGCAAGCCCGTGATTGAGGTTTTGGATACCGAAGAAGACCTGCGCCGTGTTCTGGGGACTGGAGGAACCAATGGCGTCCAGGGCTATGTCAACTGGTCGTCTGGCTGGGGAGACGCCGAAGCATGCATGGAGTACCTGTATCAAAAGGTCGCAAGGACGCAGCGAGTGCGATTTGTGAGCGGTACCGTGTCTCGACTCGATATCGACCACTCCTCTACGACGAAAATAATACGGGGAGCTCTACTCAACGACGGACGCCATCTATCTGCCGAATTCACCATCCTCGCTGCTGGCGCATGGACGGCTGCGCTGCTTGACCTTAGGGGGATTGCCCAGTCCAACGCACAGATCGTATCGTACATTACGATATCCGAGCGTGAGCAACGCGCACTCGAGAAGATGCCTACGGCCCTGAACCTCACCACCGGACTCTTCGTCATCTCGCCGTCGGCCAAACACATTAAGCTTGCGCGCCACGGCCATGGCTACACCAACCCAACTACCATTCCGCACCCCGAGCTACCCCTGGAAGAGGCCTACCATAATCCCATCAACGTATCCCTCCCGCGCACTCACCTTACCGACCCTCCACTTCCCGACTATCTCCCCGCTGAAGCCACAGCCGACCTCCGCAAACTTTGCACCGACCTCTATCCTCCTGGCGCTGCTCCACATGACAAGACCTTCTCGCCACTGCCAATCGCGCAGCGGCCCTTTGCGGGAACGCGCCTGTGCTACTACACAGACCGGCCGCATGGCGAATTCCTTATTGACTATCACCCTTCTTACGACGGCAGCCTCTTTGTCGTCACCGGGGGCAGCGGTCATGGATTCAAGTTTATGCCGATCATTGGCGACGTCATCGTCCAGTGCATCGAAGGGCAGACGCCGCCCGAATTCAAGGAGAAGTGGAAGTGGCCGGAGCAGCGCGTGCCCGAGGACCAGTGGGTTGGAGATGGAAGCAGAGGTGGAGCAAAGGGCATGGTGTTGGAAGAGGAGTACAAGAAGGGTGGCAAGGCGAGATTGTAGGAGAAGCATCCTGATTTTCGACGTACAAAAGTTTGTAATTTTCGTTAGACATGGTCGTCACTTGTGGAGCGTTGGCGCATTTGAGCGGCATTGGCATATCTTCTTCATCTAGAGCTCGTTAGAGGAATAGACAACATTGTCCACCAACAGCACAAGGCTGACGTTGAATCCTCCCCGCAAGAACCAACAACCAAAGACCTCTCCATTCCGATTCTCAACACTCCTTGCCCAGTCGAGCGACCCAAGCAACGCCACCGCCGCAGCCACACACGTTGACCGTGCAGCCACGCTACCCCGATTCTCCCGCGTGCCTCGGAAAAAGGAACAAAGCTTCTTTTTCGAAAGTCGGAAAAACAACGAAGACGCCCCAAAAAAGGGAAACGTGCGAAAAAAAAGAAAGCAAATCCTAGACACTCGACCCACGCCGCATGCCTGTCTGCTTTTGGCCAGATATCCCTGCCGCCACGCCGCCACCACTGCCATGCTGACGGCGTGATCCGTTTTCGCAACTGATGGTGGCTGCTGCGTGGACAGTGGACATCCTTGTCGTGGTGGGAGTCGCCTTCTGTGGATTTCTTTTGCTTCGTGGACGAGAAGAGGAGGATGCGGATGATGATTCATTCTGCAGAGACTTGGGCCAACCACTCTACCAGATGCTACACTTTAGCAAACGATGACGACGACGACGACGACGACGACACTATACAAGCAAGTATACCTAGCAGCCAACCTTGGAGAGATGGAGAGCAGTCTTGCACAGCCACCTCTCCTCCCTTCTGAACAAATCAGATGTGTGAGATAACTACTAGCACTAGTGTTGACAACGCGATACAACGCGCAGCGGGATGAATGCGAGACGCACCCTCCCGTCGCGGCGCTCCACCCCCTCCCTCCCTCCCTCCCAGCCATCACCGCGTCCACTTCGCGTTTGCATTCCGCCTTGCCCTACACACAGCATGTACCTGCTCCCTCTCGCCTCCCCACCCTAGCGCGCACTCATTCCACGGATACGTCGCGGATGCGTGCTGTTTGATCCGGCAGACTGCGAGATGCTGACTTGCACTGTTTTTCCGTGCAGCTGGGCTTCTTTCCTGCAGTTGAAGGAGGTGGAGAGGGGGAAAAAAAAAGGAAGGAGACGGAGGGATTGGGAATGAGGAAGGGGAGGAAGGAGGAAAGAGAAAGGTGGATGCGACGAGGTCGGTCCTGCTCGCAGAACTCCATGCCTTTTGTTCTTGTCTTCCTAGGTATCCTACAACAGATGCGTATGGTATGGGTTCGACTTGAGGGAGCACTCGCTCACGCACGGCAACTCCATGCGCAGGTGGAGGCAATGGAGATGGACCACAAGCTTCTCCAGTGAAGTCCAACCAGCGCAGCCATCCATCTCCTAAGCCAGACCTCCAACCGGTGAACTCCTTCCTTCCTTCCTGCAGCAGCACTTGCAAAGGACAGCACAGACTGACTACAGGACTCATGTCGTCTTCCGCCATGCGACGACGATCATGCATGCAAGTCAAAGGGGGGTCCTGTCTGTCTCCATTCATTTCGTCTGTCCCGCCTCCTTGTCCATCTCAGTGTCTGACTGGCTTGTCTCTTGCCCACCACCACCACCACCACCACTGCCGCTCAAACACAGCCAAGCTTCCCGCCGTCGATCAATGCCGTGATACATGCAGGGGCAAGCACAAACGGGGGCCAAGATGTCAAACAATCGGAAGCAATGGCGGGAGCGGCGCAGCGGCAGCGGCAGCGCGGCAGAGCGAACAGTGGGTCGGCGTGGTTGGGAGGCTTGAGGGTGTACGGCGCGTGCAGTGCAGGGAGGGAGGGAGAGGGGCGCGACATGGTTGTACAGCCGGGCGGTAGTAGGAGTACGTACACTGCACGTTACGAGGGTGGTGGTAGGGCGAAGCGAGGCGAGGCGGAGGCGCGGGAGGCAAGGTTGGCGCGCTCGCGTGCAGGAAGGCAGGCATACGAAGCCGCAAGGGGAGAAAGGAGGTTGACAGGGAAAATTTTCTTGAGGGTACGTACGCATAGTAAAATGAGCATACGAAGGCGCCACAGCAGAGTGCAGAGCAGAGTGCAGTTGAGATGAGGGTGCAAACGAGGTTCACAGCAAGGGTCCAATGTCAGTCGTGCAGGTTGCTCAATTGAAACTACCTCGCAGCTATCTCTATGTGTTGCCGCGGTAGCACGACCTTTTCATGTTCAGTCTTTTTGTATGCGTGTACCAAGTGTTCACGCTCAGGAAGTTCTCAGGCACGAACAGAAGACGCTCATCAACTGGACGGGCCTGCGCTTGACGTGCGAGAACCCCAAATGAGAGAAGAATGTGTGCAAGAGCCATGACGTCGCAACGGCGGTCATTCACCCAGGCTCAGCGAATGAGAAAAGAGAAAAAAAGGCAGAAAAGTCATCCGTCGTCATACCCACCCACCGTTGTCGAAGCTCCATCATCCTCCTGTTGTGTTCATGTCCAGGGGAAAGGTCGCCTTCGAATTCCACCGACGCAATCAAATTAATCCTTTGCGTACCCCGTTCACATCCCACCATCGCCTTGGATGTGGGGTGACAACCTCTAAGCGCGCGTGAAGAGTCAACGAGAAGGAAATTTTATCAGAAAACCCACAAGACTCGTAAAAGCAGAGGGGTGTAAAGCAGGGCCCACCATAACACCATGCAATGCCGCAAAGAAGCAGAAGACGCAATTGAAAAGCAGTCGAAACCGGTTGTACCGTCCCTCTTAAAGAGTTCAGGAAAAGTGAAGTGAAGGGTGTGCAGTGACATCCCGTGTGGTATAGTAGTACAAACCGATGAGCAATCATCAAAGACGGCGTTGGATGCAACAGTCTCGATGTTGTGAGCTCAACGGCGAAGTCGCCAGACGCTCAAGACTTGCGGAAGTCTAACGAAAGGTTAGTGATGAACATGTACCGTCGAGGCTGCCTCAACTTACCAGAGAGCACGGGGTAGATTAGCTCGAAGGCCTGGTAGATCTCCTCACGGACTTTGGCGCCAGTGAGCACAATCTTTCCGGAGACGAAGATGAGCAAGACGATCTTGGGCTTCATCATGCGGTAGATGAGACCAGGGAAGAGCTCGGGCTCGTAAGACGAGAAGTTGTGATGGCGGCTGGCCAGACCCTCCAGTCGGATGGGGAACTTGATGTCGCAAGAGCCCACGATGTTCTGGATCTTGAAGTCTGTGAACTTTGCGTTGAAGCCGAGCTTCTGGATGATGCGGGCGTACTTGCGCGAGGCAAGCTTCGAGTCGTCTTCAGACTTGGCGCCGGTGACAACCATCTTGCCCGAGGCGAAGATGAGCGCGGTCGTCTTGGGCTCACGGATACGCATGATCACGGCCGCGAAACGCTAAAGCCAAAAGTTCAGTAAGACATCAAGAACCAAGAAGCTGACGTGAAGCCAGTACCTTCGGGTTGTACTCGGCATTGCGAGCGTGAAGAGCGATGGTCTTGAGGTCAAGGCGGCAGTCGAGGTTGACCGTGGCGCTGCCTGCGTTAGCCGCGTGGCCGTGATCTTACCCGTTGCCGACTTACACAATGTTCTGGAGAGTAGGCACAATGCCAGAGACGCCGTTGGTCGCGGCACCGGGAGTAGCAGCGGGCGTAGCGGGCGTCACCCCATTGCCGGCGTTGTCTCCAGTCTTGTTTTGCTGAACGTCCTTCTCCGAAGAGGGAGGAGTCAGGTCGCCGGCGCCGCCAGGGAAGGACAAGCTGCCAGGCGCAGTGAAGGCCTTGGCCTGAGTCGCGTTGGAAGGGTGGGTAGTGAGCGAATCCATGGTGGCGAGTGGTTCTCGTGTGATGGAGTCGTGGGTGGTTGGTGTTGTGCGCTGGCGCAGTCGGCGGCGACGACGGCAATGTTGTGATCTTCCGGCGCGGAAAAACAATTGGCCGATTGTGTTACGGGCGCTAACCAAGGTGACGAGGGTTCTGAGGATCTATTTGGCAGTCCTAGAACAGGTGCAGTGCCGTATCGTGCGTGGGAGATGAACAAGTAAATGTCTCCCCTACAGTCGATGCCAAGAGTTGTAGCGGTCGGCGGGCGGACGGTCGCGGAGGGTCAAGGACGACGGCGCAGTGTCAAGAGTGAGGTCGCGACGAGGTCAGAAGCGAGGCCAGCAAGCCTCTGGTGTCGAAACGGGATGGGAGAGAGGGCAGAGTGGTGGACCGAGCAGCGGAGCCTGGATGGGCGGAGTCGCAGGACCGATGGTGGTACCAAGAGAGCGGCGCAACGCAGGTGGTCGCTGAAAGGTGCCTTTTTATGGCAAGAGGATTAAAGCGCAGGCTCTCGGATCTTGGATCGTCAAGTGCACTGATGGGGGTGGAGTTGGTGGTGGTTGACGATCGGGGGTGTGGCGTCGAGCAACCAAGAATGCGAAGAGAGACGGGAAAACGAGCGGGAGGGGAGGGAGGAGGCAGCGCTCCTTATATGCGCAGCTCCAATTTGACGGGCGCGCACGGACCATCTGCGCCTCATGAGTCAAAGCGCCGCCACACCTGCACCCGGCCCTTTGTCAACCACTCTCACTCTGTCACCACGGCCCATCCGGCGACTGCAAGGCCGCTGCACGTCGAGAGGGCCATATAAAATCATCTTTGTCACTTTTCTGCGCGTCGCCGACGTTCGCGTTGACCTTCTTGCTCGTCGCCGGGTAGGCAGCATGCAGGCTGGGCACAGCCGCCGGGCCAGGTTGCAGACACTCACACCTGCACAGGGAATTCACACCCTGCTGAAACACCAAGCTTCCATCTTCTCGTTGTCGTCCTCCCGTCGTCCGCTGCTCCCGTCTCCCTGTATCGCTGCCCGACGCGACATGGACGCGCAACTTTTGCGGCCTCGCCCGCGCCCGCCCTCGGAGCCCAGGCCGCGTCTTTAGCTTTTTTTTTACAGGACAGAGGCGACTTTCGGGCATGCCGCCGCCGCGCAACCCTTCGCGAAGCTACCATGCAGCTCTGCGCCACCCCCCTGCGACTCAGCTCTCAACGCGACACTGACGCGTGGGGACGGACGGACTTGGTGCGATTGCGGGGGAGCACCATCCATGGTCGCGGTGCGTGATGCGAGGGCCCAGCGCCAAATTTCAACCACCCAACGACCTGTCCTTACGCGCCCTTATCTCCAGCCAGCTGCACTGCGCCTCGATGCGCAACCGTTTGCGTTTCATTTGGATGCGCACCAATAGCTCCTCTTCAATGCCCTCTGCCGCCCATCGTGTGGCGCCTCGCATTAGCCATTGCCCAGCCACAAGCTCCAGCTGGAATCCAATAATGCACGGCACCTCGGATACTCGCCCGCGGAATACGCCAGTTGCCAAAAAACAAGCTTATCCCAGTCCACCGTAGGGCGCCACCTCTTGATATCACCGTGACGTCCGTTTGCAGCCCCTGATCCAGCATTCCAGAGCCAAACTTCAACACCACTCGACCGACTGGCCCCTTGGAAACGCGAATGCCGACGCTTGTCGCCAACAAGGCACGGAGAGAAGCCGGCCACCGACCCAACATCTCACCATCTCGAGTGGACACGTTGCCGCACGATACTTGGATTTATCTCGTATACTTGGCTCAAGGTAGGGTTGGTCCATGATCGCGACGCCCTCAACACCGCCAGAGCCGAAATACCTTTGGCTCTCTGTTTGGTCATCGCTGCGAATCCTACCCGCATCCTCCAAAGCCCAACCTAGAGTTATGACTGGAGCCTTGTTGGTCAACCCAAGCGACGCCTCAGCATTCCAGCGCCCAAGCAGGCTAGGAGCCCAGACCCACCACATTTCAGACATTCCCGCGACGCGAAGGCATCGCCCTGTCTTGTGCGTTCTTGCGCGTCAAGTCCGCGTCAACGGCATCGCTTTACCACCAGTCTCTGCGCGAACCGCTCCATGTTCTGGAAAGAGGCATGGGCACCGACCACATGTCATCATCGCCATGGCGCCGTGCATCATTATGGCGCCCACGCGAGACGGAATAGGAGCCACTGACGCTAGTGCCGGCAGACACAGACCGACCGTTAGTTGAAGCGTACGGAGCGTGCGTGCGTGACATACAAAGCAGGGATGACTTTCTGACAGTAGGTACTTGCTCACTTGCGCAGGGTAGGTACCGAGCCGGAAACGCTGCCCATCGCGTGGCTAAAATAAGGCTGAGAGCTCGCGTGCCCACATTGAGACAGCTGGTCGGGCTGTTGGAGCCTCATTCGCCTACCGCATCCGGAAGCGAGTCTCGACTCGTCCGAGGAGACGAAGACACAAAATCCTGCCGTCATCTTCCGCTCCTATCAGGCGGTATCCACGCTGAGACGATGCGCCGTTGGGGATCCCGCGCTCACGCCAAGCCGATGAGCTTACATCGTGAGATCTCGGCAGGTGTTGGACTATTCTGACTGTCTTGCGGGACAAGGGCACATCCTGGATGACTGGCGCTGCAACTGGCCAAACACCATCGCATCGCTCGTTTCTGCCTGCCCACGGCGTAGCCAATAGGAGCAGCGAGCAACCATCAAACCCACCGTCCAATCATGGCACGTCGAACAGCACACCATTTCCATCTCTTCACCGGCGATGCTGCCGCTAGACGCCGTGACACCCAGATCTGACCGGCAACAGCGAAAAATGTAGGTACTCCACGGAACGACACATAGCGCATACGGTCATCTGCACGTCTCCACGCCAATCAAGATGGATCCGACAGCGCACAACCACCATGCCCCAGCCGTTCGTTTGCCGGATGCGCGTGCACGTGCTGCGGGCACCGTCGCTCGGGATCCACTGGACTGGCCAGTGGTCTGCCCTATCATGAGGCGCTGAATTGGTTTATGTATTTTTCGACCTTATCACAGCCGAGCCGACGATAAGCGCTGCGCTACGCTCGACGCCCGCTGCTGAAGCTAGCATTCCTGGTCTGGTGTGGTCGCGGGAGCGTCGCGACTGGTAGACATGCTGAACTTATGACTAACAGACTGGACAGTTGTGTACATACTGATCGAGATGCGGTTGGAGACAACCCTGCGGTAATTGAAGAGTTGTGATTGGGCAGCGTGCAACCAAAGAAGAACAATCGTGGTAATTGTTCTTTGCCAGCACCCATCCAGGTGACCTTGCAGGACGCTGATTTCAAAAACCAAGGACCGTCCGACCGGAGACGAGATAAAGACGCGCCGCATAGCCACCCATCCACCTCATCTCTGGACCAACGCGGCGGTGCATGCTGCAGTGCGGTGCGGAGAGAAGGATCTGGGGTCTAGTGGCGGAGCCAATGGGACGAATATCCGCACCGCTCGTCTCTCTGTCCGCCAAATTTAAGCTTCCCACCGCTCCGTGCTGGTCTCCTGCTACAAAACAACATGTGCACGGTGTACGCATACTCGAAGATAGCAACTGTTTATCAGTGCAGCGATAAGGGAAAAAGCAAGGTGTATTAGTCGGCGGCTGCGCGGGGAGCATTCCTTGCGCCGACTGCACGGTGTGCTGCGACTCAGGAAAGACAGGAGAAGGTCTGGACGACAGACTGACTGCGGGCGACGGAACAATATTCGCGTTCAACAAAGAATCGACCGTGGTGGCTTGAGGAGCAGCCAAGCGAAGGCGCTGGACACATGCTCAAGACAATTACGTACGCGAAAGTGCATGTCACTGCTGTCAAGTCGGCAGACGACGAGGGCGGAGTGCAATGGAGGGACTGGAACCGGACCGGGCCCTACCCTAGATGAACCGAAGGGAGGGCGCCGCTAGGGTGTGTAGATACGAGTCGGGGGGATCTTCATGGGCGCGGGTTGGTTTGACAAGAGAGGCCGGAATTGTTGTGCTTTGAGGCCGGATTGATTCCGGCCTCGATCTATATATGCGGCTCAAGTCGCCCCTCTGCAGCTGCGAGGTTCCTCTTCTGATTTCTTCTCTCCACCGCACAGTGGGCTTGTCAAGACTCTCTGTGCTCTTTTGGTCTCTCGATTTGATCTTTTCCTTCGTCAACGACGACTCCAACTTGCTTCGCAATGGCGCCGGCCCCTGCTCCCCCTGTCTTCCCCTTCCCCCTTCTCAACCCCCACACCCCCATTGATGCCTCAACACCCCCTTTCACCGTCTCGTCCCACCGCGGGTTCCTGCCATGCATCGAGCCTCCGGCCACGCTGCCTGCAGGCTTCGCGCCCCTCGAGTCCCTCTTGTCGCGCATGCCCATCGTCACGGCCGACGGGTCTCCCGGTCTGCTGGCCAAGGGCAAGCTGGGCGAGGCCGTCGAGCAGGAGCTGCCCGACTTGAGCGCCGAGGTCGAGAAGCACCGCGACGACGCGGCGCTCATGACGGCCGTCTACCGCGACTACTCGTTCCTGCTGAGCGCGTACCTGCTCGAGCCGTGCCATGAGCGCTTCGTCCGCGGTGAGGACGGCTACGGCCTGGGGAGGCAGCGGCTGCCGGCTGCCATTGCGAAGCCGATGGTCAAGGTTGCTGAAATGTATGTCCTGCCGGCCCTTCTCCTAGATCTCACCCAAGAGGTCTCTTGACTTGAGCATCCATCACTGACGTCGAACAGTGCTGGCTTCAAGCCATTCATGGAGTACGCGGGCTCCTACGCCCTGTACAACTATCGGCTGGAGAACCCGGCCGAGGGTCTCGAGTACGACAACCTGCGCCTGATCCGCGCCTTCGAAAAGGGCCTCGACCCCAAGTCGGACGAGGCGGGCTTCGTGCTCGTGCACATCGCCATGGTCCGGCACTCGGGCAAGCTGGTCAAGGGCGCCGTCGACGCGCTCAACGGCGCCCTGGCCGGCGAGCGCGCCAAGTTTGACGACGGCATGGCCGACATGCTCCAGGCTCTTCAAAAGATCAATGCCGTCATGGACACCATGTGGAAGAAGAGCAAGCCCAGTGGCTACGTCACGTTCCGCACCTTCATTTTTGGCATCACCAGCCAGAGCATGTTCCCGAACGGTGTTGTGTACGAGGGCGTCAGCGAGGAGCCCATGGCGTTCCGTGGCGAGTCTGGAGCCAATGACAGCATGGTACAGTTTCCTTTTCTTGCTTTTCATCCATGGTCTGCCGGCTGACAGTACCTTTTGCAGATCCCGCTCTGTGACAACCTGCTCCAGATCTCCATGCCCGACACGCCCCTGACGGAGATCCTCAAGGACTTCCGCCAGTACCGGCCGGGCAACCACCGCGACTTCATCGAGGCCGTCAAGGACTACGCCGACATGGCCAACCTGCGCGACTTTGCGCTGCGTGACTCCAAGTCGGCCCTGCTGTACCTGCGTGCCATGAACTTCGTGCGCGAGTTCCGCTGGCGCCACTGGTGCTTTACCCGCGAGTACATTCTCAAGCACACGGCTCACCCCACGGCCACTGGCGGTAGTCCCATTGTCACTGTAAGTTTATTGCACCTCCCCTCCTCCAACGACTCTGTTTTGTGCTGACGGTGCTCTCAGTGGCTCCCCAACCAGCTGCAGTCCGTCTTGTCCCAGATGATCGAGGTCGAGCAGTACTGCGCCGACGAGCCCGGCACGGTCGACATCATGGAGCTGGTCCGCTCGCAGCAGACGGCTCTGACCAAGGAAGTCGAGAAGTACTGCGCCGAGCGCGGTGCTGCTCCGCCTTCCTAAACCTCCTTTCTAACCCCAAGCTCTTTATTCTGGTGGCGTGTTATCGCAACTCATTTTCGGACTCTGCACGGCGTCTCCAACGTCGTGTGAGCAACGAGGCTACGAAAAAACGAACGAAACGAAACGATCCAAGGAAAGAAAAATCTTCTACGATACCCCGGGTACCCTGTCTTTTTCCTTTGTACTCTGCACGGCGGGAGGATGATCCCTCCGTGTGAGCAATGAGGCTCTTTTTTTCATCAGTACTCTGCACGGCTGGTCGCTTCTGTACCCTGGCGATCAGTCTGTGTGAGCAACGAGGCGTTTTTATATCTTGTTTTGGGAACATGATACCCCCGGTACACGAAAGTACTCTGCATGGCGCGTTTGGGAAAGCAAAACAAAATGCGTTGTGTGAGCAATGAGGCTTCTTTCTAACTCTTGTACATTAGCGATACCCTCCTCCCCAGGTAGAGAGAGACGAAAGCGATTTGAAATGCAAAATTGGTATTTGGTTTGTGGCGCTGGCCTGCGTGTTTTGTATCTGTGTATGTGAAACAGCGTATGCCCAGAACGACGGTGCGTATGATGGCTGCCGGTACTCTAAAAATGTGTGTGTGTGTGTGTGCAATACTGCGCCGAAAGAGAAAAGATCAGAACATCAGGACCGCTTCTCGTACGCTTCTGCTTCAACGGGCAAACAACTTACAACGGGGACTAGGTACTGGAATGACGCAAAAGAATGCCATGCGTGACAAGCTGGCAAGCGAGCAAACCGCAAATGAAGAGCAAGTACTGAATCGAGAAGAAAGTGTCGCGCGCGCTGAAGAAACCGCTGCCAGCACCGGCCGCTGAACGTCAACGAGGGGAAACGGAACGCTACTGGGACGACGACTGCGACTGCGACTGGGGTTGTTGGGGTTGCGAAGACTGGGCCTGAGGTTGCTGGTTGTTGGCCTGATTCGGCTGCTGCGCGTCCACCGGCGAAGAAGAATCCTGAAAGAAGCCCGCTGTATGCCGGAAACGGAGAACAAAAGGTTAGCAAGACCGGCCTGGGGGGGCTTCAAGAGCTCTTTCCCTTATCTGGACCTTTTCTCAAGCCTCGCACGGCCGACTGGATGACGACGTCCTTTTCGCTCATGGCCTGCTCGACAATCAGGCTGTGCAAGTAGATGCGGCGCCACTCGCCCCGCGTGGCGACGAGGATTTCACATTTCTCCTCGTTCTCGAGCGCGCTCAGCAGCCGCAGCTTGCTCTCCACCATGAGGTCCGAGTAGTCGCGCATCAGGATCCCAACGGCCTGCGCGCGCAGCGTCTGCGGCCTCCCTCCTGCTCCCCCTCTTTCGAGACCTGGGGCTCCGGGCCCGGTAAACAAGGCGGTCGACGGTCGCGGCGAATGCCCGTTGGAGGTGGTCCCATCCCGCTCAGTCGGCCAGGTCGAAGCGTCCGGGAGCAAGCTGGTCATGGGTCTCTTGACATTGCCGGTGGTAGGGTCCAAAGCCTGCGGAGCCCCCCGATCGCGCTCTTGGATCGGGGTGAGCTCGGGCTTTTGGTCCTCGCTGGGGGTCGCCACGGTGATGCCTGGGTTCTTTGGTCTCCTGTACTGTGGTTGGGGGGATCTGCTGCCAGCGCCGGGGCTAGGCGGCGCGGATTGGCTGGCTTCGGTGCTGTTGAAGCCGGCTCGCAGGGCCAACTTCTTCACGCGACCCGCGGCTTTTTCGAGCGAGGGCGGCGAGCCTCCTGCGACTCCTTCCTCAGGGGTGGGTTGGCCGTCGGATGGCAGCGAGTAGCGGCGAGCCCGTTGTTGCTGGGGGGCGGGCGGTTGATGTTTGTCGGCCCTTAGCGAGTAATCCGGGGTCTCGTCTAGCTCTTCGCGGAAGCGGCTCTCAGAGACGATGGGTTGATCAGTGTTGTTTCGGCGCAATGCCATGTACGGGGCGATGGAGGGCATGGGAGGTTTGCCGTGCCGGACGGGGCTAGAGCTAGTGATGGCCTTTGGTTGCGCCACGTACCAGACGGCGTGGTGTTTTCCTTCCCCTCGACGTGTTGCTAGAGAGAAGCGGGGGAGAAAGGGGAAGGGGAGGGATGAAATGACCTAAGTAAATCGAAGCGTTGGACCGAGAGGCCCGCCCGGGCCGGTTACTTTGGGTTTGAAGGCACGTGGTTAGGACCAGGACTCATTTCTAGAGCTTGAGGAAAATGGTGTTCGCTGGGGGCCAGAACGTCAAGACGAAGAGTCCAAGAGATGAAGAAAGGAACGCTTCCTGGGGCGCCGTTTCAGCTTGACGGCGACAGAACCAGTCGCTGGTGCGCGTCGGTCGTCACTCGTATCGATAGAGAGACGTGCGCCTTTTGACTCGTCCAAGAAATGAGAAACAACCTTTTTGCGTGATGCAGAAATCGAGGCACAGGTTGCCTGTTTGCGGGGTGGAAAGGCCATCCTGGCAAGAGAGACTTAGCAAACAAACGCCGCCCGTCAGGTCGCGTCCAATGGTTTTGTAGAGGCGCGCGCTCCCGTGCCCACCATCATCGCACCGACGACTCATCATACCAACAACAACCCCAGCGAACATCACACAGCAAGCCCGCTGCATCGACCGCGCTACCGTACCGACTCAAAATGAAGTCTGACCATTATCTCAATCTCTGCCTCCAGCAGGCCGCCCTCTCGCCCATGCACTTTCGCCACGGCTGCATTGTTGTGCGCGGCGGAAAAGTCATCGGCCAGGGCTTCAACGACTACCGCCCAGGCTACGACGGCGGCGCCCTCAAGACAGGCCGTCTTGCTTCCAGCTCCCTGGATGGACCGGCCATTGCCAGTCTGAAGCGAACGTGTAAGCATAAGGAGAAGAAAAAGTCGACCCAGCCCTTTACCCCGTTTGAAACCGTCGACGGCATGGGTGGCGGTCATCACGCCAACACTCCAATGTCCATGCACTCGGAGATGATGGCCATCTCCTCGGCTCTCTCGTCCTCCAGCACGCTGGCAGCCAGCACCGTGTCTCATCTTCAACCGTGCTTTAAACTATCGGGTTCTTCCAAACGCAAATTCCGACTACGACAGGGAGCCATCAAGAGCTACGTCGAGCGCGTCTGCAAGGACGTACTCGAGGCCCAACAACAACGACAACGACAACGACCGCAACAAGGCGCTGGCCAGGCTCAAGCCGAAGAGGGGCGTTTTGAAGCCTCTGCATCTGGACAGCTCATGCCTGAACGCGCCCTTGCCGCCGTTGAAGGGTGTGGCAAATCACCAGAAGAACGAGAACGAGAACCGTGGTCATCATCAGAAGCCAGGGCTTTCGTGTCAGTCTGCGGCTAAGCAGCACCATGCGCGCCATTCAAAGGCCGGAAAGAATTCATCCCTTGATGATGAGAGTCTCAGGAACTACGTTCTTATTCCAAAAGGACACCCCGGACGCGATATCCACAGTGTCAAGGACCGCATGAAGCACCCCAAGCTTGTGGGTGCTGACCTGTACGTTGCTCGCCTTGGCCACTCTGGAGAACCACAGACAAGCCCCAGCAGCAAACGATCTCCGAAAAGGGATGCCTTGGCTCTAGACAAGGATGCTGAGGATGAGGGTGCAGCATCAGATTCGTCGGGCACAACTTCATCGACTACATTAACTACCGGTTCGCTTCATGATGAACTTACCACGATCGAGAAGCCACGGAGGCTACCTGCTCCGCGCGATGATGCCTTGGACAATCATTCACATCCCAATTGCACGATCCGTGCCTCGCGCCCGTGCTATCGTTGCCTGTCGTACATGAACAATGTTGGCATTAAGCGGGTATTTTGGACCAACGAAGAGGGACTGTGGGAGGGTGCTAAGGTGAGGAGTTTGATTGACGAGTTGGAGAGCGGAAACTTTGGTGCTATTGGCGAAGGAGGCGGATTGGAGGGCGGTGGAATATACGTCACGAAGCATGAGGTACTGATGCTGAGGCGGTTGATGGGGCAAGGTTGATGGCTGGCGAAAGTTGGTGTTGAGCAGATGATGTTTTGCAAACAACAGCTTGGAAACATGCGATGGAAGAAACAATACCCGCTGACGTCATTGAAACGATGCCGGCCCATGTTTCTCAAGCTTCACAGACACGGCAAATTCGCGTTGCGTCTTCGACGTGAAAGTGAAGCCGAGTCTGAATTGACTGCCCCTGGATTCGGTGGTCAGCCAGTTGAGTTTTGGCCAAAGTCAATCGCATCAGGCATTGGTTCTTCAGGCTGCCGGCATCTGAGTTTGGTTCCACAATGTCTGCGGGGGCTATCAGCACCAGTCCGGGTGTATGTAGCTGGATGCCGCATGAACTAGCAGTAGCAGTGAGTACTGCTGACGTGGAAGAGGTTGTTCGGTCCAAAGGTGAAGTGAAGGAGGAGAATCATCACGTGTGGTGACGACGCCGGACCCGGTCGTGGGCAGCTCGAGCGAATCAGCATGGATATATGCACGCGCCGCCGATCGCCCAAGCTCCAAGCAGGTAGACCTGACCTTCCCCGTCTTTCCGCAGCCACCTTCCCTCTCAGCTCGAGAACCTTCACACTCCATCTTCAAGCTCTTCTCTCTTCCTCAACACCACCCCAACCATCCCACCTCTTCATCGCGCACATTTGCCTTCGCTACGCGCTCAATCCCGCTCAAGCACTGCCATTGCGCTCAATCCTCGCACTCTGTCGCATTCACCCCGCGCGCACTTCACCTCATCCATCATGTCTGCCGACCAACAACAGGACATTCAAAAGGGCGACCAAGGTACGTCTGATCCATCAATGGTTGCGCAATTACCCGCGCGCAGCTCGTACGCGCCGCTGCCCACCCGCTCACCCTCCCCGTCCGCCATCCCGCACCCCACCGCGCTCGCGCAATGACGTATGCGCGTAACCGGACTCATCACCACGGGCATCCCTGCTAACGACGGCACCTACAATCCACAGTCTCATGGAAATGGGGCGACAACAAGCCCTCAGGCACCGTTGCCGAGGTCGCCAAAGAGGGTGAGGTCTCGGTCGAGTCTCATCGCGGCAACACCATCTCAAAGGAAGCGGACCCGGAAAATCCGGCCGTTCACGTCGAGCGCTCTGGCAATGACGTCGTCAAGAAGGCCAGCGAGCTAGAGGTGGAACAAAAGGCCAATGGCACCACCGACGACAAGGCGCAGGACGACAAGAAGGACGAAGGCAAGGAACAAAAGCCTGCCGACGAGGACAAGAAGGCCGACAAGGCCGATGAGAAAAAGGAGGAGGAGCCTAAGGCTGCGGACAAGGACGCCGAGCCCGAGAAGAACACGGAACCCGAGAAAAAGGCCGAAGAGAACGGCGCGTCCGAGGCAGACAAGGACGACGCGTCGAAGGACGATGAGAAGAAGGACGCGCCGGCTGCCGACGCCAAGTCTGAGGAAAAGACCGAGGCCAAGGAAAACGGCGACGCGAAGACTGGTGAGAAGAGAAAGGCCGATGAGGCCAATGGCGACAACGAGGAGGCCGACGAGTCCGAGGACAAGAAGGAAGAGAAGGACGACGCCAAACCTACGGCAAAGAAGCAAAAGACTGACGCTGCTGCTGACGGTGAGAATGGTGGCGCGAAGAAGGGCCGCGGCAGGCCTGGCAGGCCCAAGAAGTCCGACTCTGCTGCGCAGCCAAAGAAGAAGCGTGAACCCAAGAAGGCCGCAACCGAGACTGGCGAGCCCAGGCGCAGCGCGAGGAACCGGTCGTAAGGATGCCGTTTCGATGAAGACGATTTCACGGTCGTATATGACTGCACGTCTAATCTCTTCCGCCGTCAACGCCCCCAACATTTCGTATTCATATTTTCCGCTGGCGCGTCAGGCATTACCCACTTCTCGGAGCGAACCAACGTTGATGCATCCACCATGATATTCCAGCAGTCGACTTTCTCCGGCTGCACCAAAAGTACCTTACTCGTCGCTGCTGTCCAAGCACGACGGATGATGGATGGACGACAGACGCAGAGCAAAAGAAAAAGCTGCATGGGTCTTTCTGAGGTGGCCAAGGTCTCACAAAATCTCTTTGGCGCTTTTCTATAGCAGGCGGCGGCGGTTCTTCCCCCAATCTTTGACACTGTATCTAGCTACAAAATTTTCACCCCTCTCTTTTGCCGCGGCAAGCAAGGAAGGGCAGTTTGGGTTGAGACGGATTGGGTGGATCGATGCATCTTCCTCCATATCGAACAAATCATACTCGGATCGTTTGGATTACGTGGATCTCCCTTTTCGACTGGTTGGCGGAGAATTAAGAGCCTTTGTATCTTTTATCGAACTGGGCCCAGAAAGACTTCGTACCTTGATGTAGAAGAGTGTACAGGATGCAGCATTTTCCACTAGATTTCGGAAGGTAACGTTGTTGTCCCTCTCGTCCCATGACAATGCTCGATGGCGCATTCTACCACTGACCCCTCATTGGCGCATTTTCCTAACAATGCAGGCACTTTGGCCCATCTGAGCCGCACTCATAGCTTGAGCGAGGCACATCTGCTATTCTCAAAGTACGTCGCTGATCGTGCCATTGCCGTGGAGGAGGATGAACAGACATCATCTCGTGTTGAAAAGGAGGGAGAAGAAGCAAGAGGCCACAACTAATGTCACCAACTAGCATCCCTGTCAAATGCTGACTCGGCGATTCGGCGGTCTCTGGTCCGGCGGCGACAGGTGAATTCCATTTGCCGACTTTGCTTCCCCAACACTCACAGCTTCCTTTTGCAAGAAAAGGCGGGCACGATCTGTCTCGACTTTGATACTGAGGAAAAGAAACGTCCCTGCTAACATTCACTACCCTCAGGCAACCCGGAATGCTGACGTCTTTCCGCATCCAACACCACGGTCCCCATGAAATTCGGCGTCTGAAGGCCGGCGACCTTCCCTCAACCTCGTTCCGTCTAAGACCGGCTTCCCATTCATTGTCTTGGAATCAAGGCCTCGCAACTCTATTGTAAACGGCTGTCGACTGGACCTAACTGCTCGAAGCAGTAATCTTCGGCTCCATATAACCGAGAGAACAGGAGCGGGAATCATTTGGCCGACTGCGCGTACGCTTGCTCTTTCATGGGAATCTTGACAAGCTTCACGAGTATCTGGATATCTTTGGACGTGCACGTGGCTTGCAACCTTGTTGAGGAGCATATCTGTCAGTGAACGCTTCAGCCAGGCACAAAAATCCGGGGAACTTAGCTGCCAAGGACAAAGGATTTTGTATCTTGATGGTAGAGCCGCATTTCGTGGCCCGCGCTCTGGAAGAGTCTGACGCCGGATGTGCCATTCAATGCAAACAGAGTACTGTTTTCGTTGAGCCCAGCCAATGGAACTCCTAGCATTGCCAATGCCGGTGACGAGTCACTGGTTCTGTCCCAGCGAGACCCTTGCACAGCAACCGCAACGAAGAAAAAGCAATCTTGCAACCCGGGTTCATGCAAAACGTTCCGCCCTTCTACCCCAACTATGAAAATAACCGATGGCTTCCTAGAAAGGAAGTATGATCGACATGGGAACCGTGGTCCGGCGGCCTCGTGGACGCATAAGAGACCGACTCGTCTAAGACTGCCTAATATGAACTGGAATAACGCTTCCCGCCCGTCCTCGGAATTAACCGACCCTTGGTGATAGTTTTCATTCATCATCGAGGCGGCGCTGTCCATGTTTGATAGGCGTTGTCTCTCCTGCAAGTAATGAGTAATTTGATTCGGCCCGCTTGTTTGTCGACCCGGGTGCCTCTACCTCTTCATGGATGAAGGGATGAACGGGAAGTGCATGGGTTCTCGAGGGAAACCCATCAGGTAATCGTCTCAAGCTGATTACACACCCGGGGAACGGCATGTATCAGTCTTCACACTTAGGTCTTGTCTTTGATGTCCAGATGCCTTCAACTTTCAGTTTCTCTTCTTAGTTTTGACTAATTCCAGTAGGAATGGCAACAAATATGGCTCTGAGCTCAACACCAATTCCATTTCCAATATGAACCTGTCGCGGATTCGGCCACACACAAAGATGACTAGCTGCAACTTCGAGTTCTAGAACAGATCTTTTGATGATACAGTCATGGAAGGAACTGTTCGGAACCGCCTCGCTAATCGATTGCTCAAACTCTATTTATGCAAACCCCTCGTGTTGGCTTTGCCAAGAGGAGAAGAAATACGCTCACACCCATCCTAATCCAACGTCCACCGAATTCGGGACAGCGCACCGTCTCGGTTCTCCCAATGCAGCGGAAACGTACATCTATCAGCTGCGACCGTTGCCAGAGGCGCAAGGTCAAGTGCCAAGATCCAGTTCCTGGCCCATGTATTGCCTGCAGTCGTGCCGGTCAAGAGTGCAGGGTATCCCGAGAGACACGCGCCAGACCTTACTATCAAGTTTCTCAGGAGCAGTTCGAGCTCATTGTTGAGCTTTTGCGCCACCACGAACCCGACGTCAAGCTCGACCTCCAATGGCTGCGGAACAAAAAGGAAGAGCTCATGCCGGAGCAAGCCAACGCGTCACAGAGGACCTCGCAGGGCCTGACCCAGCCACAAGAGTCCACTTCGGATCCGTCTGGCCGGGTGGATCTGTCGCCGGAGATGGAGGCCCTGGACGGGGAATACGCGAGTGTACTTATCGACACTTCCGGCTCGTATAGTACGTGGAACCAGGCTGTTTCCGTTGGCTCATACTAACCATGCCACAGAATACTGCGCTCCTCACAGCGAGGCGGGATTCAACTTGGCCGTGGCCATTTGCTTGGCAGCGGAGCCAGTCGCGGGTGGTGCATTCCATTTTGACCAACTCACGGGCTCGTCGAGCTGTTTCGAGACGCCGTCATCGGCCCCGCCGGTCCCCGGCCGTCCTTCCCTGAGCGTCACCCACCTGCCTTCGCGACCTGTCATGACGTCTTCAGCTCAAAAGTTCTTTACAGATATACATTGCGTGTGCTGGATGCTCCCCGAGAATGAATTCTACAAGCGAGTCGAACTGTCATACATGGCGCCGGACCAGCTCGACCCGTCGTGGTTTTGTTTTCTTTACGCCATGCTTTCTCTTTTTGCTCCATCGGAACGTACTCAAGCGAACAATTTTCCTCTGACCTCGGCCGAATACTACAATCTCGCAATGGCTTTTTTGCCAATCATCCTCCACCATCCAACGCTGGACGGGATCCGGGGAGTCTTGACGCTGGTGAATGAGCCCACAAAACGATTCTAGACATTAAGGGCTCTGACTGCTCGATAACAGGGTCTTGCTCTTCAGCGGCAGAGAACCATGACCACAAGCTACCAACTGGTTAGCATCGCGGCCCGTCTGAGCTTTAATCTAGGCTTGCACATCAAGGGCTTCACTCAAAGCAAAGATGACCTTTTCGAGCAAATGGAGAGGCGCCGGCTCTGGTGGACGGTTTACGACGCCGAAAAGTACATTTCGAGGAAGTATGGTGCTCCGTCAGCCATTGACGAGGAGCGCTGTGATATGTCTCTTCCTTGTGAGAATGTGAGGAACTCTTTATCCATGCATGGCTTGCGCTAACAGTTGCAGTTGATGCCTCCTGGCGTGTATACACCTGTCAATTACTTGGAACATTGCGCCGCACTTGAGCTTTTGCTCGGGAAGACACACAACAAGATTTTTGTTTCCAGTGGACCCAATTCAAAACGAGCGACCGAAAAGCAAAGCATCGAGGAAATGCTATTTTCACTGGACAAATGGAAGACTGAGCTTCCCCTATACCTGCAGTATAACTCGCCAGCGCCAGCCGTCCATCGTCGGGCAATCGCAATCCTTCACGCCCGCTTTTGGGTCAGCAAAATAGTGATTTCACGCCGCTTCCTGCTTTATCAATTACTGCACGGGAATCAAATACCCCCTGAAAAAGTCGAGTTTTTCAACAAGATGGGCGTGGTCTGCGAGGAGTCAACGTTGGCCTGTCTCGGGATCCTCGACTCCATGGGCAAGAACTCACTACTGTCTGACATCCTCGGCGCGGATACAGACATGCTGCTGCTCGTGTCGCTCGTCATTCTCTTGCTCTATCATTTTCGCAAAAAAAATATCTACGTCAATAGCTTCCGTCGCTGCGTCGAGCTCTTTGACATGCTCAAGCACGTCGAGTGGCCCGCTCAGTGCATCGAGCGCTTGCTGCGCGTTGCTCGACACGCCGGTCTGGTTCTGCGGCCGGATGGCCATCTGGTTGCTTTGGGGCGGACTCAGGCATCAACTGCGTCGTCTTCGGATATTCCGAGTACGAGCGGGGCCTCCAGCGTGCATCCGTCAACAAATCCACCCCCGGACGAAGGCATATCGTTTTTTGAGTAAGTCGAATCAGTGATACTGTTGTGTCGGTTCTCGAACTAACCGTTTTCAGTAACATCTTGCAGGAAGAGCTCAACCCGATTCAAAACCAAAACATTGCATGGAACATGCTGGAAATGTGCGATATGCCCACCTTTCACTCGGGGCTGTCTTGGAACTGGGAGGCGTCTTGATGACTGGTCCCGCTCGTTCTGATCTGATGATGCGTACTAGCAACATCTTATCCCAAAGCAAAGCATTTTCTAGACGATTCTGATTTGGGAGGGCTAACCAAAGGCGTTGCGAAATATATGTTTTCTTCTTGTAATGGTACGGCGCTAGAAGACGGAATGGGCTCAGGCTCGGGAATTGATCAAACTGAGATTTTGGGAAGAAAATCTTCAGATCCCCTGAACAGACCGGCGCTGTTCAGATAATAGGGACGGATCCAACGACTTCATTCGACTGACCACATAGCATGAATGCCTCCTGGATAACCTCATTTACATCTCGTGCATGCACTTTGATCTCCGACTGAAAGTGACAAGTATTTATCCTTCTAGATTAGGAAAGTGGGTCACCGATGGTTGCGGCTTCCTTCAGCCCTACCTTATCGTCACCGATAACTTTAATTCGGGTCTTGCGTCACCCTCGGCTACATCCAATAATTGCTGGGGCAAGGGACGCCCCGCATCTAGCTGTTGACTCCTTCTCTCCCCCTCCTTATTCTTCTCCACTCTTGAACCTCTCTCCTCAGGGCCGTCGTCGTCGTCGTCCTACCCGCGATGGTCGTCGCCGCAAACAACAACATCCCCACCGCAGTCTCGCTCGCGGCGGGCGGCATCGCGGGTGCAGTCGAGGCTGGGGTGACATACCCGTTTGAATTTGCAAAGACGCGGGTGCAATTGCGCAACGAGGAAGCAAGTGCAGCAGCAAAATCGACTTCTGCTCCTGCTGCCGGCCCCAGGAATCGGAACATGACGACCGCCGCACCACTGTCTCCTTCGACGTCGAAACAGCTACCATTACCGCGTCAACGAGCACCAAACCCTCTCCTGGTCATACGTGACGTCGTCCGGCACGAAGGTGCGCGCGCCCTCTACAAAGGCTGTGGTAGTCTGGTTGTCGGGTCAATTGGCAAAGATGGGGTGCGCTTCGTTTCATTCGACGCGATCAAGAATGCATACAAGGACAAACGCACCGGCACCCTAACTCCGCTGCGCAACATGCTGGCGGGCATGAGCGCGGGAGTCGTCGCCTCCATCTGCGCCGTCACGCCCACCGAGCGCATCAAGACGGCCTTGATTGACGACGCCCGGCATGCGCGGCGCTTCACGAGCACTCTACACTGCGTGCGCTGCATCGTTGCAGAGGACGGGTTGATCGGGGGACTGTACAAAGGCTTTGCGGGAACGACGCTCAAGCAGGCCAGCGCGACGGCTTTTCGAATGGGCACGTACAACATCCTCAAGGACTTTGAGGCCACGCGCAACATCCAGCAGGGCGTGGCGACCAACTTTGCAAACGGCATGGTTGCCGGCGTGGTCACGACGTATGCGACGCAGCCGTTCGATACGATCAAGACAAGAAGCCAGAGCGCGAGGGGTGCGACGACGGTCGAGGCGTTTTCGAGCATATTGGCGGATCATGGCGTCAGGGGTCTGTGGAGGGGCACAGTGATGCGGCTTGGGAGAACCATTTTGGCGGGTGGCATCTTGTTCACGGTCTACGAACAGATGTGCAGGATCTTGATGCCGGTGATGGCGCCTCGGGCAATGATATGATGCATCACTGGCTAGTGGAGTTGGTCTGGCGCGCCAAAGGCATGAAGACTGGAGTTGGAAAAGTTGGACTTGGAATTTTTGTAGATTTCACATGATCACTGCATTGGGATTATTTCGTATCTAGCGCAGAGGGAACTGAATGGGTAAACAAAGCTCAAGGAGGCAAGGCATAGGTGCATGGGCTCAAGAAATAACAGTGGTGTCAAGTCTTTTCCACACACGCATTCTCGTCAGGGGGTGAAATCAACATCATCCTGTGAAATGTAAGTTCGCAGATGATACTGCTCCGAATTACAGGACAAGCTGCCACGTAGCGTTCCACTGAATTAGTGATCGATGCCTTGAAATTCTATGCAAATGGCTTGGCGAGCTCGAGTATTAGATGCGTGAGGCGCTTGAATACTCACGATGTATGTACATTTTTACATAAAAACTTTCCGCCACTTTACGGCCGCTTCTATTTGGCTGCTTTGTCTTGGTCGAGCTCCTTGTGCCATGAGCTTTTACTACCGAGCCTCGGACGCAGAAGAACCGAAGAGTAGAAATAATTGACCGGCGCAGTCTCCCCTGATTCCACCTATCCGATCAAAATCCCCCGCGTGAATGGCAAATTTGACCCCTGAAATCAGGATTAGCGGTAGAGTAAGAGCAAAAGAAACGTATCCAAAAAACCCCTCCCTCATTGGGGCAGCCGGACCTTCTCCGTACTGATCCCCCGGGCAAGCACCGGCCGGCTGCACGCCGGGGATGTGCATCGCTACCAACACTCCAACTTCCAACAAGCAACAAAAAGGGAAGACGCAAAAAGGTTTCTGGACAGTTAGGTCGGCCAGGACTCGAACCTGGGACGAACCGCGGGAGCGACTGTGGCCGCGGAACATGTCACCACTACACCACCAACCCTTCATAAACGTTTGCTTGTTCCGTCGCTGTGTAGTAGGGTGCCGAACGCAACAATTTATATAGGGAGAAATGCAAGTGGAGAGAATTTCGAGGCAACTCAGGCGAGGATCAGAACTATTGACCACTTTCGAGACTTGGAAGTCGAAAGTCAGTCATCCCGGGAATGACGGGCACTGTATAAGGGCAACAAGACGCGCCGCCCGCCCTGTTCTTACTGACTTTGCCTTCCAAATCGTCGGCGGCTTTGATTTCAGAGCGCCCTCCCTTGTCACGAGCATATCTCCAAATGCCTGAAATCCACAGAGAAAAAGGTTCAGGAAATCTGAAGCTGAGTTACAATCACTTGCACAAATTAGGGGTGATTCTTTTGAATCCCGGCCTCTCTCATACCATCCACATTTCGGTTGCAAACAGGGTCGCAAAAAAAAAAAAAAATGGCAACTTCGGGGTGAAATGCTCGAATGCTCCTTGTAGTCATGTTCTCGGACTTCCTTGTATAGCGAGTCGAAAGTCAAGACATTGTGTACACAGGGAGTGAACAAACGCCGTGTTCCCTTTGGACTTGGACGTCTGAGCTTGTAAAAGGATAGCTACAGGGAGCATTCAAGCACCCCGCACCGTCTTGAAGTCGCCATTTGTTTTGTGATCCGCCATAGTCGTCACGTCGTCTCAACCCCAACCACGTCTCGCAAAAACTCGACCAGGTGATCCATCTGCTCCGGCTCCCTCCACCAATGCCCCTCGTCGTAGTCTTCCCATCTGACATCGCACCCAAGAGTGAGCAGCACATCCCTCGCCTGCTCACCCAGCCGCATCGAAACGAGGTCATCGTGCCTTCCGTGACCAATGAAGATCGGCGTGCGAGCGAATGCCGGCGACTCGGCTGGACCCAACGATGGCAACGGCGGGAGACGAGTGATTTCCCGTGCCTTGTCTGCCGCCTTGGTCTGTCGTTTCGGCATCACGCAGTCAGGCTCCACCTCTTCTGCCGTGGTATCATTTTCAGGGGCGCCCTCGCCCTCGCCCTCCCTCCACTTTCGCGGGTCCAGCTCGCCAGCAAACGGCAGCCACCCGCTCATGCCAAAGAAGCCGCCCAACGCGTCTTCCTGCAGTGCCTCCTCCTCCTCCTCCTCCTCCTCCTCCTCCTCCTCCTCCTCCTCCTCCTCCTCCTCCTCCCCCTCATCGCCATGGTGGTGGAACCCCAGGAAAAACACCAGCGCCGCCGCGCACCCCTGGCTCAAGCCGCCCACGACGACGCGATCCAGCCCGCCCACCAGCCGCGCCTCACGCCTCACCAGATGCGCCAAATCGGCGCTCGTCGCCGAAAGCCCCGCACGTTGCTCTTCCTGGCGCAGCGAGGGGTCCGCGAGGCTGAAGTTGTCGAACCACTGGTTCAGCCGCGGCGTCTTGCCAAAGCGGGGCGTGGAGAGCGGCGCAGTCGGGAAGACGAAGCGCGTGGTGCCCAAGTGATCGACGAGATTTTTGCTGCCGCCGCTGTTGCTTCTGGTCGTGCCGTCGCTGTTGTCGTGGTGGAGCGACGAGGTGCGCGCGCCGATGAAGCTGGGCCCGAAGCCGCGCCCTGTATCGCCGCGGCCGTGCAGGACGATGATGGTGTGCGTGTGGCGGCCGGTTGCGTTTGCTGGCGGCACGATGAAGGGGTCTGTCGGCGGTGGTGGTGGGGGTTGGATGATTTGGGGGCCGGATGGCAACGTGTCGTGGACCATGGCGTCGTTGCGGATTGGTGCGATAGAGAACAGGATGCGTCGGCTGGTTGCAGCTCCTTCTTTCTTTTGCTGTCAGACGATGGAGTTGGAGATGATGGTCGGTAGAGATGCGTCTGGATTGATAAGCGCGCGGCTGTCTCTCCTGCCGCCGTATGCAAAGCGGCGTGTTTCCCATGGACGGCGTGGTTATCTCGAGCCTATCAATCTTTTTCATGTAGGCAACAGTGATAGGCAGTCACCAGTCTGCGACGTGGTTGGGAAAACAGTGGAGTGCATTTTAAAATTTTGCCACTCTTGATGGTGCGAAGCAAATTCGACTCCGAAAAGAGAGAGGAAACGTCATTTTTGAATTTCTGGAAAACTTGACGTCTATTTCGGAAAGTTCGAGATCTTGCTTTGATCAGCAGATGTGAAACAGTGGCAGATTCACAGCAGGTCGTAGCCCTCAAAGAAATGTCAGTTCCAAGGCGTGGTACTCAAGTGCTCTCGAGGTCATTCTTGAGGATTTTAGAAACTCCAACTCCTCTGGGTCCGAGGTCCCATCCAAAATTTGTCTATCGTTGAGCGATTCGAACGCTCCCCATTCGCCTCGACTTTGGACGACAAACCTTGGAACTGTCATTTCTTCCGTGGCCCACTACGAGAGCTAGCAAAAGGCAACAGCATCGGAACCTGCCGAAGGACCTACGCTTCTTCTCTTCTTCGCTTCTTCGCTTCGAGACAAAAGAAATACCCGAGAAAAACAAAAGAAATAGAAACCCACAACCGAAGAAAAACCAACATCTCGCATCCGGGCAACAAAACATGGGAAGAATTTAGACTGACCGCCAACACCACCAAGCTTTCCGCAGACTTGAGTCGAGCCTCTCAGCCCAACTCTCAGCCCACCACACCCCCCATAAAATAACGTGCCTTGAGCTGCGAGCGCAGTGCTTTTCAGCTCGAAAGTGCTGGCGCTGCTGTGACGCCGTGCCCGTACCACACAACGCACGCACGCACGCACGCACGCACGACCGGCGTGGCTGCTGCTCTGTATGTGTTGTTGCACAAGAAGTACACGTACGCGTGTGCTACGAAGAAGACCGAAAGGGGGAGGGAGAGGGGTTGGAAAAGGAATGACACGGGAAAGTAAGTGTGTGTGCGACGGGCGTATGCGAGAAAGAGAAAAAGAAGAAAGTGACGGAGGACGAGTGTCGACTGCCGTCAGCTCCGGAGGGAAGGAAGGTCTCGCACCTGTCGCAAACTGGTTCAAGGGGCCACCTGCCATGGCAGACGAGGAAGAGGCAAAGAAAGCAAGGAGGCGCAAAAGGCCTAGGTGGTAGGAGATGATGGCATTCCCGTCATTTCCGGCCGCGCCTGCTTGAAGTCCCCATCATCTCCTCCTGTCTGATCTCCCCACCATCACCACCGCCAACCACCGGCCAAGACACGCGCACGACGCGCAGCGACGCGACGATCAGGTTCAGGTCAGGCCCGGGTGGGTCGACCACTGACCTCACCTCACGGGATCTTGATGGAGCGACTTCCCTGCTTTCTCGTGGCGGATGCGTGACACGGCGTCGGTGCATGCAGTTCGCCCGTTTGGATAGATTGCAATGAGGATTGGCAACGGCTGTACAGCAAGCTTGGCTGTACAGCGCGGTGCAGTGCAGCGCAGATGCATGGTGGATGTGGGTGTGCAAATTGGCCGTCGTTGGGCGGCAACCAGTTTTTTTTTTTTTTTTTTTTTTTTCTCATCTTGGAGAGAAGACGTCGAGGAAATGAGACCTGCAAGGAGACATCGAATAAATGACTTGAGGTTGTACAGCCAAAGTGCATACCAGCGGAGCGGGGCGGAGTGGAGTGGAGTGGAGCGGAACCCATCCATCCCGCCGCGAGTCCTGCCCGTCTACCACTTGGCCTTGCCTGTCAACCGCCCAGGATGCCAGGGGCGAGGGATGCAGCGATAGCAACAACCGTAGCGGAGCGGGCGGACGGGCAGCAAAAGCCCAAACTTGCGACGTTGGAAGTTACAGTCGACGGTTGGGTTGGTTGGGAGACAAAAACGGTCAAACTGGACACCCAAGTGGCAAGTAGATGGTTGGCCTAAGTAGAGATGCTGGGGCGGCACGCTTCAAGGTGCGGAGCGGAGCGGGTAAAAAGTCGACGGAAAGGTGGCGGAAAGGGAGGAAGGACGCTGGTTTGTTATTCCCACCACCCAAATTCTCGAATTCCTCATTTCCATTGTTCTTTAGGTAGAGGAGTGTAGGTGATGGTGGTGGTGGCAAGTCTTTCCTCCTGGTCCATGTAGGTAGCGGTATTCCGCCCCCCTTCCTACCTTCACCAACAGCAAATCGAAAAATAGAACGTCGGCGAATTTCCTGAGCGGATGGATTGATAGGTCGAATTCGGTGAGTTTTAATCTGTCCAAAGAGAGTAGTGATCAGAACATGATTGCGCTATTGGCACCGGTGAACGCCGCCATCGATGGTCCGGAGGATCAGCGCACGTATCTATGTATCCCCACAGATCAAAGGCGCAACATTTCCAACTCGCAATGCTCGCGAGTCGTCCGTGCTCTGCCTCTATCACAGTGGTTGATGGTCACGAGAGCTCCTCTCAAGCGAAAGCATGGTCGCCTGAACGGCCACGAGTCACAGCTCCAACAAGGTGGCTGGCAGTCCTATCTTTCTCCACACTTGTTACCCCATACTCCGCGGCGGTCTGGCCGGGCCGTTTTCCTCTCCACCCCGTCGACCCCTCTCCGCGCCGGGACGCAGTGCGGCGGTGACGGGCGTCGTTCAGGCGCGACACAGCGGGATGCCGTGGCGCATGGGCGGAGAGGAGATTGAGACCGATTCATCACCGACGCATAATGCTGGCGCGTCCGGTGAGGAGAGGTCAGGCCAGGAGTTGTGAGTCAGTTGCGCCGATTTGGTTTAGGTGAAAGAGGAGAGGGGTAGAAAAGGAGAAAGGAGGAGGCTGTTTATTCAGACGCGATGAAATGCGATGCGATGCAATGCCCGGGCATCCAAAATCGGCGGACGGGCGGCTCTGTGCAAGACCTTTGAGTATGCACCCGTGGCTGTGACGGATGAGACCGGCTGGTGCGGTACTTGTGTACACTGATGGATGCGGAAGGCGGGGGCACGAACGAAGGGTCCATTCAGTCCTCCTTTGGTCGTCATTGGCCCTTCTCAGTTTAGGGTTACGCAGTGAGTTTATCTAAGTGATCGGACAAGAACATGAAGACAGAGAAAAGGGGGGAGCCTATGTGAGCCAAGGTTGACTTTGTGCCTGTCGATTTGGTCGCCGAGAGACAGGGAAGAAGTCTCTGAAGTTCGTCGATGAAGTCCATGGTTTTCAACTGTCTCTTGAACGCTCTGCAACAGCATTTGCGCAGTAATGAATTCACTGGAGGAATTGTGTAGCCAGCAGACAGAACAGAGACATAAAGTCACTACAACCGCTTCCGCTTCATCGGCTGACGCACGCACGCGCGCGGATGGCGACCGGTGACTTCGATTGAAGTCTCCGCACCCCCAGCCACCCCGCCGCGACCCCGCGGCTGCTCGACTGCGGGACATGGCGGCCGCAGCGGGGGAGGCGCTGGAACCGCGCGGGAAGGGACCGTCAAGGTCTTGGTAAGTACCTAGGAGGAGGCGGGCGGGTGCGGGAGGGGATACTTTGGCGCAGGTATTGGTTTCTGCTTTGGAGTTTCGGGGATTCTGGTTCTTCTGCTTGCAGTAGTATAGGTCTATGGAGCATCTAGACGACGAGTAAGTGTTTATTGTTGCTGTAAATGGCTTTGCATGTCCATTCAAGTGCTCCGGTCTCCCCGAACTGCGCAGACGCAGAGTCAGGTCGGCGCAGATGGAGACGGAGGCACATGTGTGCCCGTCTGTCCGTGAGTCCGGGGACTGTACCGGTCACCTAGCCTGGGCACTTGGAGACTCGAGTCGTGCACTTGCGCAAGAGTGCCGTTTGTCTGGACACTGGACAGTCTTGTCGATTTGCGTTTCGCATGCGACTGATCGGGGCATCTTGTTGGAAGAATCTGTCTGCCCGCCCGTATGCAAGCGCGACAAGACTGCTCCTCCTCTTTGCAAAGTCTTGGTTGAGAGGCAGTGCCCGGACTGACGGCGATAGGAATCTCAGGAACTGACGATGATGATGGTGCTCGGCAGTTGCGGTCCCCGACGCTCTTGCAGGCGGGCAAGCAGGCTGTGTTCAGCCGAAGGGCCGTCGCCCAAGAGCGCCTCTGACGACGACAACGGCGAAAGCAATGCAGCGCAAGCTCACGCCTGACGCGGTGCCTGTTGCAGAGTGGAGATCAGGAGGCAGATCAGCCGGGCGCACCGCAGCGGGGCCCCAGGAGTTTCTCGCGGCTCGCTGGAGTTGAAAGTTTGGCGACAAGAGGTTGTTCAGGGAGCGGCGGACGTGGACGGGGATATCCTTGTCGCAGTGACGTCGGGGCGCGCGAGGCGACTGAACGCCCGACGAGCGGAGCATATGACGCCGTCTGGCATCGACTGTTATCGTTCGGCTCGCTTCATGTTGCTCGACGGTCGATCTTGTTGCTCTGCCATCCAGCCGGCGGTTAGAGGAATGGTGTCATCCGGAGCCTGCGTTGAACGAGAAGACGAAGAAGTCATCAGCCGCCAGCTCCCCGGCGAGCCAATATGGTTGCTCCCTCGTGCCACGGCCTATTAGAGTTAAGCTGTGGTCGGTGCTTTGAGCTCGCAAGTCCAGCCATGTCCCTGTCTCGCCGCCTGCGCGACGAGCAATGACGGCGATTAATGGGTTTGAGCCGTACCACTCGTGCCACGGGCCGGAATGCCTGTGGCTAGCGCCTGGTGGCCGAGTGAGAATTCATCGGGCAGCAGAGCCGATGTTGCACAAGGAGGGAAAGACGGGTGGTCGACCGAAACAACAATAGATGGGACTGTGGTGGAATGATTCAGGCGAGACGCAAAAGATGGAATTGAGAGGAGCCTGTGGCCGTCCTCTGAGCCAGAGCCAGCTGTGGGTATCATGTCCAAGTGGTAAACGTACAGAAGCGGAGAGAAGGAGGAAAGAATATAGAGAAGCGCGCAACCGAACCATTCCTTGTCCAAACCGAGAAAAAACTCCATCGTCGTTGGTACCGACGCGTACGCCAGAGCGACCGAAATTTTCGCCAAAGAGGAGAGCCTGAAAAAACGAAACCATTTGACCCGCATTCCTTTCAATTTTTTCCCTGACCGTGGCCGATGATGTGGCCGTAAAACATGGTGCAAACAAAAAGTGTGATGATGCTGGCGTGATGCAGCACATCTTTCCGCGATGGTGGAGAGCAGCGATAGCGTGCGCCAGTGGCGCAGGTGATCGTCCCTGGTTGCTGACACGCTTGACAGAGGGAGGTGCTCTGGGTGTGACTCATGCGACGCCAGGTGCTCCGCCGCACAGGTGTACGGGCTGGAGGCTGTGCTGCTTCAACCCGCACATTTTCCCGGAGGCGCAGGTCGTGATGCGGAATGAGCCGAAGCCGAAGCCTCGTTGTACACCGCCGCAACCCGAATGGTTCTTTGTGATGTTGGAAGGTCGATAGTGAGGGCCAGCGACCAAGTCCTACTTGAAGATGGTCCGGCTAAGCCGCTTGCTGCCTCGCCACCCTTTCTTGAGGATGCTGTCTTTTCGCTTCAACGCGCCGGACGTGACTTGGGCGTCGACCCTTGCCATGACGTCACCCTCGACGGGACTGGGAGGTTGAGTGCTGGATTGGTCATCCTCATCCGAAGTCTCGCCTCCCGATTTGCTGCCCTTGCGATCCGGATGCTTGCCCAGGTAGGCATCCAAACGAGCACTGATTGCGCGGTTCCGCTCGCCAGTCTTTTCGAGGACGCTCAGGCTAGGCATGGCTATGCTGCTAGAGCTGTCGGTCCGGGCGAGTGAGGCGCGACGACTGTCTCGTCGTGCCGAGGTGAGGGTGGTAGTCGAGCTGTAGGAGATGGAAGGCGAACGCGAGAGACCCCCGACAGAAGGGCTACGGTCGTTGCCGACCAGACGGTACTCGGTAGAGGAGAGGTTCCAGGAGCTGCAGTAGGGGCAAAAGTCGCATTTTGTTTCCCATCCCTCAAGACCAAGCTTGTTTTTGCAGTTTGACAGGTTGGCGTTTGGCGAACAGGGACGCAGGAGGTGGTACCAGCGATGGCGACAGGGTTGAAGAGAGACATTGAGCTCGGCGACACACATTTTGAAAATTTGGTCGAAGTCGAAGACGAAGGCGTGTCTTGGGATAGAGGCGGGATGGTGGAGGAGTTGATATAGCCCGGGGGTCTTTGGTGACAGTCGGGGATTAGGCTGACGTCAAGGTCGGCTTGCAGTGAGACGAGAGATGTTTCGATGTTTCTGAGAGCAGGGCCAAACGAAGGCAAGATGTTCCTGCGGAAGCAGTGGGGCGTGGCCGGGTCGCACAGCAGGAGCGCCGTGGAACGTTGGCGGGCAGCTGGTCGGCTGGCGGTGGTGTGAAGGCCGCACGTGTAGAAGGGGGTGTGGTGTGGTTGGTCGGCTGTGAGAGACACAGAGATAAAGCAGTGGTGACAGGTTGTGTAGGTTGTGTAGCCAAGGGCCGGGGAGGGTTTTGGAGGAATAGAGCAGAAGCGGAGGGCTGACATTTTTTATTTATCTATTCTCAGTGAGTGAACTGACATGGGCAGCATGGACGTGGTTGTGTCGCTGGCGGCAGGGCTGAATCCCTGCTGACCGCTCCCTCCCCCTGTCGCCCGCGTCTGTCACCGGCGCCCCGATAGCCTACAGAGTATAACTACCAGGCCCAAGGTCCAGATGAAACACGCGTCCATGCGAGATGAGCCGTGGCCATGTGATGCAGCGATGAGCATCAATTTCTTTCTCAGATCACCTCAGAGAAAAAAGTGACGAGACGACATTTTTCTCGTCGTTGATGCCTGGCTCGCACTGGCTGGCGCGCTGGAGCCCGGTGCCCGACCCGCATGCAGCCTCGAGGGAACAAGGGTGAAGGCGCAGCGCACAAAGAAGAAACCCAGAGAAACAAAACATCAACACGGCTGCTCCTCTCACCAGACAGACGCCAGGAGCTGGCACCCGCAGGACGACCGACAAGGTTGCAAAATGAGACCATGATCAAAAAAACACGTCTGGATGTCTGGTGGTGCCCAATACCAGCCCTGTGCTCGCTGGATTTGCAAGCAATAATAGCATCATCTCCGCCCCGGGGCTGCACCCAGCTGTCTGGTCCGACGTCGACGAACAACAAAGCTAACAGTGGCATGATTTGTCCTGGCGCTCTAGAACAAAGTCAGCCCTCGCGAACGGCTGCAGACAGACGCAGACGCAGGGCTCGCCAAGGTCCAACTAGGATGCACCACCGTCAGCACGGCCACAGCTGTTTGGTTTCGTCGCCAGATGGCCAAGACATCCGCTCCGTGCCAAGTAATCTTTTCCATTTGCTTGTCTGATCCCCCTTTCTCAGCCTTTCTTCCATCGTGTTGTTGCCCGTCCGTGTGATTTTTTTTCTTGCAGTCGCGTGGCCGCTGCTGACTCCAGTTTAGCGGCCGCTGTGGGCCAGCCGGTCAGTCGGCTAGACCAGGGGGTCAACGCTGCTCAACTCCATCTCTCTCTCTTCACAAACGTCACCCAGCCCTAGACGTGGACACACCGTCCGGTCAGTCAAAACTCGGACTACTCCACCTGCCGCAAACCGTTTGTCTAGGGCTGTTCAATACACGACAGTAGCTTCCACAGCGGGTCGCTCGAGTCTCGACCGATGAGCCCTACACTATCGTCTCTTCAACCATTACATCATCCACAGCCAAGACTGGGGCACATATGGGCAACCGCAACCTACCCCACCCAGACGATTCCACAGTCCACTCTACCCCTCCTCTCCTCATTAATCCTCATCTGATCTGCCCGACTCACCACCACCACCCGAGTGCGTCTCGAGTCTCGACACCACCCGCATCGATCTACCGCGCCGCCAACACTGGGGCCCGACGTCGGCGAATCATCCTCCCTGTCCCTCTGCATGAACCGCTCTCTTCCCCGCCCCGCTGGCATAAACGTCCACTCAGGCCCGAGGCGGCGTCAGACACCACCGACGGCTTCGGCTGCTCGATCGCGTGGCCACGGCCGCTGAACATCCACCCGCTTGGCGTCATCCCGCAGTGCTACACCACGTCTAATCATTTTGCGTTTCGCTGACGCTTGCCAGCCGCCCGCCAGCATTTAGGAGAGGACTTGCGCCAACCGCGGGCAGCATCTGCTATTGTGAACACCAACAACGAGAATCGCACGCAGATTGTCCACTACAAGGCCGCCAGCCATCCGGACGGACATGTGCCTGTTAGCACTATAGCGCCGTCTTATGTCACACCCTGGCTTGCACAGCCCGATCCTCTCCTCTTCAAGCAATGGTCGACGCAAATGTGCCATATCCCACAAAAGCCTCCTCGCATCACACTCGAAAATCCAAGGCAATCCACTCCATCATCATCCTCATCCACCAACGACATGGCTCTTCTGCATGTTGATCACTCCTCGGAACGTCCTCCTTCCCCAACCAAACCCCTTTGACCCACGCCATTCGTCTCGTCCTCTCGCTTCCCTGCTCTCGCCTCGCCTGTCAAAGCAATCACATGCCCCAGCGTAGCGTAACACGTCTATTCGACCATTCAGCCTTTCCCTTATGTATGTACGTCGTCGCTCCCATTTCACAAAACTCGCGAGGCGTCAGCATCCACAACGGACTAGTGGCTGCAACTACGCCAAAGTAGCAAATACCAGCCCCGAAAAAGGAGCCAAAACGAAAGAGCTGGGAACTGCTGCACCTGACCAAAGCGGATGCTTCCCCGAACCTCTCGCCTACCTGCTTGAGTTGCTGGCGTCGACTGCGAATAGTCAGCTGAAATGGACCTCACGTCGCTTGTGCACCCCTTTGCCAAGAAACAGCTCGGAGCATGCGGTCTTCGTCGTTGGTCTGCAGACTGGCATGAAAGAGTCATGCCTCGGGATGGCGGTGAAAGCAGTGTATCTCCCAGGAGCGACCATTCGACGGGTCAACTGAGGTTGCATGGCTATTCCTATATCCAGCAAAGTCTTGAAGTGGTTGGTGGTACACACGTGGCTATTATTGACGATTTGGTTGCCCGAGGTACGTCACATTTACCCAATGATGCTTCTAACATGAAAGACGTGTACGCTTGCTTGGATATGGCGCTCAGCTCCGCAGACTGCCTGATTTTGCCGGAACACAAAGGCGAAAGCAACTGCTAGTAGCTTTAGAATGCTGCGTTGCACCATTTGGATGGGAGTAGCGGCACCCGCCGGTCAGAAGCCTCCACTCCACGAGGTCCTTGCATGAGTGGGATCGTGGTAAGCCTGGTTGAGGAAAGTCAGACTGGAATAGTAGTGGAACCAGCCATCGCCATGCTCCAGGAGTTTCTTGGCATGACAAGGTCAATTCGAAGGTGCCCCAAAGTTCACCGCAGACGACCCTAAACAACAAGGGAATCTTCCGCGCGTAGTCAATATAAGCCTATTGAAAGATCAACGATGCTCCTAGACACTGCGAGCATCGGTTCTATTCAGAGGGGCACAGCAACTCCTTTCTTCTCAATGGATTCATACCACGCTCCACTAAACATACACCAAGTGACCAACTACACGAGCCCTCGCCAAGTCTTGAGAAAACGTGGGGACTTTTGGCTGCAAAACTAATCGCATAGCACGCTGGTTGAGCAGATTGTTTGGTCAGCAAGTATTCATCAGCCACAATCTCACACCCTTCAAAATCATAAATGAGAGAAAAAGAGGCTGCACCACAGTCACGCATGACAGAAGAAGCTCCTTTGAAATTTTCAACACTTTGTGAATTGATGCAGTAAAAAAGTTCAAGTACACATCCAGACTTCACCGCACAACTCGCTCACCAGGCACCAAAACACACTACTACAACAGGGCACGACGAGCAAAAAAAAAAAAAAAAACAAGATGTCGCTTCCAGCCTCATCTCACCCGCGTTCTCCTACCTTCCCCCCTACCGTAGACTAACTACATGTACTTACGCCAAGACATCTCGCCCGCCCCCAGGCTGACTGCTCCCACCCTCCCACCAGAGGGAGGTGCGCAAACATCCACCACCACGCCCATCTCGTCGCTTAAAATCCATCACCCGCTAATGCCCAATCTCTCCATCATCACCGTCGGCGTCGTCGCTTGCGACCCTGAACATCACTCAACTCGACTTCGTGGCGCAAACAAACCCATTTAACCATTTATTGCCCCTTTTTCTCTTGGCACAAGTTGGGAGTTTTTCTGGGCAGGCTGACAGGGGTTATTGACTGCGTCTGTGCGGTTGAGGGTGTGAGTTTGTGAAAGGAGAGGGAAGGAGAGTAAGAGGATGGTCTGGAACGAACCTTCGACATGACCATGGACACTTGCGCAGAAATCACAAAAGGAAAGCTTTTTTTTTTGGCCCCAACTTTCTGATTTGTATCAAGTGAGTTGCTTGGGGAAATCAGTCATCTCGCAGTCTAGGAATCTAAAGAAAGCCGGTTTTGTTGCTCTCTCGACAACAACTCGTCATCTTACAAGCCTCGCACTTCACCTCCCCCCCAGCAGCTACCACCACCGTGACCACCCTAAAAGAAAGCACACCACCCAATGTACATCCTGGCCAGATTCTTCGGATCCGTCGCCGAGTTGATGAGCATGTCGACGCAGCCCTCGACGCTCAGACGCGCCGTCTCGTCCTTCAAGTACCCCTTGACCTTGCTGCTGACGCTCTCGAGCACCTCCTCGGGCGTCGTCGGCACATTCATGGCGGTGCGGCGCTTCTTGCCGATAAAGTCGGCCGTGGGGTCGTACAGGAACGTCTCGAGGATGGTCATGAGGGTGTCGAGGTTCTGCTGCAGCTGGCGCAGGGTGAGCTGGGCGGCCGTGCGGAAGGGCCCGTCGACGCCGTGCGGGCCCATGGCGTCGACCATGTTGTGCGTCAGGCGGAACGGCACCAGCTCGGGCTTCTCGAACGTCAGCCCCTTTTCGAAAAGGCAGTTGAAGTCGACGTGGAACACGCCCCCGTCGTGCTCCACCAGCAGCACGTTTTCGCCGTGCCGGTCCCCCAGCCCCAGCGTGTGGCCCACTATCGACATGACGGCGCACGTGCGCGTGTATTTGAGGCGTGCCGAGAACCAGGCCTCGGGCTCGGGAAACGTCTCGATGAACCACTCGTGGAGGACGGGTTTGTAGTGGTTCGTGATGAGGTCGATGAACAATTGCAAGTTTTCCGGCCTTGCTGGCTCACCATTCTTGCCTGGATCGCCAATGGCCTCTTCGAGGAGGGCCTTTGTGCGGGTATAGTCGATTTGAATATTCTTCTCGCGGTAATGCTTGATGATTATGTCGCGCATCGCTTTGAGCCCCTCGACCCATTCAATCGCTCCGCATTCCTCGTTGAGCGGCGTCACCGCGTACGTCTTGATGTTGAGACGACGTTTGCTGGACTCGACGTCCCGTAGCAGCGCACGATTGATCATGGTGTTGAATTCCATCAGCCGTTGATCCTTGCGGAGGTCGTCCTTGGGTTTGATCAAAAGGCCGTAGTTGCGTCCGTCTGATCCTCTGACCACAAGTTTACGTGGCCTTTGAAGAGACGGTAGCACCGCGACATCGTCCAGAAACGACGAGATCGTAGGGACGGTGTCTTGAAAGGCCTTGTGGTTCTTGTACTGCACATCAGATCCAGTTGGCAGGCTTGCTATTAGAGTCGTCTCCACCGGAACAACCAAAGCGCATGGCGCCAGTTTGTGATTGAATCCCAAGTCCCGCGAGAAGCTGGCCCGAGTTGTTCGCTGCTCTACCTGTGCGTCACAGGCATGCAAAAGCGCCTCTGAAAGCTTTTGCCCTTGATTGATGAGTAGCTTGAGGTCTGGCCCGCTCAGGGTGTTGTTTCTAGTTTTCTTGGCATATTCCTGGTGCTTGTCAGTACAAGACACATACAGCGTCAATGGGCTGGCACTTGCCTTTACGCTAGCCAATGTAGCCGAGCCTCTGGCAGACCTCAAAGTGTTTGTCGACTTGACGACAGCCAGTAGACTCCAAAGTGACTGCCGTGGATACTCGCCGACCACTCTGACGATCAGACGAGACAACTTGTCATAGGTCTTCTTACGATGATGGCAGATTCGGGTGATCAATTGCGGAAGAGCAGGGTAGAAGATGAATGCCGGTAGCCTCTCGATAGCGTATCTTTTAAGATGACCCTCCACCTTTTCAAGGCAGTCGTGCCGCTTCACGCGCACATAATTGCTGTGGCAAAGGTCAGCAAAAGACGGGACTCAATTTCTCAGAAATTACATACTGTGGGGCCGTGTCGTTGGGCTTGGGGGGATCATCTTCCACATCAGTGGCCAGCTCCAGCCACAGAGTGAGCAGTTTGGGCACCGTCTCGTACAAATGTTTCGTGCCATACGCAACGCTGCGCAAATAATTTTCGATAATCAGCCTCTTGCAATCAGCTGTGAATGCCAGATTTCTCTTGTTCTGTGGCAGCGACATCTCTGCGTCGCATTGCTTTGCGTAGAATTTGCCAAGATGGTAATGACCCTTTTCCCATTTCGGATATTGCTTTACCGAGGCTGTGTAGCACAAACGGGTCTTGTCGAAGGACGTTTGCCCAGCTAGATCGATCCATTTCGCTTTGAAAAGCCAGGCACGAGCTAGAACCTTGTTCTCGAGTCGTTCCTGAGGCTCATCACTCACGGTGTGTCCGTTTTTCACAATGGCCCGAACCCAAACGCCATGTGAGTCAAAAAGATTTGCGTCCATGGCTCCCTCGAGGTTCTGAATTGCCTTGCGATGATGACCATCCTTCCATAGCAGGCGAGCGTGGTCGATAATGGCTTCATCATCGCCCAGCCGAGACGCGTGGTGGACAGCGTCAAAGGCTGTAGTAGTCAAATTTGACTTTCGTGCCAGACGTGAACTGCTCATCCATGTGGAGGCGATATCAAGTTTGGTGAATCCCCGGCGAGAAAGCTGCATTGCGGCTCTTCGGAGACCGAGAATGTACTGCTTTTCAGAAGTCAGGGCTCCCAACATGTCCAGACGCCTATTGAGCGTCGTCAAGAAATCTTTGCGTTCATCATTCGAGTCCGAGGAATCTTGACTTGTGCTGACTGGGAACTCGGATCCGCGACTTATGGTATCAATCTCATAGAGGACGTGAAGTTTAAGCATCTGATCATGACAGGCTTGGAGCGAGGCGGTCGATGACGGAGAAAGTCCCCTGGCTATGGCTTCACGAAGCTCATTCACCGTCGCTCCGTAAGCGGCTTCGTCGCCGTCGCGCAGAGACAAAAAGGCTTTGCCGATACCAATGTTGAACTCTTGCAACCCTGATGGCGCAGTGACGAGAAGTTCCTCCAATGCATTCCACTTTCCAGTCATCCAGGACGCTTCTGCAGCCAGGGATAAGATTTTGGGATTGGATAACGCCGTCGTACCTTGGAAGCCCTTGACTTGGGCGAGCAACGAGTCTTTACTGGTTAGAAACAGCTTCAAGAGGATGGGTAGAAACTTACTGTACTGCCCAGATTCTCGCAAACAATTTGCCAGCTGGTATTGGATCTCCGGGTCTTCTGGCTTCTCGGCCAAAGACATCTCGTACCAGCTCTGGACAGCCGTCCATCTTCCAGCCTTTTTGTGTTCGAGGACCTGCTGTTCAGGGTCCAGAATCTGGAGAGCGGCTGAGATGCCCTCTATGCAGTCTGGTTCGTCAATCTGGGCGTAGATGTACTGCAAATGTTGATACAATCCTTGTTGATCCTCGGCTTCCATCGAATTCGCTGCTAATTCCGTACGTTGGCGCATGTACTGTTCCCAATGGAAGAGAGCGCGAGCGTAAGATCGACATTCGACGGCACGACGTGAAATGACTTCGGCAGGTATTGAGGAAAGGACGCGCTCAATGCTGCTGACCTGAGCCGTCTCGGTGATCTCATCCAACTCCAAGGGAAGACCGCGCTGGGCCAGCATACGGGCATCTGCCAGCCTCTTGCGCTTTTCTTGAAGCCATTTGGACATGTAATCCAATACCTGAAAAACGTTCTTTACTGGATTAGTCCGTGGAATTTGCCAAGTCACAACGAACTTACCTCGCTGCATCGTTTGATATTGTCGGCTTCTGGACCCGGACCCGGAATTTCTGTATTCAGAATGAGGAGGAATTCGTTGATGATGTTTTGAATCTCATGTTCAGTTCCACCCAAGATGATGTTCACTACAGTGAAGGGGAGCAAGAAGGTGGCGATTGCAAGGTCGTGTGTTCTGATATTCTTCGCCAGTACAGGGAAGACTATCTGCGGATTGTCGCCTTTGCCATTCAGCAACAAGTCGTAGACAAACATCCTCAACCAGCTGGAATGTGACCGGTCCTGAGAGAAGATGGGATACTTTTGAGGCGATTTGTTGATGGCGCCAGTGCTGTATTTGGAACTCAAGAAAGGAGTGAGCGTGCTTCGAACGCTCTCGGGCATGCGAATCCAAAGTTGGTAGGCAGGACTGGACTGTGATGAGCGTGGGCGGTAAGATAAGACGTCCTTATCCAGGCCACAAAACTTGAGGCACTCTTGCATCGCGTAGGCGACAAAAGCCTGGGCTTTGGCATTTGTCGCGGAATAGAATGACTTGACCAGGATGTTCTCTAGCATGAAGGCGACAAACTCATTCGACTCGTCCAGGCGTGTAAAGTTTGACATCATCAAAATCTCGCGACGAGGTCTGATTGTCTCTGCCCTTGAAGGATCAAGGGCACCAAACACCCCGAGGCACTCCGCCGATAGGTTGGCAATGTTTGGGTGGCTTTCAGTGAACCTTGTGCTAGCGTCCAGAATTGATCGACACAAATCCATCACCACCGGGCTAGGATGCTGACTGATTGTAGAGTCGTGGATGAATTTCTGATTGTCCTCCAAAAAGGGAATCAATTCTTTCAAAGCTTGAGTAACGACGGTCGCACTCTCATCTCGACATCGTTGGCTAAAAGCCTGGCAAAGCTCGTCGGGAGAACTTGCCCTAAATCGGTTGATATTTGCGCTGATTTTGCTCATGACCGGGATCGACGAGAATGAAGGCAGCATATTGACCCTCTCTTGAACGGCGTTCTTGTGCCCGTTCACTAGTCCCGCCACGACGTTGTGGGCTTTTGCTTGTCCGGCCGGACTGAATGAGTGCCAATTTTGCTCGACCATGGAAAATGTCTGGTCGATCAGAAACTCAACGTCCTCGTCATCCACAGCATCCAGTAGTCTTGACCACGCCGAGAAAGCTTTATCGCAAAGTGCAGGTATCTCGGAGGCTGACTGCAAACAGGCGCGAATCTGAAGACGATTAGCAAAATCACACGAGAGCTCCAGGGTACTTGCCTGAGGTAATCCAACGCTGACGGAGCTACCGGCGAGAGAAATCATGTCTTCCAAGGCGACCAGGCATTTGCTTCTTTCTGCAATCGGCTTTGGATCTCTCGAGTTGTCAATCATGTCTGAAAAGTATGCCATTATTCCCAGGATGTGATTGTGGAAAAATTCCATAATCATGTTGGATGGATTTGCCCTGGTGCTCGCTCTCGAACTACCCGTGCTTCGCATCGCAATTACAGCATACTTCTCGAAGACTCGATGGATCTACGACTCATTAGCCTGGCCAAAGGACAAAGCCATAGATTGCTCACCCGTTGCTTCTTCGAGCCTTCTTCAACTGCGGCAGCTTTGAGAATGTTGAATGCGATGAGGGTAGGATCCTGTTTGATCAATGTTTGCAGGTCCGTCGACTGGAACTCAGGGACTGATTCACACAAGAGATCCATGGCACTGTTCTCCATGTCCTCGTTCTCGATGTCATCTGCTGAATGCAGGAAGAGAATGGTCAGGATCGAGGCCATGTTGGCTTTTGGCTGCACGCAGACGTCCTGAACGTTGGTGTTGCGCGCGGCGGCGACTCTTTCCAAAATGTCCCTCTTCTTTGTCAGAACCAGGTAGGGCAGCAATTCAGTTTGAGTAAGAATGAGTAATTGGTCAATATTCGTCTCCAGGAGATCCGACAGCTGCTGGGCCTTTTGCGGACGATTGTGAAGGTCCTTGAACACCTCGAAGCTGATGTTGCGCCAGAAGGGTTTGAGCAGCGCCATTGGAGTGCATCGGAAGTATTCACTCAAAGACAAGAGCTAGAACATGTCAGCCAAGAGTTTACCACAAGATTGAGGAGCTGACCTCGTTGTAAGCCACGCCGCAAATCAACGGATGCGTGTGGCCAAGAAGATCAACAAGCTGAAGCAGCGCAATGTTGAGTTCATCTTCATCACAAACCCTGTCCATTGTCAGTGAAGCACTGAAAAGACGCTCAAGGCAACCTACCTTGCAACCTGGCCCCAGGCCAGAACCAACGTTTCTAGCTCGCCTAGCGAAGCCCTGCTCGAGATGTGTTTCACGTAGTTGAGCACGTCTATTCGGTTTTTCTGATGTATGTCCTTGTTGATATCACGGCGAAGGAAAGCTGGAATAGCGAATCTGACATCTTGTGTTAGCAATGCATGAGGGCAGGCATGATTGCATACGCACCCGGCAGCTATTCTTAGCTCCCTCTGCGGACTCCTCAAAGATTTCATGCACCACTCTCCCAAAACGTTATCACGCAGATCCAGTGCCTCAGAATCGTTGAGGTGGCTATGCAAACTTCTGATCGCAGCTGCAGCCCAGACCTTTGGTGCTTTTGATCCCTGGAACTCAGGTATTTCGATAATGTACCTCAATATGTTCAAGACCTCATTGCGCCAAGTCAACTGATCGTGAGAATCCCGAAGGTGTACATTCGTACCTGATCTGAGCTCGGTGGAATCACACCATGAACAAGACATGCTTAGAAGTTCACCGCTGCTCGAAGTGCGGGCTCTAAGCGTCCCCACCGCAGCGCAAGGCAATCTCATGAAATGATAAAGCCATTGGGATTTCGACTGGTCGGATGAAGATGCGAAGTATTGCCTATATTGTATTAGAAATGGTTGCCCAATATAGGCAATTTTCAACTTACTTGACTGCCTCGCGAAGTCCTTTAAGCTCATCTGAGGATTCCCCACCAAAGTAAAGCTTCGAAACGAGCTTGGTCCAAAGTGAGTCGTTGGTTCCTGTTGGTGCTGCACCCAGGCGCTGGCGTTTGCGCGGTCGCTGATCGTCGGGGAATTCGTCCTGAGCGTCATTCAAGAGCAGTCCTCCAAACTTCTGCGCCAACTTTTCATTTTCAAAAGACTGGAAATGAACTTCTGTTTCCTTTGGAGAAGAGGCAGTCTGAAGCGTGATATCGACACCACCCTTTTGCATGCCGCAGAGCGAGATTGCACGCTACTACAGTGTTAATTGGCCAATTCGTTGCAATGATGTATTACGCACCTGAAGATCCTTGTCCAAAGCCTCAAGCTGAGGAGCATCCTGGGCTAAAAGACGCAAAGGTAGGACGACAAGCTCTTGAAATAGAAGTCTCATTTCAGAGAAAACACCAGAGCCCACTTCCCCTCGACTTTGCCAGAATGCCTTTAGAAGGACACCGGAAAACTCCAATTGAACTGTCGAGGTAGGGCGAAATCGACAAATGTAATTGGTAATGTCCCCAAGAACATCATAGAGTAGGGTAACGACTCTGGTTTCCTGACTCTGGCACGAAAGGAGCATGTCCAGGTTACCAAGGAAAAGAAGCCAAATTCGTTGATCGTAGTCGTTGGGCGAGTGCTTGAGCAAAGATGAATGAGATACAGCCTCCCAGAAGCGACGGAGACGATCAATGGTCCAATCTGAAACGATACCACGAGTCGGTGAGATTGCGAAAGCGCTGCTGACGGAGCACAGGTAACGCGAGTTGGCAGCCAACATCGACAGAGCAATGATGCAAGCTTGGTGCAGGCTGTTGATCTCGACCTGGCAATGCCTAGGAAGCGCCACCAGCTGTTGTTCATTTGGAAGAAGGCGCAGAATACTTCTCGGTGGTGGTAGGGTCAGCATTCTTCGATTGACTTTCAATTGAGTACTTTGCATCGACTCTTCCATCTCGTCGATGACAGCTGCGAACTATGTTAGCTGCAGCTATCAAGAGAAGGCCGGGAAGAAGCGAACCATCGATTGTTGCCTGATGAAATTCAAGCAGGAGGACGCTCTCTGGCCAAAGGTCCTTAAGACTGTCATCCGAATCCTTGAACGGCCGCGAGAGTGCACAGAGCATCGAGGCAAGCAACGTGTTCAAATCCCCTTGTAATGCCTCCAAAGATGGACAAGTAAGAAGAGAGAAAAGCTTGGGAATAAGCCATGCAACAAGCGGCAAGTGGAAAATGGGATTCTCTGCGCTTGCATCTTGGTAGAATAGAAGATTTGGATTGCGTTCGAGCGAAATGCGTATAACGGAGATGCTATCTCGGGCCTGGGACAGCAGTACGTCTTGGCCAAGAGGCTCACGCTCTTTGAGCAGTGCATTCAGGCCAGCCTCGACGACCACCGAGATGAGCTGTAGGTTGAGTTCGACACCCTTTTCTCCCGCAGATGGATCTGTCAAGAATTCTTGCAATAACATGCCGTAAAGCGCATTGTTCTGCGGTTCCTGTTGATCGTTGGCTCTAGAATGGTTGTTGACAATCTGGGCGGCAATCGTCGATGGTGGAATTTCATTGCCGTAGGCTGCAGGGCCAGCAACGGCTGCCTGCTGGCTCATGTCGACTCTTCTTCGTGCCATGGCGACAGAATGTCAAGTTCCGGAATCGAGCATGATGCGTGACGCGTGAGGATGAAGTTGGATGACTGAACTTGGTAGAAGAAAGAGAGGTCTGTCAGGTCGCGTCGGTCGCGCTATCACGTGAAGATAAGATAACATTCCAGAATGTCAATGCGCAATTCCGCCAAGCCACAAGCGGCATGGACCAGACCCGAGATCTCCATTGCAGCGCTCATCCAGCCTGGCACCTGGCTCGCTCACACCACGTCCGCCGCTCAGAAAACCCAGACCTCTGGATTCACTCAACCTCGCGACAAAATCTCTCATCCACCATGGCTGGCTTTCAGTCTAAAAAGTTCCGAGGATCTGCAGGCGAAAACGTACTTGCGGCCAAGTACCGCGTTTTGATGCAAAAGCATCCGTTCCTGCTCTTCGGCTTTCCCTTTCTCGCGACAATGGTTGCTGGCAGCTTCTTTCTCACTCCGGCGACGGCGCTACGGTACGAACGGCATGATCGCAAAGTACGAACAATGAGCAAGGAAGAGGAGCTTGGGCTTGGGCAGGATCGGAGGAGGGTAGACATGAAGGAGGAATACTACGTCAGTTCTGCTCTCGCAATGACAGTAGAAACAATGGGAACGCTGATTGTGATGGTGTACAGAGATTGGCCGCCAAGGACCTGGACAACTGGGAGCAAAAGCGCGTCAAGAGACTTCCCGGCGAGCACGACGGAATCCTTTGAAGCAAACAATCGTTCAAGTTTCATTTGTTACAGCATGCTATGGAGTAAGGGTATCTCCTGGGTATATTCCATCTCAACAGGCGTTCGTCTTGGGAACCAATAAGGAAACGGTTGGGTATCTATGTCGGTCGTGGGACTCAGTCGCTAGGCTTGTCGCTGGGCTTGTCACTGCTGGTGGGCCTGTTTTCCTTGTTCTTGGGATCCAGCGGCAGGATTTCAGTCTTCAAGACGCGGGTTCCCTTGTGCTTGGGCTCGGGGGCTAGGACAGATTAGCATAAGCAGCTTTGGAGGCCCGCGGGCTCGACAACTGACCCTTTGTATTCTGCTGGACGTAGAACTTGCGCAGCAGCATAATGGCCTCCTCGCGAAAGATGCCGCCGTAGACGGGATAGGGCTTGTCCACGCTTGGACTGCAGGGCGGTCAGCTTGACACGTGGGAAAGCAAGGGAGAGCGGGAGACATGCTAGTCGTGGATGTCGAGAACGCCTCCAGTGCCGCCAAATCTGTCGTTCCAGCAGCCAAAGTAGACGGCGCGGATGTTGAACTGCCTGAGGGCCGAGGCGCACATGACGCACGGCTCAACGGTGACATAGAGATCGGTCTGGCGCAAGACGGACGGAGGGTAGCGGGCCAGGATCTGAGAGATTGCGACAAATTCCGCGTGTCGTGTGCCGTTTAGGGAACGGTTTGTGTCGTTCATCCCGCGACCAATAATGGTGCCATTCTGCACAAAGACACAGCCGACGGGCGTTTCGTCAGTGGACAGGGCCAGCTCGGCCATGCGTAGCGCTTCGCGCATGAAGCGCTGGTGGTGGGCGTCGACGGCCATGGCGGGCTAACGGTGCAGGCGGACGGGTTGAGCTTGGGAGCTTGGAAAATTGATGGTTCCGGCACGGCCCCTGATGGAGTGCAGATGCAGATGCAGACGACGACCTGGACAGCGACGTGGACGATGGAGGAGCAGTGAAGAAGTAGAGGACTGGTCAGTGTCTGCAGATGGATTGCGCCTGGCGTTCCCCGAGCAGGCCTTCCCCGTCCAGCAGGTGGTGACTGCTTCCAACTTCACCTCTCGGTACAGCTGGGCCATGGCTCCGAACATCATTTCCTCCAGTCGTCCCGGAGCGTCCTGAGGCTGGGGTTGCTGCGCTGCGCTCTGCACCACGGCTGCTGCTGCGCCTACCATCTGCCTGCTTGCTGCACCTGGCTCCTCCAGTCCTCTCTCGTCCCTCCTCTTTACATGTACGCCTAACTCGCCGCTCCCCGTCCGTCCCCTTCTCGACCGTGCAAACTGTGACGGCCACGACTGGCTTCCCCTGTCGGCCATCACCCCCGCGCGACCGCTCTGTACCACCCTCTGCCTGCTTCGCCAGCCCCCCACAACCGCACCCTTGGACCCAACGTGTTGCACGCCATGTCGCCTGCACCCGCCAATTCAAAACCAGCCGCCTTCGCCCCCCTCGACATCAAGCCAATTCGCTTCTCCCTAACCGCAGGAACCGATATACCTGCGCCTCCAGAATCGCCGCCCTCAACTCCAGGTCGCCCTCCGACGCCCGGCGGCGGCCCGCTATCTTCGCATCCCACCTCTCCCCAGGACAGCCCCGAAGATCCCATGGGAAACGCCAGCCCAAAGATTGGAAAGGACGACGTCAACGGGGCCAATGGTGATTTGCGCGGCCGCAACGTCAGCGTAGCTACCGCCAACACCAACAACTCCAAGCACGACTCGCCCAACGACAAAAACATGCTTAGCCCTACCGTGAGCAAAACTGAGAGCTCGGCCGGCAAGCGCGCTTCCTCAGTCCGCCGCTTTCTTGGTTTCCGCAGCGCGTCGTCTGCCGATTCTCTGCGCAGCAACCCGGCCACCAATCGACCCGAAAGCCCCAGTGGTTCTTTTGCCCCCTCGGCGCGCCCCAACATGCGCGAGAGGCGAAAGAGCGGAAGCTGGTTCGGCAAGCGCGCTAGCACCATGTTTGGCATTGGTAGTCTCCCTGAAGGTCTGCTTCCCAACGGCGACTCCGACAACAATCCGTCCACCACCAACAAGGGGCAGCACTCCGAGCCGCCCCAGAAAAAGGGTCCGCCACCGCCCACATTGCCCGAGTTGCACAAGCTGGGCTCAGGTCTGAACGGAGGCTCGTTTGATACCGACGACATGTTCAAAAACATCAAATAGGATGTTGATCAAAAAATGACAAAAATGGTGGCAACGTTTTAGAAAGAGCAAAAGCATTGCTGGAATGGATCGACGATGCGTCCGGTTGGCGACAGTCCTGTACCACCGCCACAAAGCAGTCGCGCTTTTACACTGAGTCGACTCATTGAGGGACCGGAAGCGACGGTCCGCACTCTACCACATTTCCTTAATATCTTGGCCTTCTCTGTTTTTTTTGGATTCATTATACCCTCGGAGCAATTCGCAGTGCTGAAAGGTTCAGAATGACTAGTGTGTGCGCTCCTGGCTTGCCTCCAGAGAACTGCGTACAGTGTTGCTACCATCTCCCTCGTCGAATACCCAACGGTCCACCTTTTTTTTCTCTGTCGGCATATTTCATCAACTCGACCCCCAACCATTTCTCTTGTTATATACACAAAGCCACGTATTGGGAGGGACAAAGATATGGGATAAAAAGGTGGTTCAAGTTAAGCCTGAACTTGAGGCCAGTTCAAATAATCCAGGTCACACATACTCTCCTCTATTTCTGGCGGAGGGTTCGTCTATTCCGTATTATATTTCTTTCATTTTCTTCGACGTCTGGAAACATCCTGCACGTTGCCGGACGTGGTGTCATGGCACATCCAGTCGCGGCAGCAGTAGCACGACAGTCTCGAGGCTGGACACAATGCCATCGTACATACGACTGCCGTGTATACAACTCAAATTGATATATCCGGGTTCCATGTTCCAGCTGCACATGCATCCCGTCACACATCTCGAACACACTCTGGAGCTCCAAAGATTCCAAGCATTCTACGCACACGTAGCGTACATCCTCGCGCGAGCTTAAGGAAAACTTCACGCAGCCCAAGCCCCTTCTCTGCTGCCAATTTCACGTCACCCCATCTTCTCGCTTGGCTCGTCCCTCTCCACTGTTTCACCTTTCGCTCCCCTCGTCGTCCAGCGCATCCGGGTGGTCCCTGCCAGCCGCTCCACCAATCAACACACGTGTCCATGTACTCAGAGGACTGGCCTTCCCTGGCATCAGATGTCGCTTTGCAAGGGACCACGCTGCGCGATCTGGCCAGTCCTCCCTTCGAATCGGCATCCAGCACGGCTTTCCCGGCTCGCCAATCGTCATCGCACGTCTTTTTGGGCTGTCGGGTGTGCTTGCCGACCGAGGATGGCTGCTACTGCTGGGCTCGCGGGGCCCGGGTAGGTCTGGGAGTCGGGGACCCTGTCTGCCACTGCGTACCTAGGGAAAGCCCTCAAACGCTGCTCGTGTCGTGTCGTCCATCTAAGGAGGCATCGGTACCTATTCTTTTCCTTTTTTTCTTTCTCGTGCGCGCCCAGCGCGATCGGAGGTTCCTCGCGCTTGGGGCGCTGTTTTACTGTTTGCGCTGTTTGAGAGCTGCTGTGCCTCCGTTTCGCCTGTTTGAACCCCCTTCCTTGCCCTGCGTTTTGCTTCCCGCACGTGGTGTTTCTAGAGTCTTGGGCGCGGGTGCGGTGCCTGACAAGGCGACTTTTTTTTTGGCTGGGGTGTTGGATAATTGGGCGGGCTGGCTTTTTTATTTTTATTTCTCGATTTATTTCGAGCGTGCTACGTCCTTGTGCCGCTATTGGTAGATTTTCTTTTTAGCCGCATAGTTCCTCCGTTGGAAGATGTAGTAGTTAATTGATATCAACGTCACTGTCCTTCTCCAGCTCATTGGCTGCCGGGAAGGAGTTGAATAATGTGCCTTGCACCGTGGACTCTTCCTAACTACTGTAACTGTGCCAGCGATAGGAAGACAGCGCCATTGCCCATAGCAGCTGTGACAACAGTGATGGCTTGCCATTGAATATCAGCCTTAAGCTGAAAGTCAAACTTGTGGCCTGTTACGATGTCACAAGTCGTGACTAAAATCCATGCGGGTAAGTAGGTGGGAGGCTGTCTGCATTATCAAGCCTTGACTTGCAGACTGAAGCCCTCCATAATTGACGCTTGCTCTCAAGAACACGGAGATGATGGCTTCACTCGCCTTCGGTGGAAGCTTTGTTCTGGGTTTTCTTCGCCGCGTCGTCGGTTTTCACAGCTGGATTCGCCGTGGATGCTGCAGCATTTGCCTCAGCGCTTGCTTCAACAGGAAGGCTCCCGATTTCGCTCATCAGTCCATCCAGAAACCTATCAGCTGTCGCGGCGGTCCTCTTTTCCCTCAGCGCCTTTCTTCGTTCTTCAACCTGCCTCTTGCGTTCCTCCAGCTTCTTCTCTTTCTCAGTCCTCTTTTGCTCTGTCTCTTTACGCTCCTTCTCTAGCGCCTCCATCTGCTTCTTCCTCTCCTCTTCATCTTTGCTGAACTGGAAGAAGGCGACGCCCTTTGTCCGAATCTCCTTGTTCGCGTCAAAGTGCTCCTGCGGCGGTGGAGTGAGCTCTCGCTGCGCCATACCCTCGTCCAGGTTGAACGCCGCGGATTGAACCGTGTCGCCATATATGAGGTTCGAAGGCATGGCCGGGCGCGCTGAGTCGCCTTCTGGTTCCTGCGCCGACTGCATCCTCAAACGCTCCGCGCGCGCAGCAGCCGCCCGTGTTCCTTTCCTTGTTCGCCCAAACTCGTCCTCGTATTCGATTTCTTCCTCACCATCATCGTCGCCATCATCATCGTCACCTGAAGAAGTGTCATCCGCCTCCTCGCCCTCAGGATGAGTCTCGGCCCACTTGCGGTCAAAGTCGACCGCGTAGCGCTCGTCGTCGTCCTCGACGTCGCCGCGCTTCATGGCAGCATACAGCCGCGCCTTCTCTTCCATCTTGCGCCGGCTGCGCCGCCACGTCGCCTCGTCGACCTCCTCACTGTGCGTGCTGTGGACCTGGGCAAAGGCCGGGTTGTCATCGTTCGAGATGTCGGCGAGTGCGCGCTTGCGACTGTTGCGGTTGTGCTGAGTGAATATGTCGTCGCGATTGCGTGGGCGGTGCCGCGGTTTCGAGTCCGCGTCTTTGGAGTTTGCGGTCGAGGAGGATGATGCGATGAGGCTGGAGAGCTGCGATGCGAAGGCGAGGTTGGTTGATGAGCTGAGCTCTTTGTTGGAGTTCTTTTTAGGGCGCGGAATGCCGTACAGCGAGCTATCTTTGGACGCCATGGTAGCAGGAGGTGTAGGGTGGCGAGGAGGTGTCGATGTTCAGTGTGTTGGTGAGTTGATTCCTTTGGACCGGCGAGACTTCCGCGGCGGGACAGCGAGATCCCTGTCTGGCGGGGCCGCGAATAATTCAACACCGCCAGAGCTCAGACAGAGTGTTATGACCCCACGTCAAGCAAAAGCGCTCGCTCCACCTGACTGACGCAATTGGAGGGGTTGAGCTTCAAATACCCAAAGGCCCGTATTCTCCTGTGCCAACTCATCTCCATTGCATCTCTGTCAAGACCTCCTCGCGCCATCAATTCACAATGCCTGCTCCCCGCCAGATCTTTCTCGCTGTCATCGGTATAGTCATCCTGTCTCCTAATGATCCTGTCCTTTTCCTCTACACACCATGAGTCATCCCAATCTGTTCCTGAGCTGACCGGCGACAACACCAGGCACCGGTGGTGTTGGAAAGTGCTTCCTCAACCAAGTCCAAGAAATCGCCGGCCGCCTCTCTCAGAACGCCCAAGCTCCCATCTACTTGTCCCTGATCCTGCTGGCCCGCAGCTCCAAGGTCCTCCGCCACGCCAACTATGCCCCCATCAAGTTCAGCAGCTGGGAGACCGACCTGAACGCCTCCTCCGCAGGTCCGCTCTCGCCTTCCGAGATTGCCGACTACCTCGCCGCCGCCCCGAGCAAGGTGGTGCTCGTCGACAACACTTCCAACCAGGACGTCGCCGACGCATACCCGCTGTTCATCAAGAAGGGCATCAGCATTGTGACACCCAACAAGAAGGCCTTTAGCAGCAACTACAGCCTGTGGCAGGCCATCTACGGCGCGGCATCCAACGGCACCGGCGCTGGTGGTTACGTCTTCCACGAGTCGTCCGTTGGCGCCGGTCTTCCCGTCCTCAGCACGCTCAAGGAGCTCGTTGAGACAGGTGACCAGGTCCGCAAGATCGAAGGTGTCTTCTCCGGCACCATGTCCTTCCTCTTCAACAGCTTCCAGCCCGTCGCCGGCGGCGGCGGCAAGTTCAGTGCCGAGGTCAAGAAGGCCAAGGACCTGGGCTACACTGAGCCCGACCCCCGTGATGACCTCAACGGCCTCGACGTCGCCCGCAAGCTGACCATTCTGGCTCGTCTGGCTGGCCTCTCCGTCGAGAGCCCCACCTCCTTCCCCGTTCAGAGCTTGATTCCTAAGGAGCTCGAGTCCGTGGCCACTGGTGACGAATTCTTGGCCAAGCTGCCCGACTTCGACGCCGACATGGAGAAGATCAAGGCCGAGGCCGAGAAGGAGGGCAAGGTGGTGCGCTTCGTGGGCAGCATCGACGTGGAGACCAAGCAGGTCAAGGTCGGTCTGGAGAAGTAAGTGTTTTGCCCCTGTCCTGTGGTTCGAGATCGGTTTGGGGGTTTGGCAGGAAGCAGCGCTAATCCAGACGCAGGTTTGACCACTCTCATCCTATTGCCGCGCTCAAGGGCAGCGACAACATCATCAACTTTTACACCAAACGCTACGGTGACAAGCCGCTCATCATCCAAGGCGCTGGCGCCGGCGGCGATGTCACCGCCATGGGTGTTTCCGGCGATTTGTTCAAGGTTCTCCGTCTCATTCACTAAGCTTGAAGCATGTGCTGCACAAAAAGTTGCATTTCCTTAGCGAATTGATTGAACCTATGGCGCACATATCAAGATTGTCAGCTTCCTGTCGAAAAGATTTCCAAAGCAGCTTTTGATCGACCCGTGCAGACCAGGAGGCCGCAGACGTGCCTCCTAACTGGATGCAGGCTCAGAGCTGCGCCCGGCCAGAGCCTTGCCCACACAGCAGACTGCAGCTGAAAGCAAGTCTTTCCCAGTTTGTCGTGGTGCATGCCGCATTTGGCTGTCGATTTTCGTCCCTCGAAGAGTGCGAGAGCATTGGAGTACTAATTCGCCCTTCCCGCGGCTGCAAGTCCGATGAAACTCTTCAAACTGGGTATGTTTTCTCGAAATTCATTAACAGTAATCGTAATGCCAACCAACCCAAACAAAAACCGTGCTCCTCGAAATGGAAATGTCCGGCAGAGAATGATTTTACATGATGAGACAGCAGGAGTTTTGCTTCTTGGCCTAGAAATCAAGTCGCGTGTCAGCGAGGATCTGGAACAAAGACCATTGTCAGGAGACAAGCCACCCACCTGGGTATAGAACATTTTGCTCTGTGCACTAAGGCCGTTGCTCTTTTCCACCAAATTGTCAAGCTTCTCTCCACGCTCCAATACGCTCTCGATCGTCTTGTGTAGCACAATTTTGGTCTCGTCCAACTCCTTCTGGATCTTCATGATGCTGTCTGCCTGCTGCGGGTCCTGGTACTTGACAATATACTGCTTCAGCTCGGGCATCGGGCATTCGGCGTTGGAAGTCATAAAGACATTGCGCGGGTATTTGCTGAGGAACTCGTCGACGATCTTGGAGAGAAGTTGGTGAGCGACAAGGGCGGGGTATTCGTGGTCGGAGATGATGATGCCGCAGACGCCCTCGGTGCGGCCGTAAGCGTGGAAAGTGTATGCTACAGTGCGAGTGAGCAGGCAGCTTCCACAGTGGTTGCCAGTGGTGTTTCACATTGTTCCTCGACGTCCTGACGTTGACCCGGCTTCGTCCTTTCGGCCACAGTCTTGCTGAACAGGGTCATGAACTCGCCAACGCTGATAAGACCGTCAGCAATGGGGACGGGCTGGTTTTGGACAGTAGGCGACGTGCCTAGAGCGCGTAAAGCGCGAGTAACTGGAGAGTTCTTGTTCGGCGCATAGCTCGACGGCAGGCTTCTGCTCGTTCTTGAGGACCTGTCCAAACGACGTCAGCGGGGGCGAGCTCGGGACCTGAGAGCCAAGCGACATACGCCGATGTAGAGAATCTTCATGGTTGCGAGGAATGGAGGCGACTGGGAGAAGGGAGGAGCGAAGAGTCCACAGGCAGAAGAGTTGGGTTGCAAGGAGGATGTGCAGCTCTGAAACGAGGATGATGAGGTGGGACCTATGGTCTGTCGTCCGCGGCACTGGCACCGATCAGGGCGCGAAGGCGGTGGGGGATCGTCCGGAGCTGATGACACATCGAGCCGCATCTCGTGCAAGACAACAACGATTCTGCAGCCTCTCCGAGAATACATTCCAAAGAGACAACAGCGATATTCCTTCACGAACTTTGTCAGCCGTCTGATTTTCTGGTTTTGTTTACGACATGTCGCCTTCATTAGAGACTGCCGAGTCTCAGTGGCTCGCGCAGCTGGCCGAAATGCGCGCCGCCATAGCGAATCTCAATTTGCCTCAAAAGAATGGCGACGTGCCTGGATATGGGAGCGACTTGATCACGGATGACGAAGACCTCTCCGGAACTGCAAGCGGCGACGACATCTGGGATCTAATTAGTGACGAGGACGATTACAGTGGCGACGATGCTGCCGCTTACGATGACTACTCCTTGGATCAGGCACCAGAAGTTTCCCAATACGGACCGGAATGGCTTTTTGATCAATGCCATGGAATTGCGCAGAGAGGCTCTGGCTTGGATGCTCAAGCCCTCCATGAGCAGATTGTCGCAATTCTTTCTTCTGACAGCAACGATGAAGAGCTCCAAATGATGCTCGCTGACATCGTGGGCTTTGGCGAGTTGGACTTTGTTGCTGAAATCATCAGCCACCGGCAGGAGATCAACAAAGCTCTCGAAAACGCAGACCGAGCCGGTGGCATTCGCTTGCAGTCCAAAGCTGAAAGAGAAGAAGCTCTTCGGCGTGCAGATTACGAGCACAAAAATGCTGCGCTTGCCCCAAGTGTCAAACGTGGCGATGACCAGTATCCGCACGTCTACAAAACTCACCAGGCTGGCAACACCTTGTCTGCCTTTGGTTCCAAATACGCTCTCCCATTTGGCACCGAAAGAGAAGACAACAACAAGTTCGAAGAGTTCTCTATTCCCGCAAGCAAGGTCGGAACCCTTGGAGTTGGGCAAAGTTTGGTTGAAATCAAGAGTCTCGACGGACTTTGCAAGAGAACGTTCAAAGGCTACAAGACCCTCAATCGCATGCAGAGCCTTGTGTATCCCGTGGCTTACAAAACCAGCGAGAACATGCTCATCTGTGCCCCTACTGGTGCTGGTAAAACAGATGCTGCCATGCTGACGATCCTCAACACAGTCGCCAAGAACGTCGTCCCTAGTCCGTGGGAAGACCCCGAGGCGGACGACTTTGTCCTCCAGGCCGATGACTTCAAGATTGTGTATGTGGCACCCATGAAAGCGCTGGCTGCAGAGATTACGGAAAAGCTTGGAAAACGGTTGGCGTGGCTCGGGGTCCAGGTTCGCGAGTTGACGGGCGACATGCACCTCACTAAAGCGGAGATCTTGCAAACACAAATCATAGTCACCACTCCTGAAAAATGGGACGTCGTGACTCGAAAGAGTACAGGAGACACCGAGCTTGTTCAAAAGGTCCGGCTTTTGATTATCGACGAAGTCCACATGCTGCATGACGAGCGAGGTGCTGTTCTAGAGTCTCTGGTCGCTCGTACCCAACGCCAAGTAGAGAGCACGCAATCTCTCATTCGAATCGTGGGACTGTCCGCCACTCTGCCAAATTATATCGACGTCGCCGATTTTCTCAAAGTCAATCGCATGGCTGGATTGTTCTATTTTGACGCGTCTTTCCGTCCTGTGCCGTTGGAGCAACACTTTGTGGGAGTCAAAGGAAAGCCCGGCACGGCCAAATCAAGAGAGAATCTGGACCAGGTCGCGTACGAAAAGGCCAAGGAAATGCTCTCAAGGGGCCACCAGATCATGGTCTTCGTTCATTCGAGGAAGGATACCTTCAAAACAGCCAAAATGCTATATGAGAAGGCCATGGAAGATGCTTCGACAGACTTGTTTGACCCATCTGGCCATCCAAACTACGATTTGGCTGTTCGAGACATGAAGTCCTCCCGCGCCCGTGAACTCCGAGAGTTGCTCCCCAAAGGCCTGAGTACGCATCATGCAGGCATGCCAAGGTCCGACAGAAACATGGTCGAGCGCCTCTTCGCTGATGGTGTCATCAAAATCCTTTGCTGTACTGCTACCCTGGCATGGGGAGTCAACTTGCCGGCTGCCGCAGTAATCATCAAAGGAACCCAGCTCTACAGCGCTCAAGAGGGTAAATTTGTGGATGTCGGAATTCTCGACGTGTTGCAAATCTTTGGTCGTGCCGGTCGTCCCCAATTTCAGGATACGGGTATTGGTTATATCTGCACGACTCACGACAAGCTCCAGCATTATCTCACTACTGTTACCCAGCAACAGCCCATCGAGTCAAATTTCTCCAAAAGGCTTGTCGACAATCTCAACGCCGAGGTTTCCCTTGGAACGGTCACATCAGTGCCTGAGGCTGTTCAGTGGTTGGGCTACTCATATCTCTTTGTTCGCATGCAACGCAACCCGCCCTCCTATGGCATTGACTGGGCAGAATTGATGGACGACCCTCAGTTGGTCATGCGCCGCAGGAAACTCATCACCGAAGCTGCAAGAGTGCTACAGCAAAGCCAGATGTTGATTTTCAACGAAACCACCGAGGAACTCAAGGCCAAGGATGTCGGACGAATTGCAAGCCAGTACTATGTCCTCCAAACCAGTGTTGAGATATTCAACACCATGATGCACCCTCACGCCTCAGAAGCCGACGTCCTCAGAATGATTAGCATGAGCGGAGAATTCGACAACATCCAGTTCCGTGAGAGCGAGGAAAAAGAGCTGACACGCTTGAAAGAAAACGACGACATGATTCCATGCGCTATCGAGGGAGGCATTGGTACCCCTCACTCAAAGACCAACGTGCTGCTTCAAGGTCACATATCCAGAGCTCGTCTCGAAGACTTCACCCTCGTGTCGGATACTGCGTACGTTGCTCAAAATGCAACCCGCATCTGTCGAGCGCTCTTTATGATTGCGTTGAACAGACGGTGGGGCCATCTGTGCCTGGTCTTGTTGACCATGTGCAAATCAATCGAGAAGCAGATCTGGCCCTACCAGCACCCCTTCCACCAGTTCGACTTGCCACAGCCAGTCCTTCGAAACCTGGATGAGAAGCGCGGAGTGACGGCCATTGAATCCATGAGGGACATGGAGCCAGCTGAGATTGGACAGTTGGTTCGCAACAACAAAATGGGCGGTGTCATTTCAAAACTTCTCGACAACTTCCCGACGGTCTCAATAGAGGCGGAGATTGCTCCTCTAAATCGCGATGTCTTGCGAGTCCGTCTTTACATTACCCCAGACTTCCGATGGAATGACCGCCACCATGGAAATTCTGAGCCTTTCTGGGTCTGGGTCGAGAATTCTGAGACATCAGAGATTTTCCATCACGAATACTTCATCCTCTCACGGAAGAAGCTCTACGATGACCACGAGCTCAACTTTACCATTCCATTGTCGGATCCACTTCCTTCTCAAATCTACGTCAGAGCTGTCTCAGATCGCTGGCTCGGGGCGGAAACGGTCACGCCTGTTTCGTTCCAGCACCTCATCAGGCCAGACACGGAGAGCGTATACACAGACCTGCTCAACCTCCAGCCACTCCCCATCACCGCGTTGAAGAACCCATTGCTCGAAGAAATCTACGGCAAGCGATTCCAATTCTTCAACCCAATGCAAACACAGCTCTTCCATTGCCTGTACCATACTTCTGCCAATGTCTTGCTCGGTTCACCTACCGGCTCTGGCAAGACAGTGGCTTGTGAGTTGGCCATGTGGTGGGCTTTCCGCGAGAATCCAGGCTCCAAAATTGTCTACATCGCCCCCATGAAAGCTCTGGTGCGCGAGCGAGTTCAAGATTGGGGAGCACGCTTGACTGGGCCAATGGGTCTCAAGCTGGTCGAGTTGACAGGTGACAACACGCCGGACACCCGGTCGATCAGGGATGCAGACATCATCATTACAACTCCCGAGAAGTGGGACGGTATCTCGCGTAGCTGGCAGACTCGTGACTACGTCAGACAAGTCAGTCTCGTCATCATTGACGAAATCCACCTGCTCGGTGGTGACCGTGGTCCGATTTTGGAAATTATTGTCTCGCGTATGAACTACATCGCCTCGCAGAAGAAGGGGTCCGTCCGCTTGATGGGCATGTCCACTGCTTGTGCAAACGCAACCGACTTGGGTAATTGGCTTGGAGTCAAGGAGGGGATATTCAACTTCCGTCATTCGGTTCGCCCGGTGCCGTTGGAAATCTACATTGACGGATTCCCAGAGCAGCGAGGCTTCTGTCCCTTGATGCAGAGCATGAACCGGCCTACCTTTTTGGCGATCAAGGCCCATTCCCCCGACCAACCCGTCATTGTCTTCGTCGCATCGAGAAGACAGACGAGGCTCACGGCAAGGGACCTCATCAACTACTGTGGCATGGAGGACAACCCCAGGCGCTTTGTCCACATGTCTGAGGATGACCTGGCGCTGAATCTGGATCGTGTCAAAGATGATGCCCTGCGCGAGGCGTTGACATTTGGCATTGGCCTCCATCATGCTGGTCTCGTGGAATCCGACCGCCAGCTCTCGGAGGAGCTGTTTGCAAATAACAAGATCCAGATTCTGGTCGCCACCAGCACGCTTGCGTGGGGTGTCAACTTGCCAGCCCATCTTGTTGTCGTCAAGGGCACACAATATTTCGACGCGAAGATTGAGGCGTACAGGGACATGGACTTGACCGATGTCCTTCAGATGCTTGGTCGTGCTGGTCGTCCACAGTTTGACTCGACTGGAATCGCCCGCATTTTCACCCAAGACTCCAAGAAGGACTTTTACAAGCATTTCCTCCACACGGGATTCCCGGTCGAATCAACCCTTCACAAGGTGTTGGACAACCACTTGGGAGCCGAAGTCTCTGCTGGAACTATAGCAACCAAGCAAGATGCTCTCGATTATCTAACTTGGACTTTCTTCTTCCGCAGGCTGCATAAGAACCCGTCTTACTATGGACTGGAGATCTCAGCTGAAGAACACAACACGACTGCAGCACAGCAGTTGGCCAACGACTATATGATTGAGCTGGTTGACGAGTCTCTCTCGGGGCTTGCTGAGTCTCAGTGTATCACGGTCCATTCGAACGGAGACGTCGATCCCACACCTCTGGGCAAAATCATGTCCTACTACTACTTGTCCCACAATACCATCAGACACCTTGTCCGCCACGCCAAGGCCAATGCCACCTTCGAGGATGTTCTCTCCTGGATGTCCTCTGCGAGCGAGTATGACGAGCTGCCTGTCCGTCACAATGAGGACCTCATTAATGTCGAGCTCTCCTCTGCTCTTCCGCTCAAGGCAGAAAACTTTGGCCTCCCCATGTGGGATCCACACGTCAAGGCTTTCCTTTTGCTGCAAGCGCACTTCTCCCGCATTGACCTGCCCATCAGCGATTACGTCGGTGACCAAACCAGCGTCCTCGACCAAGCCATACGTATCATTCAAGCCAGCATCGACGTGCTGACGGAGCTTGGCTACGAGAGCAGCGTGCGTATGATGATGACGCTCCTCCAGTGCGTCAAGAGCGCGCGCTGGCCTACGGACGGCCCGTTGTCCATCCTCCCTGGCGTCGAGCCCGAAGATGAGCAAAAGCGTCTCAAGGACGCCAACGCCGCGCCTAGGTCGCTCAACGAGGCAGTTACGGCGCCACGCGCCACCCTCGAGAAGGCAGCCAAGAAGCTGGGCATCCCCAATGCAAATGTTGGGCGCTTCATGAAGCCACTCGGCTCGCTGCCGAACCTCAAGGTCACACTGCCTCAGGTGAACGCGCTGGGCTTGACGCTCCACGTTGCTCGCACCAACCCAGCACCGAACCGCGAGTACCGCATGTACGCCCCACGCTTCCCGAAGCCACAGACCGAAGGCTTCTTCGTCATTGTGTCCACTGCGGGCACGGATGAGGTGGTGGCGCTGAAACGTGTGAGCTGGCCAGCCAATACCAACGGGTCAAAGAATGCTGGTGGTGGTGCCAGCGGCGCCAGGCCCAACACGAATGTCAAGGTCAAGTTGCCGGAGAGCGATGTTGAGAGGAAAGTGGATGTGTTGGTGGTGAGCGATGGGTACATTGGGATGGGGTGGAAGGTCGAGGGTGTCGAGGTGCCGCCTGTGCCCAAGGTCATGGAAGACGAAGGTAAGAAGGGTAGTGGAGAGGCAGCGTGAATCAGGACAGTGTATTTCGAGCTTAGGCCGGAGAAATAGAGAGAATCGCACGCTGCAGGAAGGCAGAGTTCTGAATAGATTTAGCATGAGAGGACAAACTTTGGATCAGCTCGTTTTTGCTGCAAGTGATTGGCACCTATGGGCGCTGTCTTCTTCATCTTTCTTTGAACCACAATTGTGCTAGATAGCAGTGGCTGCGTCGGGAAATTGTGCAGCGCAACTTCCCCTTGGAAGTGAGTGGGAGGTCCTTTTCAAAAGGGACAACAAGACCAAGGAATCACTGAGGGTGTATGAAGGCAACCGAGGCGTTTAGTTGACGCAATGATGCAATTTCTGAAGTTCCCCAAGCTGCTCGACCCAGGAGGCTGTGTGTGCTTGTCAAGGTTGAAGTGAGGTGAGGCGACGACGGCAGCGGTGATATCTCGACGCCGGTGGTGTTGGCGGCATCAACACCACGACAACAACATCATCACCTGCACCACCACCCCAACACCATAATTCCAGCTCAACTAGACAACTAGCGAGCAAGCCACCACCACACCACCAAACCTCCACCCCATTCTACGTCTTTATATTTTGCAAACCCCCCTTCCCTCCCATCAACCCCCGGGAGCCGGCAACATGGCTCACTGGTGACGTCGTGGATCCACGAGCCATTCCGGAGACCCTCCCGGGGGTTGTGAGTTCGATCCCCCTTCGGGAGATTTCGGAAAGAATAGTAGGCAGAGATGTAGGGAGTTGGCTCCCGAACTCTTTTGTCCTTTTTTGCTCCTTTGGGCTCTCCCCACTTGCCAGTACTTACTACCGGACACTGCTGTCCACTAACTTCACCTTGATCTCTTTTGCTGTCTATGTTCCCCTGGTCTTGTTTTACTGCCACTGCTGCTTCCTCTCCAAGTGTGTGCTACACCCACAAGACACATTCGTTCTAGGTCCACGGGCTCCTTGAGCAATGCACCACGACCTCGTCGTGCTATGGCAGCTCACGTATCGCAGAGGCATTCAAAGTTCTGCTAAGGTATGCCTCAAAAGAATGACGTGCGATTGTGGCAAGTGTCACATGCATCAAAGCAGACCCGACACAATGACAAAAGCACGAAGACTTTATTCTATCCCCTCTCCACCAAGCTAGTAAATATACCTAAAGTTTACATTCTCCCGATCCGTCAAGTCCTCCCAAGCGTGGACGTACTTGTCGTCTTTTGCCTCGCTGACGCCCACGCTGGCCAGACGATCCTTCCTCCTGTTCTCGCGCCTCAGCCACCACCACAAAAACACAATCACAAAGACGAGCAGCCCGTAGCAGCCCATGTGCGTGGCGAATGCGATGAAGTACCTACGCAAGTTCAGGGTCAGTAAAGGGAAAGCTGTTAAATCGAGGGTGGGACCAACCTCGGACTATCCCACGAAAGAAACACCTGCGGCCCTATGGCGTTGCCAGCAGCCCACGAGACAAAGTTGGCGGCGACGACGACGCTCTTCTTAGTCTGCCCGGCAATGTTGCGGCTGATCATGGACATGGCGAGGTTCTGCGCGGCCCAGAAGCTGAGGACGATGTAGTAGGACAGGAGCAGGCCGGCTTTGGTGGCTGTGCTGGTGTTTTCGACCGTCATGAGGACGATGGTGCCGACGAAGGAGCTGAGTCGTGTTAGTTCGAGGAGGTTCTTCTTTGGGGAGTGGGGGAGGACGGGAGCGCGGAGGTGCGGACTTACGGAATTATGAAGAGGCCCATGATGAGGCAGTTCTGGCCCGTCTTCTTGACCAACCACGTACTCCCGAGGAGGATGGCAATGATGAAGGCACCGAGCACCATGGCCAAAAGCTGCGTCTGCAGCACAGTAAAGTCAAAGCTGGTAATGATGATGTTCGCAAAAGCTCCAAGGCCACTGGTTGGCAGCGTGGTGCAAATGGCAATGAGGCAGTAGCAGTACATCTGCGGATCCGCCAGGGCCTCCTTGACGTGCGCCATGCGGAACGTCTTGTTCTGCAGACCCGTCTGGTTGGTGCGTACGCGCTCCACCATCAGCCGCTTGTCTTCCTCGCTGAAGCATTTGGCGCGCATTGGGCTGTCCGGCAGCCAGAAAAGGACGAAGACGCCCCAGAGTACCGAGAAGCAGCCGTAGGTGATGAAGATGGCTTGCCAGGACTTGATGGGCTTGTCTTTGATCAGCGTGAAACAGTAGGCGAGTATGCCGCCGACGATTTGCTGGCCGCCGTTCATCTGGTGAAAGACGTGTCAGTTGGAAATAGTCTCAAGATGACGGGTCACTCAGTGTTCCAACTTACCATGTACCAATAAGTGACTATCTGGGCTTGTTCGGAGCGCTTGTACCACATGCTAGACATGACCAAGAAGGCAGGCTGACACACGGCCTCAAAGATTCCCAAGAGCGTGCGGACAGTGACGAGAGCAGTGAAGTTCTTGCAGGCCGCGTGGAGTGCGAGAACAGCTCCCCATATCATGATGTTCGCCGAGAGATATTTTCCGATAGGCACGCGCTGAATGATCCAGTTGGTCGGGTATTCGACGATCAAAACGGCAATGTAGATACATGTCGTGAGCCAGGAGTACTACACTCAGTCGTTAGCGCCTGTCACTTGAACGTATGGGCAGTAAATCACCTCTTGGTCGACCAGGTGCAGGTCGTCCTTGATGCCCATGATACTGGCAAACGACATTGTCCCCTTATCCAAGGCCTGGAGAAAGTATGTGAAGACCATTATGGGGAGAAGTCTCGAGTCAATCAGCCTTTTGAGCCTCTTGTCCTCCTCAGGACTGATCTCAATCGGCCCCATCGTGGCATATTTTGCCAGCTCTTTGTCGATACGGTCGTGATTGACATGCTCCTTCTGCAACTCATCGTCTCCCGAGAGAACCCTCTCGATTTGCGCGACATCGTTCTTGTTGTCGAGGGCAACCTCCGTCATTTGTGTATTGTCGCCGCTCTTGGCCGAACGCGGCCGCGTCTCTGGAGTGAGGGTCATGTCGAACAGAGGCTGTGTCTGGCAGGTAGCGGTAATTGCACAAGAGATCTCTCTGCCTACAGTCCTCAACAGAATCTCTTTTCAAGTCGAGGGTCGCCGAGATATAACCTACGACTTTGGTCAATATCTCTCAACGGCTGAATCCCACCCGAGCAGATCGCTCGTGCACCAGTTGATTTCTTCCGTCCTTTCAACACGCTAGTCACAAGCCACTGCTGCAGGCGCCACCGCAGGAGAGAAAATGGGACGGATTCTTGCCTCCTGCCAAGGCCAAGATGGTGGGAAAATATCAAGCGTAGAAGAAAGTGCAAATGGCGAAAAATGTCGAACACGATGCAGCATGTAGGGAAGTAATGCCCGCGAGACATGATCCACAAAATCTGGTTTTACCTTGTGAATGCACGCAGCGCGGCCTATTTCCTCAAACAGATTGTCCGGATACATGCTGTATGTGGTCCACTCTTGGGCATGCTTGCCGAAAGCTGGGGGTAAAGCCGGAGAACTGGGGTAAAATGCGGAGAGTAAAGCCGGGGAAAGCACCGCACAGGAGCCTGTCCTGTACAACTTCGCTTCGCTTCCGCCAATGGTAGGCCTCGGTCTTCGGACTAGCGAAGGCCGGCGGGGTTTGCGGCGTAGACCACGGGGGTTGTAAACGAGAACGCCTAATGCGCGTGTACTGATGGTCAGTCGTAGATGCAGGGCTGGGCAGGGCGGGTCTCTGCTGACGTGGGCGTCGACCATTCGAGGCCTGGAACAATTGTGTTGGTGACATTCCCATCTTTTCTTCTGTTGTCATCCAGGCTCTTGCTTGACCACGAGCTTTCAAAAAGTCAAGGTTTCAGGTACCCATCAGTGTTGTGTTGTTGCTCATACCATCAATTGGCCCCCTGCCACCATGCCTACCCCTCTCACATCCCATGGGCTCGCAAACCCCATCATCCACACCGCTATCCAAAAGCTCACAAACAATCTTGTCAACATTCAAGATACAAGCGGACACTTCCTTCTTCGACTCCCAGATGGCCGTATCATCGATACCAAGGGATGGAATGACTGGGAATGGACCCACGGCATTGGTCTCTATGGCCTGTACCAGTATCATCAACTCACTGGCTCGCCAGAGGCACTTGCCATTATCTTGGAATGGTTCAAAGGGCGTCTGGCCGAGGGGACGACCAAGAACATCAACACAATGAGCCCCTTCTTGACTTTGGCCTACCTGTACGAGAATCCTCAAACGCGGAACGAGAGCTGGCGGCCCTGGCTAGAGGCTTGGGCCGAGTGGGCAATGCATGAGCTGCCCAGGACGCCGTTTGGTGGCATGCAGCACCAGACATATCTCGAGGAAAACAAGGACCAGCTCTGGGACGACACACTGATGATGACGGTCATGCCCCTCGCAAAGATTGGACTCGTCCTGAATCGACCCGAGTACGTGGAAGAAGCGAAGCGGCAGTTCATGGTCCACATGCAGTTTCTGTTCGACCGAGATTCCGGACTCTTTTTCCACGGCTGGCAATTCAACAACGGCGGAGTGAGCGGTCACAATTTTGCCAAGGCAAGGTGGGCCAGAGGGAACAGTTGGGTCACAATTGTGATTCCGGATTTCATCGAATTACTCGACTTGCCGCCGTCGGATCCGTTGCGTCAATATCTCCTCGATATTCTCAAAGCGCAGTGCGTGGCTCTTGCCTCAGTCCAAGAATCAAATGGACTCTGGCGCACGCTTCTCGATGTCCCTGAGGCAGAGGGGTCGTACGTGGAGTCAAGCGCAACGGCCGGATTTGCGTACGGAATACTGAAGGCGGCCCGAAAGCGATACATTCCCAAGGAATTCGAAACCGTTGGAGTGCTGGCGGTACAAGCGGTTCTTTCGAAGATCAGCGAAGATGGAGAACTTTTGGACACAAGCTTTGGAACGGGAATGGGGAGTAACCTTCAACACTACATTGACATTGAAAGAACGAGCATGCCGTATGGTCAGGCAATGGGCATCATGGCTCTCGGGGAGTTCTTGCGCACCTATATATGAGCAAAGACTTGCAGAACTAGTGCACAGAGGGTGTTGATTGTTCATGCTCAGTAGAAAGGAGTGAATTTGTAGATCCTGTTTGGAATGGCACTTTGGCCAAAAAGTGAATCGCATGGCGGGCTATCAACGTGATTTTTTTTGAAGCCATGCGCTATGTCATAGTGTGTCTGTCGTTGCTCTGCTGTCTTCAGAGGTATTCCCTTACCGTTATCCCGTTGTAAATGCCATCCTGTATGTATTGATACGTTCATCCCTTCGTTATGCGCAACCGACTGTTGATTCGTCTCTTCGTTTCAAAATGGTAGAAAGTGGGCGTTGTGGCCTGGCACTTTGGCCTGACATTTGGGACAGTCTTCCCTGTAGCCCATGTAGAATCTCTTCTTGCCGGATGCTGTCCCGCTTCTTAACTTTGGGTTCTGCGCAGAAGAATCTTTTCCAAAATTTTGATGGCTAGATGTATCCATGTCCATATTCTCATTGCTCGCCACCTGCAATCGCGAGAGCCGTGAGCCCGCCACGGTAGTAGGCGTCATGGCCATCTCATCCTCGCTGATGGGAGAGGGTATGCGATGAGCCTTTTCGTTATTTGATCGGCGACGGGTGGCTGTCTCTGAACACCCCTCGATCTCCATAGAACCGGCGTCACTTGAGCTGTGCGTAGTCGTCTTTGGCGGAAAGGACCCGATGATTGGCGTAGGGATCCTTCCTGTGCTGGGATCTACATGCGGGCGCGGGTTGAGCCGTTCCGGAAGCACAAAAGGCAGTGCCGGTGAACTCGGATGGGAGCGTGTGATGGAAAAGTCGTCTTCAACATAGTCCTGCATTTCTGTATCTCCGGCCGACGAAAGAGTATACGACGGTAGGTCGGGCGAGTCACAGCTCGAGTCGTCAGAGTGACCAGGCGTCAGTGCCGGAAGACAGGGAGATTTGTTTGAGCTTCGATGTAGGCCTCCAACAGTCGACATGGCATTGTGAGGTTGGTAGAGGGCAGGCGGAGGAGCGGCGCGGATTCTCTGGAAGCTCAGTTACGAATTGACCACATGGAGACGGACGATCATGGCCATCATACCTTTTCCGCGCGGCTTGGACTTGTTTGGGGATCTTCAGGATCTCGTTCTCGCTTCATGGCAGTGGGTCGTGGCGAGTGGGACATTGCGGTGTCGCGAGGCGATAGTGATTGCAATGTATTGGCGTGAGGATGGACAGTTCCGGGTAAGGCAAACAGGTGGGGGATCGGACCAGAAGTCAGAGTCATGATCGAAGGTTCAAGCGTCGTTGACGTGCAGCATCTCAAAGCTAGAAGATACGGGAGGAGTTGAAGATGACAAGAGAAGGCGGGTCTCTAGAGCCGAAGCGGCAGTGGATCGGGTTTCAGCAAAAGACGGAGGAAATGCAAGCAGTGTAGCAGGTGCAGGAGGTGTAGGTCGTGGATTGGGGCCGATGATGGCCGTCGCGACCACTGAAACCAACCGCCCTGCCGTGTCCGGCCGCGTCCTGGCCCGAGGGCCCCCTGCTGCGGCTGTCAAGCGGAAGCGAAGCACAAGGGTGTGTGGCAGCAGCAGCGCGTGGGAGGAGGTTTTGGGTGGGCGGAGAGGATGCTGTCGAGAGAAGAAAGATCAGAGGATGGAAGGTCGAAAAGTGGGAGGAATCGAAGACCGAGGGCAGCACAAAACAGATGGCGCAAATGCAGCGACAACAACGATGTCGTGGTGTTGCGACGCCACATTAGGTTGAGGACAGCTGTGGCGGTGCCAAGTACGGCGGCCGACGATAAGATTAGATTAGATCAGCGCCTTCCCGCAGTGGAGTCATTGTCGGGCAAAAAATCATGGCCAGTGCCAAATCATGCCTTCGCTTTCACAAAGCCGAGCTCATTCGTCGACCACAAGTTGACTCACTTTAACTTTTCAGTCGGTCACCGCAATCAATTGCGCTCCTCTACTCCGGCCCTTTTTGCTTCTATAAACACCTCTACCTACTCTCCTATCTCCCTCACTCCTCGCACTCAATCTCCCCACCAGTTGCTACTCCTCCAGCACAATGTCTGACCAAGTTGAGCTCGCCGACGACGTTCGCGGTACGTGGCACTTGTCTGAGCCATAGCTCTCTACAGTGAGCATGGCATCCTATTCGAGCTACTACTGACTCCTTGCTCAGTCCTCGGATACGACCCTCTTATCCCCCCGCAACTGCTCGCTTCTGAGCTTCCCGTTGGTCCCGTCTCCAGAGAGACTGTCGTTCGCGGTCGTCGCGAAGCTGCCGACATTGTCGCTAAGAAGGATGACCGTCTCCTCGTCATGGTCGGCCCTTGCTCTATTCACGACCCCGAAACCGCTGTGGAATACTGCCAACGTCTCAAGGCCTTGGCCGAGAAGCTGAACAATGAGCTGTGCATCATTATGCGCGCTTACCTCGAGAAGCCTCGCACCACTGTTGGATGGAAGGGTCTGATCAACGACCCTGACATTGACGAGTCCTACAAGATCAACAAGGGTATCCGCGTCTCGCGCAAGCTCTTCTGCGACCTTACGGCGCAGGGCATGCCCATTGCTAGCGAGATGCTCGACACCATTTCTCCTCAGTTCTTGGCTGATCTGATCTCGCTTGGTGCCATTGGCGCCCGTACCACCGAGTCTCAGCTTCACCGTGAGCTCGCTTCCGGTCTATCTTTCCCCATTGGTTTCAAGAACGGCACCGACGGCAACCTGACTGTCGCGGTGGATGCCATTGGCGCAGCTGCTGCCAAGCACCACTTCATGGGTGTGACAAAGCAGGGTCTCGCCGCCATTACAAGGACGTCCGGAAACGAGCACTGCTTTGTTATCCTGCGCGGCGGCAACCGTGGCACCAACTACGACAGCGCCAACGTCCAGGAGGCCAAGGCGGCGCTCCGGAAGAAGGGCCTGAAGGAGGCTCTGATGGTTGACTGCTCGCACGGTACGTTTGGTTTCTGGAGTGTAATATCACAGCGCCTATAACAGCTCGCTAACGTTTTGAAACCACGCAGGCAACTCGAGCAAGAACCACCGCAACCAGCCCATTGTCGCCGGCGACATTGCTGACCAAATCCGCAACGGCGAGACTGGCATTGTCGGTGTCATGATCGAGTCCAACATCAACGAGGGCAACCAAAAGGTCCCGGCCGAGGGTCCTGCTGCCCTCAAGAAGGGTGTCTCCATCACCGACGCTTGCATTGACTGGGAAAGCACAGTCGGCGTCCTCGAGAACCTCGCTGCGGCCGTCAAGGAGCGCAGGGAGAAGGCTGCCACCGCTACCAACGGTGTCCACTAAAAAGTTTCCGATGGGAGTTTAGTTGAAAAGTTGAGGCCTTTTTTTGGTGCCACATTTTTTGCATGGGATGGACGACACGTCGAAGCCGGTGCTTCTCACCGGCTTATGGTCATGATAATGTCAGATAAATCTTCTTTCACTTGGGAAGGCTCTTTTTATTTTCACATCAGCGAAATACCGACACATACGTACGTAAGTACGGGGTTAGGGCAAATCTAGGGTTCATGTATAGAGGTAGACGTCTTGAGAGTGAAGCATCTGTTGGATATCCCATGTTTTCGCTCACGGGGCGTTTGGACCATGGTCTTTGTGCTGCGGATTTCGTTGGCGGTCATGGCCATCGTGGGAGAACAAAGGCTTATCGAGGGAGAACAGCAAATTGATCGGGGAGACCAGAGCCCTTTTCTGCACCAGGCCCGTACACGTGGAGTGAAACGGCCAGGCCGTTGGCGTGGCTTGAGATTGCTCGGTGATCTTCACATAGTGAACGTGCACCCGCCGTTTGTAAATGCCAAAATCTTGCTCGTGATTGGCCGTCGGCTCGTCAGCTAGCTACGTATGCAGCTCCACTTGCTCAGTAGACATGAGGCAGTCCTTCAAACATGTTCATACAATTGACTTTGGAAAATGAGTCCTGGCTATGTAGGTAACGACTAGGTGATGCTTGGGCGCATGCTCCCTGCTTGACCGACGGCTCGGTTTTTTCATCCTTTCAAGGGTCCAGGACCCTTGTGGCGCACCAAATGCTCAAGTTGGACTTGATGAAAACATTCTGAGCAGAACGGCCATGCGTTCCTCTGCCAGCGCCAGCAGCCGATTCCGAATTCTTGCGCCCAAAATGCCGCCCCGCAACTCCCGCTTCCAAGCCGTGACGCGTTAACGTGAAATCTACCGTCCTCCTGGACAGACTGACAATTTTCTCGTCCCCTCAGTCGTCATTATTTCCTCCTCGTCACATATCCTCCCTCGTCGTCATTTTACACAGGCAACTCCGAGTTCCTCCTCCCGCCGCTGGCCTTCTCCAGCGCCGTCGCCATGGGCGGTCCAATGTACGGGACGGGGCGGACGAAGCCGGCAATGGTCGCGAAGAAGTCGCCGAACAGGACGAAGATGCCGTACAGCTCGATGACGAAGCCGATGAGCGGCCAGCGGAGCAGGATGAGGACGATGCCGCAGAGGAAGGAGGCGGTGCCGGCGATCTTTTGGCGGCGCGCGAAGAAGAGGAGCGTTTTTTGCAGGCCGATGAGGAGCGTGAGGCCGCAGATGAAGAGGATCTGTTGTTGGCGCGGACGGGTGTTAGACGGGTGGAATGGGTTTGTGGTTGCGAGGTTGCTTGAGGGTCGGACGTACGTTACCCATGGCGAGCCTGGATTGGTCGATTGTTAGGTGTCTCCAAGCTTTTGGTATTGCAGGTTGAGAGACTTACAGTGCCCTATCGAAGAACATCATGACTCCCGCCAGGAGGAAGAAGCCGCCTATGCGGTGCAATCCATGGCGTCAGTGTGCTGGTTCTGTCTCTGCGAGGAGAATGCGCGACGTCTGGAGGTTGATGCGTCTAGGGATGCTTGTCGTACCTACCCCCTGAGCAGAAGGCGACTCCGACTTCTGTAAAGCGCAAACATGTCAGTGATTTTGTTGAATGATATGCGGAGGACAACGGCGTACTTTGCGAATCGCTGAGCCAAAAAGACGGCATGGTGTTGGCGGTGGAGTGTTGCAAGTATTGTTGTTGAGAGGATGGTTCAATGGCGAGGAGGACTTGCGGGACTCGCTCGATGGCGGACAGGACGAGGACGAGTGTTTTGGTGCAATGATGCCGGCAGTTCAGCAGGAAGTTCCTTTGGCTGCTGCAGACCAGGTGGGTGGTCGGTGCTCCGAGGAGCACGCGTTCATGTGCACGCCGGACGGCGTAAAAGTCTTGGCCGCCCGGCCACCGAGACCCGGACCTGACGCGAGGCACAAAAAAACGCGCGCTGCCTGCTGCTTCGCCCTATCAACAACACCCCATCTTGACTCGAAAAATCGGCGAGCCCACAACGAACGACCCTTATCGCATTTCCAATCCGTTCGCCCATCTCCGTCACTTCTCGGCTCCTTTTTTGGCTGTACCTCTGCTTCTCACATCTGACCAACTTGAAACCCTCGGGGACTGAAGGCTGTTGGTGAGGCTCAATGACAGCCCTCGCCTGTCCACGAGAGGATTTGGACGAAGAATCATCCTAGCTGGCTCCAATAACCAGGGGCAATCACAGGCGCGACTTGCGCCAAGAACTCACATTCAATCATATGAGGCAAAGAGTATCAGGGAGCTTTCCATTTTCTATCATGGTGTTCAATCCCTGTTTCATCTTGTCCGCCTGAGCAACAGCTGGAGCTCTGTTTCCTCTGTAACTGGTCCCTCTCACAATGAGGTCTCGGTACTCTGCTCATTGGCGAAGACCAATTCTCTCTGATCCCAAATAAGCCGGAGCGTCTTCTTGAACCCTGTCTCGAGAGGGGCAGGGCGGGTGGAGGAGGCTTGACTTAGAGGGTCGAACATGTCTGTAGCAATAAAACCCTTTCTGATGAACGCTCTCGGTGCCTTTTTGGTAGCTTTCCCGTGTGAATCTGAACAGTCGAGGCAGCCCAGCAGCGACACATCCCTGGCAGCCGAGTGCAGCGTGCATTCCCAGAGCCACATGCTCACTTCAATACTGTATGCGCTCCTCTTGCCGCAAGATAGTTCTCCGTGACCGACTGGCCCATCGTTCTGATGATTCCAAAGATCTCCGCATTATGGTATCGCAATCTCGTCTTGGGATCCGTGTATTTGGAAGGTAGACCGGTGATGTCGCAGTACTTGCGCTTGACCTGCAAGCTCGGTGGCGCCTCGACATTTGTGTATGTGACGGCAGGTCCGTTGGGCATGTTTCCTGTCTGCGCCATCATTGCCGACAGATTCTGTGCAGCCTGCGCAATGTTCGCGTTGGCGCCGTTGGCGGCTGGCGTCGCCGCGCCCGTTCCTCCATTGGCCGTGCCCTGGTTGACAGCGGGGGTCGACGAGCCGGAATTGTTTTGAGTCGCCATGAGAGATGCTTCCTTCCTTTGAGCTTCAGATATGATTTGCTTGATGTTCTTGTTGCGGCGCTGAGGGGGCTTCCAGTCGGGGTTGCGGAACGGCTTGCGGACGCGGAACAGGTCGAGCTTCTCGAGGAGCGCGTTGTGGTCGACCTCGGTTCGGTTGGGTTGTAACGGAGCCATGGTAGATGATTCGATGGCCTTGTGATTGTTGCAGGTGGTGTGGAAGGCAGAGGTGGAGGAGCTGGAGCTCACTGCCTGGATGTGAGGGCGCGGCGAACCAGGGCCATTTCCGGCTAGCTCGAGAGGCCGGTGTTGACGTCCTGACTGTAGGGCTGAGGAGCACTCAGTAAACACTGCCAGTCCGCACGACTCGATTGCCACGACCGACTAAGTTCATTGATCAGAAGCTTTGTCAGAATGGTATAGCAGCATTTTTTCAAAGAATTCCTGTGTTGCTGAAGCTAATGTGTGGTGTAGGAGAGCCCTCACGAGCACCAACAGAGTCTTCTCCTCGGCCGAATCATCACCAATGTTGTGCGTTTTCAGTCAGATCAAATTATGAATGTGGAACATCAACTGATAGCATAATCTAGGAGAAGCTTAATGAGGCTGTCATGGTCCTGAACAAGCAGCTGCAGGTGAGATGCGAAAGTTGCTTCCTATGCCTCTGTTTACTGAGACAGTTCAAGGAAATCAACATTCAAAATATGAACGTCGAGCTTGTTGCTCAAATGTTCAAAAACTACCAGTCCAACGTTCTGTTCCACCTCGAAGGTATGCTTGTGCCTCCTTCTATCAAGCTTTCATTGTATGCTAACGCCCTAGACAGCAACGGACAGTTTGAAAGAGGCTTCATAAGGTGTGAAGACTGGAGCAGAGACATCAGGACTCTGGAGATTCGATTTCACATCCTTCAATTTGTTAGACTGCGACTTGGACGGCGTTTGGGGTTTTCTACGCTGGTATGGCTTTTGGTGACAACAAGGGCGCTCGGACCACTCTAGAGATCGCCGCTAGTAGCTTGTGGAGCAGCTCCGGACTTTAGACTTGCGACACTCTGATCAATTCAATCCATTACAACCACCAACCTGTCCTCGAATCCTATCCACTTGTCCCGTGTGACTTCCAAACCCCCATGACCATCAGCCCTTAGGACGTGTCTCTCGACTTGCGCTCTCAGCCATGGTCCAGCCGAGCTCCAACGGTGCGGCGCTCGATGCCAAACCTGCGCCGAAGAGAGTCTGGAGCGTCAAGGAGCCTCCATTTGAAGGAGTCCGCCCGGTGGACACGGAGGGCTACAAGCGCAGTTCCTCCAGCACGGCTATCGTCATCGACAATGGTATGGGAAGCACCTCCGACCTTCTCTCCCTTCGCCGTACTCGAGACAGTGTTGAGCGTTTCTAACAGCTATCCTAGGTTCATCGTCCGTTCGCGCCGGATGGGCCTTCGATGAGAGCCCTCGTCTCCAAGTTCTACCTCAGATGGCACGCTACCGAGATCGCAAGCTCAACACCACCTTCCAATTCATCGGCAGTGAGGTATACGCAGATGGCACGGCGCGCGGTCAATCCAAGCCAATCTACGAGCCTGGCACAAATATCATAAATAATTGGGATGCGATGGAGGGTGTTCTGGACTACGTCTTCACGAAATTGGGCGTGGAGGGTTCAAGCGGGCGCATCAACCGTCCCATTGTCATGACAGAACCTGTCGCAAACATGGCATATCCACGGAGAAGTAAGCGGAATGATCTTTCAAATCATGGCGATTGGGCCTCTCTAATTTGACACAGCCATGACCGAGATTCTGTTTGAGCTTTACGGCGCACCTTCTGTTGCCTACGGTATCGATTCCTTATTCTCCTACAACTACAACAACGGCCGCAACGGCTTGGTCGTCTCCTCGTCATACACCAGCACACATTTGATACCCGTCGTCGAGTCCAAGGCCATGCTGGCGCATGCAACCCGCATTAACTGGGGCCGTAGCCAAAGCGCCGAGTTCCTGCAGAAGCTCCTACGGCTCAAGTACCCTGCATTCCCAGGAAAACTTACGGACATCCAAGCCGAGGACCTCGTGAGAGAACACTGCTACGTGAGCCAGGACTACAACAGTGAGATCAGCAAATATCTGGACTGGACTGGATTGGAAGATAGGGACCACGTCATACAATTCCCGTACACTGAGCAGGTTGTCGTCCAGAAGACCGAGGAGGAGCTAGCAAGAGCAGCTGAAAAGCGCAAAGAAAGTGGACGAAGACTACAGGAGCAGGCTGCGAAAATGCGCCTCGAGAAGCTCATTCAAAAAGAGCAGGAATTGGCGTACTACAAGGATCTGCAAATTAGACTTCAAGATGTCACCAAGAAGGAAGGAAAGAGGATGCTCGAATCCGACGACTTTGATGACGAGGGTCAATTGGATAAGAGAATCAAAGAGCTGGACAAGTCCATTCGCAAGGCACGGAATAAGGACGTGGGCGACTTGGAGGAGGAGGGAGAAAACGAGCCTCCTACATTCCCTCTTCTCGAAGTCCCCGATGACCAGTTGGACGAAGAGCAGCTCAAGCAAAAGCGTCAACAGCGGTTGATGAAGTCCAACTACGAGGCACGACAACGCGCCAAGGCAGAGAAAGAGCGCGAGAAGGCCAGGAAGGCGGAGGAAGAAAGGCTCGACAACGAAAGGCGGGAGAGAGATCCCGAGACATGGATAGAAGAGCGAAGAGTGGCTCGTTCGGTAAGAGTCGCAGTTAGTTTCCAACAGGTGAAGCTAACAGGCACAGGCGATTATTCAAAAAATGAAAGACCGCGAACGTCTCAAGGCCGACCTTGGCAACCGCAAGTCGCTTGCGGCCCAGATGCGGATGAAGTCCATCGCAAACCTCGCGTCGGACAACCCTACCAAGAAGCGTCGACGCGGTGGCGATGAAGATACCTTTGGCGCTGACGATGCCGACTGGGGAGTCTACCGCACGATAGCAACTGGTGAAGGCTCAGACGACGAGGAAGAAGAGGACCTGCAAGCGGCTCTGAAGACTGTCGAAACCCAGCTGCTCAAGCACGACCCCAACTTCACGGAAGACAGCACGCGTGAAGCGCAGACCGATTGGACCAAGAGCCTCGTGCACGCCTTTACGCGTGGTCCTTACCCCTTTGACACGGAGAGCCAGCGCGAGGCCCACCAAATCCACCTCAATGTTGAGCGAATTCGTGTGCCAGAAGTCGTGTTCCAACCAGCCATTGCGGGACTGGACCAGGCCGGTCTGATCGAGATCGCATCATCAATCTTGACTGAGCGCCTGGCAGACCACCCTCGCCAGAAGGACGTCTTGAAGGACGTCTTTTTGACCGGCGGCAACACGATGTTCAAGGGCTTCGAGGAGCGTGCCCGCGACGAGCTTCGCGCGTGCTTGCCTGTCGGCACGCCACTCGTAGTGCGCAAGGCCAAGGACCCTGTCCTCGATGCGTGGAGAGGCGCAGCCAAGTGGGCTGGAAGTGAGCAGAGCAAGAAGGCGTGGATCACGCGTGCCGAGTGGCAGGAGAAGGGCTCGGACTACATCAAGGTATGTTTGTTTGCTGCTTTTGTGTACCCATGGACGGCAAGCTGACACCATGGATAGGAGCACGATATGGGTAACTCGTACGCGTGGTGATACCAGGAGGTTGCAACACACGGGGTCTGAGGCGTTTGATGGATGGAATAGTGGACGGATCGATGGTGACTTGGTTTGGGTTCTGCATTTGGTAGGTGACCTTAGTTAATGCTACAAGCACGTTGCCGCACTTCTCTTTCTCGGTGCTACTCATGACAACGTCCTGAGCATGGTTGCATCTGGACACAACGACATGGAAGTAATTGGATACCTCGAGACACGACCGCACCAGTCAAGCATAACAATTCTAGGAGAAGTCTGTGGCAGAGTCAAGACCGACTCCTCTTTGTTAGGACAGTCATAAAACGCTTTAAATCATACTTGAATCTGAATAGTTATTTGCACCGAAACCAAGTCAAGAACATTTGCAAAACTCTAAGGCTACCCTCCCGAATCCACGCGCTTCCATCTTCCAATGATCGTGGGTTCTGCCGAACATGAACTGAAGGCTTATGAGTCCGGATCCTGATTCTCTGTGGAGCCTGCGCGATGCCTCTTTCTTGATTTGTGGTGCATCCCATTTGGGCAGGATGACATCAGTCTAGGACTTTCGATCGTGCACCAGAGACAGAGGCCGGACCTGGAATCGATTTCCCTTTGGAAATCCTTCTGGGCAGTATCCATCGACATCTCCAAGTAGTCCTCGAAATTCCATCTACACAGATCGCACATTTGGTGATAGGCATTGGTCGATCTCATGTGTTGCGAGAGTAACGACTCCCTGTCTTCTGTATCAAGTTCCAAAGGTTCGACGCCAGTCAAGTATCGGAAGTATTCTTCTAGGCTGTTGCCCTGGATTGGAAGTACCAATGGCCTGAGATTCTCGAGAATGGCAGATACTAGAGAAAAGCATCTTTTTTGAGACTGGCAATCACTGCCGCCCGTGGATCTGCTGCGGTATTTGTTCAGGAAATGATTGACTGCAATGCGGACTCTATCGTAAAGCTCTTGCTCCAGTAAGTTCTTGTATTCCGCGATTGCAACTAGTAACATAAGGTTAGCAAATCCCAACAATGTGCTGCGGAAGAATGCGGAAATCGCCGTACCGATCGTTTTCCATGGCATTTGCTCCATTTCGTCATCGAAATCAAACACGAGATTCGTACTGTACTTGTGGACCATTTTCTTTGACGTCTTGTAGAAAGCCGACTCGCTCCTCAGCAGATAAGAGGTTTGTAGGAACTCGACGAGCTGTTTGAAAGTCCAGTTTTCGGATTGGTCCAAGGTGGTTTCCAGCCACTTGTTCGTGGTATCTTGCGTGTAGGTCACGCAGAAGTACTTATCGACAACTGTTGCGAGTTCCTTCAGAAGTTGTGGTGAAGGGGTGTCGTGAGGGTCATGAAGATGGTGCAGCATGCTACAGAGTAGATGCATGGCCTCTGGATGGTCGTCAGGCAACGGAATCTCCTTTGGTGTCTCACAGTTCAGCTTTCGTCCCTCGTTGAAGTGCGGCCCGAGCATGGCCCTGAAGGTTTCCGAAGCATTCCTGAGAATGGCGGCTTGAACGCGGAGCTGATAGCCACCATGACAGATGAGGAGGACGTCGCCTGTAGAGCTCAATTCAAATCGTCGGACGAACTGGTCTGGTTGGTAGACTCCCACTTCCAAGGAACGTCGTACTATGCTCCCTGTGTCCACTTGACCGGCGTCCATGATCTGGCAGTCGTCTGTTGACATGGCTTTGGCCTGGTAGAGAGGGCCCAAAATTGGTATGAAAGAGTATGAATGATCAATCAACACGTCGTCGCTTGTGCACGCGCACTATCCACGCAACAAGCTGCAGAAATCAGAAAAGGAAGAGATCGCATGGTTTTAGCGCCCCTGTCTTTACTTTATAGAAGTATCTTTTTTCCAATGTATGGTTCAGTGGCCAATTACTAGACCGGACCCGGTGGTGAGAACCCACTTGACCTGAAGTGGGAAAGACCTGGCGTTGGATCGATACCTACCTAGATTACCGTCGGCCCACCCCAGTAGCGCCTGCACCTTGCAAGCTGCTCATATGTCCTAATATCGAACAGTTAGGGCAACGGCAATTGACTAGTTAAATCATCAAGTCGAGACCTGTATGCACAGGGAGCATTCAAATGCCCTGCCGCCCAAAAACTTTGACATTTAAGCTCGTAAAAGGATAGCCACAGGGAGCATTCAAGCACCTGTGTCCTGCCTGCAGGTTCATGAATCCACTATAGTACTCAGCCTGTACGTTGCCTTTTCGATGACAACCGCTCCACGTGGACACCATTCTCGCAGTGGTTCATCGTCTTGCGTCCCTCCGTCACACACTGGAGACAAAGACCAGTCCTTCCCTCCACATTGCTTCGAAACCCGTCGAGAACCTCTTGCATCTTCCTTGGAAGTTCGGTTTCCATGAAAGTTAAGCATTTCATGCACAAAGATCGACCCGTGCCGAGAACGCTCGCAAGTCTCTCTTTGTAGCTCTCTTCGCCAGCGAGGGGCCGACTGGTCATCATCTGGAGATATGTTTCCAGGCTTGCACCGAAGCATGGCAAGAGCCTTTGGTCCCAAAGCTTTTCAGCTTTCTCTCGGGAGCAGTCGGGTCCAAATGTGCAAATTTCCTCTGCTTTCGTGTCCTGCGGTTTGGGTCTTTTCTTCCCGGATCTGTGGATAAAATCGTCCAAAACGCCCTGAATCTCCCCGGCAAGCTCGTGCTCACACTTGTTCTTGTACGCTACAATGGAAACTAGCGATGACGTTAGCGATTTCTGATGTCACAAGCTATGGTGACCTACCAATGCATTTCCAAGGCAGGCATTCCATTGAGTCATCGAAATCAAAACGGCTCTCACTTTCATAGCGAAAGACCATCTTGCTGGATATCTTGTAGAATTCATCCGGGAGTTTCAACGAGTATGCAATAGCCAAGAGTTCGACAAGTTGACGAAAATCTAGCACATCTGCTTGGGCCAGAGCAGAGTTGAGCCATACGATACAACAGGATTGCACTGCAGATTTACAGAGATACTTGTCGACAGTCACCGCAAGCGATGACAGATCCGCAATTCGAGGAGTCTTCGTCACATAACAATGATGGAGGATACAACAAAGTATTTTCATGGCCCTCGGGTCGTCGTCTGGGAGTGGGAGCTCCTTCGGGTGCTCACAGCTTAGGTTCTGCCCTTCACTAAAGTGAGGACCGAACATGGCTTGAAAAGTCGGCGACGCGATTCTCAAAATAGCAGTCTGGACGCGCAGCCGGGTGTTGTCCTGCAACACCAGAACGACATCTCCGGTAGAGCTGAGCTCACAATATCGCTGTGCGATTGCGGGCGGCTCTTCTTCTGTCGAAGGAAGGCCGTTCAGGGAGTTGCCGTGAACATGCTCTGTTGACATGGTGTCGGAAGGATTTGCCAGACCAGCGGCTTCGTCGCCGCTAAGACAAGAGGCAGACAGGGAGCATTCAAGCTCGTGGTTGCCAGAAGATAGAGAGAATTGACACTTCAAAAGGGTGGTTAAGGGGAGCAGTCAAGTGCTCGATGTTCGAAAATTGGTACGGGGTCCTTCGGTCGTCGACTCGAGTTGGTACAGATGAAGAAGGGAGGTTTGATTGCGAGAAGTTAAACGCGTCGTTTCTCGACGCGTCTCGCTGTGCCGCCTTGGAGCAGTTGTTTGTGTACATATATACTGAATGGGACCATTTTTGTAATTTGGTCAAGGAGTCATTAGATTACCAGAGAAAATGGTAACAGCTTGACTCGAAAAGGCAAGACCATAGCGTCGATACAATCGATAAATTACCATCAGCCCACGATTGCTGTCGTTGTTCATCGAGCTTTCCTAAACAAACACTTGCTTGTTCCTCGACAATTCAACTCTCACGAAAGAACAGTGGCCACCAATGACTCAATGATCAAGATGTGGAGGCTTCTCTTTTTGGCACTCGAGATGGTTCGACAACGACGATTGAGCTAACCCTAAAGCGTTTCTGTTCCAGTGGCACCCGTCGGCCAGCTTCCCTCGTCTGCGCGTGCTTACAAGACAAGAGTTTCGGTTGGATATCCTTCCCAGTCCCGTATCCCGACGCCCAAGGCTTGCGGTCATCGCCAAAGCGTCCATCGAGGAAACGACGAAGAGGACCCGGCAGCAATCGAGTGTCGTGAGGCTAGCGAGCAGCGCCGACGAGACCAAACCGCAGCACGTCAGGAGAGGCGAGACAGGCACACAGGAACGGCAAGGAAGAGGGGCCGGCACAGCGACTGGTACGAGGGATCCGTTGGCGTACGGGTCGGTGGTTGGGCGGCAGCCGACCGATCCCTTGCTTGGGTTTCCGCCTCTGCGAGTCCCCAAGCTCGCTCGTCCCCAGCCGGAGCTCCCCAGTTTCCTGCCTGCCTGCCTGCCTGCTTGCCTGCTTGCTCACCAGCCCTGGACCTGGACGCTGGACCTCCCCCAATTGGGCTTGCTCCAACAATCTCCGCGCAGCCCCCCAGCCCCCAGGCTTTCTTGCTGCCGCCCGTCGTCGCAGCTTACATCTACATTTTTCCCCTGACCTCTTCTCTCCCATCTGCCTCTCACATCAATCCACGTCCACCTCCCCACTTCTGCACCCACCACCCATCATGTCCGCCGCCACCCGCAAGAGGAAGCAAGACGCCGACGAGGAGGAGGAGCTCATTGCCCTGCCTTCCGACGAGGAGGAGGAAGAAGAGGAGTAAGTACGGTCGACATCCACTGTCCAATTGCGTCGCGCCGTTGTATCCCGTCGCCAATTGCCATCGCTTCCATTACGCGATCGCCGTTCTGGCCTTCGATTTCTACCCATCGCGTCGTTGAATTGCTGCGTCGAGCGACGCAAGATCCTGGAGCTACCCAATGATGCGCCTATCCATTCCGGCGGCCTGCAACCGCGGCCACTGATGGAGCCTGGGTCCTCATGTCGTCGTTCATTCGTCTTTCCGTGCCTTTGCTTCCGATGCGTTGCTCTTTCGTCCCACTCGTCACCGCTTGCTTCGCTCGTCCCTCACAACAGCCACTCTTCCGCAAGGCTGACCGGTCGCGCGTGCCAGGTACGAAGATTCCGAGGGTTCCTTTGACGACGAGGAAGGTTCGGATGAAGAGAAAGAGGGTAGGTCAAGCTCAGAGCCTTGCGATTTGATGCCATCTTTCCTGTCTGCGACCTGGACGACGTTGCGCCAGTCTGCTGACTCGGCACCATGATTAGCCGCCCCTGCGAACAAGAAGCGCAAGACGGATAAAGACACAAAGACATCCAAGGCTGAGGAAGACGGAGAGGACGAGGAAGAAGAACCCGAAGCAGCCGGCGACGGCGAGTCTGAGGGCGAGCCCGAGGAGCCTGAAGGCAACGGTGAACCCGAGCCCGAGGTTGCCGATGAGGATGCTCAAGACGAAGATGCTGCCGACACGGCGGAGAAAGGTGGCCCCGCGGAAGCGGCCAAGGTGCACAAGGGAGCTGATGTACCCAAGGAAAATGACTTGGAGGAAGTCGAAGCCGTCGAGGCCAACGACGCGGCCGCAGTTGCTGCTGACGGCGCCGACGGTGCCGACGAAGCGTGAAAAGATCAAGGAGAAGTGCGCAGCTTTTGCGTATAATCTTGGAATCGGTCGCCGCTGGGACAGCGCCTCGAGCAGCGCTGTTCGTTTTGGGTCTTTACGAAATGCCACGTTTGTTTACGACTGCCCTTTCCGTACCTACATGTTCACTTCTGTCCTTCGCTGGGCGACGCCACTCGCCGTTTCCCTCTTTTAATGGTGCTTACTTTGCCATTCTTGCCCCGCCTCCAGCCCAAAAAAAGTTGCGTCGACGTCCGCATGCCTCCTCGATTGGTGGTGAAACGCGTGAAAGTTTTTGGACGACGGGATAGAAGATCATATACGAAATACCAAAAGTTCGCTGCGTTCTCGCCTCCTTTTCAAAAGTTTTCCTCTTGGGTTTGAATGCCGCATGCTGTGTGAGAGTTCTCTGTGTTTCTGCTCTCACTGCCCAGTGCCTTCTTGCGAAATGAGACTCCCTGAACTCATCTTGTTCTCAAAACACCAATCGAACTAATGAGATTTCCATCTTCCAATCGCACCTCAAAACCAAGAGCAAAACTTCTCATCGCTGTCATTCAATCATCATCGTCATCAGTCGTTCCTTTTAACGAACTCCGAACTCCAAGCCGAGAGAGAACCTCACATGCTAACCCACCGCTGACCACCAACAGCCACCAGCCGGTTGAACAGCTCGTCCCTCCTCGGACACGCGGTAATCTTCCACCGCGTCCCCGTCTCGCGCTCGACAATCTCCAGCCCATCCGCGACTTCCCTCTCCAACGCCCAGCCCACCACCAACTTTGCCTTCCATCCAAAACCGCCGACTTTTCGCAGCTCCTCGACGCGCGACACAGGCAAGCTCCATGAAGCCTTCAAGCCGGAGAGCCCGCCTCCAACGCCTTCGGCCTCGCACGCGGCAGCAGCATCCTTGGCCAAGACAAAGCCGACCACTGGAGCGGGTCCCGGTCCCTGCATGTTGCTCTGCGGCTTGAGCACGACGAAGCCCTTGCGGCCACGATACCGCGCCTTGAAAGCAACAGGGCCGCTACGGCGGTGCTGCTCGCCCGGCGGCGGCACGACGCCCAAGCGCTCCTTTGCGCGCAGCGAGCCCGCTCTGGCCTTGACCTTGTCGGCGCCGATGGTTGTCTCGACGACCGTCTTGGTCGTGCCCTTGAAGAAGCCGAGCAGCCTGCTCCCGCGGTGGCCGTGGCGGGGCGTTTTGGCGGCGTCGACTTCGGGGACGCCCGTCGTGGCGACGTGCGCTGGATCTGGGGAGATGGCTTCCGCCAGCTCCTCGGGGGATGCGTTGAGCGGAGTGTCGGCGCCTGTGGCACGCAGATGAGCGGGGGTGAGGGTCGCTGGCTCCAGAGGGGGTGGAGACGTACTGCGTGGCGGAGGGGGTAAGGGTGCGTGGTTGGCTTCGCCGATGCGGAGCAGTGTTATGGTGAGTTGGGCGTTGGTCGGTACGCCTTTGAGTACGGTGCTGTGGAGGAAGCTTGTCAGCAGGAATTCCGGGGAGGATATTGCAAAGATTGTGACTTACTTGCGAAGCTCGAGGATCCTTTGCCAGTGTGGATATTTTCGATTGAGTCTGGATAGGATGCGAGACATTATCGGTTGGCCGAAGAAAAGGAAGCCGATACCAAAGGTTACCGTCTTCGCGAACATGTAAGAGCTGAAGAGAAGAGATACGAGTAGAGGTGGGATAATCAATGCCGCAAGTCGCAGTCGGTACGTATCTCGCGGAAAAGGGGGCGTTGGTGACAAAGCACTGTTACCTTGATAAGTCTCTCCATTTCTCTAAAATTCCGACTCAGTGGAAAAACGTACTTAGCGACCCTCTCCCACGCATCCGTCACGCTAGCAATGACGAACATTGTCGGTCTCATGCTCTTCCATAGCATTGTATCCATCGGAACCTTTGTCTTGTCGAAGTCAGCCGCCGGCGCCGTGCCAGAAGCTTTACTCTTCGCATCCGCCGCGCCAATCGCAATGGCAGTAGGATCAGGGGTCACATCTTGCGGACTCTCGTCTTCCGAGTCGGAGTGCGAATCTTTCTCTGGGTGCTTTCCCGATACACTACTGAGCACGATTGAGGCAAGGCTGTTGACAAAGTTCCTGGCTTCTTGCTCAACAGCTTCGCCCCTATGATTTTCGGGGGCTCCTGTGACACTATCATAACTGCCCAGCACGCCAGCCTTTGGTTTCTGCAGGGTACCGGTCTTTGCGTCGACGAGAGCCATTGGCGCTGGTGGGAACAGCATGTCTCGCAGTGGCGGAGAGAGAATCAGAGCGATGAGCGTCAAGCCGTGTAATGGGACCAGCATGTCGACAGCCCACGCCGTGTAGTATGCCTGCGGCCTATCAATATCGCATCCATTGCGCATTCATCACCCAGGCAGTATCTTACGAAGCAAAAGCAGGCAGTCCTTCTCCTCTCCTTCCATGATCGTATGCGCGCAATTTGTTTCCAGGCCGCGAGCATTCCTACGATGACCGTCATGTATAACCGCTCGATGCTCGCGCGCAGCTTATCTGGGGAGAAAACTTCCTGGTCCGCGATGTACATGTCCAGGTTTCCCGGTGCCGGATGTGGAGAGGATTTGACATGGTATGTTTGCTGCGTTCATAGGTCAGCAAAGTTTGAAGGGCACAAACGACAACAGAAGTGAAAGTCTGAAGTGATGTGAAATTTGTGAACCTCCGCTGCCGCTGTCTTCGCGAAACCTCACCTTGTTGAATCTTCGAACCAACAGCCAGAGCTCTTCATTTTCCAGCCCGCCTACCAGCGGGTCCTCAATTTCATCTTCTTTTTCATTCCAGCCCAGGTCCATAATCTCCTTTTCATGGTGGATCTGGTAAGCCTGCTGGGCGAGACCCCTTTCGTCGGCGTGGCTGTCCATGGCGAGAGCATGCGAAAGGGTGGGTTTGTCGCTGAGCGTCTCTGCTTCGATGGTTTGGCTAGGGTTGGAAATGGCTGGGATGGGGAGGAGGTCGGCGAGGCGTTTGCCCGGAGGCTTGGTAGAGGTTGATCTTGCTTGGTCCGTCATTATCGCGAAAAGCTGAATAAACCCACATGCAAAAGGGAAAGAGCCGATCTGCAAGCACCCACGCGCCTGGCCAAGCAGGTCATGGGCTTATGATGGATGCCCGCGGCGCGCCGCCTGTAGCCTCTTTTGCGGCTGGGTACCGCAGCCATCAGAAATAGCTTACCTTCAGGTTGTCACTCGACCTCGTCGTTGTGTGGTGGTGTTGGACTTGTTGCGCGCCGGACCACAAACGACGTCAGCGGCTTTGGCTACCAGGAATGCGTGGCGACACCGCTTTCTCCCTTTTGTGTCGCCCTCCCAAGTTTGTGCATTGCCCCGCATGCATTTGTCTACTACAACTGGTACCTTTGAAATTCTTGTCTATTAACAAATGCTTGTCTACTGACGCCAAGCTTCCAAAAAAAATCTACGAAATCAAATGTTCGGGGACAGCATGTCATATTTGACGCAAGCCTCGACCTGCTGAAGATTAGCCACGAAGCCACGATACCAACTGTCTCGGAGCCAACTCACCCTTTCCACTGAAGCACGAAGGAAACTGCGAGCCTCGAGACCTGCCCACACCTTGAGCATCGAGAAATCTGCTCCGCGCATGAGGTCCTTGCTGCTCTTAGCACCGAGCTGGCGAAGGATCGGTAAAGCCCTGCGACAAGTCGATTAGTATCATCACGAGATTCTTCAGCTAGCCAATCTTCGACTTACCCTGCAAAGAGGTCCAGATCGGGATTCAGGTGCCTGCCAATACCCTCGAGCAGCAAGATGCTCAAGACAACATTGACAAAATCGCCCTCTAGTCTGACGTGATGTTGTCTAACCATGGTCAAGACTTGATTCAAAATGTCCCCAATCTTGACATTCCCGAGCGCAAATGTGCGACTCTTGACGCTGAGCACGAGGTGTTGCATTTTCAGAGCAAAGACCTCCTTATCGATGACAGCATCCGGCTGTCGGCACCGTTCTACCATCAGAGTCCCAGCCTTGTAGCCGTCAAATTCTGCGACAGCTTTGAACAGATCGAGAAAGTTGGTCCGGTTGACGTTGTTCAACTCCGTCACGAGACCGGTGTCGATGAAAATCAGCTGAGGACGATAACCCTCGGCGTCTAATCGTTCGAGCTGCGCGATCCAAGCCTGCTTGTTCTTCCTCAAGGGCCGCAGGCGTTGGAGCACTTCCTCTGTGACGTCGGTCGAATTCTCGATTGTCTCGGCAGTCTTTTTTAGCCTAATCGAGGGAACCTGAGGTTGCTCGGGCTTGTAGAATCGCACCATGATATTTCCAGGGTGCAGATCAGCGTGGATGAAGTTATCGATCAGTACCATGTGTAAGAAGGCGTCAAGACCCTCGTCAGCGATTTCCTTCTGGTACACTCCACCGCCATTCTCTAAAAAGTCTTCGAGATGGATTCCTTGCGCAAATTCTTCAACGAGGACTTGCCGAGTGGTATATTCGTTGTACGGGAAGGGGAACCACGCAGTCGTTCTGTCTTTGAAGTGGCGACGGAAGACTGTAAGATTTGCTCCTTCAATTCGCAGGTCAAGCTGCAATTTCATCATTTCTGCAAATTGCCTGACCTCGTCTGGGAAGGACAGCCACTCCATCGTTGGAACGGCATTGATCAAGGCCGCGAAGAAGGCCATGATCTTCAAATCGCGTCGCACAATCCTGTCCACATAAGGATGGAGGACCTTGATCGCAACGTGGGAAGACGGCACACGGCGAGGTATGCTCTTCAAAGTTGCGTCGACATTCTTCCTCAATTTTCGTCGCAGGTTTTGGGGTTCTTCGAGATTGGGGTCTGTCGGCGTCGCCAAGTCCGGTTTGAGCTTTGCCTTGTAGACCTGAGCAATGGCACCGACTCCCAATGGCTTTTCATCAAACTCTTCGAATATGTCCTCAAACTTCCGACCATCGAAAGCTCGCTCGACGATTTTCCTGGTGTTATCCATGGAGTGGGCCGGCGCATTGGAGTGGAGAGAAGACATGATGCTGCACATTTCTGTAGGAAAGATATCTGTTCGTGATGCCGCCCACTGGCCGAGCTGTACGAACTTTGGTCAGTAATCTTTACTCCCGGTTGCGCACGTTGCTGCTTACTTTTATAAACGCCGCTCCCGCCCTCTCCATGCCTCTGACCAGGAATCCATACCACCAAAGGGTCCCTGTTCGCTCATTGTCTCTGTCAGGGACTCGTCTTCCAATCCATATCGCCGGCACAGACAGTATCACAGGCGCGAATATGAAGACCAAATGTAGTAGTCGGACCCCGGTGGCGATCGGCTCCCAAATGTACTTGTCGACAAAGAAATAAATCTTCTTGCGGAAGCCTTTGGAGTTTTGGATAGCGCGGGGCACTTGCTCTCGGAGCTCAGCACGCGAGGCTTCGAGCATCAGCTGCTCGCCGGTTCGTTCGTCATCGTCATGGCCATCCTGTAACAGGGAGACAAAGGCTGCCGGAGTCAGACTTCCACAGAGGAGTAATGTACGTCCACTCTGCCTGGGTGGAGCGCGAAAGAAGCGTAATAGCCGGGATGGGGAGGGCCGGGACGAGGCAAAGGTGCGGCGCGCGCTACCATTTGTGCCGCGCAGAGCGCTGATACGGAGATGGTGGTGGAAGAGGCATGGGCGGCCAAACGAGAGGACAGACCTCATAGTCTTCAGGTCCTTGGATGATCTATGAGGGTCGAGTTGGAGCCATGAGGGAGGCACAAGGTGGGTGAGGTAGGCTGCTGGAAGGAGCTGGATAGATGTACCTTGGTGATGACGTCCTGGCGGGCCCGCCGGTCTTTCCCGCGGGCGCGACTTCGGCCGACCGCCGCCCTCACATCCTCAACGCGTCGCCTTTCGGCTCCTTTCTTCATCATCCTTTCACATGTCCGACTCACTTAATTGACATTCTATGCCTACCATTGTTTACTCCATTCAAATATTATTCATTCGCTTACCCTGTCCGAGGCTGATACCAAAGTCACATACAAAAGCGACTTTTGAAAATCTTGGTCTCAAAAAGACCATCGGCGAAGAAGCATCGTTGTGAAGAGCTAGGAAGTATTTGAAGAAATAACATAGATTCACAGTGATCATTCGATCGAATACCTCTTATGCCAAAAGACAATGAGCGGCCATGGCCGTGTGACTTTTGCGAAGGCGCTTGGGACTTCTGTTTACTTTCTTCATCGTCCTCCCTCCCAGAACAGCGAATTCCACATATTCAAGTTCAAGCTTTCTCATGTCTTCTCCTATGTCTCTACTCTTGTTTCTCTTTGTTCACGCTGATGTCAAAAATTCCGGCGCATACAACGGAGACTGGAAATGTCTATCTCACAAGACGTCTAACAAGGACCACTCAAACCCCTCCAACAACACACACAAAGCAGTCGCAGCTGTGGTACCAAGCCTTGATCTACCCGTCTACGCTGTAATGAACCCCTCGAACCCATTGTACAGCGACTTCCACACCTCCTGGATGTACATGGGAAATCCGCCAGCAAAGCTCAGCTGCTCTCTGACCTTGCCCGGGATATTCGCGCCCATGTACCACGAATCGACATTGTGGAACAGTGTTGCCTTGCTCAACTCCTCAACTTTCTCCCGCCACCTCTTCTCGCTCTCTTTCGTTGGGTCGAGATAGGTGATGCCCTCTCTCTTCATCTTCGCCAGAGCGTCAATGATCCAGTTTGCTTGACACTCAACGCAGCTCGGTCCATTGCTGAAAGCCGTTGGTCCTTGGGCGCCGTACAGGAAGAAGAAATTAGGGAACCCCGAGAGGGTCATGCCCAAACCTGTGTAAGTTCCGTTCTTCCACTTCTCATTTATGTCTTTTCCATCAACATCCATCAATCCCATGCTCTTCATACCGCCTGTGACTCCATCAAAGCCGGTACATATAGCGATGACGTCGAATTCTCGCTCCTGGCCATCCGATGTTTTGAGCCCCTTTTCGGTCACCTCCACAACGGGGGTCTCCTTGGCATTGACAATCTCGTTTTCCGGGCGATCCATCATCTCGTAAAAGTTTTGCTCTAGCGACGGACGCTTGGTGCCAAAGGGATGCGGTCTCTCCAAGGGGGCCAGCAGATCCCGCTTCTTTGGGTCAGAGATGCGGGCTCGCGTCTTCTTCGACCAGAACTTCCATGCCTCGTCGTTGGCCTTCTCATCAAAGAGCATGTCCTAGGGAGCTATTAGTCATGCGAAAATCAAGACGGCCGCCTGTAACTGACCTTGTAGGAGCCCAGCCAGAAGTGGAATCCACCCTTCTCCCACAACTCCTCATAGAACCTCTCCCTCTCCTCGGGGGTGTCGTCGAACGTATTCCGGTTGGCAAAGTCCATGGGGAAGCCAGAGAACGTGGTAAGGCGGTAGTCGTACAATGCCGGATAATTCTTCTTGTTCGCTTCTTGTTCCTCCACTGTCAACTTTTTCTGTCGCATGGGAAGACACAGGTTCGGTGTGCGCTGGAACACCGCTACAGACTTCGCCGTCTTCGCCGTCTCCTGTGCGATCTGGATGCCCGTGGACCCCGTCCCAATGACTGCCACGCGCTTGCCGGTAACATCGACGCCTTCATTTGGCCAGAAAGAAGAGTGATGCATTTCTCCTTGGAACTTCTCGAACCCAGGCCAGTCTGGGAAGTGCCTCTTGGCAGCAAAACCGGTGCAACAAATGAAGAACTTTGCGCGCGCAATTCTGCCATCCTCAGTCTTGACGATCCATCTCGCCGAGGGCTTGTCAAAGTGCGCGTGCACAACCTTGGACCGGAAGAAGACATCCTTCTTGATATCGAGCTTTTCCTCGACGAACTCGAAGTACTTTCGGAGCTCCGCGTAGTCTGGATACTTCTCTGTCCAGGTCCAGTTCTACTCAAAAAAATTAGTCATTATTTGTTGGCGCACAGGGAGCATTCATCCTACCTTCCAGAGCTTTTCGATGCTCAACTCATACACCGGGACCATGGAATCGACTCTTGCGCCTGGGTAGCAGTTCCAATGCCTGAGACAGTTACTGGCCAGTTCTGACAATCAAGCGCGAGAGCTTACCAGACACCACCCAGTTCCTCTCCAGCCTCAAATATCTTGACGTCGTAACCGTACTCATCCCTCAGCTTGTGGAGCAAGTAAATGCCACCAAAGCCGGCGCCGACCACAATGACATCCGTCTCAATGTCCGCGTTCAAGCCATTGGTTCCGCTCGCGTAGACGTTTTCGCCATCGCCAGTCTCTGTTTGGAAATGCATATCTATCCAAGGAGCACTCAAACACAGGTCAATTTTAAAACTTGATTGCGCACAGGAACAGTGGAGCGTTTTGAAAATGTCAACTGGCAATTCCCTCCGCAATCACGACTGCGTCGACACTTTTATACGTCTGAGTACAACAAACGACCATGCTCGGAGAAATGGGATATCTGATTTAGGAACGCACTAAACAGGCCATCCGAGCGCTTGCCATTTCCCGTTTCTGAAAGGTCTCCGGGATAAGGCTCTGGCGTGCAGCGGCAGCGGCTGTGGACGTGGGCCTCAAACATCACATCAGGTGCGCCAGTTGACAGGACCGCCCTGGTTGTCCTGCTCCAGCAAGAACCACATTGACTGGCAGGCAGGCAACGCAGGCGGAATTGCCCCGCCGTCTTCCGAATTGATGCTGCCGCCATCTTCCCCGGAGAGCAGCGCCATGCGGCGTCCCAGCCAACATCCACATGGACAACGGCAGCCAACCACCACGACATCTCGACCAATTTCTCACCACAACACCGTCCCACGCGTCTTCGGAACTCTTTTCACCGGCTCCACAGTGGGTCTGCGCAGTGGCGCCAAACGGCAAAAGAACCACTATGTGGTGTTCCCCTTCCCCTACGTACCCCGCATGTATACCCCGCACTGCGGTGCGCTGTGGATACTATGCTCACGGACAGAGGGCCCCACAGTTACGTCAAGCAGGGGTGCAGTCTGGACGTCAATCTGATGCTTGTTGGCCAGGCGGAGCTGTTTTCTCGATGTCCGCTCAATCGGTTGTTGGCCGACACCATCTGATAACGTTGGTATCAGGAGACGTGACGCAAAGGGCTTTCAGAAATTTCAATGACCTGCAAGATGCTCTTGGGACAGACACGCCTTGAACGGACGATCTTTACGCGTGGGGGTTGGGTAGGCCACCACCAATGCCCCGTCATATGCGCATGCGTTCTGTGGGCTTGCTGCAGAGGTACACCCACCGTACAAACATACAGCAGCGCCAACAGTTCCTTGCAAGCACGGCTTGTTTCCGCGCCTGTGGGGGTCCACCACGGCCTGTTTCTCACGTTGTTGGTGGCGCACCTCCCCAGGTTTTGTTGAGCCCTCACGTTGTGACGAATGCGTGGCGCTATTGGTCTTGCAACCGCCCACTGCTGGTGCTGGTGCTGCTGCTCCTCGGTGCGATGGAAGATTGCCAACTTGGGTAATCCATCCTTTGCGCCGAGAGATAGGGAGAGGTGCATCTAGGAATCTGACCTCACTCTTTCTGCTGCAATTATCCGAGGCGAGGAAGGGTGTGAAGCTGTAGGATTCCAACTGCTTCCTCAGCCCCGGCTGCTAGTCTCGTGCTTCAACAGTCCGGGTTGCGGCGATGCGTGGTTGTTGGTGTTCGCTGCCCAATGTAAGAGGCTCGGCATAGGGGATAAGCTGCGTACAGCCAGCCGGCTGCAAATTGAGGAGGCATTGGAAGGGGATGGGAGTAAGTAGACCTTTGCTAGACAACAAGTGACATGATACGATACACTGAACACAACACACCCAACCACCTCCACTCTCGACACCATCTCCAACAACAACAACAACCAACTCTAGGAGGCAAGAGTCAGGAAGCATTGAGCGACCAAGGAGTGCGAGAAGAGAAGAGAAGGCAAGAGAACCGAAGCCAAGCCAAGCAAACAAAAGGAGATGGTCGTAAATGTCTACTCTGACGCTGCCTCAGTCCTCTCCACTCTCACTCCCCTTGACCCTCCTCTCCCTTTCTCTCCGCCTCCTCCGACTCACCAAACTCCATCACAACTTCAGCGCCAGATCCGCACCCACCCGGGCAGCACCCTCGCCACCGCCGCACCGCCGCCATATGCCCTGCGACCATCATGCTCGTCATCCGACTGCTGTTGATGCTGCGTCTGATGGTGGCTGCCGTGGTGTTTGTAGTGGCGTTTCTCCGACCTAGGACTGCAGCCGCCCCGACGCCGAGGGGCAAGGACCTCAGCCAGGTGTTTTGATTTTAATCGAAAGAGCGAGAGGAAGGAGAGAGGCAGAGACGGGCAGAAGAAGAAGCAGGAGATGGAGAGGGCGGACCGAGGGGGACGAGGGAAACCTGGCCTCAGCCTCACCACCGATACACCCACCTCTCAGGCCGGGTCAGCTCCTCCTCGGCGCGTGTGACCTTGATCGCGTTGCTGTTGGCCTTGACAGCCGAGTTTGCGTTTGCGTTGGCGCTCGAGGAAGAAGTCGTCGTGGTGGAGAGAGCCTTGTTGTTGTTGTTGGCATTGGCATTCGAGTTGACATTGGCAGAGTTGGCGCCGTGTCCTTTCCTACCACCCCTCCAACTCATGATGCGCGGCATGCCCCCATTCATGAAACCAAAGCTCGAAAACTTGTTGGCCTGCGAGCCACCGCCAACGTAGCTCCGCTTCTCCTCGTCCACCTCCGCGTCCCTCTTCCGCAGCGCAGTGCCGCCCGTGCCCGCGGCAATGCCGCTCAAGTGACCGCTCATGAGGTTGTCCATGAAGTGGAAGATGGCTATCTTGTGCTCCTTGTGTGCGGGAGTGAGGCTACTGTCGTGCTCGACGGCGCTCATGTCGCCCGCGCCCTCCCAACGCCGCGTGATGTGCGGGTGCGGCGAGAGGTAGTGCGAGGGCTGCACCTCGCCGTCGGCGTCGATGTTGCGCCGGAGGAGCGAGGCCACGGGGTTGGCGGGGGATGGGTGCAGTGCGTGAGCAATGTCGGCCTGGGTCAACGGAGTTAGTGAGGCCGTAGTTGGTGCTTGGGTTAGTGGGTATGGGGAAACAGGAAGTGTATAGAGCCAGTGAAAACGACATGAAAGATCATGACAAGGGTCAAAGAGCATACATACCTCACTAACACCACGCGCCCTCAAAATCTCCACATCCGCCTCATTGAGCGGCATGGGAATAGCAGCGGCTGCGGCCGTGGCCGCAAAAAGAACGACGTTGAAGAGCTTCATCTTTTGATTCCGTTTGCCTCTCTTCAAAGCAATAATGAGAGTTAGGTAAAATAACGACCGGGTCGGAGGGGAAACTGGTATAGCGAATGGCCTCGATGATATAAAGTGCCTCAAGTAGGGACCGTGTGATATGGCTCAGGGTAGAGGAGGGTAGGTCAAGGGAAGGAGTGACGCGCTGGATCGGCGTCGTCCCGCTGCTCGTACGCGTGCTCGCACGCGGTTTTGGAATGAAGGAAGAGGGTGGGTGTGGGCAAAGGAGGGATGAGGCAAAGAGGGAGAGAATGACAAGCTCGGCGAGCCGGAGTGAGCGACGAGAGAATAACGAGATGGAAGAACGGTAAAGACAGCAAGCGCGCAAGCGTCGAGCAGCAGGATGTATCTGCTCGCCGTCTGTACTTATCTGCTCACTTCCATGCTGTTGTGGTTAGTCGACGCAAACTTATACCCTCATCTCCTCGCCAGGAGTACCTGCATTGGCTCATGTGAGACAAGATGACAGCCAAAGCCGGCCACAGCGAAACCCCACGTCAGGAATAGAGGCCGCGATCCACGGTGTCGTGTCTAGAGCGAATATTGTGACGCAAGGAACCGTCGTCGACGTTGTCTCTGGCGTCTCCCTTGGGAGCATGTGGCGAGGAGCCATGGCTGCTGACCTCCCTCTTTCCAGAGAGCGAGGGAGATAAAGCGACGCGGAAGGGCGTGATGTGCGCGTCGAGAGGTATGTTGGTGTAGAGGGAGTGTGGAAATCATCTGAACAACGGTCTAACGAAGATGCAAGGGGTGGATTGCGCGGGGACATTTACCTGCACGTCATCCAGCGAACGCCAACGTTGGTTGGACGATGCGATACAAAATGCGTAGAATCATCTTCGATCGGGCAGCCTTTTGCTTACGATATATTCTATTGTTCTCCATTTGGCCTGTTTGGCTATCTTTCAACTCCTGTTCAGGTTGGTGGTTGCGCAAAGAATGTGGAGCGCGCCACCTCAGAGCTCCATCCACTCACTCCCTTTTGTACGCCATTGATTTCGGCTCGAGAGCCCGAAATATGCGTTTCAGCTTTTTTCAGCCCGTAGTCAACCGACCACAAGACCATGAACAAACCGAAAGTGTGGCCTGCAACTCCGTGTCCATATCGTCGGCTCATGTCGAGCTCCTTGAGCTATGCAGAGCCGTCCTCAGAAACCACTTTTGGCTACCTTGATCGTCCGTCATTGGTGATTGAAGTCTATCTTTTTTCGCTACAGCCAGCCGTGGAAAAGTAAGGAAATTCGTCAAATACAAATGGCCTGGAATCCCAATGGCCAGCATAGGTACGTTCAAGCTCCGCTCCACTCCTTGAGCGAGGGGTATCATCAAAAGGCTAGTAATCGTCAAAATCTGATGGGTTCCTTTTCCTGGGCATGGACCCTATGGGCGCTCCGAAATTGCAGCTCCGCTTCGTCTTGAGCTTGATGCCAGGGACCTCGTGATCGCCCGTTCCTGGTGCGTCTTCCACATCAGAAGGCAATGGAGCCGGGTCTTCTGTTGCGTCGATTTCGGATGCCGTCGTGTCGGAAGGCGGCGCCCCTTGCAAGACTGCCGGCCTCGCTTCGTCGGGATTCTCGCTTATCGACGCAAGCTTTTCCTGCAGCGCGCCAAGCATGAAGCTGCTGTCTGACCTTTCAGGGTTCGGCGGAAGGTACAGAGGCTCTTGCAGAGAAAGATCGTCGCCGTCCTCGCTGCCATCTGTTTGAATGGCCGTTTGGTCCTCTGCAGGAGGTGGGCCAAGATCAAGAGGTCTAGGAGTCTTATCTCCCGGTGTTTGGAAAGAGCTGAAAGAGCCAGTCTTCCCAGGGGTATGGCCGGCGTGCCTGCGGTATGACTCTGGTGCTGGCGAAAGATTTGCTGCCGTGGTTGCGGGCGAAGGAGGGTCTTCTTCAAAATTGTGCCCTGCAAAAGATGCCGAGGCAAGTCAGCGCATGCAGGCACGGTGATGTGGGTCCATTTTATCAATTGACTTACAGCCGGGTTCGCCAGAACCATGATGCGAAAAGTCAAACGTGGGCACGCGATCATTTGCGGTGCCTGGCACACTGGTCTGTCCTGAAGGAGCAGCCAACGACGGGCGAGGCGCATCCAACGTTGGTGGGCTTTTGATTGGCGACACTCGTGTTGCAGTGCCGTTTCCATTGGCCGATGGAGGTGACACAATCTGTCGGTGGAAGCCGCCCGGATTCTCGACTGCAAGCTCGGCCTGCTTTAACTTGGTCGTCATGACGAGCAGCTCCGAGTCCTTGGCCTCCATCTGCATTCGGAGCACTGATATCTCGCGCTGGTATAACCGTCGCTCCTGATCCCAGGTCTGCCTTTCTTTTTCGAAGCCACTACGGGCATCTGCGAGCAGGCTTCTCCACTCTTCGACCGACGTTGAATTGAAGCTCAGCTGAGAAGTGCTCGTGTTAACGCTCCCTACCATGCCATGGTCCGGAGGTGTCAACGGAGAGCAAACCATGGACGAGGTCTGTCGCGACGAGGCGTTGGACGGCAGTTGGCTCGCGGAGGGTATGCTCTCGCGGACAGGAACGTTGGACGGCATTGGAAAGACTGGGGGCGGTAGTGATGACAGTGACATGTAAAGAGCGTCGTTTGGCGTAGGCTGAAAAGCAGACGGGGGGGACTTTTTTGGTTGGTGATTGGTGGGCGAGAGTGGAGAGGAGACTGTCGTAAGGCAGTCAGTAAGGTAAGCAATGGTCCGGGTGGGCGACGAATTGGAGCAGGCGGGGGAGAGAATACCGGAGTCTGTCAGGGCAGCGCCGTCCGGTGAGAAGGCGGCTGCCATTGCGAACGAACGCGGCGGGCGCGAGGCAGCAAAATGGGATGGAGATGTGGAGGTTGGCAGGTGGAAGTGGTGTTTGGGGTTGGATTGACAGCGGAGGTGGAATGCGGAGTAGTAGTCGAGCGAAGAGAGAGAGAGTGAATGCTAAGTAAAGAAGTGAGGGACGCTGTCAAAACCCAAGGGTCGTCCGTGTTGGGCCAGGCCACATCACTGATCAGGGCCCATCCCGCAGCGGCCGCGTCGACCCGCTAAGGTTCCTGGTTGTGCCTGCAGCTCAGCGAGTCATTCTTCACATGCCGTACAACAACAGTCTTCTTCTTACAACATCATCATCGCCATGGCAGGAAGAAGAGACTTGTCGATAGTTCTCCCTTCCAAGCCCGGCGCTGCTCTCCGCTGCTCAGTTACCCCGCCACGCCCGCCCCACGGCCCGCTGGCTGCCACGCTCGTCGTCTTCATCAACGGCCTGTTGCTCCCAGCGACGTCATTCGAGGCCTCCCACAACCTCCTCCAGGACCTCCGTCAACAACATCTGCCCGCCATCATCACCTACGACCGCTACGGCCAAGGTCTCTCGGATCCCGATCCTACTGATGATCCAGACACGCCCTACGGCCACGATGTCCGCGCCGTCGTCGACGACTTGCATCAGCTGCTGACGCGCCTCACCGCCGACGAGCTGGCCATGCCGCTGCATCGCATGCGCTTACTGTTCGTCGCCAACTCTATCGGCTGTCCAATCACTCGTCTCTACGCGGCGCAACATCCGGGCTCCGTCGCTGGCTGTCTGTTTCTCGACTCGATGATGGCCAATTCCGACTTTGTTTCGCTGTTCCCAGATCCCGATTCCCCAGACTTTGACCCGGCGACACTGCCCGCCGACACGTCCGTCGACGACCTCCGCACCACCATTGAAAAATACCGCGCCATGTTCCATCCCACTGTGCCCAATCGCGAACGCCTCGACAGGCGCAATCTCCCCGACCTCCTCCCACTTGCCCACGCCCCGAAGCTGCCACTTGGCCCCAGCGGACGAGAACTCCTGCTGACCGTTGTGGGCCATGATCCAGATGAGTTCGCGAGACAAGGCCAGACGGTACCACCACCCTGCTCCTCCTCGCTGAATTCGATTCCATTGGTCGGCAGCTGACCATTCCAAAAGGGCAGTCTTTCCATACCCGTCGCCCTCACCAATGCTTACGTCAATCCTGCCTGGCGTGCTTACAACTCTGGCCTGGTGCAAATTGCCGATTGCGACCACGTCAAAGGTCCCGTCATTGCCTCCAACTGCGGTCACTTTATCCAGCAAGACGATCCCGCATTCGTCGCAAGAGAGTTGTGTGAGTTGCTTGACCGTCTCGAGGACTAAGAATTGTGTTGTGTTTCAGGCCATGTGGTTGATGGTGACTGGAATGTGAACCCCCACTCTTTATGAAAACGGTCTCTTACATCTGTGGGGATGACTCTTATCTCAACTGCTGCGTCAAAGACCTTGGGACTTGCAAGTTTGAGATTATGCCAGGACGCTCGCTCAACAGCTTTCCCCTCGTCTCCTAGCAGGCAGCCCCAATCTTTCCTACGGACATAGCATAGTGGGCTGTTGGCAACTCGAACGCTCTTGATGCTGTGCGAATCACTGGTACTGCGCCTATTATTTGACATGCATATCGCTATCGTCTTGTATTAGATCGGTTCAAGGTAAGAATAAGTGAACTCAACCCAAGGTGACTGCAACACTATGCGTTGGCCGGCCATGACGGTGTTCAAGGACCGAGGCTTGGTAGCAAAAGTCGTGGCACACGTAGCTACCGGTACGACTGCTCCCTGTAACTCGACGCAAATGACTTGGGAAATTCTTAATATCAAGTGCGAAAGGCGCTTGAATGCTCCCTATATGCGTATCTTTTAAGAAAGAAAGTTTCTACTAGTCTACGGCCGCTTCTACTTTGTTTCTTTCTCGTGGTCAAGCTCCTATGTGTGCCACGACTTTTGCTACCAGGCCTCGGACAAGCGCAACACATTGGATAAGACAAACGCCAAGTAAGACAAGTTTGTTTGCACTGGGAATGAGGTCGCTCTTGGGTTTTTCAGATTGTGCAATGTCCCAAAAAGGAGGTTAAGAAAAGTGCGCCAATGCTGGGTATTATTTCTAATGCTCGGAACAGAAGATGAGTTGCACACAAATAGCTCCCAAACGCTCTTAGATGCAAACACAAGACCAAACCTAACACCAGATGGTACAACAAAGCCCAAGAAAGAATCTACAATAAACTCCGCCTCTCACTCGCATCCACTCTGTCCCTCTCGATCTGACTCGGCGTCCGCACATCCCTCCTCGCCCCTTGGACATCCTCTGCCTCCATCTCCGCCCTAGGGACCGGCGTGCCAGCAGTCTCGGGCGTCTCCAGCAACGGCAAATCGATCGGCTCGGCGGGCATCTCGTAGACGGCCTGGACATGCGGGGCGTACAGCTCGGCTCTCTTCTCGCCGTCTTGTCCAGCGGACATCTCGGCTCTCTTCATCGCGTCGTCTCCGGCCGACATCTCGGCTCTCTTTTGCGCCTCCTCGCCCGCTGCCATCTCCGCCTTGAGCTGCTCCGAGTCGCCCTGCATCTCGTGGCGCGAGTTGCCCAGCGCGTCCAGCTCGTTGCCGCGTCTCTTTTCCTCCTCTGCTGCCGCCGCGGCGGCGACTTCGGCCTCCTTCGCTTCGGCGGCGGCCTTTGCTTCGCGTTCGAGGCGCTGTTGCTTGCGACGGCGGTACAGGAACCAGCCCAAAATGGCAAGGACGATGAGCGCAATGCAGACCACGGCGACGGCGATGCCGGCTTTGGCACCGGTGCTCAGACCCGAGGAGCCGTCGTCTGTGACCGTGGCGTTTTGGATCGGCACAATGTTTGCCGCGACGCCGTTGTCCGGGAAGAGCGCCGGCGCCACGTTAAAGGTCGAGTTGTCGTAGTTTGCTATGACGTGCGCATTTTGCAGGAAGGCGCGGCCCAGCGTGTACGACGTCGTGTTGGCGGCGCGGTTCAGGGGGAAGTAGCGCGTCGAGTTGGGGTAGAAGGGGTAGCTGGCGTTGAGCGCGAGGTTGGCGTACGGCATGGTGATTTGGATGGTAGCGGTGCTCGACTGCGTGGCGCCCAGGGTGAAGGTCAGGGTCGGGTTTTTGGCGAGTAGCGCTTCATGCTGCGTCCCGTTGATGAGGTAGATGGAGTTTTCGCTGTCCCACTGCAGGCCAAAGGCTTCTTGGAACGCGTCGCACACGTCTTTGGGGAACCACATGGAGGCCACGAGGGAGTCGATGAACCAGAAGTTGGCGCTGCTCATGAGAGGGGTACTCGTAAGGCTCGTTTCTACTTTTTGGACGGCCACCAGGAGGTCGCGAGATTGGTCTGACCCGAATCCTATCCAGATGTCATTTTGCTCGAAACGGGTCGTGTCATATCCTCCGAGGGTCAGACTGCCATAGGCGCTTGGTTCATGGTTGTATGCTCCAGCAGTGTACGACCAGGACCTGCTGGGGATCATGGATTCGTCAACGAGGGTGGTCAAGGTGGACTTTGCGTCCGTGTTGAAGGACTCGAAGAATTGATCGTACGGGGCGAGACCAAATGCGCCAATGTAGAAATCATTCACCGCGATCCCACCCACGACCGACTTGTTCAACGTGGGAAGTCCGTTCTGAGGCCAGCTCAAACCCAGCTTGTCGGTGCCGAATCTCGCTCTTGCGTCCGTTCCTATCCCCAGCTGCGGCTCGACATATAGAGTGTTCAGGATGTACGTGCCAGTCAGGTTCCACGAGCTCGACTCGTTGGTGTAAAAGAGCTCTCCGCGGGCAGCCTCGCAGGTCGAGAAGGACAGGTTAGTGAGCACGCTCGAGCAGCCTTCCTGGACGACCGGCCACGTCCCCGACTGGCCGGTAGCTGGGAATAGTCGCAAACTCTGCGCGGGCTCGCCTATGGAGAATTGGAACGATGACCACGGGCCATCGTCGCCGTCCCTGTACTTATGTCAGAATAACTTGACTCGAGTCGCGCGGAGTCATTCGACTCACCAGTATTGGCTGGGCTTCAAAGATATTGCCGAGGGGGCTGAATACGACAGACGGGCAAGAGACAGCAGCGAGACGAATGCGACGTAGAAAGTGATACCCATGGCGGCGCCGATCGGCCTCGTGCTTCCACTTCAACGGGACACGAAAGGGCCTGAAGTGATATTATGGAGTCCGAGGGGCGGCATCATGGGCCATGGGGGAAAGTAGTAGAAAGAAGGGTAGGCTGCGGCTAGGTACTGCGCTCTGGGCTGAAGCAGCCCCCTTGGGTCTTGATCCGCCCATTGCTGACCGCCTGCATATAGTGCTGCTGCATGGGGCCAAAATTCAGCCTGCAGAGGGGAGTGGCGTTGAATGGTGTGTTTTTGGGGTGGACTGCCGAAGGGTCTGTGCTGCGCCCTGGTTTCTAGGTAGGTCTCGTTGCCGCGGTTCCTTGCTGCTGTCAAAACCAACATTCAAATCCTCTGGAAGCACCGCCTGCCATACAAAATAACCACCATTCAGCTGCGAGTCCTTTTGCTTCCGACAAGAACTTGCGTTGAGAGGAATACAATAGGCCTCACTACTCCTCTCCGTCAAGATTCACATTCCATTTGCACGCCGTAGGATTCGCAAAGCCACGCGAGACCCTGTGCAATTATTCCTTTGGTGGCGTAGTCGACATTGTCGGACGTTGCTGCCTCGCACGACGCGCGAAAAACTTGCAAGAGCGAGGAGATGTGAAGGTGGTTCCACCGCTTCAACCTGCCTGTCAGATGGATCAGCTGAAAGCTTGACAACCTTAATGTGGATCCAACCAATCCAACTTGCAGTTTCTTTGGCCCCCAAAGCATGGACCTCTCAGCTTAATCGTGAGCGTCAACGTTGGTTGGACCATAGTACGTAAAAGCGGAGTGAGCTTGGCCTGGGCCGCAAAGACGTTTGATGTCCGATCCGGATGTAGGGATTCTAGGGATATCGGTCTTGATTCTGGTCATATTCTATACCCTCTCAATGCAGCCAGTAAAATCCGGACCTCTCCAAGTTGATGCCCACGCTCCCAGGCTCAATCCAACAATGACGCTCTCTTGTTTCCTGCTCCCGAATCAGGACTTCCGTCGCGACTCTGACCCAGGCTCGGACTCCATGCTCTCCTAGCACCGTATTTACCGGTTGGACTGGGCTTTTCCGTGCGCAGCACCCAGAACAACCAGTTCTCGGCTGGCTCCAGTACCAACCACAAACGATTCCAACGCCAGCCAAGCGCCGGAACGACCGCACCAACCAAGGCGTCAAGCACGAAATGATTCGCCGTCGCCAGAATTGTGAGCAGCATCGCAGCCGGCCAGAGCGGTGCCAGGAATCGGAGCACGCGGTGTGGAGAGAAGCGCAGCAAGCAGATGCAGAGGAAGAGAGAGGTACCAAAATGGAGGGAAGGCATTGCGGCAATGGTGAGTTGGAAGCGGTTGTTGGTCCAGGCGGATCCTGAGCTTGAGTCGAGGTCAGTGTGTTGAGGCCCGCCGTGCAAAATGTCTGCGAAGCCGTATTCGGGCGGAAGCAGGCGCGGGGGCGCGCAGCGGTAGGCTGTCAAGATGCAAAAGGCGATGAGGTTGTTTGTCGCGATTGTCCGACGGATGGTGCGAAAGATGTGGGTCGGGAGGTAGGTGTAAATGTAGACCAGGAAGGCGACACCGACTACGATGTGCGAGTAGTAGATTGTGGCGAAGAGATCCATGAGACCAGGGGCGTACCCAAGAATCAGTCGTTGGAGGCGAAGCTCAACGGCAAAGCCGAGCCGGTGCTCAAGGAAGAGGACTGACAGCGCATGATCGCGTGCAGTAGAGAAGATAGCCTTGTTGTTGCGGATCAGGGTTGCGGTCAAGGCGCGAGCAAGTTGGTATGTCCTGCGCTGGTTAATGGTTTCCCAAAATCTCGGACTGCGATGATATGTACCAGTAGCTCAGGTTCCAGTACCAAATCTCCATCAGAAAAGGGAATTTGGCCAAGAACCGTGATGTCAGATTGCCACGAAATCGAGAAGTCTCTGGAATCGACACCGAGTTCACTTCATCAGAGGGAGTGAGCAAGGGAGCGCAGGCCTCAGGATCTTCATCTTGGCGTATTTTGCGCCGACGGTTGATGAGCGTGCCAACTGTAAAGACAAACACAATGGCTGAAGAAGTCAGTTTGAGGCCAAGATGTCAAAATAGACGTTGATGCCGACGTACCTCCTGGCTCAACGACGTTCTTGAGTGCGCCCATGACGCCAGATGAACCATCAGAATCAGAATATAGGCAAATAGGTTCGCTTGGAAAGAGAGAGAGAAGAACAGAAAGGAAGGTCGTCGTCAGGCTGGGAGACATGTAGAAGTGAGTGAGACAACAAAGGCAGGCACAAGGCACACTCAGACAGGAACGAAGGAATCTACGCAAGCTAACAAAAACGCCCAATGAGCAAGAAGACCATCATGCGAGGCCAGAGGTGAGAGATATGGAAAAAGAAAGTGATGCGTTGGTGAATGGGTTCGGAATCCGGGAACGCCGCCGCTGCTGATGTCGCGTGCTCACCCATCTCTCCACTCAAGTCGCTGCGTAACCACTTTTCCGTGGTCGCGCAGGAACAAGGCAGAAGGCTGCTGTCGCCGAATCATTGGTTGGCATGTCAAGAACATTCTGTCCAGAGTGCTATCACCGACCGACCCATGAGCTCGACGACATCGGAGTCCGGTAAGAGGCGGCGACACCCGTGCGCGGGCGGAAGGCAAGACTTCACGACATCCGAAGGCCTGAGTTGATGGGTCGTCGCGTCGAGAACCAGAGAAGCAAACGCGCGGCTCGCCCGGAATCAGCCTTGTGGGGACATCTCACCGCTTACGCTCGTGCCGGGACTACGGCGCCAATAATAGCCGTGTTGCTCCATGTAGTACTGTTCAAGGGGATTCTGCTATTGCTCGCGTCATTGTTCCTAAAATCGTATGGCCGGATAATCGATTTCGGCCTAGGGGTATCCTCTTTTGCTTATAGACCTTCCATTGCTGTCCTGTCCCAGCCTAGTCCTATGCATGGTCCCGAGCCACCAAGTTGCAGAAATGCAGGCAATCATGAATAAAGAAGAGAACTGGAGAATCGTCGACTTCGTGCAATCCAACACTCCTTCAGTCGCTGCCTGGTTTCAACGCATCGACGCCTCTCACAATAGCGTAGCTCGTCGCCGCAGCCAGTGCTCCAACCACTAGAGTCTGGATAGCACTGGACAAGCACGTTTTCCTCGGGCATCCAGTGGCGCTGGCCTTGACGTAACCGAAAATGAGCAGCACCACAACTGTGATGGCGATAGAGGTGAAAAGCGCGTCCTTGATCTTGGAGAGGAAGAAGTACGGAAGCATCGGAACAAGTCCACCTGGAAAGAATTAGCATCTTCCGTTCTCTTCTTTGTCATACCCGCGACTTACCAAGAAAGTAGGAAACACCCATGACCAAGGCCGAGATCCACGCGCGGTTGAGTGCAGGCTTCTCAAGCTTGAGTTCGAAATCCATCATGAACTGTTGTCGATTAGTGCTTCATATTTGGAAAAGCAAATGCTCCTTGGCTTCTTACCTTGACCCACATATCGTGGTCGTTCTTCAGTGCTTCGACGACAGGCTTGACAGTCTCCCTGGGCAACTTGTACTCTTCGAAAATCTCGTAAATCTCCTCCTCTTCAGCGTTGGGCATATGCACCACTTCATGCCTTTCACGCGCTTCCTCGACTTCGTACGTCTTGCTCTCGGTTACTGCAGCAAGGTAGGCACCAAGGCCCATACTGATGGCACCAGAAAAGAGCTCTGCGAGGCCACCCAAAATGACCAAACGCGTTGAACCAATCCTGTCAACTGTCAGCCAGGCATATCCCAGCATGCGCCAAGATCGCGGTGCGAAGTCGACAAGGCTGAGTCAAGACCACCCGGGCGCAAACCGAAAATTGCTTTTGTTTGTTTTTCAACTGTTATACGCAGGATGAGGAACACTTACGAAGACAGACCAGCTGTGAGCGCAAAAGGCACAGTCAGACCATCAGCGAAGCCAATGATGGTATCGCGAATGATTTCATTGTTGCCTGAATGCTTTTCGGGATGCTGAGGGGCCTCAGAAGGAGGAAGACCGTTCGAATTCGGATGCTTGGGCAACAGCGGCTGCAAAGACATTTTGCAGTTGTTGAAAATGAGATGGGGAGAGATTCAGCAGGCTTTGTTTTTGAAGAGAAACCGAGAAGCGCAGGTGGAAGCAGAGTGTCAAGGCAGCTTGTGAAGTTCGCTTTGGATTCGAAAGGTGAGCCGCTTTTAGCAAGGGCCTAGTCGATGGTGGCGCAGATGGAATGATAATGTACAACGACAACTTGAACGACTAAGCAGGCAGTAGTTTTGAGCAGGAGGCGACGAGAAGAGACAGAGAAGGCAAACAAGAAAAATATAAACTGAGGGTCGTTGCAACTGGGAACAAGTACAACGAACAGCGCGGAGCCACTGTGACATTTAGCCAATCAGAAGGCAGCAGAAATAAGCAAGCAAGCGTTCGAGCGGCCGGGCACTAGGCACGGCTCCTTCTGCAACAACTCTTCAAGTCCGAGTCCATCAAGTAACCTGAACGAGCCGCGCCTCTCTCAACAGCAGTAGATCCGACACGGTTGTGCCCAGCGATACCGTTAGCTGTCAAATATGCGAATATCCGACCGGCCCAGGCGAGGCTGCCGTGCGATGCCGAACCCGCGTACCAAAACAACCAATCAACAAGACGGGAAAACAAGACAACTCGACTTTTTTCACTTGCAGCTTACCAGATCGCCCCTATCAAGACCGATTCGCGTTGGCCCAGCAAAGACTCCAATCGGAGCAACCTCCTGCAGTCCTGGTGCTGCTCCTCGCTCACAGCCATCACTTCCGCCCCCGCATCATATGCACGTTGCTTCCAGTGGGTCCTACGCCATACCTTTCTCTTCTCCCTCCTTCTCTCCTTGGTCCAGTCTGTCTTTCATCAGACGTTGAAGATCCAGGCCATGGCTTCCAACAAATCCATTCCATGAGATTACGCGGCCGCGCCAGCAAGCGCCAGCATGTGCTCGCTTTGGGCTTTTTACAATCTAAGAACGTCTGACATCTCCCAATCTGGATTGTTGATATCCCGGCCACGACAGCTAAATTTGGTCAGCCTCCGACTTTTTATGATGCAGAAGTGGACTCAACGCAAGGCTGCTTTCAAGCTCAGCGCGGGCATTGTGCTCATGTCATGAAAGAACAATCCTTACGCCACTTTCAAGCTCATTTGAAAGAAGCTCTGTCAAAGACTCACAAGCCTTTAAAGACTTGAATCGGAAAATAGCAACCTCGATAGCCACCACGTGGCGAGACTCAGAGAGACTGATACCTCCTTGTTCGTACTATCTAAACGTGTCGTCACAGGCTAAGGACGTGCGCCGGGCCGGGCCTCCAACCCTACTCCTCTCTCAATAATTTGGCTCTCCAACGTTCATGGTAGAAGTACTTGGATCTTTCCTTCGTGCTGAACCTTAGACATCAACATTCACAAATTCATTTCTTCAACTTACCTGATACATTCCTTAATATCAATCCACTCAACACCTTAAACATGCCTTACAACACTATTCGTACCGTTAGTGGCATTACCTACGACATGACGAAGCGCGGCCATGACCGTATTGTCATGTAAGCATTCAATGAGAGAACTCATATACTGGAGATATAAACCAATTCAAGAGCATGCCGTGGAAGCTGGTCCAATACTGCCTTATTGAACATTGCGTAAGCAACATCTAGGTGAAAATTGTATATGGTCGATCGACAACCTTTTGTCGAACTCTCGTCGCAGAAAACAGCGAGAGAAGCGCCGAGCCGCGCTGTACTAAAGAGAGGTGTGTCCTAAGCCAAAGTATCCGTGTCATGTCTCTTTGGAACTAACCAACCACGAGCCGATCCGCGTGGTGGCAGGAGCGGCAGGAACTCAACAGGGACAGGGCAGTGTGTTCGATGCTTTTTTAACCCTTCGCTCCTTCAACCTCGACTTCACAACGACTTCAAAAATTGCGGGCCATCCCGCTCGAGCCGGGCAGCTCGAGCTGTTATCACTGTCGTCTCACGTTCGTGACACTCCTGAAACTGACCTTCCACCCTCAACCACCCGCACGCCATCGACAATTTCCACGCTTAGCTCCTCCGCAGAGTGGACCAGCTGTGTAAGGCCTTCGTGTTTCCCGGGCCAGTTGAGCTACACGGGTATGCCCAATCACCTCAACACAGAGACTTCCCTCACGCTCCAATCAGTCCGGCTCACTTCCACTTCCCGCAAGTACTTTGCTGACACTCTCTACACCCTTCAAGCCGATGACCTCTCCTTTGCACCTTCAAAGCAAGCTGCGTCAGGCTTCCGCTACGCGGGCTCGCTGTGTTCAGACACAGAGACTTCAACCAAAGCATCATGACGAGGAACGCACCGGGACAACGAATGCATAAGCATTCCGTCACCACAGGAGGCTTTCGCATTGAGATCAGGGAACCAGAAAAAGGAGCTTCAAAATCGGCAAATCTGCAACATCCAGATCAACGGGCTTTTCCCTCAGTCGAGACTGATATAAAGCAGGAGTTTGAGGAAGACATCACTTCACTGCTTCGCCCGTTCCAGAGGAGGACCGAGCTTCCTCTACGGTCGCGCTCTTCTGGAACTACTTGTACCATCATCGGGCAACCTGAAAGCACATCTGAGCTTCAGTATCCCAATATTTTCGCAACGTCGTTGCCATTTGCAACCGCATCGGCACCTGAGCCTGAGGTCCTTGTCGCAAGCTCTGCCGTGGAAGAAGTCAGCGGGGCCGCAACTATCGAGAATCGATTTGACCAAGATTGTGTTTTTGTTCTGTCATCTTGGCGAGATGAGGATGAGCCTTCTCCATCACCTAACTCGCCCATGATCGAATCACCGGTAAACGAGCCGAAAGCATCTCTGGAACCCATCATCTACGAAGACACTGAGCCTGAGAACGAATTGCAGTCGAGAAGAATTGGAGATTTTGTTCAGACCACGAGAAAGCGGCGACTGTCTTGCGACGCACCAGTCTCAATAGACCAACAAGGCTGGGTGTTTGTTGACGACAGCGAGGCCAGCAAAGACAGTGTAGACGGCGATGATGGGAACAGCAGTGATGAAACCGAGATCAGAACTCCCAACTCGAAAAGGATCAGAACTTTATCTCCGTCGACCAAGCGCCTCTTTTTAGGAAGATATGACCTTCATAACTGGGACATGTGGCAACGTGAGGCCGTTTTCTTACTCAGACGCTTCACCACGCTCTTATGGGAGGATATTGCAGCTCTCGCAAACCACCTTTTCGTTCCACATGGTTCGCCACCACTGAAACTCAGGGTGGAGCAGGTCAATTCTCAATGGGCCGAATGGTCTAAAGCATTTTGTGCCGAGAAACGGTATGACGAAGAAGAGAGGTGGGAAAAAAGAAGAGCAAGCTTTGAGGCCACTGCCCTGAACTGTCTCCTGGAATTGAGACTGGCGGCAATAAGGACTGAGCCCTCTGTATAGACCAAGGGCAGAAAGCATCAAAGCCACAAAGCCGCGATACGAAAATGGCTAAAGAGCAAAGAGTCTGAGTGGATGCCCCGAATCCCAGAGCCACAGCCACCTAGGATACTAGAGCCACCCAGGACACCAGAACCACCTTCGTCGAGTCCAATGGTTTCTTCCCCACTTCAAGGCTTGTCAACTCTCGACAACGAGAATGCTTTCTTTGACTTCATACAGAGTCCCGAGACCCCTTGCGAGACACTTCAGCTTCAAGAAACTTCCTCGAGGAGTAATCCGGTCTCCAGGTTTCGTACTGGCAGCCTAAGCGGCAACGGAGTCCAGGTTGATAACCCCCTGCAAAGCGGAAACCTTGCGTCTAGCCCAGCAACTCAAGGAACAACTGTCATCACAAGTCCGCATTTCACAAAAGTCTCGCGAACACCGCCATGTCTGGTGTTTCGCGTCTACCATAGCGGGATGCCGGGTCAAAACTCGCCCCAGGGCTTTCGTTCCGGACGCCACAGCCAACTGTCACTTGAAGGGGGCATCCCTCCTCCGTCCGACCTTCGTCAGCTACTGTTCGAAGCGGCAATACATTTCAAGCGCCAGCTATTTTCCTCTTTCGTCGCGACTACAACATCGCTCATCTGGGCCATCTACAAGGCTCTCGAGTTTGAACGGGATAGCGTCAGCGACAGCCGAATCGGTCATCCGCACATTGCTCTCATCGACACGCAAAGGCTTCCAGGAACGAGTCCAATCTTTTACGCAAGCTCGCTAATCAAGGACATCAGAAATGACCCGGGGCTCAAGAACGATTGGCAAAGCTTTGCCGGCTGTGCGTACAGAGCCGCATTCGAGTGGATAACCTGGGGCGACATTCCTGCCGGCGCTGTCCTCACCAGTGTACCCTTTTCGAGGCTGACCACGTCGAGTTCTTTCTCGGACGACATGGCGGTGGTCTCGGATTTCATCTCTGTCCCAAAGCTACGTGAGCGTGCACAGACACAACACACGTTGATCAGCGTCCGAAAGGCGCTCATTTCGACAACCGGCGGTCGAAATCTTTGCTCTGAAGCGGACGGCGTCGCGTTGGGTCGACTGGCAACGTTGTTTGGCTTCTCCAGCTCGCCCTCTTTCGACCTCTTGCCAGAATTCATACACGCGCTGTGTCAAGGCTGGGCCATGACGGCGGACAGCCCCGAAGCCATCCAAGAAGTGGTGTGGGGCTTTGTGGTCGAGTTGGGCATCTTCGACATGCCGGATGAATTGGCCAGCACGTATGAGGCGGTGGAGAAAGGCATCAGGGGTGCGAATGAAGATGTCATGAAGGAGAGGCAGTGGGCGGCGAATAAGAAGACAAGTTCGCCTCGGATGTCGAGGAAGCGTTGATGGTTGTTTGTCTTGGTCTTTTTGTACTTTTTGAAGATACCCAGATTGAGTTGGCGAATGGTTCGTCTCAAGGAGGTCGGATGCTACATGCCTGGAAGATTGTCATGTCTTTTGTCCCGAGGAAGTTTGAAGGAGCTTGACTCGAATTGCAAACAAGTAGCTCGTGGTGCACACTTGTCTCGCGCGCGAATCTGCCGAAATTCCGAAACCTAATGAAGTGTCCATTTTCCATTTCGGCAACGGCAGACTGACGACTACCTGTTGACTAGGCACTGGGAACGCTTTGAATGACGCCGTCGCCATTGGAGCTTTGCTTCATTCCGAGGACTCTCGTAGTGAGTTTCAGCAACCACCTAACAGGCCATTTGATTGGATTTGAAAGGGCTTTGCCTTGCAGACCGAAAGCCATGTCGTTAGCCCATCTACAACTCAGCTGCCCGGACGGATTTCTCTGGTCTATTTTGCAAATCGACATTGGTTTCCGTATTCAGGCTGCTGATGTGCTGCGCTTGCCTGCTTTTCCCATGATTGGTCAGACACTCGTCTATCCAGATGCGCACATTGCTTTGGCCGAGATGCGCTGATTGACTTGACCCTGCCAGAAGTTAGCACGACGCTTAGGTCGCGAATAATCTGCCCTCCAGATTGAAGACTCACGCAGCGCCGCAAAAGTCGACGGAATCCGTGTGACCACGCTGAGCTCCTTCCGTTGGCCCCCAAAAATGTCCCGTGCGACGACTGTGGCTGGGAGCTAGCTGACGCTGCATATGCATGACCCACAAGTATTTCAACAATCGAGGGGCCCTCTTCCCGAGCCCTAGTCAGTTAGACCTTCCAAAAATGTATCAGTACGACTACTACGCGACGACAGAACTTCAACCGTCAAACCGCCGTAGAAGGCGTCCGCCGAAGCAGAAGAGGCTCGGGCCTCTCCAAGACATCTCCCTGGCCGATCTTACCGCGCTGGAGACACAGGGAGATGTTGAGGTGTTTGCGTCGCACAACAGTCACGGCCTGCTCGATCATGTTTATCGTTCGGGGTGGAGACACGACCCGAGATATTTGAATGATTCAGAGCCCCTGTTTTACCGCTTTCAGAGGAGCTTGATGTGAGTATCGATTGATTCGATGACAAGTCGAGCTGACTCTTGACGGCGTTCAGCGTTGTCCGTCCGGAATTTGAACGGGATCAAAAGAATTTTCCGCTGTTGTCGTGCGATGATCCAGAGCTGCCAACTGTGGACGATGACTTTCTGGTTCACTTCCGCAGGGCCGTCAGCTCAGAGCCGCTTGTTTTTGACAATTACGGCGACGCCAATCATTGGGACAGTGACGACTTTTTGTTTCATCTTCCCTTTTACTACTCAGAACACGGGCTTGTGTCCATAAAAGATGATACCAAGCAGAGTCGGCCAAAATCCGAGATTTCCACGAGGCCGGCAGCAAATCCTTGTGGCGATAGAAGGCTGACGATGGAAAGCAAGTTACGAAGGGTCCAATTCGTTCGAGAAGCGGTGGCAGTAAGTCTTCCACGAAAGAAACAAGTCTAACGATGGGTCGCAAGAGAAATGTCAATTTTGAGGCTGAGGCACTGAAGCTTGTGGAAGGGTGGATACAGGGAGCACTTGAGCACCCGTACCCGACCTTGATTTGACATTTCTCTTGTGGCCTACTGTGATCCCGTCATGTCGACTGTCATTTAACCGGTGTGTGTGCAGACTGCCGTGTTCCTCGATCCGGAGCAACGTTATCGCAAGAACCGCGTACCGAAGAGACCCATCCAAACCTACAAATGGGATGAGTGGGTTACTCTGGTAGTTGCGCCGAAAACAGTCCTGAGCCGGGAGAAAATTGAACAGCTCCTGGAAGGCAGCGACGAAGCCTTGCCGAAATTTTTTGTCTGGAAAAGAAATGAAGAAGCCAAGGAGCCATGGCGCAGATTCGACAACGCCTACTACTTTCAGATGCACCTGATAGTGGTGATGTTTGTTGTCCTTGTCGAAAAATGGAAAGAAAACATGGAATATGTGAATTGCATCTGCGACGACATCGAGAACGAGTTGGACGGGAACCTACTGAATTATGCGTATTTCCAGAAGGAGTCTGTGGAGACGTTGACGCGGATATACCGGGCATCGAAGAATATCGAGGTCCTGGAAAAATCTCTCTTCTACATCGTGGACCGTAAGGACGGTATCTGGCACAAGTTCCGCTTTGGAAAGCAAAGAGGCATCATGTGGGACTGGGAGAAGCGGTCCGAGTATTTAAGGAAAGAGAGGAGGGACACTTCGCTGGAAGACTACCAGATTCGCATGTGGAAAGACCTTTTGTGGACGTTTGCCGACAAGCAAATGAACAGCTTCAACAGGATAAGTGTTCGGCTGACTGAGAGAAGAGAAAAATTGGAGAGCTTGAGACAATTGGTAAGCTCTCGACACGCTGGTAGATCAATGGCTGATGAATGAATCGCAGCTTGTCGACTTGTCGCAAACGCGCGCATCACTCTACGCCAATCGACTCGGGGAGCATGTCAATTACTTGACCTATGTCAGCATCATTTTCCTGCCTTTGGGATTTTGCACCTCGCTTTGGTCGATGAATTACGATCTGCATTCAAAGACGGCTTTCGTTGTTACCATGAGCATAACATCTGTCGTCACACTATTCCTCATCGGCGGGCTGTTCTTGGGATTGAATTATCGGCTGGGAAGAAGCAGTCCCAGCTCGAGTCTTTGAAGGATGCTTGTTTGCTCGCAGACTGCGAATCGAGGGCCATTAGGTCGTGTGAAATGCCCACGAAATGATGTTTTGGGCGGGAATCTTCCAAAAAGCGAATCAGTGAAAATTCAACCTCTTGCTGGAGTTGTTTGAGCAAGTCTTTGAGTTGAAGGCAAGAGTCTGCTAACGAGAGGAGGGGTCACATGGCCCCGCGTTGGAGAACCTGACTCGCGACACAACACAACTCACGTCAACACATCGTCTGCCAACTTGACCACATCCTAACGCGACCACGATGTCTGACTCCCAGCGCTTGTCGACCAAAAGCTCAGGCCATGTTTCCCGCTCCTCAACCAGCAAGCGCACGACGTCCGCACTGCCCAAGCCGCCCGTCTCGGTTCACGAATCCGCCATCATCGCCAACCATGCCGTCTTGACCGGCCATCACACAATCACAATCATGGCAGGAGCCATCATCCACCCGCAAGCCAAGATCTATTCGCTACACGGTCCCGTCGTCATTGACGAGGGATGCATCGTCTACGAGGCGGCCACTGTCGGTATTTCGGAATTGGAAGGCGATCATGGCAGAGGAGTCATGCTGGACAAGAACGTGGTCGTGGAGAGTGGCGCAGTCGTAGAGGCAGCACTCGTGGGCGAGAGTACAGTCATCGGGACTAACGTGAAGGTGGGATTCTCAGCAGTAGTGGGAAAGGTATGTGAGCCTTCGGACAGAAGAAAAGTGTCCGGCGTCCATCAGGATCCTAACCCGACCTTTTTGCCAGTTTTGCCACATTTCCCCAGGAACTTCACTAGCTCCTGGAGCCGAACTTGCCGATTTCACCGTGCTCTACGGCCCAAACAGTCGAAGGCCGAATGCTACTCTCGAGACGCGCGAAAAGGTGATGCAATTGAGGAAGAGGGCACACTCCAGACAGCTCTACACCCAAGCCAAGCTCATCCCGAACAACTCGGCCAAATGGCAATGATCGGCTCGGTCAAAGAAGGATTGATCGTCGGCAAACCGAACTCCGATCGTGCGCGCATCCCTGAAGACGAGAAGCAAGTTCTGGACATCCACAATCCATATCAACAGCCTTTCTATCACATCTCTTGGCCCAGGGATTGGCTCGCTGGCTTGGGATTACCAAAATGTGCATCCAGGGTCCGGCTTCCCGTTGGACGCTGACAACTCATCGCCTCGGCCACTCTGCGCCAGAGTTGTGTGTGAAGAGCCGAGCTTAAAAGCCAAATTGGAAGCGGTAGGGCAGACGAAGGGTCTGAGTGGTGGAAAGTGGGAATATTATGAAACTGGGGTTGTGAAACGGCGGCCGTTCCCAGCAAGGACCCCGTCGCAGACGTCATTCGACATGAACGTTTGGGAATCTAACGCTGCGGAGCAGGCGTCGAAGTTTCGAAGCGTTTAGACTCTGGAGGCTCACAATCTCACACGCGTCCCAAATGCTATTGGCTACACCAATGGGCGCGCGTGGAGCAATGTCGCGACAGCATTGTCGATTTGGGTTTTGTCACATTGCTGCGCCTTGGGCATAGTAATCCGATGGAACCAATCGCTTTTGTGCGAAACGCAATCGAAAGAACCGCATCACCCCTTGATGCACCAGACAGCTGGAGCCGTGCGCGCTGGAGACACTCGAGATGGATGGGGCCCTGCGTTGTCAAAGAAGCCATCTATCGCGGAGCAAATCTGGGCACGCGCCGCAGCTTAAAGAGTGGACGGGAAGTTCCTCGACGGAGAGATCTTGGTCATAAAGCCGATGCTTCAAACGGAGCAAACATTCAGCGAACCACGTGCATGCTGCAGGCACCTAGGCAAAGTCGGCTTTCTCAAGGCAAATGCCGGGAGAGTGGCCTGACGGAGGCGCTGGTGTTGAAGTCTACCTGATTGCATGCGCACTTCTCGAACAGCACCGTCTGTCTGGTCGTTGAACGGACTTGATCGGGTTCGCTTTGAGCCGTCGACGCTACAGATGGAAGGACCGCAAGGGCCAGTGCTCCATCAGGACCAACAGATTTCCGTTTCGGAACTCGGTTGATCTGAGGTGCAGTGGTGAGGTGAGGCTGAGGTGAAGATTGGATTGGGCGTTGCCTTCAACCAGTTTCTGAACCATGCCGTCAGACGGGCCGCCAAGCTATGTTTCAGAGCCATGGACGTCGTCGCAAACCGTTTCGGCGGGCAAAAGTGGCGGTTGCTGGCTGGTGAGGGCGCCAACAGGGTTCCTTGGAGGCAAAAGGTGCAAGAAGCATGGTGTTGGTGTTGGTTTTGGCACCGCCACATGAGAAGCAGGCAGCCGAACGTGTAAACATATTTCCCGTCACAGCATCACCACGAGAACCTTGTTCAATGCAAGGAGCGACACGCGCAGGAGGATGCTGCTGTGCTACAGAGAGACACGACTCGAGCAACCCGAGCCAGCCAGTGTGTTGCACGCAGTCGTCGCCATCGCCGTCTGCAATGCAACAGGACTCGGAATCGCCTGTCCTTGCCGCTGCCATGGCCACCAGCTGTGGTGCCTCGTCCAGCGCCTCGATCAACCACCAAGCATGCTCTAAACGGCAGGCAAGCGCAAAGCAAACTTGGCGACACGGCATCGTATTTGCTTCTGTAGCGCATGCAAGATGCGGAGACAAGAGTCTGATTGCTCAATTGCTCGATCACGACACAGGAGGCGTTTGCCGGGCGGCAGCGCACAGCAAGAAGCGCCATCACCGGTAATTCGCTTCGCGTGCCCGGATTGGAGCACCTCACGTGGTGGGCTGGCGCCTCGGACACATCCACGACGCTCCCAACCATGGACCGGAGATGAACAAGTGCATGTGGAGCGGCCTAGCATGGCATGGCAGATATAACGGGGCGCGGGCGTACGTGGACGATAGGCGAGAGAGTTTAAAAGAGAAAAAAGAAAGTTTTTAGAGTGGTCGCTCTGGGAATGCGAAGAGGTGATGGATCGACATGCAACGCAAGGGCAGGCGAGGTGGCACCGAAGACTCTTCGAGAACGTGACGCATGCGCGTGGGAGGTACGGGACGACAGAAGCTGAGGAAGTGGGAGCGAGTGGAGCATGTTTTCGCGGTGGTCGCGGGGTGGTGGTGTTGATGTGGTGCAACATTGGGGTGGACGAAGGATTATTGGATGGTTGACGACAGCAGGGTTGTGGCGTGGTGGGCTGGCTGGCTGCAATCATGGCTGGGCGGTTGGCGGTGAGGGAGTGCCAGTACGGGAGCAACGGGCGAGACAGGGTAGATTCTTTCTGCTGCTCGTACTAGGTGTATTGCTGCTAAACGGCAAGCTGGTGGAATAATCAAGAGTTTCTGGTCATTGCGTGGTGAAACGGGGGTATTTGGGGGGCAGTGGGGGATGCGACGGGAGTGCCGGCGAGGGGGCATGTGAAAGGCCCTTGCTACTGGGCTACCTCAGAGGCTGGCTGGCGATCTGGTCCGCGCGCGTGGTTCGCCCTCCATCGTGATGACCGCAACGGCTGAAACGGGCACATTCAAATATGTACGAGAAGAAGAGACGAGACGGCGACCAAGAGATGATGAAGACGAGAAGAACTATTGGCCTTTGGTGTAGGAAGAGTCTGCTCCAGTCCCGTCCTCTACCGGTACCTAGCCCTCCACGCCCTCGCCCAGCCTGTCGGCCGTCGCATCCATGGTGCCGGGACGTGACAGCGCCATACAAACAAAGCCCTCCCGTCATACAATCCATCCTTTCCCCTCCGACTCATGCCACCCAACCCTTCCCCACGCTGAAACGCCCCCAGGGTCTGCTACCAGAGCTTGATATTCCACCCAGCCCGCTCCCTACCTCTCAAATCTCGACACAAACCCCTCCTCCCGGCCCATCGCAAAATGGGTCGCTCTTCAAAGTTCGCCTTCCCTCTGCCGGGTCGACGAGCCCAAGCCCGGAGAGAAGCCACTGATCCACATCCGCCTGTCCTGCCGCCGCAGATACCTCTACTCCCAGAGCCTCTCGTCGCCGACTTCAACCCTTCTCCCAAGGCAAGAAAACTCCTCGGCGCTCAATCCAAAGACTGGTCTGCAGCCAGCCCCGCCAACGGCGCCAGTCCGCTGCAGAGAGCCGTCTCTCCTTCGCTGGATTCGAAGCGGAGTTACATGAGCATCACTGTATCAGACGCCAGTCAGAGTTCGACGTCCGCCTACAAGACCTCGACGACTGTTCCTCCGGATCCTGAGATTGTCCAGTACGCTGCAAGAACCTACGCCGCCGTACCCGACGAACCCACGCCCGACCCGCAGTCGTCGACCCAAGCAGGCAAGTTGAGGTCCAAACGCTCTCGTCTTGGCCTCGGCACCCATTACGACCCAAAGAAGGCCCCCCTCTCCGTCTCGCAGCAGACTTCGGCCTCTGCAATCGCACACGGCGGCCTTAGGCGAGGTCACGTCCGCCGACATTCGTCTCCAGACAGCCTCTATCAACATAGTGATGACGAAGCGCCCCCAGCAGTCCCTGAAGATACTGACCTCCACCCGTCTGTCATGGATACCCCCGCGCGGAGGAAAGCCTCCCCGAAACTCGATCTTTCAAGGTTATTCAACAAGCCCTCCAAGGCCAAGGAAGGTGGCGCGGATCCAGTCCTATCGCCCACCAAATTCGTCGCCTCGCCAACCTCGCTGTCCAGCAATTCTCTACAGTTTTACGCACCGGAAGCTACGTTGAAACCCCACGCAGAGGTGACGGTCACTAGTGCGGGACCTAATGGTGTCCGCGCTGAAAATGGAATGCATCCCGAAACGACTGTGCCTGCCGAGCCGCGTGCCCCCGTCAGTCAACCGGCCAGGGTTTACCGGGACGCCTGCGAAACGGCAAAGATCCACGTGCGCCGCCCACCCCCTGGAATTCAAAACTGGTTTGATGGACTTGGGGAATCAGACGACGACGATTTCGAGGATGATTCTGAATCTGAATGGCCGTTGGCGGAGCAAGAGGTCAAGTCCGAGGACCCATCACCGCAAACCATCTACCAGCCTTACCGGCCGCCAGAGCTCGGGGTTGAACAATTCTACAACATCAAGCGCGCTGGCACCCCGTCACAAACATCCCTCCGTTCTTCGAGATCTGATTCAAGGCTTAATGTTCGCGCAAGATCAAAGTCGAGGTCGAGGTCACGGCCAAGGTCCAAGCTGAGCGTCCAAACTAGATCTCAATCGAGATCTGTGTCAAGGGGTCGGGAGAGAAATGATGAGCTGCACATGAATGAAGCTCCGCTCAAGATCAGTGAGACACTTTCGCCAAAGATCAAAACCAAAAGACCAAGCCTGCGGAGGAACAGCAGCAGCAAACTCTCGCACACTGATCTCAAAGGGGCAAGTGTTCTGTCACTTTCGTCTACATCATCGGACGAGTCCGATTCCCATGCCAGCTCCACCGACATGCCAAATATTCGAGAGTCACTTTCGATTTTGACCGAGGCGGACAAGGAGGTTGAGATCCAGATCGGTCGAGCACGCGCGTTGGAAGTGACTCGGCCTCGCCAATCACTTGAGCACATTCGTAGGGCATCGGAGTCCCCGTCAGAGTGTAGTGCAAGAGGCTCGACAACGACCGCAACCATTGATGTGGCGCTGGCTCCTTCCGCTCCCTCCTCTGCTACCTCCACCGAGTTCCCACGTAGTGTTCCCACGGCCCGCAGACCGATCCATCCTCGCCAGCTTTCCACAGTGAAAGACGACGAGGAAGGGCGGGGTAGCTTCTATGACACGCCCAGCGCGTCGGAGCCTGAGAAGTCAGAACCGCAGGCCACCAATCGCCGTGACGATGACGAGGAACCGCCCAAACGGAAACTCATGGCGGTGACAAGGGAGGAAGAGATGCTTCTCGAGCTCATGCGCCGAAAGCGAGCTTCCATGGCAAAGCAGAACTTCACAGATGGGTACAACACTGCCCTCAAGCTGGAGCATCAAAGAGGCATAATTTCCCCTCTGGTGGAAGAGTTCAACAGGAACGCAGACCGACGGACTTCAGAACAAAGACTCAAACCACCCGGTCCATTTGCGGGCCATCGCCACAGCCGAACTCAGTCTCTTTCAACGTCGAAGGTGTATCCCGAACGATCATCGTCGCTCCGCCCGTCGGGCGAGTTTCTCCCAAGTACAGTGTACAAACCACCGCATCCAAGGCACAAATACCGGTCAACCTCATCGTCCATTTCGGGCACTCTTGCCTCCCTCAACCACATTTCCTACGGCTCAACCGCCAACATGCCTCCTTTACCTTCTAATGCCATGCTGCCGTTTCGCGACTCGAGACCGCCCCAGCTTCCGCTCAACATCCTCTCACCCCTTGACTTTTTCTCGCCGTACTCGCCCAGCGTCATGACCACGGCCACTGCTAGCGACGCTGGACTCCCCTCTCCACGTTCGCCTAACCCCGTTTTCGACAGCAGTTTCCGCGAAAGTAAAGCTCTCACTGCTGTCTGTGACAGCGCGGTCAGGAACCATGATGAGTTTCATTCAATTCCACTCAAGGCCTCGGACTCCAATCTTCGGAAGGAAAACTCAGACGACAAAGCCACCAACACATTGGAAGTTCCGCATGGTGAGCGAGAGCAACATAGATCACGTCAGTCGAATTCCCGCAGGAAGAGCAGAGATGCCTCCCCGCCCAAGTTTTCTCAAGTCCTCGCTCGTCAACCTTCTTTCACGTACGCTACCGCCGGACTGCAGCGCCCTTCGCACCCCATCTGGCACCATCGCAATGAATCGCGGGAAACGCTGGAGTCTGGTTTCGCCATGTCCAGCCCTTACAACCACAGCCAGACGCAGACACAAACCCTCGCTATCCCCTCCAACCGCCGGTCTTCTCGGACTTCGTCACGCCCCCAATCGCAGGCCTATTCCAGTGATGGTCGCCCTTCAACCGCGTCCCCTGATAGCATGCTGTCGTCGACCTCCACCGCCACTATGACGACCTTGTCTGACACGACGCACGCCATCTCCGGACCCCCTGGCGCCATTGCAAATGGCAAGCCAACCGTCCCAGTTCGGTTGAGGTCGGGCAGCAGCGCCACTGCTGTTGCGACCACAACCTCGACGGCGCGGCACTCGAACACACCCAACTTCTCGCAGAAGCTTGTCGGCAGTAACGTGCCCAGCTGCCGCACAAGCAGCGCCAGTGGCACAGGCAGCGCCGATCGCAGCAGCAGCAGTATCGACGCCGGAAGCTGTCGTCCCCGCTCTTCGGTTGACACTTCCAAGAGTCTGCGAAGTAGCGGCAGTGGTGTCGCCATCACGACGACGCTCGAGGAAGGTCACGAAGCCATTGCCTACGGTGTCTACGGCTTTGGTGACGACAAGATTGACAGCGATAGGCCCACGAGTGTCTGCGAGGACGTGTACGCGGCGTGGAACAGCCTCGGCGGAGGCCGCGCGGGACTCTTTTGATCGATTGGCTTGCCGTTGTCATGCTTCTTTCTTCGACTAGCCGGGGTCTTGTGTCGGAGATTTTGCTTTTGATCTTTTTTTCATTTTTCTAAACTTAATAATGACGGCAGGGGATTTGGATGTCGGGGGTTGACGATTTGAGTTGGACTAGGAGCATCTACGCGGGATGAACTTTTCTTTTTTCTCCAATCTTGTTGTGGTTGCATATCAGTGGATGACGGACGACGCAACGATGTGGATGATTCGAACGAGGAAGCGTTGGGCTGGTTTGGATGGATTGGATTGCGTGTATTTGGCAGGTGGATCGACAGTTGATGGATAGATGCCGAGTAGGGTAGTAAGAGGAGGCTTTGCCGAATGGAGTTGCCATATTCTACTCACCATTCGCATAATTATGTCGGTCCTGGAACTGTTGAATTGATCCCTCATGAGAGCATCAGTACGGACTATTTGTTCAGTGTCGTCAGGTCGGAGAAGGCGCGTCGAATATGTTCGCACTCCGAAGATATTCGTCTCAGACCCCTGCACGATCGTCGGGTACTTCCCGTGCGTCAAGCGGCCCGAGCTTGCCGTTGGAGCGGCACTCTGACGCGACTCGACGCGCTCCCAACTTTTTTCCCGCCGCACCACCAAAACGCCAGCTCATGACCGTACAATGGCAGCATGGTAGCTCCGAGCCTGACCCTACGGAGCAGCGCCAAGCTTCCGCCAAAAACATGGGCTAGCACGCTGAAGCTGCCCGCGTCTTCGCTGCCACCACGGCCCTCGACGTCCCCCGAGCACCTCGCCCGCTGCACCGACGAGCTCTACGCATGGCAGCAGTCCGACGCACGCCGCAACACCACCGGCGACTTTGTCCTCCATGACGGCCCGCCGTACGCCAATGGCGACCTGCACATTGGCCATGCCTTGAACAAGATCCTCAAGGACATAATCCTGCGGTACCAGGTCGGTCAGGGCAAAAAAGTGCACTACAGGCCTGGATGGGATTGCCATGGGCTTCCCATTGAGATCAAGGCGCTCGAGGGCCTGGGCGTCGATATGGCGCGCGACCAGCGCAGTCTGAATCCGCAGATGCTGCGCCGTGAGGCGGGCAAGTTGGCGCTCGGGACAGTGAAGAAGCAGATGCAGGGTTTCAAGAAGTGGGCAGTCATGGGCGATTGGGACAATCCATACGTCACAATGAACTCGGAGTATGTCAAGACGCAGCTCACCATTTTCAAAGAGATGGTCGAGAAGGGTGAGTTTGGTCCGACGTGGACGTAGCTCGCTGGCTGGCTGACCACCGCTTCCAGGCCTCATCTACCGCCAACACAAGCCCGTCTACTGGTCGCCGTCGACCAAGACTGCGCTCGCCGAGGCTGAGCTCGAGTACGACGAGAACCACAGGTCGACCGCCGCATACGTGTCCTTCCCGCTTCGCAAACTCCCCGGTTCGCTGCTGCAGACGGGCGCTGTTGATCCCGAAAAAATTGGCGCGCTCATTTGGACGACTACGCCTTGGACTTTGCCGGCCAATAAGGCCATTGCCGTACACTCGAAACTGGAATATGCTATCGTTGAAATGACTGAATCGCCCCCAGAAGATGGAGAAGAAAAGGCAGCTCAGGGACCCCTTGTGCGCCAATTCCTCCTTGGAAAATCTCGCATCACGGCTCTGGAAGAGATCTTTAAGTCGAAGCTCAAAGTACTTGTCGACAACATCCTCGGCGAACAATTGGCTGGAGAGGTGGAATATCAAAATCCGCTGCTCAGCCCCGAGTCTCCGTCTCAGCCCATATTGCACGCCGACTTTGTTTCTCCAGATTCTGGTACTGGTCTTGTTCACATGGCGCCCGGTCACGGTATGGATGACTACAATGTTTGCAGAGCGGCCGGACTTTCAGTCTACGCCCCCGTGGACAATGCAGGTCGTTTCATCCAAGGGGCCTTGCCTGGACACGAAGAACTCGATGGCGCGCACGTTTTGAACAAGGGCTCAGGGCTTGTTTTGAAGATTCTTGAGAACAAGCCCGGATATCCTCTCGTGAAAGCGGAACCCTTTAGGCACAAGTACCCGATTGACTGGCGCACCAAGAAGCCCATCATCATCAAGGCCACATGGCAGTGGTTTGCTGATGTGGGAAAGATCAAAGAGGACGCTCTGTCTTCGCTTGGAAAGGTCGAATTCCTGCCCAGCTCTGCTAAGGCCCGTCTCGAGAGCTTCGTCCGTGGTCGCAGCGAGTGGTGCATTTCACGCCAGAGGCCCTGGGGCGTGCCAATTCCTGCCCTTTACAAGAAACTGGATAATGGAACCCTGGAGGCTCACATGACACCTGAGTCAATCGATCACATTATCGGTTTGATTGAGAAACATGGCGTTGACGAGTGGTTCGCCGATGAAGCTGAATCCAAGATTGACTGGAAACCAGCTGGTTGGGAAGGCGAATTCATCCGTGGAAAAGACACCATGGATGTCTGGTTCGACAGCGGCACCAGCTGGGCACAGCTGCCGAAGAGGCCTGGCAAACCCGTGGCTGACGTCTACCTGGAGGGAACCGACCAACACCGCGGATGGTTCCAATCGTCCTTGTTGACCCACATTGCATCTCAGACTGCCAAGTCTGGCACGACAGGAGAGTCAAAGGCCATGGTCGCGCCATTTGGCACGCTCATCACTCATGGTTTCATTCTGGATAAGAAGGGCCGCAAGATGAGCAAGTCTCTGGGCAATGTTGTCTCCCCTGACCAGATCATGGATGGCTCGTTGTTGCCCTCTTCGTCTAAGAAGGGGTCTGCCGATGATAACACCATGAGACCGGATTTGCTTCGCTTGTGGGTTGCGAGCAGCGACTATACCAAGGATGTCTCTGTTGGTGTGCCTGTTCTCAAGGCCATCACATCCACGCTGAGCAAACTTCGCATTACCTTAAAGTGGATACTAGGCAATCTGTCCGATGCCGATTTGGAAACCCTCCGCAAAACCGAAGTTTCCCGTTCGCTTACTTTGTCTGATTTCATTGCATTCCGTCAGCTTGCGCAGACTTCAACAGCGGTACACACCGCCTACGAAGCATATGAGTTCCACCGTGGAATCGCAACTCTGACCAGATACGTAAATCAGAATCTTTCGGCATTCTATTTCGAGGCTTTGAAAGACAGGCTCTACGCAGGCACAGCACTAGATCGAGCCGCGGCGCAGAAAACTCTGTTCCATATCCTCCAGGAGCTACTTGACATGCTTGCGCCCATCTGCCCCTTGTTGGTTCAGGAGGTCTGGGCATGCATGCCAACACAACTCCGTGATCACGAGAAGCATCGCGGCGTCGAATGCCAGCCCGGATGGAGGAAATGGAAGCCATTTCCATTCCATATCTTGACAACAGAGGGGCAGGCAATGTTTGACAGGAGAATTACTATGCTCATTGCCGTTCACGACTCGATCAAAGCACTCCAGGAATCTGCCCGCTCAAACAAACAATTGCGCTCAGGCCTCGAATCCGACGTCCTCCTTGTGGTCCCGAAGCCTCCCTCAACATCCCCTCTCAAAACCTACATCGAACCCGGCCGCGACGCTGATCTGGCGTCCATGTTTGTTGTGAGCAAACTGCAGCTTTTGCAGGAAGACTCGGCGGATGCTGCGTCCCAGATTGAAGAGTTCAAAAAGGGTCGGGAGTGGATCTACGAGGGCGATTTTGCCTGCGACACGGAGCGTGGTATGGTAATCTTGGCGCCTCCGAGGGATACCAAGTGCCCTCGCTGCTGGCGGTTTGTTGCGCCGACTCCGGAGGATTTGTGCGAGAGGTGTGAGACGGCAACGCAAGAGATGGAAGAAGCGCAGGGCACTGATGCGATGGCTGCGAGTGTAAAAGAGTAAAGTGGTGTCAGAAGAAGGGAGAATATAGAGGGCATGTATAATGTACATGAAAAGCCATGTAAAAGTAGAATGTATATATGTCGTCTTGACTGCAACCCCAGCCGTGCTCCGCCTTACGTCATCGTAAGCAGTGGCCAGTGCGGACCTGGAACCACCCGGGAACAGTCGAAGACTGCTGCGCCACGGTCTCCATCACCGCCAGTTTTTCTTCTCGTTATGCCTTCACTGGACTAATACCTCTTTTTCTCGGTCGCAGAATTCAAGATATCGAATCCAAGCGACTGCGAGAGCGGGAGCTCGACGGCCGACCGGCGCTGAATGTGACGACGCATCAGGCGATTCCAGCAGGCACGATGAACTCCGGCTCGACGGCATGGCAAGCACCCTTGCACTTTGCCGGCAGCCATGAATGGAAGAAGAATGGCAGCTTCCCTGTAAGACGGCTCGCTTTTCCATCATCTTTGTTCTGTCGTCGCTTCTTGGTTCATCATGAAGCGTTCCCAACAGTCGCTTAGCTTCCTAGCTACAGACCCTCGGTGCCTCGTTGGCTGACATTATTGTCGCAAAGGGTCCTCCAGATAACAGCGGAAGCCACCGCAACAAACCTTCTTCGGTCTACAGCTTGATTTACACCCTTATCCCTGCGCTCATCACCGCCGCCCTTCTGATTAGCGTGTTCCTTGTCCTTCGGCCAAAGCTGCGGCGTCTCTACTCTCCGAGAACCTTTATCGACGTCTTGACCGACGAGTAAGTGAGCGCTCAAAATTCCCTCTTTGAAAAAGCTTTTTTTCCATGTTCCATTGCTGAACCTCTGATTCAGTGAAAAGACTCCGAAAGATCCAGGCACCGTCTTCGGCTGGATCAAACACTTTTCCAAATTCAACGATTGGCAGATTCTCAACTCGCAGTCTCTTGATGCCTACCTGTACGTCAGGTTTCTGAAGGTCATCATTGCGATATGCTTTGTCGGTACCGTCATCACGGGAGCAGTGCTGTTGCCGATCAATGCGACTGGAGGTGGTGGCCAGAAGCAATTGGATATGCTCTCGTTTAGCAACGTCGTGGATCCAAATCGTTACTATGCCCACGCCTTGGTTGCTTGGGCATTTTTTGGTTAGTTGAATGTTCTACCTCTATTGCGATGTAGCTGACAAGTCAAGCCTTTGTGCTCTTCATGATTACGCGGGAGACGGTGTACCTGATCCATCTGCGACAGGCGTACCTCCTCTCGCCTTGGAATTCTAGCCGTATCTCATCACGGACTGTTCTCTTTACCTCGGTTCCCGGGTCGTATTGCAGCGAGGAACGCCTCAAAACTCTGTTCGACGAGGTCAAGCAAGTCTGGCTTGTCCAAGACTTCAAGAAGCTGGAAAAGCTGATTGAGGAGATGGACGAGGCAGCCCTCAAGTTGGAAGCCGGCGAGATTCAACTTATCCGCGACGCCAACGCCAAACGGCTCAAGGGTTCCAAACCAAGTGACGATGATCATGACACGGACTTTTGGCTGACGGTTGCGCGACGACCGAAGCACAAGCGCCAGAGTTTCACCTTCATCTTTGGAAAAAGTGTCGACACCATCAACGAGAGCCGCGAGAAGCTTCGCCATTTGATTCCCGCCGTCAGAGCTGAGCAGAAGCTTCGGCTTGACGGCGATGCTAGACTTCTCGGCTCCGTGTTCATCGAGTTCGAAACGCAGGCGGCAGCTCAAGCTGCGTATTCTTTGGTTGCCTACAACCATCCGTACCGCATTGTTCCTCGCCAGGTTGGACTGCTTCCAGACGAGGTCATTTGGCCCAATCTGCGCATGTCGGACTGGGAGGCGCTTGCTCGAAAGATGTTCGTTTTTGGATTGGTTGCTGCGATTACTATTTTCTGGGGTATCCCCGTGGCGTTTGTCGGCACCATTTCCAACTTGAGCTATCTTTCCCAAAAGTTCAAGTGGCTCAGGTGGCTCGAGGATCTCGACAAGAAGCAGCTCGGTCTACTGACGGGTCTTTTGCCCTCTGTGTTGCTCTCGGCCCTCCAAGCTCTTGTTCCAAAGCTTTTGCGATGTGGGTTCCCCTGAATTCATGTTTTGTTTACTCGGGCTAATGCGCAGACAGATTTGTCGAGACAATCTGGTGCAGTCACTCAGTCGCATGCTGAAGTTCGCACGCAAAAGTTCTTCTTTGCGTTCTCACTGATCCAGGTATTCCTCATTACAACCTTCTCATCCGGCGCCACTGCAGTGATTGGCCAGCTTGCTCGAGAACCTTCGTCTGCACCAACCCTACTTGCCGAGAATTTGCCAAAAGCGTCAAACTTTTACATCTCCTACCTCGTCCTGTATGGTGTGGCGATTAGCTCCCAGACAGTCTTCAACGTTCTCGGCCTCTTTTTCGATGTCATCCTGCCAGCCGTGTGGCCCTATTCGAGCCCAAGGGATGCGTTCATTGCTTACATCACATTGAGCTCTCCCGGATACGGTTCAGAGTGCGCCAAATGGACAAACTTGGCAGTCATTGCCATAAGCTACTCGTGCGTAGCACCTTTAGTCCTGGCATTTGCGACTGTTGGTTTCTCTTTCATCTATCTGGCGTACCGGTACAACTACTTTTACGTCTACAATACCGGCATCGACACTAAAGGCGTCTTCTATGCGACAGCGCTGCAGCAAATGACTGTCGGGGTCTACATTGCCGAGCTTTGCCTCATCGGGCTCTTTTCCACTCGCATCAAGAGCGACGTCACAGCCAACGGCCCGCTCCTCTTGATGATCGCTCTGTTCATATCCACAGTCCTCTACCAATACCTCATGCACCAGACGCTAAAGCCCCTGACCGAGCTCCTCCCACGCAATCTCCTGTCCGAGTCGGAGCGCGAGTATGACGACTACGAAGCCAGTCATTCGGAAAACCAGCCGCTGCTATCGCCGGCGCCAGAGACAACGACGGACCAGCCCGCAGCCGGCGACATCAACGCGCACCACGGCCTCGAAACCAGCACCACCAACACCTCGACGCCGTCGCGCATCAACGCCATCACAGCCTACCAAGCCAAGCTCGACCAGGACCGCGCGCACTGGCTCCGCCGCTTCTTCGCGCCACACACGGACTCGGCGGCCGCCCTGTCGCGCGCGCTGCACCCCAGCCTCCAGACCCCCGTGCCCGAGTATCCAGAGGCCGTCGCGCGCAAGGCGTTCCTGAACCCGGCGATTGCGCGCGAGCCACCAGTCATCTGGATTGTCAAGGACGCGATGGGGATTTCGACGCGCGAGGTGCAGCAGATCAAGGAGGAGGTTGAGGGGCTGGAGGTGAGTGATCGCGGCGCGTGGTTGGATCAGAAGAATAGGGTGAGGTGGGACGAGAGGCGTCTGAGGGAGATGCCGCTGTGGAAGGGGAGGGTGATTTATTGATGCTGGTTGGAAAGACTCTTGTTGAGCTGTAGTGATTGGATCCGATTGACTGGACTGGCTTGACTGGACAGCATTCACCACATAATTGTACAGTATGCAGCATGCCGCTAGGGAAGCATCGCGGGCTATGTATTATCATCGCATTTTTGGAGATGGGAATAGCAATGATTGACTCGTACTAGGCACGCAACAGTCGTCGATCAGCGGGAATACCATACCTAGGAAGCAGAGCGTTGCGGGCTTGCGGGCGCCTACCCAGGTATCTGCCCGTCTGCTGCAGGCAAATTGCAAGGACAGCGACTACTAACCTAAGCGAGCCCATCGCCTACTGTTTCGAACGCAAGATGGCGCAGGTCCTCAGCCCATTATTTTTGTACACTCGCTCTCGCGACGCCCTTCTTGGCGCTCCGCTCTTGGCCTCTGGTCAGGGCACACTGCTGCGTGGAGCTCGGCGGCAAAAAAGAAAAGGGCAAGACTTGACCCTGCAGGTGTTGCGTGATGCTGCTGCTGCGTTCGGAAGCAACATTGATGGAACCACGGCTTTTTGGATTTTTGCTGTTGCCATTGTCAGTGCCACAGCATTCTTGTTCTGCGGACATGATCGATTCAACAACTTCGCAAAAAAAGAGAATCTCCCCTGAAATACGGCAGAAGATGCCGTCGTCAAGACGGGTATAACGACAGCAAGCCAGACGGCATTAATCCGGTCTTTGAATCTGGGAGGAAGCTCGGGGCAGACGGTGGTCGCGGACGGTAGGTCTTCTTCACTAGGGCTGCCACCTGCGTGTGATGATGCTCCTCGCCTCTCGCTCCGATAAGCGTCGTCGGGTACAGATCCAGGCGTCCGTCCGATGCTGATCTCTCTCTCTTTTCTCTCAGGGAAGGTGCCTCTTCTTGCTTGCCAGTCTCTGGGCGCATGCGGATGATTCTTGTTGTCATCTTCAGAAAGCACGCGAACAGGAGGACGTCGAATCGAGTCCGGGATTCTCACAGCGTCGTCACTACCACGCAATCATGCTGGATGGCTGAACTACCTCAGATCTGGCTGGGGCGACTGGCATCTCTTTTTTCCCTTGGACTTCCAAATCTGGATGCCAGTGCTGCAGGTCCGACAAACACTCACAGCCACCTGCCTCACACAGCACAAGGACCGACCAATCACTTCAACACCATCCATGGGAAACCGGGCCATCTCTCCGCAGGTTACCCCTGCGCGCACATTTGCAAGATGCCGAGTCCACCAACCCAAGGCTGTGGGTAGATGCTGTTGTCTTTTACCCGTTTCTCTTGTGAGATTTGCAATGGAGAAATATAGCCTTCGAGATTGATGGCGGCGACCAAAAGTTGCAGCCCTCTCGGTCTTGTTTGTCCCGTAGAGCGCTGCAGTCGCTCTGTCATAGCTTCCCTATCCAGACGCACTTTTCACGAAGTACCAATCTTCCCCGCATGGTCGCTCCAAAGATACGTTTATTTTCGGGCAAGATCAGTTCCGGCCAGGAGACCACGATGCAAAATAGGAATCTCCAAAACCCGGCAGTCGGAGGTGCAACACCACAAACACCTGCAGCATCGATGGAAGCAGGGGCCACAGTACGCCCACGCACGCGCATCCGCTTACCTACCGGAGGCCCCATCTGAAACCTCAACGCGTCGTTTCTCCTCCCCGCCGTCCTATGCCTGTCCACACGTGCATCTTGGCGTCCCAGTCCCTTACCTTTTTCCATCCTCGCTCCGGCACGGGGACCCGTCGACCCCTGATGCCAAGAGGCTCCCTGAATTCAGCCATTGACGCCGCTGTAGACTGCTCTCGTCGGTGCTGGCGAGAGACCGCCCGTCGCGTCGTCGCTATGCTGTTTATAAGGTCGCCAGGGATGGCGCCCGTCTCTGGGTTGCGCTCCATCCCACCTGTCAGTCTTCGCCCAAAGGCGCCGTTTGAGATTGAAAAATTGCCAGAATGGGCCTCTCCACTCCTTTGCTCGCGCTCTTTGCCCTCTGGACCCCCTCGGCCCTGGCGGCGTTTGGCCTGACCGACTCGGATGGCAGCTATGTCATTAGCTCTGGAAGCGGCAACGGGCTCACCGTTACGGTAGACCAGAGCAGCTGTGACATTACATCGATCATGTACCGTTCAGAGGAGTTTCAGTACGCGTCGACGGGAACCCAGCTTTCGTCGGGCTTGGGATCTGCTACGGTGACTGCAGAGGAGATTGAAAGTGAGTTGGAAATTTTTCAGTGTGCAAGACTTTTTTCTGATTGGTTGAGTAGGCACATATGTCAAGGTCACTTGCACCACCGACACGCTGACCCACTACATCATCGTCAAGTCCGGCGAGGACATTCTGTACATGGGCACCAACACGCAATCAGAGCCCAGTGTTGGAGAGCTCCGCTTCATCGCTCGACTGGATCCAGACAAGTTGCCCCTGGAGTACCCCTACGGCGACGTGTCGACCACGTCTGGTGGAACCGCCATCGAAGCATCGGATGTGTACGAGGTCGACGGCGAGACGCGCAGCAAGTTCTACTCGGGCACCCGCTTTATCGACGACAGCATTCAGTGCGTCTACCGTGAGGACGATGCTATCCACGCCTGCGTGCTGCTCCAGCCCCTGTCGTACGAGTGCTCTAGCGGTGGCCCCCTTTTCAAGGACATCAACAGCAACAACGCTGGATCCTCCACCAACCTCTACTTGTGAGTACCGTCGTGGAAAGGGAAGAGGTGATTCTAACTAGTCCAAAAGCTACATGAACAGTGGACACGTTCAAACGGAGGAGTTCCGCCAGGGTTTCCACGGTCCGTACGCCATGCAATTCAGCCGCTCTGGAGTGCCATCAGCCGATTCTCTTGACTTCTCGTTCTTCGGAGTTCTTGACATTGATGGCTACGTTCCGGAATCCCAGCGCGGTTATGTCAGCGGCACTGCTTCTGGCGTCACCAGCGGCTATGATATTGTGCTCCACTGGTACAATGACAACTTCCAATACTGGGCCTACGCCAGCTCTTCGGGCGCCTTCACCTCGCCTGCCATGCAAGCCGGCGAGTACACCCAAGTGCTGTACCAGCAGGAGCTCAAGGTGGCCACGGCCACTGTCACCGTGACTGCCGGCGCCACTGCCACCGCAAGCATCGAGAGCGCCTTCGAATTCCCTGACGCCATCTTCACCATCGGCGAGTGGGACGGCCAGCCATTCGAGTTCCGCAACGGCGACAAGTTCGAGCGCATGCACCCGTCGGACGACCGCATGGAGTCGTGGGGCCCGCTCACCTACACGGTCGGCACCTCGGCGACCACCGACGTCCCCATGGCGCTGTTCAAGGGCGTCAACGACCCGCTCACCATCGTCTTCACGGCCACGTCGGCGCAGACGGGCGCCGCCACCCTGCGCATCGGCACCACGCTCTCCTTTGCGGGTGGCAGGCCTCAGGCCACCGTCAACGACTACACGGGCGATGCGCCCTCTGCTCCCACCAAGATTGACAGCCGTGGCGTCACTCGTGGTGGATACCGCGGCTATGGTGAGATTTACGAGGTGTCGATTCCTGAGGGCACGATTGTCGAGGGCGAGAATACAATCACCATTAGCGTCATCTCTGGATCGTCGGGTGATACGTATTTGTCGCCAAACGTCATCTTGGACTGCATTGATCTGTATTTGGCTTAGGGTGGTCTTCGTTGGGTGTTGTAAATATTAATTCATCTTGTACATGTCACATTGAATAGTTTGCAAGGGTGAGTTTGATATGTGAGACTTGTACTGGATGAAAGTCGTGAGCTCTTAATTGTAGATTGAAATTTCGTGGCGCCATCGAAGTGCGAATGAGAGTCAAAGTAGCCGAAAAATCAATATAATGGATAAAGAAGGCGTCGCTATATAGACATTCAAATGGTCGACCATTTCCACCAATCAGCAGCCATGTATTACCGGGAGAGCTAGGATCGTTCAAGGATCCCCTCGCCCATTTCTGATGTGCAGCGTCATCCAGCGATTCTCGCTCCACGTCATTTTGCCGTTCCATTTCTCTCCAGTACCTCTCCTCCTCAAGTCGCCATATTCCACCATGGGCTCTTCAGCGTCGAAAGCGTCACGCACCGCCGGCAAGGCCGCGCGCGTCTACCCAAAGCAAGCATCGCAAGCCGCGACACACGCGCCCAAACCCTCAGCACCACCTCGCGCCTCGCAACCCGGTCCAACAGTCCACCCGCCGCCAGAAGCCAGCGAGTCAAAAGACCAATGTACGTCCAGTCCAAGTCAGCTTCCTCTCCATCTCTCCTCACGCTTCGCGCGAGTCATCAAGCTAACACCACCACCACCACCGCAGCAGCAACGAGCGACGCCCAAGACCCAGCGCTCGCCGCAAAACTGCGCTCCATCGGCGCCGTCCAGCCCAACCCCTACTACTCGCCGCACAGCACGTCGCCCTTCGACCCGCGCCGGCCCTCCGAGGCGGGCATGCCCGACTTCTCCGCCGGCCCCAACCCCTTTGCTCCTCCGCCCTCCGTCCACGCATCAGCAGCAGCAGCAACAACAACAACACCAGGAGGCACAAACGCCGCCGCCGCCCGGCCGCCCAACCGCATGCTCAATCCCGCTCTGTCGATACTGTCTGCGCGCGACCGCTTGCAACGAGAGGCCGAAGCCGATTTGGATAACGCGGTTAGGGCGGGTGCGAGTGGGCGACGGTTTCTGGATCCGACGCTGATACGGCGCGTGTTGATGATGCGCGAGAGGGAGAGCAAGTCGGATGAGGCGATTGAGGAAGAGATGGGCTTGGAGAAGGGGTTTATGAAGAGGTTGGGGCCGAGGAGTGTGGTTGAGGCTGTTTGAAGGTGCACATTGGAATCTTTCGAGAATCCAGGATCAAGAGGGATATCAAGAGTCTTGAAGATCAAGGAGCATCGGACACGTGGGACAGGGGTGGGCTGAAGGCGTCAGGGTCGAAATACCATGACAGTCGACTCAAACGGATTTGCTGGAAAAATAACCTTGGGGCCTGGTAAGGACGCGAAGCATGGGGCAGCAGCAGAATCACCCACCACATGGAACACTCCAAACTTGGTCATACAAGACCCTGAAAGTCAAAAGAAGCAACTGCCAATGCGTTGTACTATCTGGGCTACGAGGCTCGATCATCACGAGCATTTCGGTCCTACCATCAACCAGGCGCCTACGCTTGAAACCAACAAGAAACGAAACATCTCCACTCCAACATCATTTCGAGTGCATTCTGAATCGACTTGATTGTCTCTCGGTCTCCGTGCTTACCACGCCGAGTGGCCTCCATCTATCCTCAAGTCTGATCCAGTCATGAATGAACTGGCCTCGCTCAGCAAGAACACGGCCGCTCCACGGTACTCCTCCGGCGCACTCAGTCTTCCCAGCATGTTTTGCGTGGGCCAGTCCGTCCTGCGCTCTGGATACAACTTGAACAGCTCTTCAACCATGGCTGTGACAATGTATCCAGGGGAAATGGTGTTTACTCTGATGCCATAGGTTCCCCACTCGGAGGCCAGATTCCGCGAAAGCTGAAGAACACCTGCCTTGGACGCGTTGTACGCCGAGCAAATGAGACCCTTGATGCCATGTTAGCACCAATCAACTAAACGGAGCTCGTCAAGACTTACCCTGTTCGCAACGCTTCCACTCATGCTTGCAATCATAACGATGCTGCCGCCGTTGCCAAACTTGATCATCTGCTTCGCTACAGCCTGACTCGTCATGAAGGCGCCAGTAATGTTTACTTCGAACATGGTGTTCGCGTCCTCGGCGGTATAGTCCAATGCTGAAGTCTCTTGCTGGATACCAGCCGCGGCGACCAGTCCGTCCAATCGCCCATGCTTGTCGGCAATGTCTGCGACAACCTTGTTGAGCCCGGGGACATCACGCACGTCGATCTGACGGTAGTGCAACGAAGTGCCCAAGTGGTTACGCGCGCGCTCCTGAATCGGCGCAAAGTCTGGTGATGGAATAGGGAGGCGGTCAAGGGCGTAGACTGTGGCAGGGAGCTCGTGGTTAGCATCTGCACCAGCATCCGCACGCGCTGTGGCATGCCTCTTCGGAACGGAACTTGTTCATACCAGTCGCTCCGGCTTCCAACAAAGCTTCGGCCTGCACCAATCCCAGGCCTCTGGCCGCTCCGCTAACTAGCACGACCTTGTTCTTTAGGCTGAACTCGGGAAGCCGCTTCGTTGTACCCAGAAAGGCCGTGTCGCTGCTGGCTTTGTCCGCGCTCGGCGGCGGCGGCGGAGCAGTCGCATCGTCGGTCGGTATTCTCGACGCATTCCACAATGGCGCGCAGGTGCTGAATGCGCGCGGCTGAGACTTTGTGGCCGCCGAGCGCGCGGATCTGAGTGGCGACAATCCTGGCCGCATAATTGCGGGGACGCGGAGGAACATTTTGTGGGGGAGCGGGGTTGGCGGCATGATGCTGGGCCTTGGCGAAAAAGAGACGAGTGCGACTGAAATATTCGTCTGTCTACCACAGAGGATTTGGAGCTCGATTTAATAGCGGTCGAGGCAAATTGGACGAGTCGCGATTGTCGATACTTGATAAAAGCTGTTTACGCAGTGGATCCGCGGTTCTGCGAGATAGCAAGAAGTGTTGCAGAAGATCAACAGGAACGCTGCAAGAGCTGCAGACGAGAGCAGGGGGGGAGAAGCAAGCAGATATAGATTTGGGAGGAGAGCAGCAGCAGAGAGGGAGAGAGAGAATGGGGAAGGAGAATTTATATCAATCCGGGCACCGCTTCTTTTTGGAAATATACAATTTTTCAAAGGCGCGCCGTTGACCGCGTTTCCCATCCCCAATTCGAACATACACGATACGTACCTGGGCTGTCACGAGGCCCCAGCCGCCAACAACCACCCCCGCTGCTGGCACCACAACTGACAGCGAAGTGGCATCAAATCCTTTGGCCACCCTCCAGCCGCGCCGGAATGCCTGAAAGGGTTATCAAGCTGCCAATGCCATGACAAGCTCCTGGGTCGAGAAGAGCTTGGGCGGCGCTACCAGAGGCGCCGTGTCGAGACCCGTGGGGTAAGGCCAGCTGGCTCCCGGCGCGGGGTGGCTTTTTTCGGAGAGGAGGGGCCTCGTCTGTCCGTAGGTCAGGTTGCTGGCGCCGCGAGGTTCACGATGCGGGACAGCTTCGACAAGTCGACGGAATTTCCCAAAGCGGAACTTCCGCAGCCAAAGGGTTGACGACAGCACGCGGTCCGCTTCGGCTGGCGGCGTGGATCACCACGGGGATCAACCTGGAGACTCTTCTAGACTTTTCGTTTCCATCTCTCCGTACTCTTTTTTTGTGCCTGCTGCAGCACATCTCTACGAGGGCGCGTGGTTGTCGGGTTGATGAGATGCATCCGCGCGGCTTGTCCCAACCTCGCCTCTTGACACCTGCAGCGCGACGATCCGAAAGAGGCCGAACCGAAAAGGGACTATCAAAAGCGGAACCGTTTGATCATATGAAGGGCCGTTTGGCATTAGGCAAGCGCAGCAAAAAGCGAGGAAGCTCAAGGGACAGATGCAGATTTGCGGTCAAGATGCGGTCATAACTTGGCGCTTACGATTTCCGCTTTCGGCAGCCGCAAGTCTACTTGCCGCCGAACACGTTGGAAGCTTATCCATGCGTCTTGTCTATCCCACCCTTCCGAAACACCATAAAATCGTTTCCGCTTGCAGCAGCAGCAGCGCTGCGTCTCCTATCTGAATGACTGATGTGGCCCATTCGATGCGGCATGTCGGCTCGCGTCCACCTCACCGGCCTCGCTTAGTTCTTTACTCCGTAGCCAGCGAATGGCAATCCCGTCTTTTCAACAATGAGTTCCATGGCCTCAATGACCTTTTCATCGTCCAGCGGCCGCCCAACCAGCTGCAGCGAAATGGGCGCGTCGCGGTACACCTCTGGGTCGTCTGTCCTCGAATCAGTCTCTTGCCCGCATCACAGAGAGCTTGGCAGGGCAACACATACAGAGCTTGTGGTTGAAGTCGTCCTGGTCATTCCTTGGCTTGTAAGCCTCGTCCTTGCCATCAATGGCCGGATCGACCTGCGAGACCTATGCACGTCGTCAGCAACAAGCTTTTGCAACAATAGAAGCACGGCAGCATGTCAGGACGGAGGTGTGCCACGTACTGGGAATACAAGCGCCGGGTAGTCGAGCAGATTCCACTGCGAGGTGTAACCCCAGTACTGCGCCTGGTCCAGTGGCGGAGCAGCCCCCGGTCCAACCGGACACAGGATCACGTCCACCATGTCGGACCCGTCTGCATTTCCTGTGGCGTTCCAGTGTTCGGCGTACTCGGTTCTGTACTGGTCGCGTGCGCGCGTGTACTTCCATATCTCCGACGCCGTGTAGGACTTCTTGGGCACGTGGGGGTTGTCGTGGAGAATGAATTTGGTCAGAGGACGCGGTGGCTCTCCAGAAGCCTCCATTGCCTCCAGCTCTTCGCGACCTCCATCGCAAAAGTAGAGTCTGGCCTGCGATGTGTTAGACGTGAGTCGTTTAATCCTCGTTTCTGGGAGAAAGCTTACAATGACATCCCAAGCAAGATCGTGCTTGTATGGCTTCCACTCGACAATCTCAACGCCATCGACGCCCTTCAACTTCTCCACTACCTCATTGATGGCCCGCAGAACGGGCGGGTGCGGCCGTACCACCCCGTCATCAGACAAGACGCCAATTTTGAGCTTCTTTGCGCCTTGATCAGTCTTCTTCAACCACGCCACGTCGTCCCTCCAACCGACGGGAATCAGGTCTGGCTGCTTCAGCCATGGTCTCTGGTCGATGAGAGTCTTGGTGAAGACCTTGACGCCCTCCAGAGACGTGCTGATAGGTCCAATGACCGGGACAATCTGCTCCTCTCCCAGCATCGTCGAGGTCGTTCCCGTGTTTGGCAGTCTGTGTGCGCTAGGCCTTAGACCCCAGAGCCCCTGATTCGCCGCAGGACTCCGGATACTACCACCGATATCTGTGCCAATTCCCAGACAGCTACCACGGAAGCCGACCAGCGCGCCCTCTCCGCCGGATGAACCACCGCATGTCAGCGCCGTATTGAACGGATTCACCGAGGCGCCATAGATGTTGTTCGACGTCTCGAGATGCATCAACGTCTGCGGCTGCGTCGTGCGCGCATAGAAAACGGCTCCGGCTTCCCACAGGTAGTTCAAAATGAGCGCATTGGGGCCCTTGTGGTCAGCCCACGCACAAAAGCCCGCGTTGGTCTTGAGGCCGCCGCCCATGGTGACGTGCTCCTTGACACTAATCGGCAGTCCATGCAGCGGGCCGACGGGCGCTCCCTTCATGGCCAAATGCGCATCCAGCTCCTTGGCCCGCGCCAGCGCCTTCTCGGGCAGCAGCTCCGTGATGCAGTTTGTGGCCGCCTGCGCGAGCGCGGCGCGACGCAGGAACGCCGACGTCACGGCTGTGCTGGACAGTTTGCCCGCCGCCAGCTGCGAAAGCAGACCCTCGGGAGACGTCTCGGTGACGCTGATTTCCTCCGGCGTCAGGAATTGCGCGGCGAGCGGCATCGTGTTGCGGGGCATTTCGGACGGCAGCGGGGGGAGAGGCGGCTGCACGGCAGCAATGGTCGCATCGCGGTGCGCCTGCAGGCTGGCGGCGACTTCTTGCCACGGCTTGTTGGAGGCGACGGGGTCGGGCATTGTAGGCGGCGGTGCTGTCTGTCACTATCTCTTCTCGAGCCGGGAAGTCTAGGAGCTAATTGGCTTGCAGGGCAGAGGCAGACAGACGTCGGAGTTGATTGCAAAGAAGGCGAATGGTTTTGGCGGCACACCGCCGCGATTGTGCAGATTGTATCGTTATATACTCCCCAGTCTGCCCGCCCAATTACGGGTCAATCGCGTTAATCACGACGTCCTGACGTGGCTGCGGTGGCAGGGTCGCGTCTGATAGCAGCCGGACCAGCTATCCCGGCCGCCCTCTCCGCCGCCATTGTGCGGTCTTTTATTCCAAAAAGTCATTGCTTCCTGATAAACGCTGTCATGTCTCTCAGTCTTGGTAAAACAACGAACGAGGACCGGTAAGAGTGGGATGGCATGGCATGATAAGATAACGCCGCCGCCATTGCGCCCTGCTGCTAGGTCATTCACGCTGCTGTCAACATGTCAGGTCCCGCTCGTCATGGATGCCCCGCCGCGCTGCGAAGACGGCCGTTGGCCATAGCTCCTTCCCCGATTCAACCTGCCTGCCCCGCTAAGATGCCTATTCGGGCAAGTCCTGCCGATTGATCTTTCTTCGTTTGCGCCCTTTGACGACTTGCTGTGACAGATGGCTATTATTTGAGGGAACACGACGGCGTCGAGGCGAAGTCTGTTTGGGATGCCCGTGGTCAGATTTTTTTGTCTTGTATTTCTTCTTGCTTTTTGTGTGAGCTGTGCTGTGCTGACGGCCGGTCAATAACACTTCACAAGGCGAGAGATCTAATGCAAATAAGCTGCACGCGATGCATGTGCTGCTAACTCGGATAGGAAACTTGGGATCCTGTCCAGTTCACGATGAGGCTGTCGAATTGCTGCTGTCAAATTCGCTCAGGCCTTCGTGCATTGTACGTACGGCATCAAGCCGAAGAAATGGCAATGCGCTGGAGTACTGTTCAGAAAAAGCCGAATCAAGGAGATCCGTCTATCAATTTGGTTCCGCCCAAAAGTCTTTCTTCTAATATGCTTCTTCTTCGCCAGTCCAATCCCAGGGTATCGTCGTATCTGATGTCTAAAAAAGAACGTCCGTCGTCTGTCCGTGCCATGCCTTGGGTGTGCTATGCGGCATAAGCCGTCCAAAGGAAATATCAACAGTGAAAAGTCCAACGCCATTCTTTCCAACGCCAAGGTCATGAGAAACGAAAAGATGACGAGACCGAAAAAATATGCTGTCGCGCGTGTGCAGACCGGTTTGTACACAATTCAATGCACCTACCTGCGTACCATCATCATTTTCATGACTTCAACCTGCTCTCTGAGCAACGTCAATTCCTCTTTCATTACACCAACATCTTTCCTGAGTGCTGCGCAACACGGGCTTCCGCAATCACACGTCCCTTCCCTGGCCTCGTCGTGGGCCCACGCCGTCTCTTTCGCCAGCGCTCCTCCAACTCGCGTTTTGGGATCAGGCGAGCTTCCGCTAGGGTGCGAACTCGACGCCAGAGAGCCTCTGCGAGGAAAATAGTTGTTCATCGGGACCGGTCCTCTGGGCGATAGGGCCGCTCCTGGGGGTAGTAACGGAGGGAATTTTTCGAGGCCATGTGAGCCAGTGGTGTCAGGCGAGCGATCATTAATTGACGGCGAGGACGGAGACCGTGGATGAGCGGGAATATGATGTGCAGCGCCGTAAAGATTTGGGATACGTCTGACCGATGACTGGCGCTGCGAACGGATGCGCTGAGAGCGTGCACGAAGACGAGGTAGCGAGTTGGAGGGTTCGTCGTCCTCAGTGAACCAAATGTCTTCGGACCTCTCTGTCGGGTTCTGCGTGGTGGCCATGCTTGACTCCTGAAGTATAGTTTCTTCCTCATCTGCCCCTTCATTCTTGTCTTCCTGCTCCTTTCGCCGCCGGGAATCCGAAAGCGACTGGGAGCTAGGGGTGCTAGTTGGTGTCTCACGTGGGTTCATGTATGGTGCTAACAGAGCAAGTCCTCCGTTCTTACTTCCGGGATCACCAAGGCGCCGAATATCAGCAAGAATCTTGCTGCTGGTACTGGTGGAAGTCGAAACCGATCCAAGCGTCGATGTGCTCCGGAAAGAACCTGGCATGCGCACTTGCGAAATCTTGCGGCTCTTTTTGGCAAGAGGAGTCTTCGCAGATGGGGTCTTGGCCAACTTGATCTCGCTGCTCGGAGAAGGGCTTGGAGAGGTTGGTCTCTCAATATATGTCCTCTTCAAGGGCTCCTCCTGTTCAAGAGCTCTAGAGGAAGCCGCACCATCGCCACGTTCGTCAACTTCCTCTACTGCTGATGCCAATGAAGACTGTGCGTAGCTTGGGATCAGAGACGGTGGGTCGCCTAGCGTCATCTTTTCCCGTTCAGGGGAGATCGATATGCTGCTCTGACGGAAAGTGGAGCTGAGAATCCTGGGCCTGTTTCGAGGACGTGGACTCTTGCGTTGTGGAGAGCGCGGTGGCGAGACTGGCTTGACAGGAGAAAAGAGATCCATGTAATTCACACCGCCAACTGGTGGCAAAGCTCTGTCGACGCCTTCAGCGCTTGGTGTGTAGTTGACGGTCCCACATTCGTCGCCAAAGCCATCGTCCGGCATCTCGGTGCTGTAGACAGACGATCCGCCTTTTGTGTACTGGTCGATCGCCTCTGTCAAAGTCTCAGAGCTATTGAACTCGATACCAACAGCGTTCACTTTACCAGGGCTAGGCGTATCTTTGGCGGCAGGTTCTGTCAGCGACTCCTTTGACGGCTTCAGCCCAAGCCCCTTCATCCATTGAACGTCGACAATGCGACCGCCTTCAGCATCGATGGTCCTCTCAGTCAACAAAAGCCCAACCGAGTCAAAAAGAAGCACCTTGCCGTCTTGTCGGCCAATGGCGATCGTGTTATTCAAGGCATCGCCAGCTGGAGCGGAGCGCATCGCATTCCCTGGTTTCTGACGGACAGGGGAGCGAGGCCGTGCTGGTACAGACAGGATTGACAGGCTTGTGGCAGGTCCCTTGACGTGCCAGGTCCGCAGGATAGTTCCGCCGCAGTCGAAATCCACAAGCCGGCAGCGGCCATCAGCTCCGACACTGACAGCTCGTGACCGATGCCCTGGCAGGAAAGCTGCTCCCGTGATCGTGACTGATTTATTCCCAACGCTTGAGATGGAAGAAAAATTGTCTTCCGCGTTCGCTACGACCCGGCTGGTGACACTGTGGAGGTTCTTGAATGAACCAACTTCCCCGCCTGTCCCTCCGCGACCAGCCCGCCCTAGTATGCGCGTCGCATCGTAAGCTGCAAGAGTACCGTCCTTGTATGCGAGCAGGAAGACGTTAGGGCGCTCGGGATGGAAAGAAGCCCTCTCTACGGCAGCGTCAGAGGCTCTCGGATGCAGCGACACTGCCGGTGTCCGTAATGTCAGGTTTTGCAGATATGTCGTCGGCGGCGTCTCAGATGCAGAGAGCAGTAGATGGGAGGTGTGCGAAATGGCCAACACGGTCGGCGGAGACGGATGAGTGTGCGAGGGCTCTAGCAAGCACGCCTGGCGAAGCGAGTAGGATTGCACAGCGTTTTGAAGGGTCGTGGTGAAAAATAGGCTCTTTGAGTCGTTCGAATACTCCAGTAGGCGGATTTTCCCCTTCAATGATCAGCGCCAGTCTGAAAAGGAGGAACAGGCGAATTCATACCTCGGTCCCTTTGAGCCTGTAGCTCCTCTTCATTCCCCGGTTTGGATCATGAAGCACCACGACTTGGTCGTCAGCCACGGCAAGCAGCCCACTCCCATCCTTGGCCTCCTTTGCAGCAAGGATCCCCCCAGATCCTGACCTGAAGGCATTTGTTAAGCCGCGCGCATCCCACGACCATACATATCGTTCGGTCGTTACTATCAGATGGTGGTCCTTGGGGAAGGAGAAAGAGGCAAGGGGTTCGACGGGTCCGGGTCGAGCTTTTTGTGCGACGCGAGAGGGCGGCATCTGGGATTAGGGTGTAGGTTCGCACATTTGGACAGTGGTGACAAGAAAGTGTTGATAAACACTGAGTTGGCGCGGTGAGATGCGGGCGGTGAGCGGGGTCGCGAGTGGCTTATCTAAGCGGACACATGCTCGCCATGTGTTCTACCATGATGTCCAATATGCAGGCAGAAGATTCGCTTTTCAAAATATCTAGACATTTTGATCCGTATCCCAAATAATAATCCCATACCACTGATATGCAAAAAATCGACTGCGATCCGTTCATCAACAATGTCTTGGCATCTCGAAGGCCGGAGAAGGTCCCACCGCTGTCGCCGCAGCTGCCTCCGATCAAACAACCTCATCTGTTGGCCATCTTCGAGTACGCACCATCTCTCTCCACTCGACATGTCAGATTCCAGACAGCGATCAGCCTGATGCCGCCCTCCTACTTTTACCATTTGGCCTTTGACCTCTATCCTCATCCGCTCGCGACCACCGAGGACGTTTTGTCACAACCGACAAAAGACGAGATATACCTACCACCGCCTGGCACGAACATCTTCGCCTCCTCGCTACCTGCGCATCACAAATCTTCGTGGGCTTTCCCGCCACATAAGCGCAAACATACGCGCCGCAGCAGAACCACCGCTTCAAGCGTCGATCTTACCAACCGCCGCCATCCAAGCTCCGCCCGTCCTTCATACAGCGAGCGCCGGAAAAGCCATCTGGATACGAAACCCCTGAGCCACGGAAGCTCATCAAAGGCACACGACGGAGCTCCGCTAGCCGCCAAAGACTGGCGCTTTGACAGTGTGTCGATCCAGAGCATAGACATGGTGCCAGTGCCGAGTAGTGCAGCTGTCACAGCGGCACCAGAAGACGATGGGAAGGCACTAAACTCGCAGCGTGTTAGTATTGGGCTTGCGACCAAGGGTACGTTTATTCCAGGAGAGGTCAAGAATACCGAAGTGGGATGGGGTGTGGTTCGCCTGTATCGCGACGCGCAAGAAACGCCTGGGCTCTACTACGACACCTCGTCGAGTACAGGATCTGAAGGGGGCCAGGTGGAAGACTCAGACAGGCAGGGGTTCAAAGAGGAGGACTGCACGACTCTTTGCATATTGGCAGTGCCGTCGTACATGACTCCGTCAGACCTTTTGGGCTTTGTTGGCGAGCAGACCAGGGAGGACGTCAGTCACTTTCGGCAGATTCGGACCGCGAGGGCAAACAAATATATGGTCCTCATGAAGTTCAGAGAAGCCAAAAAAGCGATGCAGTGGAGGAAAGACTGGAATGGGAAGTTGTTCAATAGTATGGAGGTACGTGTCGAAGGCATTTTGGGAGACGCTCATACTAATGAGTTTGCGCAGCCTGAGAATTGCCACGTCGTGTTTGTCAAATCGATACAATTTCAAACCCCGGGTGAGAATCAAGATCCCTCCAGTTTCCCGTCCATGTCGAACGATCCTTTCACACCTACCGCGAGGCCGACTCCAACTGCACCTATTCCAGGCGCCTCGGAGTCTAGCTCTCTAGCGACTTCTCTGAGCACAAAGCCGCTTCCACCACCCACGTCTTCTCTAGTCGAGTTGCCTACCTGCCCGGTTTGCCTGGAGCGAATGGACGAAACCACTGGACTGTTGACCATTCTATGCCAACACGTTTTCCACTGCGCTTGTCTTGAAAAGTGGCGCGGCAGCGGCTGCCCCGTTTGCCGGTACACTCAGAATGACTCGCTACTGCTAAAGGGCAACACTTCAGATGGAGAAGCGCCTGAAAACGAATGCAGCGTTTGCGGCACAGATGCGAATCTTTGGATCTGCCTTATTTGCGGCAACATTGGATGTGGACGCTACGATTCAGCGCATGCTTTCCAACACTACGAGGCCACTAGCCACAGCTATGCCATGGACATTGCTACCCAGCATGTGTGGGACTACACCGGGGACGGTTACGTCCATCGATTGGTCCAAAACAAAGCCGACGGAAAGCTCGTCGACCTGCCAGCAGCTCACCATCCTAATTCGAGCATGACCGGTTTCGCCGACGACTACGTGCCACGAGAGAAGCTGGATAACATGGGCGTTGAATACACGTACCTCTTGACCAGCCAGCTTGACAGCCAGCGCCGCTACTTTGAAGAGCAGCTTGATCGCGCCGTAGACAAAGCCTCCAAGGCTTCACAAGCCGCCGAAGATGCGATTGCCAGCGCCTCTGCGTTGGCGCGAGAGGTGCGCGAGTTGCAAGAGCAGCTGGCCAGTGAAAAGGCCACCATCTCGTCTCTCGAAAAGGACGTTGCACGCTTGACAACAAGAGCTGACAAGGCTGACAATCTAGCGAGGTCAATGGCTAAGCAGTACCAGGAGGAAAAGACCGTCAGTGGATCACTCTTGCAACGCATCAAGCATCTCGACACCAAGATGGCAGAAGTCGAAGAGAAAAATAAAATTCTCGAGGCGGAGAAGCTGGATCTGATGGAACAGAACCGAGATCTTTCCTTCTTCATCAGCGGCCAAGAGAAACTGAAGCAGTTGGAGCAGGAGGATGGTGAGGGCGGACTGGGTGATGAAGTAAGAGAGGGCACGGTCGAGGTACCGACGCCCCCGGAAAAGAGCAAGAGAAGAAAGGGAAAGGGAAAGAAATGATTCGCTCATGGTTACTGGATTGGGATGCTGTATACCCTTTTTGCATTGGTTCCTTCTTCTCTGGGCTCACGGCAACACCGTCACGGTGCCGAGGTGTTTGATATTCTCAGAGTTCGCGGCTTGAAACTGCCGATTAATTGTTCTTCGATTGGTTCCTCTTCTGGTCACAGTCTCCAACCAGCTGGCTTTGTGACGTCCCACTTGGCCATCACACAAGCACGGCACACGACCTGCTTAAGGCTCTTGGCAGCTTGATTGGTCCACAACATGTCCCACAGAGGCCGAGTTAAGCGACATTTGTAATCCCAAAAGCGGCAGGTGTCAAGAAAAGACGCGCCGCTCAAGTGTTTGACAAGTTGCACCTGTCCCGACACGCTGGACACGTACGGAGTGCAGCACACGTGCAACGGGCTCCAAAAGCAATGAGGAAGGAACGTCCGCCTTGTTGTTTGAGGGACCGCAAACTCTATTTAACAGCTGCCGGCGTTGCCTGCCTCCCGCGTCTTTAGCTGCCCGATGCGACGCGCCTCTGCAGATTGGTGGATTACTGGATCGCCCCTGCCTTTCAAATAATGCGGGCGGTGCCATCGACGCATCTCTCTCACACTTCGCTTGAACCATCAGGAGGCCTCGTATCACCAACTTCTTGTTTCTAATCGCGCGTCCACGCACGCGACGCGGAACCTACCACAATACTCAACCTTGACGTCATCGCACCATGATGTCCCCCGGGCCTGCGCCAGCTCCCCGTTTGGGCCTCCACTCAGAACCCCCTTCTACGCAGCGGGTGTGGCGCCCGCGCACCTTCAACACCAACTTTGTCTGCGCCACGGAGCATTATTCGCCGCGCGCCTTTGCCGCATGTTGCGATGGACCCGTCACCAACTCCAGTGTGCCGCTCGAGGCCAAATCTGCCGTGTCTCCGGGTGGTGTGTGCGCGGCATATTGCTACGTCGACGAGATGAGGATCGCGTCCAACGAGCGGAATCCACACGCCTACAGCGATTTTTACACGTGCCTGGTCGAGATGAGCGGAGAAGGCGGTCGCAGCGGTTTGGAAACTGTGCATGGCGAATGGGTGGCGGTCAATGAAGGAGGGCGAGGAGGTTCCACACACAACCTGGAAGACAAGATCGGATCCCATAAAGATGAAAACGAACTCTACCACACATCCAAACACCAAAATCCCGCACCCATGCCCTTCGATATCGACTCGGACACAGGCGAGCTTATCGTTTCGTCCGCCCGCCATGACGACGAAGAAGATGAACTACGCAAGCGATCCACAGTCGACCAGACGCTCGCTCCCGAAGCCGACTCGGGCAATCACCAACTACAGGACCCCAACGACAACACCAACGTCGACCCCAAACTCGCCAACCCGGACGAGGCGCCCAAAGACAATAACGGCCAGCCCATCGTCCCTGACCGGCCCGCGCCGTACTCGTACACTTACAGCACCACGTCGACCCCGCTTGTCAACTCGACTACGGGGACTGCTGCAACGCCGACGATTGAGACGGGCTTCTCGACCGTGCCCGCTCCTTCGAGTGCGAATGCGTCGTCGACGCTGCCGACGCAGACGGGGACGCAGACTGAGGCGCCGAATGCCGGGCGGCCGACTAGTACGAGCGCCGCTACGCCAGCGGCTGGAAGGCTGAAAGACGCAAAGGGGGGATGGGGAGCGGGCAAATGGGGTTGTCTTGTTGCGGCTTTGGCTGGTGGTTGGGCTGCTACTATGTGGTAAGAGCCGGACGTGTTTTCACGAGTTTGCGGACTTGATGCTTGATGGGGATAAGTTTGGAAGACTGGAAGTTGATTCAGGGTGAAGACATTCATGATCGGCAGGATTATCACGGCCAGAGCAGACGGCTGTACTGGACCCCCGTTGGTTGGACTTGTTGAGCCAAAGGCTCGTCTTTCACTGTGTTGTTGTAGCCTAGGCATGCGGCAAGGGTGTTGTTTGCCCGTGCATCAGCTTGGGATTGAGCAAATTTGGGTACGACTCACAACGAAAAATGAGTAGTGACGAATGACGATTGATGATCCAAACTGTACACCATAAAGACATTACGCACAGGTGATACATGGCAAGAAGCCTACGCCCTCCCATTACCCTTATACGCCGCCTCCTCGCACGTCACCCAAGCGCCCAGCACATCCGGATCCGCAAACGGCAGCGTCTGGCTCGCAATCATGCCCGCAATGCCCTTCTCCCGGTCGACCCAGTAATACAAGTTTGCAAGGCCAGCCCACCAGGCGGTGTTGGTACCTCTCCAGGTCTTGGCCTTGCCGTCAAGATTGGTCAACATGAACGTGAGGCCCCAGCCCTGCGGTGGATTGTCCGGCATGGGGTACAGCTCCTTGATGCGGTTGGTCAGCATGGGCATGGCGTCCGGAACCTCGTTGCGAGCGAAGTTGGGCCGCTCCGGGATGCTGTTGGTGAACATGGTGTCGACGGTCTTTGGGGAGAGGATTTGGATGCCGGTTCGGGGCGATGTGCCATCGTTGAGCAGAGTTGCCAGGATCTCTGCGGGTGGGTGGTGAGCTTGGGAGACGTTGATCTAGACATGTTGTGGACTTACGGCAGTACTCGAATGGCTTTGCAAAGCAGCCTGCGCCTCCTGAATTGAAAATTCGCGAGCGCTCCTCGGCGGTGCGCGCCGTCAGGCTTCTTCTGAGGAGATGGTTTATTTGCAGCAGATTGCCGCCTGGAAGCTTTTGCTGCATGTTTGCCATGTTTTTCTTCATGTCCTCCGTCGGGAACATGCTGACATTTCTCAAGCCCAGCGGCTCGAAAACATTTTTGTGGAAGTAGTCGTTCAAGCTCAGTCCAGAGATCCGCTCAACTACAAGACCAGCCCAATCGATGTTGGTCTAACACATGGTCAATTCGAGTTCAGTTGGAGGGGAGTAGGGACTTACGCCATATTCCCATGCGTCCCCCGGTTGGTTCACCAAAGGGGCGTCCAAAATGTCGCTCGCATCGCCTGAGAACTCGTCGATGCCAACCGGATAACCCCAGTCTCTCAACCGCGGGTCAAAAAAGGCATACCCAAACCCAGCCGTGTGGTCGAGGAGCATGCGGAGCGTAATGTCGCGCTTCTTGTCCACAAGCTTGCCATTCTCGAGCACTTTCTTGTCCTTGAGCTCCGGAAGAACGGCGTACAATGCTTTGGAATCCTCGAGTGAGATTTTCCCTTGTTCGACCAGCTGCATGCAGGCGATTCCAGTGATGAGCTTGGTGCAACTCGCAATCCAGAAAACAGTGTCCAGATCCATGGCGACATCGCTGTCCTTGCCCCTTTTGCCGGTACAGTGATGGGTCACGAGCTCGCCAGACTTGTCAACGGCGACAAAGACCATTCCCGCAATCGAGCCTTTGGAAATAGTGCCATCGAGAGTACTTGCGATCACATCTGGCGGTTGACTGCTGGAAGACATGGTGGGACGAGAGTTGTGAGACAGGAGAAGTTTTAATCGATTTATAACGGTCATGGCTAGTAGAAGGAGCGGTACAGCTCAGGTTTTATTGCTCTGCAGATTGGCCGCTACTCCAAAATCAATCAGCGCCCGGGCAGGACGCAATTATAACCCCGCCATTGTTTCTCCACGCCTAGTGGGGTTGCTAAGCGGGGTTCTTCCGGGAAGCTTCATTGCACGGCGTCTGAGCCCTGAATGGTCTGAAGCTCCATCAGACCGAGGGGTAGGTTCACTAAAGCAGGGAACTCCTCGTAAGACCCTGCAAGCGGGGCAAGGCTGGGTCCAGTGCAACCAAAATTTATGACGAACAATTCAGCCTTGAGAGTCTTCACGAACTCCGAGATTTTGTTGAGTTCGCGTTCGTCGCCGGCAGGAGCTCTTCGGCGAATTTTGCAAGCGCAGGGTATCTCGCACCGTCAGTGACTGACTAGCAGCCCAATATTGAGAACGTGCGCTGTAGGTATACCGTACGGGACCGGAAACGCCATGCCAATTGTCGTGTATTCGCTTGATCGACGCCAGCGCTTCCAATTTCCAATTGGTGCGGATGCAAGGGTCCGGCAACCCATGACAGGTGACGGACTTGGCGTGGCACGGATACACTTCCCAACCGTTGCTTTCAAAAGATTTGTTGTTGAGTGCACCACATCAAGATGTCTTCGATATGCGTCTTGCGCTGAGCTTCTTCACCTCCTTCAGAGCTGCCATCACCAAGGGAACAGCGACTGGACCAAGCAAAGGCAGATATACTGCGACTTTGTGCTCATCTGGGAAGTAAACTTGGCCGACCATGGAGCGCTCGAAGAAAGCCTTCTCCGCGCCAGCTTCAGCAACCCGAGCGTGCTCGAGGGCGCTGTGGAATCTTCCCTCGCGGAGATCATCGCATGCCGCTTGAAGATGAAAAATTGTCTGGTCAACAGAGGAGGCCACGTTATCCGGGATTGCAATGCCTGGAAGCGCCTGTGTGAGTCGGGCCAGTGATCCCAAGGTGGAAGATGCGGAGAAGAGGAGCGATGCGGCATGTATGCGCGTCAGCGTTGAAATGCGGAGTGGGAGCGAATCTGGTGTTTGCGGTACACCCAGGAGAGAAAGTAGCTGGTTGGAAAAGGTGAGCATGGCTGGTCGTAGGGCGTCTTTGGTCAGCGCAGGAGGGTTGGCTGAGGGGCTTGAAGGATTCTGGATGAGCACCCCGCCCCACTGAGGGACCAGCCAGCTATTGCCACCATTCTCCTTGACGACCAGTGGGCTCTGGCTCTCTGCAGGTACATAGAGCACAAAGTTGACCGTGGGTCCTATGCCAATGCTAGGGCTCAAAGGCCACTCTGCAGCATTGATGAAGCCACTGAGATCCTCCCTTCGAAGCGTCCACGCATGTCTTTCTTCATCAAACTCCGGCTTGTGGATCGAAGGCGCAAAAGTGGCATACAGCTGGACCTGCGTATCAACTGTAAAATTGCTGATTGGCGACAGCGAGTGAAGCAGGGGCGCAATGAACTCTTCAAGCGCAGCTCCAATGTCCCAAGCCGAGGGAGTAGAGCCAGGAGTGAAAAGTGAAAATGTCAAGTGATATGTGGGAGCATATTTGAAAGATCGCGTCTTTTGTCGTTCCATGGAGGCGGAGGTCTCTGGAGACAGGGACTTTACGCGCGCTGTTTGGCCAGGACTGCTACTGGAGAGCAGGTAAGCCAACGCTGCTTGCTCCTCGGCAAATATGTTCTGCAACTCGTTTGCGATGAATGTGGCCAAAGGAGACGAAGTAGAAGACGGGGAGGGTATCTGGTTCGGCGCATAGTATATGTCGAGGTTCGGGGCATATTTCTGCAGCTCAGCTCGTGGAGTCACGCCGTCTTGAGCCGGGATAAGAGAGATTGTCAATGCAATGTCTGCCTCGCCCGAGCCTGTTTGAAGCTGCCCATCATCGAATTGTATTTGTCCGTTATTTCCGGACGCGTCGCGTTTCGAGGACGAGTTGGATAGTAAGAGACGTAGATGATGGGCCGAGAAATCATTAAGATCATCGAGGGCATGCTGAGTGGTTCTCAACAAGTGTCGCGCGTCTGCAGAGGGCAGTGTCGGGGCGTCAATAGCTATGCGAAGGGGGAAGACTGGACGACAAGCCTGCGCAAGATGAGTTCATGATAGGAATGAGGAAAGCGCAAACGGTTACCTTGCCATCAGACCAGTCGAACATGGCCTGGAGAGGCAGTTCAGCGCGGTATATGGTGGTCGTCTTCCACCATAATGGCAAGCCTAGGAAGATGACGATGGCCCAGAAGGAGGAGATGACAAGTCGTCGGGTTGTGATGCTCTTTGATGTTTCTGGAGGAGGCGATTGAGGTTTACCAATGGCTTCGACCACGCCATTTGGTGACTTGGCATGGTCCTCGACCACGTCAGCCATGATGTTGTCGATTGTAGATAGCTATGTCGAAGCTATTGAGCAGGGTTGGGCAGCCTGAAGCGCGTCGCCGTCGCGGCTAGCGCCAAGATCGGGAGCGAGCCGATGATGCACAGACCCTTTGCGGGCCGGTCTCTGCCCGCCATTCCTTCCCCGGGCCTGCTGTCAACTCTCCTCTTCCACAACACCTCATCTTCTTCAAGGCCCGACAAGCCTCAAATTTGTCGTGAAGTGTTTGCGATTACCCAAATTAAGCAGCAAGATATTTGAGAATTCGAGTTCGTCTCGAAACACCCAAACAGCGCATCAGCCCTGAACCGAACTCTAGCCTCACCCTCAACTGTCCTGCCCAGGGCCCTGGTGCCTGATTGCCACCTGCCGACGTGCCCGAGTAAGCGCGCAGTAGTGGTGCTAAGGGATGTCCAGACTATTCATCCATAAAACCCGCGGTTCGGCGCATGGAAAGAGTCCTGTCAACAAAGCGAATTGGCCCCTCAACTCCTCCGGTTCTGTTCAAGACTAGCCTGGCATTCTACTGACCACATTTTCAGCTACGCACTTAATGCGAACTACGCTGTGGAGATCCATCAGAGAAGTAAGCTGCTTCGATGACTTTCCCCGAACATGGCCGAGTTTGTCGTGAGCCTTGTGAGCCAAGCTCCAACTCAAGTCTGCGGGCTGGCTCTCGACGTTGAGATGTCCAAGAATTTTGGTTCACACGCTGCAAATGAAGACCGGCTCCGACAGGCCGGGTCATTGTTCTTCGTGTCCTGGCATTTGGCAAACACCTGAGAGCTGAAAGGTACCAAAGCCGCAGATCCAGGACACAGACTACAGGCTGGCACCATGATAAGAGCGACATGCTGGAATCTTCGAGAAATCTCCAAGTGCTCAACTTCCGTCCCAAGGCCGACCTTTCATACGTCTTCTCGATCTCATTCTGATCCCAGATTCTCATCCTGATGGCGGGAAGTATCCGCTTGCTCCAGTCGATGGCTAAGTGACCTTTGGAATCCACATAATAAGCCGGTCCCCAAAGACGATGCCCTTCGCGTTTGCCCGCTTTTCCGAGTGGTTCGGCTCGAGTGTAGATCGCCCCACACATCACTGATTCACCCAGGATGAGACTGACTTCTGCTGTCCTGCACGGGTCTCAAAGGTACACAGCACGACTCGACAACGAATGATTCAAAACATCCCTTATGTTGGTTCGCTCTGGACAAATGAGACTTTGGCTTGATGTTGACAACTTCGCGGAATTCGAGCCATCGTCATTGGGAAGGGGTCTTGAGCTAATAACCTAGTTCTGAGCCGCAACTCGCCGGCCTGCGCTTGACCGCTTAGTGGGCCTTGACTTGGGATCACCATATCGAATTCGCGATAGAGTCCCAGTTGTCGAGGCCCACCTACGCTACGTACTCTCAGCCCAGGGACATCGGACGAGCATGCTGACCATGATCCAAGCGGCGTTGATTCGGGTATCTTTTTTCCATCCTCTCTGTTAGTCCCGTCCTTTATATTCATGTGAAGCCCACCACTCGAAATGTCTCGTCCTCATTCATTGCTGTTTTCCACGAAAGTCGTCATTCAGGCCAACAAGTTGTCACGAACACAGTCATTGACTCCTCCAATTCCTGGGATTGTCAACTGTAAAAGGGTGGAGACATGGAGGGCGAAAAAGCGCGCCCAGAAACCGAGCAAACAGATTTACAGAGGACTGAAACCCCAAGAGTAATCATTACCCACGATGGAGACCAAAACGATGGACATACGACGGAGACTCCGTCACCAGGGCCTCGACCTCGGCCTCGACCTACTATAAGGACGTCAACCGGTTCTCACAATGTGCCTAATCTTCCAGTTTCGGATGATTCTCCCACTCTCCCATCGCCCTCAATCACTGCGCGAGACTTTGGCGAGCGGCCTCCAAATCAGAGATCACCCACTACACGGCCAGGAGATGACGAACTACAAGCGATTCCGGAGGATTCAAGGCTTTCCTTGCATCCTAGCAACGACATGTCGCTGAGGAGCTCACATCGCAGTGGCTCGCTCAGGAGGAGGCGGCTTCGGAGTACGTCGCAATCTCAGGCTCGCAGAGGCACAGTGGCTACAATAGGACCCCCGGGTGGAATTTCGCTCGCCGGTCCTTCCGATCTGCCAGCGCTGGCAACTCATCAGCCCTATGTCGAACCAGGTTACGCTGATCTAAACCCTGCGTACGAGCAGCCAGTCAATGCAAGACCAGTATGGGGTCTAGCAAAGCCCTTGCCGCGTGTGGTGCGGCCCAGCATGGTCCCCCAAGCTGATGAACAGCTGCCACGCGGGAGCATTGCAGCCGGAAATAACACCATCAATGAATCTGATCTCGAGAAAGGCCAAGTCGAGCCGAGTCTGAATATGGGGAAAATGTCAGATCAGCTTCGTGGTGCAAGAGAGCGACGAGAGAGTAACTTTCTGCAGCGCTGGGGCACAAGGAACTCTATCAACGATCATCTCGCTCCTCTTGGAAGAGCAGTGACTCCTGGAGAGCGTCGCGGACGGGTTTCGTTTTCACGTCCTGGCGGCGAGATCGATTGGGACGCGGGCAGGCGACGTCCATCGCATTTCATCCGGCCTCAACTAGGATCACGCGGCGTCTCTTCATCCAGTCCCATGGGTGGCTACAGGATACCCGAAGCCGAGGAAGGCAGGTTTCCGGATAATGTGTCTTCAACCACCACAGAGCATGATGTCTTTGACGATGAAGAGAAGGAGTGGGTGGAAGAGGACTCAGACCTCAGGCCCTATATTCCAGAGGAAGAGATTCACAACAATCACACCCATTGGTCTGTGATACGCACACGCTTCCGTGAGCCATTCGCTGAGTTCCTGGCGGTATGATACCACCCTGCAGGTATACGAGTCAGCGATTCTTGCTGATCAGTCTGCTATCTAGGTCGTTGTTCAATTGACTCTTGGGTTTTGTGCGGATTTGACCGCCATCACTTCCAACTCCGTCAACGGTGATGCTGCAACCAACTACTTTGCGTGGGGCTTTGCTACGATGCTGGCCATCTACGTGGCTGGTGGCATATCTGGTGCACATCTCAATCCGACAGTCTCGCTTATGCTGTGGATGTTCCGCGGCTTCCCATTACGGAAGGTTCCAGGGTACATTTTCGCTCAGATACTGGGCGCCTTTGTTGCAGCTTTCATCTCATTCGGCATTTACCAAGACTTGATCGTTGAATGGGGCGGAAAGGATTTGGGTGCAGGGGGCACGGCGGCCGCCTTCCTGACATACCCTCGCAGCGTCGACGTTGACACGGCCTTCTTCACAGAGTTTGTGGGGACCGCAATCCTCACAATCGCGATCCTTGCTTTAGGTGACGACACCAATGCGCCACCCGGCGCTGGTATGTCGGCCTTCGTCATGGGCCTCGTCATTACCGTCGAATGCATGGCTTTCAGCAACAACACCGGCTGCGCCATGAATCCGAGCAGAGACTTTGGCCCACGTCTGGCTTTGCTTGCGTTGGGTTATGGCTCAAAGCTCTTTGAGAACTCATGGTGGTTCTATGGACCATGGGGCGCAACATTGACCGGTGCATTCACTGGAGCAGTTTTGTACGATGGGCTCATCTTCGTCGGCGGTGAAAGCCCAGTCAATTATCCTCGAGCCAGATTTAAGAGGGCGGAAAAGAGGTGGAGAGAAGAGTTAACTCGCAAACTGAAGATAGACCGGTCCAGCGCATCTGTAAAGAGCGGCAGGAACGAAACGGCAACCGCAAGCTCTTGACGGGATCCGACGACGCATGCATGCATGACCCTATCTTTGCAGGGAGAAAACAAGCTTTATTTTTCATTGAATTTGCGATTTCAGGCTTACTCTTCAACTCACCAACCCTTCCACGGAAACCAGATCTCTCTGACGATATCTTGCTCATCCACCACGAAGTAGTAGAAATGCGCAGCTGCCGTGATGCAGGCATGCTGAATGTGCACAAACACCATATCTCCAACCTTGAAAGCCTCTTCGGCCTTCTGCTTCTTTCCCTCTTCTGCATGGCTTGTCAAAATACCATGCTCCTGACTGACGCGACCAACATGCCACTCCGTGTTCCCGACCACCCTTCCGTAACCCGGAATCGGGCCAGGCTCTCTCGCCAAAGCAATGCACCCAGCATTGATCAGCGCCTCGTTACGCTCCGGATACACGCTGCACACCTCTGAAAGAATGCGGATCGCTTGGTCCTGTTCACCAATACAGGCCGTCCCCAGCTGCTGCAGATCGTTGGCGGGAAAGTTGCCTGCGTGGAGCTCTAGCGTCATGTTCGAGGGAAGGCTCTTCTTCAGCGCAGACACGACGTGTGCAGTGGGCGTTGAGCCAAACGAGATGACGACGGGCGTGTCCGGCTTTTGCATCAGCGCCGTAGCTTCCGCCGCGGCATTTACCTCGTCGTGAAGGACCGCGGCGGCGGCTTCCTTGCTGCGCGAGCCATACGAATGACCGGCATGGCAGTAGAAGCCGTAGACCGAGACAGCAGACGACGATTCGATGCGGTTGATGAGGGGCTTGAGGTGCGGCGAGGTGAGCGGCTGGCCGGCTCGTTGCGATCCCATGTCAATCTTGATGAAGGCGCTCCAAGCAGTCGTCACGGAGTTTGCAGCGGCAAAGGCTTCGAGTGCGTCGATTTGCGACTCGTGATCAATCATCACGAGCACCTTGACCGTCTTCGAGTACTCGAGCAGTTGCGGGAGCGCACTTGGGCGAATGGGTAGACCGTAGAGCACTTCATCCAGGAGACCCTCTTTGGCGAGCGGCAGCAGACCGCGAATTTCTCGCAACGTCGACGCGACGCATGCTCTAGAGACGTCTCCAAGCATCAGACGAGTGACGTCTTCGGACTGTCATGCTCGGTTAGCTGAGTCGTACTCAATTGGGATATTTTCGTAAACCAAAACTTACCTTGAGCGTCTTGACATGCGGTCGGAACTTAATTCCCAAGCTCTTGACATCGTCGTGGACTCTTTGGCAGTTCTTTTGCACAATCGGCTTGCTCAGGACAAATGCCGGTGTTGGCAGCTCGGTCGCGGACTTGCCAATGAAGCTGTGCAGAAATTCTGGCTGTACGTCAACCATTGTGGGCAAGTTTCGATTTTTGATATTTTTTTTTTCTTCAACTTCCTCGATTTGATGTGAAATGGGGAAAGCTACCTTCTGTCTTTATGCAATCGGGGACGCGGAGTTGGAGACGTGATCGGCTAAAAGTGAGGGCCGCCGGCTCGGCAACGTGTCGTGTCATGGGCGGGCGACGGCTGATCAATGTGCCTGGCGAATGACATTTGCTTTCGACTCATCAGTAGGTGTACACAGTCTATAGCAGTGCTGCTATGGCTTATGGAGTCCAATTTTACAATCGTGAAAAGCCTTGAGAAAAATCCGTTTTTCCATGATACAATTTCCTTGACAGACTTTCGGTAGAAGTCATTCATTCTGTGATCTTTGAAGCTTGACCGGACACCACTCAATTGCGAATTCATATATTGCATGGCCTGTTACTCTACCTACCACAAGGTTCTTCTTCCATTCGTGCCAATCAGGATTCCGACTGACGAGGACTCTCGGCTACACTACAAATGCTTGCGAACAGCAGATTAAGGGTATCCAGCGGCTTTACCGCACACCAAGCCGTTGTCATAAATTTCCACACCAGCGACCAACCCAAATACTCAAATCATATCCAACCAACGCTCTCTATACTTCCTCTTTCTCCGTCAGCCCCTCAGTCCTGCTGGCCTGTCCTCTGGAATTGACTGCCGTCAAATCACTGTTACGACCAGCACTCGGGTCCTTGGCCAAGCTGTTTGTTCGCGAGAAGGAGAAGAATCCTTGCCGCAGGGACAGCGGGCCATGCTTCTTGCGAGTCTCAGGTTCGTATTCATCGAGGCCAGAGGCAAACCAGCCAAAGGTGCGCTTGGCCAGCTTCCAGAGCTCGACGCCGGCGAGAAAGATGAATACGGCTCCGAAGGCGAGGGCGAGTTCCCAAGAGATTTCTGTGCAGTTCGTTAGCTGCGGCCATTAGTCAGAGTGGTAAATGCGGGCAACTTACCTTTGTGCTTGAAGACGGTGGTGTTGAATCCAGGAATATAAATGCAGGGGAAGACGATGACGCTGCCAATGACTACAGCCCAGAACAAAAACTGATTCTCCCAGAGGTCGTGGAAGATGGGGAAGGAGCGCTCGGAGCGGGGATCCAGCCTAAACATGCTTCGTCTAAGGCCCTTGATCTCCCATGCAAACACCAGAATCAACCAAGTGAGTTCGGCGAACACGGCGGCTCTGGCTCGGAACACCAGGTCGCAGAGATCAGAGTTTTTGCGGTTGCAGTCGACCCCGAGCTGCCCGTCGCCTACACCGTAGACGACAATGATGAAGGTGAAGAGGGTGAGCACGCCCATGATGAGCCCGTAGACGAGCATGTCGGCTATAATTTCCCAGGTGAAGACACCCTTTCTGTTGTCGTGCGGAGGGCGGCGCATGATGTTGTACGTAGCTTTCTCCCGACCAAGACCAAAGGCCGGGAAGCCTGAGGTCACCATGTTGATCCATAGGATACTGAGTGGTGAAAGCGGGAATACGGAGAAATTGTTGCGGTCTTGGAAGCCTAGACCGCAAACAAGAAGGATGACCTCGCCTACGTTGGTGGTGAGCAAGTGCAGAACGAAGCGCTGCACATTGTCAAATAAACGACGACCCTCTTCGACTGCGTTGACGATTGAGCCGAAGCAGTCATCGGTAAGCACGATGTCACTAAATGATAGTTAGTATGGTCCACAATGTGAAGGAGTATCAAAGACATACCTTGCTCCCTTTGCGACATCCGAACCAGCGAGTCCCATAGCGATTCCTACGTCGGCTGCTTGCAGAGAAGGGGCGTCATTGACACCATCACCAGTCATGGCAGCGTAGCCACGCCGACGGTGCAGAGCCTCAATCATCCGAGTCTTGGTGTTTGGAGCGCAGCGTGCAATAACGAGGGGAAGCTCCGGCATTTTGTCGATTTCATCGTCCGATAGAGCGTCGAATTGAGCAGCAGTCTTCACAAGCGACTTCGCAACGTCCTCTGGCAGACTTCCCATATTTTTAGGAATGATGCCAACTTCTTTGGCGATGGCGGCAGCTGTGTTTGCGTGGTCACCAGTCAGCATGTGGACCCGGATGCCAGCAGTCGTGCACTCGCGGACGGCATCTTTTGTGTCGAGGCGGGGTGGATCGTAAATGCCAACAAGTCCAAGAAGGGTGAGATCCTTCTCAATTTCCTCTCGGGCAATCTCTTCGTGGCCACTGATTTTTCCTGTCCATTTGCGACGTGCAATTGCGAGAACACGGAGTCCTTGGTCGGCCAAGAGAGTCATTTGCTCGTTAATCGACTCTTGAACTTCCTCACTCATCGGCTTTTCGTGCTCTCCAAGTCCGACATTGACGCACAAGGGGAGGATACAATCGACAGCTCCTTTGGTGAAGATGAGAGCATCGTCATTTCCTGGATCTTTGTACACGACGGACATCCTCTTTACGGTACTGTCAAAAGGATATTCATGCAGCTGCTTCCAGCCAGCTCTCTCGAGGGCCTTCTTGCCTTGCTTGAATCGGTGCGCAAACACCTGGAGAGCAATCTCGGTCGGGTCCCCAGTTGTCTGCCATTTGCTCTCTTGGTCGTTGAAACGGACTGTCGCGAGGTTGCACAGCGCAGCAGCATGAATCAGAGTCTCCAGCTCTGATTTCATCTCGACTTCCTCCGGGTCCTGCTCTTCGGACGACTCGGGCTCAGCCTCTCGGGCTCGACGTTCATCGCGCTCGGTCTTTTCTTTCGGCTCTCTGAATCTCAGACCAGCCCCGCTGCGCTCGCTATCAAGCTTCTCGCGGCGGGCATGGGCTTCAGCATCCATCTCAGCCTTTGACTTTTCAGATCCGAGAGTGACAGAGCCGGAGGTCGGGTCGAAAGCATCGTCAGAGCTGTTCACCGTGTAGATGCCGACTCCGGGTATCCATGCCTTGCGCGTGACCATCTGACCCTGTGTCAGAGTGCCAGTCTTGTCCGAGCAAATGTTGGTAATGCCCCCAAGTGCTTCAAGCGCATTGAGTTTGCGGGTGAGCACACGACGCCTCCTCATCGAAGTCATACCAGTGACGAATGTAATGGTCAGGACAGCAATCAAGGATTCCGGTATCATTGCAATGCCTACATTCCTCAGTGAGATAAGACTGTGAAGTTTTCAGTGATACGTACCTGTCGAGATGGCGTATATAGCCACTTCTTTCGTTACGTCGAAGCGATTGACGCCGAACACGATAATGGCAAGGAGAATGGCGAAACCGAAGAGGATGTATGCCAGCTTGGACAGCTTGATCTGCAGAGGCGTTCCGACCGTGAGACCAAGAAACGCGCCAATTGCATCCCAAATCCTGAGCGTAAGTCCTTTGGCGGGCTGGAGGGTGCCACCCTTCTTCCTTGACATTGAACGGTTGGGCTTGCGCTTCTTTCCTTGCATGGAGCTAGCGATCTTGCCAATCTCAGTGTACATACCAGTGAAGACAACGATGCCTTGTCCGCGACCTTTGGTGACTGTCGACGAGGAGTATGCCATATTCAAACGGTCTCCAACTCCGGTCTCCAACTCGTTGACATTGGAAAAGTCAGAATCGGGGTCTTTGGCAACTGGAATGGCTTCACCGGTCAAGATCTTTTCGTCGCACTCGAGGTTCATGGAATCGAAAATGCGAAGGTCGGCAGGAACTGTGTCTCCGGTTCTGATCTGTACAATATCGCCAGGTACAACCTCCCCAGATGGGATGGCATCCAAGTGACCGTCGCGAAGGACTGTTGCGGTGGGCGAGGAGAGCGCTCGAAGAGAATCCATCTTTTTCTCTGCTTGGAATTCCTATGTCCAACTCAGCCAATGTTGTTCAGGGGAGATGTTCAGACATTGGTGGCACATACCTGGTAAAAGCCGATGAGGACGTTCAAGACTATGACAGCAGTGATGACGCCTCCTTCGACGTAGTCGGATACTCCGTACGACAACGCCATGGCCAGCAGGAGGACCTATGATATGTCAGTCAATTACTTACAGGTGACACGCGACCCATTGCCAGGTTGAGAGAGCTGGTTGTTGGTGAACGTACCAAGAGCATGGCGTTGCTTATCTGCTTAAGCAGAATGGTGTACCACTTGACCCCACCTTCCCCCGACAGTTTGTTTTCTCCATACTTCTGTTGAAGCTCACCAATCTGCCTAGACGATAAGCCAGATTCAATGTTTGTCCCAAGTTGTGACTTGAGATCATCGACAGAGAGCTGAAAGGGGTGCTTTTCGTAGACCTGCTTGGTGGCCGAGGCCTTTCGAGATCCCATGACCAACAAAATAGCAAACGAGAGGTATTGAGACAAAGAGGTTTGATGCAGTGCAGCGAGCTTCGATCGACAAATATAAAGTCGATGTCGATTCAGTGACGAACGCGTATGACGAGATCAAAGACAAGGGAGAGTTTCCTCTATATATATCCGGTTCAAGACCAGTCTCTTGTCAACATACAGTCGCCATGAAAGATGGTTCCCTGCACCATGACCACCGCCAAGGCATACTTTTCGTGGAGAGCTTGGCGAGCTCGCCGGCACTTGCCTTCTAGACCAGGACCAAGGCGCCTTCACCAGGCAGAGGGCCAATCTGGAGAGCTTGGGAGCGGGTGGCCACCGCGGAGTGCGGCTTAACCTCCGGAAAGGGTATCCGGTCGCCAAGAGGGAGCTTGGCGCGTTCCACTCCGCCCCTCCGCCCTGTGACCCCGCCATCTTGGCAAAACTGTTTTCATCCTGCAAGTCGTCATGAATCAAGCCGCGTGCCGAAAATACTCTGTACTAAGAATTGTGGGACTTTTAGAGCAGAGGGAAATCGATACAGAGGACGGCTTGTCACCACCCTGCCAATTTGTACACAGATTGAAAAGGACCCATGACGATCATGCTGAGAAAATGTGTAAGCAATGAGCTCACCAAAGGAATCGCTTCCCACCCATGGCGTGTAGCCAAGAAGCCCAAGAAAGTTTGCAGAACGCCGCACACCGTCACGCCACGCTGAATGGGTCGTTATCGTTTTTATGCCAGAGGGCCGCGTAACTGGTTGTCTTAACCGGCAGCTTCCTTGACTTTACCAGACGGCTCGGGAGGCTCATCGATGAACTGAGGAGGCCTGGTCTCATCCACCATGAAGCTGGGAACGCCCTCAGATTCGCCCATGGCATCCAGCTCGACCTCTTCGCCCAGAGCTTCCAGTTCGGCGTCAAGCTCGGCCTCATCGACATCCTCTGGTACATCATAGCTCCGACTTATGCTCTCTTGAATCTCATTGCCAATGTCCATGAGGTCGGCCATTTCGTCCTGCATCTTCTCAATCTTGTCGATATTGACCTTGCCATATTGCTTGCGCAGCTCCTTGGTCGTTGTCTTCATTGCGTCGACAGTCGTCATGGTGTTTTTGAGGTTGTCCTGCATCATGCCCGCCTGCTCCATGTTCCACGACTGTTGTTGGAGCTGATCTCGTTGGGACTCGTACATCTTGCGTTGTTGGAGGACCTTGAGCGCCTTTTGCTTGATAGCACTTTTTCCCGGGCCATCGCGCATCTTAGCCAGCCTTTGTTGGTAGGTCGTCAACTCGGCGTTGAGCTTGGCCAGCTTGACATCGATGCTCTCGATACGGTTGTCGACCTGTTCTGCAAGTGAGCAAGTGATTTGAGGAGGTTGCAAGGGCGGCGGCGGACATTTGATATGGCGCTGTTGAGGGTTGGCTTAGGCCCCGAGCTCTTTGCGCCAAACAAGCGATTCATTGTGGGATAGCGGAGAAGATGGAGGCGAGATGCAGTGAGGGTTCTGGGTCTGGCAAAGGGGACTCTGGTCGCGCAGTGGCATCAGATCCTAGATCAGCGGCGTGGACGGAGCGTCTGGCAGAGCAACGTGCCAGAGGCGAGGCGTGGAGGCAGCCAGGGCAGGGCCCGCGCGTGCCCGCCTGGCGCCGCTCGGCCCTACACCGAATCCGTCAGCCTCGACTTCCACAGCGACCTCAGCGAAGAAACAAGTCAGGTTTCTCCCTCCCAAAGACAAGACCCTTCCACAACGGCAACCCGCATCTGCTCTGCCGGTGACGTCGTCGCCCCCCTCCCTCCTCTCACCTCTACGCTTCACGCCGCAACATCAAACCCTCTTCCTCATCACTCTGTTGGGGAGAGCTGTCTGCCTTGTGACCGTCCGCCAACCCGCGTCTGTCACACTGTCGACAGCGTTGTGCTGTCACGCACATCGGGATACGCCCCCTCGACCCTCGCGCGGCCTCGGCGACTCTTCCCTCCTTTGAAAACTCCGTCGCCTCTTGTTGCGCTCCACTGCGCTCACCGCAGTCCCTCCTCCGCCCGACTGCTGCCACTTATCGTACATGGCCCCGCCAGGCCTCACTCTGCTCGACACACACAATCCCGACAGACTACTTGCTACGGTACTCAATTCCGCCGCTCGGTGGCTGGAATTTAACTCTGTACGCCTGTAGTCCGGCTCCCACGTCGCATGCAACCAGATCTGCGCCCGAGCAGCACCAAACACCCGTCACAACCCCTGATACCCATCTTTGGCTCCGTCTCTAGAGACGTCACGTAACCCAACATGTTCTGGCGATTCGGAGGATATGCCAACATATCAACACTCGACTCGATTCTCGACAAGCCCGATGTCACCATTGAGGAGCTTCTGGACGAGTCGGATCTGATTCAGGAGTTGAAACAACAAAACTCAAAGCTGATAGAGTTCCTACGAGATGACAAGATTCTGGAGCGCCTCCTTCAATATGTCATAGCAACCAAGCCCGCGCTTTCACCCGAACAAGAAGCTACTACCGGCTCCTATGATGAAGGTAGCGAAGGCAAGGGCGGGACAGACCTCGGCGGTTTCTTCAAGAGAAGATCAAGGTCGAGATCCATCAAATCTGATGCCGGCGAGTCGGATGAGAACAAAGAGGAAAAGCAACGGATGAAATATGCCTATGTGGCCTGCGAAATTCTGTCCTCGGAAGTTTGGTCGATTTCGGAGGCTCTGCTTGAAAATCAAGCCGCCCTGCGGAAGTTCTGGGACTATCTGAAACAACCTGCACCTTTGGATCCTGTGCAAGCAGGTTACTTCACCAAGGTCAACGAATCACTGCTGGATCGCAAAACCGAGGAAATGCTGGATTTCTTCAAATCCATCGATAACATTGTACCTCAAATGCTCCAGCACGTTGACTGCCCGACGGTAATGGACCTGCTTCTCAAAATTGTCAGCCTGGAAAAGGCTGAAGGGGGACAAGGCATAGTTGATGTGAGTTCACATGTCTCTAATTTTCCAGCGGAAACTGACTTGGCTATAGTGGCTTCAACAACACGACTTGATCCCAACTCTGCTCGCCTTCTTAGAACCACAACACAGTGCGTCGACGCAAACCTCGGCTGGCGACTTTCTCAAGGCAATAATCACCATCTCTGCGAATGCGACCACTCAAGATCAATCCGTGATTGGACCCAATGAGTTGACCCGCCAATTGGTCTCGGAATCCTGCATCGCAAAGCTGATCCAGGAAATGTTGCGCGGTGGCAACCCTCTGACTGTTGGTGTTGGCATCATTATCGAGGTCATTCGGAAGAACAACTCGGATTACGACATGGAGAATCAGACTGGGCCCGAGCCGAGAAGCTCTGACCCGATCTACCTGGGAACGCTCCTGCGCCAATTTGCGAATCACGTCAAAGATTTCATGACGTTGATCAACAACACAGGCCAGACCATCACCAACAGTGATGGCACGACAAGCATCAAGAAGCGAGAGTTGAAGGCTGCCTTTGGCACCAAAATTGAGCCACTAGGATTTGACAGGTTCAAAACCTGTGAGCTTATGGCTGAGCTCCTCCATTGCAGCAACATGCAGTTGTTGAATGAGAGGGGCAGTGAAAGTGCGGTCAAAGCGAGAGACGCTGAAAGAGAGCGCCTCAAGGCCGAGGGCAAGCTCAAGTCGGCAAAGGATGACCAATCCGCCATCGACAACGACTTTGGTACAAGCGTCGACAGCCACGGATTCCACCACGCGCGGGCGCCTTCAAACGACTCGCCCGAGGAAGTGAAGAGGCTAGAGGTCGCAAACAACATCAAAGAAGAAGAATTTGAGGAGGTTGCTGCCTCGGAAGCTGTGCCTGAAGAAAACAAGGATGGCATTGAAGAGAAGGGTGACATTGGAGAGCCCTTGGAAAGATTACCCAAAGTTCCACCCCGGTCCCCTGAGACTTCGGACCCAGAGAAGGCTTCGGAGCAGACCACCAACCAAGAAAAGGAGGCAGCCGACTCACCAACGTCGGCCGGCCTCACGGCAAAGGTTGGAGGTCTTGAACTCGAGCATGACGATGCCACGATGACAGACTCTCCGCCACCCAACGCCGCCAAGACCGAGCAACAATCAGCGGAGGAGTCCGAGTCAAAACCAGTCTCACTGCTAACTCAGCAGCTGAATCAGAGTTCCGAATCTGGCGCGGATTCCACCGGCCTATCCCCCCATCCTGAGGACAAGCCAGCACCCTTGTTTTCTAAGCAGGCCGAGACTTCCCCAACCGGCGGTCAACCCGAGCCAACAACCCTAGAGGCCACACCGATCGAGGACGAGGAGTCCAAGTCCATTTTCCTGTCCGAGCAACCAAGCGACTTCACGCAAAGCCAAGGGCCGCAGTACGAAGTCGACATTGACGGAAGTCCCGTCGTGGGTGACTTGCTGAAGATTCAGTTTGTCGAAAACCGCGTCGTTCCGACAATTCTGGTGAATTTTGCCATCTTCGATCGAAAGCGCTGTGCTAATTATTGTCACAGGACTTCTTTTTCCGGTTTCCGTGGAACAACTTCTTGCACAACGTCGTATATGATGTTGTCCAACAAGTCTTTAACGGACAGATGGAGCGCGGCTACAACCGAGCGCTCGCTATTGACCTTTTTGAGGCTGGCAGGGTTACCGAACGCATCATCGAAGGCCAGGAAGCAAGCGACAAGGCCCAAGCCGAAACAAACATGCGACTGGGGTACATGGGACACTTGACCCTCATCGCGGAAGAAGTCGTCAAATTTACCGAGAGACACCCGCCCGAGCTCCTTTCAATGACCGTCCTCGAGAAGGTTGTCAATCAGACATGGGGCCACTACGTCAACGAAACGCTGGCAGAGACGCGCGAACGCGACAATGCAATCCTCGGAGGCGTGCGTCCGGACATGTCTGTTGGGCCACGACAGGCCGTCCTCAATGCCGTGAATGCTGCCGGAGGTTTTGGCAACTCTACACTTGCCAGCGCCGGTATTGGCGGCAACGGGTCCGTCGGCCTCGACAGCATGGAGCTTGGCGGATCCGGCGGATATGGTCTCAGCGGCGGTGGCAGTCTGCTGAGCGGCTTCAACAATTCCAGTGACGAGGAAGACGAAGACATGGAGGAGGGTGAAGGCGAGCGGAACACTTCGCCGCATCATGTGAGCGACTCGGACCAAGTGGGTGAACTCTCATTTGAAGACGTCGAGATGGAGTATCGATGATGCAGTGCGCCATGAACATGCATATGCGTTGGTGCGTTGTTTTACTCGCGGCATTTCCTCTTGCAGCCCACTGCACATGCACGACCCCGGATGGGATTCAGCTTCGTGTCTCATATTTTTTGTTCCTTGGTTTGTCGTTACTTGACACTGCCGTTCTGAATGTACAACACACCACACATCCATGTAGCCAGTGTGCTGGTCTGTCATCACAGAGACAACAACATGGCTTCTTTCTTTCCTCGTCACCGTCGTCCCTTCTTTCGCCCTGTACTATCGCCTAGATGAATGTAGATGAGACGTACGGCATGACCTCAGCAGATGAGACTAGTCCCACATGACGGCATCCATCTCTGTTTTGTTTTCTTCTGTCATCATTCCCCACCAGTAACCGTCTTTACCTCCCTTTTTTGCTGTATCGCGCGTATCTCATGTCAAGCCACTGCCAAGATACCAACCATCCGACGTCTGTCTCACCACTTCCTTCCCCTTTTCCACTTTGCTCAGAGGCACATTCACATTCTCATGGGAGGAGGGGAGACACTCAGCTTCCTTCTTTCCTGATGTCTTCACAGTCACCACACACCGAGCAAAGCCAAGTCCAAAAGCTAATGCGAGCCCCAATAGTCTCCCGAGGCGGAAACCGCTCAAGACAACAACGCTACAGAAAGTGCAAACGACCCGGCAACCCCTACCGCATCGTCATTGGCGGCGGCAGCAGGCTCTCCCGACGCCGATGCCTCCCCTGCCACCCCCGCCCCGCTCAACATCCCACCCTCGCGCGCTCGCCGCCAATTCGCCGCACGCCTGGCCGAGCGCAAACGCGCCGCCGCGGAACAGGAGACTGGTGACGGTGAGGTAGGCGACGAGCAGCAGCAGCAGCAGCAGACTGGCGACGACTGGACCGAGCGGTATGGCGACGCTGCCGCCGTTGCTGAAGCCTCGTCCACTTCTGCTGCCGGTGGTAGAGCAGCGGCAGCCCCCGCCGACGCAGGTGGCGCGATGCGCTTTAGCAATCTGTTCAAGCAGAGCGCCGAGGATAGCGAAGAGGAAGACAGCAGTGATGAGGAGGGCGAGGAGCTCGTCATGAAGGAGGGTGTTTTGGCTAGGAAGAGGAGCGGTGTAGGCAGTAGCGCGGGAAGCAGCACGGGCAGTGGAGGCGGGAGTGACAAGGAGAGGGAGTGATTGGAGCGAGGGAGGGTGAGTAATTGAAAAGAGGTGGGGTGGTATTTTGGGGAGCGCAATGAGCGAGCAAGCGATTAGGATTTGGGATGTTTGGATACCTTGCCGTCGGAAGTTGGTTGAAGGTATTGGCAGCGCTGGTTTGGAGAAGCAGCAGCAGCAGCAGCAGCGGTGGGACTTTCTCAAGAGCAAGAAAGAAGAGGTGGCGGCAACCTGCCGCCGCCTGACTGCAGCAGTGCATCAACAGGAGAGCGATGTTGGAGATTCAATTCGCATCCATGGCATCTACGCACTCGGCCCCCCGGTGGTTGAGGCAGAGACGATGACGAGAGCATGAGACCACATTTATTTTGCACTTTTACTACATTCTACCCCACTACTATTACTAGTCTTACTATTATACCTTGACCAGAAAATTCCACTTCTTTCGCCATTTGCATTTGTCGAACGCAAAGGAGGGACTCTAAGGTAGTGTACTGTAGGTAGTGGGTGGAGTGAAATGGACAGGCATAGCTGTGAAGAACGTCAACTACGACATTGATTCCAGGAATTGAACGACAGCTTTTTGTTTTCGCTCGAAGGCAGTGGAAGACAACTCCGCCGGCTCCTTTTGCGATGGCTGGACGGCGTGTTCGATAAGAAACTTTCCAACACACAAGTTCTGCCGACATCCTGATCTTCCTAGTGCGTCATGCGATGCAAATTGTCTGATGCATACATAGTTGTACTTGGACTCGTCTTCTCCAATCCATTTAGTCATGTCATAAACCCTTTTGAGTGGCCACTTGCACAGCTCAAGCCTCCAATTGGCAATCAGACAATGGAGCAACAACGAAATTTAAATCTTCGCCTTGGATATACCGCAAGGCAGTTTCGACACTTTTTTTTTTTTTTTCCGAAAAGCTGTTTTTTTGCTCACTTTCCAAGAATCCTTTTAAGATTCATTCTTCGAAGGCGCAGTCTGACAGTCTGACTTTTTTCGTTCAAGCAGCAGGTTGCTTTCAGTTTGCACCTAGGTGCGGCACACATGACATGCGTGAAGACTCTGGGTAGCACCTAGTTGCCCACCTAGGTAGACAGAAGATAGTCAGTGGCACGTGCTGCGCTCTTATAGGGAGGAGATAGGTGCCTAGATGAGAAGGGGCCCAACGGTGGACGACATGCGGTTAGCGGTGTGTACAAGTCAAGACGGTGAAAAAATTCCCAAACACAATCGAAGGTCAACATCATTGCTTTCAACAGCGATTGTACTATACAATGAATACATTGCTCCAACCGCCAACAATTTGATCATGCCCCAGTAATGATGTCAAGTTGCTTTTTTCTTTCGGGGGGTTTGGCTTCGTCCGCATACATACGGTTCGGACCGCAAACAGTACCACATGAATGGTAAACAATGACGCCGACCAAAGTCAAACGCGCAGTACCTGCGCAAAAGAGTCCGTTCAGAATACGGCCGTTGAACGAGGTGAAAAAAAAAAGGCAAAAAATAGAAGGATTCCAGGGGCCAGCACTACTCGTGCTTGTACTAATCGTAAATTTTCCGCTCGTAGCTTATCATCAACTCCCGTCACTGTGTCGTCATTCTGCTTGACCACCTGTCAGTGCCGTCGCGACTTTCGCAAAATTTGCCCCTTGCTGCCCATGAACCCTTTTATTCAGGGCCCAACAAGAGCCGGAAACCTTCTTTACTCGACATACCGCCTCCTCCGCGCCACCACGCGCACCTCCTCCGTCGGCCTCATGATGCCCGTTCCAGGCCGCATCCCGGGCACTTTCCACTCACCGCCGGACGCGGGCTCAAAGTCCCACAGCGACACGATGCTCGCGACGACGGCGAAAATGTGCTTTTCGGCAAAGACGCGACCCTTGCAGATGCCGTGACCGCCGCCCCAGGGTTTCAGCGGCCCGTATGGTGCGCGGCGCTCCCCTGTCGCTGCGTCCACGCGCACGAAGCGGTCGGGGATGAAGCGGTCGGGGTCCGGATATAGCGACGGATCGTGCTGGTGAATTGCGTGTGGGACTGTCACGAAGGTGCCCGGTTGCAGCGTCGCCGATTCGGGCGTGACCTGTAGCGGCTTGGCGATGTAGCGGAGCGAGGACGGCTCGTTGGCGACGCGGAACGTCTCGAGCCAGGTGGAGCGGAGGAGAGGGCAGTGCTTTTGAAGGCCATTCATGTCGAGGCGGGTGATGTATGGATGGGAATAGTCGTTATCTGCGGTCGAGATGGAGACGTGAGGAGCAATTTCTTGCCGTAGAGAGGCAAGCAAACCAGGCGTCGCATAGATGTAGATGATGAGCCATGAAGTGGATGGTTGCATATTCCCATTTTGACCCCAGAGCAGTGCCGCGTCATGATCGCCCCTGTCGCGGTACTTGAAGTCGTACTTGTTGAAGATTTCGTTCCTCTCCATGACAATCTGGCTCACATCTGTTAGATCAAGGGTCGGATCCAAGTCCTCGCCTCTTAGATGTTTGTCCAGTCTTTCAAAGAATTCCGCGAGGCCACGATTGATTCGAGCGCGAGCAGCAAGTCCTTCTTGAAAGTGCTTCAAGGGGGCCCAGAGTGGAACTCCTGCCATGACGAGCGGAAAACAATCATTGTCAAAAGCCCAAAAGTCCCGCAGAACATTGAAATTTCTCTTCATGTAATCAGATCCATACAGCATTGGAATAGAAATGGCGGCCCCAAAACTGCGGATGAGGTTGAAGAGATTCAGTTCTGCTGCTCCCGGTTGATCTTTCGTCTCTGACACCAGCAGCCGATATTGCGCAAGACTTTCCCAGGCAGTCAGGCTGTCTGAAGCCGAGAGTGTGACCAACGAATAGGCATGTCTGGGAATGTTTGCTTCTTCGATACACTCGGACGCAGGCCGATCCGACATGTACACTTTTTCAACCGCGGCAGACAACTCTTTTCGCGCAACGCTAGTCTTTTGACGCAGCGCAGGGTCATCTTCTGAGCCAAATACTCGCACGTGAATCGTCCACGCGACGGGCTCATTGCCAAGAGTATGCAATGGCTGCGAGAGAAATCTCTCAATGCCCTCCTTCTGGTAAATGACTTGGTGGGTAGACGTTACGCCAAACAACGGTCCTCCGTATCTTCGAATGAAGGAACTGACGGCGGAAAGATGATGAGACTTGGCCTCGAGAGACGCGAGAAAAGTCCGGCGACTTACATCAATTTGAGTCGAATACCCCCAGCCACCAAGCAGCTGCTGGCCAGAAATATCTCAAATGGGGCGTATTTCGGTAGAGTAGGCTTACTGGTGGTGATCCCTCGATTCCGAAAGACGGCCCAAATAAGGCCAGCTACTGCTATCAGCGCCAACGTGGAGACCAGATGGTTGGGGCTAGACAAGACAACGACGTGCCCCTGAACGTCCATATCGGCGGGAAGGATTCAAAGACGGGCCAAACTGGCGCAATGAGAGTGTAGACATGCAAAGGAGCATGAAAGATGGCCATGGACTTACCAAGAAGAGAAAGGCATGGCGAGAAGTCTATTCGTGGAAGGCCGAGATGATGGCCGGAGCTCCGGGTGGAGGCTGGTCCGGGGCGACCAACCGGGGAAGGGAGCAGGGGCTGATCAAGCGGTGCGGCAACGAGTTCAGGCACAAAGTTTGGACCCGGGAGCGTCTCGGTGGAGGGAGCTGCGCAAACCTTGAAGAACGAGCACACAAGGTCAAAGATGCGCCGATCAGAGACAAGGCCTTTGGAATATTGTCAGACTTGCTGAGACTGGCTCAGCCGTGCCGCTGTCAATGTGGTGGGCGCGTCAGAAGCAATGTCAACAACAAAAGGTGAGACGCCGCTTGCAGAAAGTGGAGGTTTCGGCACTGGTGCATATGGACAGTATGCAGATGTTGGTGTTGTCGTTGTCATGGTTGTGGATTGCGTCGGCGGCGTCGAGGTGAAGATTCGGAAGGAGTACCGAGGTTAGTCAGCGAGCAGAATTTGGCCATGTCCCAAATTCCATGCTAGCGCCATCGCTCTCGTGGAGTTGATCGAGCATTTCTGCAACACTTTTCCATTCGCCATCGTGAAGTCCATCATGGCCTTTTGATCCTTTGCCACCGATTGCTCCACTGTAGCTGTCGTGCCGCCCGAGATGCTGCCAGTCTGGTGAAGCGAGCGGCCTTGGGCTTCCGGATGCGTCCTGTCCTGCGCACAGTTTGAAGGCATCCCATCCATGTACAACGGCAGCACACTGATTCGGTTCCATGTCCTGTTTGTATCCATCGCGATTGATGCAGTCGGCCCGCCTGCGATCCAGTGCAGTGCAGACAGACATGAGGAGCTCGGTCATCGGCCCGCCACTGCACGCGCAGCCCAGGCGCACACGCACACGCAGCCGCAGCCGCAGCCGCAATCCAATCCCACTTACTCACGCCCAGGGCGCGGGCGTCGCATCATCCTCAACATCGTCAGCTCTTTGCGCTGACCGTCCGACCGTCCTTCGTTCAAACCACCTGTCAAAGCGCGACCTCGAGGGACCCGCGCCTGGCTGAAACCCCAAGCAAGCAGAACGTCGGGACAACGCTCCGGCCCGCGCGGCACTGCGGCAATCCGCTTCGCTGATCGCGGTAGGCCGCTACCCCCCACTGATTCTGCCACAGGCACTTCCCCGTCTGCTGTCTCGATTTTCTCGGCGCGTCTAACCTTTGTCACTGCCTTGCCCTGTTCCCTATTTCCGTCGTTCTTTTGCTGCTTCATGCCTCCAAGTCCCTCCTCGCAACAAGATCATGGCCATGTACCCGGAGGCCGCCAGAGAGAGGGACCTGCATAGGTAACTCACTATTCCTTCTCCGTGGGGCTCCACGTTGATCAACACTAACTAATCGCGCCATTTCATCAGATACTACCAACCCTGGCTCGACGGTCACTTGCAGAGCCTGGTAAATGTCAACAGCGAGGGCGCTGGCCTACCACTCACCTACAAGGGTTACAGGGCCCGTCCCTCGCGCGACAAGGCTCTGACAGCCTTTGCCCAACTCGCGACCCTGAGGCTCAATGTGCGCCGTTGCATGATCTCCCTCGTGGATTCCCACCAGCAATACATCCTCGCCGAAGCCACCCAAACCCTCTCCTTGATCGACGACCTGCGACACCGTCCCGGCGACAACATTTGGCTGGGCCAAACCGTCATCTCGCGTCGCGATGGCGTCGAAGAACACCTCTTCGGCTCCAAGTACACTGCCGCCGACGAAGATGGCAACACCTTCGTCGCCGAGGCCCTGGTGATTCCCGACCTTCGCGAGGACGACAGATTCAAGGATCGCGACTACGTCAAGGGCGACCCTGGCGTTTTGTTCTATGCTGGAGTGCCCATCAGGTCCAAGGTGAATGTTTTGCCGCCTCTTCGGCCGCCCAGAATGCTAACATAGCCAGGCCGGTCACCGCATCGGTGCCTACGCCGTGTCCGACGACAGATGTCGCTCTGGACTATCCATCGAGGAACTCAAATTCATGCAAGACATGGCCACGACAGTAATGGAGCACCTTGAAATGGCTAAGGACCGAGACGACCGCAACAAGGGCGAGCGCATGGTCCGCGGTCTTGCCGATTTTATCGAGGGCGTCTCAGAGGTCGATACGTCCCGTAACCGCGTTGGTCCCATCACGGTGCCATCCTCCTCGGAGGACCCCGTCGATGACAGTATCCTGCTCCGGAGTCCATCGTTCCGTACCCATTCTTCCACGCTCAAGAGGCAGACTGAAAATGCGCGGATCGAAGACAAGGAATCTCCTAGGGCCTCGACAACGCGGTCGTCGTTTTCGTCTACTCTACCGACCAGTATGTCCCGGACCCAACACAAGGACGAACACGAGGACGACGTATCGCGTGTATTTTACAGAGCAGCCAACATCATTCGATCCTCCACGGGCGCAGACGGTGTAGTGTTCTTCGGTACATGTTCGAGCGACATGAAGGGAGCACCCAACGATCCGACCGGACAGGGTCACCCTGACCCAAGTGACGACTCCCAGACTTCGGATAGCGGGCCGCCCTCGAGCTCTGGCGACCAGAGACGGGCCAGAAGAGCGAAAAAGTCACCATCGGTTTCTGGTATCAAGGATGGCGACGCAGCGCAGCAGGAGGGAGACAACACGTTCCGTCCTAACAAGACCTGTGAGGTCATTGGTCTCTCTGTGGATCCAACGACTGCCAAAGAAGAGCTTTTGACGGAAAAGAGCTTCAATTTCTCGGAACGCAGTATGGAACGCTACATCAAAAAGTTCCCGTATGGCAAATTCTTCAGCTTCACGGACCAGGGCGCCGGAATCTCTTCAGACGAAAAATCGGAGCCTGAGCACATTCAAACCATGCGCGGAATCACGTCAACTCCTGACCATGCCAAGAAGACAAAAAAGAAGGGCGAAAAGCTGATACCGACTGAACTTCTGAAAGTACTTCCCGGGATCAGGAGTTTGATTTTCCTTCCACTCTGGGACCCGACTGTGGAGAAATGGGTGGCTGGATCGGTACGTTTTCTTAAATGGGTCTCTTCTTTGCTTTTGCTAACAGTTGTACAGTTTATCTGGGTCAAGACTGCCGGTCGATTAATGAGTCCGGACAATGAGTTGCCATACTTGAAGGCCTTTGGAAACAGCATCATGAGCGAAGTCACGAGAGTTAATGCTCAGAGAGCTGATAGAGCAAAGACGACTTTTATCGCATCTATAAGTCACGAGTTACGATCACCATTGCATGGCATTCTCGGGTCTGTGGAATTTGGACACGAAACGGCGACAACTCCCTATCAGGCATCACTTTTTACATCAATCGAAATATGCGGCAAGACACTTTTGGACACAATCGACCACGTTTTGGATTACGCAAAGATAAACAAGCTCGGGCGATCAAGACGGAAAAGGCATGACGCACGCCATAATAAATCTGTTGGTACTGGCAACAACGAAAACTCTGTCATGGGAGTCACCACAGAATTCGATTTGAGCGCTTTGGTGGAGGAGGTTGTTGAAGCTGTCTGTGCCGGCGATGCTTTCAAAAAAGCGCATGCAGGGGCCTTTTACAGCGGCGGCGTTCCAACTGTCAAAGCACTCACGTCAACTTCGGATGCTTTCGTCAAAGACTCCGTGGACGTGACCTCCGGCCACGACGGTCGCGTAACCATACTGCTCAACGTCTCCCCTGCAGGAGGCTGGAACGTGAAAACTCAACCTGGTGCTCTACGGCGCATAGTCATGAACTTGCTCGGAAATGCGCTCAAGTATACGACGCATGGCTATGTCACGGTCAATCTTCAAGCATGTAGGAGCCCTGATCCGTCCAGGCTCGATGCACATCTCCGCATTGTCGACACCGGAATCGGCATGAGCCAGGAGTACCAGCGAACACGTCTCTTCTCTCCATTTTCTCAAGAAGATCCTTTCGCTGTAGGCACGGGTCTTGGTCTCTCCATCGTCCGGCAAATTATTGACTCGTTGGGAGGAAATATCGACATCAAAAGTGCCAAGGGCGTGGGTACCGAGGTTGACGTCTTCTTGAGCTTGCCGCTGAGCGCTTCGCAAGCAAAGCACCCCGAGAGTGCCATCATGCCTCAAGCCATGTCGACCAAGGGAACCAGAGTGTGTCTCTTGCGGCCGGATGCCATGTGCTCGGCTCCTGAGTCGCAAGAGTGCATAGAAGAGAACCGCGAAGAGAATCGCCTAATCAGTTCATTCCGGGATACGTGCGTGACTTGGTTTGACATGGAAGTCGCAGAAGCCAACTCAATGCATGAAGTTGACGCCGACATCTTCTTCGTCACTGAGCCCGCCTTGGTCAACCAGCTGTTCGAGTTTCACGCAAGCAAGAGCGGCACAGCGCCTCTGGTCATCGTTTGTCGCAATCCTTCGGAGGAAATAGCGCTCAAAGCCCGAGAGGAACATCGCCTTCACGCTCTTGGAAGACACGTGGAAGTTGTCGCCCAACCGTAAGTACAGTGTCTCTCCGAGCTATCAAAATGCTAATAACTTATATAGATGTGGCCCTCGAAAACTCGCGCGATTAATATCGACGTGCCTTCGCTACATCGAGGAAGAATCTCTTCGGCCAATATCGACCCGAGCAACCAGCGCCCCTCCAGTCTTGGCTGAACCAAGAAAGGGATCACTCTCTGACACTACTGGACAGCTTCCCTACCGCAGTGGCCCCGTTCGTAGTCTGAGCGGAAACGAGGTACCCTCCATAATTGAAGTTCCGGAGATGTCGCTGCTCCGTGACGCCATCAAGACAAACCAAGACAGCAGTCAGCCCTCCATAACACACACGCCAGCAACACCAGCAGGAGACAACACACCAACCAACAGCATCGCCAGTCTACCGCGCGATGACCGTCTACACATTCTGGTCGTGGACGACAACCCCATCAACCTGCAGCTCCTCGTCATGTTTATGAAGAAGCACAAGTACGCCTACGTCGAAGCAACAAATGGCCTCGAAGCCTTTGAACGCTACAAAGAAGCCACCATCACTTTTTCAACTCCGCCACCCCCTATGCCGTTGTGGTCTCCTAGCTCAGACGGCTCATCACCCGCCCCATCGAACGCATCCTTTTCCTTCTCTGAGTCGGCAACCTCCGCATCCGCCTTTTCTACATCCCCGAAACTCGCCCCCACAGACCGAAAGCCGCACTCATTCGAACCGACCCTAAACCTAGACGACACCCCAACGTCAACCCCTGTGACAGCCGCCATAGACGCTCCCGAAATCATCACCACGCCGCCCCTCCACCCTCCACCGCCCGGATCAATAGTCAAGAAGTCATTCGACTACGTGCTGATGGATATTTCCATGCCCGTCATGGATGGCTTCGCGGCAACGCGCGAAATCCGCCGCTACGAGCAAGAAAAGGGCCTCAAACCGGCCAAGATAGTCGCCCTCACCGGCTTGGCATCGGCGCAAGCACAAGAAGAGGCGATGGGCAGTGGAATCGATCATTACCTGCCCAAGCCGGTCAAGTTTGCAGAGTTGAGAAAGCTTGTCGAGAGGGTGTGAGTGGTGTGTTGTTGACAAAGAGATGAATTGGTAGTCCTTGGGGTTGTGTTCTTGTGGGACGAGTGGCAGGTTGTCTGGTGAGAAATTGTCAAGCGAGCGTGCGAACAAGAATTTTTTTTCTTCTTTTCATTCTTCTCGGCTCGTGCAATTCCCATTGTCGTTGCTGTCCTTGATTGCCTTTCCTACACGAAAAAACTCTTGCATTAGCCAGGTCGCATGCACGCATTGAAGAGAGCAGGCAGGCAGAGAGACTAGAGAACCTGCGGGGTGGACGGATGACGCATCATCAGCAAGGCAAGCGAGCGAGCGACGCATATTATCATTTGCAAATTTGGACTTTTCATGGATACGGATAGGTATGGATACCCTTTTTGGCTCTGGCTGGTTGGTTGGTAAGCGTCAGGCGAGTGGGTGGTGGATGGCCGGCTGGCTGGCACCCATGTTGATTGATGCGAATACATCGATATCATTTCACTGCTTGTATCCTCACTAGATGCAGGTAAACAAGCTCTTGACGAATAGTAGAAGGTATACACGAAAGACGGACCGTTTTGATAGATGCGCGCTCCGAGTAATTATTTACTATGGTTGGCCATGATTGCTCCCTTTGCACACTTTTGCTTTTCTGATGGGAGGAACACTCTCCCATCACTCCTTCAGCCACTTTGTACGCAGGTGGCCAGTCCTGTTTTACCTGATCACCGCGCAGTTCATCGATTGACAACCAGTTCCCGCCCTGCCCATGATATGGTGGCTTCCGGGACCTCTGATCTGGCCACGGAAAGATTTCGAGCCCAGAGACCAACCGTCTGAAAGGAGACGACGTCTGGGTCGCTTCGCCACAGTGACGGTACTAGCGGCAGAGAAGCAGGCAGGCGCGCCCTGCATCACCAGAACCCGACTGGCCAAGCTAGGAAGGAGCAAGTCAGACAGCCGCCGTGAAGAATGGGACAGCGGCGGACAGGACATGCATGTTGAGCGTCAAGGCACTGACGTGACAGCATGCGAGTCAGTCAAGGCCAGCCAGATGCACACGAATGCAGGCTAGAGGTGCTGCTCAGGTCCAGACTCTAGCTCAGTGAGCTTTAGTCGGCTGCACAAACTCCACAAAACGCACTCGAAGGAGCGGTTGCAAAAAATGGTCAACTTCTGCCTCCTGTGGGCTTTTACAGATGGGCGATGACCACTCGATGAAGGTGGAAAGAGAGGGGAGATGAACAGTTCGAAATTGAAGTATATCTAGAGTCATCGATGAAGACGAGATTGAAGGCATTGGATGTTAGTTGATATGTTGTTCATTTTTTGATCAATATTAGATTCAATCAAAGGCAAATGCCATGAAATGCTCAACCACCGAAATTGCGTTGCTCCCAAAATTGCAATCCGGAACCGAAAACATGCCCCCCTTTTTGTCGCGCATCTCCAGACTAACAATCGAATCGTCATTACATCGCCGTGCCGTATACAAGCGTCACCCCATTTTTTGAGACCGAAAGAAAAAAGAGCCCATTCACAGACGAGAGGAAATAGCAAACCCCCAAAAACGCCTTCGAAGCCAACACCGGTCCGCCGTGCAATGAATGCTCAACCCCTCATCTTGCTCTTCATGCGCGAAAAGAAGCCCTCGCTGCTCTCCTCCCACACCTCCGTCTCGGGCTGCAGGCGTCCAGTGTCAATGTCGGCCTCCAAGGGGTCGACAAACTTGGAGCCGGTGACGAGCATGTGGACGACGAAGAGCACGACGAACAGGATGAGCGAGACGTAGGCGACGAAGAAGTCGGACGTGTTCCACGGGATGAAGGCGGTGAAGCCCTGCGTCAGGATGATGACGACGTTGAAGAAGAGGCCGTACCACGCGGTGAAGGGCTGGAGGCTGCCAATGTAGGGCAGCGACTGGCGGCTGATGCCGCGCGCCTTGAGGATGCGCATGAAGGCAATCTGGCACCAGTTGATGCAGCCCCAGCTGATGAAGCCGGCGACGCCCGAGATGTTTTGGAACCAGTCGAACACGGAGCCGCCGGTCGACGACAGGTTCATGAAGGCGAGGAGGCCGATGGCGGCTGTGAAGGCGACCGAGTAGTAGGGGACACCGCCCTTGGTCGTCTTGGAGAAGAACTTGGGCGCGCAGCCGGCGTCGGCGAGACCGATGATCATGCGGCTGCCAGAGTAGACGTTGGCGTTGGCGGCGGAGAGGACGACGGTGAGGAGGACGCCGTTGATGACGCCTGGCAGCGTCTTGATTCCGGCGAGCTTGGCCGCAATGACGAGCGGCGAGCTGGAGGCGTCGTTGCCTTGGCTGAGAAGACCTGGGTCGTTGTAGGGAACAAGGAGACCAACGAAGAAGATGATGGCCATGAAGAAGAGCAGAATCATCCAGAACGTGTTGCGGATGGCAGCCGGAACCGTCTTCCTGGGGTTGGCAGTCTCTCCGGCACCGATACCGACCAGCTCAGTGCCCTGGTACGTGAAGCCGGCCTGGATCATGACGGCCCAGAATCCGACGAACTTGGCCGTGGAGCCCTTGGACTCGAGGAGGTAGGGCGCAAAGGCGCCAGGAGTGCCCCAGTACTTGAAACCGAGGTAGCCGTTCTTGCCAACGCCCGCGTCGACACAGATGGCAAAGATGGTGACTGTCAGGGGTCAGCGCCGAGAGAATTTGGAATCGAGAGGAGCCTCCATACATCCTATGACCATGAGCACCTTGATACCAGCAAACCAAAACTCAAGCTCGCCGTAAAACTTGACGGGCAAAAAGTTGACGGCAGTGATTGCGACCCAGAAAATCGCAATGAAGATGGCAATCGACAAGTCCCTGTCCCAGTACTGAATGATCAAGCCAGACGCGGTGAGCTCGAGGGCGTAGGTAAGAGCCCACGAAACCCAGTAAATCCAACCCATTGCGAAACCCAAGCTAGGGTGAATGAAGCGCGCAGCATATTGGCAGAAGGCACCCGAGACGGGAATGTACGTTGCCATTTCCGCAAGGCAGACGCAGACCGAGTATACAATGGTTCCGATGAAGGCGTATGCGATGAGCGCGCCAGCGGGACCAGCCTCCGCAATGGCTTCGCCGCTACCGATGAAGAGACCCGTTCCAATGGTACCACCTGCATTGCGCTCGGGTTAGACATGGCGGGGAGGCTATGTGTGCCAGGTAGTCGCACCTATTGCGATCATTTGAAGGTGGCGGCTCTTGAGATTCCTCTTGAGCTCTTGTGTCCCATTGGGGCCCTGCTTTTCGAGATCTCCGGAAGAGGAACCATCGCTGCCTGGAAACTCTTGAGCTCCATCGGCGGCGCCCGTCTTGGTGTTTGGTGTGGAATTGGCGATGGCGTCGACGCCCTTCTCATCGTACGCTGCCATGCTGGCGGGTGAGCGTACAAGACTTCAGAGACGAAGCGGTTACAATCGGATGACAATTTGACGGCGGAGGGTGCTTCGCAATTGCAGTGGCGATAGAAGCTGAAAGACGGGAGGCTTGAGAATTGAAGAGACGCGGACACGGATGGCTATAACGCGAAAAGAAGGCAACGGGAAAAGTCGTGAGAGTCACAGCAAAAAGCTGGAGCGACGCCATCTTGGAGTCCGTGAGCTCCGCTGGTTGGGACCTTGAAGCTCGGGTGAGCAGAGTTTTTCTCAGGTAACAGCGCGTGGAGGAGTGGGTCTGAAATCTCTGTTTGGCAGTTTTGCCAGCGAGTGGCACGTCCCCGGCAAAGGTTCCTGGCCGTTGGGCCTTTAAAGAGCTTCTGCCGTGCAAGACCGAGGTTGATAGGCCTAATAATATTTGCAAAGCGGCGTGGCTCACTATATTCGCGGTTGTGATGCTCGCACATCACACCTTTTGAAGAGGATCCGAGATGGGAGAAGCATTTCGGCGTCGTCGGCGTACACGCGGCCCGAGGTGGCGACAGACCCAGGACTCCCAAGTGCCACAGCGTCTACGGCGCGGGAGTCGAGGCGATAGATGGTCGGTCAGAATGTCACCTTATCTGATGATGAAGATGAGAAGGACATGAGGTTCGTGAGTGGCGCGTAGCCAAGGACGCGGCGATGTCGGTACCCTGTCAATCCGTCTTGTCGCGGCGGGTAGGGCTGAGCAACTGACAAGTGAACCTGTGGCTGGGAATCACTCCGATAGGTGAGGACTGCCGAACAGAGACGATTCTGTAAAGACGCTGTCTGGAAAAATGCCCCACGATCTGCTGCCGTTAAAGGTATCGATAGCCCTGCTGTGGAACTTGCACAATCCTTCCCAGATCCCAGAATCCTTAACCTTCAACTCCAAAACCCGACCCGAACCCAAGCTCTATCCGGCGCCTTTGCTGGAACGAAACAAGACAATGACGACCCTCAATTATACCCGATGATGCCCTCGGCGACCCGCTCTCCGCCGCGTACAATCGACACTCGGCGGCCAATGATGCCTCGCTCCGTGCCGACGCAAAGCTCCAGAGCCTCCGGCAGGTCCATCAGCGCGTAGTCCTGGTGTTCATCCACTGAGGGTTTCAGCTCGATCGCGTGGAGGGCAGTGCGGACCTCGTCGCTTATTGGCGCTTGCGTGCGGAGGTCTCCATCGCGGCTGTTCAGCGCGTGGACCGTTAGCTGGGCTCGACGAGACGAGGAGCTTTGGGAATTTCCGGCTTACTGGATGAGCATGGAGCAGTTTTTTAAGCCGTCGATGGACACGCCATCCCTGGCACGGAGGACGGCCCGCGTGTGTGCATTGGAAAGGTTCTGGTGGTTGTGGAAGAGCAAGTCGCAGCTGGCGACAGGCTCATTGGCGACGGGCGAGCCGGTAGCGTCGTGCGGAGAGCGCAGGACAGCAATGGTGCCGCCTGTGGAAAGTCGAGTCGAGTTGCAAGCGTCTCCGCACATGGTGGTGGAGCTGTCGAATCGGCTTTTTCGGTCTTCGGCTCCCGTTGCACTCTGAATCAACCGCGTCGCAGCGTCAACACCACGTTTTGTACCGACTTGTATAAAGGGGGTTTGACCAACCTCTCCTGTTGCAACCCAGCTTCTTATATCTCGACAAGTCCACGCCGTTGGCCCGTTCAGTCCGTCCTGAGCGTCGTTTCAGCCGTTGTTTGTTTCACGGAGCACCGCTGCGGTTGTATGAGCAAGTTATTCGTGCCTATTGAGCAAGTTTGAGCTTCTTTGGTACTTGCATCCTCCTCACCACAGCCAGTCACCGTCTCTTATAGTTGCCGCTGGAAATTGGACACCTTGTGGAAAATGCCTTCTGTGCTTGGCCGGAAGACATCATGGTGTCATAACTCTCTCACGAGCTGCGACCCCGCACCCACCACGAGGATGAACACCTTCTTGTCCTTAGCCGTCTCTCTCCTTGTCGCCTCCAATCTTGTTGCTACTGTCTCTGCTTTTCAACTTCCCTTCTTCAGCAATTTGAATCTATCAATCGGAGAGAACACCACCGCCATGTCTGTCCAAAAATACTCCCTTCCGAAGCTTCCCTACCCATACGATGTAAGTACCCGTTCTATTATACCTCGACTCCTATCATCGTGGTCTTTTGGATCCCGTTGAGAATCACTGGCTTCCGAGTCTGGTGAACCATCACAACCATCACCAGACCTCCTATCCCCTATCCACCAAATCCGACAGTCCCAAGATGCACCTTCACCGCCGTTGACACAGCCACCCATCACCCTCTTGTACCCAAGACACCAATGCCACTAACACACGCCCAAGGGACTGGAGCCGGCCATCAGCAAGCAAATCATGGAGCTGCACCACAGCAAGCACCACGCAACATACGTGACGAACCTCAACGCTGCGCTCAGCAAGTACAGCAACGCAATCACATCCTGCGACATCCCCGACCAGATCCAGCTGCAAGCGGCCATCCGCTTCAACGGCGGCGGCCACATCAACCACTCGCTCTTCTGGGAGAACCTGGCCCCGCCAAACTCGTCCGACACCAAGCTTGCGTCTGCTGCACCTTCCCTTGCCGCCAAGATCCAAGATACCTTTGGTGGCGAGCAGCAGTTCCGCGAGAAGTTCACCGCGGCCCTGCTTGGTATCCAGGGCTCGGGATGGGGCTGGCTCGTCAAGGTTGAAGGTGCGACCAAGGAGCCGCGTTTGGCTATCGTTACGACGAAGGACCAGGACCCGGTCGTTGGGCCCGGCGAAGTACCCCTTTTCGGCGTCGACATGTGGGAGCATGCGTATTATCTGCAGGTATGTTTGCGTTGCTTTGCCATGTGCTGGGCTTAGGGGCTAATGTTGTGTTTGTGTGCAGTACTTGAACGGCAAGGCGGCCTATGTGGAGAACATCTGGAGTGTCATCAACTGGAAGACGGCTGAGGAGCGTTTCAAGGGCTCTCGCGACGACGCTTTCAAGGTGCTCAAGGCCTCGCTCTGAGGGCTTGTAGACGCAATGGAGAACGATGCGAACGTGGCGTCGGCTGCGAACGAAAATGGATCTTGTCATGTCTGTACCTAATTTGCAAAAGTCGACCATTTCAAGGAATGCAGTCGTCCCCTGAGCTGGATGTGTCGCCCCATCTGTGCCTGGGGCATTTGGTGGCATCAATCATCAATCGTACCCCATGCTCATTTGCCAGTCTGAGAGACCGCTCGAATCGCCACTACCTCGCAGCCGCAGGACCAACTCCGGCGTCACCGGCCGCACCTTCTGGCGCCTCCGGACGCGCTCTCTGCTCCTTCCCAAGTACAACTACCAACGAGTCAGTTTGCGTTCCTCTAGCCACACGACGCACCCATTGCACAAAGAAAACGGGACTTTGAAAAGATGAATGACACTTACCCCTCTCATACAACATCCAACTCGACACAATAGCGACAGGCGCCGCGACGATCGCCGCCAAAACGCGTCGGTAAGTCGGCTTATACTCCTCCTTCATCTCGCCCTTGCGCTGCTGCTGCTGCTGCTGCCTCTTTTTCGCCTCCTCTTCTGCTTGCTGCTGTCGCTGCCACTGCCGTGCATGCTCCATGGCCTTGTTGCTCCGCGCCTGTTGGCGCGCTGCCGCGGCTTCTTCGTCTTCCTTGCTATTGCTGGTACGAGTGCTGTTGCTGGTGCTCCCGGCCTTGACCCGCTGCGCCGCCCCTGATGCTGATGCTTGCTGAGCTGCGGGCTTGGATTTTGCCGTTCTTGATCGCGGGCTGTGCGCTTCGCCCTTTTGGTCGGCCTTCAAAGTCGCGGCGGCAGAACGAGCGCGGACAAAGGTCAGGGGACGCGCGATAATGTATTGGGGCCGCAGAGGGCGGCGGAGTAGCGTGAGAGTTGAATTCATCTTGCAGTTTGTCGTGCTGATGTGATTCGTAAAACTGCAGGCGAATTGAGTGTGTGAGGTGAGGGGCTTAGGTACGCGACGAGCGAACGATCGCGCAGCGCGTTCTCCTGGCGTTTTGATCTAATTCGGAATTGCACAGACAGTTGTCGCGCTCTCTCTAAGTGCTTGATTGGTCGGTTGCGCTACCGTTTGATTTTTGGCTTTGTGGCTCTGATGAGTTGTCGAATTGTGGTTCAGGGACTAGTGAGTCACTGTTGTAGCCAGGGACTGGATGGGTTGACCCCAGCTGTTGGCAGCTTCGAGAGAATATGGTTGAGGGTTGAATAGACGCGTTTCCCTGGCTCTTGTTTGAGGCTTTCCTGTCGCGTCGTCTCACGTCTCCTGGTTTCCCTGTCTTCCTCGATGTAGAGCTCGCTGGCCAAAGCTCAATCACGGAATCCAGTCGTTCTGCGCGCTGGGACTGTGTCAATGCTGGTTCCTTCACAATTGGCCTCGTCTGGGCAGTCGTAGTCGCCAAAGCAGCAGTCACGAACTGTTCAAGTCGAGCTTTGAGGTCAATAGAAGCTACAGGCGCGTCGTGTCTGGATCGTGGGGGAGCCTCGGGCCGAGCCTCCGGCTGACTGCCAGGGATCGGCGCTCGGGAGCCCGAGCAGCGACTCCCCCGCCTCCGCCTCGCACGGACCCTACACCTGTTTTGGACTGGACACTGCTGCTGCTGGTTCAAGATGACTGCTGCAAGAATTCAATCATGAGGGAATGGGCTTTCACTCGGCTTGTTGAAGTAATGACTTTATCGTTTTCTTCAGAAATCACTTGCAATGAATCGGGGCTTGTTGAAATCTGCTCTTTTGCAACAGCAGCTCGTCGGAATAAATTGAACAAGACTAGATGCGTGAAGAACAGACCATGAGCTCAACTAAATACATAGCAATTTGCGCTTTGATGAAATATTTGAAGCATCCAAAAGTCAGCCCGGAAATCACTCGTCCCATCGCTCGCCTCCAATGAAACATCCTTTAAACGCCGTGAGAGAGTACGCCATAATCACTAAATGCAGCAAGAAAAAGACATGATCCGTCTCGAAAGCCCCAAAAGTCCACACAAAATGGCCGCTCAAGCAGCACACTGGACCAACTTCTCCAGGGCCTTGAGGGCCACGATGGCGTCGCCAAAGTCCTCGGACATCTCCTCAAGAGTTCCCTTGAGTACCCTGACTCTCCAATCGACCGACAAGTAGAATTTGCGCATGGTTTGCGCCTCCTTCGCCATGTCTGGGAAACCAATGGCCTCCAGCTTTTTGATGAGGTCGCCATGCACGCCGTTGTCGAAAGCGTTAACGACCCGTCTGGCCGTCCGCTTCATCTCAATGTTGAAGCGGCGGATGTTGGAGACCTCGGTGGCCAGATCCAGGAGACCGGGGGAGAACTTTGGCGAGCGCATGCGCTTCTTCTTCTCGCCAGACTGGCGGGCCTCCTCTTCCTGCTTCTCCTTGAAGGCCTTGGCCTTCTTCGTCCACTCGACATTGGCCTTGAGGCAGATGGCCTCGACGGCGTGGTGGTAATTTTCTCGCCTGCGACGGCGAGACTCGCGCTCTATCGCCGACTTTGGCGAGCCTCTGCGCTTGTCGGCGGGACTGGCGGGGTTGGTAGCTGCCATTTTGTTGTCTATGGAGATATTAGTCTGTGCAATTGAAAGAAAACTTCAAGGAACCTACAGATTGAGGGTGTTTAAGTGCGAATTTTTAAGGTAGACAGTTGGATGTCTGCTGTTCAGGGACCAGAGCCTTGTCGGAGAAGAGTGCGTGTGGAGAAGTGTTTGAAAGGTTAAAGAGAGAAAGGTGTTGTGGCTTTTCAAGTGGAAGGAGTGGATGGAGACAGTGGTGAAAAGTCGATGGATTCGAGATGTAGCAGGTCTCTGGCCATCTTTTATACAAGAATTGAGATTCGACTTTTGTCTGAGGAAGCTATGAATTGACTGGTACTCACCTCACAGCCCAGTACTCGATTTGGACTGTTCGATCCCTGTCAGTGTTGTCCCATGGATTGATTGACCCCAGACCGCAGTTCGGCAGTGCACAAGCCCTATATCGAACCAGAGTCTTTGACGGAATTCAGTCATACACCGTCCCCAACATTTGACCCTCCATCGGCTCGTAGCCTTCAACGCCAAATTATCAGGATGGTGGTTAGAGACGAATCAAAAATTGTCAGATGGCTGAAAGGAAAAGGGAAAGTATCATTGGAGGCCGACGGCATTGGTTCCATCATATCAGCTAGAATGGTCGTTGGGGAAGTCGCGACGAGAAATTTTTCTTTCGACCCAGCTTGCGCTGAGAATGAGAGCAGATCCAGCACATGATTGCTTTTCAATGGCTCCCGCCACTGAGAAGACCTTGGCTTCTACCAATTCTTGCGATCCAGCTCTAAGTAACGCGAATACGTCCGTTAGCGAAGTCGGCACTCCAGTAGATTTCGAGAACCCAGAATTGAGAAACATGCATTTGGAATCCACTGAATCATTCAATAATGCAGGTATAGACAGAGTGGTCAATTGTGATTTTTGATGGTGATAGTGAAAGTTGGTGTTGAGTGCTGGCTCCCGCTTCGGAGGGGACGCGGCGAGCTTTCGACAGTTGGTCCGTGCGACAACGCGCTTACGTCTCCTCTAACACCTGGCAGCTTGCAGCTCCAGTGCAAGACGACCTTCAAGCACGCCGCACAACCCCAATTGGCCCACGATGCGCTTTTCCTTCGTCTCGAGTCTTCTGCTTGCCGGTGCCAGCGCCGTTAGTGCTGCGTCCTCATGGAGCTTCGACGATGCCACTTTGACTGTCCAGGCCAAAGGCGCTGGCGTTGGCGGAGGTGTGAAGGAGAAGTACAGCTTGCTTTCAAACGCAGAGTTGCGACACAAAGCTGACCATCAGTCTGTAGGCTTGACCCAACGACGCCTCTGAGCAAGTCAATCGCTCTCGGAGCTACCGACACCCTCAAAATCATCCTGTCGACCGTCGAGGGCAAGAAGGCGAAGAGGCCGCACCAAGCGTTCCTTACTTTGACGGACCCCAAGACTGGCCTCGAGGACGCTTTCGCTCTCAGTGTCAAGGATAATGGAAAGGGCAAGGTCGAGCTGGTATGCACACTATTCCTGCACAAATCATTGGCATCGCTAATATCAGGTAGACCCAGAAGGACCTCCCCTACCAATTCATCACCACCAGCACTCCCCTCAAGGCGGCCCTCGTCATCGCATCATTCGGTTCGTCGGAGCCCTACAAGGCTGACGTTTTCGACGTCGAAGTCAAGCGCGACCCCAACGTTCCCCTCGCCATCCCCGAGCCTCCTGTCCGCTACGGCAAAAAGGACGAGATTCACCACATCTTCAAGGAGGACCCGCGCAACCCTCCCAAGATGATCACGCTCGTGTTTGCTGCCGCGGTTGCTGCTACGCTGCCCGTCTTGCTCATCGCTTGGGTCGCTCTCGGTGCCAACGTAAACCACCTGCCCAAGGCTCTGGGCGCTGCCCCCGCGTCCCACGCGCTCTTCTTTGGTTCCGTCGTTGCGCTCGAGGGCATTTTCTTCCTCTACTACACCTGCTGGAATCTTTTCCAGACTCTGCCCGCGGTGGGTGCGGTCGGTGTTGTGGCTCTCCTGAGTGGTAGCCGCGCCTTGTCGGAAGTCCAGGAGCGCAGACTCTCGGGACAGCGATAATTCTTGAATGAAAATAGAGAATTGCATATTTACCTGGCGAGGTTCTATCGAATCATGTAAGGGGACTCCCAAGCATAGAGGTTGGAAAAAAGCATGAAATAAATTTCAACAGATAACTAGGTTGAATTGACTTGAACCAAAAGCATTGTCCATAATCCATCGATCAAGTCGCAAGTCCTCCTTCTCCCTCCAACTCACCTCTGATCAATCTAGAAAAGGGACCCTTCTTCCTCGCCAACTCGCCAAAAGAACCTTCTTCCACCAATCTCCCCTTGTCCAACATGAAGACCTTTTCAGAAATCTCCATCATTTCTCTGGCATGCGTAATCATGATGACAGTCATGCCCCTACCAACCATTGACCCGGTGCTTCCCCTTTCCAAAGCCTGTGGCTCTCTCGTCCCCTTGACCAGTCGCTTGATCGTCTCACGCACGATTCCCGCATTTTCGACGTCCAACGCACTAGTCGCCTCGTCGAGAATCAACACGTTGGGCTTGCGAGCCAGTGCACGTGCGATGGCAATGCGCTGAGCCTGACCACCCGAGAGACCGACGCCGCCCTCACCAATGGGCGTGTCATAGCCAGCGGGCAGCGAGGAGATGAACTCGTCGATTCCAGCAGCGTTGGCTGCCTCACGCACGCGGGGCAGCGACTTTTGCGGGTCACCGTCGCGCAGACCGTACGTGATGTTGTCCAAGACAGAGGCCGGGAAGATGGTCGGGCTCTGGCTGACGGTGGTGACAAGCGACCGCAGCGTAGGCGTGTGCAAATGGCGCAGGTCGCGGCCAGACAGCGTGATGCTAGCATCGTTGATGTAGGGCACGGGGTAGAAGTTTTGGAGCAGCGCGGCGATGGTGCTCTTGCCAGAGCCCGACGCGCCGACGATGGCGACGCAGCTCCCGGCCTGGATCGTCATGCTTACACCGTGTAGCACCGTCGTCGACGGGCGCGTCGGGTAGCTGAAGGTCAGGTTGTGCAGGATAATGTCACCAATGACCGGGATCCGCGTCGTGCCCTGCGCTTCGTGCGATTTGGACCCGTCCAGCTTTGCCAGGCGCAGCAGCCGCGTTGCCGTGTCGCGCGAGGACCCGATTTGCGGAATCATGGATATGATCAGGCTGACATTTGTCATGCTCATGGTCAGCTCTGTGAAGACGTTGAGAACGGACGACACCGAGAAGTCGCCTCGAGCAGTGACCTCGCCACCGTAGAAGAAGAGCAGAGCCGTTACGAAGTGGATGATGCTGTCTGTGAGACCGAAGAAGACGCCGCAGTAAATCGCACGACGAATGCCGACGCTGAAGATGTGTTGGGTTGCCTTGAGGTACTTTTCCAGCAATGTCTTTTCAAGCGTGAAGGAACGGACGGTTTTGATGTTCAAGAACGTCTCGCCCACAATTTCCGTGGCCTGCTCGTCGGCATCGTTGAGCGCGCCCTCATTCTTAGCGCTGACAGCCGAGAAGCCGTTGGTGACTGCGTAGAAGATGGGGGCGATGGAAAGACCGACGAGAGCCAGTTTCCACGCGCTGACGATACTCCAGATGATGGCCGTTGCCATCATGAGAACGATGATGACGACTTGGCCAGCGAAACGACCCAGCAGATTTCGCATTTCTTCGGCGTGATAATCCAGACTCTGGGCGAGGACTTCGACGGCGTTTTCTTCGCGATCGAAGAACTCTCTTGGCTGGTTAAGGATTTGCTTCATGGCGTTCTCACGGACGCTGTGAATCCACATCATACCGCAGTACTCGAGCAAAAAGTGGCAGAAGTACTGAGCCAGTCCGTCGGTGATGGAAATGGCCAGGATGGCCAACGAGTAGATCATCGCCTTTTCCGTTCTGTTTACCGGATTGTAGAAGCACTCCAAAAGCTTGTTAAAGACATACGAAAAGACAGGCGTGCATACAGCGTGGATGGCGCACCAAAAGAAGCCACAGACAAGTATGGCGCGCTGGGTCCAGTTGAGACGAGGCCACACTGTCATGAGAATCTGTTTGATGGTCATGACGTTCTGACCATCACGACGCTTGTGCTTCTTGAAGAGCATCCATCCAGGGATGAATTGTAAAACCGAATCCCAGCCCGACCGTTTTTGCACAGGCTTCTCCAAAGTCATTTGGGATCTGCGATTCTGCCGTGCTGGTAGAGTGGACTTCCGCCGAGACGCTGTCATGGATGCTCGACGGCTTCTGCGTGCTGTCCGACGCCGGTCTGGCTCATTTTTAAGCCCCTCAAAGTCTTGGATGTACATCGAAGCTGTTACTCGACTTCTGCGTTTGTCACGTTTCTCGTCGCCGCCAAAGTAGCCAGAGTTCCTTCGCGAGGCTGTCGCGGAAGTTGGCGAGGAGGATTCTGCAACGGGCAGGGGGGATGATACGAATGCATTGGGAGTGCGCCAATAGCTTGTCGACATTCCTGGCAGCACCATCGACTGTCTATTGTTCGGATCCACTCGTGTCTCTACAAAGATACTTGGAACAAATTTGCGTGTCGTTTTGACTTCAGTGTCCTCTTCAAGATAGTCGGCCAAGCGGTCTCGGCCTGTTTTACCCTCTGAGTAATCTGACGAGGCATCAGATTCAGAGTCCGACGCCGACTCTGACTCGGATTCAGGCTTTTCATCGTCATCTTCCCGGCTCGAGACTAAGAAATTCTGGAAAGGTGATTTGAGATCCTTTTCCATGGACCTGCGATAACCGTCTTGGACGACTTTTCCATTCTCCAAGACGAAGACATAGTCGTCTGATAGAATCTGACCAATATCGTGGGTGATAATGATGGTAGTCTTGCCCTTGCGCCATTTTCGAATGCCGTCGAGGATCAGCGTACGGTTGATGTAATCCAGAGCACTCGTAGATTCGTCCAAAATCAGAATTGGTGTGTCTCGCAGCCGAGCTCTAGCAATAGCGACGCGCTGTCGCTGACCTCCACTCATCGAAGCACCCTGCGAGCCTACAAAGGTGTCGAAGCCGTCCGCCATATTGTTGATGGCATCGGTCAGAAGAGCGAATTGGGCTACTTCCTTGACTTCGTCCATGGTCACATGGTCAAAGTCTTCCCTCCCGTAACTGATGTTTTGGAAAATGGAGCCTTCGAAGAGAACGCTAGTTTGCTCGACTAGTGTCAGATTGCGACGCACCCATCCGATGTCGAGGTCTTCGAATTTGTGCCCGTCCAGCGTAATTGATCCAGACTTGATCGGGTAAAAGCGCGAGAGGATCTGACCAACCGTACTCTTGCCGGATCCGCTTTTGCCAATGACAAATGTGGTCTCTCCGGCAGCGAAAAACAAGGACGCGTTTCTCAGTGCTAGCTCGCCGGGACGAACAGGATACGAAAAATTGATCTGAATGATTAGTGCTTGCCATCCTCATGTCACTTTAGGACTTACATTTTTCATCTCGATATCTCCAACACAATGATCAGGCCGGAATCCTTCGGCTGCCTCGTCTTCAGCTATGCTTCCATGAACACAGACCGCCCTCAATTTAGCACCAGCAGCTCTTCCTTTTTCAAGAACCATCATCATGGGCAAAAACGCCATGAAGCCCTGGACTGCCATGAGCGCAGCCCAAAAGGTTGTCAAGACTTTTCCTGGGGACAACCCATTGTCGAGAAGTGTGGTTCCGTACCAGAAGCCCTGGATGAACATGCCAAAGGTGCACAAGCTGACGAGACCCATCTGCAACGCGTTCCAATTGGTCTGCCTGATATAAAAGCTGGCGGCCTGTCTGGCGATTTTCGTGTATTTCCAAACCTCAAGGTCTTGCCCATTGAAAGCTTTGACAGTCTCGATCGAAGTCATGGCTGCCATGGCGTACTTGAGGGCTTCGTTAAGCCTTGCGCTTTGGCCGTCAACATTGGGTTGCAGGCGAGACGAGAAGAAGATTACTCCAACGGCGACGACCGGCACCACCGCAAGAATCACAAGGGTCAATTTCCAGGAGTAGTACAGGGCCAAGCCAAGGCAGAGTAGAGTGGTGGCGATGGACTCGACGACAGTGCCCATGGGCTGAGCCGTAGCAATCTGAAGCTCACGCGTTTGCCTGTAGGCTCGAGTCAGTGTGCGACAGTTTTATGGGTGCGTGTACTGTACATTTGAAGACGTGGAATCATGGACCCAATGCCATTTGTGCGGCGGTCGAACCAAGAAATGTTTCTCTTCAACATTGCCCGAAATATCCTCTCGCGAGCGCTCCTAGCCTGAAGCTCTCCGAATATGATCCATGATGCGAAGTAAGCGGACTGCAACAGCCAATTTGCCGAGGCCAGCGCAAGCATGTAAATGGTGTTTTTCGAGATGGTGCTACGCAGGCCGGCGGCGTCGATTGAGCGAGTTGCATATTTGGAGAAGGCGTCGAAGATTTTTCCCAGGAGCCAGGCGTTGAACGGTACGACGAGACCACAAACAATTGCAAGGGACATTGCTAAAAAGAGGAATGGCAGGTGTTTCTTCGTCGTGAAGTTGAAGAGGTCTTTCCATTGGGTCTTGCGGAGCGCCTCTTCGTTTTCGCCGGATTCGGCATCGGGTTGTGAAAGGCTTTCTTCGCTCTCAGCTGCCTTCTTCTCCGCTGGGACTGATGGCAGCTCTCGGTCGAGGTTTCGGGCGGCCATGGTTCAGAAGCGAGTGAACGGTACCCCGGTCATTAGAGTCACGAAGTAGAGACAAATCTGAAGGAGGATGACAAGAAGTAGAAGAAATGACAAAAAGAAGGATTTGATGAGAAGGGAACCAAAGAACAATTGGAAGCTCAGCCTCTGATGCCAAGTGTGTTCTTTCACTCTATTGACAAAGAACCTCGAATAGCCCGATTCCGGACCTACAATGTTCCAGCCGCGGCACAGCTACCACGAGAGCCTCCCATTCGAATTCCGTGGAGCAGTATCCAAGGCGCCTGCCTTGAGTTTTAGTGCGGGGCGTACTACCACGGGGCCGCTGTCATGTCACCCTGGACTCACTTTTCTCATGGCCAACCCAGATGCAAGAACGAAGACACATCAGCTGCCCGGCTTTGATCTCTTGCACAAGCCTCGGTGGGTCTGTGATCGAGCTTGTGCGCCATGGGATGCGTGGCACTCGGTGGTGACGCGGCTGGGTTGGACGGACCAGCAAACAACCGTTATCTGATTCGACACTACTCCTTCTTCTCTTCTTGCTTCTTTGCCTCTTCGGGGTGCGCCTTCTCGTAG